>NC_090832.1:2759500-4133000 GCF_028021215.1 Eschrichtius robustus | reverse complement strand
TTGAGAATCTGCCTGCCAATGCAGGGGACACGGGTTCGAGCCCTGGTCTGGGAGGATCCCACATGCCGCGGAGCAACTGGGCCCGTGAGCCACAACTACTGAGCCTGCGCATCTGGAGCCTGTGCTCCGCAGCAAGAGAGGCCACGATAGTGAGAGGCCCGCGCACCGCGATGAAGAGTGGCCCCCGCTCGCCGCCACTAGAGAAAGCCCTCGCACAGAAACGAAGACCCAACACAGCCAAAAACAAATAATAAATAAATAAATAAATTTATTTTTTTTTTAAATTGTTAAATACCATCTAAAAGCATTAAAAGAATGGACTTCATTTTTAATGGTATTGAATCAAAGGTTGTGGGCCTTTATTTGTGCTAGGACATTGCTGAAAACTTCTCTAAAAATAAATAATCAGAGAATCTAAACAGTCAAAGTAAATGGGGAATATCTGTGAATTCTATGATGTGATTTGGGAATTGACAACGTGGTAGAGTCAGGTATTTCACAGGCCCAGAGTATTATGCAGGACTCAGTGGACTTAGAGAAATCAAATGACCCACCAGTGTCCACTGGCAGTGCTGGGTAGGAGGGTACATGGGCCTGAACCCAGCCTACCTCACTCAGAGTTAATTTAAGTGACCAGAGATCTGATAAGACAGCTTTGATTTGATGACTCACACAATACAAATATGGCATAATTGCAGATTTATAAATACGTATAAAAAACAGAAATACTGAATATTGTTCAAAGAGGAAGAAAACTGAAACTCTTTCATTTCATGTAAAAGCAATTGCTCCAAATTTGGTTCGTCAGAGCACTCTTTGTACCAGTAACTTTCAGAAGTATCTGGTTTTCCTTCATTTAAAATTTGCTCCCATTTTTTTGGTGTGTGTGGTTGGTATTAAATTTTACATTTTAACCCATGTTTATGTGTCGTCATATCCAGAAAATTATTCGTAAGAAATTACCTTAACGACTAAATAACAACCGATGCCTTTTGGAAAGCTTTATTTTTGGATAACTTCTCGAGTGCCACTGTAGCCAAAATTGTGTTTTGTGAAAAATACACATATTATTGTCAAGATAAGACGCTGAGGTAAGTTATAGTTAATTTCCATTCTTTACTACCATTTCTATAGTTATATAAAAAACATATATTACTTCAGAACATGTTACCATGGTTATTTCAGGTAATTCCAGGTTATTAATGCTTTTAAAATGAAAATAAATTTTTTGGCAGTGGTTGAATACAATTGTTCAAGTTGAATAGAAAGAAATATCCTTTCTTGTTAACATAGAGTACTTCACTTAGTGCCCCTGATGGGAGGTGGGAGGGAGTCACGGCGGGGATGCCATTCTGTCCTCACTCCTCTTCCACCTTTACTAATATCAGGAGAACTGGGTAGACCCTCATGCATCTGCCGATAAGCTGTTGTACGTGAGACAGAAGCAGCAACAGATGGAAAATAAGCTCTAAAACTTAGCAGTCCCTCGGCTTCTGGATATAAAAAGAGTGACAGAAAAAACGAATGAATGCAAAGCTCCAAAACAGGAAATGCTGACCAGATGCTTGTTTGTTCCATGTTGCTGCCTTTATTACTGTTTATTTGTTTATTTTTCTCACTTTCTCCACTGATGGACGCGCAGGCTGACATAAACTTGAAGAGCAGGTTAGTGTTTGGGAATAGACATCTGAAATAATATTTTAGGAGTTGATTCTGGGCTGGGACAATGTCTTTAGTGCACGCTGGATGTCCAAAGCCTGCCAGGGATAGGAGGCGGTGTGGACACCCAAAGTGCTGGCTGGATTCTGATCACTTCGAAACAGGATGGGCTTTCTCCTGACCACACGTGAGCGTTTAGCCAATGAGCCCAATTTATCAGGCATCTGATCTTCATATTACTTGGTGATAGTCCATAAATATCTGAAACCAAATTTCTGCCCCCCTCCCCCAAAAGCCTGGAGCAGGGCAGACAAAGGTCTTGAACACTTAAATTTTCTGTGACTTTGTCTCTCCTTTTTTTTTTATTTTATTTTATTTTACATTGGACTGTAGTTGATTTACAATGTTGTGTTAGTTTCTGGTGTACAGAGAAGTGATTCAGTTACACATATACGTATATCTATTCTTTTTCAAACTCTTTTCCTGTTCAGGTTATTACAGAGTATTGAGCAGAGTTCCCTGTGCTATACGGTAGGTCCTTGTTGATTATCTATTAATCTTCCTTCCACGGTTCCTTAGTCCTGCTTTCTTGCTCTCTCCATCCATGTGATTTAAATTTTATAACATTGTGTTGTGTCATATGTATTTACATAAGCAGAAGTGAACACCTTATGAAGCAGGTTGTGGTAAGGATTCATAAAAATAATAGAAATCAGGAAACATTATTGCAGTGACAGCACAAAAGTGAAATAAATACCACATGTACCACACAAATACACAAATGTACACAATTGCACAACACTACCTTAGTTATCTATCTGCATCTGTAAGTATTTACTATAGAGCAGGTGCATGTCATTTGAGGATTTGTAAATTAATGAAAAGAATATATATATATATGTATAACTGAATCACTCTTCTGTACAGCAGAAATTAACACAACATTGTAAATCAACTATACAATGAAATAATTTTTTTTAAAAAGGAGAAAAAATTAATTATTGCTAAAAGCTTAAAACTATCATATCCACAAATATTTACATACATAAATTTTACTCAATTTATATAAGTACCAGGGTTTTCCAGGAAAACTTCACAATCTAACACAATATCTTGTTGAAGAACCCTAAAACTACTTCTACCTTTGTCGTAATGCTGACATTGTTGCAGTGTATATTTGAGCAGATATAAATAATGTGGTCTCTACCCTGTAGCAAGTGTGTCTTACTGAACGTCCAGGCAAGCTTATGGGTGGATAGTGCCTTGTTTCCTTTATTTTTTTCTCCCTATGGAGACAGAGAGGAATCCTAATAAAGAAAGAAACAATACTCCGGGAAAAAAGACCTGGTTCAATTCAACATGTGGACGAATTAGGGCAATTTAACAGAATTTTCTGCCTGTTTCCTCAAGTGCAAATAGTTCCTGTCCAAAGACCCTCCAAGGGCTGCTGTGAAGTTCAAAGCAAGAAAGTAGCTTGTCATAACCTGTAAGTGCTCTGCTAACATAAACCACCAAATTAATAATGAAAAAGACAATTCAAAGTTCATCTTTTTCCTTACCAAATAAACTTAAAACACTCACAGAAAACCAATTTCCATTTCACAAAAGTATTTGGACAGACTGTGTTTTAATTATTTATCAGGAAATCCTCTTCACAACTCTCTCTCTCTCTCTCTTTCTCTCTCTCTTCTTTTTTTAATTTTTCTTCTTCTTTTTTTTTTTGGTTTACCTCGGATACTTTTCTGTTTTAGACCTGTTATTTTTACAGGATGCTTACTGGACAAACTCTATCTTTGAACATGCTATTGAGTCAGCCTGTTTCAAAGAATGTTGCACAGAGTATATCAAGGGAAACACAATTCCAGCTCAATTGTAATAACGTTGTGTTTTATTTTAATTATAACATACATTCAATGGCAGTTTCAAAATTAAATGAAAAATTGAACAAGACATTTTAGCAGCCATTGGATAATTGAAAAGGAATGTTGGCTGAGTGGATTAGGTTATGAAAGCTAAGATGTCAAAAGAGTTTCGGTAAAAAAAAAAAAATCTATATTGATTTCTGGAAACAAAAGGCAGAAGAATCATAGATCGGGAAAACTAGGAATATTAAAGAATTACCCGGCACAGCCTTCCAGTATAGAAGAATTTTTTTTAAAAGAGGAGCCTTTTAAAAACGCTTCAGATTTTTAGAGACTATCACCAAGTAAAATGAAAATTAGATGCCTGATTAATTTCCTACTTGAACCTGAAGAGGATATTCTTGCATTTAGTCAGAATATTGAGTAAAGTTCTCTTCAAATCAAGGTAAAAACATGATACCCAGTTACATAATTATTGCTTTATTGCTCAAGGCATTTAAGTGTATTTGTTATATGACATTTTATATGAGAATCCTTTTGTCCTCCATAATACCTGCAGCATTTTGACTATGATATTTATATTAGTAACATGGTATTAGACATTGAATGTAGTCACTTGACCAGGAATTTTGGTTAAAGAAAAACTACATTGGATTTCCATATTACCAATAGAGTAAACCTACTGAGACTTCCTTCTACGGATACCAAAATGTTTTGATTAAGGCAATCAATTCAAATTGAAATAAAATAGCATATTCTTAGTGATCATTTTCAGATTAGAAATCAAGAGTTTAACCTCTTCCTCTCTTTATCTTTCTTTCCCTCTCTTTCTCTCTCTCTCTGTATTTTCATGATTCTTATTTTAACAAATATTATTTCAGACATATAAAGTAAAATGAATTTTAAATATTTTCTAATCTTAAAACAATTAATTATTATTAAAGACACAAAATGAGGGCTTTTGATATGCCAAGGTCAAATATGTTTCTTCATCTCATCATCACGACAAGCCAACAAAATAGATATGATTGCTTTTCACACATAAAAGGTAAGAAAACAGTTACAGAGAAGTTAACTTTCCCTGCTCACAACTATGGAAGTTGCAAAGCCCGGGCAGTTTACAGTTTGTTTGTGGTTTTATTAAATATCTTATGTTGTTACTACCTGTTTCATTAGTTCTCAATAATTCTGATCTCTGGAACAGTGTGATTAAAATGTATTGAGTCCACTAAGAACTTCCATTTATGTAAGAAATATCAATTGACTTTATCATTTCAAAATTTAAAACTGAAAAAAATTAAATATGTATTTAGTCTTTTAAAAATAACAATAGATCCATTGTACGTTAACAAAAATAATGCTTTCTGACACCTAATTGTTTCCAAAAACAAAATATTACTGAGAAGGAGGCATTGTTTTACATTTTTGAAAATTTCTTTAATTTCTCTCTTAAAAGAAGACAGCTGGGTTCTCATAGCTGCTTCTGCATTCAGTATATTGTAATATACTGCTTGGGTTAACATACATATTAAATAAAATCTTGCCTCACACAGATATGTTTTGGGAAAAGGGAGGAATATTTTAGTTTCCTCCCCAAATAACTGTGATATGGATACATAACCTAAAGTCAATAGTAGTTTCAATAAACTTTGTACACTGTACACTAACAAGAAAATGAGAGAGAAAAGAAAAATGTTAATATTATTATGAAAATAATTTGCCTGTCTCTCTATTGGATTGTTCATCTTATGCTAATTTATTTGTAACAATTCTTTATGTATGCTAGTAATGAGTCCCTTGTTGCTTGTATATATTGAAAATATTTTCTCCCCTGTAATGGATGCCTTTTCAATATCTTAATCTCTTTTGATAATTTTTCAGTATATCTCAGTTTATTTTTTCCCTTTTATGGTAAGTGCTTTTCATATTCCTTTAAGAAATCTGCCCCAGTTCCAAGGTCATGATGATGTTCTCTTATGTTTTCTGCTAAAATATTTTTTTTATTTTAAATATCACATTTAAATTTGAATTAAATAACGTACTGTTTGAGATAGGATTCCAAATACTTTTTTTTTTTCATAAAAGAGTACAGTTAAAAAGCAACACCCATTACCCACTGTACAGTATTAATCATATAGCTTTATGATAGGTCTTGATTTTGGAGTGTTATGTTTTCCAGATTTATTCTTCAAGACCATCCTTGCTAATCTATTGCTTTTCCACCTTTGTAACAATTTTAGTATCATCATGTCAGTTTCTTAAAAAAATGTTGCTTCAATTTTGGTTGAGACTAAAGGAACTTATAGATCAATTATGGTGATATATACTACTCCTGGTACCCCAAAAAAGCAAAAAACACTAATTCAAAAAGATAAGTGTACCCCAATGTTCATAGCAGCACTATTTACAATAGCCAGGACATGGAAGCAACCCAAGTGCCCATCAACAGACAAATGGGTAAAGAAGGTGTGGTATACATATACACGTGTGCATATATATATATAAAATGGACTATTACTCAGCCATAAAAAGAGAATGAAATTCTGCCATTTGAAGCAATGTGTATGGACCTAGGGAGTATTATGCTTAGTGAAATAAGTCAGAAAGAGAAAGACAAATACTGTATGATATCACTTATATGTGGAATCTAAAAAAATAATGCAAATGAACATATATAGCAAATTGGAAACAGACTAACAGACATAGAAAACAAACTAGTGGTTACCAGTGAGAAGGGGGAAGGGGGGAGGAGCATGTTAGGAGTATGGGATTAAGAGATACAAAGTAATATGTATAAAATAGGTAAGGATCATACACCATGATCAAGTGGGTTTTACCCCAGGAATGCAAGGATTCTTCAATAAAGGCAAATCAATCAATGTGATAAACCATATTAACAAATTGAAGCAGAACAACCATATGATCATCTCAATAGATGCAGAAAAAGCTTTTGACAAAATTCAACACTTATTTATGATAAAAGCCCTCCAGAAAGTAGGCATAGAGGGAACCTTCCTCAACATAATAAAGGCCATATATGGCAAACCCACAGCCAACATCATTCTCAATGATGAAAGACTGAAAACATTTTCTCTAAGATCAGGAACAAGACAAGGTTGCCCACTCTTACCACTATTATTCGACATAGTTTTGGAAGTTTTAGCCACAGCTATCAGAGAAGAAAAAGAAATAAAAGGAATCCAAATCAGAAAAGAAGAAGTAAAACTGTCACTGTTTGCAGATGGCATGATACTATACAGGGAGAATTCTAAAGATGCTACCAGAAAACTACTAGAGCTAATCAAAGAATTTGGTAAAGTAGCAGGATACAAAATTAATGCACAGAAATCTCTTGCATTCCTATACACTAATGATGAAAAATCTGAAAGAGAAATTAAGGAAACACTCCCATTTCCCATTGCAATGAAAAGAATAAAATACCTAGGAATAAACCTACCTAAGGAGACAAAAGACCTGTATGCAGAAAACTACAAGATACTGATGAAAGAAATCAAAGATGATACAAACAGATGGAGAGATATACCATGTTCTTGGATTGGAAGAGTCAACATTGTGCAAATGACTATACTATCCAAAGCAATCTACAGATTCAGTGCAATCCCTATCAAACTACCACTGGCATTTTTCGCAGAACTAGAACAAAAAATTTCACAATTTGTATGGAGACACAAAAGACCCCGAACAGCCAAAGCAATCTTGAGAAAGAAAAATGGAGCTGGAGGAATCAGGCTCCCTGACTTCAGACTATGCTACAAAGCTACAGTAATCAAGAGAGTATGGTACTGGCACAAAAACAGAAATGTAGATCAATGGAACAGGATAGAAAGCCCAGAGATAAACCCACGTACCTATGGTCACCTTATCTTTGATAAAGGAGGCAAGAATATACAATGGAGAAAAGACAGCCTCTTCAATAAGTGGTGCTGGGAAAACTGGACAGCTACATGTAAAAGAACGAAATTAGAACACTCCCTAACACCATACACAAAAATAAACTCAAAATGGATTAAAGACCTAAATGTAGGATCAGACACTATAAAATTCTTAGAGGAAAACATAGGCAGAACACTCCATGACATACATCACAGCAAGATCCTTTTTGACCCACCTCCTAGAGAAATGTAATTAAAAACAAAAATAAACAAATGGGACCTAATGAAACTTAAAAGCTTTTGCACAGCAAAGGAAACCATAAACAGGACGAAAGACAACCCTCAGAATGGGAGAAAATATTTGCAAATGAAGCAACTGACAAAGGATTAATCTCCAAAATATACAAGCAGCTCATGCAGCTCAATATCAAAAAAACAAACAACCCAATCCAAAACTGGGCAGAAGACCTAAATAGACATTTCTCCAAAGAAGATATACAGATTGCCAACAAACACATGAAAGGATGCTCAACATCACTAATCATTAGAGAAATGCAAATCAAAACTAGAATGAGGTATCTCCTCAAACCAGTCAGAATGGCCATCATCAAAAAATATACAAACAGTAAATGCTGGAGAGGGTGTGGAGAAAAGGGAACCCTCTTGCCCTGTTGGTGGGAATGTAAAGTGATACAGCCACTATGAAGAACAGTATGGAGGTTCCTTAAAAAACTAAAAGTAGAACTATATCATATGACCCTGCACTCCCAATACTGGGCATATACCCTAAGAAAACCATAATTCAAAAAGAGTCATGTACCACAATGTTCATTGCAGCTCTATTTACAATAGCCAGGACATGGAAGCAACCTAAGTGTCAATCGACAGATGAATGGATAAAGAAGCTGTGGCACATATATACAATGGAATATTACTCAGCCATAAAAAGAAATGAAATTGAGTTATTTGTAGCACGGTGGATGGACCTAGAGACTGTCATACAAAGTGAAGTAAGTCAGAAAGAGAAAAGCAAATACTGTATGCTAACACATATATATGAAATCAAAAAAAAAAAAAAAAATGGTTCTGAAGAACCTAGGGGCAGGACAAGAATAAAGAGGCAGACATTGAGAATGAACTTGAGGGCACGGGGAGGGGGAAGGGTAAGCTGGGACGAAGTGAGAGAGTGGCATGGACATATGCACACTACCAAATGTAAAACAGATAGCTAGTGGGAAGCAGCCGCATAGCACAGGGAGATCAGCTCGGTGCTTTGTGTCCACCTAGAGGGGTGGGATAGGGAGGGTGGGAGGGAGACACAAGAGGGAGGAGCTATGGGGATGTATGTACACGTATAGCTGATTCACTTTGCTATACAGCAGAAAGTGACACACCATTGTGAAGCAATTATACTCTAATAATGATATTTTAAAAAATAAAGTAAAATAGATAAGAAACAAAGTAATATTGCATAGCACAAGAAATTTTAACCATTATCTTATAATATCTTTTAATGGAGTATAAACCATAAAAATACTGAATCACTATGAAGTACACCTGAAACTAACAAAATATTGTAAATCAACTATACTTCAATTTAAAAAATGCTTGAATTATGGTTGAGATTAAAATGAATTTATAGATCATTTTGGGGAAAATTGCCATATTTCCAATATTGATTCTTCTAATAAATGAACATGTGATTAGGAAATATTACACATCTTTCACTAGATTCAGTCCTAATATTTGATATTGTTGATGCAATACTAATGATATCTTTTAGAAATAGGTATTTTCCAATTGTATGTTGTTAATATATATAATACAACTGACATTTTTAGTGACCTTGTGTCCACCAGCTTTGTTAATTCTGCATATCAACTTAAATAGTTTGTAGATTTTTTTGGACCGTCTAGATAAATAATTATGTTACCTGCGAATAATGACAAGTTTGTTTCCATTTTCAAATTCATATAGAGTAAAAAAATTTTTTTTTGTGCCTCATAACATAGCCCAGGTACTTCAGTAAGTACCTTGTTGAATAAGAAGAATAACAAGCATCCATTTACTTTTCTTGATAACAAGGGTGGAAAAGATCACTATTTATCCATTGAGAGTAATGATTTTTTAGTACCTGTTCTTTTCCAAATAGCAAAGTCTTCTCAAATTCCTGGTTAAATAATATTTTTTAAATCAAGAGAAGGTAATTATTTTTTAAATATTTTCTCTGTATTTATCTAGATGAGAACATGATTTTTTTCCCTATTTTTTATGTTTAATGTGGTAAAAGAAACACTATTCAATGTTATCCAGTTTTAAAGACTTAGAATAAACCCTGTATAGTTGTGATGAATTACCTTTTATACGTATTATGGGTTTTGGTTTTCCAATATTTGTTAATTTTTGAGAGAA
This sequence comes from Eschrichtius robustus, assembly GCF_028021215.1. Classification (NCBI taxonomy): domain Eukaryota; kingdom Metazoa; phylum Chordata; class Mammalia; order Artiodactyla; family Eschrichtiidae; genus Eschrichtius; species Eschrichtius robustus. The sequence goes on along the minus strand of NC_090832.1, from coordinate 4,123,174 downwards.
ATTGGTTTGGAGTTTTATTTTCTTATGTGGTGCTTGTCGTACTTTAGAATAAATGTTATGCAAGGGTCATAAAAAAGATATGAAAATATCACCACTATTTTTGCAGTAGTTCAGAGTAAATAAAAATTAGATCTAATTGCTCAATCATGTTATTTGCTTTTCTGTACCCATACTGATTTTTTCTAGGCACAAACCAAAAACGTAGTCTTTAACACATAGTCTAAGACAATTAAATAGAGAACATAAAATGAAAGTGATTTTAAAAATCTAGACGATATAGTCAGTACAACAGATCTTATGTTATATAGTGTACTCTGAATCTAAATAATATAAAGAAAAACTTATGTGTCAGATGATCAAGTAATATAGACTATAGCTTTGGCCATCAAAAAAAAAAAAAAAAAAACCTCAATAATAAAATAAATAAAATTCTAACCCCAAGTAAATGAAGCTAAAAGTAATGAATGCAAAATGCAGACTTCTATCTGGAAAATTTATTACATAATTTAAGCCAATTTTTGATTTATGGGACATATGGACAGAATTTATTAAAAATAATAAATTTATTAAAAATAAGCATATTTAGAACAACTAAATGTTTAGGATACAACTAAACTAGCTACCACAGGAAAGTTTATAGCTTTAAATACTTCTGTTAACAAAAGTATATAAATAAATAGATGCAGTATAATAAAAATTAGATAGTCTGTATCCCTAGTTTCTGCACTTAGCTTCGAAAACCAGTGGAATCTCTGGAGTGAGAAGAGGGTCTTTTATGTGTTAATAAGATGATTGGTGGCTGGGGACCCTGGATAGCTTCAGGGTGGGAGCTGGTCACCAGAAAGGTCAAGGCATGATTAGAGGGTTTGAAATTTCAGCCCCACCTCCAACCTGCAGGGAGGGGAAGGGGCCTGGAGGTTGCATTCAATCACCAATGGCCAGTAATGTAATCAATAGCACCTATGTAATTAAACCTCCATAAAAACCCGTAAACCACTGGATTCGGAGAGCTTCTGGGTTGGTGCACACATCAAGGTGCTGGTAGAGGGCTCTGCATCCCTCCTGCCATACCCTGCCCTGCACATCTCTTCCATTTGACTATTCCTGGATTATATTCTTTATAATGAACAGAGAACAGCAAATCAAATGTTTTCCAGAGTTCTGTGAATTTTTCTAGCAAATTATCCAGCCTGAGGAGGGGGGTTACGGGAACCTCTAACTTTGTAGGCAACTTGGACAGAAGTGTGCATAACCTGGGAACTCATACTTGAGACTGGCCTTTTGTGGGACTGAGCCCTTAACCTGTGGAGTCAGACACTAAATCTGAGAAGTTAGTGTCAGATTGAATTGACTTGTAGGACACCCAGCTGGTATCCACAGCATTGGGGAATTGGTTGGTGCCAGGAGGAAAAAAATGCCTCTCAAAATCTAACTCTAAAATCTACAAAAAACGCAACAGAAATAAACATAGTGAATACAAACTAGTTAATCAGAGAACAAAAGATGCAAAATTCCAAAAGTTATTTTTAGCTCAACAAAACACATAAACTTTAATGCAACTAATAAAAAGGTGTGGAAGCACAAATACCAAATATAAGAAATGACAAAGTGCAAATAACTACCCAATGAAGACAATTTTTAAATATCATAAGAGACTTCTTTATATAACAATGTGCAAGTAAATTGTTTGAAAACCTACAGGAAGTGAATGGTTTCCTATGTAAATGTTAATTTATCCATATTCGTCCAAATAGAAAGAGAAAATCCAAACTGAATAATTACAAAAGAAACAGAAAAAGTAGTTAAAGACTGTCACTGAGGCTTAAAACAACAGCCACAACAACAGTGCTATCACTTTTTGATCAATTTTTGCTGCATGTGCTTTGAAGCTCTGCATGCATATGTACATTGTTATTTATTATTTGTTGACATATTTATCATTATTTGATGTCTTTACCCCTGGCACTATTTTTTTTTTGTTACAAGTCTACTTTGTCTAATACTAATATAGCCACTCTAGCTTTCTTTGATTGGTGTTTGTATGGAATATCTTTCTCCATTCTTTTATTCTGAATCTATAATTAAATGGATATTTATTTACTTATTCATTTAAGGCAGATTTCTTATAAAAAACACACAGTTGTGTCTTACTTTATAGAAAATCTGATTTCTTTCTTTTTATTTAGTATGTTTAGATAATTTATATTTAATGTGAGTATTGGCATGCTTGGATTAAAATCTATCATGTTGCTAGGTAATATTTTCTACTGGCTCTTTTCTTCTTTCATACTTCCTTTTGGATTATATAATTTTTAAAAATGATTCCATTTTATCATCACTGTAGCTTATTTCTTACACTGCTCTTAAAAAATTTTAGTGATTATATTAGGGTTTATAATACAGATCTGTAAGTAATCACAATCTGACTTCAAGTAACACTATACTGCTTCCTATATAGTGTATGAAAATAAGAATGTAATTCCAACTTCTCAAGCATCATGCTATTGTGTCCATACATTTTATTTTGTATAAAACCAACAATATGTTAATACTATTTTTGTTCTATAGTCATTTATTATTTAGATTGATTAATAACAATAGAAAGTGAGTTTTATAATTACAGTTGACCCTTGAACATGAGGGTTAGGGGCTCCAACCCTTCACAGAGTCAAAAGTCCATGTACAACTTTACAGTTGGCCTTCCATCTTCAAGGTCTCACATTCACAGATTCAACCAATGATAGATTGTACAGTGCTGTAGTGCATGTTTATTGAAGACAATTCCACCTACGAGTGGACCCATGCAGTTCAAATCCGTGTTGTTCAAGGGTCAACTGTACTTGTATTTTTCAGCTCATTCTTATTGCAATTCATGTGTTTGTCTGATACAGTCCTTTGACCTAAAGAACTTCCTTTAACAATTCTTCTAGTAAAAGTTCACTAGTATTAATTATCTCTGATTTTGATTTTTTGAATTTTTAATTCTCCCTTCGTTTCTAAAACATGTTTTTCCTGGATATAGAATTCTGGATTGAAAGTTTTTTCCTTCAGCATTTAAAAAAAGATACTTCATGTTCCCTGGCTTATATAGTTTCTAATTAGAAGTCTGCTGTAATTCCCATCTTTTAACTCTATATATAATGTGTCTTTTCACTGGCTGCCTTTTAAGATTTTACACATGTGAATATTTTATTTTATTTTCCTGCTTGTGTTACGTGAGATTCTCGGGTGTGTGGTTTGACATCTTTCATTTTGATAAAACTTCCCAGCAATTATTTCTTCACATATTTCTTCTGCTTCATTCTCTTTGGGATTTCTCCTGCTTCATTCTCTTTGGGATTTCTCCTTCTAGGATTTCTCCTTCTAGGATTTCTCTTCTGCATCATTCCACACATCTTCTATACTCTTCTCTATTTTTAATTTTTAGTTTATTTTTTCTTTGTCTTTTAAATTATGTAATTTCTATCACCTTATCTTCTAATTACTAATTATTTGCTAAACTTATCAAGTTTAATACTAAGCAAAGCAATGCATTTTTTAATGTATGTTACTGTGTTCTATCAGGTTATTTATTATAGTTTGCATCTCTGTTTTTGTTGCAAATTAGCATCTATTCATGTTTTCCTTCTTTTCCACTTGAGTAGGGGCTCGCAAACCACAGCCACTTTTCATAGATAAAGTTTTATCAGAACACAGCCATTTTTCATAGATAAAATTTTATCAGAAGACAGCCATGTTCATTTATTTACATACTATTTCTGGCTGCTTTTGAGCTACAATGAGAGAGTTGAATAATTTCCATAGATTGTATGGTCCTCAAAACATAAAATATTTACTGCCCCTTGGAGATAAATGTTGCCAACCCTTGCACTAGATAAAATTGCCATACATGTGAGTAAGACCATTTTGGACCAATTAGTCCCTAGCTGAGCTGCCTACTATAACTTCCAGCCTATACTTGCCATGCAGTATTATTACTTAAATAAATGTTATATTGATTTTGTTATGTAGCAAAATCTGACTGATATACCTGTGAGTAATTTAAGATCATCAAAAGCAGGAAAGTCAAACATTTGTAATGCAATACAAAGTAAAAAACACCAATTTTTTTGTGTTTTGTGTGCAACATTAAGAGAACTATTATCCAAACTCAGTGAGTAAACTTACTTGGATCCTGATCAAATGAAACAACTATAAAATTATATTTTGAGACAATTGGGTAGTTTTACATGGTAGATTCTGATAAAAGAGAATTTAAATTTGTTAGATATGATAACAATTTTGAGTTTTTTAAAAATCTTAGCTATTAAATCTTGCCTATTAAAAATCTTACCTATTAGAGACGTATGCTATGGTACTCAAAAATGCAATTACATAGTTTATAAATTTCTTTAAAATATTCTAGCAAAATGAAACTTAGAGGGTAGTTTAAAAAAGAGAAGAGCAAAGTGTTGATAATTGTTGAATTTAAGTATTGGATACATATAAATTAATTACTTATCCTCTATTTTTATATATGGTTAACAATTTCCAAAATTTAAAAAAATTGCATACATATACACACATGCATAATTCTTACATATACATACACATGAAACAATAGGAAAAAATGAAAAAAAATATGGAAGAATACTTGTACATCATAACATTTTAATTTAGGATCCATCTACATAATACTACATACTGCATAAGAGAAATCTAATAAATGAGTAAGCCCTTACTGAGGGAATGGTAAAAGCACATGTCTTTTTAGAAAATTATCTAAATACACAATTAGATTATCAATGAAGACCTAAATTATAAAGGTCTCCAAAAATGATCATGCTCAAGAAAAACAAATGTTAGTGTTCTGCTCATGTGTGATTAAAAGGACATTGCTACACTGAATGACCCGTAAATAGGACAACCTGTAATGAGGGCACATAAAATTAATATGTTAAGCCTGTAATACAACATTTGGCAAATGCAGATTATTTATTATGATACGAGTAGTATATTGTAAGACATGCTTCATTATTTCCCATGAATACATTTTAAAAGGATTAAAAAGTTTCAGTGGTTTACTTTCTAAATCATACAATATTTTGTTCACTTATATTTTCTTCTTGAAGTTGAGTGTGGTTTATCTGTTTCATAAGGTTACGCATGGGTAAGTCACTGAAATTTTTCAACCCAGTAATGTCCAATGGAATTGTATAAGGATAGAAATATCTCTCTCCCTGCCTTCTTAGAAACTATGATTATGTTTATTTGTTTAATCCATAACCCTTGTTTGAACGTGGGTTATAGGGTAAGGAACAAACTTTAAATAACCAAGAAAGGCTAGATTGGTTTACATTTTAAAGGCCCCGAATCAGCCTTTAATCTAATGGCAGTCACAGAGACCATGTCTGAAAGGCAAAAATGAGAGTATGGGTTTGCATGGGCCAAGTGGACTGCAGCTTTTTCTGAGGATGAAAGTCTTGAACAGCTTTTGTCAGGATTCAGAGAGATTCAGTTAAAGAAAGATGATTTTTAGGTCATTTTGTTGTAAGTCATGAATGACAATTTTGTTTTGTCCATTCTTTGTAGAGCAGCAATAAATGGTTAAGTTGCTGTTTAATTCTTTTACTGTGTATGCAACCATTGTGTGTCTACTGATTTTGTTTTGAATATGCTGCTGTTTTGCGGCAGGTTACAAGATAGCCTAGCTTTATTCAGGTTACAGGAAGTTCCCCTTAGATTCTGATTACAGGTTATGGTTGGTCTATGTTTGCAGTGTTCTGAGTTCCCATTTTGTTTTGTATCTTCATCCACATTTTAATGAGAACTGAGGAGAGGCTATTTTAGGGATTGCTGCTTTCCAAACACAATTTTAAAATATATTAACTTGTTCTTCTCTCACCTAAATTTTTCTTACTATTTAAACCATAATCACAGAAATCACAGCTCAAAGTCCTTTGGCAAACATTGTTTATTAATTTTCTAGTTACAGAACCAAAATATTAAAGCTATATTAAACAGAGATTTTGATCACTGTTTTCTCAAAGCAACTAAAATAAGTCTCACTGAGGTCTGACTGATTGTATTTTGGGGCTATCCCCTTCACAGATCACTGAGATTTGTAATACTTACTGAAATCCAACATATGACCTTTCTGCTATATATAACATGACAACAAAAGGATTCTCCAAAGAGAAGAATATTCTCATTAAACGCTGTTTCCTATTACAGTATTTGATTTTTCAAATCAGTGAACTCTCACTTCAACAAGTGGTTAATGCTTGAAAATAGTAAAAATGACCTTTTCGGGCCTCCATTAATCTCCATGCAAAGGACAAACGAGTGTTTTATCATAAACCAATCCCAGAATATAACCGTTATTTAAAAAATACTAACAATTAGGTAATAATTTAGAGGTTTTGATTTTAACTACCCTGTGTGGAGCAGATTAAGAGAATATTGCCTATGTATTCCAGGAGAAAACCAATTAAGCCAACCTTATAAAGAGCAATGATGTTCTCTGACAGCTGCCAGCAAAACCAATCAACTTAAACTATTGTAGACTGGTATCTTTCTATTCACTATTCTATATGGATACCTGAAAACAACAAATCATGTGTGCATTGCATACACTTGGTGATATATTTGTGAAGTGACAGTTCTCAGAACCAGAGTTCTTTCTAAATCACAATGTCAATTGCCAACACTTTAGATCTTGGGTCAAGCAAGAAAAAGAACATTTTTAATATTCTGCATGCTATACTTTCTGGATATCTATCCTCATTTTACATTCCCCAAATTATCTTTCAGTCAATCTGAGCAAATGTTATAACTTTAGAAAATCTAAATCGAGCCTTGTTGATATTCCTTGGGTTCTTTATTTTTCAAATGTTAAGATTTTTTTTTTCTCAAAATTAAGAATGAAAGTGTCAATGGTTTGTCAAATGCTTTTCATGCAATTCAACTACTGATAATATTTATACAATCTTGGGCTTATTTTCGCTTAAATATTCAAAATTATTTATGGAAGAAATTGCCATCTCTCAGTGATTTTTTTTTTGGTAACTTTGGAGGGAGGTATGAGAACTGTATTTATAACCCAAATCATGATTCACAAGGAAGAGTCATTATTCTATCTTTGGGAACCAAAAATACATAAATCAGGGATATTTATAATTAATGTTTTAGTTCCCCAGGGCCAGATGGGAAGATGAGAAATGAAGTATATAGCATTCAGCCTTAAAGAGTTTTATTCACTAGTACTTAGGGCTCCCTAGTATCTTAAGCAAACACATAGTTTTCCAACAACCCCAATAAGGCAAATAAGGGCAAATTAAAATTAGCGATCTTGTTTTTATACTTTCAACAAATATTTCTTGAGTGCCTTCTGTATTCTCAGCACAATTCCAAAATAACAGATAAATGTGCTATGTAATTAATAGGTTTCTGTAGCAACTGTTTCACTTGCTGTATGATTTTGGTTCAGTCCCTTAATCTAAGCCTCAGTTTACCAGACAAACAATAGAGTTTTCACAAGAAGCATGCTTGTGTGTGTGTATGTGTGTGTGTGTGTGTGTGCATGTGTGTGAAGAGAGAGCCTGAAACATAACAGGTGTATAAATCTACAGTCAATCATGGTAAAGATACATGTGCATCTTGGTCCTGATCCTATTATAAACTTTAATTTATATTAGCACTTTCTAATCACCTGATGTGTTATATCAAATTGGATTTAACAGAATTGTTCTTATATTTACCTATTTCACATTTTGACATGATGGAACGATTACTTTTAAAGATATTACTATTAATTCATTATTTATTATTATTATATTCATATTTAAACATATTTATAGCTATTAATCTTTTTATACATCTCATCTCTTACATATGTATCCCATGTCTAATTTTACCTATCCAAACTTTAACATTTTATTTACAAAAATGGTTATTAGTATTTATATGTCAGACTTGTTAATTATATCTGCCCATTCCATTAACATTCAAATATATAAAACATAACACACATGCTCCATTAGGACAATGCTTCTTCCTGTCACAGTCATTCTATGCAACCTAAAGAAAGCATCACGTGAGTTTAAATGAATGAAATGATCATTGTTGTGGGATTTTTTTCAGTGAATTGGAGAGTATCCCAATAATTGCCAATCAAATAAAAGCTGAGAGCATTAAAAGTAGGTAAAATTTCAAATAGCTACTTGGATTAAGAAAACTTTGTAACTGACTGAGAAAAATAGCCAACATTAAATAGTGTTTAATAGTATCCAAGACTCCTCTGTGAAGATAATCTCATTCTTTTTCCAAACACTTGCACAAAATTAATTTATAAGAAAAATATGTTGATCAAAACATTATTTTGAATATTACTATTATTACTATTCATATGAGCTACATTTCATTGCCTAAATTCTTATAGGAAGGCACTTTGTATGCGATACCTAGTTCATTAGTGAAAATGATATGTTGAGGACATGCTAGATTTTGATAGAGTTCTAAAATCGATGGAATATTAAATAACCTTCTAAATTTATAAATAATAAAAGCCCATTGCAGACAGCTTGGAAACATTTTTTTCGCATAGGTGTTCATTATTAACATGTTTCCGTACCATATTCCTCTACAACATTTTCAGTAGCTGCTTAATGTTTCAAAAAATATCATGATTGAATGCCAACATTGTTTTCATTTCAAATAATGCTGCAGTAAGCATCCCTAGTATAGGCATCTTTGCACACGTTTATATTTTCCTGAGGAAATATATTTAAAAGAATAATTGCAGGGCCAGATTTCTTTGGTGCATCACCACACTATATATGCTGCTTTACACATCACTGTTTTCAAGCATCTTTCCATGCTCACATACTAATAATCTTATTGTTTTTAGATGACATATCCTCAATTATCCCTGTGATGGAGATTCTTTCTACATTCATTGACTATCTATGTTTCTTTTTCTATGAACTACCTGTTCAAGTTTTCTTATGGTTTTATTTATTAATTAACTTGCATGCAACCTTTACAAATGAATACTATCAATAATTTATCATATATATTGTACATATGTTGTCCAATAAATAATATTGTGTGACCACTTGTTACATTTTCAAAATAAAAAGTGAGCAGAATTTGAAGCTGTGTTGCGTAGATTTAAGATGTTATTTAACTACAATCTTCCTAAAACACCATCTAAGTTTTGAGAATTAAGAACAATTCTATGCTACATATTTTGGTTAATATTTATCATAGTTATGTTATTGCCTGATTTACAACCTTTTAATACGCTGTGTGTATATATTTTCAACGCTGGAACCTGTTATAATATTGCCATAACTCATACTTGTATAATATAACATAGAGATAGTATTTTAAGCTGTAAACCATCCTTGTATATGACAATTGTATCAGTCCTGTTGCATGTTTCATTGTCACCATGTCCTTAGCAATATAACTAATGAACAAAGTTCTATTACACAGTTCTCATGGGCAGGAATAATTGGATCACAACAGTCTAATTATGATCATTTTTGGTCTCACCCCTCATAGCTTGAAGACCGTCTATAACGTTACGCTTGGTAGATACGGGAGCAGCAGCATCGGTACTGAATAGAATGGCAAGAAAAGGACTGCAGACAACATTTCTTCATGAGGATGAAGGAAGTAAAGGAAAAAGACAAGGAGGAAAAGAGGCAGATGGCGGGAAACTGGCCAGAGTAGAAGAGAATCTAAGGAACACAGGGGGCAAGACGGCTGTAAAGAGGAATGGTCAGCTGTGGCATATGCGAAAGAGAGAGCAGATGAAGTGGAGACTAAAGAGAATGCTTGGAATTGGTAATAAAGACGTTCTTAAGCCACATGGGATGGTTCCGTGATGGGAAGAAGCTAAAGACACGTCATGAGAGGTCGCGCTTCTTGGAGGAGTATCCCAAAGAAGAGTAGGTGATAGAGGACCAAGGAGACATCGGGAGAGGGTAGGTGATTCTAGACCGCAGGCATGGAAAAAGGGTAGCCGTGGGTGGATGTGGCTTAAGTTATGTTTCTCGGGCCCTGAGAAGTTGAAGGTGTTCACATGGGGTGGCCCTGACTTTCCCAGTGAGGTAGTTTAGTGGTACCTAGCAGGTGTCTCCTGTCTGTCAGTCACTGGCTGGCATTATCTCACATGTCCTCAGGGTTTTACTCAGGGTCTTTGTGATTTTTCCATGTTCTCAAATGTCTAGTTTCATAAAACGTTCAAGAACTTTAACATAAGGACAGCAACAGAAAAGCTCAAAAATATTAAATCAATGTCTTACTCCATTTGGGCTGCTCTAACCACACACCATAGACTGGGCAGCTTATAAGCCACCGAAATTTGTTTTTCAAAGTTCTGGGGGCTGGAAGTCTAAGGCCAGGGCACCTGCAGATCTGTTGTCTGGTGAGGGCCTGCTTTCTGGTTCATAGGTGGCCATTTTCTCTCCATGGCTTCACAAGGCTGAAGGGGTGAGGAAGCTGTGCAGGGTCTCTTTATAAGGGCACTAATCCCATTCATGAGGGCTCCACCCTCATGACCTAAGCACCTCCCACGGGCCCCACCTCCAAGTATCATCACATTGGGGGTTATATTTTAACATATGAATTTGGGGGAACACAAACTTTCCATCCGTAACAGTCAAGGACATTGGAAGGAAAACAACTTAAATGAAGTTATAAATTACACAGGTAAAATAGTGGATGGTACATGAAATCTTAACCAACTTCAGTCTAAACCTATAAATTTTTTTTCTGTGCAGTGCTCCGTCTTCTTAGCCAATCTTGGTCAAATTATCAAAATATTGGATATATTGAGTCTGGATGCAGAAACCAGGACCTGGGTCCTAAGAATCTCACCACAGAACATGCATGAGCTGCATCCAGTACCACCAGTACCATTTCGGCAAACCTGTACCCTCGTGACTGGCCATCAAACGGACGTTAATGTGTCAGTACCATTGTCAGTATTCAAAGGAAACACGGAGAAATTTCAAACTGCTACATTCTTAAGCCATTAGCCCATCTTTTAAAAGTACATAAGGCCACTTTTCTTTCCAGTTCCTCAGTCACTGCTTTGACAGAAACGCGGTGTCATTTTCCTTTAATGTGGACGCTGCATGAAAGCTGAAAATGAACTAGAGCCTGGACATGTTATTTTGTTAAGATCCACACACCAGAGAGCCCTCAAGCCGTGTCTGATTGAACTGGTAACGCACCCTCTCGCTGCGGGAAGCAACAGCGTCTGCAGCAGCCAATGGCCCCGCATTACTCTTCCCCATCCAATCACCTCTGAGGCTGATTCCATTTGATGGAGACAGCCCTATGCTTCTTAGAGCTAAAGAACTAAACTTTCCTTGTACAACATCCTCTCTTACTTAGAACGCTGAATGTAAACTGTCAGTGCTAGGAAATGTGGTAACAGAAAACCCAAGAATCACACACCAGATGCCTCTGTACTTCTCTGACTGTTCTTCTCTTGTTTTTTTTCTCTCTCTCATTCCTTGTTTTTAACTGGAACTCTTCTCCTAAACTATTTTCTGTCAGACCTACTTAACTTTCACTTTGTTTTACTGAAATGTGGACTGGTGAATAGGGTCTTTTCAATCTGTTCTATGTGTCTCTTCCTCTTTGCCAACATTAGAATTTGACAGAAATTTGGGAGCTGGCTTGACGTTGGCAGGACAGAGCAAGGCACACCATATTTCTTTGTTATTTGTGCTTAATATATTGTTGGCAACCTCGTCTGTTTTAGCTTCTTGGCAGTATTTGGTCTCTCTTCCCTTTGTCACTATTCCCTCATTTTTGAATGCTCAGGGAAATTTATGTAGAGAGCTTTTAAATAGTCCATGTTTAGACCAACGTGCATAAAAATCACCAGCTGACCCTGTCCTGTCAAGCAGCCAAGAAGTGCAGTCTTTACTGTAGTCAACAGTCACTGAAGTGACTAAGCAAATAGATGATGAATCTGAGAAACCCAATATATATTAGCAATTTTCGTAACACATTAGTAAAAACCTTCAGAAGGCACTTCTGTGAGTGTGCAGAATCTCACCGTGAAATAGTTGGCTCTGATGAAGCAAAATGCATTTAACAAAATGCAAAATGCATTGAAACAAAGATCTTAGCAACAGGTAACCATGACAGTGAACTCTATTGTTTGTTTAATTCGGTTTTAGCTCACGAAAAAGAAACTAGACAAGGCTTCTCCCTTACAGTCTAAGCATGATCGTAACTGGGTGACCAGCCGCTTTGCTGGGAATTCTTCCTGTTGAGAGTATATTTCAGTTCACACAGAGCACAAGCTATGACATCTCACACTGGGAGTATTTAATTTAACCAATACTGTTATGCTTCATAAAAAGAGATTTCACCCTGCACACTGGTGTCTGCTCATTAGTTTGTCTGACCCACATCTTATTTGATTAACAGAAATTTAGAGAAAAAAAAATTAAAACTTGTGGAAAAAGTCAATTAAAATGCGAAGAAAATCACTGGTACATTACAGGGTAGGCCCACCTTACTGGATCTAAATTGCAGTACCTTCTAAGCTGTACTTAGACCATTCTCCCAGTTATTACAAACATCGAAACCCTCAGGTACCCTCACTGTCAAAAGAATCTATATTAGCATTTAAGATACGAACTAGAAAGCTTCTAAAGAAATATAACACGTTGTTAAGGATATTTATCTCTGAGTTGTGAATTTGTTTCCTTTTTTATTCTTTTGTTTGTAATCCTTTTATAATTTGAAAAACAGTAGGTAATTTTAAGAAAGTAGAGAAATGTTCATGTCATTTCTTCCGAGTATAGGTGGAATGAACAATCATAAAAATTAGAATCAATTACGTGTGCAAGCATTTTCCTAACACTTGAGCAATATTTGAACTAAATCCTAAAGTTTCATGACTGAAGGTACACTTTGCAAGTCTCTTGGTGTGCATGTCCCAAAACTGCTACACTGTATCAGCACACAGTCTCCACATTAGAGGCTGGAGAACTATGGCCTGTGTGCCCAGTTTAGCTGGCCTCTTTTTTTAGGACTCAAGAGTGAAATACGACTTTTACATTTTCAAATGGTTATATTTTAAATGTTAAATAAGCACCTACACCATAGTCTCAATTTTTTTTTTCCACAGCAAAACCTAAAACATTTATTTTCCAGTCCTTTAAGGAAAGCATTCACTGGTCCCTGATTAAAAAAAACCAAACAAACAAGTGGTCAAGATTCAAATATGTAGAACAATGTAGGTTAAAACTGAAAAGGTTTGTTTCATGCAACCTTAACACTTTAATGCCCTGTTAGTATTACAACTAAAAGGAAACTGTAACTTTATAAATATTTAGCCTCTCCAAACTATTTGACCATGGAAAAATTACTTTCTGGCATAACTTTCGATACCTTCCAGGTCTCGGCTACACAGAAAACTGTTTGCTATAAAGTGTGATGCATATGTTATTCAACTAGAAGTTTTCTCTGTACCTAGTGGGACTCCATGAAGATTATTTCCTATGTTCAAGGCCTGCATACAGCTATTGGTAGAAAATTAAGTCGTGCAAAATGTTGTTTCTGCCTGCTAGTTGTTTAAAATCATTTCGAAAAATATGAGTATTGTTGTTTGGGTAAATGAAGAATGGCATCCTCTCAAAGAGTTATCTAATGGTAAGAGAGGTCGAGAACTAAATGCGGATTTATTATTTTTTGCTAGCACACAGTCTGTGGGATGGGGGAGAAGGCGGAGGAGAAGCCGTGCCCTTCCTTACAGGGCGAGGAAACAGGCATCTTGTTTTTAAGAATTAAGAATGGTTTGTCTTCATCCACAGAATGATTAATGGACTTTTTTTTTTAAGATTTTTTTTGATGTGGACCATTTTATTTTTTAACGTCTTTATTGAATTTGTTACAATATCGCTCCTGTTTTCTGTTTCGGTTTTTTTGGCCACGAGTCATGTGGGATCTTAGCTCCCTGACTAGGGATTGAACCGGCACCCCTTGCATTGGGAGGCGAAGTCATAAGCACTGGACCTCCAGGGAAGTCCCTAAAGGAACATTTTTAATGTGTTGAACATGTTGCTAACAATCGTAATACTCTCCTTGTATCTTTTGCGTGTCAGGGCTTTACAAGGGATGGAGAAGGCAGAAAAATTGAAGAGGAGGAGACGGGGGAGAGAGAGATTGCTGCGACCTGGTAATGAGCCCAGCACGCCACCCAGCGTGCTCCGGGGCTGTGAATGGCCAGGTGGGTGGGCCTGAGGCCTCAGGTGGGCTCAGCCAATGAGGAGCGTGTGGGAGTCGGGGTGGGGGGCCTGGCCACCCCACACCCACATCATGGCTGAGGAACAAGGCTCTCCAGCAATGGGTGTGGGAATAGTGCTTGGCCTGTTCTTTGGAACTCCTTTGACCAACGATGTCCATCACACGAATGGAATCAATATCCTGCACATGCCTGAGAACGGAAGGGAACCCGAAGACAGCCCAAGCCCAGGACCATTTAGAGGTTTCAAAGATCTGAACGCTGTGAGGCAGGTGTTATTATTCCCAATTACCAGAAATAAAAGTGATATTTTTAAAAATGTATTGCCTTGACCTAGAACATAAGCAAATCTTCTGACTCCAGATATTCAATGTTTAGCTTTCCTTAGGCTTTATGTCCCTCATAGGGCAGCTGAGTCCTGGCTGGTGGCATCCTGCAGATTCCTGGGCTGCCCTGTTCAGGAATCCAAAAAGACTTGGTTTTCACCTTTAGATAGTTCCCAAGCAGGGAAATAACTCCCATTTCCTAAGCATTCATAATATATATCAGGTTATAAAATTGGTGAGACATTCGGATAATGGGACATGTCAGGTGGCCAAATGAGACGCACAAGAACTGGAAATCTTAAGCGGTGCAGACGTCCCTATAAATCAAAGGGTGGAAACAGCCTTGAGATACCCTGAAGCACAGTCTCTCAGCAGCTCCCAGGTCAGGCCTTGCTGCATCAGGATGTTCCTGACCAACACTGAACACATGAGAACGCTAAACGATGTTAGATGAGATGTCGCCTACACAAAGGTGCTCTTTTGGGCATAAAACATCTCCATTTTCTGCCCTCATAAATACATACTGTCATTGATATTTTTGGTGGGCCATGCCTCATAAATTCATAAATTCCATCCATAATCCATAACATTGGTTTACTATAGGAAACCAATATAGGCAGGCTTGATATAACCTGCTAAAAGCATTCTATAGGTGAGGACTCTTCCTTTTCTGTCACTAGTATGTACTATCAGGAATTCAGATTAGCATGTTTAAAAAGAGATCTCCTAGTCACTTTCTTTTGCCTTCTCACCCTGTTCGTTCCCTGATAGAAAGGATGGGTTCCAGACCAGCTTCTAACCCTTCCTTCCCCACTCTTCATTTTAAAATATCCTTTCGTAAGCACTTTATTATGGTAGCTCTTGAAATTAAAAAACTGAGACGGGGATTGGCAAATGCAAGCAAGTCCCAACGTGAGACAGTAGCGTGGAAATAAGCTTCAGGATCAGAAAAAGAAGTGGGTTTGACTCCTGACTGCCTGCATTCTGCGACCTGAAAGCTTCTCTCTGTGTAATGGGGGTTGTCTCAGGGCAGTACACTGGCTCTTAGATTTATTAAGGGCTAAGGAAGATAATGTACCCAGAGTGGTTAACACAGTGCCAAGTTCTTAGTAAAACCAGAATAAAAGCTAACATTATTTGTTATGGTGTTGAAGGCCATGGTGCATGGCTGTTGGTGAACTTGAGAGATGGAGCAACTCAGATGAGTAGCAAAGAAAGTAGGCAACTACTGATTACCTACATCAAGTACCCTCATCACCTGGGTAGATGGATGCTTAGGTGCACCTGACTGGTCCTGGCAGATGAGAAGTGTCCTGCGTCCCTCCCAGCTGCATATTCCTACTAACCGCTGTGCCCTCTCCAGGTGGGTCTTCCCATGGGGCAGTGATTGTAGAAGCGCTTACTGCCATGGGGGAGCCTATCAGTAAGTCCTAATTGTAGCGGCCTCGAATATCAAGCTAACACACGGTGTCAAGTGCCTTGGAGATTTACACAGACCTAGAGCAAACTATCTCTGGGAGAGAAACCTTTCTTTCTGTGGTTAATTCACTGAGATTGTTTATTTCAGAATAACGTAGACTATATGGGCTCATCGAACTTGTATCTAGATAAAATTCAGCAACTCGTTATAATTAAGGTAAAATTGTTTGGATTTATGCACGTGCATTCTACTGCCATTTACATTTCATGCTTCCTAAAGTACAACACAACATTTAATGTATTGAAGAAAATGGGTATACATGCATTCAGGAAAAAGCACAGCCTCTTCTTGCATTTTGCGTTTTCTATACAAAGGTATAAATGCTGCAGTGTACGTGGCGCATCAAGTAGTGGATTTTGCAGGCTGTTTCTCAGCCACTGTATGCCGCTCAGAATGCCTACTGACAAATGCCTGATTCTTCCCAGTCCTGATGAATAGACCAGGTTGTCACAACAAATTGCTATCTTCTAGAACAGATTTTGAGAGAAAAAAAGCCAATAGCCAGAATGTCAACGATTCTTGGGCTTTTCAGCTTACAATAGGTGGAGATCAATACCATTTATTTAAATGGCCTTGTATTACACCTGCTATAATTCTTTCTACGTTCATGTCAGCTTGGCACTTCCCTAGAAATTTTTCTACAGGAAGAGCTGCAACAATGTAAGCTTTGTGTGTGTGTGTCTGTGTGTGTGTGTGTGTGTGTGTGTGTGTGTGTCCTATGAATCTTTAGGCAAGGTGTTTCTATAGAAAGACATCAATAGTCAGTGATACAAATAAAAATTTGAATAAAGAGAAAGTAATTTCTTGCTAATGAATTACATTCTGTTATATTCCAGATGAAGAACCTGATTAGAATATTTATTACAATAGGTAAATTGTCTGAGGTCATTTCAATATCTTACATGGAAAATACATATTTTTCTTTAGTTCAATAGAATTGTATAATTAACTGGCAAAGCTTGTAGAAAATGCTAGCTGATTTTATTTATTATTTAAATATATTCCATAATTTCTAAAACCAAACATATATATTAATTTTTCTTTCCATATCTTTGTTATTTATGGTTCTTATTAAACTCACAATTTAATGGCTGTGGCTCTGTAACCAGTACATTTCAAAGTTGTCCTGGCACTTTTTCTTAAAAAAACTGCAACTACATTTCTGAGTGCAGTTACCTGCCCAGCTCATGTAATGAGTGCTGCAATTTCCCCATGTTCCATGGTTTTGCCGTAATGTGAAGTTGTGTTTTGTTGACTCTAAAAAGCTCTTCCATTTCTCTCTCATTATCTTCTCACTTCTGATCAAGAAAAACAAAAGGTTTATCTTTTTTCATGTGTACTTTGAGGAGTCACAAGATTCTAAAGGATCACCTATAGGCTTTGTGCTGGGGGGGGGGGGTCACCTCTCATGGTTCTGAATGCTTCATAAATCTATTGTAACCTCAATTTCAAGATGACATAGTGTCCAAAAGACGTGTGAATGGAAAGACGTGTGAATCACATGGCTTTGGAGCATGTCACTTAGAGGAATGGCTCTGTGGGAACATGAGTCTGGAGAAGGTCCTTCCTGAACAGAGAGCTGCCTTGCAGCTGGATGGAAGTGAGCAGGGGTTAATTCAGGGGGTCCTTGCGGAGAGAACAAGTATGTGCTCCAGGCTTTCATCCCCTTGGATAAACCAGAGGAAAAAAAAAAAAAACAAAACATTGGCCAGGAAAGGGCTCAGAAACAACCTAAAGATATGGTCAAAGTCACCCCTCCATCATGCACTGATTAATGTTACATTGACTCCCCAAAAGCCAAGAGAGAGCTCACAAAGGGGTTGAGTCTTCTATTCCCTAGAGACTGGGGCCAGAGAACAAAACAGCTTCTCTGAATCCTCAGCATTCAACTGGCCTTCTCTCAGCTCTGTGCCATAGTTACGAAGAGGATGGGAGAGGCGGTGTAACCTTCCAGCTCCCTGCAAAACAAATAACCCACATAACCATCTAGGGTAGGCTGAGTGGCCAAATATCTAGAGAGAGGGTGACCTGGCAGAAAACAGGATACTGGCCTGGCAGAGGACACAGATGAGACTCACAAAATTGCGAGAGAGAGAGAATGTTAGGGGTTTGAAATGTACCCCTCACAAACACGCAAGTCTTTCTGGAGTAATATAGAAGGCACACGCTTTTCTACTATAAAATCCATTAGGTGCTCTGAAGAAAAACATAGTCGCTATTGAGATCGTGGTCCACAAAAGCAAGTACAGGAACTTTCAAAACATAGTGCAAAAATGGAAGAGAATGGACATCCTGAAGGAACTATAAGAACAGTGGAGGGTAGATCAGGATGAATAAAATGTTCATAATAGGAACCTCAGAGGGAGACTATAGACAAAGTATTCTCAGTAATAATTAATAGATTCTCGATAATAGTTAATTAGACAAACGATGATGAGAAGGGAAGGTGTTATAGAAAGGATGGGCTGAGCCTGCAGGTTGGAATGGAACACCGAATCTTCCAGAGAAGATTGAAAAAGGGAGCTGCAGATCAAACCAAGGAGGGGTAAAATTCTTCAATTTTGAGGATACAGGGAAAAATCTTAAAAGTTTGTAACTGAAAGTCTAGTTTCCTACGGGATTAAAAAAAATTCAAACTTTTCCTTTGCAACACTGGAAGCAAAGAGAAAAAAACAGACATGCACAAATGATCACATGTGCAATTGTCAGAATAGAAAGACAAAAACTAACTTAAGGGTATAAAAACTTTAGAGTATATTGCTCACAGAAAACTGCTTGAAAGAAGATACTAGCCAAAAAAAGCAAAAACAAAAATAAAAACAAAGCAGTGGAGCAAAAATAACAATGGTTTGTGAACCCAGAAGAGGAAACGTCAAGAGGAATGGCAGTAACATTTCCATACACTGATAAGGTTTAACTGTGACACACAAAATAATGCATTTTGCTGTTGTTGACTGAGCAGTTACAGAAATGTCAATTCGGATAAGGTGGCCCTTCAGATCTACTATATTCCGAATTATTTCTCTTTCTTTTTTTTTTAAAGATTTTTTGGATGTGGACCATTTTTAAAGTCTTTATTGAATCTGTTACAATATTGCTTCTTTTTTTTTTTTTTTTAATGTTTTGGTTTTTTGGCCATGAGGCATGTGGGATCTTAGCTCCCCAACCAGGGCTTGAACCCGTGCCCCCTGATTTGGAAGGCAAAGTGTTAACCACTGGACCACCAAGGAAGTCCCTATTTCTCTTTAATTATCCAATAAGTTACAGACAAAGGTGCATTAATATCTCCAACAATATTTGTTAATATTTCCAACTATGCCTGTGGATTTGTCTGTGTCTCCCTTAATTCTGTCAGTTTTTGCTATAATAATTATACTTATGCCTATTGATCATTATTTATCATTTTGAGCTCTCTTTTTCTCCTCTTTTTTCTTCTAGTAATACTCCTGTCTTGAAGTTTATTTTGCCTTTTATTATTATAGTCTCTCCTCCTTTCTCACATCATTTGTTTTCTGGGTATATTTTTCTAATGTTATATTTTAAAACTATTTATGTTTGTGTGTTTTAAGTGTTTCTCTTGTAGAATAGAATTAGCTTTTTTTTTTCAAACAGCCTGATAATCTCTGTCTTGATTGGATTATTCAGTCTATTTATATTTAACACTGTTATTAATATGGTTGCATTTAAGTATGCCATTTTACTAATTGTTGACTATTTTCCTCTTTTGTTTCATTATTTCCCTCCTTTCCTTCATTCTTTTTTGTCAAATAAATGTTTTTATGATTCAGTTTTATTCCCTCTGCTGACTTTTTAGCTATATTTCTTGAATTATTTTTGAATTAATTTTAGTAGTTTCTCTAGGGATTACAATATACATCTTTAATTTATCACAGTAGACCTAGAATTATTATTTAATTACTTAAGGAAACTTCTGTCCAGTGTATTTTTATTTAACACTCCAGCCTTAAGTGCTTATTGTCATATTTGCTATACCTGTATACATTATAAACTGAACAAAAAAGTGTTACCATTTTTGCTTTATATATCTTTTAATGAGATAGATAAAACACTAATGGCTTCAATTAGATGGTGTTCGATTTTGTTTGCTGAAGAAGACTCAGGGGACCCCAGATGACAAAGTCTAGGAATCAAGTTCACTTCAGGAAAAGGATACAATATAGCAATTGCACTAAAGTAAGGATATTTATAGGTTGCCTCACTGCCTACAGAGACCAGTGTAAGCCCCACTAGTCCTCTTTCTTCAGGACCTCACAAAGAGATGTGTTTTTTTTCAAATCCAGAATCACTAACAAGCGCATGGAATACCTCAAAACAGATCCGCAACCTGGGCATCTGATACCCTGCTCATCACACGGACAGAGTTTTCCTCTATAACCAGACCCCACAGCAGAGCTCTCTGGGCATCTGACCTGGACCAGTGTAAATCATGAATTCCACTTCACAAACTATCCCAAAGAACTCCCTGTACCCACAAAGCAACACTCAATTAATCAGTACATTGAATGCTTCACTAGAGGTCAGTGCTGTGCAGATAATCACTTATTTCAATAAATCAGGTCAGGCCAAATGCAGAGCCACTGCTGTGATTAACACTCACAGTGTGTGTAGATGTGCCTGAGTGTGTGTACGTGAGTTTGTGTACGTGCACGTGTGCGTGGTACCCTGTGCATGTGTGTGTATGTGATATTTTTTCATGTTTGCTCATGTATTCACCATTCCCATTACTTTTCATCCTTCTTGTAGATCAGATTTGGCATCTTGGGTCATTTCCCTTCAAGTCTGAAGGACATTTTTAGCATTTCTTATAATGCAAGTCTGCTGGTGACAAATACTCTACATTTTTGTTTATCTGATACCAAAAATATACTTTCCCCCTCATTTTTTTTTCATGATACTTGAGTTGCAGGTAGAATTCTTAGTTGAGACTTTTGTTCTTGTTTTCTTCTTTCAACAGTTTGAACACTTTGTTCCAATATTTTCTGGCTTCCATTTTTTTCTAATGAGAACTCTGGACGGATTCTATTTTTGCTTCTCTTTATGTAATGCTTTTCTCTTTTTCTCTGGTTTTCACAGTTTCTCTTGATTTTTAACTTGCAATATTTCAGTTATGATGTGTCCAGGTGAAGTTTTCTTTTTACTTATTCTGCTTGGAGTTTTTTTGAGTTTCACAGGTCTGTATGTTAATGTTTTCAGTAAATGTGGGAAATTTTTAACCATTGTTTCTTCAAATACATCTTCTTCCCCTGTCTCTCTTTCTGAAACTCTAATTACAGACTGAAACATTGACATGGTGCCACAAGTCTCTGAGACCACTTACCATTACCAGAAGGCCTCAGCCTTCAGGTTTTTTTATTTTTTTGAAGTATAGTTGCTGTACAATATTATATAAGTTACAGGTGTACAATATAGTGATTCACACTTTTTAAAGGTTATATTCCATTTATAGTTATTATAAAATACTGGCTATAGTCCCCATGCTGTACAATATATCCTTGTAGCTTATTTTATACCTAATAATTTGTACCTCTTACTCCCCTCCCCCTATATTGCCCCTTCCTCCTTCCTCTCCCCACTGGTAACCACTAATTTGTTCCCTGTATCTGTGAGCCCGCTTCTTTTTTGTTATATTCTCTAATTTGTTGTATTTTTCAGATCCCACATATAAGTGATATCATACAGTATTTGTCTTTCTCTGTCTGACTTATTTCACTAACCGTAATGCCCTCCAAGTGCATCCATGCTGCTGCAAATGGCAAAATTCCATCCTTTTTTATGGCTGAGTAGTATTCCATTGTATATATATATACCACATCTTCTTTATCCATTCATCTGTTGACGGCCACTTAGATCGCTTCCATATTCGGCAATTGTAAAGAGTGCTGCTATGAGCATTGCCTGCAACCTTCAGTTTTGATTGGTTTTGCTAGGCCTGGGGGACAGAAGAGAAAGACAAGAGCCCACCAAAAAGGGGATACCAATAGGAGATACCTTAGTAAAGATGGGGACTTAAATAGGTAGGTCCCCCTAACAAAGGTAAGTCCCACTTTATCCTTGCTCCTCCACTCTACTTCCTCTCCCAGATGACTACTAGGAAAGTAGTTTTATGCAGGGCAGAGCAAGAATTTTCAACCAAAATCCTGCCCTTGTACATCTTGTACACCTATATACATAGCATGGCTGGTACAAAACACCTGTAGCCATAAATTTAATTTAAAGTGGTCACAATTTAAATGTTCATAGGCACCAAGGAGAGATAAATTCAACTGTTTTTCAAATGATGACACCTTATCTTATGCCTTATCTAGTCCCCACAAATAATTATTTAAGGAAAATTAGCAGCTAACAATCAAAAGTACCTAACCACACAAGGAATCAAGACATTATGATCAAGAATAAGAAAGAAAATAACTTGAAAAAATAGACTTAAATCACTTTACATATGGGGATTATTTGACATATATGACATAGCAACTATTTTACTCTGGTTAAAGAAATATAGATTAAATACTTTATATTAACTAATAAAATAAAAATTAATAAAGTAAAATTAGTAAATAAAGTAAAAATCTGGGACTTACTAAAAATGACTTAGTAGACTTGCAAAAAAACCAAATAGAACTCCTACAAATGAAAAATGCTAAAAAATGAAATTAAAACACATGGAATATGCTTCAAAAATAGACATAGCAGAAGAAGACATTAGTAGATAAGATAATATATCAAAATAAGTTATACATAATGCAGCATAGAAGACAAAAAGGTAGAAATATGAAATAATAAATAAAATACATGGACAATAATATGGGAAGATCAAATATAGTATATTTTACTTCCTAAAAGGAGAGTTAAGGTAGATAACGTGGTGTGTCCAATAGGAGAGATAAGAACTGAGGATCTTTTTAACTGAGGAAAGACAGCAATCCACAGTATCACAGATACCAATGAAATCACTCTTGTGTTTTTACATAAGGTCAAACATCATAGTTATTCACAATTACTCCACTAATCCTCTTCTCTTTTCTCTTCTCTTCTTTTTTCCCAGCAGTCTTGAAGAAACTTGGCCATGTGACTTGCTTTGGACAATGGAATATGAGCATATTATTAGGTTTAAATTAGTGTCATTTCTAGGCAGAAACACACGTGAATGCTTGGTCGTATCTCCCTTGTCTTTGCTGTGAAATAGTGGAAGTGTGTGTGAGTGAGGGCTGCTTCATCACGGATCTTGGAATAACTTCACTGGACATGCAGAATGAACAAGAGATAAATGTTTTTTGGTTTAAAACATTGACATTTGGAGGATGTTTGTAGCTCACCATAAGCTAACTGATCATCACTGAAATGTGAAATTAGAAAAATAAATCACTGAAATAAAAGTAGGTATCAGAACATAGAAATAGGTGTTAGCACAATCCAATAAAAAATCAATGGGTCATTTAATAAACGGTATTGCCACAGTTGACTCTCTATCTAGAAGACAAAAATAAGGGACTCTACACTCACACATATCTCGGACAACGAATTAAAATAAACTTTAGATGGCCAAGTGCTAATGCCAACAGAAAACCTAGCAGACTACAGATAAAATCCATATATTTTTAAATAAAAAATAGCATACTGGATTATAGAAAAGTTCAAAACTTTGTGTAGCAAAAGTTACCACGAAAAATGCCAGTAGACAAACATGTGAGTGGAAAAATTGTATTATGCAAATGGTCATGAATAACTGATTATAATATAAAATGAGATACTAAGTATTTGCAGGAGGGAACAAATAATGTAAAGAATATTAAATATAATAATTAACAGAGGTGCAACTTTAAAGACTATGAAACATATGAAGAGATCAAATTCACTAGTAGACCAATGTAAATAAAAGTAACAATAATGTCAGTTTATAGTACACTAACATCATGTAAGATATAAAGCCTGTTTCCAGAAGGTATGTGTGGTAAAGGATACTTTACAGCATTTCTGATGAAAATGGAAACTGATACTACCTATTTTTTAAGAAAATATGGCAACACCTATTAAAATCTTAAAGAAGAATATTTACATATCTTTGGACAAAGAAATTTCACTCTTCAATTTAACCCCTAGAAATCAAGTACTAGAAATACAGAGGTTCCTTCCAGCTTTAGTGGAAATGGGAAAAGGATAAGCAAACAAACAAAATTATACACACACACACACACACACACACACACACACACACGTATCCTGTAATGTGTACACACATCCTGAAGCAGGGAGGCAAGGAGGGAAGGAAAGGGTAAACATGAGAGAGATACATGCATATGCAATAATATTCTAGGAGGAATTTTCATAAAAAATAATAAATGAGAGAATCATGCTGCCAACATTGTCTGTAGCTCATATAGATTAAATACTTTATATACTTTAATACTTTATATTAACTTTATATATAATACTTTATATTAACCATAGCTCATTTTTATAAAACAAACAACAACAACAAAATGCACAACCCCATGTATATACATCAGGCGGCTTACTGTAATCAGAGCCTGGGACAGGGACTTGGATGAACTTAGTTTTGTGGGATTTGGTGCCCAAGTAGGAGTGAGAAAAGAGAGTGTGAGGAACACCTGTGCACGGCTGTGATATCAAGAAGCCATAACTGCTGTAGGTAACAGCGTATTTCTGCTGGGACCACTGAGAATCATAGAGCAGGTCTCTCAGAATTGCCAATCTAAAGAACGGGAAGCTCAAGAATTCCTCTAGCATCTCCAGCCCCAGGTGTTTGAGGGTCACCCTACACTTCCACATGGTGCTTGCTTATCTTTACAGTATTATATGATCCTGGTGTTGAGAGAAAGGAAAAGAGAGACTGATGCATTCTGGTTGTTAATATATGGTCACCATGTGCTAGTAAAGAGGAAGATAGAAGATGCCTGCATAATAAACAGAAAAGAACAATAAGAAGGAAAATAGACTTTACTAAGAAAGGAACACACATACATGCATACAATCAAATTTATGTAATGCTGCAAAATTATTTTTGTGAGTGGGTATAAAAATGTGTGTAGTGTCCTAATAAATATTTCCTAAATTGGATAGAAGAGGACAGAGACACAGCTTATCCAAACATGATTTAGATGACTTTTTATTATAAAACCTGAGTTTTAATTTATAATAATTAATAGATATATGAAATTATAATAGTTATAGAACATTAAAATGATATAAGTAAGGAATAGATGAAAATGATTTAAAATATTTCTCCTGCTCAGATTAAATTTTAATTAAGAAACTTGTCTTATAAAGAAAGGGATATATATTTATTTTTAAATTACAGGAAACAAAAAAATAAAAGTAAAGAATCTATTATGTGTGCGTAAAGTTTTT
The DNA here is from genome assembly GCF_028021215.1 of Eschrichtius robustus. Classification (NCBI taxonomy): domain Eukaryota; kingdom Metazoa; phylum Chordata; class Mammalia; order Artiodactyla; family Eschrichtiidae; genus Eschrichtius; species Eschrichtius robustus. Next base: position 4,097,721 of record NC_090832.1, on the reverse strand, counting down.
ATGTGTGTATAATTATCCCTTAAAATGGTACCTTGTTGTATATACTGCTTCCTAATCTGTTTTGCTCTATTGCATTAACCTGCTTTACTTTTATCAAAGCATTTATTACCTGAAATTATCTTGAACTCAGTAGAAGATAAATTCTGTGAGATTAAGGACTTTACCTGTCTAGTCATTGCTTTGCCATGGGTACCTAGAAAAGACCCTGACACAAAGCAGATGTTAAATGAGTATAAATTATGAAAGAATTCTATTTTTTTGTTCAACTTGATACGAGTGGTTTAGTGGATAAAGGATACACCATTATAAGGAAGCTTGAAGTTATTCAACTTCTGAGCTGGTGTTTTACATTTAATTTTGTTTTCAAAGTTGTCACTATTAGAAGAAATGCTGTTCATTCTTGTAGCTAATCTTGGCACACAGCTTTTGTTTGCCTTGATTTAAATTTCTGTCTAGAGATTGATGGATCAAAGAGTATGCATAATTTAAGCGTTATCATATACTTTGCCAAATTCAGATGTATGACCTTCTTTCTTTTCTATCAGCTTTGCCTGAGATTATCTTGAACCTTTGCCAACACTACGCATTACCATTTACCACTGCCAGTTTGAAAATGACTAGATAGTCAAGATAGAAAATGACTGCCCATTTTGTTTATATTTGCATTTCTTAGATAATTAACAAGTTTGATGTCCATCATAGTAATTTATGTATTACTTGTTCATATCTTTTGCCAGTTTTAATGGAGCCATTGTCTTTGTCTTACTGATTTTTGGGGGGTTTTCAAATAATAAAAATATTAATCATTTCCCTGTCATGTTATAAATATTCTTCCCAGTTTGTAATCTGCCTTTTATTCAAGCTGATAATTTTCTAATGATATTCAAACTTAGTTTTTTCAATTTCTGGCACCTCAGTCAGTTTATGCCAAGAAATCTCAAATAATATTTTTGTAAAGTCTTCCTTTCATTACCTAAATTTTTGTTGTGTTTCTTGTATATTCTTTTGAATTGACTTTCTTTTGAAAATGCACTTAGTATCTGTGGATTTATACACAGCATTTGAATAAAAAAATCACTCATGGTACATAATTGTGAACTAAGAGACATTGATTGAATAATGTAGTTAGTTGGCACTGCAGTTTAAATCATACTTGGGCAGTGTTGATTTACAGATCAGACCAACTCAGAAGCAGGTATCTACTGACCTGCCATGTGGACTTTATCCCTGGCCATGCCATTTTCTTCAGCTCCAGTGAAACCACATATTCTTTTTTTCTCTCCAGGCCCCTCAGCAAGGAGTATGTCCTGCCAAAAGGTATGAAGAGGGAAGTCAGGGAAACCAGTGGAGAGGTGGATGTGTCTGCTGGTGTCTGGCTTCTAGCTGAGATGTGTGAAGGGGCACCCACGTGCCCTGAGGATGGAGCCGCATGAGTGCATGGAATGTTCCTGACCATAGTGAAGCAACACATTTGTTAGCGCTTCCTGTTCACCAGGTGTGAGCCAAGTGAGTGAGAACTTCCCTTCCATTAACCTTCGACCTCGCCCAGGTGAAATGCTGGGAATGGAAAGATGATCCTAGGTGATGGGTGAACCACAGAAGGCTGAAGAAAACAGAGACACAAGTTGTCTGCGTGAAGGACGCTGAAGGTGAGAGCTTCATAACCTGGGGAGGACACCTGAAAAACTCACTAATATGTTACAAGAATTTGAGTAGTTGATCATATGTCAAATGTAGACAGAGACACCTTTGAGTAATAACCAAGTCCCTGGAGTTCTCAGGACGGTCCCAGCAAAGATAAAATATCCCCTGCCTGTTTACTGAGAAGAATCAGAAAACAGTCATAAATTGGGTGGGAAGGAAGGCCACGTCACCCCTTCCTTAACAGCAAGATTCCTACCTTCAAGCAAGCCCAAGCCAATAGATTTAACTTCCAATTAATTTGGAATGTTTCCTTTTTCCTCCTAAAATTAGATACTTTGAATATGGAAAATTATGGAACTGAGACCATTTGTGGAAGAATGAAAATGATTGGAAAACTTTTCATCACTAAAAAAGTTAATTGAAAGTTATTTTTTTACCTAGCCTAAATTTCATTCATGAGTAGGAGAAAAACTTTTCCCACAGAGTGGTTTGAATGCTCAGTGGAGAGAAAAAAACAATTGTTTCCTGATCCACTGGAAATCCTGTTTCTGCAACATGAGGAATAGAATTATAACCACGGACTCAAATCAAAAGAATACATTTCAGAAAGAAAGTTTTTAAAGCTGGTCAAAATTACATGGAAGTTGATCATGGTTCATGGGTGTATCCATTTATGGGTAATTATTGAACTGCATAATTATGATTTGTGTACCTTTCTGTTTACCTGATATAATTTAATTAACGCACACACTTTAAAAAAAAAAAAGTCTGGTTTGACGAGTTTATCTGAAAATGACTTTATGAATTTTCCCTTGGAAAGAGCAGCTAGATCTTGACTGACCACAAGGATATGTTGCTGGTAAAAGCTGACAGCTCTAGGCCCCCTGTAAACAAGATGGTCACTGAGATCAAGGGACAGCTAATATCCCCGCTCTCGGACGGTCATTCCTAATGCCTGGAAATGTCCACAAGTCTCACAGTAGTTTTATACACTGAAAGTGGCTTTCTCTTCCAAAAAGAGTAAAATATCAATATATTACAGAGTCTGTAGTTATGAATCTTATAGGCATCCTTTCCCAAATCATCCCTGCTTCATCAGCATTAAAATGCCAGGAGAATCTGCAGCAGAGTTAAGATACCTTCTCTCTCATCTGGGTTGCTTCTCTTGCTTTTTCTCCTTCCCTCTCTGGGCAAATCAGCCCTCATTAAGTGAAGCAGCTGTCCAGCCTGCTGGAGCATAGTCTACGGCCACCAAACAATGCCCCAGGGAGATAGAAGGAAAAAGAAAAGGGGGAGAGAAGCCTGAGAGGAAATCTGCTGGAACTCGGCTCAGTCTGTGTCCCACTGCTTACGCTGAGCTGCTGGCTTCAGGCACCAGGAAGGTGACTTTGATGAGGGAACTGAGAGCACCCAGTTAAATGGTGGGGCCTGGGATTAGTTGAAAAGAACATTCCCGAAGTAAAGGGACAACTTCAAACGAGCTTCGGCTGGGTGCCGCCGTGAAGCAATGAGAGCTCGCCTTACCACACCTTGTGAATTTGCAAAGAGTCCGGAAGTCTGGATTTTTATATTCATTGATGTTTAAATATTGCCACCTAATTTAAAGGACTGTGTGGTCTAATGCATGTGGGTCAAACGAAACACGTCTGTGGGCTTAATTTGACTATGGATGACAGGTTTGTGATCTCAGAATGCTAAGACTTCATTCAGTGGATCCAAGAAAACCTGAACTCAGCTTGTGAAAGATGTTTGTGGTGTCAAAATATAACGTATGAATATATAAGATGTATCAACAGCATAGGTTCCGACTGAAGTCTACCAAACTATTTCTTAAACCAGTAATTCTCAAAATAGAGTCTATGGTCCCCTGAGAGTCCCTGAGGATTTTCATGGTGTATTAATTTCTGTTTCTGAATTTTATATTCATGTGGAACAAATACCACAAACTTACAGGCTTAAAACAGTGCACTTTTATTGTCTCACAATTTCCCTGGGTCATGCGTCCAGACATGTGACTGGATTCTCTTCAGGTCTCACAAGGCCACCGGCAAGGTGTCAGCAGGTTCCTTCCTGGAGGTTCCGGGGGAAATCCACTTTCGGCCTGTTTAGGTGGTTGTCAGAATTGAGTTTCACACAGTTTTAGGACTGAAGTCTCATTTCCTTGCAGGCATTGTTCTCAGCTTTTAATTAGTTCTAGCAGCTTCTAGTTGCTGCCTGTATTCTGTGGCACATGGTCACCTCTTTCTTCCAAGCTGGAAACAGTGGGTCAAATCTTTCTTGTATAATACTTCTAAGCTCTTTAACTTCCAGTAGCCTCTTCTGCCAGGGAAAATTCTATGCTTTTAAGGGCTCCCACGATCAGACAAGCCACACCCAGATAATCTACCTTTTTTAAGGTCAACACAACACAGTCTGGGGAGTGATAGCTCACCACCTTCCTTCACAGATCCTGTGGAATTTGGGGAGCCATGCTCAGGGGCCCATGAGTTAAATCTACTTTTATAATAATACTAAGATGTTGCAGAAGCAGTCGTATGTAGATCTGCTGGCTCCTTAGAATCAAGACAGTGGCACCAAACTGGACTGAACAAGTCGGTAGATTCTCCATGGCCAAACACCCACAGTGAGAGGGAGAAAAAATAATCTAAATAATATTCTTGATAAAAAGGTAAAAATGTATGGATTTATAAAAATCACAACCCTTGAGTTCACATCTTTTTAACATAGTTTAATGAAATGGGAAGTATTGATACGTATAAATGATTTCTGATGGCTATCTCTAGGAAAAACATGGAATAGTTTGAGCTGCAAGCTGAACCAGCTGCTTTTTCATGAAATGCCATTTTACTTTTCTTTTTTTTAACATCACTTTAAAAAAATTTTTATTTTATAATGAAGTATAGTTGAGTAACAATTACTTGTTAGTTACAGGTGTACAGAAAAGTTATACCCGTACAAGTATCCATTCTTTTTCAAGTTCTTTTCCCATTGAGGTTATTATAGAATATTGAGCCAAGTTCCTTGTTCTATGCAGTAGGTCCTTGTTGGTTATCCATTTTAAATATAGCAGTGTGTACATGTCAACCCCAAACTCCCAATCTATCCCTCCCCGCTCCCCGCCCTTTCCCCCTGGTAATGATACGTTCGTTCTCTAAGTCTGTGAGTCTGTTTCTGTTTTGTAAATAAGTTCATTTGTATCATTTCTTTAGATTCCGCATATAAGCAATATCATATGATATTTGATTGACAATTTCTTGAAATTAGCATCAAAGCCCTTGCTTAAAGGAAAAATAACTGACAGTAGTTATTGCTGACAATAAACTTTGAGAATGATGTTAGCAAGATGGCAAGATAAGAGATTCTACTGCTTTTCCCCTTACCGACACATCAGTTTGAACATCTACACAGGAAAATACCTTCACAAGAGCTAAGGATTCCAGGTGAGAGACTACAGCACCTGGGTGGGGCACAGAAATAAGAAAAGGCACAATGAAGAGGGTAGGCAGTTCAGTTTCACATTACCACTGCCACCCGTCCACCACGCATGGAAGGAGATACTCTCTCTGTCGGGGGAGAAGAGTGAAGTGAGCACACAAATTCACTGCTGCTCATGCACAAGATGATGATGGCTAAAAATACTGTATTGACTATTGGAAATATGCTAAGACAGAAACGTTTGGATGCGTTCATCAAAAAAAAAAAAATGAGGAAATTTTAAAATATAAAATATTTTATACATTATATATTTTAAAACATAAAATAATCTTTGAGCTTTCAAGTGAAATTTAGATTTTTGGAAAACAAGTATCCAGCAACATGAACTTAAAAACTTCCAAGTATCTGTAGAGTTTTCTGATAAGATTTGTGGTGATATTAACAAGTGTGATTTTTAAAAAAATATTATACACTAAAATGAGCCAATATTTGAAAGATATGCGTAACTCAATAAAATAGTATTTTCTAGATGACCAAAATCACATTTGGTAAAAGATCCATTGAAAGTGCAATATAGACCAGTATAATATAAAATAATAAACCAAAACGTTATGGTTTGAGAGTCTACACTGCAACTAAATTTTGAGAAACTACCATTTGTTGAATTTGGGTGTAATATCAAAGAGGAATATTCACTATTATCCAGAAACGCTACTAAAATACCCCTTCCTTTTTGAGTGACATATCTGTGTAAGACGAAATTTTACTTATAAACTTCAACTAAAACTACATATTGCAATGGATTGAGTACAGAAGCAGATGTAAATCCATCTGTCTTCTATTATGCCAGATATCAACAGTAAATTAATGCCACTCCTTAACTGCATTTTTTTGTTTTGAAAAATGTTGTAATTTGTATAGAATATGTTGTTTATGTTAAAAGACAATGAGTCAATTATGCTTAAATTGATTAATAAATATATTTTAAATTTTCTGTTTTACTTTCTAATTCAGTAAATATTGACAAATTTAACCCACATAAACAGAAATTTCTTGATGTTCTCAATAACTTTTAAGAGTGTAAAGGAGTACTAAGACTAAAACATTTGAAAAGAATAATAATAACATCACATTTCTCAAGCCAACTGAAAATTAATAAGTTAGTATCTCTTCCAGGACTTTTTCTTAATCAATTCTTCTCAATTTTTTTCCAAATGGCCAACTATTTTGTGTTAGTCAAGACTCAGCTTTTACATCTTCTCTTGTAGAAAGTTTCCTAAGACTTATATCTTCTCCCAAACAGTAAAAGGCATTTCTCTTATCTGGTTCTATATATCATTACTAATACATTAAATAATAGTATTTATAATGTATTTTAATTACTGCTGTTTTTGACCATCCGCTCCATAGGATGGAAAGATGCCACTGTCTCATTTTCCTTAGGGACAGGATTTTAGACATTTTCTATCATTACTTCATCAATACTTAGCTCAGTCCTTGCAAATGACCTGTGCTTAAAAATATTTCATTAAAAGATGAATCTGATTTTGGTTGAATTTTCCAATAGTTTGAAAATGTTGATAGATATGTTATACTCAAAATGTTTTTCTCCCATCAAAGTCTTATTCCCAGGGGACTTTTTTTGTGTCATGATATATTTCCAATGTTATATATGGCAGTAAAGATGTGTCAAAGAGGCCTTGAATTTGAAACCTTATATCCACTGAAATGTTAATTATTTTCTGTTATATTGTATAATAAGCAAAATTTTATTTTGTCACATCTCCATGTTACTACTGGTCAACCTTGTATCTTAAGGCCTATTCTGATCGTGAAGTGCATAGACCTTTGTCTTTTGGCCTTGCTTATACTCATCTACAGTTTCATTTTCCTTTTCTTAATTTTTTACCCCACCACGGAGCAACAGGAGCTAAGATACTGGAAGGGCAATTTAAATTCCTTAATAAACAAATTATTCTTATCACAGTTGTTGCAGTGACATTGTGTCCATTGTATTGACAACTACCCAGAAGCTGCCATCTCAAAGATTAGTCCTTCACTGAGTGCTTTAAAAAATGTCACTACTGACAGCATGCACAGCAGCTATTTAATAGAGCAGACATATATTCTTTGGAGCACAGCGGTAGCCTCAGCTGTGAGACCTGTCATTTTTTAGGGTTCTGTTTCTTAGATGACCACCTTTCTTGCCCAAAATGAATTATTCCATCTCATGTTGCTGCCTGGCACACCGATTCATGCCTGCTGCTACAACTCTGTCTGAAGACTTGATTCCATATGTCACTGTGCTCGCTTTCAACTCATGCTTCCTGAGGTGACCCTGCTTCATCTGAGATACTCACGAGCTGCTCAAATGTCATGTCATTCATCCTGAAGACATGCCTGTATCAGGATGCTTGGCTTCATTGCTTCAGGACCTCCTCATTATTGATCTCCTGTTGCCATTTGCTATTAAGCTTCATGTGTAAGTGACTCTGATAGAACTTCTCAAGAAACTGAGGGTCACATCCAGACATATTCAAGTCTTGTAGTAAAAAAACAGAAAGGTTAAAAGGGACACTTACCTTTAGAAACCTGAGCTTGATAGGACCTTGAAGCCTGGTTTCTCAAGAATGTTAGTTGTTGGAGTTTCCTTGAAATATATTTTCCATTTCTTAGGTCATTTGTTAAACGTCTGAAAGAAAAAAAAAAAAAAATAGAAGCATAACTTTGTAGCTGCTTTAAAACCATAGCATCAAAAAACTTTATTACTGGGAGAATTATGTCATTGACTCCAATCTCCCATTCATACTGAGAGAGAGAGAGGAAGTATAGCATGGAAAATATGAACATACTAGCATCAAGATTCTCCATGAGATAATCTGATTTCTGATTTGCAATCTCAGAGAAAAATTTACAATTTTTACATTGCTTAAAAATATAATTCTGGTATATTTCAAAATTTGCATGGTAAATTTCATGAGTTTTATGGGGATATTTATAGTGTTTCTTCCTATGACACTTTCGTATTTCGTCTTGGATATTTGGACACTATATTAAGATATTCTGAGTAACTTTCCCTTGTTTAATTCAGTCTGTACTGGATGTGCATATGTCATAAATAGCATAGTTGAAAATCTGAAGCTTGATTCCATTCTGTTCTATTTAACAGGTAGCTTATTAGCTTAACCAGTCTCAGTGTTTTCATACGTAAAGTTGAGCTACTAATACCATAACCCCTCTCTTCTGAAACTTTGGCATTGTCTTTTAAAAAATATTAACCTATTAAAATGTATACATTACTTTATATATTTCTTTAAAATCATCCATAATAATGGATATAACACATTTAAGAAATTAATACCAGCTCCAAATTTATGTCACAACATTTACCACTTGGCTCAAAAAGCACTCATACAATATGGTGTAAATACTGAGATCTTATATATTTTAATGTTGTTTCTAGCAAATTCTACTGTGTTATCAATAGAGAGACTCCGATGTAAGACCTAAATGTGCTCAAGTATTTATATGAAAATAACTAGCAGGACATAAAATTGCATTTTTATAACTCTAGGACTGATGATTCTGCCAATTTGTAAACCAGTGACTAATATTATATATAAGAAAGTCCAAGAGACAAGTGAAGTATGTTGTTTGGCTATATGCAAATCTAACAAGTATCAATTTCAAGTTCCTAATAAAATTCATAAACTGCAGAAATGTTCTCCAATAAAATATATGCAAAAATCATACTTAAGAGCCATATGTATATGCTAGTTATTAATTAAAATTTCAAAATTTACTTTGTTAAACCATCTGAAACACCTCTTATAATTAGCTATCGTCATAAAAGCTCATTAGTGCCCACAGTATGTTACTACCAAAAATGCAATTTAAATAACTTCGTTCCATGAATATTTTAACAAAATTTCGTTCAACTTCCAGTTATTAGTGGGAAAACTGCTCATATGTTTGGTCATGACATTTTCTGCAAGAACCAACTGGCTCCAAACTTTTCTTCTCTGATGAGACCTGGGTAATAAACACCTCACCTCTATGCCCGCTCCAATCTTTGATCCTTTTAGCCTTTCTTGTACCTTGAAAAGATTGGAAAACAAACAAATGAAAAAAAAAAAAAACTAAATAAACATGGAACACACTACGGTTGTGAATTCTGGAAGTAATCAGAATAGTTTGTGGTCAGCCTGGTTCTAATTGTTGTAGAGTCTCTTGGCTCTTTAGAAGCAGGCAAATACTTAAATTTCGCTCCTTCGTTCTGGACCTTGGAGGGAATTTGGTTTTAGCCAGAGTTAATGCGAGCAAAGGGAAAAATCCAGGAAATGTAGAATAGGGAGTGGACGAAGGGAGACAGCAAGACGATGAAGGTAACAGGGCTTTTCTGAGTCCAGAGACAAAGAAATACTTTTCATATTCCATTTCCTGAAGGCTTGATATCAAAGTTCACTTTCTAAGTCATTTGAACAAGCTACTGTGACTATCTATTGGGAGAAAGCAGTCACCTCCTTGGACACCAGGGCTGGTCTATTATTCCCAGGTTTGACAGCACCTAGATTTAGGTGGCATTTATATGTAAGAATAATGCAGTGTTGAGGCATGTCTTTGGAACCTGAATCCAAACAATACAATACTGTTTGTTTTACCTAGAAGATATTTTGCCCCAGCCCAACAATCGTTCACTTGTAGTTCAAGGTCCATCAGGTCAAATGTCACCTGATTCGCTCCTTCACCGTCTCATTCACTCAGTCATTCATTCACTCACCCAGCAAGCGAGTGACTTAATTCAGCGTTGTCAGAATGGCCACAGCCTGAAGTAGTTGCTAGGAATTCAGACAAGAAAGAAAGACAGCCCTTTTCCTCAAGGACTAGCAAATAATTAAAACAGAGTAATATGACACTGTCTGCAAGAATCGGGTATTCGTGGACGCAAGGAGGGCACACAGGCAAGATGACCATATTGTGAAGTGTTGCAGCTTATCCCCTCCCAGCTACACTCCAACGCCAGCTCCTTGTTCCCTTGCATCCTATTCATGCCTCGGGGAGGCATTTGCCAGGCTGTGTTTTAATCATCCATAGAATCGCCTCCTTCACTGGACAATTAACTTCTGGAGAACACAAGCTAAGTTCGGTCATCTTTTTATCATCTCCACACTCAGCACAGCTCCTAAAATGTTTGCTAAATATATGAAGAAAGCAAAGGTCATTAGCTGGCCTTGGCTGTCTTTGGTTCACCTCATATGCCTCTTTAAAGCACTATTCTTCTGACCTTCTCTTCTCAAAATGACCATACCTTTGACAAATGAGTAGCGCAATGTGTGATGCAAAACCCTTCTTCCTGTAGCCGAAGTTAATTTGCCTGGACATCATCTGTAATTTCCTCTCACCAGAGCACTGGAACTATTCCCAAGGAGGAACTTGTTTGATTATACTCCCTATTGCCTCTAAATTGGGAGAGCTCAAATTATGATAGAATTCAACATATGAGGCAAACACATGCAGCCATGAAATATCTTTCTCTCTCACCACTAAGTCACTGCTGCTAAATTTATCAACCTGCTTCTCTGAGTCTGCCATCATGCAAAAAAAATAAAAGGCAACAGCAGCTATGTGACCCTATATGAGTTTCCTGTTGCTGCTGTAATAAATTATTCTTCGTGACTGGTAAAAAAAAACCCACAGTATTATTATCATACTGTTCTAGGGGTCAGAAGACTGAAATGGCTCTCACTGGGCTAAAACCAAGGTCTCAGCAGGGCTCTATGCCTTTCTGGATGCTCTAGGAGTGAGTTTATTTTCTAGCTTTTTCCAGCTTCTAGAGGCTGTCAGCATCCCGTGTGGCCCCCTTCCAACTTCCAAGCCTCCAGGGGCTGGTTGAGTCTCCCAATGCATCATCCTGACACACTTCCGCCTCCTTCCTTCACTTTTAAGGACCTATGAGATTACATCGGGTCTACCCAGATAATCCAGGATAATCTCCCCATTTCAATGTTAAGTTATTAGCAAATTAAATTTCATCTGCAATCTTAACTCACTTTACCATAGAACATAGCAAATTCGCAGGTTCCAGGGACTCAGATGTGGACATTTTTGAGGGGGCCATTACTCTGCCTACCACACCCCCTAAATGTGCCTGCCTTAGAGCTCCCGCCTATGAAAGCCTGTCAGGGTATCCCTAATGTATAAATTCTCACCTGCTGCACCGTCATGCTGTCAAGAAGCAGAGAACAAGTTAGTTCTTATCTTATGCCTAAAAGAAAGTGGGTCTCTCATCAAAGAATTTGATACCCATAGTCTTTTTAGATCAGGGTTGTTTATTCCAAAAGGGACGGATGAGTTTGCAAATGCTTGCATCGCATTCCCCACACTCTCCTTAGGAGAGAGATGGAGCAAGTTGTTTCCACTTTGCGCTTTGGCTGGTATCTCAGGTGTCACAGCTGGATTGCTGGCATGAGAGTCTTTTGGTCTTTCTCAGTCCCCACAGAGACATCCATCCTGCCCTTCTGGGACGCGGGGCCGTCAGCTGCCTTCTGTGCTCACCACCCCACTGCTGCTCTGTTAGATTTCCTCTCAGTGCTGCTATCAGAACAAATGTGTCAGCACTTTGTAACAGATGGTTGCCTTCAACAGTGAACACAGTCTCTTAATATACCACACAGGCTTCAAGAAATGCTGGGTGCACATCTCAGAGACAGGCTGGCTGCACCGCGAAGCACAGGCTGGGGAAAACAATTGCCGCCCTGGGAAACATGGGGCAGAATCCGTGGAAGGTGGCAGCGAAGACCCAGAGCAAACTGCTGTGCTTTCCTTTGCTGCATTCAGCCAAGAACATGGCATATGTCCTCATGTGGTAAAGATCCACTCCATATCAAGGGCTTAGATGGTTGAACTTGCAGCTGAATAGAGACCCATACTTCTACCCACTGGCTGTTTGACTTGGAACAAATCACTAAAACCTTTTAAGTTAAATTTATCTGAAAAGTAGAGATGGCTGCCTTTTACAGTTTTTGAGAAGAAGAGTTAGAAAGTCCTTTGAAAGTGGAAGAGCAAACAAACATAAGGAACTATTATTTGATTGTTTCTATTAAATATAATATTGCCAGGCTTAATTAAAATAACCTGAAGTCTGGCGTAAGTTAGACATCAGCTTTCAACAGGGTCCTCAGAATTATTTGGAAATATGTGAGTGGTTTCGTGTTGCCAAAAAGTGTAGCAATGCACTGAGTCTTAGTGGGTTGGACCCATATGGGCTAGATATACTAAAATTCATAGGACAGCCCTGGACACTAGAAAGTTGTTCAAAGTCCTTCCTGCTTGACAATCAAGTACTCCACTAAGACCCCTTTAGGATGATGAATGTCTGAGCCTAAAGCTAATACTCTTTTGAAACATAAAGTATTTCTGAGCTTTAATATCCATGGAGTTATCCAGAAACATTTATCATGTAAGATGAGGAAATTTGTACTGTTTTTGTTCAGACATTTTCCAAAAAGTTGTTTCCAGGGCTTCCCTGGTGGCGCAGTGGTTGAGAATCTGCCTGCCAATGCAGGGGACACGGGTTCGAGCCCTGGTCTGGGAGGATCCCACATGCCGCGGAGCAACTGGGCCCGTGAGCCACAATTACTGAGCCTGCGCGTCTGGAGCCCGTGCCCCGCAACAAGAGAGGCCGCGACAGTGAGAGGCCTGCGCACCGTGACGAAGAGTGGCCCCCGCTTGCCACAACTAGAAGAAAGCCCTCGCACAGAAACGAAGACCCAACACAGCCATAAATAAATAAATAAATATTTATTAAAAAATATATATATATTTGCAAACTTGATGGGTAAAAATGAACACTACATTTAAAAAAAAAAAAAAAAAGTTGTTTCCAACTGTAGAAAATCAACATACCAACAGCCACACCTTTTGTGGTATATGTCACCCATCCAACACATGTATCAATCTGTAGTTGTAACTGTAATATGCACAATGAATTTATTATGTGAGTCTTATTTTTGCCTTATTTCAAAATGTCAAAAATAAAGAGAAAGGGTAACACTAATTAATTTTTGTGCTCTCTTGAATATAAATTTAAGTGGATGCAAGCATCCAACTATGTCATGATCCATTGTATTTGTCCTCCAATCATTTACATAATAAAATACATGTAATTTTATTATAAATTACATTCTTTTCATTTTTTCACTGATTTTAAAGATGGAATGTTTGGTTTTTGTTTACTCATGTGTGAATGTACATTATATTATCCATGTATTTTTTTAAGATGGTAGGCTGATTACATTATTGCTTAACATAATCATTTTAGGGAAGGAACAGATTATAACACTGATTATTATAGCAAGAAATTTGGAATTAGGCAGACCTAAGATTAAATCTGATTTCCAAATCTTAGTAACAATCTGATATCAACAGGTATTGACCTACCGATTTTCTTTGCCTTAAAATTATTGTGGCAATGAGAAAAAAATTGCAATGTGTAGAAATTTTTGTTTTAATGTAGTTGGAATTATCAATATATTTATTTATGGTTTGCATTCATTAAGTCTTATTTAAGAAAGTCCATCCTGGAACTTCCCTGGTGGCGCAGTGTTTAAGAATCCACCTGCCAATGCAGGGGACACGGATCCGATCCCTGGTGCGGGAAGATCCCACATGCTGTGGAGCAACTAAGCCCATGTGCCACAACTACTGAGCCCACGTGCCACAACTACTGAAGCCTACACACCTAGAGCCCATGCTCTGCAACAAGAGAAGCCACCGCAATGAGAAGCCTGACCACCGCAACAAAGAGTAGCCCCTGCTCGCCACAACTAGAGAAAGTCCGCGCACAGCAACAAAGGCCCAACGCAGCCATAAATAAATAGATAGATAGATAGATAGATAAATAGGTAAATAAGAAAGTATACCCCACCATAAAGATTTTCTCCTACATTGCTTTAAAAACTATTATGTTCTGTTATTCACATTTAAATTCATGATTCCTGTGGAATCCAGTTGTTTATTGACCATATATTATTTGTACTATTTTTTTTAATTTCTTATTTGAAAGAATTGTAGGTTTATAGAACAGTTACAAAAATAGTACAGAAAACTCACTGCCTTTTTCCAGCTTCTTCTAATGTTACTGTCTTACATATCCATAGTATACTTAGAAACTGCAGGACGTTGATGTCAACGCAAGCCTAATAACTAAAGTAAGCATTGTATTCAAATTTCACTAGTCACAGGGAATAAAGTGTTGTTTATCAATTAAAATAGAGATCTGTTTCTTGTTTCTCACGTGGATAACTGACTGCTTTCCCTGGACTATGTATTGATGATTTTCCCCATGGATAGGAAACAACAGCTCTGCTTTATTTCGGGTTTTCATATACACATATGGATCTGTTTCTGGACTTTTTTCTTTTCTGTGGATCTACTTATCAACCCCTAAATCTGTACCATCCAAAAAATGTAATACAGCTTTACAACCAGTATATATAGTATACTTAATATATATAATATACCTAACATATAAGATAAGTCCTGTCTTGTTCTTCTTCAGGGGTGTCTTGGTTATTGTTGCCCTTGATTCTTCCATATAATTTTGGAAGGTGAGGTGGTGTATATAGAATGCAAAGAACATAGTAAGTACTCAATAATTTTCTAAATGAGATGTTGTTAAATGAACTAAGTACAAGAATATCTTCAATATTTATTTTTCCCAGCAACTACAATCATTACAAAATTGATAGTAGATTTATACTGAAATATTACTTAAAATGTATTCTATCCTCCAGTGTGTATCTTAAATTTAATTTGCCTCCAAGCTGTACAGTTATCTAGTTTTATTACATCCTTCTGGAGTTTTTCAGAATCTCTTAAATTCTTCACTAACAAAATATTATGTACCCATTTAACACATTCTTTATTTGTTTGACTAATTTTTAGGAGTCCTTTATATATTTTGGACACAAGTCCTTTGTTTCAAGAATACCTATTCAGATCCTTTCTGTATATCACCACTTTCAGAGCTACCACCTTGTTCTGACCTGGACTAATAAAATAATATCTTAACATCTTAACTGGTCTTACGTCTACTATAGTCATGTTTGTTTTTAATGAACCTCTTGATTGAAGTGTAATATACACAGGAAAATTTCCACAAATTACAGACTTAACAGCTGGATGCATATATGTTATATTTGAATATGTCATATTTAATCATCTTACAGTTCAAAATATTTTCTCATTTCCTTTGTCACTTCTTTTTTGACTCATGAGTTATTTAAAAGTACACTAATTAGTTCTCTATGATTTGGAGACTTTCTACTTACCTACTTCTTATTGATTTCTAGATTAACCTCTCCATATTCACATAGCATACTCTGAATGATTTCCACTCTTAGGATGAAAGACAGGTTGTATAGTCCAGCAAATAATTACTTCTATGCCAATGCTATCTATATGCCAACTGGGTCAAATGAATTGATCCTGTTTGGATCTTTCACATCCTTACTGATTTTGTTTAATTTCTTTGTTCTATTGGGTAACTAAGAAGGGTACATTAGAGGATTCCAATTTGGCTATGTTTTTCTTTTTTTCCCTTTCCTCTCAGTTCTGTTAATCATTATATCACATTTTAAAGCTATATTTTTAGGTCCATCCAAATTCATAATTGCTGTATTTTCTCATTAAGTTGATACATAACATTAGAAAATGTCCTTCTTTATCTTCTATTAATTCTTACCTTAATGTCTACTTTGATATTGTTAAGCTATATAAGATTTCTTTGAGATAATGTTTGATTTGTTTATTTTTTCTTACTTCCAAGCTTTATGTAACGTGTATACTTAAGACTATCTCTTGTAAGCAATATTGATTAGGGTATTTTTAATAGAGTCTGATAATCTTCATTTTAACTGAAGTACTTAATCCATTTGCTTCTAAATTTACATTATTGACACTTCATTTAAATGTGTATCTTCTGTTTTTATATTCATTTTTCTCCCTCCTTGCTTTCTTTTGTATAATAAAATATTTATTTTTATCATTCATTCTACCCTTTAATTTACTTCATTGGTTACCTTATTAGCATCCATCAGTTAGTAATAGCTAATACGTATAAATTCTTTCAGGGCAGGAACTTAAAAAAATTTTAACTGTTTCCTGTTCTATTAATTTTGTCTTTAATTCCATATATTTTAAATACAACCCAAAATTATTACTAATGTTTTATATAGCCAATATTCATTTATATTTGTTACCGCCAAAACGGCAATTTCCTGGGTCCTTGTCCCCCCGAAAGAATTCGATCAAGAAACACAGTAGCAAGAGTTTTATTAAGCAAAGCGAAAGTACACCCCCCCCCCGAGAGAGAGAAGGGGAGCGGGCTGTCTGGAAACCAGAAGCAGCCCCGCCATGGGGGTAGGGTTGGTTTTTCAAGGTGGTAGAAAGTCCCTTCCTGTGTCCTGTGTCATTTGATTGACAAGTTGATTGACAGCTTTAGGTTATATAACTTTTCTCCTAGTGTGCAGGCACTTACCCATAAGCACCCAAGGGAAACACACGGTGGGCGTGGGGGGCGGCAAAAACCGCAATGCTAATTTATTACAAATACGGCATAATGAACCCCGAGTTACTCTGGGTCACCTTTTAGGTCTTCGTGCGCCCGCCTGTGCTGGCGGGTTGTATCTTGTTTGCTCCTGATAAGGCTGGAAACTTAGCGGTCCTTGACCACAAAAAGGGAGGATTTCTGGGCATGTTCTGATCACTAGTGTGTGTAGGGGCCAGGGTAGAGAGAAAGATGACCCCATCCAGGGTGGGGCGGGACCTGCTCACTTCTGACTAACTACCTAACAGAAGTACCCCACGTATAACCTTTCCTTAGTTATCACTTTCTGCATTTTCAGGTTACATTTCTTCCTGAAGAATTTCTTTTATTATTTCTTTGGCTGCAACTTCTGCTAAACAAATTCTCTCAGTTTTCATTTATTTAGAAATTTCTAAGATTTGCCTTTATTTTTTGTTTGTTGTTTTTTGGGTGCTTAATTGTTTTGTGTAAGTGCATATGTATGTGATTATAATGGAATGCCCAACGAAAATTTATGGACTTGAGAGCAGGTCTAATGTTTCTCTTTTTAATCTGGAGTTAGGAAAACTGCCAATAGTTTTCCATTTGTATAGGTTAATAGGTCTATTTATATTAAGGATGACTTTTTATTTTCCTGGAGATATCACTACAATGTTCCTTTTAATATCTAGATATAGAAAAGCTATATACTTTCTGGCTTTGTAAGATAATCACCAAATATATATTTTTCTTTGACCAGAGGACCAAATTCTTATCTAGGAGGATCAAATAATGTGTTTCAGGCTTCTGGGGCCATATAGTGTCTGTCACAATTACTCAACTCTGCTGATGGACAGTAAAACATCCATAGACAATATTTAAACCAAAGAATGAGGCTGTGTTCCAGTGAAACTTTATTTACAAAAACAGGTGGTGGGTGAGCTTTGGCCTGCAGATTTGCTTTGCAACCCTTAGTCTAAGGCTTGGTGTCTAAGAAGAAATTGGTTGGTGAAGACAGACGTGACTTCTAATAATTTGCATCTCTTTGCATTTATATGGAGGCCAAAGAAGCACTTGGGAAGAAGGGAAGTGGGATCTTGACTCCTTATCATGGATGTTTGTACACATTTGCTGTACTTGGGTGGGGTGTGAACTAGTGACTGAGACTAAATCCCAGAGCATAAGGCTGAGAAAGTTGTTTATGGCAGATACTGAAACTTTTGAAGATGCAACAACAATGGCATGGTGGAAATGCCTTGGGGAAAATGTCCAATAGTTATATAGGTTTGCTTGTGAAAAGTGGATGGAATGTCCATGCAGTTATTTTTCTTGTGTGCATGCACGTGTGTGTATGTATGCATGTGTGTGTGCGCGTGTGCATGTGAGTGTATTAAGTAGGTCATCTTCATTTCCGATGCACTTTCTTCGTTCCTGAACGTTCGTCCAAGTTTCCATCAGTACTAATTCCCCAAATAACTTCTTTTAGCTTTTCTTGTTGAACAATCTGCTGGTAATACATTCTATTAATTTTCCTTAGTCTGAATTTTTCTCTTAATTTCTGCTGGATATGAAATTAGTGGCCTGACAATTCCTATTTTTCATTTGTTTGTTTGTTTGTTTTGAGGTGAGCTTTTTCCCCACTATCTTCTAGTCTCTAAACTTCCTGTTGAGAAATCTGCAGCCTTCAAATCATTGTCCTTCTGTGTGACATATATCATTTCTCTAACTGCTTTCAAGATAATTTTCCTTTATCTTTGCTTTTCAGCAGTTTGGTTATGATAGGCCTAGAGGGGGCTTCTTTGAATTTAACCTGCTCAGAGCTTAGTTACTTACATTTATGTTTTTAACAAATTTGGTAAATTTTTGGCCATTGAGAATTTTACTCTTATTTGGTCTACCCACTATCCCCTCTTTCTGGTACTGCAGATAGACATATCTTGGAACTTTTGATGAATGCCTGGGATTTTGCTCATTTTACTCTTTTTATTCTATTCAGTTTCTGCTCTCGCAAATGAACAATTCCTACTGAAATACCTTTAGTTCACTGACTCTCCTTTCTCCACCAAATCTATTCTGATATTGGGCTCCTTCCTATTTGGCTCATTTTTATAGATGTCATTTCTCTGCTGGGATTTTCTTTACTTTTATTCATTTCAAGTGTGTTTTCTTTTAACTCATGGAGCATAGCTAAAATAGGTACCTGTATTTGTCAGCTCAGGCTGCCATAACAAATTACCATAGACTAGGCAGCTTAAACAAAAAAAAAAAATTATTCCTCACAGTTGTGAAGGCCAGAAGTCCCTCATCAGTATTACTCAAGGTTGGTCTCTGGTGAGGGATGTCTTTCTTTCTGGCTTGAATATGGCTGTGATTTCACTGTGTCCTCACATGGCCCTTTCTTGGTGCATGTGCTTAAAGAGAGAAAGAGATTTCTTTTTCTCCCTCTTCTTACAAGGCCACCAATCTTATAAGTTTAAGACCTTTCCCTTATGACCTCGTTTAACCTTAATTACACCCTAAAAGCCTCATCTCCAAATAGAGTCATATTGGGGCTCAGGGCTTCAACAAATGAATTTGAAGGGGACACAGTTCAGTCTGTAGTGGAACTTTAACCTCTTGCTTTGCTAATTCCAATACCTTGAGCACTTAAAACTTGGAAAATAGAATCCACATGTCATTATCTTTAAGCAATTGTTTTTGCTAAATAACACTGAAGAATGACACTGAATTCCAACTCACATTCTTCCTGAAAAAGTAATGCAATGTGGAAAATACATTTTTTTAAAAAACTATCATAACAGCATCCTACTAATATCCTTTATCTGGATCAGCCAGGGCTAAAGGGTAGACAAGGCTATGAGGATAGTCATATAAAAAGACTCCATCAGATAAAGAGCTTCATAATCAAATATATCAGGAGGCCTTAGGGCACCATACAGAAATTTTGTGGCAAGAGTGTGCCTCATGTGTATCCTTCTTGATGCTGATCTGGAGAAGTTACGTCCTGACATAGGGGAAGAGGAGCAGAAGAATGAATCTAATCACATCTTTAATGCAACCAGTGTCCACATTTCTACTGCATCCAGACTCTACCATGGTGAGAACACCAGACCTCACTGCCTTTGAAGCATTAGAGGCTTGTAAGGGAGGTCGTGGGTACTGTTAAAAATACAACACAGAAACCTAATTTGCACTGAGTGTGGGGCTTTGGCTAGGGAGCACATCTCTGAAGTGCTGAAACTTAAAATTTAAGACCGAAAGGATGCAAAAAAGTCATCTAATAGACTGGGGGAGTGTGACCCAGGCAAATGGACCAGAATATCCAGGGTCTTTGCTTGGGAAGGTGTTTGGCATAGTTGGAATAGAAATGAAAGTCTGTCAAATTACTTGAGAGGAAAAATAGAATGATATTAAACACTTTTGGAAGCAGAGTCAAGGGCTAGATGATGGATCATTTGGCCATATTTTGGACTTTGTATTTTAAAGAGTATACCATATGCAGACCTTGGAATCTTTAAGGAAAGGACTGCGCTCAGTCAATATAAATGCGTAAAAATGACCTGGGTGTAGTATAGAGAATGGAGTGGGTGGGGGCAGGAGTTAGTGTCAGGACATCAGGTGGAGTGACTCTACACTCTGTGAAGACATCATGGTGGATTTAACTAGGGTTTTTGCAATGAAGAAGGAGTGAAATGGATATTTTTTGGAAATATCCTTGAAGTTGCATTGACAAGATTTTTAGTGGAGAAGGAAAGGTAAATGTCAGAAGTAATTCCCAGGTTTGGCTTGAGCAATTGGTTTAACGTAGGTGCCATTTTTTTGAGGTGAGTAAGACTAGGAGATAAACAATGGGGCAAGATCAAAGTATGTAAGGAAGCTGGACCTTGGCATAAAGGCCTCCCCAGATGGAGAGAAGATACTTTCCGCAGATACTTCACCAAAATCCAACTCCCTCACTCTTATCACTTATCTCATCCTCCAACATAAGATCCAGAGAAAAAAATCTAATAGCATCAAGTGAACTGTAAGGGAATATCCTCACACTCAATTTGAGAAAGCGCGAACATCAATCACAAGCCTCTCTGCTCAATGATTAGCAAACAGGAAAACCAGTATGAGTCCTGAGCAATTATTTTTGCAATATAAGAAGAATCAAACTATCACTAGATAAAAAATAAAAATTAGATTTTTAAAAGTTTTAATTGAAAGAAAATCAATTTCGGACAAAATCTGTTTTAAACTAGCTCAAAAATTAATTAAAACAAGATATAAACATGAGAAAAATTTTAATGCCACATTTAAAAAAATAAGTGAGGGGCTTCCCTGATGGTGCAGTGGTTAAGAGTTCCCCCCCCCGCACCAATGCAGGGGACACGGGTTTGATTCCTGGTCTGGGAAGATCCCACATGCCGCAGAGCAACTATGCCCGTGTGCCACAACTACTGAAGCCCATGCACCTAGAGCCCGTGCTCTGCAACAAGAGAAGCCATCGCAATGAGAAGCCCGCGCACCACAAAGAAGAGTAGCCCACGCACCCCACAACTAGAGAAAGCCCGCACACAGCAGCGAAGACCCAACGCAGCCAAAAATAAATAAATAAATTTTAAAAAAATAAAAAATAAAAATAAATAAAATAGAAAAAAATAAGTGAAATAACAAGTCATGCCACAACAACTTGCAGTTGACACAGAATAAGTAAACAGGCCATTTATTAATGCAGAAAAATAAATCAGAGGTGAAGTTATCAGGTATGCCTGGAAATCAAAGGTGAAGAGGAAATGTAGACAAAGATGATAGGTATAAAGAATAATGGGGAAAAATAAAAATAACTCAGCCTACCATAGAAAGGAAAAATGGTAAGAATTTCCAGACAATGATAGTCTACCTACAATATTCAGAAGAATCAACTGAAAAACTACGGTTCCAAAAGGCCTGCATGAGATCAAAATGTAAATATTTTATACACAAGCAAACACCAATTACAAAATACCGGAGTAAAAATGTAAAAAATAACATAAAATAAAATACCTAGGAAATAACATTACAAATTAGAAGATATTTATGAAGACGTAAAGATGGTCTGAATTACTAGGGGTATTGTGTCCATGGCATAGAATCAATATGGCAAAGACATTAATTCTTCAAAATTAATCCATAAATACAGTATGATTACAGGCAGAGTTTTAACAGGATTTTTCATAGACCCTGAAAAATGATGCTAAAACATATATAATGTAATATGTGCACATGAAGAGCCGAGATCATTGTGGAAAATAACAAATGTAGAGTTTTTCCTTCAAAATATCAAAAGAGATTTTTACATTTCAAGTTGCTAAAACTGTGTAGGGTTTGTATTAAATGAATGGAATGGAAGAGAACTGAAAGTATAAAGATGAAGATTTATATTCATTCATGAAGTTGAAAGAGCCCTTATGATGAGATCAGTGCCTTTATAAGAGACCCCAGGAAGCTCCCCTGACCTTCCACCATGTGAGAATGAGAAGTCTGCAACCCAGAAGAGGGTCTTCGTCAGAACCTCATCATGCACCATCATCTGGGACGTCCAGCTTCCAGAACTGTGAGAAATAAATTCCTGTTGTTCTTAAGCCACCCAGTCTTGGTTTTCTGTTATAGCAGCCTGAGCTAAGGCAGAGAGGAAAGGGGTCATAGAGGAAACCCTAAACCGAAGCCTAGCAAACATTGATAGACGCGCTTCAGCAAAAGGACATAATTCTATATGTACTTAAAAGCAAAGTTAAGGGATAAAGACCTGCAGAAAATATTTTCTGCGTGCATAACAAAGGAAGAATATGGTAAAAAATAATTAAAAATTAATTAAAAAAATAACAATGTCCCTAAATAAAAAAAGAACTTGGGATTAACATATACACACTACTATATATAAAGTAGATAACCAACAAGGAATCTACTGTAGAGCACAGGGAACTCTGTTCAATATTCTGTAATAACCTATATGAGAAAAGAATCTGAAAAGGAATGGACATATGTATATGTATAAATGAACCACTTTTCTGTATACCTGAAACTAACACAACATTGTAAATCAACTATAATATAAAATAAAAATTTAAAAAACACATTGTTAAACTTTTCCTTAAAAGAAGGAATATAACAATAATTAAATAAAATACTTGATAATATAGGCATACCTTGTTTTATTGTGCTTTACTTTTTTGTGCTTCATAGATAGTGTGTTTTTTACAAATTAAAGTTTTGTGGCAACCCTGTGTTGTCAGATGACGGTTAGCATTTTTAGAAATAAAGTATTTTTAATTAAAGTATGAACATTTTTTAAGACACAATGTTATTGCACACTTAATAGAGAACAGTGGAGTGTAAACATAACTTTTATATGCACTGGGAAACCAAAAAAATCGTGTGACTCCCTTTGTTGTGATATTCACTTTATAATTGGGAACCGAACCTACAATATCTCCAAGGTATGCTGTAATAAAGAAAAGTTATTGAACTTGACTCGTATTGCAGAATATACAAACTAAACCAGAGTTAATATTTCCACTGGTGAGACTGGTAAAATTTATAGTTTTTATACCATCGTTGCCAAGTGTGAGGAAATGTATATCCCTGTGCCCTCATGGTTGACTGTCATTTCAGGTAGTCCTTGAAAGGGAAAAAAAAAAAAAAAGAAAAACCCTGCCAATCTAGAATTCCACACTTTGAGCCTTCATTAAGTCAGAGAGGCATACTTAGATGTGTTACAAAAAACAAAGATAAGAACTGAATAATATTAGAGTGTTAGCACAGATTATATTTGTTGCAATTTGTTTGAATTATCTAAATACAAGTTGAAACTATCCAATTCAAGTTGAAGTCAATTCTTTTTGGTCTTAAATGTGATGTGGTTGCCATAGAAACTGTTTTTCTTTTTCCCAAGAAATTCTTTAAAAGAACACCTGTGTCAATAAGCATACATCTGAAATATGTAAACTCTTACAACTCAATGTGCTTTAATTTCTTCTACATTATTTCCTGTATTTCCATTAAAGAATAAAGATGAATAATGGGTCTCATAACGATCACTGTAGGTCAAAATGTCTCCATTTGTGCACAGTTACATTTTTTCTGATTTCCTGGGAAAACAAAACAAAAATTCAGCACAAATACTTTTGAAATGATGGCTTTTTTTGATCTGAATAGAAGGGAAGGAAAAGGAAAATGACGGTGGATTTTGAGGAAGAAGGGATACTGGAATGCAGCCTTGATAAGTAAAAGTATTTTAAAGAAATTTAAAATCCACCTGGCACTCAGATATACAAAGCAATGAAGATTGAGCTGCAGCACTGACATTTCCTTCTGGATGCAGAGGACTGTAATGACTCATTCTTCATTGCTATGCCGGTCTATCTTTCAGCACAAGGCTTCATTAAGGTTAAAACAAATGTAAAAAGCAAAATGCAAGGCTAGTGTCAGCGTGGTACTGGCAAGTCTCAGTGACCTGTCACGGTGACATAAGCCCCGATGTGTCCAACTGGAAGCTCCACCAGCAAATGCGTCTAATGACAGGGACCTCAGGACGACTCTATATAGAAATGAAATTGGGAGTCACTCTAATGCCACATGACAGCATGGAGACTGACCTTCACAGGCACTAATGTGACATAAATGATGCCTGAGTAACCAGGCTCAGAGAAACCTAATTGGCAAAGAAAGAGATTTTAACAGTGTGTATAAAAATGTGGGGGGGGGGGGGGCAGATAGGAACTGTCGCTTCTATATAAGTTACTAGTAATGGTAATTGTATGTGTGTTAAATGAAAACATGGGTGAGTCCAACTCAGCCTTCATAGAGCAGCAGCAATATTAAATATAAAACGATCATAAAATACTATTTGTGTGTGCTTTGAAGTAAATTTTTCACGTGTGAAGGTTGTCAGGTTGCAAGCCAAGATTTATCCTAAGGGCTGGAATAGACTGAGGTTCCCTGGAAATATTGATATATTCCTAGTTCTTTTATATGGTGATATCACACTGTTCTCTGCACAAGGTGTTGTGTGTGTGTGCTGTGTGTGTGCACACATTCATGTGCATTGAGAGGGGAAGGGATGGATGGATGAAGAATGAAAACCAGGGATATTGTGACACATTTTCCATATTGCTCATCAGTGGCTCCTAAATTCCTAAGTAAAGGGATCCTGGGGGAGGATTCCTTGTTGGTAGAACTTTAATTGAAGCTGCATAGCATGTGTTTCTTAGATTGTGTGTTTATTTAGGATGGCTTGGGGAGGTAACTGAGATTTCACATTAGCTAAGCCCTCCAGAACTCTCCTCTGCATCCTCACTCCTGCCGATGTAACCACATCCCTCAACGCTTAACCTTAACGTGCTGTACATGACCGTGAGGTCATGATGACCATGGCAGGACAGTTTGATCTTAAAGTGCTCTCCTGGTCTCAACACTCTTCTCTTTCCACTTTAGAATCTCTAAACCTTCCATTTTCCCACCCCAGTCGGAAACAACGAACATGACCGTCACAGATTCATATTGCCCTATATGATTGTGTGCAAGATATAACTGGAAAGATAACAGTGTCTAGATTATCTAGTATGCAAGCCACTGTCAGTAGGTGGAAATCTTATTTTGCAGGGTTTTGTGAGCTTTGATTTTCTCCCCACAGGTGCCTTGCAAATGGCATGAACTGTGTCTAGCATCGTCTCCGAATGCATGGTAGAGTCACTGGTTCCACTACTTGCTGCTTCCATGACCCTAGACTAGTTACTTAATATACTTGTACCTCCATTGCCTAATCTGTAAATCAGGACACTAGTAAGATGTCACTTATAGGATTATTGTAAACATTAATTGAGAATATACTGGTGACATATGTCAAAGATTTCCTGGTGAAAAATAAGCACTCAATAAATGTCAGCTATTATTATTCATATGACAGAATAATGGCTTAAAAAGTTGACCAGAGCTATACATACATAGCATGACAAACGGTCACGCTAATGGTTAAGGAATCCCCTCGGGAGGCTCGAAACCTACCAAGTGAGATGTTGCCCCAATGAGACATGATTAAAGCCCTTTGAATTCTTCATTTTGAACAGCTTTCAAAACCTACAGATTCTGAACATTCTGAAGTCATGATTCCTGATTTCATTTTTATTCCTCAAAAAATGACAAATGGAGTATACTAAATGGCACACACAATGGGAGATATATTGATGAGTAATGAACTATCCCAGCCTGCCCTCACGGAGATTATAAATTAGATTCCAAATTGATAAATAAGATGATTAAGTTGCCCCTTTTCTGATAAAACTCAAAACTTGTATTTTATGGCTTACACTACTTAAAAAACATCTTTACCTAAGTCAGTATTGCAAAGATTTGGTACTGTTGTTTTTTTTCTTCTTCTTCTTCTAAAATTCTTATGCTTTAAGTTTTACATTTAGGTCGATAATCTATTTTGAGTTAATTTTTGTAGATGGTGTAAGGTGGTGGTTATTCTTTTGTAAGGATGCCCAATTGCTTCAGCATTCGTTTTTGTAAAATCTGACTGCTTGCACATAATTATCAATACATCTATATCTACCATCTTATTAGTTACTTCTCCCTGTTCCATTCTTTTATCATTTCTCTTTTTCTGATTGCTTTTGGTTCAGTTGAATAGTTTTTATTTCCACTGCATCTTAATAATCTGTTTATAAGTTATGCCTCGTTTCCTAATATTATTTGTGTTACCATAACGTTTTAAAATATATTTTATTTTATCATGGTTTATATCCATAAAACGTTATCCAATTTATATAGTTTAAGAAACTTATAGCAGTATACTTATCTTTTCTCATTTATGCTATTTTTGTCATACATCTTACCTTTATACATGCTAGTAAGTTCAAAGTTTATTGTTAATATTTTTGCTGTAGACAATCAATTATTTAAGCATTTAAAATAAGAAAAAATCTTTATATTTACTTTCATATTTATCATTTCAAGGTCTTCATTTATTTTTGCATATACCCCCTTCCTGACTGGTATTGTATCTCTTCTGCCACAAGAACTTCCTTTCACAGTTCTTTGAGTAAATGGGGTTCCTCACTTTTCATTTATCTGAAAATGTCTTTCCTTCACATTTATTTTATTTTATTTTTTTCACATTTATTTTTGAAAAAAATTTGTTTAGTTTATCTGAAATTTTTTTTTTTTTTTTTTTTTTTTTTTGGCTGCGTTGGGTCTTCGTTGCTGTCCGCAGGCTTTCTCTAGTTGCAGCAAGCTGGGGCTACTCTTCACTGCAGTGTGCGGGCTTCTCATTGCAGTGGCTTCTCTTGTTGCGGAGCACGGGCTCTAGGTGTGCAGGCTTCAGTAGTTGTGGCTCATGGGCTCTAGAGCTCAAGCTCAGTAGCTGTGGCACACGGGCTTAGTTGCTCTGCAGCATGTAGGACCTTCCCGGACCAGGGATCGAAACTGTGTCCCCTGCATTGACAGGCAGATTCTTAACCACTGCACCACTAGGGAAGTCCCTGAAAATTTTTTATTTCATATTTATTTCTGAAAACAATCGTTCAGTATAGAATTAGGGGCTATGAGTGTTTTGTTGTTGTTGTTTTTTTTTCCTTTTACCTCTTTAACGATAATTGTCATATGGTCTGCACAGTTTTTGATGAGACATGGGAAAGTCTTTATCTTTGCTCTTTTGTGTGCACAATCTTCCCTTGGAATCCACAGAGAATTAGTTCCAGGAACTCCCATGGATACCAAATCCACACATACTCAAGTCCCTCATAGAAAATGGTGCAGTACAGCTGGCCTTCATATCTATGCGTTCTACATTTCAATCCACAGTTGGTTGAATCTATGGCTGTGGAACCCACACAAACAAAGGGCTTTCCATAATGTTTTATTCCCCCACCCTGGCTGCATTCAAGATTCTTTTCTTTTTAATTAGTTTTCTGTGTTTTGAATATGTTTATTTTCATTGGTATTTATCCTATTTGGAGATAAGTGAGTTTATTAGATTTCCATTTTTTGTTATCTTTCACTATTTTTCAAAAATTACAGCCATTATCTCTTCAAAAATTTCCTTTGTTTCATACACTTTCTCTTCTTTTTCTAGGATTCCAATTACATATGTGTTAGACCATTTGATATTGTTCTACAGTCCTTGGATATTCTGCATTGTTCTATTTTCACTTTATTCTTTTATTCAAGATGTGTTTCAATTTATGTAATTTCTTTTGATCTCTCTTCACATTCACTGAATTTTTGCTTAGCTGTGTTGTGTCGACTGATGAATCCATCTAAGACATTCTTCATCTCTCTAACTGTATTGTTTTTAATTTCTGATTTTTTTTACCTCTTTCTTGTAGTTTCTTTCTGTCTGCTTAAATCTCCATCTGTTCTTACAGGCTGGCCACGTTTTATCCTAAACCCAGTCACAAATCGATTATAGTTATGTTAAAATCCACATTGGGCAGTGGTAGAGGTGGTTGTGTGAAATAATCTACTCTCATGCCTCTCGTCAATAGGTCCTTTGTACCTGGGCTTTGTGGGTGTGTCTTTCTCAGCCTTCTAGACCTTTCTCTTCATGTGAGCCAAGCTATGCCTTGTATCTGTGTGTCTCATATATTCATAAGCTGCCCTTGATGATGCTGTCATCTCAGCTGGTGAAGCAATGAAAAAACAAGGACAAACTGACTGGCAAAGCGAACGCAACAAAACAACTATTGGAAATTTATTATGTTATTTTAGACAGAAATTGCACAAAACCTGGTATACTGCTGATCTCTTTAAGGTAGGATCTTGTCATTTGTCTTTAGAGATTTCCCAATGCCTTGTTATATATGTATTGTGAGGTAGCCAATTAACGTCTGTTGAGCTCTGAGTCCAAAGCCTCTTGCCTCTTTATAAAGCAGGAGGGCAGATGGTTTCTGTGTAGAGGCAAACAAGGAGAGATTCAAAAGTGGGTGTTTTTACTACTATATATAAAATAGATAACCAACACAGACCTACCGTAGAGCACAGGGAAATCTACTCAATACTCTGTAATGGCCTGCATGGGAAAACAATCTAAAAAAGAGTGGACATATGTATACATAGAACTGATTCACTTTGCTGTACACCTGAAACTAACATAACATTGTAAATCAATTATACTCCAATAAAGAAAGTATAAAATAAAATAAATAAATAAAGAGTGGGTGCTTGCAGACATAGCAGGGCCTAAGATATTTTGTTATCCGATTCCTCATGGGGTCCTTTTAACAACAACACAACTACCACTGCAACAACAATAACAACAGAACGAACATTTTTTTCCATTAGTTTGAAGGGAGAAATCTTCCCCAAATCTTTGTGAGGAATTCAGAAGAAAGTTTCCATTATATTGCCCATAACTTCCTATTTTGTACCCTACTAAGGTTCATCTGTAGCATTTCTAATAATTGTGGGTACTCAGATTGGGCTCATCAAAGCCAAATAATATGAGAGATGCAATGAAATAGATTCCCCTTCCTAGTGAGTCCTATTTCCCTTGACAGTCATCTAATAACCTATGCCCTCTGTGAAAATATAGGCAAATGATGGAGGGTAATGAAGCCCACAGTAACACGATTGTTCACCTGTTATGCTTAATGAGGCTTCTGTTCTATTCCTTCAGATTCTGCAGGGTCTAAAGCTAGCTGATTCATTTAATCAGGACCCTGATACATAACACTGCTATTTTCTCCTGGTAACTGCCAGCCATGGATTTACCTTGATGGACTTCAGTGCCTCTAAACAATGAATAAAAGGGACAAGGAACCAGTGAAATGGTACCTTGAGTGTTCTTTATGAGTTCGTTCACAGTCATTACAAGGGTGCATCCATAACGTATAGTAACCATTTGCGATCCTATAGCACTTTATCTTTCCAGCTGTTCTCTCTCCTATGAGGAGAGTTGTACCAGTTAAGCTTGTTCTTAATTTACTGCTCAAAATCATTTTTATACAATTCATTAAAGAGTAACTCAAAACAAGTAACTTGTTTAGCTAGTTTTCTTTTGTTTACTGTGAGATTCAAAGGATCAGAAAAATTCCTTAATTCAAACTTGATGCTTGCAATGTGGTTTGTACAAAAGTTTTACAACTGCATCACCACACAGATAACCACGAATCTGAGAGTGGATGAGTGCTCATTTGTAAACAGCCTGGAATGTCTCTTGTCAATAGGAACTGATTATTTCTGTTCTATGCAAATGTGAAGGAGCCTAAACCATGTAATTTAGCTCCAAGTTCGTCCCCTCATCCCACCAGTAAGACTGATTCTTTGCACATTATTTGTACTCTTGCACTTTACACACCTTGAATTGAATTAAAATTCACCCCCCATATCCTCATGCCTTCTTCCAGACTTATCAAGATCAGTTATACCGTAAGTAAATACAGTAAAATGAAAACAAAATCACTTCTGCTTTCTCTTCTATCTTTCAGTGCTAACTCTTCCCAACCCACCCACATTGTTTAGGAAAGAACATCTCTTGTAAATAAAACCCATTTGGTGTCTTCTAGTTTAGTATCAATGGAGAGTGATGGCAGGACTGAAGCCAGGATATTAACCAGGATGAACTTCATACTTTTTCATAGACTGTCCCACCAAGGCTTTTGACGCATTAGGGTCTCAATATAAATTAGACCCTGGAGTTAAACAAATAAGTGATTTATAAGAACTTGGCATCTTTCCTCAACGTCCTTATTCATGACTTCTTATACTATGCTTTAAAGCTTTTTGCATCAATAAAGAGTGTGTAAAAAAAGGTGTGTGTGCTCTTTTCCCTTAGACATTTGCCACTAAATTAGCGAACATTATTTCTACTTCAGTGAATGATTATTTGGAATATTCTTTACTTGTAGATATAAAGTTCGAGTCACCACTTAAGTGGTATAAAAATGAAATGTATTGCCTTCTATGAGTCAAATTACCATATGATATCCAAAAAACTAAGAAAAAGATAAATAATACAGTAAGGCTAATACATAAATACACACATAACAATAATTATCACTTTCACACACAATGTGGCTTATCAAAGTCTTTTCATAATTGAATGCAGTTGTCTTGCTAAGAGAAATTCTGGTATCAGTTAAAATAACTTAATTTGCATACCATACATGGGTGAAGACATCCTGGCTTAGATGACAACCTCTTCTGCCATCATATTTACATTTTACTTCCTCTGTGGCTCAGCCCAGGCTTCACCTTGACCTCTGGTCCCTTATTCTTTCTACCGTCCCCCTGCTTACCATCCTTCCCTCCCCAGCTGGCTTGGAATCGCCAATCATACTTTCACTTCTATCGCCAACTACTTCGTCCCATTATTTTACCATATGATTCACCTGGAAAAATTCATTTGTAGAACAATCGTAGGGTGACCAACCATTCTGGTTTCCCCGGAACTAAGAAAGTGCCAGGCAAATCAAGATGGTTAGTCACCGAAAATCAAATGTCCAGCCACCCACTCTCTATGTTCTTCGTGCACTTCCTCTGCTGTTCAGCTCATTCCAGGGATTCTTTCTACTCTTCCTTCTCCATGGCAAATCTGATGGGCACTTTTGATTATGGCCTTTCTTGGTACTACAAATCCTCCACAGGCCTTATCTTGATGTACTTTGGAGGCCCAAGCATTGCTTTACACTTCTCAACACTATAATTTATTTTAAAATTTAACAGGTTCCTGATTTCCTTGCCTCCAGTCAGCAACATGTACCAGTAATCACAACATTTTTTCCCCAACTAGATATAACTTTCAAGCCTGACTTTTTTTCCCTTGCTCCCAAGACTTTCTCTCTCAATTTGCTATCAATTATCATGAGACTATCTGAAAATTAGGTGTAAAACAGGGGAAGACTCTCAGGGATGGATCTCTATGAATAAGTTATAAATCTTAATGAACATTTGTTGTCCCCAATTTTTTTTCTTTCAGTTTTGTCTCTTCTCATAGGGATCAGGAAGCAGCTGAATTTTCAAACCCTTCAAAATCTCAATATTCTGGGTTAACTTTATTTTACTTATTCTCTCAAGCAATTTTTGCCTAAGCTCAGCTCTTCTGCTGTCTTGCTAAAAGCAGAAAGTAAAATTAAATTTTACCATATTTTGACTCTTGCCAATCATTCCCCTAGACTACACTACAGTAGGCATGTAGGTTGCTTTTCAAGTTTTTATAGGCAACATTTTACCGTGTTTTGCCACAGTATATAAAAGGTCCCCTTTTTCCAGACCGTATGGGTTTCCTCACGGTCTTCCTTCTGACAGCTAAGATCATTTCTATTATGCAGCATTTGGCTTCAAAGTATGCAGTTTTGCACTCTTTAGTATAATTAAAGAGTTAATTGGGACTTCCCTGGTGGTGCAGTGGTTAAGAATCTGCCTGCCAGTGCAGGGGACACGGGTTCAATCCCTGGTCCAGGAAGATCCCACATGCCGCAGAGCCACTAAGCCCGTGCGCCACAACTACTGCGCCTGCGCTCTAGAGCCCACGAGCCACAACAGTTGAGCCCGTGTGCCACAACTCCTGAAGCCCGTGCTCTGCAACAAGAGAAGCCACCGCAATGAGAAGCCCGTCGAAAGCCCACGCACAGCAACGAAGACCCAACGCAGCCGAAAATAAATAAATTAAATTTAAAAAAAAAGAAGTATCAACGCTTTGTCACATATATTGAAAGAGAAGTATTGTCCCTGCTTTTTTTAAAGACCAAGTCCTCCTAACTTTGATTTGAACCCCATT
This sequence comes from Eschrichtius robustus, assembly GCF_028021215.1. NCBI lineage: Eukaryota > Metazoa > Chordata > Mammalia > Artiodactyla > Eschrichtiidae > Eschrichtius > Eschrichtius robustus. Next base: position 4,065,334 of record NC_090832.1, on the reverse strand, counting down.
CACTGTCTCTTTATTCATGAATTTTCATCTACAGTTATTACTATTCCTTCTTTTATCATCGATTTCACGTTCTTTCTCAGATCATGTCCTTTGGCCAAAAAGCATGCTGTAGTATATTAACATAAGACATCTGCTCTTAAGTTCACTTCCCTCTAAAGAAATCTCCCCACTGCTCTACCCGCTTTACCGAAAGGAGAGATGTAAAGAGCCCTGTAGTTGTCGGCTTTACACCTTCCATTCGCTCTTGTAACACTTGAATCTTCCTCCCATTCCTACCACTCCACTAAAACTGCTCTTGCCAAGGTTAAAGATCACCTCCACGTTGCAAAATCCGGTGTCACTTTTCATCTCACTCAACCTCTTTTAACACATTTCTTTGGGATTCACTCACCACATTTACTTCAGATGGTGCTCCTGCATCCTGCAGATACGTTTGTTGCATCCTCTTCTCCCTGCCTCTCACTGTTGGAGCACCTCTCAGCTCCATCTTGGCCATTTTCCTCTGTTGTTTTATATTAATGATTAAAATTCTCAGCAAACTAGGAATAGGAAGGGAATTTCTCAACCTTATAAGAGTAATCTATAAAACTCCAACAGATAACATTACGTGTAATGGTAAAGACAATGCTTTACCCCTAAGATGCGAAACAAGCAAGGTTGTCCACTTACAAATCCTACTTAACAAACCATTGGAAGCGCTAGGCGGTGCAATAAGGCAAAAAGAAGAAACAAAAGGCATGCTGATTGGAAAGAAGGAAATAAAAATGTCTTATCTGCAGACAAAATGATTGTTAATATTCACAAAGAATCACAAAGGAACTACTAAAATTAAGAAGTGAGTTTAGGATCACACTGATCATAAGGTACATTTTCAAAAACCATAGTAACAACAAGCAATTTCAACTTAAAATTTTTAAGTTGTCATTTAAAATAGTCCAAACATCACGAAATCATTTTGTATAAATCTTTCAAAATGTATGAAAAATTTACATACTGAAAACTACTAAACACTGGTGAAGTAAATCAAAGAAGATCTAAATAAGTGGAGAGATATATCACATTAATTGATTAAAAGATTCAGTATTTATAACTATCAATTCTTCAAAAACGTATCTACAGATTCAACTCATTTTGAGACAAATATTAGTAGAAATTTTTATAGAAATTACCAAAAAGATTCTAAAATTTATCCAGAAGTAAAAAGAAACTTGAATAGCCAATTTTGTAAAAGAAGAACAAAGTTTGATTACTTACACCATCCGATTTAAATATTATAAAGCTAAAATATGTAACACACAGTATATCTGAAGAAAGTATTCACATGTGGGTTCAACAGGACAGGAGAGAAAGTCCAGAAATAGAACCATGTAGAGCACCAGTTGATGTTAGACAAAGGTGCAAAGGCAATTCAATGGCAAAAGGATAGTTCCTTTCAAAAATGGTGCTACATTGACTGGATATCTATAAGAAAAAGAAAAAACCTTGACCCATATCTTGCAGTCTACAAAAATTAACTCAAAATGAATCATAAATCTAAATGCCAAACTTTTCTAGAAGAAAGTATAGAAGAAAATCTTTATGACATTTGGTTAAGCAAAGATTCCTTAAGCATGGCACCAAATATATATATATATATATATATCTCTCAAAACATAATAATGAGCAAACAACTCAATTTAAAAAGTGCCCCAAGTATTTGAATAGACACTTCGACAAAGGTGACAAATGGATGCATAATAAATACATTAAAAAGGGTCCTACATCTTTAGTTATTATGGAAATGCAAATTAAAACCATAAGAAACCACTAAATATCTAATAGAATGACAAATAAAAAACTGATAAAACCAAGTACTGATAAGAGCAAATAAAAGTCTAATGCACTGCCAATGGGAATGCAAAATGGTATACTTCGTAGGTCGAAAACAAAAAGTGTGTAAGGTCAAGAGACGTGATGTGTTTCAAGAAGAAAGGATGAACCAACCAGTTCAAATGCTGCTGAGAAATCACGTGAGATAGAGAGTGAAGTGAAAATTGGGTTTTGCAAAATGTATGTATTCATCAGATTTCCCCAGAGAAACAGAAACAACGGCTCTTCCTCCCTCTCTCCTCTCTCTCTCTCTCTCTCTCTCTCTCTCTCTCTTATTCTCACTCTTGCTCTCTTCTCTTTCCCTTTATTATGAGGAATTGGTTCATGGATTATGGAGTCTGAGAAGTGCCATGATCTGCCATCAACAAGCAGGAAGCTCAACATAGCTGGTGGTGTAACTCCAGTCTGAGTCAAAATGCCTGAGAACCAAGGGGTCAGCGGTGTAAATTCCAGTCCAAGAGCAGAAGACAGATATCCCAGCTCAACAGGCAGGCAGGAAGGTAGGATGGCAGGAAGGGAAGAATCCTCCCTTCCTCTGCTTTTTGTTCAATTTAGGCTCTCAACAGAGTGGATGGTTACCACCCACACTGAGGAGGGCAATCTAATACTAAATCCACTGATTCAAATGCTAATCTCATCCAGAAACACCCTCACAGGCACATTCAGAAATAATATATAATCTGGGCACCGCATGACCCAGTCAAGTTGACACATAAACTCACAATAGATGACATTCAAGGCGTTGACAATAACAATTGTCATACTTAAAAAGATACTCAACTCTAATGGATTAATGAGAAATGTAATTATGGGAAAGATGACAGTGACCAGAAATAATACTTTCACTAAGTTTTATCATCTGGAAGAGAAGGAATAGGACTGTGGCGGGAGGATAAATTTTATCAAAAGGATTTATCTGAAAGTGGGAGATACTGGATTATATTTATTTGCATTTTCATTTGATTGATATACCAGAGAGGAATAATTGATGATTATAAGACTGAAGAAATAACTGCAGTAGTAAAACCCTGGACCAACTGACATCATGGAATGATGAAATGGACATTAATAATCTCTCAAAAGGTTACATTTTCCCTGGCCCATTGTAGAGAAACAATGGCGTTTGCTTGGCATTGGCCTTACTTCCTGATTCAAGATGGAGCTTTATAGTCTAAGCTACGTAGAAGAAGCCCACCGACCAATTTCATGGTGAGTATTTCAGGAAGCCCAGGCCTAAACATGTGGCATTTTTCTGATAACATTCGTTGATTCAAGAGCTACATAATCATCCCGACGCTAATCAGTCAGGTTTGAATGATTAATGGGGAAGGCACAAAACTTGAAAGTGAGCAAAGAAGTGGGTATCCCACGTTGCTATAGACAGCCACTTTGTAGCCATGAAGGAAGCCTTCCTAGGATGAGGCAACCAAAGTCAGAGTTTAAGAGAGGAGCACTGACTCAAGGGACTCACAAAGAAATGGAGCAGAAGCTCAGATCACACCTTTCATGAAATTTGTTCTCACTGGAATATTGAAGATGTGAGTCAATAATAAATTCTCTTTTAGATTCGAGATGACTTTATTTGGTTGCTCAATTACTTACCCTTTCTCCTACACACACACACACACACACACACACACACACACACACACACACTCACACACCCTGTGTGCTGTTACAGCACGTATAGATGGTTGTCCTTTAGAACATGCATTGTCAATCAGTATTACCACCAAGAGGCTGAAAAATGCTCCCAAGGGGGCAAAATAGCTTATTCTTTTTGCCTAAAGCATAGATACTGTGCAGTTTATAGGCAGATATACAGTATGTCTGTTGTGTTACAATTAGGAAAACTGGTCTAAGAAGGGTACTTGAATAAATGAGAAACACTGCTTCACAGAAACATGAAGACGCTCTTTCCTTTGTGACAGGAGTGAAGGCAGAGGATGGAGAGCAGATACACTGAAGCTGGTAGATTTGGGTAAGAGGAGTTTGGGTATACTTGTCTCTACTTTCCTTTTGAAGAATGAGGTGTGATCACCTTCCAGGTGGTGGCCTGGAGAAGATTAGGGTTAAAGTCCCAGGAGGAGAGAGTGTCAGAGTCATCTCATGGACAACTAAGGGACGCAGTAGCTTGCTGGGCAGTACTGAGGGTGTCAAACTGGGACAAGTTTGTGGCTGTCGAGACTCTGCTCCCACCTGTTGACCAAGATCGCTGTTCACACCCACAGGACACAGGCTATTGGCAACATGTAAATTTTCCAGAGCTGCCATTCTTGTAAAAGTGTTTACTGTGTTTGGCCCCCTACTAGGAAATTTACTAAAGTCTGTAGTTCACTTCCTTGTTAAATTTAAGGACCTGAATTTTCATTGACAGGCAGTAATGACTGTAATTAAAGGCACCACCATTTAGCAACAGCTGCCTTAGTTGACAATGGAGTTGTAAACACAATCCCAGGTAATGATTTCATCTTTATGAGCTAGACTATAGAGCTATATTTATGTACATGTTAATGTGCAGATGCACATGTGAAATGAAATGTAGTAAAAAAAAATACCAAATGAGTTTTACTGCCAAGGGTGTACACAACATGCTTAGGAAAGTGTATCGTTTTTTGAAATCCATTGTCTAGGAGTCTGTACGTTGTGGAGAACAAATATATCACTGAGAAAAGCCACACGTATTTGAAAAGTTATCTCATTTATGGTCTCTGTTTACCATGGACAAATGGGATAAAAATCTAATCTGTGCCTTTGCTGTTCATTTTTTTTTTTTCCTTCCAGGAGAACAGACAAGGTTTTGAGTCATTTTTTAAAAATTTTTACACTTATGAAAAAGCAAAAAATAAGCCCCCAAAAGTAAAGTGCTTAAGATAAGGTACAAAAGCAAGAGAGATTTTCAAGATTTGTAGTGGACGCCTTTTTCCTTATCGCAAAGCTAAACTTTAAAGCAAAAATCTTAGTAAAATAAGTTCAATGCAATATGTAAATTTTCCAATATCTAGAAAGCCACAAACATAAGCATATTATCATTTCTTTCCTGCAACTAACTAAAGAAATAACTATGTTTAACCATTCACACAGGGCACTTGCTAGCTTTCCTTTCCCAAGGATTCATGTGTCAACGGCTCCATCTCAGCAAATCTGTCCTTACTCCTGTGCCTGTTCGATGCGCTGCACTTGGCACAGAATATCGTCCCCACTTTCATCAGCAAGCAGGTGGCAGGTGTGCAACTAACTTCTCAGGAAGAATATACTTTAGAATCGTATGTTCTGTTCCACTTAACTTGACTGATACTAGATTACATTAAAAGGCTTAGACTTAGCCTCAGAGTCTTCTACAATGTAGCAACTACTCAATGAATTTTCTTTTGCTGCAGTGTACAGTAGAAAATAAAAGACCAAGTTGATGCATACAGATAGAAATGAATTTTTATCATTACTTCCCTCTCAGGACATCACTTATTATCTTTTTGTGGTTCAACTGGAAGATAGACTAGACTAGAATCTAGAAGCTAAAGACACAATTCTCTGAATCTTTCCCTTCGTGGACTGGGGAGGAGAAAAAGAGAAAGGAGAGATAAAATGGAAATTCAGTATGCATTTACTGTGTACCATGATCTACTCCATACCTGCCCCTTCCAGATACGCCGTTTCAATGGATACTTGCAACACTGAAGTAGTACTAGCATACTGTCTTCATAGGTAGCAAAAGTGAGTATTACGTAAGTATTATGAAGACCCTTCCTGCACCAAAAATGCTTATTCTGCGGTTTCCCTAAAAAGAAATAATTTGAGGATACTGCATATTCAAAATTCTCATTCTGTGATTTCCCTTTAAAAAGCAATTTGAGAATTTATCACATTATCCGCTACAGGTAGACAAATGAACATTTAAAGTCACCTCAAGATTTTGTAGTAAATGCTAACATCTGCAGGATTCCTCCCCCACCCGCTCCCAAAGGCATGTGTTTTTATACTTGAAAGTAATTGCTTCTCTGTTGATTTCCAGAATCAGAAATTCCAAGGGAAGAGAGCTACCCATTTATCATTAAACGTTGACTTAGAAAAGATGTATACTGACAAACTCGGAGTTAATCCGAAATGATTATTTTACTTATTCCATTGATTCTATCCTGGTAAATGACAAGAGATTTAAAGTAAGATTTCTATATTATTTCTATGTTTTAATATAATGACATTTATTTCTCATTATTTACAATATTTAAGATCAATAAACCAGATGCCCAATGATAGTAGATTGAGTAAATATATCGTAATACAGTTATACATAGAATATCACACGTTGGTTCAAAAATCTTATATATTTAAAGGTTATTAAATTACATGGGAAATTCAAAATATTAAATTATGATCAAAATTTTACGTATAGAATGAACACTATTCAAGTGTGCATATGTGAACGTGCATACACACACACACCCACACACCCACAATTATATGCATGTATTTAAAGAAATATGGAAGTTAGTTTGTCCATGCTCTGGACAGTGGGAAATCATCTGATGTTTTCATGCAAGAATATTCAAGATCAGATGTATTAGCAAAAAATCTGACATCGTGATGAAGCATTTATTAGAGGGAACACAGCTGAAGAAAGGAGAGTAATTAGGACATTACTGAGTAGACCAGATTTTTTTCTTTTTTTTTTTTGAGGGGAAGGGTGTGAACTAAGGCACTAGGGGAATGGAGATGGCAGAAACAGAAAAGGAATCAAATGAGAAAGCGGCATTGTCTACATCACCACAGATGGCCATTGCTGGGTGTCTATATATTTTGTATGCCTGCAAGCATGTATATACCACCTTGAGAGGCACAACTCTAGATGACCGTGTGACACTTTAAAATTTTTCAAAACTAGCTCCCAGACTCCAGTTCATGGAAAGGAAGTGTCTAAGGGCTCCTTGAAGCCAGCACTTTGTTCTTGCAGCCGCTGGCACGGTGCCTGGTCCATGGTACATAGTAAATAGCGATCAGTGAGGTTGATTTATAATCGACTGGGAGAACGCAGGTGAAGTGCTCTGCTCTTGTCCCTGGCAAGCAGGTTTTCTTTGAGTTTGCCCCGAAGTCGACTTCTTCAGGTCTTTTTTATATAGGTTCTTGTGTGTGTCATTTCTGTGTTTGATTAAATAAAGCTCAATATTTACACTGAACCAAACTAAGACACCTCACAGCTTACAGCACTTAAAATTGGGACAAATATGCTACAGGAGCAAGGGGAGAAAAGGATGTCCCCAAAGAACCTATTAGTTGCCAAGAATCCGATACTGGTCAGGAACCTCAGCTAGCATCAGAGTCTTCTACAATGTAGCAACTACTCAATGAATTTAGCTGAATGCATCTCAGCTAAATTTTCACTGGTTCCTTCCTGTGTTTGCTTCACGAAGACCAATCTGCCAAGTAAGGAGGATGTAATCAATATCCATCTCTTTCCCTTACTAGTGTTGGGTCTTTGAAAGTTCACAGTGGTTGAGTCTGACAGAGCATTTCACCTTGTCTGACTTAAAAGTTATTGAATCTGATTTGTACCCTGAGACACTATTACAAAGGCAGTAGCTGCTACGGCATTTGCTAAAAATAAAGAAATCAGATGCCGGAATTAAGAAGTTAGAAGTGCGAGCCCAGACCAGGTGAGTTTACTGACCCTTCGTGACAGTCTAGCCCAGAGGTTCAGGAGAACCGAGGGGAAGGCAGAGCCATGTTGGGTCAAACTGGACTCGGATGAAACCAGGAAGGAGTTTCAGTTTGATAAAATCCAGGGACCCTGGGGCCCTATTTGAATGAGTGACTATATTTCTGTCCTAAAGAAAAAACTTGTATAATGATTCTTTCATTAACTTTAAGCAATAGATACAAAAAAAAAAATCACATCTATTTTTTAGTATAATGATGGTCTCCTTTTAAAAGCAATATATAATTGTAGAAAATTTGAAAATACAAAAAGTAAAAGGAGACAAGGGAAAAAATGTCATAATGCCCCAATCTAATGACAATGTTTACATTTTATTTGTGTTGAAATAATTTTGTGTGCACATGTATCAAAATTTGTATATGCTTTGTACAATAGGTAGTAGTTACATTCTTCATGGTTTCACTTGGCATTTTATCGAAGTATTTTTGACAAAATTTTAGAAGTTAATTTATATTGGCTCCATAAAACAAAATAATATGGCTCTTTATTATTTATTTAATCAATTATCTTTTTTTCGTATTCTTGAATGACTTTTAATATTTTGTTATTTTAAAAAGTGAGACCAAACATGCTTAAAGATAATTATTGGAATGCATCTCTAGTATTTCCATAGTATTAACACCTAGAAGTTAAAATTATGGGATATAAAAAATTTTAAGAATAAATATTTGAGTGGCAATGTAACGCAGAGGGCATAGTCCCTGGAGTAGGCAGACATGATTGAAACTCTAGTTATGCTGTTTACCTGTTCTGTGAAAGTGGGCAGGTGAAAGTGGGCAGGTTGCATTTTATTTTTTCTCGTATGTGCACTGGACATAAACATAGTTTTGCCTTATAGGATCGTTGGACAAAATAAATAATACGATACATATTATCCTTTGATAAAAAGCCATGCACGGGATAAGCACTCAATAAATATAATTACAGTATTCATTATTAAATAAAATGATGTCCTTTGTGAAATGTGCTGTGATTCCCAAATTTGACCTGGGTTCCCACGTTTTTTATTTAACATGAGATTCCTTTTGAGAGTTTAAAATGCTTCTTATAGAATGCATCTAAGGATAAATTGATTTAGCTGATTTAATTTTCTGTGTGCTCTGTTTTCTAAATTGGCTTAAAGCCTTAGCTTAGTAGCTGAGAAGGTAAATGTGCCGTATTTGTAATAATACAATTGCTTCAAATATACTTGGAAACAATAAGGAATAGTTGTACTGAATTCTGTAAATACTGAGTTCTTGAGTCCAAACTTTCCAGAAACTAAATAAACTTCTAACATTCACTGTTGCATTGTGTAGAGAGGAGAGGACATAATCACGGCAGAACAACCTCAAAGGTATTTTCAAAGCTTTGACCTGAGAATGTTAACACAAGTAGCACATAGGTCAGTTCTGGTTATTTCCAAATATCACCCAAAACTCCTTGAATCTGTTCTGCACTACCTCTGTCACTGGTGAGGGGCTTACAGGTGTCGATGCATCTCTACTAGGATCATGGATCAGCCTTGTTCAATGATATAAGAGAACAGGCATGGGACAAGTTTATTCTTTCAAATTTTATAAAACTACTCGCACAAATGATAAGCGGAAAAAACAAGTTTATCTTCTTTTCTGCATATAATTAAATGAGAGCTTTATTTTTACCTCATTTTCCAGTAGCAATATCACTAAGGGATTCTATTTATTAAGCAACAACCATGTGCCAGACAATTTAAATGTATTATTTTACCCAATGACTATTGCCAGTTAGACCATGATTAACACATTTAGCATTATTAAGCTGTACCTGATAGTTTGCACTTGAGGTTGAGATTGAGAGTTAAATGAAGAGAAGAAAGGAATGTCAGTTTAATATTTTGATGTTCTTTGTTAGCAAAAATTATACTGGGCTTCCCATCTCAAACTAACAGCATGCTCCGTGAGACCCAAGGCTCAGGAGACCAATAGCCACATCCCTGGGAGGTTTCAATGAAAACATCCTGCAAACGCTGTCTGTCAGGGGTGCAGCAAACAGACCTCTGCCACCTTTCTAATGATGTTATTACTGTCGTTAAGAGTTTCACCAGAGGGCTTCCCTGGGCTTCCCTGGTGGCGCAGTGGTTAAGAATCCGCCCGCCAATGCAGGGGACACAGGTTCGAGCCCTGGTCGGGGAAGATCCCACATGCTGCAGAGCAGCTAAGCCCATGCGCCACAGCTACTGAGCCTGCACTCTAGAGCCCACAAGTCACAACTACTGAGCCCACATGCCACAACTACTGAAGCCCGGACACCTAGAGCCCGTGCTCCGCAACAAGAGAAGCCACCGCAGTGAGAAGCCCACTCACTGCAACTAGAGAAAGCCCGCAGGCAGCAACAAAGACCCAACGCAGCCAAAAATGAAAAAAATAAAATAATAAATTTATATTAAAAAAAGAGTTTCACCAGAAATGCTAGGGTTTAAGGAACATCTGCTGAAATTTTCAAATAAGGAACTGGAAATTCCTATGCAAGCCTCAACAACTAGAGCCTTGAATAATTGCACCAGTCCAAGTTATTAATATTTAGAAAATAAAAATGCATGTGTGAAATCCTGCCTTTACTCTTCAAAGTCCGGTGGCTTTTCAACCCACTTCGGTGGACATGCACCCAACAGAAACTACTCTGGGTAAGGCCTCTAGTGACTTTATGTCGATGAATCCAGTGGACAGTTTTCAGTACTTATCTGACTGCCACTACTTCTCTCTGGAAACACTCTTTTCTCTTGACACTTAGGATGCCACAGAACAGGTGTTCCTTATTCCTCCACAGCCACTCTTTTTCAGTCTTTAGTGCTAACTCACTCTCAGTCTCTTTTCAACGTCCCTCTTCCTCTGGCTTGTTTCTAGATTCTGGAATTTGAGCTCAGTCCTGGTACATCGTCTTACGTGGCATGATATCTTGTGCCCTGATGAATCTAAACAGGCAGCTCCCCCTCACATCTCCAAATCTACCAACTTGCTTATGTGTCTCCAGCGATGTCACAGGTATCATAAAAAGCAACCAAATCCTCACAATTTAACTATCAATTGCTAACCTGCTACTTTAATAGTGTTTCCAGCAGAAATCATTACTGGAACCTCTGTCTGCCTCACTCTCCCCCTCAAGGCAAGTCTTTCATGACTACCTCTAAAACGTAACTGTAATCTATCCTCGTGGCTTTATAACAGCTAACAAGACAGAATCAACTCCTTGATGGACTAATGCAATAGTCATTTAACTGGCCCCCTATTCCATCCTTGTTCCTGACTAATCCATTCTCTGTGAAGCAGTCAGAATGATCCCTATAATTGGCAAATCATAATAAGCGTAATATAAAATTTTTTCAGCCTAAAACCACACTTAGGATATCATCTGAAATCCTACTAACATCTACAAGGCTTTATATAATCTAAGCCCTTACAACCTGGTCAACCTCTTCTGATGCTTCTCATATTCTCTCTCTCTCTCTCTCTCTCTCAACTTGATTCTGCAGTGCCACCACTTCGAAATTTGATATCTGATGGACCTGTCCTTTTCAAAAATTTCTAGAATATTCCAAACTGTTTGTTCTCCCAGAACGGTCACCTGTGCTATTTCCTACCTGAAATGCAAAAATGCTATTCCCCATACACTACCGCGTGTAAAACAGATAGCTAGTGGGAACCTGCCGTATAGCACAGGGAGCTAAGCTCAGTGCTCTGTGGTGACCTAGGTGGGTGGGATGGGGGATGGAGGAGGTCCAAGAGGGAGGGGATATATGTATACATACAGCTGATTCACTTCAGTATACAGCAGAAACTGACACAACATTGTAAAGCAACTATACTCCAATTTAAAAAAATCCAATCTACATTCAGATATATATACACCTGGCTGCAGGCCATAGGTACCCAAGGTTAAAAAATGCTACTGTGTAAATCAGTGTTTTTCTTGTCAGCTCTCCATGCCCATGATGAAGCAAGAAACCTAGAACCAGATGTCAGAGCACATGTTCAGACATCCGAGAAAAGCTATCAGTGTACAGTTCTACCGGCAGTACCAACAATATGGAAGAGAGTCATCCAGAAATAGCCGTGGTTAAATGGTCATCGTGTCACAGAACGTACGAGAAAATACTCACTAACAACGAATGGCTTATGATCATTTGAGAGCCATGAGTTCATGATGATTGTGTGAAAGTGCTTGAGACTCCACTCATGGATTAAATGACACTGCAAGACGTCTTAAACCTCTGTATCATAGGCAGGTCTTGCATAAAACCAAACTCTTCAAAAATAAAAGATAGGAAATTAGATCATCTATCTTTGGGAAGGAGAGAAATCACCAGACCATCCAACTAGACTCCAAACAAAGCAAGTTAAAGATTATCCTATGTGACAGAGTTCTGGACAGACTTGTCAACACACCAGACTTAATATTTTGAGGCTTTTTTTGGTAATTGCATACTATTGCTTAGAGATGATTCCGAGGTAAAGCTGACAAGTGCATCCCTGGTGGGATCAATGTGATTATACTCTGTTCCATGCACACATGATCCTGAAAATGGAGCATTTAGGAACCTGTGGTTGGGACATTGCAAAACCATTGTTCGAATGAAAATAGTGTGCAGTATTAATAGTGGATGAGTAATTGTCATTCTTGCCTAACAGGGGTATCCTACTCTACTCTAGGAAGGCTTAATATTCCATATGGGTAAGTACTTCGTATGGGTAGAACAAGGGGAGGTCAAGGGTACAGTGTTACCCCCTCACCTTCATCCAGATGTTTCCCCAAGGGCCCACTTAATTATAAAGTCACTTTAATGCTCAGGACATTTGTCTGACATTTTTAATAGTGTATTTACTAATTTTGAATAAAAGTTTTTTAACACCCTACTCCAAAGTTTAAAGCAACGTCACATTAGTTTTAAGCATCAGGACATGGAGCTGTCAAAGCAGTAGACTAGTGTTCAGGCACGCACATCTTAGGTCTCTTTCATCACTGGTAGTCACAGGAAGACTTTAGGTGAATAAAGCCTCTTATCTATCATACTGTGTTAACAACTAGATAAATAGCAAAGCAGTGGCAGTTGATATAAAGTAGCTACAGGACAAAACCACCCTTAACAAAGCTCTGAGACGTGGGAAGTCCTCTGGTGCTGAAGACATGTTTTCCACAAAGTATTCTTACTGGACATTTCAGCAGCACAAAGCGGATCAGCCCAGGATCGTACCAGCCAATTTGAATTAAATTCAACTTCAAGCGTAAAGGCCATTAGGTGGTAAGAGGGTCATGCATTCAGGAGAAAGTTCTGAGACAAGCTTCTAGAAATGCAAGAATATAGTATGTTGGCGAATCAGTTATATACACAGCTACTTAGAGAAGCAACCATCTTGGTGGTGGTATTCCAAGGAATAAAAGAGGTATCACCCCAGTCTGAACCTCAAACAAGAAAAGGAATGGATGTGTAATGAGTAACAGTGGTTAAAAAGTCACCCCGAGAAAGGATGGAGAGTCGCATTTTCTCCATAACGGCGCTACGCTTGATGTGAGGTGAATTAAAGTAACAGAGCCATGCCCTTGAGAAGTTTATAATCTAAGATCGACAAGGGTAGAGCTGCTGACGTTGCTGTCTAAAATAATAAAGAGGGTAAATTTTCTGTCACAGCGAACATCTATGAGACAACTTAGGCGAATTTACAAGAAAGCAAAGCAAGATTGAATTGCTGTATGAAGAGATCAGTAAGCACACTTGTGCTTTTCTCTCCTCTCACTCAGAAATTCATTGCTCCTTTTAATCTTCATCACTGATTCTCACCAGAAAAACTAAAACAGCTTGAAGGCAAATACTCTTTATCCACGGTGAGAAACCAGGTGTGCTTTTGGAATCTTGGGTGGTCCTATCAGACACTTCTGGATCGTAACACATTCGATTGCTTTAAAGATCGACTTGGGTGAAAACTTCAGGCAACCGATACAACTAACCATGATGCAAATGATAATAAATTCTGCCATGTGCACCTGAAACTCTGCTCCGAACAGCAAAGTGGAGAAGAGATGATAGGGGCCATTGACCCCTTCAGCTACAATACTTGATGCATCACTTGGAAACAAAAGCTACTTAGGAGAGTAAGCTAAGAGTAATAATTTAAACACTGCTATTAGACCATTTTATGGAGGACTAATTTATTTCCAACCTCCAGTCAGTTTAAACAATAGTTAATATGAAACAAGTTTACCGTACAAGAGAAAACACATTTTATTTAGCTTAATATGCAGGTTTTACCGATAAATACTTCTTTGAAACCATTTTTACAGAGAGAAACATGTGATGGCCACTCTTCTTTATAAACCAGTATTCGTCCCCCTTGAAACTGGCAGCTATAACAAGTGGGAAAATTATTCATTTGAAAAGAAAAGAAAATCTCTTAAGGAAAATAAATTGAATGGATCTCATCTGTGTAAGAATGTTTCTCTTATCTCTCCATGTCCAGCCTATATAGGCATTATTACCCAATTATGCCTCTTAAATTTCTCCCCTGATTCTCATAAAAGGCTCCTTGTTTAAATGCAAACATTTTAATTCGATATGTCTCTATATACTTATTTCATATATTAAAAGGCTTTAGGCTTATAGTACAAATAATACTTATACAATAGCTTATATCCACGTGTCTAATACCCTTTCCACGTCAAATGCGTATGATACGGAATACCATTAGTATGAAAAACTGGTCTTCCCTCTCCTTAGGCTCACGATGATTATCATAATCATTTTTACTGAACCCGTGTGGACATAACACTATACTGAATTCCTGGTGTAACTTGACATTTTTATCTCTCCTTTAAGAACATGACATAAGACTAAGATGAGATGGGATCCAATTTTGTTCACTAATCTCACAATTCGTCCGACCCCAGTGATGGTAGAATTACTTCCCTGGACATGAAATTCACTGCTCTGTGTTGTCCCAGGTGCTTCCAGACTCTTTGGTCCTTGACTGTCAATGTAATTCTCAGGTGCTCTTTCTTCTCTGTCTAAGCTATGATTCTGAGGGCTGTGTGCTTCTGGACTTTGGTTCCATGGCTTGTGCTGTTTAATTGCCTCTTGGTTGCTGGCCTTGCTTTTGACTCATTGCTCTGCTTTACTTTGACTTCATCGCTTTCAAAGCTCAAGGACTCCCAATTGTCTACACCCTGATTTGGCTATCAGCTTCTTCCATTTCTGCCCAATCTGTCTCCGACATTGCCCTCATCCCCCTGTCAAGCATCTTGTCCTTGCAACCCACGTTTAGCCATGGTATTGACAGATGGAGAACCTGGGAACATATTTCTCAGCAAGGAAGTCACACGATAAAGAGTTTATAGCCAGAAGTAACTGAATGGCACGTACAGATTATAGTGGAGGCATGAAGAGTGGAAGCAAGACGTCTACTGTTCATTTCATTTCTACTTAAGAAGCCCGGTATATCTGCTTCTCAAATCTGAACCACCTTTTCTACAAACTCAGAGTGGTGAGTAAAGTTTTCCTTCATACCCAAAAGACAATAATGTTAGAGAGGTTTGTCTCAAACTAGTTCAGAAAGTGTGATCATATGAAGTCAAACAGTGGGTTTCTGAATGTTAAATTAGCATCAGGAATTCATTAGCATATTTGGTGGACTGCATTTAGATAAAGGCTAGCAGATCTATAGACTGTCTCCAGTGCAGAAGACAGTAGGATTCAATTATTTTCTCTATGAGAATATGTTACTGTCATGTCAAATTACTTCCCTTTTGCAGAGCATGAACTTCTCCAGGAAGCCTGAAAAACATATCTAGTTCTATATTGCACTAAATTTTTATCATAAAAAATATAGGGGAAATTTTTTTATCTTCTTTCAGAAAAGTCTATTGCAGTACTCAGTGCTGTGATTAGAGAGATGGTGACCTAAATCTCTTAAATATAAGAAGAGAGGAAGACAGCCTTTGGCCATAATCACTGCTTAGCTGCTTTGGTTAAACAGGAAATTCAGAAAGATTCCTCTCATTTTATTTCTTGGCTTAGGAAAGGAAATCTTTGATCGTGTATACTTGCAGCAGACTTCTGGGTATATTATAGACATTTTCACCTCACTATATAAACCAGAGAGGAGGATTTTGGAGATGCAGAAAGATAACAGGGAATATAAGAGGAACTTTATATTTCCTACCCAGGAAGGAGTTTGGCTAATAGTGTAATTCCTGTGTTTCCATCAATGTCTCATGTAATTTTTCCCTCCTGCACATTACCCAGGTGATGTATTATATCTCCTGTGATCTGTTTATGAATAATGTGACCCCTTCTATATAAAAACAAAAGTTTCAATTTCATTTCTTCAATATTGATTATTCTTATTCTATAATTTTTGAAAATGTACTCCCAATTATAAACATGGAAAATGTGAAGATCATTCCAAGCAGTATGTAAGAGGAAAGAACTAAGGGTAATGCAGGTGTCCTGCAAAGTTTCCTCTGCATTAGGTAGGAAGATCTATAATAGCTTAATTACACATATCATGGATACCCATTCATCAACAGTCTTTTAGAAGATCTACCTTAAAAAGCTGTTACCAAGCTAAGAAACGGTACATTGAATGCAATAATGCAGCTAATTATTAGGACAGTTTTGAGGTTAACTTGCTAAGTGAATCACGATTTAAACTATGGTTTTGATGGGTAGTCAAGACACAGGAAAATGATTTGTGATGATATACAAATACCAAGCATTCGGAAGGCAGGCTTCCAGTTATATTTATCACAAATGCCTCAGATGCCTAATACAATAGCAGAAACTCAGTGATCATTAGTTATATGTTGAATGAATGAGTTAATCATTTACATTCTGATTGAAATAAGCAAATTATTTAACCCGTAACTGGGGAGAAATCCCTTAGTTATCTAACTTAGATAGCAATAAGTTATCAAGTGAAACTGAAGAGAGTTTGAAAAAGATTTTAGGTTTTTAGTGCATATGTTTTCAAATTCACAGCTCCAGGTGGCTTTCCTGCTATTTCAGTTGGTGAGGAGACCACTATCAAAGAAGATATTATAGCCTCAAGCTCTATTCTGTTCCAGTCTTTGTTTATTTGTTTCTACTTGTGATTGTTTTCCCAATACAAAAGTAATTCATTTACACCATAAAAATGAGAACACACAGAAAGGCAATAGTAAGAAAATAAAAACCACCCACAATTCCAACAAGACTTTTCCTCTGCAATTATAATATGCCAAGTCCTTTTCCTATTTATTATTTGATTTTTTTTTTTAGAAAGAGATCCTACAGTGTACAATGTTTTGCAATGTGCCTTTTATTTAGAAAAAGTGCAGGTTATGAAATACTACTCTACAACAGTTTAACTCACCACGTAATATTCCATGAGTAAGTGTGCTGTTATTTTTTTTAAAATTCCTCTTGATAGACACTACGGTTATCTCAATATTCTGGTATAATAAATACAATTCAAAATCTAAAAATATATCTAACTATTTCTTCAGGCTGTCATTATATAAATAGAGTTGACTGGTAGAAAGTGTTAATAAATATTACCAAATTATTCTCCAGAAAGTTTACATCAATCTTCTCTCTTCCTAGAAATTTGTAAGATCGCATTTTTCACTTCACCGTCATCAATGATGTGTATTATCATCTTTGTTACCATTCTCAATTTGACTAGTCATCTACATGGTAGTGAACATCAACAATGTTTGCGTACACTCAAAAGTTTTTCTATTTCTTCTACAGGGAAATGATTATTTATATCCTTAAGCCACTGTTTCTATCAATGTGTATTCAGTTTTCTCATTGATTTATGAGCTGTTTAAAATATTAAAGATATTAATATTTTGCTTGCTGTATATACAGAAATTATTTTTACACTTTAAAACATTTTTTTTTTCATTCCCAGTTTATTGTGGTAGGTCCTAAGTTTGGTAAAGTTTGTGCCTAACAAACTTTAGGGTGTTGTCTTGGCTGTAAGACCATTTCAGCTTTGCTCCAGTAAAACTCACGCTATTGTTTGCAACATAATTTGAGATAACTGAGGGCCCATCACAAAATACAAGGTGGATCCTAGGGGCAATCCAGATAGGTACCTTGGCAGTGAGAATGACCAACAAACTCTTATATACGTGTTTACTCATTCACTTAACTTAAATGCATTGGACCACTTCTCTGTGCCAGGGACCACATAAAACAGAGAGGTGTTTGAAGTACTATCCCTGCTCTTCTGGAGCTGACATTCTGCCAGGCAAGTCTTTATGATATACTTCTCAAATTGTACAAGTGTCAATAATTCAGCAAATAATGTGAGTAAAATTACCAAATGAATAGAATTCCAGTAGTTTTTTTCACCACAGATATTACCGGTGAGATATATATCCGAAACACATGGGAAACAAATAAGGTGAACCCTATAACGACCACAGTTTAACGCCTTAAAATGTTTGCAGGGCACAACACAGGGAAGGGAACCCAAGCACAGTCCAGTGGATTCCACGATGAAGCGACAGAGCAGAAGCTTTGGGAGGCAAGCGCCGGAGTTTAATGGACTAAATATTAGAGACAGGAGTCTAAGAGGGACAGAGAGAGTGAGAAAGAGCAAGACAGACAGAGACAGAGAGAACAGAGCTATGGAGAGATCAGGGAGAGGGACAAAGAGAGAGAAAGACACCTGGAGATCCCCCGGGTTTTCCCCTCAAATATTTGACTGAGTAGTAATCAGTGCATGTGGATGAAAAACTGTCTCATGGTGAGGAAAGAATCATCCAAAATGATTAAAATGAACAGATAAAATATTAAAGGAGATATTATGTGGAGAGCAACAAAATTAAAGATTACAGGCAATTTCTCACTGGAAACAATGCAAGTGAGAAGAGGATAGGGCAGCACCTCTGCAGTACTGGAAGAGAAATCTGTCACCCCAGAAACCTAGAGAAAACAAAGTGAAAATCAAGATATTTTCAGACATGTTATAAACACTATAGTAATGAGTAAAATAAGAAAACAAAGACTCTTAGCTATTACACCAACAAAGAGATAAAGCAGAATCATAAAGACATACTCAAACCAAAAGAAGAGAGAAAGGAAGAAAATGAAAAAAAGATAGGATAAATTAAAAGCAGAAAAATGATAGGATTAACTGTTACTATATAATAGTCACATAAAATATAATGGTATAAATATTCCAATTACGAAGCAGAGAGTATCACATTGGATGAAAAATTAAGACCCAATGCTACGTTGCTTACAATAAATGCATTTTAAATATAAATAAAAACTAGTTAAAAGGAAAGGATGGAAGAAGACATGTCAGGCTAACCCCAGTCAAAAAGAAATCTGACTGGCTATATTAATACCAGACAAGTATTTCAGATTAAAGACTATTACCAGGAATATGGAAGGTCATTTTATAACAATAAGGGAGACAATTACTCAAAAAGACATGACAGTCCTAAATATTTATGCACCTAATAAGAGAATATATTCCACATGAACTATTCAGGAAAATTAAAGAGGAAGAAATTCATCCCAAATCCTTGAGGCCAAAAACAGATACCTAATACCAAAACCAGCAAAAGACGTCAAGACAAGAAAACCGCTGTCAAATATCCCTCAGAACAGAAACAAAAATTCTTAACAAGTTTTTAGCAAATGAATCCAATGGTATGTAAAATGAAAAATACATCTTAACTAAGCAGGGTTCATCACAAGAATGCAGAGTTGATTTAATATTCAGAAATCAATTAATATATCAACATATTAAAAAACTAAAAAAGAAAAATCACACGATCCTTCAGTAGGTACAGTAAAGGTATATGATGCAAATACAGCATCCTTCCCTGGTAAGTACTCTCAGCAAAACAGGAAAGAAGGGAACTTACTCAACCTGATAAAGGACATCAACAAAAAGCCTGAGCTAATCATACTCAGTGTTGAAAGACCGACAAGGGGGTTTCTCTGGCAACTTATCTTCCATGTTGTGCTGAGGTTCTGGCCACTGCAATCAGGCAAGAAAAAGAAATAAAGGGCTTCACATCGGAAAAGAAGTAAAGGGATTCACATCAGAAAAGAAGAACAATCTTTGTTCACAGATGACAAGAGCACCCACACAGGCAATCTGATAGAATCTACAAAGAAAGTACTGGATCTAGTAAGTGAGTTTACTAAGTTGCAGAGTAGAAAATTAACATAAAAATTAATGTATTTCTATAGACTAGCAATTAGCAAATGGAAATTTAAATAAAATATCATATAGATAGTATGAACATATAAAATAATAAGCAATAATTTTAACCAAAAAAACATGAAAGGCCTGAACACTGGAAACTATAAAACTTGGCTGAGAGAAATCTCTGAAAGACCTAAATAAAATATTCCATGCCTGTGGTCTGGAAGACTCCGTATTGTTAAGATGTCAGTTCTTCCCAAAATGATGAATAGAATCAACGCAAACTCAGTCAGAATCCCATAAGGATTTTTTTTTGTCAAAACTGACAAACAAACAAAAGAACTGTAAAAGAATTTAGAATACAAATGCTGGCGTACCTGCAATCACAAAGAAGGCAATTTTAGTGCTTGATTTATTTTCTTTGTGGAGTTCAGTTGTAAACTGAAGAGAACATGCACATCTTAGTTACAAAAAGTTGAGTGGTATGTAAAGTATAGTAATAAATGAGGCAATGTTAATGAAGAAAATAATTTCCTAATGTAACGCCAGCATTTGCGGAAAGGTAAGAGAGAGAAAAAGTGGTAAGTATTTAGAAAGCCAAAATGAAGAACAAACAAAAAATGTCTGTGCATGAAAAAGGAAACCCATATGTGAACCCAGTGATTACTCTTCATTTTTGGTTTTGATAGAAAGTATTTTTTTTTTTCTCCATTCTCTCTGTGACCTTAATAAAGAATCAGGTAAACTAAGTGCAGGTGTCACGATATCAACCATGTGCCAGTCATGTTATAAGTCAAAAGGAACCTAAAATAAGGAAGATGGGAGTAGTTCAAACAGAATGCAGGGGCACGAAAGGGTTTTCAAAGGACAGTAGCTACTGTCCTCCTTCACATGACTATCTCCTGGTTTTCCAAACCACTGCTCTTTTTGCCTAACGTTTCAATATCATGATCAAAGATCCCATTCATGCCACTGACTCTTTTTATAGACACTATCCTTATGCCACCTCTTTTACTCTTATTTTTACTCTTTATTTTAATCTGCAGTAGCTGAGATAACCTAGGTACTCAATAAATATTTTCAACCATTGGGTTGAATTCCCCAAATGAGTAACAGGTTTGCCAAGTGATTAGATTATCCAGCTGAAGTTAAATAAGGATATTTTGTGGTGAACTTGAGCAAAATAGTTACATAATTTTTCATCACTCTCAGAATCATGATTGGGAATGGGGTGTATGTTATGAGCACCTCGGAAAACTGAAGGAGTTTACTGAAGTGAGAGAGGTCAGCAAAAGTGTTTCAAATAAATCAAGTAGCCCGGACTGTGGTATGACTATCAAGAAAATAAGGCCTCTAGTGATTTAAAGGCAAAAGTGACAACAAGTGTTAGAGACTACGTTTAGGGATATACTCCTACATCTAGAGTGTATATGGGATATACTTAGGGATATACTCCATAGTGTATGTATATAGTATACACTTCTAGACGTGTTGTGGACCCAGTGTTTCTGTCCTTGTCACAAGCGCTGTGTTCTGCAGCCCTCTACCTGCTCACTGGGGAAGGCAACTGCGAAGTGATTCTGAATCATCTCAGACAGGTAGTAAAATACAAAGTCTAAATATAGATATCAAGTGAGGACCATGGAATGTCCGTAGGGTGAAAACTGTGTCAAATAAGTAGATTCAGGGTAAGAAAATGGCTGTCTTCCTACTCGCCTCCCAAAAAAGTGTTTTCTTTTCTTTTCCAGTTTTGATCATTAAGTTAATCTGCTGGAAAATTAAGATGTGTTCTATATTTCAAGTATAGAAAAATGACCTTTTTTAGTTGTTCACAGCTGCAACTGTAAGAACATGAAATTAATATTGCTGCTAAGTGTGTCTGAGCTGGAAAAATGCCAGTGCCCCTGTTCCAGGGTACAAATGCCCTTTCCTGGAGAAGAACATGGCAGCTGCTCAATCCATTTCCCAGAAGGACAAGTGAATTTCTTAAATGCCGCCAGAAAATTTGAGCACCTAGAATTTTCCTGTGGATCTCAACTACTCCCAATATTTGTCTGTGCGCCTTGGAGCAGGCAATCTGTCCTGTACTCACTATCCTTCCTGAGAGCTGAATTGCCAGCCAAGACTCTACCTGACTAGAAGAGAAGCCACAGCCCACCTGGGAACCCAGCCTCTCTACAGGGACCGCGACGGCCTAGCCAACTACCGTGACTCAGGGAGACTGAGTTTGCTCACTTCATCAAGGAGAGGCAGGTTTAGCCAGAACAATGGACAACTGACCAAAGGTTTGTATCCATACCTTTTTCTAGAATAAGGTATAGGCCGGGGGTGGAGGAGGTGTCAAATATCTCCTCCGTCCCCAGAAAAGAGCCTAGAAGAACCTAAGTTTCACCAAGTCCTTTGTGTCAGGTACGTGGTACACAGTACATAGATAACCTGATTCCCAAGAGTGGTCTGATTTCATACTAGGACTTGCCTCATTTGTATCAGCATTGACTCCTTTGTGTCTCTGCCGAGTGTACCTTTGCACCCCAGCCTTCCTTTCCCTTTTCTGCAAGTTTTCCTTCTCTGGAGACCCCATCAACAGCCCTGCCCTGACTCTATAAACCTGCCATCTGCAACTCTTCTCAAGGCTGCACAAGCAACCACACTCCCAGGATGGAACAGCTGCCTGCACCCAGGTAGTTCTGCTGCTGTGTGGTCCAGATTATTTTTTAAATTACGTACATGTGAGGTTCCCATGTAAGTGCAAGGACATACAGGACTGAGAGTCGGCAGGTATGATTTGGTACGGTTCCAATGATAAATAATTGTTGCCCTGAGCCCTCACCTTTCCTGCCACCCTGGCCTTCCTCTCCCCGAACCCAGATTGTTCCACAATCCAGCAACAGGAAAGGAAGCTCCTGGTCCATTGTCTCGTCTCTAGAATCCTGCTCCAGAGTCACTGCCGGCACCTACTGGGATCTGTCTGAACCTGTGCCCTCCTGGTTGTAAAACGTTTGCAAGTGCCCACACCTGAGCACTGCCGCCGCAGCTACACCACTGGCTAAATCGTCACGTCTACCTCCTCCCTCCAATAAAGCCGGTCAGCATCTTCCCAGGTCTACCTTGGGGCCACAGTCCTTTCCTCCTCATTTTCATTGACTACTAAGGACATTTTGAACATAGTCTCCCCCCTTCCTCTTGCAGTTCCCTTTGCATTAGGCTTCTGTGATGTGCTTATGTCCAAGTTACTCAACCACAGTGGCATTTCCCCTCTTTCTTGCTGTGGGGAACATCGTTTTTCTCCCTTTAACACCAGTGCCCCCGGTTCTCTTCCATGACCCCGGAAGCCTCTCCTCCATGGCTTCAACATCATACTAATGGCTCAGAAATATCAACTTTTAGTTCAGAGTTCCCTTTAAGCCTTGGTTTTATACAGCTAGCGATGAATGTCAACTGTGGATATCTCCAGGGCTCCTCGGATTCCACAAATTCCAAAATTAAATGGTTAGTTTTCCTTTTCAACCTTGCTGTTCTTCCAATGGTCCAGTCTTGATGTCTGGCAATGCCATTTCCCCAGTGACCCAAACCAGAAGCCTAGATTTCATCATAATCCCTCCACTTGACTTTAATCTACGAAGCCAAGCGTCAGCTGTGTCCCCAGGATTCTTTCTCTTTAAAATTTATCTTAGAAGTTCCCTCACTGCCTTCTTTACTGTTATAGATTCAGTTCCCCGAGGGAGACACTAAGAGAAGCATTTCAGTGTAGACGCTTTATTTTGGAGATCATCCCAATCAAGTCAGGAGGGGCGTGGAAGAAGGAGGCAGCAAGGAAAGGGAACCGATAAATCATATATTCTCAAGTACATCGCCGTTGTCAGTAATTGGAGGTTACTCCAAACAAACAGAAAAGCCAAGCAAGCCAAAAGCCTTTCACTGCGGAATAAAGACCAAGTGCCTCACGTGGGTATGTGCAGCACACCTGGATTTACCTGCTGCGTCCCCTCTGCTGTTACACCCAGTGCCCTGCGTGAGCTCAGACGTAGCGGATGATTTCCGGTTTCCTCACCTACCCTGGCTGCTTCTCCAAGCCCGTGTGTCTCTTCAGACTATTGCATCTGCTCTGGCAGAATGCAGACAAGGCTCAGCTCAATAGATGCCTCGTTTGTAATACTTTCCTCATCCACAGATCCTAGAGATGTCTACTTGAGGAGCTAGGATACTTTTCTATTTGTTTGTCTGTCTCTCGCACGAGGCAGTGATTCTTTCAGTGAAGGGCCAGGGTGGATTCATCTTGATCTACAGCCCGGGCCCTGCCAGTGTCTGCATCACGCCTGTGTGTTTGGGAGCATGGAAGTGGGGCATGGTGCGGAGCTCAGGAGTGGAGATGAGCACCATTTGATTTTATTTGATTTTAAAGCTTCTAGTGAGGTGTGTGTGTGTGTGTGCGTGTGTGTGTGTGTAGATGTACAGGAGGAGGATAATTAAATGTCTGATTCAGTTTAGCACCATTCCTTCCCTTTTATTTTTCCATGTTGCTATCTGAATTGATAGCATGCATTTGGCCTAAACCCTATGTTAGGCATTTCTGATGGTTTTGGCAAGTTTCCTGATGAAGTACCAGATGTGCAGGTACCAGAACAGGGACTGCCAGTTTATATCCAGGGAGAAATTAGTGAGCTGATAAAATTCACATCTTTCGAACGACAAAAGTTGGTATTTTATTTCTTATCGAGGATTTTCAATGCATGTGTCTGTCTCCGAAGGGACAGTGAAGAATTTCTTAAAAGTAGGACACATAACGAGTAATTATTATAAACTGAGATATAATGTCTTTGACTTGAAAGTGACTCTGGCTACGGACTAGATTTCTAACTACATCACCATCACCTATGCCCTTTCTCCCAATTTGCGTGTATTTTTTTACAACTCCTTCCTGGCAAACACAGATACCGCTTTCCAAGGAGAAGTCAACATAACGTTTTTGGAAGCACAGACTTTCCGTTGCCAAAAGGCTTGGGCACCGAGAGCACAAAACGCCTGGACTCCATCCCCTCTCCCTGCTCCCTCCTCACCAATCCTGGGCCTCCTCTCTCCCTGGATGAATCTCCCATGAATTCTAATTATAGGAGAGGGATAACAACAGCAGGAAAGAGATATTTTATTTTTATATCTGCTGACAGTAGATTGCTCCTCACATCGTTGTAGGAAAAAAAAATGTGTTTACAAATATATCATCATACTGCAGATCTTAAATTGCACATCTATTAGCTGTTATTATTGACTATTGTCAGAGCAGTGCTACTGCCTGGAAAAGGTCAGGTCTTTTCATCTGTGTTTTTTCATGTGATGAATAACAAATAATGAAGCACAGAGTTTATTGGGCTGTTGAGATTTCTCTCTCATATCTGCAGACTAGTTACCGGTTTTAGACTTTCTTCACTGACATCAGACAAATCAGTTCGTATTTATTTCATGTTTTAATCCCACAAAGGAGATCTGATTGGGGAAATTACTGCTCAGAAGAGCAACTACAAGTGAATTCTATTACTTGTACAAATCTTCACATGCTATTTCATGTCTTTAGCCAAGAGCGGAAAGACACGCTGGCTCTGTTCACAGGAGCACAGGTGATCAGTGCATCCTGGAGGTGTCAAATGATAGCCTCTTTCGTTTCCACACACATCGGGGGCTCTAGTTGGTCTGCAGTCTGAAAACAGAAATGCTGTACTTTCTCCACTTAGCAGTTCCCTGGCTGAAGAAAGGCGTTAACCGTAGCCGCGGGGAGGAGAAACAGCGGTCCTAATGCACTATGATTGACTCCGCACGTCCCAGGGGAGCATTATGACGCCATGGCAGGTCCACGGAAAATCAGCCTTGGCGGATAATCACCTAATCCCACGGCAAGTGCATGTGAATTACACCAGTGGCTTCCAGGTGCTGCACCAGGACACTGCATCCTGCTCTCCAGCTCGCCAATGGGCTGTGACTTTGGATGTGGGTAATCAGATTACATGAAGGTGCTAAATCTTCATAAGGGCCTGGGCTTCCAGACGAAACAAAACACATGATTCTAAGGTTTCAGCAGAAGAGATTTTTGAAAAAGAAAACATAGGTGAAAATAAAAAGGTCTTGTTGCAAGAATTAAGTGCACAAGTGTCGCATACGAAGGGCTTACTTAACTTCTTCATATTATTATTATTATTGTTATCATTGGGAAGAGTAGGATCTATGCAGAACCGGATTGTTTGTTCGGCCACAACATAGTTTTATTGTTCGCTCTGCCGACATGCCTTCCAAGTCACCACGGATGGAGTGGAAGAGGTGAATTTCATCAAAGGACATCTGTCGTCTGACTGGAAGTGCATGAGCCAGTTTCCACAATGTATTTTGTTTAGTACTCGTAACCACCCTACGAGATAGTCACACTCACATTTAGCAGATAAAGAAACGTGGCCACAGAGAAGCCGCACACATTACTAAAACTCATAGGGCTACCGTGCCAGTGACCTGGGTCCCACACCATGGCCAGATGCTAAGCACAACATTATTGAGCTGCGTCTCGCTTCCACAAACTGCCTACGTACGAGGAAAAGTATCACAGGGAAGGTGAAGAGGGTGAATAGAAAACACGAAACAGTAGAGTAAATCCAAGTAACTGACTAAACACAACGAAAAAGGGACTGAGTACTCCAGTTAGGAGATAGAAGTTACGTAATCAAACTTTACAGTTCTAAAATTCTATGCTGTGTGTAAGAGACAGATCTAAACATAAGGAAATAGACAATATTAAAGTAAAAGTATGAAACAGTATGCATCGGTCAAGAACTTTACATAAACTTAATAGAAATGTTAAGGAATGACATTCAACTCTACAAGAAAGGATAATTATATAATGATATAAATAGTTAATTCACCAGGAAAACCAAAAAATTCTAAACATGAATTCACTCCTTAACATACCTCAAAATAAATAATGCAGAAATGAATAGGACTACAAGGAGAAATTGGTAAGTCCTCCAAAACATGAGATAATTTAGCATCTTACTCTAAAATAGATAAGGGTGAAAAAAAATAAGATTAAACAATGAACAAGCTTGAACTAAGAACAGCAAGAATCATATTTTTTAAAAGCCACACTGAGAATTTTAGAAAATTAACCATATAAAAATCTTTGAGCCAAGTGACAACTGATTTC
Source organism: Eschrichtius robustus (assembly GCF_028021215.1). Taxonomy (NCBI): domain Eukaryota; kingdom Metazoa; phylum Chordata; class Mammalia; order Artiodactyla; family Eschrichtiidae; genus Eschrichtius; species Eschrichtius robustus. The sequence continues at coordinate 4,038,408 of NC_090832.1, read as the reverse complement.
AAAGGAATAACATACTAAAAATTCAGTCCTCAACCCGAGTGCAATTAAGGTAGATCAAAATCTAAAGAGCTAACTAGAGAAAGAAACAAACCTCTGGCAACTGATAAACAATTTGTATAACTCATAGATCAAAGATGTACATTAGGTTAAAATAAATATATGCACATACATATTTAGGGCTAGAGATTTACTTCAGATTACTGTTTTAGCTGCAGTCATGACTGAAAATGAATCTGCTTAAGAAGTCATAATGGGAAGTAACCAATGAAATACATTTTTTAAAATTAAAGGAAGAAAATAGTAGGGATAAAAGGAGATTATTAATAAGAGAAAAATAAGTATTGAGTAGAAATGGTCAACAAAGTTATAAAGTGGCATTTGAATCAATATGTCTCTAAGATATGAAGGACAGAGAGAGAGAGAGAGAGAGAGAGAGAGAGAAACATTAAGGAATAAAAAGAGGTCAATCCAAAAGGTGTTGTAGACATTAAAATGCTAATAAGGCATATCATTCACAAGTTTATATCAATGACTTTGAAAGCTTAGGTGAAAGGAGCAAATTTCTGTAGTAATACAACTTTCCAACATTATTCAAGAAGATACAGAAAACCAAATAGTCCTATATCCCTAAGCAAATTCAATTAAATAATTTAAATTCTTCTCACAAATGAAACACCAAACCCATACTGTTTAACAGAATTTACTAAACATTCAAGACAAAATTGATTCCAATGTGTACAAGCCCTTCTAGGGAACCAAAAACGAGAAAATCATTTCCAATTTGTGAGGTTAGAAAAACTATAATACTAAATCTAGTATGGAGAGAAAGATGTGGGAAATTAAATCATAACCAGAATCATTATAATAAATGCAAAACTCCTAATATAATGTTATATAATCTAATTTAGGAATATATGAAAAACCGTATTATGCTCAAATTGGAAAATTCAGAAATTCAATGTTTGTTTCTAAATAGAAAGTCAATTAATGTAGTTCATAAATGAATAGCATTGGATAAAATTCATCATTCACTCATAATAATTACCTTAGCAAGCTAGAAGTTAATCCATATCCTTTAACATTAAGAAAACTAACTACAAAAATACAAACAAACAAACAGCCTCCAGTAAAGAAGATGCATGGCTGTGAAAAGACTGAAACAATTCCTCAAAGACCAGGGAGAGGACAATAGTATATGCTAGCACCAATTTTATTCAACATTTTTCTGAAGCCCTATTTGGCACACAAAAGCAAGAAAAAGAAACAAGAGTTTTAGGGACTGTCACATTCCCTGATTTTATAATTTTTACATAGAAAATTAAAAGTATCTATCTACAACCATATCATGGATTTTATCAAGCAGAATCTGAAATGTACATAGAACAAGAAATAGTTCAGAATAGTCAAAAATATTCTCAAGAAGAAAAATGTGAGAGGTTTTGCCCTACCAGATATCAAGATTCTATAAAGTTATGAATGTGAAAAATTCACACAGAAATAGAATTACAGATCAGTATGCAAACGTGTCAATTACGATGCTAAGATAATTGTTTATTATATAGTGGGAAAGAGTAAAATGGATTTGTATATAACACCCTACACAAAAGATTAAATACTTAAGAGGAAAAAAAAAAAAAAACAACTTTAAAACATTGGAAGGAACTATAGAAGATGTCTTTACAATTTTGGGAATTATTTGTTAAATAGACACAACAGAGACTGATAAATTCAGCTTCATGAATACTATAAAGTTTTGTATCAAAAGACGCCATAAGAAAGTGAAAAGATGGCATTCACTTTTGGAGAAGACATTTACAACGCATATAACTGACAAAACACGCTGGATTCTATATTGTAAACAGCAGCGTAACAGGTCAATAAGAAAAGATAAACAACACAGTAAAAACTGGGTAGAAGAGATAAACAGGCAGACCATAGGAAAGGAAACCAACCCAAATATGAAGTAAACCTACAAAAAAATGTCAATATCAAAAGTATTTTTAAATACAATAATTCATTTCTCACAAATTAAAATGTTAAATGTTATCAAGAGTGGAAAGCAACATACAACTTTATACAAGTACATTGGAAATTAATTGGCAATATTAACTTAAGCTGAAGAAACAAATACCATATAGCTCAGCAAATCTATTCCTTAATCTTAATACTCCAGAGAAATACATATTCACAAATGGACATACACAATGAATGCTCATTGTCTATATTTTCCCCATGGAAATGACAAAAATATCCACTACCAAAAGAATGAGTACACATTTCATGATATTTTCACAAAATGGAATACTACACCACAGTGAAAATATAAGAACGACAGCCTCGTACATCAATGTGGATTTATCTGACCTAATAATATCAATTACGTAATACATAAAATATATAAGACTATATCTTACACTGTTTAATGATACATGCATTTTTAAAATAAAACTATAAAAGTGCAGGTATGATAAACACCAAATTCAAAGTTATTTTTCTCAGGAACAAGAGATTGGAGAGTATCATTGGAAAGGTATATACTCGGGGAAGGGGATTTTGGTCATACTGATAATATTTAATTTCTGAAGGTAGTATTCTATTATTCTGTGCATTGTTCTGTATATATGTCTTACAATAAAATTTTTAAAATAATGAAAGAAACTTTATCTCAAACCAAACACAGGTCTCTTGACATCTGATAACATACATTAATGCAAAGCAATCTGTTACAGTAGGCTGCACAGGCTTGGAACATGCATTGCTCCATGGAAGAAAACCAGATTTCCAGGAGGAAAAAGAAGCATTCCTGGCAAATGGCTTCATCTTCCCTTTTGGTGGAGCTCTCTTACCACACTGTAACTATTGGGTGTTGTCATTTCTAGGAGGTCCCACCCATCTTTTCCCAAATGCCTTGTGTTTATGTTATTGTTTCATTAATATTCTATTACAGGATGAAAAGAAATACACATTTTTCTTCATTTGGGAAAATCTTTTCTATAAGTTCTCTGATACATAGGTATATACATATTCTGCATGTACGTTGCAGCCATATAATCTGATAGGTGACATTCCAAATACCGAACTCTGTGCTTCCTAACTTTAGAGCCAATGGCAGTGATACGTCCACAGAGGTGAAGACTTGGATTTTCAAAGCATTCACCCTGTACCGAACTGCGCATGACATTCTTCTCGATGGACGGAACGTGATAGCCTAGCAAGATGCGCTCAGGGCTTCCTAAGTACACAGGGCGTTGCAGGCATTGCTTTTAACCTTTGCACCGACCCTTGAAGACAGGCTTTGCTGCTTTTTTTTTTTTTTACCAGACAAGGAAAGTGAGGTGCACGTATTAAGCAGCATGCACGAAACACAGGGCTGCGAAGTGGAGGAGCTGACTTGGATCTTTATGTCATCTCCGTGGCAATTGGCTTCTCTCATCACATATTTTCCTTAATTAAATATCGTTCGGTTCCATTCAATTAAATAAGCACTCGAAGAATGTTTCCTATGAGCAGGGCATTGCTCTGTCTGATAAAGTTGCAGAGGCTGGTCTCAGAGGGCGTCCGGCCCGAGCGGGACTCAGGAGACAGGCAGCACAGCAGAGCAATCCCACGCATGGGGTAGCTTGTCTTATGGTTCTCAATCAAGTCTCCCGGTGTTTCGCCATCACTCGCCATACCCCCTCTTCCTCAGTTCTGGGACTGCGGGACACAGGCTTTGGTCAGCGAGTGGGACGTGAGTGGACAGGACATGTGCCACATCTGACAGGAGCTTCACGAGCACCAATAGCCCCGACGTCCAGACTGGTCCCCAGGATGAGGGACCTGGAGCAGCACTGAGAGGGCTTCTGTGTTTGTAGCTGATCCACAGCTGCCACGTTTATCACGTGAGCAGGAGATAAACGCTTGCTATTGTGAGGAAGTGAGACTTGGGGGTGTCACTGTTACCGTAGCAAACTCAGCTACTGCACACATGTGTGCACACACACTCACACGCACTACAGTATAAAGTGATGCGCAAATCAGGGAAGGTTTCAGAGAAGAGCCGACAGTTGAGCTGAAGTTTGAAGGTTTTGCCCAAGGGTTACTCTTCTCCACTTAAATTCAACGCTTGCTTCTGACATCTGAGCCGGCACAACTCCCCGCCTTGGTGACCTTACTCCTGTTTCTGCTTCCGTCGTCCTGCCCACAGGATCCCACCCCCAGCTGAAGCCCACGCTCTCCTTTGGTGTCCCTGAGTCACAGCGACCGTGCCCTCTGGGCCACGCTAGGAATTCCTAAAGCAATGACACCACACATGTTTACATCAGGAAAATGGAATGTCTCATTCTGCTCGGCCAGTGGGACAAACACTAGCTCTCAGTTAACAATGCTGTGTGTTCTTTCTATAAACGAGATGAAGATATCCTGGATTCATCACAGTCTATTCGTGTCTGCTTGTTTATTAAATCATAGCCACGGGCTTCCCTGGTGGCGCGGTGGTTAAGAATCCGCCTGCCAATGCAGGGGACACGGGTTCAAGCCCTGGTCCAGGAAGACCCCACATGCTGCGGAGCAACTAAGCCCGTGCGCCACAGCTACTGAGCCTGCGCTCTAGAGCCCACAAGCCACAACTACTGAGCCCGCGAGCCACAACTAGTGAAGCCCACACGCCTAGAGCCCATGCTCCGCAACGAGAGAAGCCACCGCAATGAGAAGCCCGCAAACCACAACGAAGAGTAGCCCCCGCTCGCCACAACCAGAGAAAGCCCGCACGCAGCAGTGAAGACCCAATGCAGCCAAAAATAAAAAGTAAAATAAATGAATTTTTAAAAAAATCATAGCCACTCTTTTCTATTATTACTCAAAAAACAACTTGGCTGGTAGCAAGGGTGGGTGGGATGTGGACACGCCCAAGTCCTTCATCTCCCGATCGAGCCCATCAGCAATTTCCTCAACTTCCAAGTTGACCCAAGGACTGGGGGGCGAGGCCTGGAATTGAGGACCCCTGGCGCATCTCTGAACTCAGCTTCGTTTAGACGCACTGGCCTGGGTGTGGGACACATGACTGCGGCCCAAAATATCAGGGGGAGGGGTCCTCTCAAGTGTTGTCTTCCATAAGCTTGTGGGCAGAGTGAACAATAAACCTGCCATATAGGAAAAAGCTGGGACTCATGCGTTATCGATGGAACTAGGAGAGCACTACTGACTCCTCCTGGAGAAGCTTGATAAAATAAGCACCCACCAAAGCCGGTATTGCAACCTTGGTCTCAGGAAAAATAACGGGCAGGAGGTCACAAGCAACCACAACTCAGGTCCTGAATATTGCAAAACATGGCTAACAGGATTTGGGAAATACAGGCTGCAAAGGCAGGGGCAGGCATTCACGTGGGCATCTGCCGTCTACACCTTTTCCCCCAACCTCATCTGACCCAGCCGAATCTGTGAGTACCTGGCCTTCCAACTGGGCCAGCTTTTGATTCTGGATTTGGCCACAGATTCCCCTGTCCTCTGTATCCCACAATTAGGGAGTAACTGATCTCTGAGAAATCAGTTAAAAAGCCAGACTGTGTTCGGCTGAGTCAGGAAATGTAGGGGGCAAATCAGGGCAGACGCATCTTTGAAGAATGTTCTGAGGGTCTTCGACCAGGCCCTCTCTTGATGGACACTGGATATTGTCATAGACTTATGTGACTTTCTTCTCAAGCCGTGACTTTGGGATAACAGTGACTGACGCCAGTAGGCACTCAACGAGACTTTGATTAATTAATTACTGGTAACAGTGGGGCCAGTGGAAGTGGATGAAGGATGTAGGATAGAGTTTTTAGTTTGTTAGGTTTTTATATTGTTCTTTTTCATGCAATATAATTAGGCCTTATAACATAGGATTAACAGCAAAGGATTTTGAATCAGATGGGTCTAGATGTTAATTTCTCTCTATTATTTGTAGCTTGGAGTCCTTGGCAAGTTGCTTAGCCTTTCAGAAACTCACTATCTTCATTGATAAAGTGGGGATGATATCTCCTGGGGAAGAATGATGTATGGATTAAAGTTCGGTCATGGGATGAAGAGTTTACATGACAGGATCTGGTACACAGTGTATGTTCAGTGACCGTTTGTGTATGTGTGTGTGTTTTGAAAAGAAGAGGATTATTCCATGATAGGAAATGGGGGGACTGAATTTAAAGAAAGTGTTGGAAATAATGAAGGTAAAACTTGCTGTTGGTGGAGGGTGAACGGAAGGGAGGTGGGTTAGAAATAATGAGATCAAGAGCGTGGAAAAGGAATTTACACAGCGCATCTCAAAGACCTGCTCAGGATGCCCTGAAGAGGTTAATGGCAGCAGCTTACCCAACAGCAAACACAGGATTGAAGGAGGAAGACCCTGTCCCAGGGGCCACTGCCACGTAATTTATGGCGAGGAACCTCTTTCTGCCTGAATATCTCTGTAAATAGTCACATGAAATTTTCTGTAAACAGTCATGCCTTACTCTCTTTTTAGTTTTGTCCTGCTTTCTTTTTCCTCAACTCACCAGTGCCTCAACAGGAAGAAAGATGTTTTTAACTACTTTGTAAAGGTAACAGTAACTACTTTGTTCTCAATGAGGCAAAAGTAACTACTTTGTTCTTTGTAAAGGCAACAGTATGCTTTCTAAACAGTACGTATGGCACTGCTGTTTGAAGAAACCTGGTCCAGGTGTGTGTAGGCTTGTGTGTGCGCGACTGTGTTTGAACCACAGGCATTGCCCTGTGCAAAGAACTGCTTCTTCACTAAAAGGAAATTACAGCGCACACGCAGATGTATAACTACACGACACCGTCACCCAGAGGGTTAACTCAGAGCAAAAAGGCATATGGCACCTACATCACCACAAACTCTGCCTCCTTTTACTTGCTGGTAAGTTTCATGAAAAACTCATTTCAATTTAGCGTAATTCATTAATGCTGCATCATAATACCAGTAAATACTTCTAAAACGTTTTGACTCAGTTGAAACTTACTCTAACCATGGGGCCTGGAATTAAACACATTTATGCACATCTAGCTCATCACCTCAGACGCTGCAGACTTCTCAGTGATTTATTTTACAACATTGCCTTTTTTTTTAAAATATGTGCTCTTTTCAGTATATTTTCTGACGTAAGTACCCCTGGACGCCCAAAAAAAGTGGATAAAAAGAACTGTAATAAACGGTGTACAGAAGGTACAGGGTGATTCTTCAGCACCATCTAGAGTCTCGGGAGAGCATGACAATCTTCCTAATAAGCAAAACATTCTTTTATGCTTCCGGAAATTTAGAGAGTTTGAGGAAAAAAAAAAAAAAAAACTGCCTTTTTTTTCCCCCCTCCTTACACTCATCAGTTTAACTCTGATAATTAAACCCATGGTATATGCCAGTAGCCTTCACTTTGATAACATCTTGTCTCTTCTGAGAAACGTCTCTTCTGTGCAATCGTGAGACCACGAAGACTTCACTAAAAGGGACTGGAGTATTGCAGGGCTTATTTTTACCATGTGAGACTCAGTCCTAGACACCGATTTCTGATTGTGTATCCTGGGGAAAGGGCATTTTAAAACATTACATCAGATAGGGTTTTATTAAACGTAGGAAAATATTCAACTGGACATCTAAGCAAATGCACCTTCAACCAAAAATCTATGTTTTGAATGCCAACTGAAACGCATAAGAGAAAAGCAAAGGAAGGGAAGAAGTACAAAGTGCCTATTATTTTTCCGGCGTGCTTCCCCCTTTCCCTTCCAACCCACTTCTTTCTCTCAAGGAAGTTGGCAGTCCCTGCGGTGCGTCTGCCTTTAATGAATATCTCCTTTTTGCAGAGGGCTGCCCACAGCTATCGGTGGTCCCTGCTTCCTCTGAATTAATGTCATTGATAAGCGGTAAAAGGGAGAAATGTTGTCAATATAAGATTATGGATTAAACGATGCAATTTCGGGGTCGGTCTACAGAAAGCACTTAATGAAGAATCTGACAAGTGAAGATGAATGGAAACGGTGCAGGGCGTTTACAGCAGCCAAAGCCCAGGGCCAGGCGGACGCCCGGGCTCTGCTGCCACCTGCTGGCGGCGAGGAGAACCGAGCCATGTCCACTAGCCCTCTCTCGGGGTTCTGATTCATTTCCGGAAACAGGCATGCCAAAGCCCGGCAGAAACGCTGCGGAAGACGTTCTGAACCCAAGGGGTGTGTGATGTGGTGCATGTCTCTTGGCGCTTCATTTAATAAATTTAAATAATATACACATGAGAGCAAGGCAGAACTAAAAGAGCGAACTGGAGATAAATTTGATGCAATGACTTAAATTGTTACTTTATGATGTTCTTTCTCTGCCCCCACGCAGTCAATAAATGAACACTTTGCATTTTGCCAAAATTTGGTTAAAGTCCAAAAAATACATTCAATAACTCTGTGAGCATGCTCACATACCTTCATCCAGCAGTGAAGCGCTACTTCTTCTCTCTCTCCCTTTCCAGTCTCAAAGGTGCTGAGAATAAATTTGATGCAGTATTTCTATTTTTTTTTTTTCTTTCAAACTGACTCGGTATTTGATTTCTCCCTAGAGACCTGGCTGCTACCTCTAGGTCAGGTCGAGATGAGATTTCTGTCATGCATTAAGCTAATTTGGATTGTAACAAAGTACAAGACCAGGAAGTCGATTCCGAGACCAGATATCCTGAGAGGGGAGTGCAGGATAAGCAGGGAGAAATTAATTAGCGCTGCCTTGAGCAATTTCACTGCCTTGGGGGGTGATCCCTGGGGGAACGCCCAGGATGCTGAGACCAGGAGCTGGGGTCACAGCCCTTTGGGGGCGTGTTGCTTGATCTCACTGCGTGAGAAATGGAAACAAGGCATCTATAAAGAGCATGGAAAACCTCGGGAAGGTTGAAGCGCAGTAGACTAATTACAATGGGGGGAAGCTGCAATTCCTACAGTTTCCTGAGCTGCATTCACAGCTGTGGTAGGAGGGGAAAAGAATATATTTGAGGTCTTTCAGTGGAGCACATAGATATTTTAATGTTACCACCCAATGGGGAGAGCTGAGAAAACTAACCCTGAAGGGCTCTGGGATACAACACTGCTGTTCTCTGGGTAACAGAGAAGCTGGCAGTAAGGGCTCCTCTGGGAAATAACGTTTTAAAAGTTTATAAATACCTGGAGGTACATCTTCCTCCTTTCCAATTATGCACAACTCCAGTTAATATATTTAGCAGGCACACTTCTTTATTTTGTTTCTCTGTCTTGGTGTGTAATTCCCTGGATTACTGGCCAATGAATATTTATATTAGAACAGAATAAATGTATTCTTTCCTGTCATCCTGATAAAATGGATTAAATAAAACATAGCAAAAAATAAATTCATTTCTAAAATACATGTCATAAAAATGTTATATTGGTGATATGTCTTTTGCATGAGAAAAGGGATAAGACCTGATTACTAAACATCCCATGGGGCTGAGTAACAAGACTGATGGAGATGCCTGGTCATTAGCGAGGATGGGAAAACACGGAGGAGATCCAGGTGGCCAGAGCAGCCCACTTAGGCAGTGCTGTGTAGAATGAATTACCGATGTGATGGACTCACTGAGCTGCATTCCAGCTGAAGAGTTAAAGAGGAAAATTTAGTTGAAGGGCCAGGACTTAGTCACCATGCTACCCTCTGGTGATAGAACAATGCGGCGACTAACCCAGCTGCACATTTGTGGAGTGGACGCTGTGATGAGGGTGGAGGGTCACAGCGCTACGTGTCTTTGATCTGTTTGCAAACAGACAGGGAGAGGCTGGGAAAGGCCATGCTCCCCATCTCTACTCAGATATGGACCATTTTGGCTGCAGAAAAACTCCACGATGCTGTCTCCACATTCCGAAGATAACAGGCTCACTTTTCTTTATGTCCCCAGAGTTGCTGCCCAAAGGGATGAAAGGAGTCTCTGGCCCCTCCCTTGTCCTGGGGCTACCTGGTTAAAGGTGGCTTGGGGCAGGCAGGGATGCAAGAGGGCCCCACTCAGGCAAGGTTAGAAGTGCAGGTTCCACCACCAACCATGAGGGAATGGGTGCTGCCCTGCCCTCGTTGCCGCGTGAGCGTGGGTGAGTCCTTTAATCTCCCTGTGCCTCAGTTTCGTCATCTTGATGACGATACGCCCTCTCATGGGAGAGTTATAAAGATGACATGATCTAATACACAGAAAGCACTTAATAGTGCAGCTGATCAACATTGTAGCAGTTCCTTAACTTACATTTGGGAGCACCTGCCATGTGGCAGGTACAAGACTGTATCACTGTGTTCCTAACAAACACCAATCCAGTGATCTCCCCATTTTGCGGATGAGGAATCAGAGGCTGAGGGCAGTTGAAGGTCGACAAGCAGATGGAGGGCTCAGAAACCACTGTGCTTTGTCAAGTTGTCCCCATTGCACCACCGTGAAGAAAGGGACTAACACAGTCAAATGCATGTAAATTAGATGTTTTGAGAGCATAAGTAATGGAAAAAATATTTCCCAGCTGGGGAGAAACGACACTGCTGCTGTCTCCTGAAAGATGTGCCACGTATGGGCGAGCGTTCCAGGCAGAACCAGAGTAGGGTCCCTGGAGGTAGGGGCACAAGTGACGTCGGGAAGAGGAGGGGGATGCCGGTGTCCCTGGGCTGGTCTCGAGGGTGCACGCAGGAGAACATGTGAGAAAGAAAGTCAGAAAGGCTGCTTGAGGACAGATGTGGAGACATTTGAATGGCAGGCTGGGTTAGATTTCAGACTCTCAGCCACTGGTGTTTTTTTGCGCAAGTTTTGTAAAAGCAGGCTCAGGGCTGCTTTCTGGCAACAGTGTAGAGACCCTAACTGCAGGGAAAGGAGGGGACCAGCCAGTGGAATATCACAGCTGCAAGAAGCCCATGACTTGTGGTATTGCAGGAAAAGAAGACTGATGCACAGGCCTCCTGAGTTCTCTCCCTCCGAGAGAGGGAGCTCCCCGGTGCAGCCCACACTCACTCTAATGAGGGTGGTGTGAGTGGAGACAAGATCCCTATATTATCCCAGCAAAGCAGAGCATGCCATCTACTGGTCAGCTTCTCAGAGCCTCCTCTCCTCACTGGTAAAAGAAAAACAGCAATGTATCTAACTTTCCAGGGGAATGTGGTGATCCGGAGAGAACAATGCACATGAAATGCCAGTCTGGGTCCCCTCTGCCCTTTCCCTCTCTTCATGGGCTCCTGGCAGCATCGGGCACACCCCCATCCTGCTCAACGCCAGAGTACCCTGCTCTGCTCCTTCTCGCTTTTCTAGGAAAACTCCAGGAGCCGCAGAGGCATGGCGGGAGAACCACATCTCCATGCACATTCCAACTGCGGTAGAAGAGCCCCAGAGAAGAAGCCGCCAAGAAAATTGGGCATAGCCACCTGGGAGCTCAGCCCGCACTATCCTCTTTCCTTCTCATTTTTCTCAGACTATTTTTCACTCTTCTCACTAGAAGTGAGACCTATAATGTGTACTATTCTGCCTGATGTATGGGAGACACTAAATAAGCATTAAAATAATAACCCTAAAAATATACCACAGACAAATCACAAGGTATACTGCTTGAGACTCCAGCTGTTCACGTTTGAACAAAAGTATCAAGAGAGCAGACAGTCTTTATAAAACAGAATGGTTCCGAACTCTGAGGCTACCCCTTCTTCTATAGTATTCTAAGAATATTTAATTTATCAGAATTATAAAATGTGAAATTAGAGAAACCCATAAAGAAGAAAATGGCAGTTGACAATATCCTCATTTCAAGCTATAACGTAGTTAACAACTTAAGTTTTTACTTCAGTTTTTTCCCTCATGGATGCGTTCAGTGTGCATACATACATTTATTCTGAAACATTAATATAGATGGATCATGTTGACTACTTTTCATTTACCATTGTCTAGCTCTTTCCTATACTATGAAAATATATATAACCATTACCCAATAATTGGACCTACAGATGCTTCCCAATTTTTCCATTATAAATAGAGGTAAAATAATTAAAATTTAGAGCAATATTTGTCACATTTTAAACTATTCTTCTAGGCTAGATTCCCAGCAGTAGAAACACTGACATAAAAGTTAAGAATATCTAAATCATCTTGTTACATACAGCTAAAATGCTCTCACAACAGAATTTGAACACTCATAGCAATATATAGAAGTACTAACTCATTGTTCTTTATCAGCCTTCACTATATTTTAAAATCTTTGCTAATTTAATGCGCCAAAAGTGATTTGTAGGGAAAATGAGCTATTGAGTTTGTTTTCTCTACTTTCCTAGATATAGAAAAACAAAAGAAAGTTGGGAATATGGCTCCAGAGCCTGGAAAAAAGTTCTGGGCTGGAGATATTGATCTTAGAGTTTTTGGGAAACAGAAGAGTGTTGAAACCAGAAGGTTGCGGGATGCACACCTAGGTTATGTGCTCAACTGTGTTTTTTAATTCCTTTAAAGTTGAACAAAAAGTGACAAAACTGTCAAGGAGCAGTAAAAACAATATGCATGGTAATGGCTATAATGCCATTGATGATGAAACATCAATAATAAAAACATGTATTCAGAACCTATTAGGCTCCAGGTTACCTGTGTGCATTTATTCACAATAATGCGTCCTATGTGGTAAATGCTATTAATATTACTATTGAATAAATGAGGAACTGAGGCCCAGAGCTCAGCTCACAGGTGTGGTTGTGAAACTTGCTCCCGGTTTGTCTGAATCCAAAGCATGTGCTCTTATCCATCAAGTTAGGCCACGTCTACAAAATGGTCATTGACTAACAAAGATGTTGGATTGAGGGGCTGAAATTGAGCTTCAGACTTGTCTTGTTCAACCCAGTATATTTAATAGGTTTGTTGACTTATAGCTCCTATAATTCCTTTTTCTCTTACAGAAGGTGGTAAATATTGTATACATAAATATATACGAAATTAAATGTAAATAAATAAAATATATTAAATATATAAATATTAATATAAAGGAATATAGCATATGTCTATATTACATATATATAAATATAATCTAATTTCAATTCATGAATTTAGACATGTAATTGAAAATTAAACAGCAATATTTCCAGATCCGTATTTCATAATTTTCAGCACAAGTTAAACATGTCAAAGGAAAACATGAGATATGGCTTCAGTCCATACATAGATATTACTTCAATACTCACCCTGATTCCCTCCATCCATCTACCATAATAAAATGAAATGACAGTTATTCCTGGTACTTAACTAATTCTCATAAAAAAATCCTTGCTGAGTGTTTGAGTGGTTTCTGGTCTGACACGTACAGAGCCTGGAAGTCATCATTCCCATCCCCATAACAAGAAAAAAAGCTGAAGAAAATGAAATTAACAACTTTTAAAATATTCATCAGAGAATTGCGGTCATTGCTGCCTAGAAAACTGGAGGGACAGACAGGCAAATACAGAGAATTATGGCTTCCCTGGACAGAAGCCCATAGCTGAAGCTGCTTAAACATTTAAAGTAGAAATACTTTAAACTGTAATTGATGAAATGCTGGAGCCTTCGTGTAAAGCAGCCTGACAGTTCAAGACCTCAGACTTGAAGGTCCTCACACATTCTTGAGTTTTACCAGGAGCTTGCAATGGTCTCGGAACGAAGATCTGAGAAAAAGTCCCTAGTACTTCCTATAGAGGGTGAGGAAAAGTGACAGTTTTGGAATAAGTTCAGAGCCATCTGTTTTCCTTCACGAGGTCTGCCCTCAAGAGAGATGATTTTACTAGAACCTAGCTTATTGGGGTTTTGCTGAAAACTATCTGACCTGGGGGAAGGGAAATACCCAACTCAGGCCCACTAAGAGACCGGGACTTAATCTTAGGACCATAGAATTCTTCCTCTGCCAACCTTTTACCTCTGCATCAATAAGGCTTCAACATAGTAACAGGAGATTGCAGCTAAAAGAACTGCAAGCCTCAGATCCTACTTCCCAGGTTCTAGGGACACCCAGAGAAAATAGGGGAAACAAAAGCAAGGACACTACAGGAAATTTTAACCTCAAAGAGGAACCCACGGCTACTGCAAACATTAAACACAGACTAACTTCCAGCCAGATAAACATAAAACCTCACACCAAAGGACTGTCTTCCTTGGTTCTTTTACCTAATGTATTCGTCCTCCTTCAACAAAAAAGTCACAAGGCATGCCAAAAGGGAAAAAACAAAGTATGAAGAGACAAACCAAGAATTAGAACCACACTCAGATATCACAGATTTGGGAATGATCAGACATGGAATTCAAAATAACTATGATTAATATGATAAGGCTTCTAATGGAAAAGTTAACAACACGAAAGAACATATGGGCAATACAAGCAAGGAGATGGAAACTCTAGAGAGAAACAAAAGGGAATGCTAGAAATGAAAAACACTGTAACAGAAATGAAGATTGCCTTTGATGGCCTTATTAATAGACCGGGCATGGCCAAAGAATCAGTGACCTTGAAGATGTGTCAGTAGAAAGCTCCCAGCTGAAATGCAAAGGGATAAAAGAATGAGAAATATGGAACAAAATATCCAAGAAGTGTGAGCCAATTACAAGAGATGTAAGGCACACATAATAAGAATACCAGGGCTTCCCTGGTGGTGCAGTGGTTGAGAATCTGCCTGCCAATGCAGGGGACACGGGTTCGAACCCTGGTCTGGGAAGATCCCACGTGCCGCGGGGCAACTGGGCCCGTGAGCCACAACTACTGAGCCTGCGCGTCTGGAGCCTGTGCTCCGCGACAAGAGAGGCCGCGATAGTGAGAGGCCCGCACACCGCGATGAAGAGTGGCCCCCGCTCGCCGCAACTAGAGAAAGCCCTCGCGCAGAAACAAAGACCCAACACAGCCAAAAAATATTAATTAATTAATTAATTAAAAAAAAAAAGAATACCAAAAAAGAAAGCAAGAAAGGAAAAGAATATTTGAAGTAATAATGGCTAAGAATTTTGGAAAATTAATGACAGACACCAACCCACAGTTCGAGGAAGCTCATAGAACACCTAGCAAGATGAATACCAAAAATCTACACCTAGGCATATCATATTCCAACTGCTAAAAATTAAGACAAGGAGAAAAATTCTGAAAGAAGGCAGAGGGAAAAAAACTTTATCTACAGAAGAACAAGGATAAGAATTACATTGGAGTCCTCTTCAGAAACCATGCAAGCAAGAAGGGAGTTGAGTGTAATGTTTTAAATGTTGAAAGAAAAACACCAAAACTTCACTGTATCCAGTGAAATTATAATATAAAAGTGAAGGAGAAATAAAGACTTTCTCAGGAAAACAAAAATTGAGGGAATATACCTCCAGTAGACCTACCTTGTAAGAAAAGTGAAAAGAAGTTTTTTAGAGAAAAAAAAATTACAGGTTCAAAACTCAGATCTACATTTAAAAAGAAAGAGTATTAGATAAGGAATAAATGAAGATAAAATATTTCATTTCTTATTCTTAATTTATTGAACAGATAACAGTTTTTTCTAATAATAATAGCAACAATGTACTCAGTGACTGTAGCTTGTGGATAAGTGAAATGAAATATAATATGGGGTGGGAGGGAGGAATTAGGAGTGCTCTGTTATAAGGTACTTGCACTAAACATGAAGCAATATAGTGTTACTCGAAAGTGACTTGGATTAGTCGTAACTGTATATTACAAACACTAAGGTGACCACTAAAAAAGTTAAAAAGGAAGTATAACTGACATGCTAATAGAACAGAGAAAAATAAATCATATAAAATACTCAGTTAAAATCAGAGAAGGCAGAAAAAGAGTGCAAGTCAAAAAAAGAAACAAAGAAATAGTTCCACATAAATATAGTCAACTGATCTCTGACTAAGGAGCGACGGAAATTCTCTGGAGAAAGGACAGTCTTTCAACAAATAGTGTTGAAACAACAGGGCATCCACATGGGGAAAAAATAAATCTAGACCCTGACTTTACACTTTTCACAAAAATTGACTCAAAAAGGATCATAGACCTAAATGTAAAACACAAAAATATAACACTCCTGGAAGATAACATCAAAAAATATTGATGGCTTTGAGTTTGACAATGAGTTTTTATGTACAACATCAAAAGCATGATCTACAAAAGAAATATTGATAAGTTGGACTTCATTAAAATTTAAAACTTCTGTCCTGCAAAATATATTGCTAAGAGAATGAAAAAACAAGCCACAGATTAGGAGACAATATTAGCAAAAACCATATCTAATAAAGGCTGCATGACTATGGTTCCAATTATATGACATTATTGGAAAAGTTAAAGCTATGGAGGCGGTAAAAATACCATAGGTCGCCAAGAGTTGAGGGAGGGGAGCGAGGGATGAATAGATAGAACACAGACTTTTTAAGGCAGTGAAAGTATTCTGTACGATGCTGTAATGGTGCATACATGGCACTGTGCATTTGGTGAAACCCATAGACCTGCACAACACAAAGAGTCAACCCTAGTGCCAACTATGGACTTTAGTTAATAATAATGTATCAGTATTGGTTCATCAATCATAACAGACATGCAACATAAATGCAAGATGTTAGTAATAGGAACCTGAGGGCAGGGGGAAAGGGAGTATATGGGAACTCTATTCTTTCTGTCCAATTTTTCTGTAAACCTAAAGCAACTGTAAAAAAATAAAGTATTATTTTTTTTAATCCAGTCACATAAGGTAACAGGAACTCAACCACCCCCATCCATCTATCCATCCTTCTGTCCATATATTTGTGGAGTACCAGCTATGTGCCTGATCTCATCTAGACCCTGTGCACACCTCAGTGAATAAGGGAGAAGAGAACCCTATTCTTATGGAGTTTGCATTCAAATGGGGCTATACAGACAATAAACAAGAAAACAAAAATAACATAAATTCAGATAGGATTATACTGTTATGAATAAATGAAAACAAAAAAAAATATGGTGAAAAGTGTCTATATTAGGGAGAGAATGGTATTTTTAGCTAAGACCAGAAGGACAGAAGAGAATCCTGTCAGACAAGAAGGAGGGGGTGTGTTTTAAGAGGAGAAATCACAGATGCAATGGGCCAATTATTGTTTCAAACTAAAAACGACCAAAGAGCTTTTGAAGTCATTTGATGACACAGGGAAACAGGTAAGGTAAAGATATACACCTTTCTCTATGCCTCCAATAATATAATATTTCATATCTATCACCTCACAAGGGAACCAAGTTTCCTATTTTGGGGTTGTCTTCCCAATCACGTGATTTAAGTCTGAGGCTTGTTAAATGAATACTGGTAGGTTGATGTCGATCATTAAGTTAGCAATATGGAAAAATGTAAAACAAGGATACCAAGAACCAAACATTTGTGTTTTGATTTGAGATAATTATTCAAAATGATTTTTTTTTACTGACTGAGTGACCAAAATTAATGACCCATACCTGGAACTGTAATTCCTATTCATAAATCAATAGAGAATGATCTGTATTTTCCTAGAGTTAAACCAAGGTTAAAGGGAAATAGAAAATCCATTGCAAAAGTCAAAAACATTGGGAAAGTTTATCTTGCGTAGACCGATACCAGAATGAGGGTATGTTATTGTGAGTGGGCAAAACAGGCACCCATTTATTTACTAAATTATGTCCTTGGCAGAACAGGCTTTTCCTAAAGTTCTTTAGGAAATATTTATTTTTAGATTAAAGTTATTTTACCTACCAAAAGGAAAACAGTTTTCAAAAGTGTAATATAATTTTCAGTCATTCACACCTCTCAATTAATCTACAACTCTTTCTTGAGACAAAGTTTTGATGTAGAGTGAAGAAAGGGGATAATCCATCTCCTAATTTCCTGAAAGGTCACTGGCACTCGGAAGAGACAGAGGGTGGTGAGTTTATCGACTCTTTCCTGTTCAAATGCCCAAATTTTAGCTTTCCTATGGGAATAAATGAAAAATAAAGTTGTCAAACTCTGTATCATGCATTCAAGCCCAGTGAAACTGTTTTGTACTGCTGTACTGTCTGCTAAACCTATGATAATCCAACTACAAATTGCCTAGATTATCTGGTACCATCTCTTACTTTGAACATACTCTGCAAGGATATGCAATGATGACAGAGATTATCTTTAAGGGATGAAAACAAGAACATCATTTGGATCTAAGAGATAATGTTCCATCAATTTCATTTCCTCGTGGATGAACTGATTTTCAGTTACCGAATTACAACAGACGAGAAGGAGTGAGCGAGGTATTAGCTCTCTGTCCCTGGAGAGTGAGACACAGAAACAGCTGTTCTCTTAGGCAGTGGCCAGACGCCTGAGCTGCATTTAGGCTTTTGTGTGTTCTGGAGAAGTTTGCTTCAACTGTTAAAACTGAGAAGAGAAGTTCTCTTTCGGTCACGTGCTTCAAAGGACTTCTCTGTTACATTCTGATTTTGGTAAACAAGAACCCAGGAATTAACCTCATGGAACAGACAGTTCGAAATTTTGTTTCTGACCAATTTCTTAGTTAATTATTAAAAACTACATTTTATTGGTTAACAATAAAATTATCAATGGATAAAATCCTCAACCTAAGAGTGTTTTACTAATATGAGAAGCACTCCTGGCAAAATCACTGTGGGATGCAAATTACATGCATGAACTGATGCCACAAAGAATATAGAATCACAGTCGCCTTTGGCATACATAATATGCTTGTCTTCTGACAGTTATCTCAACCACCAGTGTGTATCCTCCATTGATAATTTTACTATTATCTGACAGAGCTGCCTTTGGATGCTACGAGGATGGGAGTAACACAACAAAAATAGAGAGTGATTGTTACTCACTTCCCCATATATCCTCAGTGAAACTCTAGGGGTATAGTAAAAATTCAAAGCCAGATTATCCACGAGAAAATGTTTCCAATGATTCTATCTTTTGCCAAGTAACCCCAGGAGAAACAGCCTTCCCGCAGACCAATGGTCCATGCCACACAGGAACATCCTTCTGGACCTTTCTTGGCATTGGTTCTGTGACTTCACTTTTAATGGGATGAGCCTCACCGTCATTTGTGATGATTACCCTGTAGGCAGAGTGAGTGTAGACTAAGCATTGTACAGGGGATCTCTCAGTGTCTCTCCTATGTCTTCAGGACTCTGTAGATACAGGCAAGTACTGATTCCTTGGGATAGGGTATTGTAAATTTAGTACCATAATTAATACCAATAAAGTAAATTTACCATCATAAATTTAATAGAATTGACGCTTGTGGACACATTGATTTTTACCAATGAGATATACCAGAACACTTGGGGGCAAGTTTACAGTCCACTTTAAAAGGTTATTACTACAGTGTCTCCCCTTGCAGCCTGAGATTGAAGAGGAAAAAGTGTGTTATAGAAGAAAGGATTTTAGTTCTAGGATCAACCACTTGCCAATTGTGTGCTCTTGAATGAGTCACTTTACTTTTTTTTTTTTTTTAATGTATTTATATTTATTTATTTTTGGCTGTGTTTTTTTGTTGTTGTTGTTTTTCTGCTCGCGAGCTTTCTCTAGTTGTGGCGAGTGGGGGCTACTCTTCGTTGGGGTGCACGGGCTTCTCATTGCAGTGGCTTCTCTTGTTGCTGAGCACGGGGTCTAGGCGCGTGGGCTTCAGTAGCTGTGGCTCGCAAGCTCAGTAGTTGTGGCGCACGGGCTTAGTTGCTCCGCGGCATGTGGGATCTTCCTGGACCAGGGGTTGAACCCGTGTCCCCTGCATTGACAGGAGAACTCCTAACCACTGTGCCACCAGGGAAGTCCCGCTTTACTTTTTTTAAAACCTCATATTTTTAATTTATAAAATGGAGACTATTACTTCCCTAGGGACTTCTGGTAAAGATTAGTTGTGAAACTTATATAAAGTACCAAAGGCAGCACCTGACACATGATAGTATTTAATAAATATTGGTTTCCCACTTTTTACCTCAACTTATGTTCCTGTTTGAAAATTCCTTAGCTGATTAGGTAAATGAAGATTCATTCCCTGAAATACATAACTGGAAAATCATGTGCAGATTAGAATACAGAGATATGACCCATATATAAGAAGAGAAATTTTGTCAAGAATAGGTTAGGTAAGGGGAGACTCTTCTAATAAAAGTAAGTTGTGAAAGAACTACCCCCATAAAAATTGCTCATCATCTGCAAATACTAATTGTCTCAGGTCCTGGAATTCTTTTAAGAAACTGTCAACACATTCCAGTACCAGATTGTTCTGATGGAAGGAAGACCCTGGACTCCCAATTCTACCAAGCAGAGCTAACCAGTTTGTTCTCAAGAGATTTTTTGCATATTCCCCCTTTGTGATGAATGGAAACGGTTTTGTAAGATGAGCAGAAATAGTATCTCCAGCCACCCTCCCCACTTACTTTCTGGTAACCATCTCGTCCCTGATCTGGGTGTTCTAAATTTGTGAAAATTCAGTGAGCTATACACTGAATGATAGATGCATTTTATATATGCATTTTATATTTCCATAAAATAAAATTTTATAAAAGGACCCAGTAGCCAAATTGAAGAGGCTCTTACTGGCCAAAAAAATGATCAAAATCTGAACATCAGTAAGTATAATAAACCACAGTGGATTTAATACAACAATGTTTAAATTGCTTCATTCTTAAAAGTACTAAAATAAATGAACAAATAAGCTTTTTGGTTACCTTTTAGGGATGCTAGATAACATACTCATTGTTTTGAAAAGTAAATTTTTAAAAAGCTGAAAAAAGTCAAACCCTTAGATAAACAACAAGGTCTTGATGTGTAGCACAGAGAACTATACTCAATATCCTGTGATAAACCATAATGGAGAAGAATAAAAAAAGAATATATATATATATTTATAACTGAGTCACTCTGCTGCACAGCAGAGATTGACACAGCATTGTAAATCAACTAGACTTCAATTAAAAAAAAAGTCAAACCTCTACCTTGTCTTTCTTTTGTGAGCTTTATCACAGCATAACCAAATATGATGAGAATTTTTTCCTGATAGTGTCCCAGCTAATTAATGAAGAATGAATAAATGAATAATGAGTAGATTAACAGCATTTTATGACACCTGATGAAACTGTGGACCAAGCTTATAAACATCCTTATGAACATTTCTCATCACAAAAGAAAGGTAACAATTCATGTTTCCTGATGGAAGAAGGAAGCAGACAACACAATCTAAGACATATTCTTGCCAAAATTTGATTTCAGATTAAGCCTATAGATCTCACGACAAATTCACAGGAAATTCAGGGGGAGATGAACATATTAAAGGATACCACAGGGATGCAATTAGTGATTTCCCCACAAGAGTCTATGGACAAAGACCCAGTTTCATCAACAAATAAAATTGCAAGGAAAAGGATGACTCAGGTGTACATGTAGATTAAAAGAGACTTAAGAAACACATCCACTAATGTCAATGTGTGAATGTTATTTTGATGCCAATTCCAAAAATAAATTTTAAAATCATGAGACAATTGAACACAGACTAGATGGTTATTAATATTAAAATTTATTTTCATTGCTTTAGTGAGATAATGGTATTGTTATATTCTTTCAGAATCCTTATTTTTTAGAGGTACACACTGAAATATTTATGGATGAAATAAATTTACATTTTGCCTTTGCCTTAAATAATCTTAGAGATGGAGAAAATGTGTGTGTGTGCTGTTCTGTGTAGATAAAACAAGGTTAATCACGAGTTGATAGTTTTGAAGCTGTGTGATAAGTATGTAGTAACTTTCTCTCTGCTTTTGTGTGTTTCTAATTTTTTACCATGATAAGCACTATAGACGGCTGTTAATTCCTTTGAAAAATAAGTGAAAAAACTCCTCATGTTACATATAATGCCCTTTGTAACTTGGCTTTAATTGTCCACTGATTTAGGAAGCATCTTTTACTCGCTGTTTTTCAGGAGGACACGTGGGTGGCTGGAAGCATAGAGAAACAGTGATTCTGGAAATGGCTCACTGATAAGAAATTCTGTACACTTTTGAATGGCTACCCTGAGTAGTTGAAATTTGGGATATAAAATCAGTGATACCCAGTGCCTGCTGTCACGGAGCTCAGAGTCAAACAGGGCACATGTATGACTATATAAGTCAAATGCAGTGAGGCAAATGCTGCAACCAAAGATAACACTAAGAAAATTTAAGGCATAAACAATGAAGACTTGCTAGGTTTGGAGGCGAGACACTGGAAGACCAAGGGCTATCGGATATGAGCATTTTCAGGAATTTTTTAAGTATCTTTGTGAATCCTAAATTAGGCATACCTTCATACCAACATACCTTCAATTCAATTTAAAAATGTATATCCCTTTCTCTATTATTTTTCTTTCCCCTCTGAAACTGACTTTCAATTTGCTTAAGTGTTGTATGTCTAGATCATAAAAAAACAGCACCAGCGCTGTAAAATACAAGTACCAATAATGAGAAACTCCATCAATCAGTCCCCCCAAAACTTCGCTGGTAAGCAAGGCCAAGTTTTCCTCTTTTATCCCTACTGTTCCATTCTCTCTATCCTCTCAGAGCACCTTCATGAGATAATGGGTTGAATGTAATGACGAAACAGGAAATTAGAAAATAAGTAGTATTATATTACTTTATAATGGAAAGAGAGAAATAGTGAGTAGCTACTATCCCTCAGAAAAGGTATGCTTTGTGAATTAATCTAAATGTACAGTATGGAAAAAGGAAATGGACACTAAATTGTCACTTATATAATAGTGAAAATCTTTCTAAGTATTAACCTATCTTTTATCAGATAAAAGGACAAGAACAAGTTGATTATAAGAGAAAGTCCAAAAGAGTGAAAACTTCAAGACAAATGCATGCTAATATATGGATATCCTACAGATTTTAACTAAATTAACGATAATAAAGAACTTAGACTATTTAATTTTCAAATCATACTGGGAAAAATCTCTAAACACTCAGCTGTGCCTGAGTAGGTAAGTACATTTTTCCTGAAAAAAAAATAATAATAATAAGGCCAGCCCCTTATGTGTAGTTTTTCTACAGGGTGTGATGAATGGAGAGGAAATAATAAAATTTAGTATAAGCATGAATTTGAATCCATGTATTTCTTTATGACTTTTAATAAAACTAATTTTAAATCTAACTTTCTGTTACAGACCTTCATATGTAAATTATTATATTATTAGTTAACTGTACAATTATGGGAAGCCATTCTCTGGCAATATAAGTCAAAAAATTTGGCTTCAGATGCATCACCTTCTGGCTATTCGTTTGTTCAACCCAAGCCAACATCTATTTTCCTTAATTAGGTTAACAGTGATTTTGCTTAGAGGGACCAAGTAAGTGTCCTGTTCGCCTACTGCAGGCACTGGATTAGGGCTCCAACACCAGCCTAGGGATGGAAAACGTGGTCCAGGTCTAGCCGATAACATGTCAAACTCCTCTCGTCCAGTAGATTTAGTGATAAGATACATGGACCAGATAGTATCAAATAGTGCAATTCCATCCCCATGGATCCAATTTGATCCTCAAAGAGTAAATCTCGGGATTTTTTTAAAGCAGCCAGGAAGAAGCAAACTCTTCTTCGTCCAACTTGAACTTTTGGCTGTGGGGCTTAAACGGAGTCAGAAACCAAAGTCAATATAATTGAGGTAGGCCAAGAGGTAGAAACAAGAGCAGGTAACATTTGAATCTCTGGGTCAAGCCATGCCTGGAGACAGTCCCTTTGGTCATTTAATCTAACGGATTTTGTTTTTATTTAAGCCAACCTGAATCGTTGTTTTATCATTTACAACTCCATGTAAACCATTCTTTACAAAAGGCTATGTATGCACTTGTTACAATGAAGCTGCTATTGTTCAAAGAGGTTTTATTACGTTTCTCAGAGAACTGACTTCAGAAACAGCTTACAAGACACAGATGAAATAAAGTTCATTATTTTATAAGCACATCTCATTTCCAATCCCAAATAGCATTTTACAGGTTGAGCACCAAGCACTTTTTTACTCTGGATAACAATAGTTAACACACATGCACACCCACACACACATACACACGCAAGACAAAAGTTTACTACCACTTAAAATATTCAGATGCCTATGTTCCAGTCTCCAAAGAAAATTTTGGAGGTGTTATAAACATGGCCTAAACAATGGCAGTAACATTAGTGGATGCACATAGCATCCTTAAATAACAATATAGCAATTGCATATGTAGAAGGCAACAATTGTTTAACAAACAATTTCTCATGTTTATTTAAAAAATCTGTCTTTTTTAATAAGTTGAGACAACAGGATATCAGTTCACCTGGGAATTCATTCATTCCTTCTGGATTAGAGTTTTGGTATTTTAAAGGAATTTTCAGTTATTCCTAAATGATTATGAAAAAATAGGGTGCCAAAAAACGTCAGAAGTCAGATTTTTACAAGATGAAATTTAGGTAAAAACCAAAGAAAAATGTTGCTGTAGAATAAATAGTTCCATAGCTGGTAAATAAAATTATTCTTTATTGAATATTTATGTAGAATCAGTGGAAAACAAAATAAATAGCTACTCACTGCCCAGATGTTTGAAAATGCATACCAAAAATATAAACTCATAGAAGGGTGCCACTACCACTGTTATAATTCAATAAAAAATTACCTACAAAATTTTAACAAAGGTATAACGAGAGAGAAAATAAAAATAGTCTCAGGATAAA
Organism: Eschrichtius robustus; assembly: GCF_028021215.1. Lineage (NCBI taxonomy): Eukaryota > Metazoa > Chordata > Mammalia > Artiodactyla > Eschrichtiidae > Eschrichtius > Eschrichtius robustus. Next base: position 4,013,765 of record NC_090832.1, on the reverse strand, counting down.
CACATATGCAAGGTTTACAATTATTCACAGGAATGAGTTTTCCAATTGGCTATGGTTAAAAACAGTGACATTTTTCAAAAATTTCATTCCAAACGTAGAACATTTTTTCACTTCAAGTATTCACATACATCAATAAAAATAGAAATGTGTGTATATAAATAGGTCAGTTCTATTAATACACATGTTCAACTTTTTTTTACTGGGAATGATCTCTTATAAGTTGGTCGACCTCAGTTATTGGATTCCTATTGCTTACGGGCCACCTTTATTAGAATTTTGAAAGAAGTTTTAAAATATGTTTAATGTCACTGTGGTGTTAACTATACTTTAGTATTTTATAATTTCATATTTGTTACTAGATGTCTAATGTAAAAAATGAGATGGATCTCTATTCACAAAAATGAAGGGCACAGATAACTAACAATGAAGCTGATAAGACATCTACTCAGATGCCATTATTTTAGGATGAGGAAATGAATCCAGAGAAAGGGAAGAAACCAGCATGACATGGCTCAGCAATGGAAAGGGCAATCTAAGCCCACTGTCTTTCCGCCTTTGTACAGAGCTTTTATCATTTATAAAATATAATATGACATCGATGCTGAATTGTGTAAGAATTTGCCATATATAAATATAAACTATCTGTCCACTTCTGCAAATCTCAGAGCTTAGGTCCATAAAATTGAGAGCAAATCCTAATGCTTTAAGAGTAAAAGTAGGGCTTCCCTGGTGGCGCAGTGGTTGAGAATCTGCCTGCCAATGCAGGGAACACGGGTTCGAGCCCTGGTCTGGGAAGATCCCACATGCCGCGGAGCAACTGGGCCCGTGAGCCACAATTACTGAACCTGTGCGTCTGGAGCCTGTGCTCCGCAACAAGAGAGGCCACGATAGTGAAGAGGCCCGCATACCGCGATGAAGAGTGGCCCCCGCTTGCCACAACTAGAGAAAGCCCTCACACAGAAACGAAGACCCAACACAGCCAAAAATAAATCTAAAAGAAAAAAAAAAAAAAAAGAATAGAAGTAAAAACTAGGACTGAACACTGCAGTAAACCAGAAGTCTTGCCTCATGTGCATACTTAACTATTGATATTTCCAAATGAAAATAGACATTACCACAACAATAATATAACTGTACTAATTTATCTATAAATATTGTGAACTTCATACATCATAAAAAAAAAAAAACCTTTCAACAATAATACAGAAGTGATATAACCAGACAGACATTAGGGAAATATACTGCCTTTTCTAGTTTCTACTGTACAGTGCTCTAGAAAATGCTGCCCATGCAATATATCTGAGAACACGAGAGTCCTACATCCAAGCCTTTAATGTGATAAAGCAGCCATCTGCAGGTGGCGAGAGACCCCACTGGGTAATCTGCTTCCACCATGTTGCTTATGGTTTCCCATAAAGAAGGCTACAGTTACATCAAAAACTGAATTCCAAAAAGCTTTAAGCGCTCTTTCTTGAGACAAAACATTCAACAAAAGATACACTTGAAAATTAACTGTTCAAATACCCTTGCTACATAAAATTCAAGTGCATGCCATTCAGTAGAGCTGTTGTATGTGAAAACCAGATGTAGAGTTTTTATTCTGATTGCAAATTTAATATAACAACAACAACAAAATACCACTCTGGTAATTCAATTACAAATGAACTGACCCTGTGTACCTTTTAAGCTGGAGCTATAGGGAATGATGATACAGTTATAATAGGACTGTAAATGTTGTAAATTTTCCAAAAGAGAAGAAATATTGAGGGGAAAATGAAGCCACTTTGAATGGGATGCATAAAAGTAACACATACATATGCACATACACACACACATGCATACATACATACACAAATACAAATAAAAATGAGAGCAAAAAAGCCTTATTCCAGACAAAGTCAGCAGATGGTTTGATGGTAGAAAACCATGTAGGGGAGATGAAAACATGGATGTGGATGAAATCTGGATAGAATCCTATAGGCAAATGAAACTGCCATTGTCTCCACAGAGGAGTGACAAAATGACCATCAAAATTATGGGAGATGATGTTCTTCTGTTTATAGACAGAGAAACTAGAGGTAGGCGAACACTGTGAAGACGGCTGCAGTCACCCAGTGACAAGGACTAGATTATCCTATGAGCTTCTTCCCTGCTTGTTTTTCCAGTTACAGGTACAATCATCTACAAGAAGGTTTTGCTCTTCACGGTCAAGCCTAGCATTTTTGCCCTGTCTCAAATGTGTCTTTTCAGTAACATGAGGTCTTTTTCCTCCACGTCCTCTGTTCCAGTAGTGATATTTATCTGTAGAATCCATTTTAATTCTCTCAAATGCAATTACCAAATTTAAATAAGAGAAGGGGAGATTAATCAAAAGCGAGTATTGGGAGGACCCAGCATGGGGCATGGGGCACGTGCTGATATCTCTACGACAAGGAATGATGCGCTATGGGGCTCCTTGGCAACAGGAGCTCTTCCCAAGGTCTGTTTCCATGCCTGGAACGTTGAGAAAGCTTCCTCTGTACACAGTTTCCAGGGTGGTTCCATCAGATCACAGGCTCTCATTCCAGCTCCATCCACAGGAGGCCCGACTTCCTGGGGCTTCAAGCTTCACTGGCAGGCACTTGGGATGACAGAGGTACAAGGGGCTTTGGAGACTCATAAGCCATCTCCCAAGTGCAGCCTGTGGTTTTCACAAATGGATTCCCAGAAAGAGAACCACGCCAAGTTCATTGAAATTCATAGATAAGCTACACAGCAAAACACAAGCTATTTAAGAACCCTTATTTACTTAACCAAAGTAATAAAATATTTATGAGAAAAAAAGAACATCTATCCAGTCCATAAAGTAAACTAGCTGACAAATTAATTAGTGTTTAATAACAAGAAATCTCTATCAATTGCCAGAAGCGCCACAAATTGCTTATGGAATAAACAGACTTTTTTTTTCATTTCTGTTCTAGTCTCAGTAACTAATATTTGGCCATTATTCATAATTTTTCCTTTGGAGTTTGCAGCATGATTAGCAGTATATAAAATTAATAATCTTGGAAATGGATTTCAGAATGTGATTTTCCACTTTTAATATAGGCCTAGTAACATAATTTGATGTGGAAAGAACAGTCAAGCAACTCAACTGACCTCTTTTTCTTCCCAAGTTTTAAATTTAATAGATAAGGACCTAATACTAAAAACAAATAAACACAAGCAGTGCTTATTTGATAAAGCCAGGTGCTACCCATATTTTAGGGGGTTGAATTATTGCTTCTTGAATTTCCAAGCTTACTAGACACATAGCATGGGTACTACTTCAGGTAAGTAGAGAATCAGTTTTTCAAATGCCAGCATTAATATTTCTAATTCACCAGGACCTTATGCAGAAAACCAGTGTTCATTTGTGGAGTGTGTTGAACCTTATTAAATATACAATCTAATTAAGCATAAGGTAATAAAAAACACAACAAATTCAGGATCTCAGAATTAAGTCCAAATATCCATTCAATATCAATAAATAAATACAGAATAAACCCATTTATCAAAATAAAGTAACTCAAAGACCTAGTTAAGAAATGAAATTTTATTATATGTCAAACACAAAAAGTTGAACCCTCTCCTCCCCCCCAAAAAATGAGCAGAAAATCTCCAGGAAAAATGTTCACAAAAAGAAAGCTGAGTAGACTTTCCACAGGGAGAATGTGTTAAATGAGATCAAGGGACGCATCATTTAATAATGAAGCTCACAGTATCCAATGAGGTTTCACACATAAACATTTATGCAGCAGATGGCAGCAGAAAGGTGTCAAATTCTACAATCATATTTCAATGATCATTTTTCTAAATACCAGCAATAACCAATTAGAAAATTTATTAAAACCCCCAAAATGATGTTGAAATAAATATTTAAAAACTCAAGTATGTAGATTGTATAATATCATAACAATATTTATTCACCTATAAATTTAGAGTCAATGGCATCTCAAATAACTGCCACCAGTTTATTTTTTAAATGCCCGAACATATCTGAATATGTATCATTACAGAGTGGACACTCCTATAAATGGATGGGTGAGAGATTAAATTGGGACAAACTTTAGAGCACACAATTTGGCAATATCAACCAAAACATACATTTCAGGCACTCTGCAACACAAGCATTCTATAATAAATGTATCCTATTCATAATATTCTAAACGTGCAGCATATTCTATGAATATTGATTTATTTAAATTATAATAGTAAGAGAGTTGAAGACCATCAAGTATCCTTCAGAAAGATACTATTTCATAATATGTGATGTGGGCCACTGAAATTGTAGCCAAACAGAGAAAATTAATAAGGCCTATGCTCAAGGATGACGCAAATTTATGGAATATTTCACATTTTGGTGTTCATTTTGTTATTTTCTTACCTATACATATTCTTACCCACACACACACACACACAGTGTGTGCATGCGTGTATTTGTGGATTCAGAGAAAGAATAGTAGAAATGAGAATTTAAAACATTATTTTAATAAGTTACTTCCCATTGTTTCCCAAAAGGACAGGAGTTGATGTTGAAGATACTGGAGAAGAAGTAAGGGAATCATCCACTTTTCTCAAGTTTCAAGGGAAACTGTTAAATTGCTTTGGTAATATTTGCCAAAAACTTTTGGAAACAAGCATGACTTCTCATGAAAATCCAATTTTGTTGATCAGAAAAGTATTAGGAAAGCATTCATAAGCTAAGAATTCTGCATTTCATTTTCATTTGTAAAAGAAAGCCCCTGTGCCTTTTTCGATCTGTTAGCACACAGGGTAGCAGTGTCCACAGCCCCACGCACCTGAGCTTTGCCTGACTTACAATTCCAGGGAATGAATGGAAATGCCGTACAGCAGCAGTTCGCAAATAAGACAGCAACGTAAATCCAGTGTGGGATCCAAAGGGCACCATGCAACTTACTCCATCTCATAAAATGCAATAATCTAGAGGGGTACAATCACATTGTATGCAACACAGATGAAAAGCATAATTGAATCACAGGAGGAAGAGGAAAAGAAAACCCTAGAAAAGAAGACAGTAGTTCAGTTGAAAATCAAAACCCGCTGCTTCCCAAGTTCCAGAGTAGTTACTCCCCATTGTTTCCATAACCGACTTTACAAAGTGCCTGTGGATGACAGCCTCTCTTATTGGGCACATCTGTGAGTACACATTTTAACTGCTGCAATGGCGCCATACTGAGAGATACATGAGCCAGCATCCGTGAAGGAAAGGATATGCGGTATTTCCCCGCAGAGAAGAAATTTGTCCTTAAACGGTTTATATCTGTGTACATTAAAATCTTTATTTTATGTATTAGGTGCTAATTTTTTGTAATCAAACACATTGATTCCAGGTAATAATATCAATTGATACACAAAAGTATTTCATGTGAATAGTAATCAACTTCTTAGATGTAGAAAATAGGTTTCCACATTAAAAAAGAAAACTACAACAAAAAATTTAGAGAAATTCCTACAAATCTAATAAAGCACAAGAAGGCTTGTAATAACTCACAGTGCTAAGAAGATATAGTGCAGAGGCTGTTTTAATGCTGTTAGCATCCATTCATTTAACCAATAACTATTGAGTCAGAGAGGATAAACATTTACCAGTAAAGCCAACCAAATCTATGTATTTGTCCATCTCTTTTAAGCTTTCAAATTTATTGACATAATTGCACATGATACCATCTTAAGATCTTTCTGATGTCTATAGAATCTGTAATTATATCCTCTTCATATTCCTTATATTGGGATTAGGGGTCTTTTCACATTTGTTCTTCCTAGGTATTCCATGTGCTCTTAAAAATAATACATATTCTTAATTTTGTGTAAATGGTAAATTTGTAAATGTATTTAGATAGATATATGATAAAGTATGTTGATTTATTTGTTCAAATATTCTTTATCCATGATTATTGTTAGTCTACTATTTTATGTCTGTTCACATATTTATCCACTTATTCCTTTTGCTTATTTGTTGATTTATCTCAGGCAATAAAAGAGTCTATTGAAAAACACCAGGTATCTTCCAAAATTAACAGGAAACTTGGCAAACTGGGCTTGGTCAAACACCATAAGACCGCCAAAATGTCACTGACCCCTGAGTGAGGAACCAGCCACGAACCGATCACCCTCGATGCTTCCATCGCTGGACAGTCGCTGCTACAAGAAACTTATTCCTCCACAGCTGACTTGAAAACTCATACTATGAGTTATTGAGAGAAAGTTAATAAATAAGTTATTAGGTCCCTGGTTTGTAAGTTTTTAAAATGTAATTGTTTGTTTTATGTATTTAAAATTCTTTTGATTAATGTATACAACTTCATGGTGATATCTGTACTTGGTTGAGAATTTATTGTTACCAGCATGAAGCACCTCTATCCTTGCTCAGGGTAGTTTTGCATTAAGTAATATTCTTTATAATAGTAATATTGCTATAATAACTTTCTTTTGCTTACTATTTTCCTATCATATCTTTTTCATCCCTAATTTTCAACTTTTCAAAACACTATTTTTCCTACAATGAGTTTCTTCTAGGCAGCATAGTATTGATATTTTTTAAAATAATACGTTTGGAACACATCACATTTTGTTGATCAAATAAAGAAAATGAAGTTTAATTTCCCAATACTTTATTAAAAATGTATTGTTATAAGATATTTTATTGCAAAGATAAAATCTCTCAACAGAGAAAGAATTACCATAATAACGAAGTTTGCTGTAATAACAAGCTTTAAACAAATGTAAATTCTTTTGTAGTTTCTTTTATTGTTAAACACCTGCAACATCAAATTTACCATCTTAACAATATTTAAGTGTACAGCACAATAGTGTTAACTATATGTGTATTGTGCAATAGATCTCCAGAACTTTCTTTATCTTGCAAAACTGAAACTGTAACCATTGAATGACTCTTCTTTTCTCCTCCTCCCCTGGGCACCCAGCATTCTACTTCTGGTTTCTAATTTGACTGCTTTAGATACCAGGTGTAAATGGAATCATACAATATTCATCTTTTGTGACTAGTTTATTTTACTTGACATAACTTCCTCAAGTTTCATCCATTTTGTAGCATATGACAGGATTTCCTTTTTTTAAAATATTCCACTTTATGTATATACTACACTCCATTTATTCATTCATTCATCAGTGAACATCTGGGTTTCTCCCACCTCTTGGTAATTTTAAATAATGAGGCAATAAATACATTTGTGAAAATATCTCTTCAAGATCCTCATTTCAACTATTTTGGATATATATCCAGCAGTGGATTGTTGGGTCACATGATGGTTTTATTTTTCAATTTTCTGAGGAATCTCCATACTATTTCCTTAGTGGCTGCACCAGTTTACATTGCTACCAAGAGTGCACAGGGAGAAGATTGCAATTTCTGCACATTGTTGCCAATATTTGTTACTTATTTTTTTCTTTTTTGTTCAGTAGCCATTCTAATGGGCATGAGGTGATATCTCATTGTGGTTTTGATTTGCATTTCTCTAATGATTAGTGATGTTAAGAATATTTTCGCTTGTCTGTTGGACATTTGTATATCATATTTAGAGAAATAGCTATTCAAGTCATTTGCCCATTTTTTAATCACATTACTTTTCTTGTTGGGTTGTAGAAGTTCTTATATATTTTGGATATATTTTGGATATTACTTCTTATCAGTTATATGGTTTACAAATATTCTTTCCTATTCCATAGGTTGTCTTTTTACTCTGTTGTCTTCTTTGCCATGAAGTTTGAGGTAGTCCCATTAGTCTATATCTCCTTTTATTTTCTGTGCTTTAGTATCATTTCTAAGAAATCATTGCCAAATACAATATCATGATGTTTTCTTCTAGCAATTTTAGTTTCAAGACTTGCATTTATGTCTTTAATTAATTTTGAGTTAATTTTTGTACACAGATAAGGATCTAACTTCATGCTTTTACACTTGCATGTCCAGTTTTACAAACACATTTGTTGAAGAGACTACCCTTTCTCTATTGTGTAGTCTTGGCACTCTTGTCAAAGATCATTTGACCTTATCCACAAGGATTTATTTCTGGGTTCTTTATTCTGTTCCATTGGTCAATACATCTGTCTTTATGTCAGCACCATACTCTTTTGATTACTGTAGCTTTGTAATATGTTTTGAAATCCAGAAGTGGGAGGTCCCTTACTTATCTGTAACCTCCTCCCCTAGCTGTGAGAAACCTGGCTCTCACCTTCTGCCACCTAGTTACCTATTATCTAATTCATTGCACCTGTATAACTGTATCGGAATTGTTAACCTGTGGGAAACAGTTTTACTAACTGGTATGCAGTGCCTGTGTGTAGTTGCTTTTGTTTTTAACCTTACAGACTCTTCTCATTTCTAACAGCACTCAGGTCAGCACCCTTTCACTCACCCTTTCAGAGATGTTATATGATACATTCGTAATACAGTTAGATTGTTTTGTCACATTCATTTGTCTGCATTCTGTCCTAGAATCTTCCCACCTCATAAAGGATTCTTTTAAAATTTACATACATTAAGTTCACTCTTTGTGCTGTAAAGTTCAATGTATTTTATAGTTGTGTGTGTCTATCCTTACAATATCATAAAGAAATCCCCTGCGCTTCATCTCTTTAACACCCTTCCACTGGCCCCCAAGTCCCTGGCACCCACTGATCTTTTTACCATAATTATAGTTTTGTCTTTTCCAGAATTTCATAGAAGTGGAATCACACCGTGTGTAGCCTTTTCAGACCAGCTTTTTTCACTTAGAAATATGTATTAAGCTCCACTCATGTCTATTCATAGCTTGATAGCTTATTTTTTTTTATTACTGAATAATATTCTATTGTATGGATGCACCACAGTTTGCTTATGAATTCTCCTATTGAAGGACATTTTGTTTGCTTTCAGTTTTTGGTGATTACAAAAAAATGCTGATATAAACATCCATGTGTACATCTTAGTGTGGAGATACATTTTCAAATCTGTTGGTTAAGTAACTAAGAGTGTGAAAGTTGGATTGTATGATAAAGCTACATGTAGCTATGTAGAAACTATCAAACTATCTTCCAAAGAGGTGGTAAAATTTTGCATTCCTACCGGCAATATATGAGAGTTCCTGATGCTCTGCATCCTCACTAGCATTCGGTAATGTCAGTGATTTAGATTTTAGCCATTCTAAACATGTGTAATGGCTTGTAATTTTTTCTTTTAATTTGCACTTCCCTAATTATAAATGATGTTGAGCATCTTTTCACATTCTTCTCTTCCACCTCATATATTCTTTGGTGAGGTTTTGTTCACATCTTTCTGGTTTTTTGACATTACCTTTTAAGAATTCTTTGCATAATTTGGATACAATTCCTTTATCAGATATGTGTTTCCCAAACTTTTTCTACAGTCCGTTGTTTGTTTTATCATTCTCTTAAGAGTGTCTTTCGAAGAACGTAAATTTTTCATTGTAATTGGGTACAACCTATTCATTATTTTCTTTCATGGATTGTGCTTTTGATGTTCTATCTTAAACTCATTGCCAAACCTAGGTCTCTTATATTTTTTTCCTATTTTTTTTAGAACTTTTATATTTTTCCAATTTCCATTTTGGCCTAGGGTCCATTTTAATTTTAGTTTTGTGAAAGTTGTAAGGTTTGGGGTGTAGGTCCATGCTTTTGCCTATATACAGTGAATTGTTCTACCCCCATTTGTTGAAAAGTTTATCCTCTCTCCATTGAATTGCCTTTGATCCTTGGCAATATTTTTGTCAACTTCTGGATGCTATTTCACTGAACTATATGTCTATTTGTTTACCATTCCATTCTCTCTTGACTATTATAGCTTTATAATAAGAGTTGAAATCAGCTTAGTGTCAATCCTCCAACTTTGTTCTTCATTAGTACTGTATTGTCTATTCTATGTCTTTTGTCTTTCCATATATATCTTAGAATGAGTTTATTGATACCTACAAAATCACTTGCTGGGATTTTGATTAGGATGGCATTGAATCTATAGATCAAGTTGTTTCCATATTTTGTCTATTGTGAACAATGCTGCAATGAACATAGGGATGCAGATATCTCTTTGACACAGTAATTTCATTTCTTTTGGATATATACCCAGAAGAGGGATCACTGGATCATATGGTAACTCTATTTTTAATTTTTTTGAGGAAACTCCATACTGTTATCCAAAGAGTCTGAACCAATTTACATTCTCATCTACAGTGCACAAGGGTTCCCATTTCTCCACATCCTTGTCAACGCTTGTTATCTTTTGTCCTTTTGAAAATGGCCATTCTAATAGTGTATGGTCATATCTCACTGTGATTTTGATTTGCATTTCTCTGATGATTAATGATGTTGAGCATTTTTTCGTATATCTCTTGGCCATCTGTGTGTATTCCTTCTGAGAAACGCTTATTCAGGTCTTTTACCCACCTTTTAATAGGGTTTCTTTGCTATTGAGTTGTATGAGTTCCTCATATATTTTGAATATTAATCTCTTATCATATGTATGGTTTGAAACTATTTTCTCCCCTTTCGTAGGTTACCTTTACACTCTGTTGACTGTGTTCTTTGATGTGCAGAAGATTTTTAGTTTGATGTAATTCTATTTTTGCTTTCGTGGCCTCTTCTTTTGGAGTCATATTCAAAAAGAAAAACCAAGCCAAAGTCATGAAAATTCTTTCCTATGTTTTCTTCTAATAGTTTTATAGTGTCAGTTTTTAATTATTTCATCTATATTTAGTTGATTTTGTATATGGATTGAATAGGGTCCAATTTCATTCTCCTGCATGTGGAAAAATCAGTTTTCCCAACACCATTTACCGAAGAGACTGTCTTTCCCCATTATGTGTTCTTGACACCTTTGTCCAAAATCAATTCACCATAAATGCATGGACTTATTTCTGGGCTCTGTAGTCTGTTCCATTGCCCTATATGTCTGTTACACCAGTACCATGTTGTCTGATTACTATACTGTGGTAGTATATTTTGAAATAAATGTGTGATGTTCCAGCTTTGTTCTTCTTTCTCAAGACTGTTTTGGCTATTTATGGTTTTTTTGTGGTTCTGTATGAATTTTAGATTTTTTTTCTATTTCTGAGAACAATGCTATTGGAATTTTAATAAGGATTGCATTGAATCTATAAATCACCTTGAGTAGTATGGACATTTTGACAATATTAATTCTTTTAATCCATGAACATGGGAAATCTTTCTATTTGTTTATGACTTCTTCAATTTGTTTATCAGCATTTTATAGTTTTCAGTGTACAAATCTTTCACCTACTTTGTATAATATAATCACCCAATAAATTGTTACTATTATTACCTTAAACACACAGTTTGGGATCATTAGATCATTAAGAATAAGAAAAACAAAAGATTTTTACTGCTACTTATTCCTACCCTGATGCTTTTCCTTTCCTTATGCAGAGCCAAGTGTATGATCGAAATTATTTTCCTTCTCCCTGAAAATATTATTTTAACATTTCTTTCATTGTAGGTCTTCCGGTGATGAACTCTTTCAAAACTTTTTTTGTCTAAGAAAGTCTTTATTTCTCTCTCACTTCTGAAGAAAATTTTTGATGGATAGATAATTGAGAGTTGGTGAGGGGTTTTCTTCTTTCAACATTTTAAATACTTTACTCCAGTCTCTTCTTGCTTGTACAGTTTCTGATGACAACTCTTTTTCTTTTATATTTAAGATGTTTTGTTTTCCCTGACTTTTTCAATATTGTTTCCTTGTCTTTGGTTTTCTAAAGTTTGAATATGCTATGCCTAGGTATAATTTATTAAATTGTTATCCTATGTGTTGTTCTCTCAGTTTCCTTGTTCTATAACTTGTTGTCTGTTATTAATTTTGGAAAAAGTTTGTCCATCATTACTTCAAATAGTTTTTTCTACTCTGCTTCTCCCTTCTTCTTCTGGTATACCAGTTATACACTTTGAAGTTGTCCCACAGATTTGGAGATATTCTGTTCTTTTTTTTTTTTTTTTAATTTTCTCTATTTGCATTATTGCTTGAAAAATTTTTATTGACTTATCTTCAAATTCACTAATTTTTTTCTCAGCCATAACCAATCTACTTATGAGCCCATCTTTTACTTTTTCTTTTTATTTCTGACATTTACTTTTGATTTTTTTCCTTAGACTGTCTTTCTGCTAATATTACTCATTTATTCTTACATGTTGCTTTTTTCCATTAGAGCCCTTAATGTATTAATCATAGTAGCTATTTTAAACTTTTTATCTAATAGTTCCAATACCTGTGTGTGCTTCTGGTGTGTGTTTTGTCTCTTAACTGTATATTTCCTTACCTTTTGTAATTTTTCATTGAAATTCAGACGCAATGTACCAGATAAGAGGATCTGATGTAAATGGACATTAGGGTGAAGTTTTGTGTTCTGGCTGGAAGTTTGGCTGTTTCATCTTTGCTGCAGTTGTAGGTGCCAAACCTCAAATTCCTCTGGTGCCCCTGCTTTTGTCTCCCTGTTAATTTGGGGGTTCCCTAAATACTTCTCCTCAGAGACAGTCTGCACCTTGCAGCTCTTTCAGCTGTAACTGGAGCTCTGTTGGTGTGGTAAAAGGGTGTGGGAGAGCAGAAACATTTCATAATATTATGAATAAATCTCAGATTCTCACTGGGTTTGTGTCTCTGGGCTGTGTGAACTCCAGGAGTGTTTCTTAGTTCCAACCCCCCTTAAGTATTCTACCACTTCAAATCTCCAGAGGCTTCTGCTCCAGATAAATAAGTATATTTCATCTATAACTCTCTGGATTTTCCTATCTCTCTGGATTTTGGGGTGGTACTTTGCCTTGTGACCTCAGTTCTCTGAGGAATCCAAGAAAAGTACTTGATATTCAGTTTGTTCAGATTTTTCATTTTATAAGGATAGGAGTGACAACTTTTAAGCTCTTTACATGTCAGAGATGAAAGAAAAAGTTCTAGGTAATCCCACTTTTAATCTAGAAATTAGCTCTAATTTTACCATGCTCTGCAGCCCATTCTAAATTCACTAGGTAATGCTATCACAAAGGAAAATATACCATAATATCACATAACTTCACTTTCTGAGACTACCTAAAAGACTTTACCTTTCCTTCTGACAGTAGGAATGCAATTTTATCTTTATTATATTAGTCTGTATTGGGAGAAATAAAAAATTATCTACAAAACTGAAAACTAAATTTTAAGATGCAGTGTTAAAAATGGACATATCATAATGTAGAATCAGGCAGAACAACGTTAACTATGGCAGGGCAAGAAAGATCAGGAGGGACAAAAGCAAAGGACTAGAGGTATTTATTGATGTACAACACAAGTTGAAGAGAAAGGAACTAGGTCATATTGAGAACACAGCTATCCAAAGAGTCCAACTAAATAGTAATGAGAGCCAGCTCAGTGTCAAAGATTCCAACATAATTTAATATTTAGTGAATAAATGTTAGGCAGCAGGTGACTCTACCAATAGTATCAGGGAAGTCTGGCCAGAGGACCCTATGCTGGGTTAGGTTCTGGTACAGAATTTAGTCCGGGGTGGGGAGAAGGGTAGTAGTAAGAAGGAAAGCATTTACTTAGAATGAGGTAGAGCCAAATCATAGAAGCACTTAGCAATCAGGAAAATTTCTAAGTCAGCTGAAGAAAGTAGAAGTGAAATTCTCAGAATTGGGTAAATAAGTACAGCTCCTCTCAAAGTAACTTGTATGCTGTTGGGCTAGATACAATAAATGTCTTCCACATATGGTTAAAATTAATCCTTGGAACGGAGGTGAGATTCGTCCTATGAATATATATCAGGTGGCCCCAGGTATAAAAACAATATGACCATAGAGGCTGAGGAACAGTGCCTGGCAATTACTATGAATATGAAGTTACAGAGTCCTCTACTGTAATCATATCAGTTCCGTATAAAGAGAGAGGAGGAGGGAGTGAGGTAGAGAACTGGAGACATGAATGCACTTTTCCTAACATAATTTTGCAATTGAATGTGCCTTGTGGCTATTTGTGCTAATGTTTTAACATTGCTCCACGAGCTACTGTAGTAGAAAGACAAGTTGTTTTTCCATAGTCATGGGGTCATAAATCCATAGTTTCATATAATTAAACAACATTTTGCAGGAAAAAAGCAAAATGTTGAAATGTGGGGAGGAGTTTAAGTTAGGAAGTACTGACCTAAGGAAAATATTGTATTTTCCTTTATTTAAGGACCATCTAATTTAAAATAATATCTAATTAATAATACTAAGTCCAATTACAAAAGCAAAATTTAATATTCAACAAAACGGCGAGTAGATGCTATCTCAATCAATGATAAATGGATATTCTTAAAATGCATTTTGAGCCAATTTGCCAACGAAAAAAGTATAAAATTATAGATTTTTCTTGTTAGCTTTATCACGACAATATTTACATGATTAAAGATTGAATTTTATACTAAAAACCATATTTTGGAAGAAAATATAGATTAATATTTATATAATCTTGGGGTTAAAGAAATGTTCCTGCTCTTTTTGTTCTATTAACAGCTAGGTAAAATCTGGTACGGAATATATGCAACCAGATTCCAGGAAATGTTTGTGTTAACACCATCCATAATGGAGATCGTTGGCCTCTGTGTAAAAGTCACAAATACAATAATTCACACTGATATTTGGGCACGTTCTCACTAATTCTTGACCCCTAAAACCACTCCAACCTTTGGTGACCCACATCAATATTTAGCACAGTTGGTTTAAGTGTATAACATTTTTGGAATCTTCTCACAAAAGCAGGTGTTCCCTGGCAATTCTAAATAAAAACAAAGCAACAACCCAGCAAATCTGAGGGCATTCTGATTTCAACTAGAGGATGGAGAAATACTTTCCAACTATGACCCCAAAGGCAGAAATCTTAGAGAGAAAGACTAAGAGATTTGGTAACATAAATAATTGAAAAACCTGTATAGCCCTGAAAAAACAAACATAAGTAAGGATGAAAAGTAAACGAAAATCTGAAAAAAAAATGGCAACTTATGTCACAAAAAGGGTTACAATTCTTACTACTTACAGGAATTGTTATCAATAGAAAAACAGGCTGATGCATGAATAAACAAACCACTAAAGAAGAAATACAGATGCTGAGAACACACATAAGTGTTGTTAAAAAGTACAATCTCACTAGCAACCAAAGAAATGGAAATTAATAATGGGACAATCTTTTACTAAATGTTTTAATCAATGAAAATACCTAATATTTGAGGGAATAAGTGAAAATTTACATGGAAGCACACTGTTTAGGGTGCAAATTGGCACAGGCTTTCTGGCAGATCACTTAAGTGTACATCAAATGACTTTTCGAAAGTAAGAATCCTACTAGGAAAGCAGCAGTTCTACTTCTAGGGATTTATTCCAAAGAAGTAGTTAGAGAAACATCCAGTTATGCATTGAATTAATGCATAATGGCTACCATTTACAATACATTTACTGCATTCGAAGAACAGTGCTAAACACCTGACAAGTGGTATTTAAGTTCATTGTCACGAAGCCCTGTGGGTATTATCCCCATTTGCACATGAAGAAACTAAAGGCTCAGAGCAGTTTTGAAACATGTCCAAGTTCTCACAGCTATCTACAGAATGAAGCCGGGATTCAAACCCAGTCTACACACATCGTATGCCTGCATACTCCACCCTAATGCCTTCTTTATGGATGTTTACTGTACTCATATTCAAAATAGCAAAATTATAAGGAAGAAGAAAAGGAAGAGGAGATGGAAAAAATAAAGCTGAACATAACAGGACATTTATTAAAATTTCATGTGAATTCATGCAATTTTATATATAAAATTTATATTTATATATAATAATTTTATATAATAATAATATATAATAATAATGCACATTAAGAATGATAATTAGATTAAATTCATTAATCAGAAATGCTGTTCCTGGTATACATAGAACAATAAACGAAACTTTTTTTTATAAATTTATTTATTTATTTTTGGCTGCATTGGGTCTTTGTTGCTATGCGTGGACTTCTCCTTGCAGTGGCTTCTCTTGTTGTAGAGCACAGGCTCTAGGGGTGTGGGCTTCAGTAGTTGTGGCACACGGGCTCAGTAGTTGTGGTGCACTGGCTTAGTTGCCCTGTGGCATGTGGGATCTTCCCGGACCAGGGATCGAACCCATGTCCCCTGCACTGGCAGGCGGATTCTTAACCACTGCACCACCAGGGAAGTCCTTAAATAAAACTTCTATATACAAGTAAGTATATGCATAGAAATGTTTAAAATTCTACACAGTATAGTTTAGACAATTTTATAGTTTCTTATTACCCTGCATGTTATATTTTTTCCAAGGAATATATATTTATTTCTTATTTCTTATATTTCTTATATATTAAATTTTAAAAGTGAATCAAATGTTGAACTGCAGTGCAAAAGTTAAGGAATCAAAGTCCCTGGGAGTTTCAGGCCATCTGAAATCTATCTGAGTGTTTTGTGAACTTTCTTATTTAGGAAGACCAGAGCTCCATGTCACTAGTGAATTTAAACTGTACTTCCATGCAGCATAAAATAACACAATATTGTAAAACAATTATACTCCAACAAAGATTTAAAAAAAAAAAAGTACTTCCCCCAAATATTTGGTTGGCAAGTTAAGAAGAAAAAGAGCTTCTCAGCTCTTAAATTTTTCTTTCTAGTAATGCTTCTATATAATATATATGTGTGTGTGTATATATATATATATATATACACATATATACATATATATATGTGTATATATATATATATGTATGTATGTATATATATATATATATATATGTATGTATATATATATATATATATATATATATATATATATATGTATATATATATCTCCCCAGTTTTCGGAAAAGCTAGTTTAAAATATAAGAAACATGTACACTTCAGTTGGAAAATATTTACACTAAATCAGTGAGCAAAATTTCACTGATCAGTTTGTGTTATATGTCCATGAAGTGGAGGAGGGAAGATAGCTGACCTCCACATCTCTTTAAACATCTCTTGCCTTTGCCACTGTGAAATTTTAATAACCACACCAAGGAGGAAACAAACAGGTCACTAATGTCCTCTGTGTGTGTGTTTGTTCCTTGGCAAAGGATTCCTTGGCAGACAAGTGAAGGTGGTGGTTTACTGTCCATTAAAATGTGCTACTAAGCAGAAAGAAAAAAGCTTCTGCCCAGCGCCTGCCCTGGTCCCTGGGCCCTGGCTCTCTGAATGGTGTAGGTGCGGGAAGCTAATGAACCTTTTATATTGACAGTCATAAAAAGGGCCAATGGCTCTCCGTGCAGTAATGGACTCTACAGTGAAACCTGCCTAACAAGCTTCATAAGGAACTATGAGAAAATCAATTGCCTCATTGAGGTTAGTCTCACATAGCTTTGCAGCAAAATAATCTAGTGGAGGTCAATCCACTGCTATTTCATGAAAATTAAAAAATGGCTTTTGAACCGTGTTTCCCTCAATTTTAAAAGAACAAATAGATTTTCCACTCACTCAGCCACAGTTGTCTTTATCACAAGTCAAAAACAACCAGAAAAAAAAAAAGACAACAAAAATGAATGAGGAACATAATCATTGTTTTGTTCCTAACAGTATAAAACAATAACAACATATATTTGCATGGAACTTTCAGGTTCAATGATTATTTTTTAACAGCCTTGTGAGGTAGGCATCACTATCTCTGCTTTACACATTAAGCTCCAAACCTAGATTTAAACTCATCTCTTTTACTTCCAACTGCAGGGAGTTGTGTGTGTGTTTTCTCCCTATTTTACTTCCCTGCATTTCAAGCAGATGGTCAGACAATATGCTTCTTTCTCAGGGAATATTTATGGCAAGAAGGAAAGACAATGTAGTTGGAAGCAAGGCTTTCTTCCTCCCTTCCTTCCTTGCATCCTTCCTTCCTTCTTTCCTTATTCTTTCTTTTCTTTCTGTAAAACCCAAGTCCCTTAAAGAGATGATTCTGTGTATCCCTGAGAGAAGAGCTCAGGGACTCCTTAGAAAGCAGGTAGAGGAGAAAAATAGAGATTTTCCTGAGACCGGGAGGATGGGATGTAAGAGAAACCTAGCAGTTTTTGGATGCCAATACTTTGGGTTTAAAGATACGGATGAACAGAGAAGCATTAGCAAAATGTGCCATAGAAGTAGAGGAAAAATAACAAACAAGACCTAAGAGGAGCGACTATTCAAAGTAGTGATGTTGAGGCTGAATAACCGTCCCTCAAAAGGTAGCTGTGTCCAAATCCCCAGAACCTGAGAATGTGACCCTCCATGGCAGACAAGACTCACAGACGTGAGTAAACTAAAGATCCTGAGATGGAGTCATGACCCTGGATTATCTGGCTATGCCCTAAATGTAATCACACATGTCCTTACAAGAAGGAAGCAGAGGAGGTCTGGGTATAGAGCAGTAGGTGTGATGATGAAAGCAAGAGGTTGGAGTTAGGTGGAGAAGGAGCCACACGCCAAGGAATGAAGCTGGAAAAGCCCCGAAGTCTCCAGAGAGAACACAGTACTTCTAGCACCTTGATTTTAGATTCTGCCCTCCAGAACTGTAAGAGAATAAGTCTGTGTATGTGTGTGTGTGTCTGTGTTTGAAGCCACTATGTTTGCCGTTATGTGTTACAGCAGCAATAGGATACTAGTACAAATGATAAATGAGAAAGTTTATCAAACCCCAATGAAAGAGAGATGAAAGTCCACAGATTACAGGAGGGCACAGAGAGCTGTATAGGAGATACAGATTTTAAAAATCCACATTAGACCTATGAGAATGAAATTTTAAAACATCAAAGACGAGAATGTCAAGGCTTTCAAGGTTTCAACAACTGAACACCTGAAAAGGAAGTCTTATTAGCCTTCTTGATAGAAATAGTAATTAAAGGAAGACAACTAAATGGTACTTTCAAAGAGATGAAGGAAACATATTGTGTGAAGCAAACTAGAATTTTATGTCCAGTTAAATATCATTTAGATGTTAGCATGAAATAAAAACACCCTCTCTAGAAACACTCAGAACAAAATACCCCAGGAAGAAATGGAAGATATTGTGGGATATTTGAGAATTAACCATGAATAAATAACTAAAGAAATTTGTAGCTTATAAATTAATAAAGTTGAAAACATTTCCATAACAGTTTGATGTAGATAACAGCAACGTGGTTGTGACAGTGATAGAGACACTGAGGAACAGAGATGAGAGAATGCTTGAGTTGAGTGCAGCATGTGCACTGAAACATGTGTGCTCTATGCAAGCATTACATAAAAATGCTGTCTAAATTACCAATATATGTATTTGTTATATAATTGTTATGGCATCTTGGATAGTTGGCCTCTTTCTCATTATAAAATGTATGTCTTTACCCCTGAAAATATTACTCATTCTGTAAACAATTTCACTGGAAATTAATATAGCTACTTTAGCTTTTCTATTGTTTAGTTTTGGGTTTTGGTTTTGGTTTATTTTTAACTTTTGTTTGGTTTGGTTTTTTTTGTTTGTGTGGTATTTTTCCAGCTGGTGTTCTTGTCTATCTGGTTTTGTGTCTGTAAACAATTTTGAAAGTCCTTGTCTCTTATTTCTTCTAATATTTGTTTATGCCTATTCTCTCTTCTGGGATTCCAATTATACATATATTAGGCCTCCTGAAAATTTTCAGTAGATTTAGAACTCTCTCCTCTGTTCTTTTATTCTTTTTTTCTCTGTATGTTTTAGTTTGGGTAATTTCTATTGACCTATGTATAAGATCGTTGTTTTTTATTTAGATTTGTAGAGTCTGCATTGAGACTGACAAAAGGATTCTTCATCTCTGTTGCTTTTTTTTTTCATTTATAACATTTCCATGTGATTATTTTTTACAGTTGCCAGTCACCTGAAATTATCTGTCCCTTCTTGTACACTGTCTACCTTTTCCATTAATGGCTGTAACATATTAATAATAGTTATCTTAAATTCCACATTTGGTTCTGATAATCCAAGGACTGCTTTGTCTCTTCAGAGTGAGTATTTTCTTGACTTCTGTCATACCTCATGATATTCTGTTGTGAGATGGATATGTTGTATAGGACAGCAGCTACGAAAGCATTTTTGTTTAGTTCTTGGACATGAGCACATCTTTCCTTACGCCAGGCTTTTAGAGTTGGGGGTGAGGGGTCTGTGCAAACATAGTAAAGGGCTGGTTGGATGGAAGTTTGCCCTCCACGTGGTTTGGGTCTCCCTGCTCAGCCAGGGTAAAAGGTGGGGCTAACACATATTCTCCCATCATCAGAATATATCTTCATTGGAGAAATGTCTATTTAGGTTTTCTGCCCATTTTGGGATTGGGTTGTTTGTTTTTTGGATATTGAGCTGCATGGGCTGCTAGTATATTTTGGAGATTAATCCTTTGTCAGTTGCTTTGTTTGCAAATATTTTCTCCCATTCTGAGGGTTGTCTTTTCGTCTTGTTTATGGTTTCCTTTGCTACGCAAAAGCTTTTAAGTTTCATTAGGTCCCATTGTTTATTTTTGTTTTTATTTCCATTTCTCTAGGAGGTGGGTCAAAAAGGATCTTGCTGTGATTTATGTCATAGAGTGTTCTGCCTATGTTTTCCTCTAAGAGTTTGATAGTGTCTGGCCTTACATTTAGGTCTTTAATCCATTTTGAGTTTATTTTTGTGTATGGTGTTAGGGAGTGTTCTAATTTCGTTCTTTTACATGTAGCTGTCCAGTTTTCCCAGCACCACTTATTGAAGAGGCTGTCTTTTCTCCGTTGTATATTCTTGCCTCTTTTATCAAAGATAAGATGACCATAGGTACATGGGTTTATCTCTGGGCTTTCTATCCTGTTCCATTGATCTACATTTCTGTTTTTGTGCCAGTACCATACTATGTTGATTACTGTAGCTCTGTAGTATAGTCTGAAGTCAGGGAGCCTGATTCCCCCAGCTCTGTTTTTCTTTCTCAAGATTGTTTTGGCTATTTGGGGTCTTTTGTGTTTCCATACAAATTGTGATTTTTTTGGTTCTAGTTCTGTGAAAACTGCCATTGGTAGTTTGATAGTGATTGCATTGAATCTGTAGATTGCTTTGGGTAGTGATAGTCATTTTCACAATGTTGATTCTTCCAATCCAAGAACATGGTATATCTCTCCATCTATTTGTATCATCTTTAATTTCTTTCATCAGTGTCTTATACTTTTCTGCATACAGGTCTTTTGTCTACATAGGTAGGTTTATTCCTTGGTATTTTATTCTTTTTGTTGCATTGGTAAATGGGAGTGTTTCCTTAATTTCTCTTTCAGATTTTTCATCATTAGTGTATAGGAATGCAAGAGATTTCTGTGCATTAATGTTGTATCCTGCTACTTTACCAAATTCATTGATTAGCGCTAGTAGTTTTCTGGTAGCATCTTTAGGACTCTCTATGTATAGAATCATGTCATCTGCAAACAGTGACAGTTTTACTTCTTTTCCAATTTATATTCCTTTTATGTCTTTTTAGTCTCTAATTGCTGTGGCCAAAACTTCCAAAACTATGTTGAATAATAGTGGTGAGAGTGGGCAACCTTGTCTTGTTCCTGAACTTAGTGGAAATGGTTTCAGTTTTTCACCATTGAGAATGATGTTGGCTGTGGGTTTGTCATATATGTCCTTTATTATGTTGAGGTAAGTTCCCTCTATGCCTACTTTCTGGAGGGTTTTTATCATAAATGGGTATTGAATTTTGTTGAAAGCTTTTTCTGAATCTATTGAGATTGTCATATGGTTTTTATCCTTCAATTTGTTAATATGGTTTATCACATTGATTGATTTGCATATATTGAAGAATCCTTGCATTCCTGGGATAAACCCCACTTGATCATTGTGTATGATCCTTTTAATGTGCTGTTGGATTCTGTTTGCTAGTATTTTGTTGAGGACTTTTGCATCTATGTTCATCAGTGATATTGGCAAGTAGTTTTCTTTCTCTGTGACATCTTCGTCTGGTTTTGGTATCAGGGTGATGGTGGTCTCGTAGAATGAATTTGGGAGTGTTCCTCCCTCTGCTATATTTTGGAAGACTTTGAGACGGATAGGTATTAGCTATCTCTAAATGTTTGGTAGAATCTGCCTGTGAAGCCATCTGGTCCTGGGCTTTTGTTTGTTGGAAGATTTTTAATCACAGTCTCAATTTCAGTGCTTGTGATTGCTCTGTTTATATTTTCTATTTCTTCCTGGTTGAGTCTTGGAAAGTTGTGCTTTTCAAAGAATTTGTCCACTTCTTCTAAGTTGTCCATTTTATTGACATATAGTTGCTTATAGTAATCTCTCATGATCCTTTGTATGTCTGCAGTGTCAGTTGTTACCTCTCCTTTTTCCTTTCTAATTCTGTTGATTTGAGTCTTTTCCCTTATTTTCCTCATGGGTCTGGCTAAAGGTTTATCAATTTTGTTTATCCTCTCAAAGAACCAGCTTTTAGTTTTATTGATCTTTTTGCTATTGTTTCCTTCATTCCTTTTTCATTTATTTCTGGTCTGATTTTTATTTCTTTCCTTCTGCTAACTTTGAGGTTTTTTGTTCTTTCTCTAATTGTTTTAGGTGTAAGTTTAGGTTGTTTATTTGAGATTTTTCTAGTTTCTTAAGGTAGGATTTTATTGCTATAAAATTCCCTCTTAGAACTGCTTTTGCTGCATCCCATAGGTTTTGGGTCATCATGTTTTCACTGTCATTTGTTTCTAGGTATTTTTTGATTTCCTCTTTGATTTCTTAAGTGATCTCTTGGTTATTTAGTAGTGTATTGTTTAGCGTCCATGTGTTTGTATTTTTTACAGTTTTTTTTTCTTTTTCCTGTAATTGATATCTAGTGTCTTAGTGTTGTGGTCGGAAAAGATACTTGATACAATTTCAATTTTCTTAAATTTTCCGAGGCTTGATTTGTAACACAGGATATGATCTATCTTGGAGAATGTTCCATGAGCAGTTGAGAAGAAAGTGTTTTCTGTTGTTTTTGGATGGAATGTCCTATAAATATCAATTAAGTCCATCTGGTCTAATGTGTCATTTAAAGCTTGTGTTTCCTTATTTATTTTCATTTCGGATGATCTGTGCATTGGTGAAAGTGGGGTTTTAAAGTCCCCTAGTATTACTGTGTTACTTTCTATTTCCCCGTTTATGACTGTTAGCATTTGCCTTACGTATTGAGGTGCTCCTATGTTGGGTGCATAAATATTTACAATTGTTATATCTTCTTCTTGGATTGATCCCTTGATCATTATGTAGTGTCTTTCTTTGTCTCTTGTAGTAGTCTTTATTTTAAAGTCTATTTTGTCTGATATGAGAATTGCTACTCCAGCTTTCTTTTGATTTCCATTTGCATGGAATATCTTTTTCCATCCTTCCATTTTCAGTCTGTATGTGTCCCTAGGTCGGAAGTGGCTCTCTTGTAGACAGCATATATTTGGGTCTTGTATTTGTATCCATTCAGCTAGTCTATATCTTTTGAAGCATTTAATCCATTTACATTTAAGGTAGTTATCAATATGTATGTTCCTATTACCATTTTCTTAATTGTTTTGGGTTTGTTATTGTAGGTCTTTTCCTTCTCTTGTGTTTCCCACCTAGAGAAGTTCCTTTAGCATTTCTTGTAAAGCTGGTTTGGTGCTGCTGAATTCTCTTAATTTTTGCTTATCTGTAAAGGTTTTAATTTCTCTGTCAAATCTGAATGAGATCCTTGCTGGATAGAGTAATCTTGGTTGTAGGTTTTTCCCTTTCATCACTTTAAATATGTCCTTCCACTCCCTTCTAGCTTGCAGAGTTTCTGCTGAAAGATCAGCTGTTAACCTTATGGGGATTCCCTTGTATGTTATTTGTTGCTTTTCCCTTGCTGTTTTTAATATTTTTTCTTGTATTTAATTTTTGATAGTTTGATTAATATGTGTCTTGGCATGTTTCTCCTTAGATTAATCCTGTATGGGACTCTCTGCACTTCCTGGACTTGATTGACTATTTCCTTTCCCATGTTAGGGTATTTTTCAACTTTAATCTCTTCAAATATTTTCCCAGACCCTTTCTTTTTCTCTTCTTCTTCTGGGACCCCTATAATTCGAATCTTGGTGCGTTTAATATTGTCCCAGAGCTCTCTGAGAGTGTCCTCAGTTCTTTTAATTCTTTTTTCTTTATTCTGCTCTGTGGCAGTTATTTCCACTATTTTATCTTCCAGGTCGCTTATCCATTCTTCTGCCTCAGTTATTCTGCTATTAATTCCTTCTAGAGAATTTTTGATTTCAGTTATTGTATTGTTTCTCTGATGTTTCTCTCAACACCAGACTGGGCTTATGGGTTTGGAGGAGTAAGATCACAAAGATAAAAGTCATGCTCACCATATCATATCAAGGGTACATGCTATCATCACTGTTAATGTTGACCTTGACCACCTGGCTGAGGTAGTATTTGTTAGGTTACTCCACTGTAAGGTTGCTCTTTTCCTCCTTTTCATACTGTCCTTTTTGGAAGGAAATCACTGCATAGCCTGCTTTAAGGAGTGAAGAGTTATGCTTACCTCCTGAGGGTGGATTCTCAAAGTCTAAATTCCAGGAACAATGGCACTTTTCAGTGAGATGATTACCACATTATCTGTCCTCTACAATCAGTGTCATTTTCTACTGCTAAGAGTAAAGTATCTCATTTCATCCAGTAAAATAAACCTGGTTTTCATGTTTTATTACCTTTTCAAGATGCAATATAAAATCTGTGGATGTTTTAAAGGAGAAGCAAGTATCTTGTGGTATAGAATTGTACTGCCATTGTGAGAGGCTTCGTGAGAGAAGGAACCCGTTATTATACTCCAACCCTAAGGAGGAAAATGTGGTCTGCTAATAATGATAAAGACAGGGGCAATTTCAATCTCCAAAAGCAAAAACACTGAAACTACCTCTTCTCTGTTTCCAGAGTTGTTTCATTGAGCTTTCTGATGTCAGTGACAGTTTATTTTCTGAAATGTAACAACCGTATATACAGTCAGGACAACTCAATATTAATCTGACCTGGGACTGGTCATGACCCACCAAATGGGACTCCTTACCTGTATATTTAGAATGTGGTCCAGATGTTTGGTAAAAGCTAAATCAAGTAAACTCAATTTATAGATCCTAGGGGCTCACTGTATTGGAGGAGAGGGGGAAATTAATCCAAATAAATGTTTTGAGACAAAAAAAAGAGGATGCATCACATAGCAAATTGGTCATAAAAGGGCAAACCTCAATGGATATAGCAACGTATTTTTAAAGTTATTCTGCATTTCCTAGACTGGTCAATTAATTCAAAGCGCACTTAAAAGATACAATATGCAGCATTTTATTCTTGAATTACTAGCTAGTTTCTTTATTTCTAAAATGCTATAAATTATAAAATGCATTGATTTTTTTACATTTCATTTATTTTCAAGAAAAAATTGTGAAATTTGAGAAAATACGAAAAATATTTTAGATTGTCACAATATTGTCACAATTTTTTTTATTCCTGCATATGTCCTAATAGGAGCATTGATTGTTTAATGATGAATACGTAACTTCTAGGGAATAGTCAATATTGTTATTATTAAATTGTTGTTTTAAAATTTACACCATTTCCTCATACACTTAGGCAAGTATACACAAATCATGATCGTGAATAAATGATACCCAAAATAAAATAAAATTATATTTTAATGATTAAAAATACTTTTTGAAATTTTTGATATAATTTTGATATGTTTTATAGCTTCTGAAATAATATTTTTACCTATTCTACATTTTTAAGTGAGTGTTAATGTAGTATATTTTATACTTAGTAAAATATTCCCCTTTAAAGTGTTACGGTTTAAAACGTACACAATTGACAAGTGTACACATTTGTGTGACACTATATTTAAGATAAAGAACTTCTCAATCACACTGAACATTCATGTACAAGCCTTGTGTGGATATAAGTTTTCATTTCTCCTGGGTAAATACTTAGAAGTAAAATTGAGAGATCAGTTAAATCTAATGTAATCATTAACATGGTTGGAATCTAACACACCGTTTTGCTATTTCTATTTCCCCATCTATTCTTTGTTACTTTTTCCTCGTTACTTAACTTCTTTTTGGTTAACAAATATTTTTATGATTTTCCTTTATCTCTACTGGCTGATATAGGGCTTAAAAGATACCTCTTAATTTATCATAATCTAACTTCAAATAATACTACACCACTTCACATATAGTCATAAGAACTTTATACCGTTTTACGTCCATATTTCCCCTCTCATGCTTTATGCTATTGCTTTAATCATTTTACTTCTATGCTTGTCATGAACTGTGCAATACATTGTTACTCTTTTTCTTTAAAAAATTTTCTTTTGAAGCAATTAAAAATGACACAAACTATATTTTATCTTTATCCTCATTTTCACTGTTTCCAGTGATTTTCATTTCTGTTTGGATCCAAATTTCCATCCACTATCATGATCCTCTACCTGAGGAATCTTCTTAATGTTTCTTGTAGTGCAAGTCTGCTTGTTTATCCACAGTTTCCCATTAGAAAACTTCTGTAAGTTTTCCTTGTTCTTCTGTGGGTGAAGTTCCTCAGTGCTTTGTCTTTTTATCTTTGGTTTCCTGGAGTTTTCCTACATTGTGGCTAGTTGTGGAGGGTTTTTTTTTTGGAGGGGATGGGGGATGTTTCTGAGCTTCTTTGATCTGTGGTTTAGTTTCTTCATTAACTTTTCACTATCTCTTCACTTCTCTTTTTCCTCTCTTTTCCTCTCCTTCTAAAATTCCAATTCCAATTATGTTAGACAATCTGATGTCCCACAGCCTTTGAATGCTCTATTTTTTCATATTATTTTTTTCCTATAATCCAGTGTGAAAATTTCTGTTACTAATTCAAATTCACTAATTCCTTTTTTGTGCCCAACCTGCTGATAAGTACATGGAATAAGTTCTTCTTCTCTGATACTGTTTATTTTTTAATTTATAGTATTTCTATTTAATTATTTTTTAGTCTCCAACTTTTCACTGAAATTCCCTATCTAGTCATACATGTTGAACTATATACTTCCACTCTGTCTTTTAACATAATAAGCAGAGTTATTTTAAAGTCCCTGTTGGATGGCTCCAACATTTTGGATTTCTCTAAATTTTGTTCTGTTGATTTCTTTAACTCACACTTTATTTTTTAACTTTGCTTTTATTGTGTTTCTCACTTTTTAATTGAATATAGGACATTGTATAGAATAAAATGGTAGAGACTGTGGCAAATTTTGTTTATACTCCCAAAGTGGCCCATCTCTTCTCCTCTAAGACCATTCGTGTGGAAGGTTGATTCAGCCTGGTTGGTTGAGCTGAGCTTGGTTCTGTGGTTACTTTCCTCACTGGCAGTGCACCCAGGCTTCAAGTTCCTGCAGCAGGGCTTGGTGTTGAGCTCAGGTGACAGAGGGATTTTCTCAGTGTTTCCGCTCCATCATCAGCTTTCAGAAGCCACTTCTGATCCGCCCTCTTTCTCAGAAAGCCCTGTGCACTCAGGGAGCAGGAACCAAGCATTCTTAGATGTCTTTTGCTTACACGCCTCCTCCAGAAGCAGTAGTCTTTGCATGTGCTGGAAGCTGGAGGGTCATCTCCCTTTACCATAGGCTTTGACTTCACATAGAGAAGGGTCTGAGGAGGTGGGTGATATTTCTTAGCTGCCCCCAGCAGCCACTGATCATCACTGGGATGCCCGTGCCATCCAGGGAGGAGTCTCCCCAGCCCCCTGCCCTGTCCTCCTCCAGAGCACCTGGTGGAAGCATGAGAAAGAGTGAAAGTGAGTTTAGACTCCTCTCACATCCCAGCTCCCAGTTATTCTAGGCTGTTGTTGGGCCAACACATGGCTTTTAAGACTTTGTTAAAACTTTTTAGCTGCTTTCTTCTTACCCTCTTTTACAAGGGCCACCCATTTCTCACACACTCCGCTAAAGGCAAAACAGTTTGTGTGCCCTTAATTTCCTTGGACAGTCTGAGCAGCCTTCATCATTCGGAACACTTGGCTGCTCTCTGATGGGTTCAAGGAAGGTTATCTTCTAGAGATTTTCTGACCCTTTCTCATTGTTAGGATTGAAGTGGCATTCCCTTGAAGCTTTTGACATACAGGGTGGAAACACAACCCCTCATCTGTTTTGTCCTCATTCTAGCTATTTTCAGTGATGAAACACAGAAGCCTTAGTCCCCATATGGATATTACTATTTTAAGGTTTCTTCTAATTTTAAGGTTCTTAAACCACAGACTCCTAGAGAAATGGTTGTTTTGAAACTTCAGAGGAGAGCTACAGGGAGTATTTATTTCATAGTAACTAGGGAGAAGAGTAGTCCTCTGATATATAAAATGATATTTAATCATGTCATTTCTAAGTCACAAAAATACCACACTACTTTGACTCAATTGCCATGGGAAAGTATCATCAAGTTGTAACCAGTTTAAAAAGATGCATTTAATATATAAAAATATGAACTATACTTATTTTTCACTTACTGTACTCACTATACACCCTTTGACAGTTTCCTCCTTTCTAGCCCCTGAAGAAATTCTGTCAGGTCTCTTAGTCTTTGAGGATCCCTCCTAGTTTTCATTAAGTTCACTAGCCAACAATCAGTCTATGCCTCCAAGTTCATTGATTGTTCAGTTTCTCTGCTTTCCCCAACTTGGGTCTACTTTGGGCTTGAAAGTCGTGTGTGGAGAATCCCTCCTTTTCCCTTTCCTCCTCCACCTTGTGGTTTTTTTGGGACCCCCTTCACGGCCAGGGTGAAGGAAAGAGGAGGTTAAAGCAGCGGTGCTGATAAATGTTCAACAGCCAGTTCTCCAAAGAATAAGAGAGATCTTGATCCGTAGTGCTTGCTGATGTCCTTGGTAGAAAGGCTCCTGTGATAGCTGATTTGATGCTACCAGCATACGCATCTCTGAGCACAAAGATGAGAAGAGATGCACACGGGCAGCTTTTCTGGGTGCCATCACTCTCCTGGGCTGGAGGGAAGGCAATGTGCTCCTTGTCTAGGGCAGATGTAGTCTGCTGCTGGTGCACTGAGCATGGAAGTAACCTGGTTTTCAAGCTTGTGTGGTTCACCTGAGGTTCCTTCCTTCTGCAGCTTCAGTGACGGCTCTTTCCTGCTGAAGACTCTCCTGTCCCAGGCTTCAATTTTTGCACCCTCTTGCCCCTCAGGTGGTACAAACAAGCAGGATTTTTCCATAGGGTCTATATATAAGCCCTGAAAAACATGTCTCTTTGGTGGAAGGACAGCTCTCTCACAGCGATACCCTCCTTATTCAACCTTCCCACTACAGCTGGCCAGTCGCAGTGTCTCATATTTAGTCTTTTCAGGCAAGAGTCAAATACCAGTCCTTAAATAAAAATAAAATAAACAGCCAGCAGTCTTCACATTGCCTTTCCATGTTGGTGGCTTCGTACACACCAAGACAGAAAGGGTCATAATTTAACGATTAAAGTCCTATCATTCTACGATATTTCAGTTTAAATGTATAGAGAATAAGAGATAACTGAAATATCTATAAATAAGAAAATATAAGCAGTTTGTGTAGAGATATAATCCAGAAAATAGTTTGAAAGCAATAGCTTTGGAATGCGAAGCCCACATACTGTGCTATCCCTTGCTAACAAAGTGGTTCTGCAGACATTAAATGAGCAATAATTGCCTTAAATTGTGAAGTTTTTATTTTTTACTTCAGTCAAAGACAGAGTGGTAAAATGTGGAGCTCAGTGGGGCGGCCTGAGAAATCTCAAGGTCTGCATATTAATGGAAACTCCGCCATAAATGGTTTTGCAGTGTTGCCCTAAGCAAGATGCTGTCTCTCATTTGTTTCATTTTTCTCATTTATAAAATGAAGATAATAGAAGAGAATTCATCACAGGATCACCTTAGATATTAAACAGGAAAATGAAAATTTGTTATTTCCTCCACATTCATTCTCTGTGTCTGGCTCTCATTTTTCTCTCTCCTTCATTTCTCTACTAAGCTGGTCTTCACCCAGTTTGTTTCTACACCGTTACTTTCCGTCGGTGTTTCAGTCCCATCGCCGCCTGCCTTTCCTTCCCAACCCCTATGGGACTCCCTGTCTCAGCACACAGCCCGGTATCCTCTCTGCCTTCATCCTGCACCTGTCAAGGCACTTGACACATGATGTTTTCCTGATGCTTCCTCCTTTGCTTCTGCATGATCTTCTCCTATTTCACTCCTCAGTGAAAAATCACTCATTTAGTGATTTCCCCTCTTCTGCCTTATTTACTGGATTTTTCTGTCTCACTTTCTTCATCTCTCAAATAAAAATAATAGTAGTATTTTATTCAGAGGATGTTGCTTGAAAACTCAGTGTATTGCTCTTTGGAGAGATCTGAGAACATGTCTTTTATAGAGCAGGAGCAATGTACCTGTTACTTATTAATGTATTTACCGTGATGAGTGAAAAAAAAGTTATGTAATAATAGATAACATTAATTGTTTGTTTATTATGTTCCAGGCACAGTTGCAGGGTCTTCAAAGAAAATGACTCAGAAACAATATAAGCTATATATTGTTATATATACAGGGTCAGAAAAATGCCCAGTTATCCCAATTTCATAGAAGAGTGAAGAGGTAAGTGACTCACCCAATGATGAGAAAGCTTGTGTTTGCACCTAAATTTGCCTGCCTTCAAATCCCGTGCTCTTTCACGAGCTCAGCTTTCACAGTGTAATGTCCATGGCTATGTCTTTTTTCTGCCTGTAAATATTTTACATTCCCTTCTGTGTTCACTGCCTCGTTGTGACATCATCAGATGCACAGTTACCATATCTAGAAATATCCATGAATTTTCAATCTCCCTCTACACTCCACATTCATTTAATCAGTGGCTCTTATTCATCTTATCTCTGTATTTTCCCTTTATTCCATCCTCTCCCCTCCAGATCTCTGCTGCTCTGCCACTCAGACCCTCATCATCTCCTGCACATTAAATGAGCAACTCTGTCCTTCCAACCCATCCTCCCAAACTACCATCAGAATATCTTTTATAAAATACAGGTCTGTTCATATAATTCTCCCTCATTCTGTATAAAAATCTGAAATTGTTCCCTACCATTTTCAGAATGAGCTCACAAACAGCCTAATATGTACAGATAATTCATAAACTGGTAAATGATAGACAGATAAGGTTATGGACTGAACATCGTGTCCCTTTAAAATTTGTATGTTAAAGCCCTATTCCCCAGCGGTAGTAATTGGAGGTGGTGATTTTAGGATATAATTAGGATTAGGTGAGGTCATGAGGGTGGTGCCCCCATGATGGATTCATGCCCTTTTAAGAAGAGGAAGAGAGACCAGAGTGCTCTCTCTCTCTCTCTCTTTTTCCATGTGAAGACAGTGAGAAGGGGGCTGTCTGCACACCAGGAAGAGAGCTCTTATCAGTTTCCAGAACTGTGAGAAATAAATTTCTGTTGGTTAAGCCACCCAGCCCATGATACTTTGTTATGGCGGCTCAAGCAGTCTAAGACAGAGAGGAAGAAAGAGAGAGAGAAAGAAAGAAAGAGACATTTCTTGATGACACATATGTACAAAAAAATAAGCAAATTCTTCCAAAACAAGCAAATTATCTTTTGCCACTATAAACTACCTTATGATCTTTCTTATCTTAAATTCCTCTTTAGCTTTCTTTCCCTTCCAAGAAAAATTCCAATTGCGTCTCAACATTTAACTTTAAACTGCCTTAACTTTTTCTGCAGGACTTTGTCCAGATCAGTAGCAGCAGTTATCATATTGCATGTTTTATTTATGGACCCTCATGCCATAGAGCAGTTCAGCCTTTTTCATCACTGGGACTCCGGTCCTTAGCATACCGACTGGTGTACAGTAGACAATAAATATGGGC
Organism: Eschrichtius robustus; assembly: GCF_028021215.1. Lineage (NCBI taxonomy): Eukaryota > Metazoa > Chordata > Mammalia > Artiodactyla > Eschrichtiidae > Eschrichtius > Eschrichtius robustus. Next base: position 3,981,879 of record NC_090832.1, on the reverse strand, counting down.
TGAGTTCATTCCAAGTGTCCCTTGTGTGCTGGTTTTTGTATTAGGTGCCAAAGGAGGAAAAAACAGAGAAGAAAAGACATGTAAAGGAAGGGTCCTTGCTTTCACACAGCTTACCAGCTACCTAGCACTGTACAATTAATAAGTGCTCTTCAGATGCAAGACCATCGGAAAAGCAGCATTATGTGACTAATAGCACTGTTCATAATCAAAGAGGTCTATGTGCCCTCTTTTACAATGACCCGTTCTGTTCCATCCCAATTCCTAGAGATGATAGAGCACTGTATCAAAGGAAGGAAATGCTCCCTCACAGAGAAGTTCCTGTCAGCGAACTCTCTTGTCATTTTCTCCACATGTGCTTTTACAAAGCATTCAGTTTTAATACACAAGGATTGCTCCCTCTGAAGAAGTCTATAACACTACGCATGCACACGCTCACACATGCGTGTGCACGCACAGATCTGCACACACTCACACGTGTGTACACACACATTGATGCACCCTCTTACACTACACACTCACATGTGTGCATGCAGGCAACCACAAAAAGGTGCCCTCTCTCTCGCTCACACACACACACACACACACACATACACATTCACACCTGGGTACTGAATTCTTGTGGAAATGAATCTCCTGTCCCTGGACACACTGTGAACTTAGCATTAATTCGTCCTTCAACTGGAAGAAGGCAAGCCTCAGTTTATAAAGTAGATTGAAGAAATGTGTGGTAAATTTTCTTGATTTTCTAACATTTCTCTCTCAAAGAGGTGAAATATTTCCATTCCCATGCAAACTGTTATTTTCAGGAGAAATTTCTGTTTTCACACAGAGACACTGACTCATCTCCTTCAGGTGGGAGTTTATGTTTAGCAAGACGCTTTCCAGGGGCAGATGGGCTCCATGAAGCTGTTTCTCAGTAATATTATCGGCAAGAAAATGTTAGCATTAAAATGACCTGAATAGTAAACACTATGTGGTTAAGTGCTAGTTGTCCAAATATTTTAAAGCAGTCTCAGTAAGAACCACTAAGGAAGAGAACTTCCCTACGTGCAGGCCTAAATAAGATCTCCTTTATCCCTGTTACTGCCTGTCATGGAAGTGCTCAAAGGGCCTACGCATCGGAGGATACTCCGAACTACTGATGTACAGTTAAAAATTGTTAGAGCTGTGCTACACGACCTTCAGACTATTTATGAAGTTGGCAGTACCAGACCCAGAGGCCCACTGCTGGTCCATATAGAACTTTAGGCAAATTAGGGAAAGGCTCATTTTCCTCTGGATCAGGGCTTCTCACCTCAGCCCTTCGGACACTGCAGATCAGATATGTCTTCGTTGTAAGGGACGGTTTGCAGTGGGCTGTCCTATATGCATTGTAGGCTGTTATCAGCACCCCTGGCCTCTACCTACTAAATGCTAGTAGTAGCCCTCTCCAATTATAAAAACCACAAATTGTCTCCAGACACCACTGTTCTTAAATAAATTGATTTATTTATTTATTTTTCTCAGTGTAAGCAATTGAAACAAATACATTTTCAGAAAGAGACATAAGTGTTGTGACCACAGATAGGACTCTTGTATGAATCTAGACTAAACATCAACATCATTTCTTTTTTTTTTTTTTTTGCCTCACTCCCAGTACTTTTTCATAATGATTTTATAATTATTTTCTTATTTTCTCTTTACTGCAAACTGTATATCTATTTTTTTAGCCTCAAGGGACTAAATTGGTAAACATGATAGTAAAAAGCAGTGCTGTGTCTTTTTGCCTACAATCTTAGACCAAACCTAAATTTCTTACTCAAATGATATAAAAATGTAAAGTCTTAATATATAAAATAAGTCTTACCAACCAGATCCAATTCTTTTCAATAAAATACATATTTCTAACAATAAATTCTCGTGTACTTTCCAGAGTCAGAGGCCACCAGCTACTGCCTTTAAACATGATTTGTTTTTGCTAGGAATTGACCAACAAATGATTATTTCCAAATTCCCTCATTAGATCTCTAAAAAATTCTTACCTCTTCCATAATAAAGAGTCTCTAGCTGAAGCTCTGACAACAGTTCTATTTGTGGAAATCCATTCACACAAACGTGGTTAAGTAAATTACAGTACATTCACTAGATTTGAACCACTGAAAACAATGTTTATGAGTCAATGACATTGGAAGATGTAAAAGAAAACACACAATATTATTTAGTTATCTCTATCTCTCTACATCAGTGTCATCTCTACCTCTATTTATATTATTTATATTACATTTAAGGAAACCCTGGATATAAATGAAACCAAGCATCAGCCTTGGCACTCAAGAGCTCTCCTAACACACCTCTTCTTACTTCATTTCACTTTCCAACATCTCACTGGTCACTGGTTCACCATACTCTCTTTGTGGCCTTGAAGAGTGACAGTGGTCCAGCCGATGTTTTCATGATCCTTCTCCCCTCCCTTCTCATCCCCCAATCCCTCCCTGTCAAGTGCAATCTCAGAAGTACAGAGCTATTTATAGGTCACTGCTATGGAAATTTTAAAATGTAAAAGCAAAATCACAAAGAACATTTTTATATTTGCATGTCTCGTGACAACACAGAGTTTATATCATTAGCTATAATTTTCTATGCATATATGATTCAACCCCATATTTCAGAAACAAAATGTATAATATCAACAGTGAGGTAGACATTATTTAGAGATACTGGTGAAGTCTTGTTTTGCCATAGTATCTAACACTATTTAGACATACACAGAGAAGGTCAATAAGAGTCTGTGAGAGATTTCTTTTTAATTAATTTTGATTAAATATTCAGTGAAACCCAGTTATATTTCCCAGTACACAACTTTTTTTTTTTTTTTTAAAGAAATTCACGTTCTTTTATTTATTTATTTATTTATTTATTTATGGCTGTGCTGGGTCTTCGTTTCTGTGCAAGGGCTTTCTCCAGTTGCGGCAAGTGGGGACCACTCTTCATCGCGGTGCGCGGGCCTCTCACCATCGCGGCCTCTCTTGTTGCGGAGCACAGGCTCCAGACGCGCAGGCTCAGTAATTGTGGCGCACGGGTTTAGTTGCTCCGTGGCATGTGGGATCCTCCCAGACCAGGGCTCGAACCCGTGTCCCCTGCATTGGCAGGCAGACTCTCAACCACTGCGCCACCAGGGAAGACCCCAGTACACAACTTTTAATGACTCTGTCTAATGCTCATATGATTTCCTCTGTTAAATTGTTTCCCTGTAGCACTTTCTTTTCTCAGTATGTTAGAAAAAAGTTATAGAGAAGAAGCATTTATTGTATTTTAAATTTATGCTCACTGCTGAGTGGATACCCAAAGCGCATTTGATAAATGCCCTTTCATAAATCAAAAAATAAATCAGGGGACAAAGATTGCTCAACAGCCTATCAGACTCATGTGGACCTCATTGCTCCATGCCCCATAATCTGCACAGCTCTGACACTGTAAATTGGAACTTAAGAACCATCTAGTGCTTATTATACAGTATCTCCTTCATTAATTATTTATCCATGTCAGAGGACTTTTACTGGGAATATTTAAAGATGAGAGCCATGGAGGAATGTTGATATTTGCTTCGGTGGATTTGTGGATTTACAGCTGGTTGAATATCATGCATTAGTTTGTGGGATAGGAGGTCTTTGTGTTTTCTCAACTTTTATCAGTGATATAGAAGACAACAAATATGCGTGTTGTGCAGGCAACTTATAAAATGGTTATTAAACAAATCACAAGTTCAGTGATTTTAGAACCATTCATAATGGTTCTAAAGCAAAATGGCCTTGAAATCAGAAAGATCTCCCAACCCTAGCTCAGAAATTTAATAATCATGTGACTTGGTCATTTTACTTAATCTCTCCCTTCCAGAGCATATTCGCATAGAAAACTGAACTATCTCTTCTTACACAGAAGGGCTCCTGGATGGGGAAAACAAAGTTGTAAAGTTTCCGAGGTAGAGGTAGAACCACTCTGGGAAAACCCAAACAGCATTTCTATTCCCAATACACAAACATACCACTTTTGGATAATCTTGATCGTGAATATATAGAGATTGGAAAGGAAAAAGTAAAATGGTCTTTATTCACAGATAATGTGTATGTATAAGTACAATATCCAAAGGAATTTACAAAAAAACAAAAACAAAACTAGTAAGTGAATTTTTCAAGGTAACGAAATATGAGATCACATACAAATGTCAGTTTATACAAAAGTCAGTTGTAATTTTACGTGTAAGCAGTGAACAATTGGAAAATAAAATTTAAAAGCAATACTATCTGTAATAATACCAAACACTTAAAATGAATAAGAATAAATCCATCAAAAGATATTCAAGATCTCTTCGAAAAACTTACAGAATTTTGTTGAGCAAAATTAAAGAAATCCTAAATCAAGAGAGATATGTACTATGATTATAGGTTAGAGAAGTCAATATAGGGAATGATTTGCACTAACTGATCAGTGACAGGTACCAAGACAGTGTGGGATTTGAATGAGGATAGACAAATATATTATGAAACAGAATCAACAGTCCACAACTATACTAACATTTAAATGGAAAACTGATTTTCAATTAAAAAAATCAAACAATTAATAGGGAAAGAAAGGTTTCTTCAACAAAAGGCGGTGAAACAACTTTATGTCCAAATTGCGGGAGCATGCCTCAAATTCTAATTTACACTATTTTTTCTCTCAGTGTAAATAATCAAAATAAGTACATTTGCAGAAAGGGACAAAGTGTCGTGACCACAGGCAAGACTCTTGTGTGATTATAGACCACACATCAACAATTCCTATTTTTTTGCACCACTTACAGTATTTTTCACTATGGCTTCATAGACATTTTCTTATTCTATCTGTAAACTGTATATCCTTTCATTTTTAGTCTCAGGGACTAATTTGATAAACATATGTGGAGAGCAGTGATATGTCTTTTTTATGTACAATTAGGTTGTATTCTCTACAGTTGTACAACAAACTAAATTTTCTATTAAAAGGATGTAAAAATATGAAGCCTTAAAATACAAAGTAAATCTTATTTCATCAACCTGATTCACGTCTTTCAAGTAAAATATGTATTTCTAACAATGAATTCTCCCATACTTTTCAAAGTCAGAGACCACAGTCACTGCCTTTAAATGTGATTTTTTTTGGGGGTGGGGGGGGTTAGGAATTTACCAGTAAATAATAATTTTTGATATATGAGAAAAATTGAGCTTGATCATAGATTTAAGGGTAAAAGCTAAAACTATACACGTAAAAGCTAACTAAGTTTATCTCTGTTGAATATGAATTTACCCATATTACCCCTCTGAACATTTACAGAATGTGTTAACACTACAAATATATATACACTGAAGTGTTTTCCTATGTCTATTTTTAACTGCTTAAACTTAAGTATTATTAAAATTATTTAAAATTGCACTAAATACTACTCAGCAATTAAAAATGAATAAAACGTTGATACCTGCTACAACATAGATGAACCTCAATGTAAGTGAAAGAAGCCAGACACAAAGGACTATATATGTGAATGCGTTCTCTGTTCTTACATGACAAGTGACCATACACTTAGCAGCTGACACAGCACTCCTCCTCCACTTGTGGGCTAGGGGTCTGGACACAGCTAGCTGGATCTTCTGCTAAGAAGTCAAGGTGTCAGCCAGACTGAGCACTAATCTGGAGACTCTGGGGAAGAGTCTGGTTTCAAGCTCATTCAAGTTGCTGGCAGGACCCAGCTCCTTGCTGCTGTGACACAGAGCTCCTCATTTCCTTGCTGGCTGTCAGCTCCCAGGGGCTGCTGGCTGTCAGCTCCCAGAGGCTGCTGTCCTGTCCCCGCATGGGGCCTCCTCCATTTCCAAAGCCAGCAAAGGCTCATCAGATTCTCTTAGGGCTTCGAATCTCTTCTCTGTCTTTCCCTCTGCTCCAACAGAGAAAACTCTCTGTGTTTAAAGCACTAATATGATTAGGCCCCCATGAATAATCTCTCTTTTGTCATATAAAGTACCAGTGTCCATCATTATAGTACAAGGGAAAAGAGGTCATGAAGAGCGCTTTAAATTCTGCTTATCACAATATTGTATGATTCTATTTATATGAATGTCCAAAAACGCAAATCCACAGATATAGAAAGCAGATTAGTAGTTACACGGTGCTGGAAGTAGGAATGGGAATGACTGCAAAATGGCCTGAGAGATGGTCTTGGGGTGATGGAAATGTTCTAGAACTGGATTGTGGTGATGGATGCACTAAAAATAACTAAATACATTTAAAACGAGTAAATCTATGGTACATAAATTGCACACCAACAGAGTTCTTTAAAATACTTAATATATTAACTGTTAAGTGTAATATATACAAATATGTAAATAAGCATGTACATTATGCATATTGTTAGCTCAGCTAGTTAGGTAGGTAGTAGGTAGGTACCTTGGGATAAAGACTTCTTAGAAAACACAGAAAAAGAAATAGCCATAAAACAAAATTTGTAAATTGGACTTCAACAACATTAAAAAGAAAAAAGAGAATTAAAACACATCTGCTCAATAAAAGCCACTGGTAAATAATTAACAGGAAGGCCATCCGCTGTAAGAAAATAGTTTTATTCCATGTATCTGACAAATGACCTACATCTAGAATATTAAAAACTTCCATAACTCAACAATAAAAAGACATAAAAACTCAATTAAAAGTTGGCAAATGATCTGAACAAATACTTAACAAAAGAAGAAATATGAGTTGCCAGTAAGCAAATAAAAGGGTACACAGCATCATTAGTCATCAAAGAAATGCAAACCATGCCCACTGTATAAAAACTATGCCTAGAATAATGTCAAACCCACTAGAATGGCTAAAATTAAAAAAACAAAAAAAAACAAGAAAAAAACTACTGACAATAGTTAGTTGACACGGATGTATAGAAGCAGAAACTTTCGTACGTTGCTAGCAGGAATTGAAAACACCACTGCAATTTCGAAGTTAAACGTACACCTACTGACTTATCAGTAACATCATTCTCCGGTATCTACACAAGAAATTTTATTTATACCCTCAAAACTTTGTCCAATATCATTCATCATAATTTTATTCATAATAATTAAACCCCGGAAACAACCTAAATGTACAACAGAAAAATGGGAAGCATTCTGTGCTACATTAATGCAATGAAATGCAACAATGAAAATAAATGAATTACCACTATCCATCAAAAATAAATAAAGCTCATAAGTATACCCTTGAATCGAAGAAGCCAGACACAGAAAGAACCCATTTCTATGAAGTTTTAAAAGAGGCAAAAAATAATTTATGGTAACAGAACCCAGCATAGAGTTTATCTAGAGAGTGTTGCTTGGGCAGGGCACCATGAGAACTCCTGAGGTGTTGGCTACAAGACTGCATTCACCACGTGATCATTTATTTAGCTGTATTTTTATGATCTGTGCACTTTCCTTAGTGTATGTTAACCTGCCAAAAAAAACTTTGAGAAAAGTGTGAGTAAAAATGAATGAGAAGATAAAACCAAAAACTGGGAAAAATATTTGCAAAAGACACATTTGATAAAGGACTGTTGTCCAAAATGTACAAAAAAATTTTAAACTCATCAATAAAAAATACAACAACTGGATTGAAAAATGAGTGAAACACCTAAACGACACCTCACCATCAGGGAAATGCAAATTGAAACAATAATGAGATAATACAACACACCTATTAGAAGGGCCAAAATCTGGAACACTGACAACACCAAGAGTTGAAGATGATGTGGAGTGACAAAAACTATCATTCATTGATGGTAGGAGTGTGCAGCCGCTTCGGAAGATGGTCTATCAGTTCTTACAAAACCAAGCATACTTTCCCCATACGATCAACAATCATGCTCCTTGGTATTTACTCATGAACTGAAAACTTGTGTCCACCCAAAAACCTGCGCACAAATGCTTAGAACAACTTTATTCATAATTGCCCAAACCTGGAGCAACCAAAACATCTTTCAGTGTGTAAATGGATAAACAAATTATGGTTCATCCAGACACTGGAATATTCTTCAACACTAAGAAGAAATGAGACTCGGGGCAAGATGGCGGAAGAGTAAGACACGGAGATCACCTTCCTTCCCACAGATACAGTAGAAATACATCTACACGTGGAACTGCTCCTACAGAACACCCGCTGAACGCTGGCAGAAGACCTCAGACCTCCCAAAAGGCAAGAAACTCCCCACGTACTTGGGTAGGGCAAAAGAAAAAAGAAATCACAGAGACAAAGAATAGGGACGGGACGGGCACCAGTGGGAGGGAGCCGTGAAGGAGGAAAGGTTTCCACACTAGGAGCCCCTTCGCGGGCAGACACTGCGGGTGGCAGAGGGGGGAAGCTTCAGAGCCGCGGAGGAGAGCGCAGCCACAGGGGTGCGGAGGGCAGAGCAGAGAGATTCCCACACGGAGGCTCGGCGCCGAGCAGCACTCACCAGCCCGAGAGGCTTGTCTGCTCCCCCGCCGGGGCGGGCGGGGCTGGGAGCTGAGGCTCGGGCTGTGGTCGGATCGCAGGGAGAGGACTGCGGTTGGCGGCGTGAACACAGCCTGAAGGGGTTAGCGCACCACAGCTAGCCGGGAGGGAGTCCAGGAAAAGGTCTGCAGCTGCCGAAGAGGCAAGAGACTTCTTCTTACCTCTTTCTTTCCTGGCGCGCGAGGAGAGGGGATTCAGAGCGCCGCCTAAACGAGCTCCAGAGATGGGCGCGAGCCGCGGCTACCAGCGCGGATCCCAGAGACGGGCGTGAGACGCTAAGGCTGCTGCTGCCGCCACCAAGAAGCCTGTGCGAGCACAGGTCACTCTCCACACCGCCCCTCCCGGGAGCCAGTGCAACCCGCCACGGCCAGGCTCCCGTGATCCAGGGACAACTTCCCCAGGAGAACGCACGGCGCGCCTCGGGCTGGTGCAACGTCACGACGCCTCTGACGCCACAGGCTCGCCCCGCCTCCTCCGTACCCCTCCCTCCCCCCGGCCTGAGTGAGCCAGAGCCCCCGCAGCAGCTGCTCCTTTAACCCCGTCCTGTGTGAGCGAAGAACAGACGCCCTCAGGCGACCTACACGCAGAGGCTGGTCCAAATCCAAAGCTGAACCCTGGGAGCTGTGCGAACAGAGAAGAGAAGGGGAAATCTCTCGCAGCAGCCTCAGAAGCAGCGGATTAAATCTCCACAAACAACTTGATGTGCCTGCATCTGTTGAATGCCTGAATAGACAACGAATCATCCCAAATTCAGGAGGTGGACTTTGGGAGCAGGATATATTAATTTTTCCCCTGTTCCTTTTTTTGTGAGTGTATATTTATATGCTTCGGGGTGAGATTTTGTCTGTATAGCTTTGCTTTATAATAGCTTTATTTTACTTCACTATATTATATCCTCTTTCTTTCTTTCTCTCTATTTTTTATCCCTTTTACTCTGAGCCGTGTGGATGAAAGGCTCTTGGTGCTCCAGCCAGGCATCAGGGCCATGCCTCTGAGGTGGGAGAGCCAACTTCAGGACACTGGTCCACAAGAGACCTCCCAGCTCCACGTAATACCAAACGGCGAAAATCTCTCAGAGATCTCCATCTCAACATCAAGACCCAGCTTCACTCAATGACCAGCAAGCTACAATGCTGGACACCCTATGCCAAACAACTAACAAGACAGGAACACAGCCCCATCCATTATCAGAGAGGCTGCCTAAAATAATAATAAGGCCACAGACACCCCAAAATACACCACCAGACGTGGACGTGCCCACCAGAAAGGCAAGATCCAGCCTCATCCACCAGAACACAGGCACTAGTTCCCTCCACCAGGAAGCCTACACGACCCACTGAACCAACCTTAGCCACTGGGGACAGATACCAAAAACAACGGGAACTACGAACCTGCAGCCTGTGAAAAGGAGACCCCAAACACAGTAAGATAAGCAAAATGAGAAGATAGAAAAACACACAGCAGATGAAGGAGCAGGGTCAAAACACACCAGGCCTAACAAATGAAGAGGAAATAGGTAGTCTACCTGAAAAAGAATTCAGAATAATGATAGTAACGATGATCCAAAATCTTGGAAATAGACAAAATGCAAGAAACATTTAACAAGGACGTAGAAGAACTAAAGAGGAACCAAGCAACGATGAAAAACACAATAAATGAAATTAAAAATACTCTAGATGGGATCAATAGCAGAATAACTGAGGCAGAAGAACGGATAAGTGACCTGGAAGATAAAATGGTGGAAATAACTACTGCAGAGCAGGATAAAGAAAAAAGAATGAAAAGAACTGAGGACAGTCGCAGAGACCTCTGGGACAACATTAAACGCACCAACATTCGAATTATAGGGGCCCCAGAAGAAGAAGAGAAAAAGAAAGGGACTGAGAAAATATTTGAAGAGATTATAGTTGAAAACTTCCCTAATATGGGAAAGGAAATAGTTAATCAAGTCCTGGAAGCACAGAGGGTCCCATACAGGATAAATCCAAGGAGAAACACACCAAGACACATATTAATCAAACTGTCAAAAATTAAATATAAAGAAAACATATTAAAAGCAGCAAGGGAAAAACAACAAATAACACATAAGGGAATCCCCATAAGGTTAACAGCTGATCTTTCAGCAGAAACTCTGCAAGCCAGAAGGGAGTGGCAGGATATACTTAAAGTCATGAAAGAGAAAAACCTACAACCAAGACTAATCTACCCAGCAAGGATCTCATTCAGATGTGATGGAGAAATTAAAATCTTTACAGACAAGCAAAAGCTGAGAGAGTTCAGCACCACCAAACCAGCTTTACAACAAACGCTAAAGGAACTTCTCTAGGCAAGAAACACAAGAGAAGGAAAACACCTACAATAACGAACCCAAAACATTTAAGAAAATGGGAATAGGAACATATATATCGATAATTACCTTAAATGTAAATGGATTAAATGCTCCCACCAAGAGACACAGACTGGCTGAATGGATACAAAAACAAGACCCATATATATGCTCTCTACAAGAGACCCACTTCAGACCTAGAGAAACATACAGACTGAAAGTGAGGGGATGGAAAAAGATATTCCATGCAAATGGAAATCAAAAGAAAGCTGGAGTAGCAATTCTCATATCAGACAAAATAGACTTTAAAATAAAGACTATTACAAGAGACAAAGAAGGACACTATATAATGGTCAAGGGATCGATCCAAGAGAAAGGTATAACAATTGTAAATATTTATGCACCCAATATAGGAGCACCTCAATACAGAAGGCAAATACTAACAGCCATAAAAGGGGAAATCGACAGCAACACAATCATAGTAGGGGACTTTAACACCCCACTTTCACCAATGGACAGATCATCCAAAATGAAAATAAATAAGGAAACACAAGCTTTAAATGATACATTAAACAAGATGGACTTAATTGATATTTGTAGGACATTCCACCCAAAAACAACAGAATACACATTTTTCTCAAGTGCTCATGGAACATTCTCCAGGATAGATCATATCTTGGGTCACAAATCAAGCCTTGGTAAATTTAAGAAAATTGAAATCGTATCAAGTATCTTTTCCGACCACAACACTATGAGACTAGACATCAATTACAGGAAAAGATCGGTAAAAAATACAAACACATGGAGGCCACACAATACACTACTTAATAACGAAGTGATCACTGAAGAAATCAAAGGGGAAATCAAAAAATACCTAGAAACAAATGACAATGGAGACACGACGACCCAAAACCTATGGGATGCAGCAAAAGCAGTGCTAAAAGGGAAGTTTGTAGCAATACAAGCCTACCTCAAGAAACAGGAAACATCTCGAATAAACAACCTAACCTTGCACCTGCAGCAATTAGAGAAAGAAGAACAAAAAAAAACCCAAAGCTAGCAGAAGGAAAGAAATTATAAAGATCAGGTTGGAAATAAATGAAAAAGAAATGAAGGAGACAATAGCGAAGATCAATAAAACTAAAAGCTGGTTCTTTGAGAAGATAAACAAAATTGATAAACCATTAGCCAGACTCATCAAGAGAAAAAGGGAGAAGACTCAAATCAATAGAATTAGAAATGAAAAAGGAGAAGTAACCACTGACACTGCAGAAATACAAACGATCATGAGAGATTACTACAAGCAACTCTATGCCAATAAAATGGACAACCTGGAAGAAATGGACAGATTCTTAGAAATGCACAACCTGCCGAGACTGAACCAGGAAGAAATAGAAAATATGAACAGACCAATCACAAGCACTGAAATTGAAACTGTAATTAAAAATCTTCCAACAAACAAAAACCCAGGACCAGATGGCTTCACAGGCGAATTCTATCAAACATTTAGAGAAGAGTTAACACCTATCCTTCTCAAACTCTTCCAAAATATTGCAGAGGGAGGAACACTCCCAAACTCATTCTACGAGTCCACCATCACCCTGATACCAAAACCAGACAAAGATGTCACAAAGAAAGAAAACTACAGGCCAATATCACTGATGAACATAGATGGAAAAATCCTCAACAAAATACTAGCAAACAGAATCCAACACCACATTCAAAGGATCATACACCATGATCAAGTGGGGTTTATGCCAGGAATGCAAGGATTCTTCAATATACGCAAATCAATCAACATGATACATCATATTAACAAATTGAAGGAGAAAAACCATATGATCATCTCAATAGATGCAGAGAAAGCTTTCGACAAAATTCAACAGCCATTTATGATAAAAGCCCCCAGAAAGTAGGCATAGAGGGAACTTTCCTCAACATAATAAAGGCCATATATGACAAAATCACAGCCAACATTGTCCTCAATGGTGAAAAACTGAAAACATTTCCACTAAGATCAGGAACAAGACAAAGTTGCCCACTCTCACCACTATTATTCAACATAGTTTTGGAAGTGTTAGCCACAGCAATCAGAGAAGAAAAAGAAATAAAAGGAATCCAAATCGGAAAAGAAGAAGTAAAGCTGTCACTGTTTGCAGATGACATGATACTATACATAGAGAATCCTAAAGATGCCACCAGAAAACTCCTAGAGCTAATCAATGAATTTGGTAAAGTAGCAGGATACAAAATTAATGCACAGAAATGTCTGGCATTTCTATACACTAATGATGAAAAATATGAAAGTGAAATTAAGAAAACACTCCCATTTACCATTGCAACAAAAAGAATAAAATATCTAGGAATAAACCTACCTAAGGAGACAAAAGACCTGTATGCAGAAAATTATAAGACACTGATGAAAGAAATTAAAGATGATACAAATAGATGGAGAGATATACCATGTTCTTGGATTGGAAGAATCAACATTGTGAAATGACTCTACTACCCAAAGCAATCTACAGATTCAATGCAATCCCTATCAAACTACCACTGGCATTTTTCACAGAACTAGAACAAAAAATTTCACAATTTGTATGGAAACACAAAAGACCCCGAATAGCCAAAGCAATCTTGAGAACGAAAAATGGAGCTGGAGGAATCAGGTTCCCTGACTTCAGACTGTATTACAAAGCTACAGTAATCAAGACAGTTTGGTACTGGCACAAAAACAGAAATATAGATCAATGGAACAGGATAGAAAGCCCAGAGATAAACCCACGCACATATGGTCACCTTATCTTTGATAAAGGAGGCAAGCATATACAGTGGAGAAAAGACAGCCTCTTCAATAAGTGGTGCTGGGAAAATTGGACAGCTACATGTAAAAGTATGAAATTAGAACACTCCCTGACACCATACACAAAAATAAACTCAAAATGGATTAAAGACCTAAGTGTAAGGCCAGACACTATCAAACTCTTAGAGGAAAACATAGGCAGAACACTCTATGACATAAATCACAGCAAGATCCTTTTTGACCCAGCTCCTAGAGAAATGGAAATAAAAACACAAATAAACAAATGGGACCTAATGAAACTTAAAAGCTTTTGCACAGCAAAGGAAAACATAAACAAGACCAAAAGACAACCCTCAGAATGGGAGAAAATATTTGCAAATGAAGCAACTGACCAAGGATTAATCTCCAAGATTTACAAGCAGCTCATGCAGCTCAATAACAAAAAAACGAACAACCCAATCCAAAAATGGGCAGAAGACCTAAATAGACATTTCTCCAAAGAAGATATACAGATTACCAACAGACACATGAAAGAATGCTCAGCATCATTAATCACTAGAGAAATGCAAATCAAAACTACAATGAGATATCATCTCACACCGGTCAGAATGGCCATCATCAAAAAATCTAGAAACAATAAATCCTGGAGAGGGTGTGGAGAAAAGGGAACACTCTTGCACTGTTGGTGGGAATGTAAATTGATACAGCCACTATGGAGAACAGTATGGAGGTTCCTTAAGAAACTAAAAATAGAACTACCATACGACCCAGCAATCCCACTACTGGGCATATACCCTGAGAAAACCATAGTTCAAAAAGAGTCATGTACCAAAATGTTCACTGCAGCTCTATTTACAATAGCCAGGGCATAGAAGCAACCTAAGTGTCCATCATCAGATGAATGGATAAAGAAGATGTGGCACATATATACAATGGAATATTACTCAGCCATAAAAAGAAATGAAATGGAGGTATTTGTAGTGAGGTGGATGGAGTTAGAGTCTGTCATACAGAGTGAAGTAAGTCAGAAAGAGAAAAACAAATACAGTATGCTAACACATATATATGGAATCTAAGGGAAAATAAAGGTCATGAAGAACCTATTGGCAAGACGGGAATAAAGACACAGACCTACTAGAGAGTGGACTTGAGGATATGGGGAGGGGGAGGGGTAAGATGTGACAGGGTGAGAGAGTGGCATAGACATATATACACTACCAAATGTAAAATAGATAGCTAGTGGGAAGCAGCCGCATAGCACAGGGAGATCAGCTCGGTGCTTTGTGACCACCTAGAGGGGTGGGATGGGGAGGGTGGGAGGGAGGGAGATGCAAGAGGCAAGAGATATGGGAACATATGTATATGTATAACTGATTCACTTTGTTATAAAGCAGAAACTAACACACCATTGTAAAGCAATTATACTCCAATAAAGATGTTTAAAAAAAAAAAAAGAAGAAATGAGCCATGAAACCATGAAAAGATGTGGAGGAGACTTAAATGTATATGACTAAGTGAAAGAAGCTAGTCTGAAAAAGTTAGCTACTATATGATTCCAACTACATGATGTTCCGAAAAAGACAAAACTATGGAGAGAGTAAAAAGATCAGTGGTTGTCAGGGGCTAAGAGGGAGGCAATAAATAGGTAGAGCACAGAGGATTTTTAAGGCAGTGAAACTATTCTGTATGATACTATCATGGTAAATACATGTTGTTATACCTTTGTCCAAGCCCACAGAATGTACAAAACAAAGAATGCGCTCTAACGTAAAGCAGAGACTTTGGGTGCTAACTATGTGTGAATGCTGAGTCATCTTTTGTGACCAACATACCATTTGGGGATGGCAGGGGAGGTTGTGTGTTGCCTGGGGTGGGACAGGGAACTCCCTGTACTTTCCACTCAAGTTTGCTATGAACCTAAAATTTCTATAGAAAATAAAATCTTAAAAAAAAAAAAAAGAAGTGCAAGGAAGGGACTAAAGACATAACATGGGAAAGGCTGCCAATGACTGAAAATGTGACAATTTGAGTATTTTAAAAATGACTGTAAAACACTGAAACACAAAGAATATATAAAATCCATAAATGGAATGTTATTACTTAAAGGGGAGTAAGAGAGAAAAAGCTAGAGAGAAGAAAAAAGAAAAACAGTGGAGGAAGCACCAAAGGCACTGTTTGCCGTTGACAGAAACTAGGACATCATTCTAGTTTGGGTCTTGCACAAAAGAGACCCTGGAACAAGGATTTGTGTGTATGCAGTTTATTTGGAAAATAATCCTGGAAACACCAGCAAAAGAGTGGGGAGGTCAGATGGAGAAAGGAGGAAAGCTTGAGAAAATGTGTAGAGTGCTTGCTATTAGCTAACTGTCACAGTGCTGAACTGGGGCTTGATCCTCATGGAAGATTCTGGAAGCCAGTGTAGAACGAACATGTCAGAGATATCTCAGCTGGGAGAGAAGGATCTTGGGTCTTTTTTCACCTATTCCTGTCAGGTATTGGTTAAAGCAGAAAGGAGGAAGGGGGTTGGCAGCATTAATTCCCTCTGGTCTGCTATGGTTACAGGCAAAGTGAGGTCTGGTCACCAGAGAAAGTTGTCAGGCAAAGAGCTGCAGTTTCTGTTGGTAGGAGGTAAGAGGAGTTTGTGCTGAAATGCTAAACCTACGGGAATGGGGGCAGGGAATCACAGCGCTGCTATAGGCACCAACTTCTCACTCTGAAAGTTGCCAGATAAAGGAAACGAATTAAACATATTTCTGTCATTCTTGTATGAAATGTACTTCAACGTAATCAGAGAATTCTAGCTCATGAGAGATATTTTTAGAGAAAAATTCCAACTAATAACTATAGAAATGAGAGAATAAAGAAATAACCATTTTGTTGGATAACCAACAAGGACCTAATCTATAGCACAGGGAACTCTGCTCAATGTTATGTGGCAGCCTGGATGGGAGGGGAGTTTGGGAGAGAATGGATACATCTATATGTATGGCTGAGTCACTTTGCTGTGCTGTGCCGAAACTATCACAACATTGTTAATCAACTATACTCCAGTATAAAATAAAAAGTTAAAAAAATTAACCATTTTGCAACATTTAAATAAAATAATTAATTCAGGCAAAGATCATCACCTGATAAAAGAAGGCAAACTTTTCAACGGAAGGTTTAGGCTGCCACCACTGAACACAATGGTCCATCTTGGCATCAGTAGGAGTGGGACACCAGGCAGGCTGTGATGCTATCAAAGTACACAGCCCCACCCAAGAGGGGTTCTGTCCTCTGATAAGTTAACTTTTAATCTAACAAATCCCTTAGAGCTTGCTTTAAGTTTGCAGGCAATCCAGAAGATGGAGAATCAAGTTAAATGACTACATGAAGTTATCAATAAATCAAGAAACTGTTACTTTCTACAAGGTAATTGACCCAGTTACTTCAAGTCAATGGTGTGAAAACAAACATGATGGGGTGATTGTGTTGTATTTAAAAAGACCTAAGAGATTGAACAAACACATGTAAGGAATGAACTTTCTGAATTCTGCTTCAAATAAACCAGTTGTAAAATCCTATTTCAGAGATAATCAGAGAAACTCAAGTGTGAAATGAATACTAAATGTTACCAGGAATTATTGTTATTTTTGATAAGTGTGATAAAAGCATTATGGCTCAGTAAGAAAAGGTTCATATTTTTAAGATGTACGTACTAATCATATAGCAGCAAAATCACAAATAATCTGGAAATTTGCTTTAAAATATTTCAGTAATGCATGTGTGTGTGTGTGTGTGTGTGTATGTGTGTATGTGTGTATGTGTGAGAGAGACAGAGAGACACCAGGCATGGCTAAATCTGGGACGGGTCCTCTATAAGGGATGCAGCTTTAGAAGAGGAACCAAAAGACAAAGTAACGTTATAATTATACCAAGTTAGTGTTCATCTACAAGGTGTTCCTTGCATCATCAAGGCATATCTGGATGAAACATCCCCTAAATGCGCTGGACTCTATCCTGGGCCTTCGTCTTCAAACAAAGGAGGAATTCTGCAGACAAGCAGCTGGCTTCTCTCTTAAGGGCATCTGTAATACAGCTAAACCATAGGTTCAGTTTGTTGCTCTCAGACACTCAGTAAGTACTGGTTACTATTAGATATTCTTTTTTCTTTCTTTTTTTTTTTTTTTTGGATTATCCATTATCCATTTATTGGCTCCATTTCCTTGACTCCATTTCCTTGACTAACCACTCCCTTTTCTTTTCATTAGCCATAATTTTTTTTTTTTTTACACAGAGCCAAGGTACAACCTGATATAAGACCTCAGATTTAGAAAGAGGACCAACTCATAGAACTGGCACCTGTAAGTGTCTGGCCAGTGTTACCATTTGTCTATTTCCAATCACATGTAGTAATACTGGATAAGTACAAGCTTTTATGACTATCTATTACCCTGGGTAAGAAAGAGGCAGAAATGATTAGTTGCCCACCCCTGTTGCTTGAGCGGAAGTATCTCTTGGTCTCATCTCCCTGCATCTATACAATTGATTGGTTATATAAACAAGGATCACCTTCTGATCCAAAGAAATATGTATCCAACTACCTTTTTGTGTCATGTCCCTCATTTCCTGCCTAGTGGACCTGGCAGACTAGGGCCTTTACTCAGTTACTTCATTTTTGCCAGAGTAGCAGAAAAGAAG
This sequence comes from Eschrichtius robustus, assembly GCF_028021215.1. Taxonomy (NCBI): domain Eukaryota; kingdom Metazoa; phylum Chordata; class Mammalia; order Artiodactyla; family Eschrichtiidae; genus Eschrichtius; species Eschrichtius robustus. Next base: position 3,963,568 of record NC_090832.1, on the reverse strand, counting down.
CCAAAGTACTGAATTCTTGGCTGACTTCCCATCTGTCTGACCAGGGATATTGCCCTGTCTCTGGATCTGTTACCCTCGAGCTCCTTTGATAAATGGTATTAAGCAATATGCATGTTAATTAATTTGAAAAGCAGTATGCCAGGACAGTTTTTATTTCAAAAATGATCAAAATAGATTATAAATTTTAAAAGAAAATTTATCTCAATTAAGTGATCAAGGTCAACACCAATAGTGATGGCATGCTACTACGTTGTGATGAGAACGAGGCTTTAGCTCTGGGGTCTTCCTCCTAAAGACACAAAACTCCAGTCTAATCATGAGAAAAACATGAGACAAAGCACAATCGGAGGACATTCTACAAAATATTTGACCAGTACTATTCAAAACTGTTAAGGTAATCGAAAACAGCATCATAAGAAACAGTCACAGTCAAGGGGATAAGTATAAGAGTGTATAAATTATATATGTTTAGCATTAATATTTTTAGTGTAAGTATTATAACCGAGCAGGACCCTGTGAGGCCTTCCCAGAATAGACCTCCACCCATGTCGTCCACCTGCCTTTTGTCTATAGAAAAACTTTAGTCGAAGAATAAATTTAATCAGAAAATGCAGAAAGAAAGGAAACCAATCAAGCAAGACAAAATAATAATGCTTTAGCCATTAAACGAAGTCAAGGACCTTTAATTCCTCCTCAAGGGCTATAAATAATATTCTGAGCCATGACCTTTGAGGTGTTTTGCAGGTACTGAAACCCGCACCAGGTGGAGGAAATTAACTATGTGCTGCCCACAAGCAGGTAGACCCCAGACTGGTTGGAACTAGAAGGTTGATGATGCCGACTCGCAATTACCTCACCTCCAACCAATCAGAAGAATGTTCACGAGCTGGTCACGCCCCGCTCCTTGAACACTGTAAGACTCCTCACTACCCCGCTCCAGGACAGCACACAGAATTTTGAGGGCATTAGCCTGCTGTGGCCCCCTTTGCCTGGCAAAGCAATAAAGCTATTTCTCTCTACTTCACCCAAAACTCTGTCTCCGAGATTTAATCCAGCCCTGGGGCACAGAGGCTGAATTTTAGTAACACTATTCCAAATACTAAATTGGATAACTTGGACTCAACAACTATTTGTTGTTTGTCTGAAATTCAAATTTACCTAGGTATCCTGTATTTTTATTTGCTAAATATAGCAACGCTAATAACAATGCCACTCAACAAGTCTCTGTAATCTAGACTCTGTTACCTCTCTGATTTATACAGAACTCCATGCCCAGTCAAATTGCAGCTGTGACCTGTTGATAAATTTAGTGTTCTCAGGTGATTAATTACCAGACATAGGCCTTGGTTCTAATTTTTTTGGACATGACACCTAAAGAACAAGCAACAAAATCAAAAATAAACAAGTGGGACAATATCAAACTAGAAAGCTTCTGCACAACAAAAGAATACATCAGTAAAGTGAAAAGACAACCTACAGCTTGGGAAAAAAATATTTTCAAACTATATATCTGATAAGAGGTTTATATCCAAAATATATTTGTAAAACCCCATACAACTCAATAGCAAACAAAACCACCAAATAACCTAATTAAACATGGGCAAAGGACCTGAACAGGTATTTCTTCAAAGATATAGGAAGGGCCAAAGGTACATAAACGATGCTCAACATCAATAGTCATTAGGGAAATGCAAAGTAAAGCCAAAATGAGATATCATCTCACACCTGTTAGAATGGCCATTATCAAAGAGATGAGAGATAATAAATGTTGGCTTGGATGTGGAGAAAAGGGAACCCTTCTACACTGTTGGTGGGATTGTATATTGGTACAGCCACTATGGAGATCAGTATTGAGAATGTTCAAAAAATCAAAACTAGAACTACCAAAAATTCCATTTCTGGGAAAATACCCAAAAGAAACAAAAACACTAACTTGAAAAGATATCTGCACCCCCAGGATTATTTACAATAGCCAAGACATGGAATCAATCTAAGTACCCATCAACAGATGAATGAAGAAGTTGTGGTACATAGGTACAATGGAATGTTATTCAGCCATAAAAAAATGAGGAATTCTTAGCATTGTGACAGATGGACGGACCTTGAAGGCATTAGGCGAAGTGAAAGAAGTCAGAGAAAGACAAATAGTGCATGATCTCATTTATATGTGGAATCTAAAACAAACAGAAAAAAATTAAGAAAACAAACTCATAGAAAAAGAGCTGAGACTTGTGGGTACCAGTGGCACAGGGTGGAGGGAGGGGAAATTAGAGAAAGGTGGTCAAAAGGTACAAAGTTCCAGTTATAAGATAAATAAGTACTAGGGATGTCATGTACAACATGATGACAATAGCTAACACTGCTCTGTGATCTTTAGCAAAGTTGTGAAGAGAGTAAATCCTATGAGTTCTCATCACAAGGAGAGTTTTTTTCCTTTTTTCTTTCTTTTCTTTTTATTGTATCTATATGAGAATATGGATATTAGCTGGGCCTACTGTGGTAATCATTTCATAATATATGTAAATCAAACCATCATGCTGTAAATGTTAAATTTATACTGTAATGTATGTCAATTATTTCTCAATGAAACTGGAAAAATACTATATACTTTAAGTCAAAATCTGAAAAAAAAGGAATAAAGATGTAAAGTATTGTAACAGTGAGTCAGAGGGAAATGGAATAAACTTATACAGCAAAAGGGGGTCTGAGGATAGGAATGTGAGTTGGGTGTGTTTGGACAGGATTACATATAATGCTATATGAATGGTTCCCCATCTTTACATTGAATTATAGTTTTTATTGTCCACATAAACTGGTGAAATAATTCAGCTGACAACGACCTTTCTCTAGAAACTTTTAACCAATCCAATATAGCTTCTATGTCATCTTAGAAAAAGAACATGATTGTTGGACTTCACGTTGCACTCTGCTTTTCTCTGTGGCAGAATTATGCTTAGACTGAAGGGGAAACTTTGTAGAAATGAACATGAAGACAAGATGAAATCAGAAAAGAACCATTTTTCTCTGCAACTGCCTGAGGCTACTCACTTACATCTTTAAAATATGCATCAGCTGTTAATGAAAATGTAGGGTCCTGGTGAAGAAAAATCAGAATTCAAGGGCACGAGAAGCTGTCGGTTCCATGGCCCAAGAGCCCTATAATATTAACCTCTATGCAAGTTTAAATTGTACTTCTGATATTGAGATTACAGAAAAATGTCTCACGGCATTAAGCATCAGAGAGAGGCTGAGAGTTTCTGCATTCGGAACACTTCTCAAATGGGTTGCTATATTAGAAACTGAAAAATTTAGTCTTGCAAAAAATATTAAGTGCCATATAATATTTAGGGTATTACAAATTTAGAAATAGGTATTGTATGTGACCAGATTTTCAATAAAATTTACCATAAAAAGTTTGAGAAATCAAATTGGATGAAAATAAACACAAAGAGATATTTGTGCATATTCTAACTGTGCTATATTGTACTGATCAAATAATGCGTGCTTACTAAAAAAGGATAAATTAAAATAACCTCTAGTAAGAACCTTTTTATGAGAGATTTCTATTTGTAGAACTCTAGAGACCTTGTCCTGGAGGGAAGGAGGAGGAGAAAACCTCTCCCTAAAAGTAAATTGAAAATGATGATATATATTCAATGAACAAAAGTTCCCACTGCCCATTTAAGATTTAGAAACACGAAATTTTATTTATCGAAAACCCTCCCATTCCCAGCACTCTTAAACTAAACTTTAAACTTTATAAACTTCTGATGAAGTCATATTCAAATATTCAAGAATAAGATTATGCATGCATATGATCTGGGTAAGTATTATATGGCTTTAAAATCAAAGTCAATTTTACTGAGTCAGAATAAACCAGAATATCACTAGAATATTACCTGTACTAGTATCTCTCTCTTTTTCTCAATCTCTTCCCCTTTCTTTCTCTCTCTCGCACACATCCACACTCACATATACATATTTGTATGCATGTGTGTATCTATTTCTATATCTATACATACACAACTGAGTGTACACACTCATGTATATCATATAACAATTAACATACAGGAACTTAAGCACTTGACTCAAAAGGTAACATTCTCAGTAGAACTGCAGCATACACTTGGAGTCATCCAACTTTGTTACTCAGAGTACCGAACTTACTATCTTTGTTTACAAATTTTTTACTGCTCCTCTGCTAAGTGAAGGCTCTACGCAGAGTGAAAACTACAAAATCTGGTCCCTGGCTACCCGAAGAGCAGTTTAGGAGTGTGTGTAAGACAAGCACCTGTTTAGAGCACAATGCAGTGCACGATGTAAATCCACAGAGTGGTTTTAGCCATGATGTTGAGGAGGAGGAGGAAGAGGGGGAAAAAGACTGAAAAGCACTGGTGGAAATTAAATATTAGGCTTCCAGTTTAAAATAATGGATGGAACACACATATTTGCCCCCCTCCCTCCTAAACTTTACAAATATTTCAGTGACAAAGTAAAAGAGGTGTGAACCCAAGCAACAAAGAAAACTAGAGCAGAAACAAAGAGAGTGGTTACTGGATTTGCACAAGGCGGTCAGCAGGTGAGGGGCTGGAGACCAGCAGCTGGCTGAGACTTCCAGAGACTTCCAGGATGTCTCAGAGAAAGCGCAAGGCACTGGAGTGAGGGAGCTGGGGGTGGGCTGAAGCCCAGAGGAGGGCAAAGGTGTCCACACAGAGGTGATGGACCCTGGCTCCTTCTCCTACACACACCAGCACCACCAACCTCCAATCCACGAGACTGAAAGTTTATTTCCTGTAAAAACTCGACCTGGGGGGAACATGGATTTGAGAAATGAGATACGGCAGAGACCTGGGATGAGATGAGAGGTTGAAAACAGGGAGATTAAATTCTGTAATTGGACTGTGGAGACTTAGAAACCTTTCCCTGACAAACTCCCAGAAGGCTAGCTGCCTGTTTCATGTCACCCACTGACAGGATACTGTAGGATCCTCTTTGGAGAAACTTAATAGCCACAGACAAATCCCTCCCACATACTGCGTGCTTTCCACACCCTGCCCACCCAGCAAGACAGCCGCTTTGCCACTTGATTACTCTAAATGGCTCTAAAAGCCATCCCCTCAACAAGGCTTGCCTGGCACAACGAGCTTTCAGTGGGCTTTTTAGGGATTTACTCTTGAATATGAACAGAGAAAGAAAGACACCAAAAACAAATAAAAAGCACCATAAATGGAATTTTTAAAGCACCACTGTGTTTCTTCATATCTTCAGAAAGGTAGGGGGATAACAATTATTAATTGATGCAACTATGCTGCATAGCAAATGTCAGTTCCTGGTGAATTTAAGGTTCTTTCTTCATCGCGAAAGAATTCGGAGACGAAGCAGAGAGGTTAGGAAAGCAAAGTGAGAGTTTATTTAAGCAAGGATACGCTCTCAGAGGGAGAACAGGCAGAACGGGTGAGGAGCTGCCGCCCTGGGTTTCTTGGGCAAGACCTTGGAAGTCTCACATTCCTTTGACATTACCCTGACCTGTTGAGGGAAAAGTTACTCTGATTTTAAAGGAGATGATGAGCTTTCAGAAGAATAGAGGCCAACAGGTATCACCTAAATGCCAGAAATAAGACAGGTCATTTGTCATAAGACACCAGGGCTGGTAAAACAACAGAAGGCTTCGATCAGAGATCCTCAACAGTGGAAAATTGCTCATGGTATCCCTAGTGATGAAATATATTGTCACCATTTAAAAACATATCTTGATCGAGATAATCAGAAAAAATCTAGGACTGCAGAGCCAACATCTGGCTTGAGTACGACAGGAAGAATCAAAGCCTCTTGCACGCTTCACAACCCAATGTCCCTTGAATTAAGAGGATATTAGCTTCCCTTAAGGAAAATCTTGCCAAACCACAAGTATACTCCGTAAATCTTCCTTCATGGCTTCCCATCTCCCAAGGTGAAATAACCTTGTAAAAAAGGGAAAGGGAAATAACTAAACGTTTCTGAAGATTATTAGATGCAGGCTCTAAGGTGGTGCTGGGAGTTTACCCAAGTTCCTGGTAATCCAAAATATCACTATATTTCATCTATCAGCCTGGGAGTTTAAGGAAGTCAGAAAACAATTGGGTTTGGCCCAAGTTCTTCTCCTAGTAGGCCCAGTGAGTACATAGACCCACTGTGATTAAATGACTATTCTTGAGGCAGAGCTGAAATAGATATACTTAGTAGCTGGAAGAATTCCCAGCTGGGATCCCTGACCTGTGAAATGAAGATTATTATGGTAAAAAGAGCAAGTAGAAGCCCCTGGGATTAACTCCACTGACCAAAATAGTAAAGCAAAAGCAATGGTACATCCCTGGGATATTTGTAGATAGGAGTGTCCCGTTGAAATACTTGAAAAGTGCAGGGTCATGCTTTCTATCACATAACTGTCTAATTCATCCATTAGATATTTGCAGAAAGTAACAAAATTCTGGAAAATCATTGTGGATTGTTGGCAACCAGGAAATAGCACTACTGTGCACCTCAGTAAGACAAAGGAGTGCCCAAGAGCACATTGCAGGGGATCCTGAAGTTGCAGGAAGAGGTAGCTCATCCTTCGATGGCACCCCTCTTACTCAGTGCCCATAATATGAGCTTAATAAATTTTAACCTGCTTTTTCTCAAAAGATTGGGATTTACTGTCTTTTTAGGAAATAAGTTTCTTCATATTTCACACACATGTTCCCATGTGGATATGTAACAACCGTTAGTATAGAAGACCACTGAATTCTACTAAAAATGCATATAGGTTCTTCAAGTCACATTCAGAGTCACACCAAACACCTATCCCAGCATAGATCTTTATGTTACATTGGAATTTTTAAATTACTGTAAAAGGACCAAAACTGGAACCCAAGAGCATAAAGGAAATAGAATGCAACAAAAAGAGAATTGAACACCTGGAAACAAAATTACCTGGCAGGTTCCTTATATTTCTCATCAAAAGACAGAACTAATGCTAGATGTTTTTGTGTATATTCTATATACGTCCCTTTATATTTCTATAGTCTTCTTAATTAATTGATTTGGGGTATTCTTCCACAAATTACACACAGGTAATTTTTTCCAACATAGGACATATTCCCAGCTGTGTTGAGTGGGGCATGCCTACCTTAGAAGAACCCCTAAACAGTAACATGGCATCCATGGCAGTACTAGCTGTCATGAAGCTTTCATAATCATATATCATGCATTCTATTCAGGGCATTTATTTATACTAGGAAGAAAGATTGACAAACAACTGAAGATGCCGTCAGGGAATGAACTTTGTTCTCATGCTATTTCATTAAGAGTAGTATGTTTCTGGGCCTCCCTGGTGGCACAGTGGTTGAGAATCTGCCTACTAATGCAGGGGACACGGGTTCGAGCCCTGGTCTGGGAAGATCCCACATGCCGCGGAGCAACTGGGCCCGTGAGCCACAACTACTGAGCCTGCGCGTCTGGAGCCTGTGCTCTGCAACAAGAGAGGCCGCGATAGTGAGAGGCCCGCGCACCGCGATGAAGAGTGGCCCGCGCTCGCTGCAACTAGAGAAAGCCCTCACACAGAAACGAAGACCCAACACAGCCAAAAATAAAATAAATTAATTAATTAATTAAAAAAATTTTTTTAAAAGGGCATTTATTTATACTAGGAAGAAAGATTGACAAATAACCTGAAACCAGTTCTTCAGAACTCAGTCTGAAACCAGTTCAGAAATCCAAAATTAATGGATTTCATGCCACTGTTCATGGTGTCTTAAATATTGCAGTTTTTATTTAAATAAAATACATTTTTCCTTAAAAAGTATTAGCTTAGAAACTGATATACCGTATCACTCTGGGAGCAAACAAAAATAACTGGCGATTGGTAACAGAGTTAAACCAGTAGACTGCTGCCTTAGGTGGATTAAGTGATGGTCTTACATTCTGTTATGATAGTGTCACCTCAGATAGAGATTACTGTTCTCCTGCTCCATTGCAAGGCACTAACTTTCACACAAGAAAAACAAATACCCCAAGGTCAGCAAAGGATTTCCCTTTTCTTGGTTCTTCTCTGCCAGGAATGTCATGTCATAATTAAGAAAGTATCACATTTTCAGACCATCTCAAAAACAATAAACTCAGCCTTGAAGAGTGAGTTGGAGCCAAAACGGGGCAAATAAAGTGATGTAGGTCATGTTAAATTAGCCCAAGAAACAAGAAAATAGAAGAGCTTGATGTTACAGCCAGGGCTTTCTAAGCCTCCAGTTAAGTGTTTTTCCCTGCCCTGAAAATTCTATTCACATCTTCTCCAGGCTTTCCTTATATGACACATCAAAGAAACAACGTTTCCTCTCACATATATGTTGTCTCCTGATGTGGGCTCTACCCAACAGATACCCAAAGGCAACATTTGGGATCAGAAATAAGCCACTGTATCAACCACGAAGCCTGAGCCAATGGCAAGTACAGGAATTGTGCCTTCATCTTGAAATGACTATTACTTTCCTAGACTAAATCACAGTTTTGTGAGGTAAATCCGTGTTTGCATTATCTTCTCAAGGGACACTTATTTCAAACAAAACAATTGTGTTTTTCCTGAAGAGATTTAAATTTGTGATAAAAATCCCAAATCTCTCCTTATATATTTAGGAGTTTCCCAAGTTATTAAAAATGACCAACACCAGCACAGAACCTCTACTCGACCCCTCCATGCCTCTCAGAATATCTGTACACTGACTGCGCTTTCTTTTTTGTACTAGCTCCTAAGGTGGTCCCTGAAGTCGTTGTGGACCTGCAGGCTTATACACCAACCAACCGAAGTGTTCAAGTCTGCCAGTTGGACCACCAAAGCCTGCTGGCATGTAGGCAGTTTTAAAATGGCTAAACATTCTTCCAGGGCTTAGAGGAGTTCAGACCACCAGTGCTCCATAAATTAAAGACTGATAACACTCATTCTAGTTGGGTCTTCTCCAGCACAGCATTTTGTTCTGCCCCATCTCCAGTTGGTTTGACTTGGTACATTTCCTAAAAACAAGGGCCAGGTGTCCAGCACTGCCAAGCCAGAAGTCATTTCCGTTTTGGATGCAAATTAGCAATTCTAATTTAATTCTACTTTGAATCTTTCAGAATCATTTGTAAAGATAACCTGATTTTCAGCAAAGCTAGAGGATTCTGACAATAGTTCCCTGCTTTTTGTAGAAAGTTAATATATGTTGTTTGATTTTTTTTTAAATTCATCAATTCTTTCTACTAATGATGGTTGGATGATCAATTTTAAATCTAACTGGAGAATATACTAATTTTATTAGGCTGAGTAAAATATTATCAAGATGATTCAAGTGAAGGAGTCAATCACTGCAAGGTACAATTTCCCAAGATCCAAATTATAACAAGCTAGACATACTCGTATCATAGACTTGATGTCAATAAAGCCTCTATATATGTGTTTAGTAATCACATGCACAGATTGATCTCCTAACATTGTCTTCTAAACTTCATGAAGGGAAGGATCAGGGTTTTTGTTAAATTACTTAGCTACTGTAGTCTTTAATTCAAAAGCAGAACCTCAATGTCTACTATCGCTACAAATTTTTGAATCTAAATGAACTAAAGTACTACCAAACCAGTGTATTGACCATTCTTGTTCCAAGACTTGGAATCAACAAACTCTCTAAATCTAATAGTTTCATCAATAGAGCTGTTCAATCATTCACTCACAGAAATAAGGATGCATATAGTTATAGTCTAGAGCAGCTTAAAAGATAATTAAATCAACACCATTTATCTTCCCGGGGATTGCCTGAAAAATATGAAAGAAATAAATAAAAGGTTGAAGACAAACTCCAAACTTATTTAGTGAAACATTCTTTTTGTAGGATTCCAATGCACACAAATGGAACACAATCCACAATGATTTTCCAACACTTGCCCTTCCTTTTTACCCTCACAATACTGCCCATAGTTCAGGGGAAGATAGAGTTAATTGAACACCTTGTCAATATATACACACATTTTACTTCTCAAACAAGGCCACCACACGGCATACGTCCCAGAGGTGCCATGCACCTTGAAGTCTCTTTGAAGGGCACCTCCACTTACTATTTTAATATAGGAAGTCAAAGAGAAGGAAATTATGCTAAAATCAACTTCTCTTAGTTCAATTGGTAGCATGGTAAAATTTACCTGAATGCTCTGAATATTAGGAAAACAAATGGGTATTCTAAGAATTTTTAATAAATTAAAACATTCCAGTTAATTTCAAGGTAAAACATCAATGGGCCTCTATTCACACTTACCAATGCCTTGTAGCCAAGATTATGTAACAAGAGAATTTTCAAAATCAAGACAGTAATTTTCAGCCTAGTGAAAAAATCACTATCAAATTAAAATCCACGATCCAGGCCTTTTAGTCTGAAAGTAAATATTTAGGGATAAAATAAGGGCTTATAGACAATTTATAATTCTCCTATTTGTTATCTTTTTATTGTAAGTAAACTGAATATAGATAACTTTAAAGCAATTACATAAAATTAACAACAATGATACAACTCTGTGCCCACACATTTGATAACCTAGATGGAATGGACCAATTACTTGAGATAAAACCTGCTAAAACTCACACAGAAAGAAACAGACTATTTGAATAAGCTTATATCTATTTTAAGAATTGAAACATTAAGCCCATGTGGGTTCACTGGTGAATTCTACCAAACATTCAAGGAAGAAACTATACCAATTCTCTGCAATCTCTTAGAGAAAATAGAGACAGATGGAATGCTTCCTCACTCGTTCTATGATGTTGGTATTATTTTATTATGAAAACCAGACAAAGACATTACTGGAAAAGAAAACTACAGATTAGTATCTCCCACGAACACAGAAGCAAAATCTTCCAAATATTAGAAAATCAAATCCAACAAGGTGGTTACCAAAAGGGAAAGGGGGGGATAAATTAGGAGCTTGGGATTAACACACTACTATATAAAAAGTACATAACAAACAAGGACCTACTATACAGCACAGGGAACTATACTCAATATTTTGTAATAACCTACAAGGGAAAGGAATCTGAAAAAGAAGATAGATAGTTAGATAGATAGATACCTGAAGAACTTTGTTGTACACCTGAAACTAACAACACTGAAAATCAACTATACTGCAATATAAAGAAAAGAAAAGAAAAATAAATAAACTCAAAAATAAATATACACCACAACAAAATGGGATTTATTCCAGGTATGCAAGGCTGGTTCAACATTTAAAAATCAATTAATGTAATCCACATCATCAATAAGCTAAAGAAGAACAGTCACATGATCATATTTATAGATGCAGAAAAAGTATTTGACAAAATCCAACATCCATCCATTAAAAAAAATTTTATCAAACTAGAAATAGAGGGGACCTTTCTCAGATGTATAAAGAACCTCTACCAAAAAAAGCTATAGCTAGCAACACACTTAATGGTGAGAAACTCGGAGCTTTCCCACTAAGATAGGCTACAGCACTAGGATATCCCCTCTCACCACTGCTTTACAACATCATACTGGAAGTCCTAGCTAAGCCAAGGAGACAAGAAAGGAATTAAACTGTATAGAGATTGAGAAGGAATAAATAAAATTGTTTTTGTTCAGAGATGATATGATAGCCCATATAAAATATCCAAAAGAATCAACCAAAAAAAAAAAAAAAAACTTCTAGAACAAATAAGCCATTATAACGAAGTTACAGGATACAAGGTTAAGGTACAAAAGCTTATGAAGAGATGCTCAAGTCATATGTCACTAGGGAATCGCAAGTTTAAAACAGCAATGAGATTCACACTTATTAGAATGAACAAAATCCAAAACGCTGACAGCACCAAATGCTGGTGAGAATGTGGAGCAACAGGAGCTTTCATTCCTTGTTAGTGGGAATGCAAAATAGTACAACTATTTTGGAAAACAGTCTTCCCATTTCTTTAAAAAAATTAAGCATATTCTTACCACATGATCCAGTAATCATGCTCTTGACATTTACCCAAATGGGTTGAAAACATATAGCCACCCAAAAACCTGCACATGGATGTTTATACCAGATTTATTCATAATTGCCAAAACGTGGAAGCAACCAAGATGTCTTTCAGGAGGTGAATGGATAAACTGTAGTACATCCAGACAATGGAATATTACTCAGCACTAAAAAGAAATGAGCTATAAAGCCATGCAAAGACATGGAAGAACCTTAAGTGCCTATTACTAAGTGAGAAAAGCCAATCTGAAAAGGATACATACTATAAGTGATTCCAACTATACGGCATTCTGGAAAACGCAAAACTATGGAGGTGACAAAAAGATAGTGGTTGTCAGGGGCTGGGGGAGAGGTAAAGGGATGAATAGGCAGAGAACAGAGGAGTTTTAGGGAAGTGAAACTACTCTGTATGATACCATAATGGTGGATACATGTCATTATACATTGGTCCAAACCCACAGAATGTACAATACCAAGAGTGAACCCTAATGTAAACTATGAACTTCGGAAGATAATGATGTGCGGTGTAGGTGTACGGACGGTAACAAATGAACCACTCTAGTGGGGGACGCTGACAGTGGAGGAGCTTGAGCATGCATGGGGGGCAGGGAGGTATGGGAATTCTCTATACCCTCCACCCAATTTTGCTGTGAACTCAAAACTGATCTAATAAGGTCTGTTTTTAAAAGCACACAAATCTGTGGAACTTGAAACTGAAGTTTAATCTAATCAAAAACTTATAAACAGAAAAGAAAAACAGATAAACCCACAAGTTAAATACAATCTTACTCCATTACATGACATGCTGGCAAAGGCAAACTATTGGGACAGAAAACAGATCAACAGTTGAAAATGGCTATGGGTGGAGGAAAGTTTGACTACAAGGGCACAGAAGAGAATTCTGTAGGGTGACTGAACTGTTCAAAATCTTTATCGCAGTGGTAGTTAGATACATACATGTCGGTCAAAGCTCACCGAACCCTGTACTAAAAGGGTGAATTTTACTGTATGTAAATTATATCTTAATTTTTAAAATTTGGAAAAATAAAGAAACATAATAAAGTGACAAAGAAATGTTCCTTGCAAGCTATATCTACAGCTATATCTTCTTACTTCCAGCAAGTCGATTAACTTTTCTTTTTTATGTGTAACAGGAAAACTTAGTTCTAAGGTGAGCACTCACACTTCGTAGCTAACTAACTGTGTCAAAATTGAAACTACCCTGGGGTCCAAATTTCTCCTGTTAAAAACAAAATGAGTACACTCAATAAACTAAGTGTATTTCGTTGATTCAATGCACACCTGTGCACCTACTAAGCATTTTAGTCTCTTCTTTGCTAAACATCTTCATAAACCAGTCTGCAAATAGAAATAAAAAGTAGTGTGAATAGATGTACACGCAGAGATGTGGTTAACCATCGAAATTTAGAAGTGGAAGATAGTGTATTGATCAAGCATTCTGAATCCTTACAATTATAAAGCACTCTGGGTCCAGAGGGGTTGATGCCCAGGACAGCATGTTGGTGACCACTGTGGACCACGACAGGATCCCCTCAGCTGCTCTCCTTGCTTCTGCCTTCTGTTCCAATCCAGCAACTACTGTAAGTCCCTTACATATGAACAGGTTCCGTTCCAAGAGCGTATTCGTAAGTCCAATTTGTTTGTAAGTCCAACAAAGTTAGCCTAGGTACGCAACTAACACAATGGGCTATATAGTACTGTACTGTAATAGGTTCATAATACTTTTCACAGAAATAATACATAAAAACAAACATGAAAAATGAAGAAAACATTTTTAATCTTACAGCACAGTACCTGGAAGAGTACAGTAGTGCAGTACAACAGCTGGCATGCAGGGACACTTTCACATCTTTGTAAGTTTGCAACCTGAAGGTTCATATGTAGGGGACGTACCATTGGGCTACAACAAGTGTGATTATGTTGTTCTTTTAATCCAAACTTCCCAATGCATTCCCATCTCACTCAGAGTAAAATCTGAAGTCCATACAACAGAAAAAAGTAGGCGTTACATGTTATTCCCTCTTCTTGCTTCCAGGATTTCTATTCCTATGACTCTTACCCCACTCATGCCACTCCAAGGACACAGGACTTACTAACACACCTCAACCAAAGTAACACTAGCTCCTCTCAATAATGTGCTTCCCCGGGCATCACTATTGCTCTCTGGTTCTGTCTTAGTTCCTCCAAGTCTTCTATCAAATGCTACGTTGAAAGTCAGGCCATCCTACCTAAAAATGCAACCCTGCACCCAATTATCAGTATCTACATACCATAGGTTTTAAATAATATTTGCTATGGTCAGTGTCCCCCACCAGAATAGAAGCTCTGTGAGGTCAGGTACAATAGATAAGAGAATTTCTCCCAGGGAGCAGAATTAGGATTTAACTGAAGCAATATCTCATTGCCAGTGGTAGGTTCTCCACAAGGCCTGCAGCATCAGTTCTTAAACACTATGGACCAATGAGTGCTATTTTTCCCCCATCATTCAATTCTTCTCTGCCCTGGAGGTTGTGTCACATCCTTGCTGTTACACGAGAGGCACATGACTTGTCTATTGGGTCACAGCTCTCTAGATGCTGAGAAACCACATTTGGGTCTCTGGACAGTAAGGAAATCATGTCTTTGCACTGCATGTACTAACTAGGTGGGACACTGGATTGTCTCCCTAGGGGATGTACAAGAATATCCTGCTTGCGAAGAAAAGAGGAAACAGATATCCAAAGCTACAGGATAGGTAAAGGAACACCAAAATTCACACACCTCTCCTTATAGCAGAGAGTTGTCATGGAAAGAAAGCACTGGTGGCAGCCAGGGTGACAGTTCCCAGCCTTTCCTTCACCTGGTAGGGGGTGGGCGGTGGCCAAGGACATAGTTTTTGCCCTAGAATGTGACCTGAAGTATAGTTGTCACTAACAAGTCAAGGCAGGAAAACCGTCAAGATGTGTGCTTCACCCTGTCTTTCCCCTCTGTTGAGGGCTAGGCCATAGGTGAGAAGGAGCTGTCAGACTAAATCATCGTGGTCTGACCAGGACCATCGACCTTGAACTTTTTGTGAGCAAGCCACAAACTCCTATTGTGTTAAACCACTGAAAGTTTGGGTTCTGTCAACTAAAAAAAAAAAACACTCACAACCTAAAAGTTGAGAATTATGTTTTATTTGGCAGACAAACTGAGGATTTGAAGCTCAGGACTCAGCCTTTCAGATCGCTCTGAGGGACGGCTGCGAAGAGGGAAGGGGGGGAGCCGGGATATGTAGGAGTTTTGCAACAAACATCAGGTAGTGGAAGCATCAAAAGGGTACCGTTAAGTAAAGAAAATCAGACATCTCAAGGTAAGGAATTTAGTGCTTTTCTGTGTATGGGAAGATGCAAGAGTCTGGGCTTCTTGAGATCATTCCTTTGACACGCACCTTAGCTCTCTAGGGCCGGCATCCTGTGCTCTCCCATCCCGTTCCCCTCAGGGTGCACCCTTGGGGGCGGCTGCGGGCAGATGGTTTGTCTCCACCCTGAGCTCCCGCAGGGCTCACCTTGGGCTGCCGCAGTGGCTGAGGGCTTGATGGCCTCCGCATCCTTTGTGGATACGCAGGCAGTCTTTCTCATTCACAGTTTGTTGGAGCTGCTCTTATTACTCTAACGCATGTTTTTAGGTGCTTTCCTGCTGATCATCCTCAATTCTTTTTAAAACTTGTTTTTACCCTCTCCCAGAGTTAGAAAGAAGGATAGAGACTAAGCTCCCAAATACTATCCCAATACACATGGGGCAGTGCACCCATACACACACACACATATACACACACACACAATTCCATTTGCCTGGAAAGGACTCTCAGGTGACTGTTAACAAAGAAAATCTGCTCTAAGTTGATTTTCTCTGCCTGCATAATGCATCTTGATCACAGATGACAATGATAATGATGATAATTAAAAAAAAAAAAAAACAACGGTAATGTCTGGCACCCTATTGAATGATAATACAGAATTATTAGTACTAAATAGAGCTTCTATAAAGTGCTCTGTGAAGAGACAAAAGAAAACCTGAAAACTTGAGAGTCATTGACGAGAAGTCTGGAAGAGAGGCAGGAATTGGATGGTGAAGACCCCCATTTGCCTAAATAAAAAGTTTGGATTTGACATTAAGTAAATATGCACTTAAGTGTTTAAGATTCTCTCTACTTCAAGGTCAACTGCTTGGAGAATTCTTCCCTGACCACCCAGCTGACTGGCAGCTCTCTATCCCTGAAGCATGCTTATTTCTCTCCATCACACCATCACTCCCCTGTCTACCTGTCTTCCTCACTAGAAAGTAAACTTGTTAAGTCAGGGGTTTTTGTTTTACCCGTTCACCACTCATTCACTGAGCAGATTATTCAGCCCAGGATGGGCGTGAAGCAAGTAACTGTTGAAAGAATACAATGTGGGTGTGACAGGTGTGTGTCTCCCTGCGCCTAGACTGGCCTGTGTCTAGAAGCATCATTCCAAATAGGAAATAATCCCGTCAACCTTGAAGCTGGAAATTTATACATAAACACTTAGTAGGGTCACTCTATGATTGCCCTGTTCCTCCAAGTTCACTGGTTTTCTCTACAAATAAAAACAATTACGTAGAGTAAGTGCCAGGTTGTCTTGCTAGAATAAGCAGATATTAACTAACCTTCACTCAAACCTGGAGGGTGTGGTAAATATCATTAGCATAAGGACACATCTTCAAACCTTTCCAGAGTTGTAAAGCTCATTACTGAACACACGAATTAACAAGTTTTTTTTAAATTCCATGTGCCTACCCTCATTAGGTTCACTTACCACCTTCCAAGCGGTTCCACCCAGATAACACAGATTTGCAGCAAAAATTCCTATTTTGGAACGAAAAAAAGTCCTTCTGTTTTCATAATGTCATTCAGACATGATATGAACATATTAACCTAAAAATTTGTATTATTTTCTGAATCTCTTTTCTAAGCCAAGGTGCATATTTAGTAAACAGTGAATTGCTTAAGAAATTAAAGGAGAACAAATCCCAGACATCGGTAAGAAACAAGGCCAAACAAAATAATAGGTCTTTTTCTCAAGAGTATTTTGTTGACTGTGTTAAACCTGTATCTCTTATTCCAGGTGAGATTTATAATATCTAGTTCTTATTAATGTAAATAAAGCCCTTCAAGGGACAACCTGAAATATGTGAGGCTCAGGAGTGTCTCTAGTGAAAGAAACTCCCGTAGACCTCTGCTACTAAAAACCTTGCAAGACTATGGAGAAGGCCACCCCACCAAGACCTCAGCAGCAGCAAATCCAACAGAGAATTTAATTGATTATTCTTTTAGTGGAGATTTCGCTCCCAGAAGCTCTTGTTTTTTGGTTCAGTACAGCAGTATTACCAGGTTATAACTCTGTTCTTTATCTGCTTCATCAGAGGTGATCAAGTTCAGGCAAAATGATTCATCTCCTGAGAGACTGATTTATAAACCAGAATGCCAATATTATCAGTTGATAATGTGAGCTGTAGCTGAAGAAATAGTGGATATCTTGTGTACAATCAACGGGAGTCTTTCCTAGAAGTCACGTCCTCTCCAAATTTATTTTCAGGCCACATTCTTTATTGTACTTAGGTTGTCTATTATAAGAGGCTCTTAGGTAATTTTCCCAGGAATTAATTTTAATTATCTGGCATATTTCTGTGCTATGAAGCAACTATTAGCAAGTTCAAAGACAGTGTTTATTAAGCATAGGGTTTACTAATCCCCATAAAGTTACTAGACCACTAGTTGAAACTGCAGGCTAATATGGACCAAAGAGTAAAAACAAATAAAAATCAGTTTATAGTTGATATAAGTTCACAAAAAATGCTGTGATCAATGGAAATGTTTATTCTTCCCCATGAAAAATTTTCCCTTTGTCTGATTCATGAATATAATTTTACAATAATGGTTTCTTTTTTAATAAATTATGTTCTTCATGAATTATGGATCACATTGTCTTTCAAACCCAGTACATGCAATTCTGCTAGCCATGTCCCATGTATTAAGAAATTACTCAAGAAAATGGTACACATTTATTTGAAAAGCTGAGAGTCATTAACTTCAGATGCCACTATCAATTAAAAGTGTAATGATGATAAGTATGGATTTCCTGATCTTAGCACTAAATTGTTCTACCTTGTGATAAGAAACCTGGTTTTGCTTAACACTGAGCATGTTAGTATTGATTTTTCTTCCTGAGTTATGTTTGCACTGAAGTCTAAAGTTGAATTTTTAATGCAGAACAAATTAAGATGTTGTAAGCACCAAGTAGATTTGATATGTCTGAAAACATAAAAAAAGATTATTTTAACATTGGTTCAGTGAACATCTGTAAATGATATATCTGAGTACTTTCTCCCTGCACCTCTCACAGAGAGGTGAGATTTTTCAAACTACGTGGAGATTTTTCAAAAGACAGAATGTTTGAGTTGTAATAGAATAAAAATACTGATAGTAATAAATATTTATTGCAATGGTTAATGTTAGTTATCATTATATGCCACTGATGTGTATTAAGTGTTTATATGTAATATTTTAGTTTGGTATAGACATTATTAGACAGTAGTAGATATCAGCGAGTGCATATTTTTATTGTTCCACTTCATACATGAGGAAACTGAGGATTAGGGGGTTACACAACTTGCTCAGTTCACAACATGGGTAAGAGGCAGAGTCAGAATTTGCTTTAATCCCTTTCATATTAACTGAAGACACACTGCTCTTTTCAGTTCCAATACCCTCTGACCCTTTTCAAAATGCACTGAAAGAAGGAAGTTAATAAAATTGGTTACACCAAGTGAGATATAAATTACTATGAAGGATGGGAGTAGACATCCAGTTTGGGATGATACAAAACCTTCACAGGCAAGATGGGGGAAGTGACTGACTTCTGAGTGACCAGGTTGATTTCTAGTCATTTAAGTGGACCAATTCCATGAGATGTCACAATCATGAAGTGGGGATATCCATAAATAATTATACATGTTACTTCAACTTCACTAGGAATAGTTGAGACAATTTTGCATTATATTCATATAGATCAATGGAAAACAAAGAATCCAGAAATAGACCCACACATCTACGGATAATGATTTTTCACAAAACTTAACACAAATTAAACTACAGACATAAGTGTAAAGGCTAAACTTATAAAACACATAGAAGAAAACATGAGGCAACCTACTCAATTTTGAATACATGAAGTTTTCTTAGCTATGATGCTGATAACAAAAACTATGCAACAAAAATTAATAAACTGGACTTAAATATAAAACCTCGGTTCCTCAAAGTAGTGATAAGAAAATAAAAATGAAAGTACAGAGAGAAAAGGTTCACAATACATCTATCAGAAAATATAATGTAATCCAGAATATATATATATACCTATGTACATAATCTTTATGACATAACAATAACAAAACAACAATCCAATGAAAATTGGCAAAATATTTGAAACCACATAAGAACATGTAAAAATGCTTAATAAGCATATGAAAAATTCTTGACATCTTTACTCATCCAGGAAATACAAATTAAACCCTCAATGATATAACACAACATACACACTAGAATGACTAAAATTAAGAAGACTGACAATACAAAGTGTTGATGAGGACGCAGGGCAATTGAACATTTACCTATTATGGATGGGGGTATAAAATGGTACAATCATCATAGAAAACAACTTAATAATATCAATACCCCTTACGATCCAATCATAACATTCCTAAGTATTTAACCAAGAGAAATAAAAATATATGTTCACACAAAAGCTTTTAAACAAATGTTCATAACAGATTTATTCACATATCCAAAACTTGAAAACAACCCAAAAACTCCATAATCAAGTGAATGAACAGACAATTTGTGGTATATCCATACATATGATACTTCTTAGCAATGAAAAGGAATAAACTATTTATATACTCAATATCATAAGAATAAAGTACACTGATACTATTTTCTCCCAGCAGATTGTCAAAAATTAAAAAGTATGACAAGACATTTTTCACTAAGGTTTTGGGGAAACAGGCATTTTCATATACTGCTGGTTGAAATGCAAACTTGTTCATGCAATATTTAGCAAACATAGTTAGGACTTATTTTTTGAGTTAGCAATTCTACGTCTAGTAATTTACCCTAAAGATATATCTAAACAATACAAATATGCATATGCACAAGGTTGTTCACTGCAACATTGTTTATGAACGCCAAATATTAGAGACAACAAAATCCCCATATACAGGCGTTTAAAAAAAAACTGATACATCCACACAAGGGCATACTATGCAGTTTTAAAGAAGGATGAGGAACATCTCTATGAACTGGTATGAAGTGATTTCCAGGATATACTGCTAATTGAAAGTAAAGTACAAATACCTATAGTTTGTGACCTTTTATTTTAGAAGGAAAACTAAGAAAATAAATGTATATCTACTCACTAGTGCACAAAGAAGCACAGGATGTATAAACGAAAAACAAATAGATGGTAGGGTCAGAAAAGTGTGGAAACATGAACCGTGCCATCTATCTGACTATACTATTGTGCATAACCTGTCTTTTGCAGTGATGTCCATGTAACATATATACCAAAAATATACAACAAAGTCAACAAGAATCCTAAAATAAAACAAACAGAAATAAACCTATATTTCAAGGGAGAGACATGACCACACTGAAAAGGGGAATAGGAGCTGACCTAAGAAAGTTTTAGTCACCTTATTTTTATTATATATCCTCAGGCTGAACAGGAAAATAAATTTAAACAAACATTAAACTCTATTTATTAGGAATGTCTTACCTTTTTCAGTGGGTTTGATTTAGCTATTCTAATACTACTTTCTCTGAATTTTAGTATAGAGCAAATAAGTAAATATACTGCAGACAGATGAAGCCAGAATTTTCAATGTGAGGTATAAAAGGATGAAGTGAGAATAAACCTTTTTTATTGAATTGGAATTGGAGTTATCAGTATGAACCCATAATTTGATAGATGGATGTAGATACAGATATACATATTGATATATATGTATCCAAATGGTATATTGATAGCTAAACAGGTACAAGTGTGTGTGTGTGTGTGTGTGTATGTATGTGTGTGTGTGTTTCCTGGCTCTGTCTATTAAAAGTAGCTAAAAGCAATAATATCCAGTAGCAATGAGCATATCTAGTGCTCAAATCTTGGTTTCCAAATACCATTCTCCACTAAAAGAAATCAGGGCTTCTTGGAGAAAATACTGATTCCAGATCCTGCACCAGGAAAGTACAAGATGAGACTAAAGCACATTGTTACACCGAAAATTAAGATAATGTTGAAAAAGTGATGGGGACATACCAAAGGAATCAAACCAGTTTTAAAGGGTTGTCACTGGCTAAAATGCATTTATTAAATCAAAAATGCATAATTCCTATTCCTTATGAAATGAATAAATTCATAGTTGAAAAGTAAAAGCTCTTCCTTATACTAGAACCCCAAAGAACACATGAAGAAGGAATGATCAAATTAGAAAAACACTGTTTGATAATCATCATAGCAATCATTTATTTAGATAAGAATCATTAATGGATACTAAAAATAGTGAATGAAAGATTTCAGGAGAAACAGGATATTGAACTAGTCTCAAAGAATCCCCCCATAAGACATTTATTTATCACAAAGATAAAGGAGTAACTTAATAGCAAGTAAACTTGGAAGACATAACTTTATAATAAAATGATCAAAATTAGCATCATTGCATCATTGGTAAAGGGACAAATCAGTAGCAATTACCTCCTAATATAATGTACTAAAAACATCAATCCATGTTGCTCCAGTTGCAAATGCACACCTTAAATCTGTTCATTAGAAATCATCCAGCAATCTCAAATTAAAAGATGTTGAACACGATAACCAGCTTGCGCTTGTCAAAATGTCAATGACTGATGAACTGTTCCAGATGAAAGAAGACCAAAAAGAAGTGAAAACTAAATGCAGTGAGTATTCCTGGGTTGCATCCTGTATCAAAACTTTTTATCTTCTGCTATAAAAGACATTATTATGATAATTGATTAAATTTGAATAAGGACTGGTGACTAGCAAACAGCATTATACAACTGATAATTGCACTGTAAATAGGTAAAAGAATTTCCTCAGTTTCAGGAAACACACACTGAATTATCTACCTGTATGGAAGAACACATCTGCAACTTTACTTTAAAAGGTTCAGGAAAAAAATGTATATAGTGTATAATTGTGTTAGTATATTAGTATATATTATATATAAAATAAATAAGGTATTAACATTTGAGGAGTCTAAGACTTATGGAAATTATACTATTCTTGCAAGTTCTCTGTGAGTCTGAAATTATTTCAAAATAAAAAGCTTTAAAAATTACTGTAATTAAGCACATCATAGTCAAACAAATGAAAACAAAAGATAAGAAGGTAATATTGAAAGAAGCCCAAAAAAGTAATATTAAAGACAGGAAAACAATGATATGAATAACAGCTAAAAAGAAGGGCTAGAGACAAATGTGAAAAGAAATTAAAAAGAAGAAATGTCATCTCCAAATCTATATCCAGTGATAATAATACATTAAAAAAATTAGAAGATAAAAAGGCATTTAAAAAATTAAAACTCAGGAAATTTATCACTAGCAGACATGCACCACAAGGAAAGGAAGTTCAGACTGAAAAGTTATCATAGGGAAACTTCAATCTATAGGAATAGATAAGGACCTTCAAAATATACATATGTATGGAAATGTAAAAGGAGATTTTTTAACTCTTACTTCTCTTTTCTTTACAATATATGTGATTAATGTGGGGTTAGTAATCCATGTAAAAGTAAATTAGCAGACTATGTATAACAAAACACTTCAATAAGAAGCTGAAATTATTACAGTGCATAAAAATATAAAATCCAACTAGATGCTATTTACAAGAAACACCCTTTAGAGATAGCTGGGAAGCAAAATGATAAAAAAAAGTTATACTATGCAAACAGGGGGCATAAAGAAACTGGAATGCTTCTATTAATATCAGACAAACTAGACTTGAAGGCAACACCTAGATAAGTATTAATTAAATAACTGGAACTATAGGCTAACCAAGTTGGCATATAAAACTGAATATCACACTAAGCATAGAACTTCAAAATACACAAAGAAAAACATGACAGACATTCAGGAAGATATACACAAACCCACAGTAATGGCTGGAGATTTTCATACCTCTCTCTCAGTAATAGAAAAAAGGACAAGATGAATTAATAAGGAAAAGGAATATCTGAACAGCATTAACTATCTTAAGTCACATTTAAAGATAAAATACTGTAATGTAGGGCAAACACGTGCATGCTACGTAACATATTACCACAAATTTAGTGGCTTAAAACAACACACTTTTATCATCTTGTGGCTTCTGTGGGTCAGGATCCTGTGCATGGTTTAGCTGGGTCCTTGGCTTCAGGGTCCCATCAGGCTGCAGTGCAGGTGTTGACAGGGCTGCAGTCTCATCAGAGGCTAGCCTGGGGAAGTACCAACCTCAAAACTCCCTCCAGTTATTGGCAAAATTCTTTCCATGACAGCTAAAAAATTCATGACAGCTTGCTTTACTAAATCCAGCAAGGGGAGAGATATACAGAGACCGAGAGAGACAGAGACAGAGACAGAGAGAGAATGACTCTAAGATGAGTCTGAAAGCAAGACAGAGTCTTATATAACATAATCACATAATCACAAGAGTAACAACCCTCTCCTTTGTCATATTCTATTGGTTAAAAGCAAGTCACAGGTCCCACCCAACCTCAAGGATAAGGAATTACATGAAAGCATAAATACCAGTAGGCAAAAGCTTGGAGGTAAGCTTAAGTCTTTCTGTAACAATCCCTAAACCAAACAACTGAAGCAATTTCTTTTTTCAAATTTGCATGAAAGGGTCACCAAGATAGAATATATATTTAGCTAGGAAAAAAGAGTCTCAATAAAATTCATATGATTGAAACCATACAGAGTATATTTTCTGATAACAGTGAAATTAAACTAGGGATCCATTAATGAAAATACCTAAAAAATTGCCAAACATTTGAAAATTTAGCACCATACTTCTAAATTATCTGTGGATCAACAAAGAAATCATGATGGAAATTAGAAAATGTTTTGAACTAAACAATAATAACAAATACAACATGTCATATTTGTGAAATGCCTCTAGAGCAATGTTTAGAGGGAAAGTCATAGCTCTAAATATTTGTATTAGAAAACAAATAAAGTCATGCCATTTGTGAAATGCCTCTAGAGCAATGTTTAGAGGGAAAGTCATAGCTCTAAATATTTGTATTAGAAAACAAACAGTTAGAATCAAGAATTCAAGTTTTCACTTTAATAAGCTAGAGAAAGATGCACACATTAAATCCAAAGTAAATAGTAGAAAAGAAGCTATAAAAATAAGATCAGAAAGAATGAAATGGAATATAGACAACTGGAAAATATAACAAATCACAGTGCTAGAGAGATTAGAAATAAAAAGTTTTTTTAAGCCCATAAACTACTAAAATCATAATGAAAAATGAGATATCATTACAAACCTTACAAGCATTAAAAGGTAAATGTGGGAACAAAATGAAAAGCTTTCTGCCAATAAATTTAATGACATAGTCAAACAGTCACGCTTTTTGAAAAATACAACTTTTAAAAAATTGACTGAAGATGAACAGAAAATCTTAATAGCCTTTTACATATTAAAAAATTGAACTCATTATTGAGAACTTTTCCACAATGAAAATTCTAGGCTTAGCTGGTTTCACCAGTAATTAATTCAAAGACTAAAAAATAAATACTGCCATCATTTCAGAAATTAGATGAGGGAAAAAAAACAGCAATTCATTTTTTATAACCAAAGCAAACCAGATAAAGGCATTATAAGAAACGAAAACTATGGACTAATATCCCTCATGAACTTTCACAAAAATAAGCTTAACAAGTATGAACAAATCAAATCCACAAATATATAAAAACGACAATACATCATGACAAAGTGTGTTTTATCTCATAAATGTAAGGCTGATTGAATAATTAAACATTAGTGTAATTCACCATATAAACAAAATAATATTAACTATATTATATTGTCAATTAACATGTATAAAAATGTTTGACAATATCCAACACTTATTTTGATAAAAGTTCTCTGCAAACAAAGGAATAAAAGGAAGCTTATGCAAATCAATAAAAATCACTTTAAAAAAATATAGGCAACATTATACATAATGGCAAAAGTACTGCTTTTTCCCTAAAATGGGGAACAAGGAAAGAATGTCTTCTCTCACCATCACTATTCAACCTGCTCTGGAGGTCCTAACCAATGAAGGAGAACAATAACAATAAAAATATATGTCCACAAAAAATGTATATATATATGAATGTCCATAGCAACTGTATTCATTATAGCAAAGTCTGGCTGCAATCCAAATATCCATCACCAGCAGAATGGATTCAACAACAGGGACTTAAAGCAGAGTAAACTACTGACACAT
The DNA here is from genome assembly GCF_028021215.1 of Eschrichtius robustus. Taxonomy (NCBI): domain Eukaryota; kingdom Metazoa; phylum Chordata; class Mammalia; order Artiodactyla; family Eschrichtiidae; genus Eschrichtius; species Eschrichtius robustus. Next base: position 3,938,014 of record NC_090832.1, on the reverse strand, counting down.
ATGAATGAATTTCAAAGTATTGTATAGATCAGAGAAGCTGGGCACTAAGAAGTACATGTTATAGGGTGCCATGTATATGAAGTTCTTGAACAGGAAAAGTTAACTATGGTGGTAAAAATCAGAACACTGATTGCCACCTGGGGAGGAACTGAAGGAAAATGGCCACAGATGACCTTTGTGGAATAATGGAAATATTCTCTACTTTGGTAAGGGTGTTAGTTACTCTAGTGAATATATTTATCAAAACTCATCTAACTTTACACTTAAAGTCTGTGCATTTCATTTTGTTGAAATTTTTCTCAAAATTTTTTAAGACTGTAGGCAAAAACTAAAATCTCAGTATGAGTTACGAGTATGGGTTCTGAGACAATTTTTTAAGTATTACAATATATAAGGCTTGGACAATGAGTAATTATTTTGAGGCTTAAAAGAAGGAAAACACAGAATCACAATGAGACCCCAACACTGTACACTTAAGAGGAATATATTAGCCTCTCACCAGATGATGACCCTGGTTGTCCAGCTGCCTGTGGTTTCTAGCAATGGACAGAGAAAGCCGTGCCCATTCAACACTGCCTGACCTCCAACAGAAATGTTCCATCTTGTGAAACACTCTCTGAAAAGATCTCATGCTACATGAATGCCTCTCCTTTCCAGACCATTCGCTCTCTGGTTGACCATCATGATAAGAGAGAACCTAGAAAGGGATAAAGGCATATTTTTATGGGTTCAACTGCCACCCAAAGGTACAGATGTATTAAAGTATTTATAGTGAGGATTTCCCCAAAACCTTCAGGTCCTGTCACAGCTGGATTCTGATGAGGTGGGGTCAGGGAGAGTAGAGATAAAATCAATGAGCTTTATCACTAAACTGAAGAGAAGCCGTAAGGAATCTGAGTGGAGGAAAATGGTGAGATTATTGGAGTCATGGTTGGTATTAAACCATCTTGAGCTGGTTTATTCCAATGTAACAAATACATCAGGGGAAATGAAATGCACCAATCTGATAAAACTTGGATAAGATGCAGATGGAAGCACAGTTTAAGGGCTTATTTTGGCAAGAAATTGGAATCTATGGGAACTGAGACTTTGTTTTGGCTTCATCAATGTACTTTTTAATTTCTGTCACTTGACCTTTTTTCTCTTAATTTCCCCAGTTGAAAAATGAAGTGATAAATTCTCTTTCAACCTTTTCAATAATATAGATAAACTGTGGGGATAAATTTAATCAATACAAAATTACCTGAGTTTAGTTCTTTGTAAGAAAAACACTAATTCACACATATATATATATATATATATATATATATATATATATAACCCTCAATTTGCTTTTTATTACATGAGAAATGAATCAACGAATGAAGGTTTATTTTCAGGGAAAAATATCAAGAGTTAGACAGAAATGTATTTATAATACACACTTAAAAACAGAGGAGACGCAATGAGAAGCCTGCACACCTCAACCAAGAGTTGCTGCAACTAGAGAAAGCCCTGCTTGCTGCAACTAGAGAAAGCCCGTGCACAGCGACGAGGACCAAACGCAGCCAAAATAAATAAATAAAAGAAAAATTAAAAAACAAAAAAAAACAGAGGAGAGAAAAAAGTCCTCTCATCTCAGGTATTTACTTGAAATAGTTATTTACTAAAAATAATTAAATGGAGTTTAATGTCAACAGTCATTATGTCAACTGAATGCTTTACTTTAGAATGAATTCATGCTATTCCATTAAGAGCATCTGAAAGTAGAAATAATGACAAAAATGTGTCCTTTCCTCTGATTTTTTCCTTCGTATCTCACTGGTCCTCATTACCTTCATGGATAGGTTGTTTTATCCCTGGTTCTTCCTTTTTTTTTCCTTCCCTGCCTCACAAACATATGAGAATATTTTCTGGTTCTGTTCTCAAGAAAGAAAGTAGATCTGAACTAGATAATGAAATAGGCTCACCAGTTTTCAAAGTGCTGAGTTCTTGGCATGATCCTGGACTCAGGAGTATGAAAATGTTAATATTCTGAGAATTTCTGGTAACAATTCTTAAAAGTACAGTTATCAAATGCAGAGCATTGATTGGAAATCAATGCAGTATATGTTTTCCAAATTGCATTTTATAAAATTATACAGATTATTATATTGGTAACCTCACTGTCTAATTCTCTAGTAGTGAATTCCTTCACACAAAGTTAGCTATGTTAAAAGCATCAATTCTACATATTCAGACACCTACCTGAGCTCCCCATGGTATAGCAGCATAGCATAATGAAAAGCATATTTGGTTCTCTTACACTTTTCCTAACTCATCAATAACATACAGTTCACTTCTTTTCTATTGTACAGGTAGCACTAATTTATGTGGGGAATTGAGTCCTTTCATAATCCCTAAGCCCCAGGCATCCATAGCACCGCTCATCAACTGCTGAATACTAAGTCATTAAACACTGCTCACTCTGAACTATCAAGACTCAGATGAAAAATAACCAGAATCCTACAAAATTGACAGTACAGAATTTGTCACAGATGAAAACTGTGTTAACTAGTGGGCTATAACCTTTGACACAGGTGAAGCGATTACTGAGTGGTCAAGAAAATGACGCAATGTGCAGAAGTAAGAGGAGGGTGGTAGAGAGGGGTCAGAAACAAAAGGAAAGTAGTGATTTTATCTTACAGCCTTTCTAAAGCGTGTTTTCTGAGCTGCGTAGTGTGTCCCTTGAATTATCTTAAGCAGAAGGGGCAGGGGCAGGAAAAGAATTCATGCAACTCCTTCCTATAACTGAAGACATAAAGAAGCAAAAGGACTTAAATCATTGATTTCATAATTCCCTGCCTTTGGTTTTCTTTCTGCTCATGTCTTGGCTGGGAAAATGGACCACAGCGATGAAAAATGGACAACAGTAAAGGAGAAGTAGAAACCACTCAAGTGGCTATTACAATATTCTAATAGCTCTGCATTTTGGTGATGATATCATTACACCAATACAGTATCTCATATGTTTATTATCATGTCAAAATTACATTGTCTTAGGTCAAGTATGTTGAGCAGGGCTAATGCTACTAATTAAAGTAACTATCAGTTGTCCCATAGGTATTACCTGCCTACATGATGTGATGCCAAGGGCCTTGGGGAGGTCCCACAGCCCCCAAATAGCCAACCCTCTAAGCTGGCTAATATCTAACAATCAGAATGGTAAATTAATTCCTTTACTTTATATGCTTGGCCCCTGTTAAAACACCCCAGAGCAGACCTATGCTATATTTTAGGCATCAGCTCTATTGTGTGAATAAAGGAGCTGAGGACAGTTTTTCCAGAGGCTGTTGGATTCTGCCAATATCTACCTGCCCCATCCTCCTTGGTAAAAGGACTACATTTCCCAGACTCTTTTACCAGCACTGCAACCTCTGAGATCTAAGCTGAAATTGCTCTTCACAGGTTCTGGAAGTAGGGAGACAGCACTTTGTGAATGGCTGGGAGGACAGACAGAAGTGGCTGGGTTCTCGGTGACACTACGGAGCCACGGTTCCAGCCTGGATAGTTTCTTGATATGCGGGAAAGAACGTTTTTAAATTTATCCTTTTTAGCTACTGTTATGGAGATTTTTATTATTTTCAAATGAACACAATGTCTAACTAAAGCAGCAGGAAATACAACTATGAGAAAGGCTTCCCAAAATTGAAATCAGGACAGATATTGTGACATAATTTGACAGGTGGATTGAGTATCTGACGTTAAGACTCAGAGGTAATCCAAACTGGATGATTCACACAGATAAGATGAGGGGGGTGGGCAGGGGAAGGCTGGGGACTGGGCGGCTGAGGGGCAGGAGAGGAGGAGCCATGGGTGCAGGGAAAGCAGCTCAGAACACAGAAGCTGAGGTTCCAAAGGCAAATGAACCCACTTCCCAAACAAGTTCTCTCTCTAAGAAAGTGCACGGTGACATCTGGGGCTTCCCCATTTTCCTAACACACACACACACAAGCGTCTCCACGTCTGGGAGCCTGAGGGTGTCAATGTAAATCACCCCTTCTCCTTGCCTGCATCGCAGAACCACTTGAGAAACAGAGTAGTGGGTCTGACTGAGGTCAGCACGTGGCCTGTGTTATCCATGAAGCTGGTGAGAATGTGGGTCGTGTGAGGGCAGGTGGGCTTCCTTGATCCTTGGCCAAGGGGTTGACCATGAGCCTCCACCCCCAGCTCCACACACGGCTGAGAGCAGGTGAAAATGACAGGCTTCATAGAGACAAGAGATCCCAGGAGAAAGACTGGGGCCCCAACCTGGGAGGAATGAGTGAGTGTGTGAGTGAGTGAGACAAGATTCAGGGACTTCTCCATGTGAAAGCGTGAGGCAAGGGGAGAGTGGACACACGCCCCATATACACACACACCCCATACACACATCACAGGCACATATACACACCCCCTCCACATACCCTACACACCCCACATACACACACTACAGGCACATACACACACCACATACACCACATAAACACACATACACACATGCACACACCCTACACACACCACATACACATGTCACAGGCACATATCCACCACAGGCACACACTCACACCGCATACACACACCACATACACACACACACACACCACATACACACACACACACACACACCACAGGCATGCGCCCAGGTGCACACAAACACTCAGGAATGCACGTGCTCTGTGGTGGGGTCTCTATCGGCACAGAGCACACTCATATAAAATGCTCAGATGCATCTCATTGGGCACAGCTCTAACTCCATGTCAGCGATGAAGTAACTGTTTTAATGATGACTGACTCAGTTCATTTTTCTACCACAGAATTTTTCCATGTCTATTTGGGCTAATATTGGACTTCATTCTGAATCTCAGGATCTGAAAGATTAACTTTATGTCCTAATAGGACTCCAGTTTCTCTAGAAAAAAAGTAAAAAGACATTCAAAAAAGAAGTATCCAAATATTTTTTTCAATCTTGATATAAAATTTCTGGATTTCAAGTACTATTAGTGCTAAAATGGACGTTTGCAGTGATCAGATCCAACCTTTTATTTTACGGGTGAACAATCTGCATCACTAAGTAGTGAAGTGGGTTTCTCAGCATCATGCCTGGTTAGTAGCAAAATGAGGATTTTAACTCAGGACTTAGGACTCTTGCAGGACTCATCCACTGCCTTCATGTTATTACGGATCCTGCTTTCTTCTCTGCATTATAACCAGTGCCACAAAGAACCCAAACTTGGAGCAGACTCAATGCATTTTGACCAAACCCAGTTACAGCTACTGAAGGCCTCCTTGTAGCTACATATGTCCTGAAGTCTTAGGAAATATGGGCAAAGAAATTTATCCCCAAAAGCCAGGTCACAGATCTAAAACTTCTAAAAATTAGCAGAGACTATCAATTGCCATGATGGTAAGAGATAGCAAGACACATTCTGCTAAATATGAATTGTCTTCAAAAGCAGATTGTTCTCACTCTCATTTAATGGATTTCTTTCTGCTGAATGATTTTGATCCTCTAAAGTCATTCTAACTCTACAGGTTATTTGAGGACTTGATTTTTATGCCCTTTCTTAGAACTTTATATTCTGTAATACCCATCATTTACTTAAGAGCTAGAAAATCGAGATGACATAACTTTCTCCCTCAAAGGAACAAAATGGTCAAATTACCACAAAAAAGTACAAGAATAAAAAAGACATCAACTTGCACTTGGTTGTCTATCAACTGAGAGGGACAATAAGAGGGCGCATTATCCATAGAGAATTTAAAAATGCAAAGGGTCTGCTTTTAATTGTCACCGTGCCTCTGTAACTCTAAACAATGTCAGTAATAACATATCCCTCTCCACCATGATGGACCACTCCCTCCATCCACCCACCTGCCTTGGTCCATCTCTGCCTATACTGTTGATTCTCAGGTTTGTACATAGAGAGTCAACATTAGGTGAATCTAATGGTAATTAGTCGTTGTAGAGTCCAAGGCTTGTGCACATGGCCTGAGCGGGGTAAACTATAGTCCCCTTCTAGTGATCGATAAACATGCTGTGGGCAAAACTGTCTCTGTCTTAGGTCCCATGGTACTGGAACTCTGTAAGTCAGGAGCTGTTAAGAAATGTCTCACAGTCGGACAAGAAGGTGCCTGGAGATGAAGCGACTGCACAGGTAAGTAGAGCCAAGACATGGAGACACAGACTCTTGATGACGTATCTGAAGCCAGAGATGTGACCATTTCTGATATTGAGCCAAAATCATTTATAAATTAATCTGAACTTTTGAATTCTGTCATCTGCCACTGAAAGTATCCTAACTAATAAACCATCAAGTATGTATATTCTGCATTTCTCATTATATTATAAAATGCCAAACTCCTTCATGCTGCTAGCCTTTGATTTCAGCTCAGTTTCACATGCCCTGTGAGGTCTCCTCAATGTCCTCCAATAGGCTTAACTGGCCATTTTCTGAGCTTCCATTGAACTGTGTCCATGTGCTTTATTCACAATATCACAATCTGGTTTCTATCATCAACTCCTGCTTAATCTTCTCTAGAAGAAAACAGAAATTGAGGGTTAAAATATCTGTAAAACACATTTACATCTAAGCAGATAGTCCGTAGTCATACAATTGCTTGGTTGTAAATACAGCAAATATTTAATGCTTATCTTACATCCGAGTAAAGTCTACTTTTCCTTGAAATTCTCTCCTCCCTCCACGATGCCTCTTATTCTTCTCAAACTAAAATATGATCCATCTTTCTCTCTCTAAAATGTCTCCGTTGCTCCCCAATGAGCCTCCAAGGATAGAATGAAAACCTCCTTTGTAGCTCAGGTCAAACTGTGTAATCACAGTTGTTTATGGATTGTTGTCCTGAATTTCACTTTCTTCACCACAACTAGAGTGTAAGCTAGCATGTATTTGCATAATTAGTTTACATAAAATATTTCAAATTAATACAAGCAATTATTTGAGACTCATCCACTTCGGGACATACCTTTGATCTGAATGAGACTTAAACATAGAGGTATGAGGAAGAGGACCAGTGAAGGAAGAAATGATATTCAATGAAATGGTAATACAATTGTTACACAAGCTCAGAAGGAAAAACAGAAAAAGAAAGAAAGACAGATTTTTATTTTCCTCGGAGTCAAAGGAAAACAGGAAATAAATAATTATTCTCACTTCATAGTGACTTCAGAAAAAGTAAAAGGATGAGGGGCGTACTGGAAGAGAATAAGGTGTATACCACAGTTTTTTTCAAGTCATCAACAGGAACTTCACAGGGTGATGTGAAGGAGAGACAAGAACAAAAGATGTTTCTCCTGCGTAATGTAACACCAGTGCTTACACATGGCAAAACAATCTGGAAAACTATCCTCAATCATCCTTTCAATCTCTAGGTCCATCTGAAAGGAAAGTGGCCCTACCCTTCTTCGAGGGCATCATTGCATTAGCACTGAGCTAGGGTTGTGCTCTAATTAATTTTGAGTGAAAAATCCATGCTTGAGACTCATAAAATGCAGGAAATGACTCGCTTTATATTAAGGAAAGACAGAGTAATAAACAGTCAGGCAGAGGGAGAGATAAAAGTCATAAAAGGGCAGCAGACAATGCCAAAGTGCATAATTGAAGAGAATCTCTCCCAGGGGAGGCATGTTCCAAGGAGAGGATGAGCTAGTGCCACACAGCCTTGTGGTTTAAATGCAAAGACTTATCAGACAATCAAATCAATGCGACAGTCCTGAAATGCTGTACAGTGCTTTGCTCCAGGACCTCCTTCAAGCAGGAAGAGCACGTTGGAATCATAACACTACAGTCTGACTTACATAGAACCAAAGCACAGAGGAGACTGGGCAGAGCAAGTCAGGAGCCTGCCTGTGCACTGGGTATGCCTGTGTGTTCTTCTGCACCTGCATGTGACCAAGAAGCTACGCCCATACATATATAGCATATTTTATATACATAGTGTATAGTATAAATATAAATGGGTGAGAATTTCATATCTTGGACTACTTCTGGTCATGTTTATGTAGCCTGGATATGGTCTGGAATAGCCTCCTTTCAGCAAGAGTTTAAGGTAACTCATTTGACAGCCTTTTTAAAAAAACAGTTGTTTAATTAATTCTGTGAACAAACTATTTGTTAAATCCTCCTAAGTGACAGGCACTGTGCTAGGTCCAAGACATACAATGATGAATAAAAGCAAATAAGGTCTCTGCTCTTATGTAGCCTCCTGCCTAGTGGGGAAACAGACAATTAACAAACAATCACAAAAGCAGATGAATAATTTCCACAGATACAAGTGCTAAAATAAAAAAGGTGCCATAACATGCATAGCAGAAGTATTTGACCTAATCGGGGAGCTCAACAAAGACCACCCTAAAGAAATTACCTTTGAAATAAAAAATCTGTAGGATGAGAAGAAACTACCTTCATGAAACTGGATAGGGGTGGGAGGAGAAAGGGCTGGGCCATGAGGAACCTGTGGTGAGGGATAGGGTGGGGTTTTCAAGGTCGTTGAAGAAGGTCACTGCAGCTCAACACAGAGCACAAAGCAGAGGGAAATGCAGGATGCGAACACAGAAGTGGGGAGGGGCCAGGCCAGCCAAGGCTTATGAAAAATTCTGGATGGTAGTCAATGAAAACTTCAAGCAGAAGCTAACTTAAACAGATTTGTCTTTTGAAAAGAATTCAGGTGCAATGCTGGGAACAAAGCCAGTGCCAGGAGAACAATTAGAGAATGCTGTAGTAATGCAGGTGAGAGACAAACATAGCTTGTACTAGTGAAGAGGTAAAGGAGGTGGAAAGAAGTAAACAGATTTGAATTTAGAACTTATTGTAGTAAGTTTCTTCCTCGTGTTTATTTTTTCCTTGCACGCTGGATCAATGGACAAAGTATCCAAACACTGAGGATCTGTAATGTGCTTTGGATGCTTAATCATCAGTAATAGGTTTTATGCTACTGTCTTTATTGGTGTGGATTCAGAGGCACTGACTATTCCGGCAATGACGAAATTCATATATTAATATCCTACCCCCAGGACTTCCCTGGCAGTCCAGTTGTTAAGACTCCACGTTCCCAACGCACGGGGCACGGGCCACGGGCCCCATTCCTGGTCTGATCGGGGAACTAAGATCCTGCATGCCGCATGGTGTGGCCAAAAAAAATTTTTTTAATAAATAAAATAAAAATAAAATCCTACCCCCTAGTGCTATGGTGTTATGAGGTGGAGACTTTGGGAGGTAATTAGGAGTAGAGGAGATCATGAGGGTGAAGGCCCCATCACGGGATTATATGAGTCAAGTGGGGGGGGGTTATAAGTCACTCAGAGTCACGAGAGAGCTTGCGTCCTTTCTCTGCTCTTTGCCATGTGAGGACACAGAGAAGTCAGCAGTCTACAACCTGGAAGAGACCTCTCACCAGAATCCAACCATGCTGGCACTCTGATCTTGGACTTCCAGCTCCAAACTATGAGAAATAAACTTCTGTTGTCTATAAGCCACACCTTACCTTTACAATAGGTACTTCTGATCAGTAACATTTGCTTTCTTACTGAACTCAGCACTTGGTAAGCTAATTGTTGTGAGCTAACCTACCCCACAGTGAATATTCCACTAACTATATCATTAAGAAGCCAAATTTAGTCCACCCTAACTGACATCAACTTTTTAAACCATATAAAAAATTACTGAGAAGGAATAAGAAAACTTCAAAACAAAGTGAAACAATACAACTTTAAAAAAATTTTTTCTCATCTTCTTAAAAAGGAGAAAATTAAATTAAATTAAATTTTAAAAAATGATTTTAGGGGCTTCCCTAGTGGCGCAGTGGTTGAGAATCTGCCTGCCAATGCAGGGGACACGGGTTCGAGCCCTGGTCTGGGAAGATCCCACAAGCCGCGGAGCAACTGGGCCCGTGAGCCACAACAACTGAGCCTGAGCGTCTGGAGCCTCTGCTCCGCAACAAGAGAGGCCACGATAGTGAGAGACCCACGCACCGCGATGAAGAGTGGCCCCCACTTGCCGCAACTGGAGAAAGCCCTCACACAGAAACGAACACCCAACACAGCCAAAAATAAAAATAATAAATAAATAAAAAATTTAAAAAAAAAATGATTTTAAGCAGTTTCTTCCAGGCAACACAAATAGACCCACAGACATTATCTCTTTAATTTCACAGGCCTCCACTGGAAAAGAGACACAGCCCCCCACCAGGGGAGACACACGTATGCAGAGTTCTTTCTAAAATGTGGTTTTTAAAAATGTTTATAAAAAAGCCATTATTGTTTCTTCAAGCAGTGTTATCTATTGACTATTTTTCTTTGCAAACAGAATTATTTTCTTCTTTACATTTCAGAAAGAACTAGCAGCAACCACTGTGCCCTGAGAATCTTCTATGTTATGTGTTTCACAACATTGTCTCATTTCATCTTTGCTACTGAGATTTAAACTAGGTAGTTTTTATTATCTCCATATGTTAGTCCACTCAGGCTGCTATAACAAAAATACCATAGACTGGGTGTCTCATTAACAACAGAAATACTTCTCACAGTTCTGTAGGCTGGAAGTCCAAGATCAAGGAGCTGGTAGATTCAGTGTCATGCAAGGACCCACTTCCTGGTTCCTAGAGTCTGTCTTCTCTCTGTGTCCTCACATTGGAGGGGAGAGGGAGGTCTCTGGGGTCTGTTTTATAAGGGCACTAATCCCATTCATTAGGGCTCCACTCTCATGAGCTAATCGCCTCCCAAAGGTCCCACCTCCCAATCTCATCACATTGGAAGGTAGGTTTCAACGTATGAATTTCTGAGTGACACAGTCAGCTGACAGCACTTCACTTCACAGATGCGAAAACTTAGACTAAGACAAAATCCAATATAATTTCTAGGTCACATAGCTAAAAAGCACCATCAAGATTATAACCCAGATCTGCCTGTCCCAAAAGCTCTCCTCATGCCACCACCATCCTTCCTCAACACTGATCAAGGGTTGATAAACACCCAAAAGTGTGTTCGTATAAATTTATGTCTTGGGTTTTTTTGGTTTATTTATTTATTTATGCTCAGTAGTCTTGTGATCACATCACCAGACTTCTTAGAAAATGATTTTTACTAATTTTATATTATTTAAACTATTTTTAGTACTGTTTTAATTTCCAGTGTATTCAGCATGTCTATTCCTGACATTCTTAAGACTCTTTTGCAGAACCTTAAAATATTTTCTACATAATGATAAATTCAACTATTGCCCCAGGTCTTCTCTTTCTCAAAGAAGATATTTAATGAAATACATTCAAAAATAAAGGCTTGCAGTGATGCAAGTAATCACAACATAATGGGAAGAAAATAATAATTAATTAATTCAACAAATATTTAACAAGTATCCATTCTGTCCAGGCAATGTGCTGGGGACTGCACATAAAACAGAAAGCAAGGCATGCTTTTTGGCCTTGGGGAACTTGCAATATAATAGGAGACACAGGCAAGAAAGAGAATTTATAATATGAAAAGCACTACCATAGGGGTAAGTACAGGTGCTCTGGAATTAACAACCGTTTTGGAGGTTCTGGACTAGCTTCTTAAAGGAAGTGATGTCTCAGCTAATAAATGAGTAGAACTGAACCGAATTAAGAGAACAGTGTGTGGTTAGATAGAGAGATAGATAGATAGATAGATATTCCATATATAGGCTTATATGGACAAGAAACAAGTATAGTCTGAACGCAGAGTATGAATATGGAAACTCAGCAAGAGTTTATAGAGTTATAGGAAATCATTTTTTAAGAAAGACAGTGGTATAACCTGATTTATATAGAACAGTCACTCTGTTTGCAGGGTGGAGAATAAATTGGAGATAATGAAATCCGAGGCTGGAGTTTTGGAGTTTGAGCTAAAGGCTGTCACTGAAAGAGGCGAAGTGCAGGTGCCGAGAGTTGATGCAGTGGCTTCTCTAATCCACGATCTGTGTGTCATCCAAGTGGGCAAACTCAGTAAACCCGTAACCAAACAGGTCCGGAAAATCAGTATGAGCGAGAAATAGAGATGTGAGAGAAATCAGCCCAGAAACAGTTACTTAGCATGATGATATGGAAGAGACTGACAAGGAACGTGTGTCTAGAGAAGAGAGAAGGGAGCCTAGAACAGAGAGAAAGTGATTGCTCTCAGGAAGACTTGTAAGGATGGGAAAGAGAAAACGGAAAACCAGGACAGTATACCATAAAAGTCAGGGTAGAGGGCATTTCAAGATGAGAGCAGGGAGGGATTACTGTCAAATTCTGCCAAAGGAAGGTAAGCATAAAAATTGACATTGGATGTGGTTTGAGTTGGAATAGGATGTGGAAGCCAGGATTTGCTGGAATGAGGAAACAGTAGGGAGTTTTGGAGAGCATAAAACACATATCGACAACTCTATAAAGGACTGACTAAAAGGGAAAGAAGTGGAGCAGCCAATAACTGAGATCCAGAGTTGAGAGTTTTTTAAATGATGGAAATATGTTAATGAATATGAATAACATGTTTATGTTAGTTCATCTCTGATAAGAGTTATTCAATATCTAGGAAGAGACTGGATAATACAGAGAGAAGAGTGGGGAACGCTGAGTGAGTGATGTGGGCACAGGTGGGTGGGCATTTAGATGCAGAGACAAATAGCAGGTGGGCTTTAGACAGGAGAAGGAATGCCTCTTCTATTGTAACATAAGGGAAGAAAAACATGGGGGAAGATAAAAGCAAATTTTCAATTTGATGGCAAGAAATTAAAGGATTTATAATATTAATAGGTTGCTGCATTTTCCCTGTGTAATGTGAGGCAAGTGGAGGAGCCTGAGGAGAGTATAACAATTTCAAAATATATTCTATGGAGAATAGGAGTAAAAGTTTACAAGGAAAAAAAAAATTACACTTGCTGCAGCCCTGTGCCCAGTTGAAAGTGGAGATCAGGTGATCAGATGCAACAAAAGCAGTATAGGGCAGGGCACTGGAGAAGAATGGCTTTAGTATCGGGCCTAAAGTCCCATTTGGCAAAGGAAATAAAGATGAATATAAGATGAACAGATCTGAAGAACTAATGAGGGGACAAGGGACTGGAGGTCCTGAAAATTTACATGAGCAACTTTACTGGGAAAGACTGTGTGAGAGATCTGAAAACACAAGTGGAAGTCAAATGCAAAAGACATGTGTGAGGGAGTCTAGAAACCCAGAAGTTAGAATTGACTATATTAGGTCATCGGTATGAACGTGGAGCCACTCAGATGGTAGGAGGACTCAGCTGGAAAAGTTTTTATTTTCCATTATCGTTTCTTACAGGATATTGAATACAGTTCCCTGTGCTATACAGTAGGTCCTTGTTATTTATTTTATATCTAGTGTGTGTATAGTATATATGTATATGTGTATATGTTAATCCCAAACTCCTAATTTTTCTCCTCCCCCCTCCCTGCTACCCCCTTTGGTAACCGTAAGTTTGTTTTCTATGTCTGTGAGTCTATTTCTGTTTTGTAAATAAGTTCATTTATATCATTTTTTTAGATTCCAAATATAAGTGATATCATATGATATTTGTCTTTCTCTGTCTGACTTACTTCACTTAATATGACAATCTCTAGGTCCATCCAGGTTGCTGCAAATGACATTATCTCATTCCTTTTATGGCTGAGTAGTATTCCATTGTATATATGTACACATCTTCTTTCTCCATTCCTGTGTCGATGGACATTTAGGTTTCTTCCAAGTCTTGGCTATGGTGAATAGTGCTGTTGTGAACATTAAGATATATTATCTTTTCAAATTAGGGTTTTCTCTGGATATATGCCCAGGAGTGGAATTGCTGGATCATATGGCAACTCTATTTTTAGCTTCTTGAGGAACCTCCATACTGTTCTCTCCAGTGGCTGCACCAATTTGCATTCTCACCAACAGTGTAGGAGAGTTTCCTTTTCTCCACACCCTCTCCAGCATTTGTTTATCTGTAGACTTTTTAATGACAGCCATTCTGACTGATGTGAGGTGGTACCTCATTGTAGCTTTGATTTGCATTTCTCTAATAATTAGTGATGTTGAGCATCTTTTCATGTGCCTATTGGCCATCTGTATGTCTCCTTTGGAGAAATGTCTATGTAGGTCTTTTGCCCATTTTCTGATGGATTGTTTACTTTTTTGTTACTGAGTTGTATGAGCTGTTTGTTTATTTTGGAAATTAAGCCCTTATCGCTCACATGGTTTGCAAATATTTTCTCCCAGTCCATAGGTTGTCTTTTCATTCTGTATATGGTTTCTTTTGCTGTGCGAAAGCTTATGAGTTTGATTAGGTTCCATTTGGGTTTTTTTTGCTTTTATTTCTATTGTCCTGGGAGACTGACCTAAGAAAACATTTCTACGATTTATGTCAGAGAATGTTTTGCCTCTGTTCTCTTCTAAGAGTTTTATGGTGTCATGCCCTATATTTACGTCTTTAAGCCATTTTGAGCTTATTTTTGTGTATGGTGTGAGAGAGTGTTCTAACTTCATTGATTTACATGCAGCTGTCCAGCTTCCCAACACCACTTGCTGAAGAGACTCTCTTTTCTCCATTGTATATTCTTGCCTCCTTTGTTGAAGATTAATTGACCATAGTTGTGTGGGGAAAAGAAGTTTTTAAGATTGCTTCCAAAACCTGCAATGAATAATGAGGTGGGGATTTCTGGAGATCTATGAGGAGGAAGGATAGAAAGTGTATGGCACATGATTTGGAAAAGTTGGGTTTTCTTAATGTGTGCTTTTGGTGGCAGTTTTTTTGATTTCTTTGTTTTCTTTTCTTTTCTTTTCATCTCATTGTTTGTCTAATGCAAGGTGGAAGAGTGGTAGTCTGGAAGTAGAAATTGAGCTGAAGAAAAATGTCAACCTCTCCTTCTGAACTTGACAGAGTTAAAAGTGAGGAATAATGAGCATCAGCTATCAAAGTGGCAGGGCCACCATGGAACAGCTGAGGTCAGTGGTTAAAGGAAACATCAAGTGAAGAAGTCAAGATACAGTTTGTTCAGCAGGTAGCCGGATTTGTTTGAGCATAAGTGATTATCTGGAAATGAGCTGGGCAATAGCACATTGAAGAAGGAGTAAGGACGAGAAAGTACAGGAGTGGAAATAAAGGAGATGGTAGAGGGCTGCCATAGTGACTGATGATAATACTGGTGTAAGCAAGGTGGCATTAGCAGACAGCAGGGTTTCCAATATTGTTCCAACAGCCTCTGAGTCCATTTGTGAGAGTGGGGAAAGGGATGTTCAAGACCCTAAGAGAAGTTAACTAAAGTCTGGATTGATTGGTCCTCTTCAAACGTCCTAGTACAAGTAAGCAAGCCTGAAATGAAGTATTTGGTTTTCAGGACTCGTACTTGTGGCTATGGCAGTACAGGGAGATGCACAGGTGGATACTTCTTTTGATTTCTTGCTTCCCAAAAGTCAAACATCCCTTCTGCTGTGGATAGGCTGTTAGTAATACCCCGTGCAAATACAAATTAAAACATCACAGAAGTATGTGAACAAAGAGAAATAAGAAAGTCACGATGGCCAAATGTGAAATAATCTGCTGCATGGTGAGCTAGCTATGAGCTGAACAGGACAGGAAAATAAAATAGTATCTTTTAAAAAGAGTGGTTGGTTCAGGGGCTTAGATTATTAGTTCAACAGTGGTAAAAACAAAGGACTGGGAGTGAGGAGGACAGAAAATGAATTCAAAAGCCCTTGAGAACTGACTGAGGATGGAGAACTAAAAAGTAATCATAGTGTTCCATTTTCTTGTTTTCATTTTCCAACCGCCACTGTTAGCATTCAATTGCCTTCTTTCCATCTGTCATTTATCTATTCTCTATTAATTCCTTTTAAAAACAAGAGATTTTTATCACAGATTTAAAAACTGGAAGATTTCAGAGATCATCTAACAGAACTTCACATTTTATAGATGAGAAAACTGACTTCAGGAAAAGTTACATAAACTACAGATGTCGCACAGCTAAGACGCAGTCAAAATTAAAACCCATGTGTGCTAACTTCCAAAGCAGTTCTTCTTCCAAATGCAGTATAAATACTCTGTCAACTAAAAATGTTGACATTTTTCAGCTGATCGTTCAAAAGTCCCATTTAACCATAACTTATAAAAATAAAATGTTAAGTCCATTTTCTGCAAAGAAACACTGTCAATTAGTCTTTCCAAAATCTTTGGTCACTAATCAAGTCTTGAGAAATCATTTTCTACACACGAGGTGCAGTGTGCATGTGCGTGTGTGTGCATGCGTGCTTGTGCTCACATGTTGGGGAGAAGTGGAAGAAGAAAATATGTTTGGAAAAGGAAACATGGGTTATAAATACAAAAAAAAATAAATAAATAAATAGAGGACAAAGTCCCTAACCTCATAGAACTTAAAATATTTTCAGGGAGATGTAACATGAAATGACAGAACAATTACAGAACAATTTATCAAAATTACGTAAAGCATAATGAATACATACGCTTGAAGATGATGAAAGGTCAAGAAGCGATTCTAAATAATATTGTTCCAAAAAGCAAAATAAAAATCATAGCTGGGAAACCATGCATCCAGCTAGTGGCAGTCACATATAAATTCCTCATAGAAAAACTTCAGTGAGATTCACTCAGTCCTACTCACTCTGGCATTACACATCATTCCCTTAGGCTTTGGGTTGAATCTGGACAGGAAAACAATATAGATCCTTTACTGTTTTCAAAGTCACGCAGTCTCTGTCCTTAGATTTCATGGTCTTAATGTTATTAATATTATTTTACCCATCATTCTCTGTGCACTGTGATTTGTCATGCTTCCAGGTAAAGTGTTTGTTTAGTGTGAGTTCCCCCATCTAAACTTTATTTCCTATTTATGTATGTCATTCCTCCTGGATTGTTCTAAAGTTTCATCCATTCTTATAAATTTTCTTTGACTTTTTACTGACGTCATGGGCTTTATGAAGCCATCGTGTTTCTGCTTCCTACATTTCCAAATCTGCCCTTACCCCTTTTATTTATGTTCATTAATTCCATTTTCCCCTCAGGCTTCTTTGTTACTCCTCTGCTACAACCTCATTTACCTGCGCTATTGTAATTTCACTCTTCTGACCTTATTTTGCCTCCCCCTTTCCCTCTCCCATAGTCAGACCTCAATTTTTAAGGAATAATGTTTTATATATGAGTATAACTCCCAAAAAGTCTAGAATACACTCTACTTGTATTTTTACTCTGGAAAGTTGAAATACGTATATTTCTTAACCATGTTTACTTGAGAAAAGATATCATTGTTGTTAGAGACATGTCCATGCCTAAAGCACTTCATTATAAGAAGTTCACTACTCAAGTGTTTCATTACATGTGTATGCATATTTCTGTATCTGTATCTGTATCTATATATCTTGGCTATTGTGAAACATATATATACACACACAATGATTTAATATATAACTAAATCGTAGAGTGTAGGACTTACTACCAACAGTGTGCAAAATCCCCAAGTTCATGTTTACGTACTTGCTTGCTCCCTAATGAATCATATCCTTTTATGCTCCCCAAACCTCATTCATCAGATAAACCATGAGAGCTGACATCCCACACAGTTAAGGTAAAACATTTATCCAGAGATGTTGTAGTGACCTTTGACTACCCTGCCCCGATGGTGTATGGTGTTTTTCTCTCCTCAGTGCTACCATTTATTTTCCCCCCTTGTGCACCGGGCTTATAGCACATATTACAGTATCAGCGTTGCCATGATCATTTCTGACCTTCCCTAATTCCTTCATCTACGCACTTTCCTTAGTTCTTCACTCCTTTTAATTCTATGCCTTCTGCATCAGGCTTTCTTTTCTTTTCTCTTTTCTTTTCTTTCTTTCTTTCTTTTTTTTTAACACATCCATCACCTCACATATTTGTTTTTGTTGATGTTGTTTTGGTGAGACATTTAAATTCTACTCCCTTAGCAAATTTCAATTATACAATGCAGTGTTATGACTATAGTTACCATGTTTTACATTTGATCATCAAACCTTATTCATTTTACGGCTAAAAGTTTGTAGCCTTTTACCAACCTCTCCCTATTTCTCCCACCCACCACCCAGACGCTGGCAACCACTTTTCTACTCTCTATTTCTGCACATTTGACTTTTTGTTCACGTGTTTATTTCCTAGATTCCACATATCAATGATACTGTGCAGTATGTGTCTTTCTGGTCTGGCTTATTTCACACAGAAAGATGCCCTCAGGGTCTAGCCATGTTGTAGCAAATGGCAGGATATTCTTGTTTCATATGGCAGAATAATATTCCATATTCCAATATGGCTGAATATATATATAACTTCTTCTTTATCCATTCATCCATTGACAGACATTTAGGGTGTTTCCATACCTTGGCTATTGTGAATAATGTAGCAATGAACATGGGAGTGCAGATATCTCTGCAATATCCTGTTTTCATTTCCTTTGGATATATGCCCAGAAGTGAAATTGCTGGATCATAGTTCTATCTTAAACTTTCTGAAGGACCTCCATACTGTTCTGCATGGTTGCTGCACCAATTTACAGTCCCACCAACAGGGCACAAGGGTTCCCTTTTCTCCATTCTTGCCAATAGAATGTCTATTCTTCTGTCTTGTCTTTTTTATCGTAGCCACTCTAACAGGTGTGAGGTGAGGTGATACCTCATTGTGGTTTTGATGTGCATTTTTCTGATGATTAGTGATGTTGAGCACCAAGCTTTCTTCATCCTCTGCTTTCCCTTTTGTTGCTTGTACCAATATCTTAATTTTCCTTCTAATCACTGGACATTATTACCTTAATATATTCCATAATTTCTCTTTTCTTCTCAGTTACTTCTTGCAGCTTTTGCAGAAACTGCCTCAGTCTTTCCTTTTTAAAAGAACTAGGCCTTTATACAACGACCTGTGAGGGGTCGCAACATTCCCATTCTATAGGAAATGATATCTTGGTTGTGTGGGTAACATAATTAACCAATACAATGTTGATCCTCACCAGAGTTCCTGAGAGTCCGTATGTCTTCACTGAAACCACACCGTTATACAGGAGAATTGCCTCTTAACTTTCTCAGCTTTCTCAGTTCACTTTGGAACATTTCCCAAAGTGTTAGAGTGAAAAGTGATGTGGGCTTTAGTGGAAAACATTCAGGTACAGTTCCCAAGTCCCCATGACCTTCACATCACTTCACTTCTGGAAGGCTCAGTGTTATAATCTGTAAAACAGTAAGTTTTGGCTGACTCAACCCTGTTCAGTGTGAACACTGAGAAGGACAGCATTAATTCCTTGAACACTAATTATCCAGCCTTTTCCAGATTAAATTCAGAATAGAATGGTCAGGTCAGGCAATCTCCTTAAACTTCAATTGAAGTTAATTATTCATTGATTAAACTCATTTACACCTAATTAAAGTTTTCCTGCAGTAGAAAATACAAGGTAACATGAGTTATATTTCTCTCCTTGGGGGGTGTATCTGATGTAGAAACAAATGAAAAAATTGTGACATTTGTGTTACAAGAATTCACATGTGACAACTGAATTGTCAACCTAAGGCATAATTCTTTCAGGTGACTTCCTAGGTGAATGTAGTTTTGACTATAGTTCCAAATTTGGGTAATTTTTGTAGCAGGAAGAATAAAGCCTTACTACAGACCAGCAATGTTTATGTATCAGCAATGGTTAAACAAAATCACAGAGACTGAATTTTATGTAGGTAACTATTACTGTTTTATGAAGCATAATCAATTGTGCTTCATCATAAATACTTATAACAAAAAACTAAAGACTTGAGGCTTAGAATGGAACTGCCATTTTATAATCGATTTTTATGAGATCCTCTCCCAAAGCCTCTGAAATGACAGAATTGTCTGCGAAGCAGTAAAGATTGGATGATTTGCCCTGGAAAAATAACATACGTTTATCCTAAAAAAAATTTTTCCTGTGCATTTCAGTTTTAACAGTCATCAGTTACAATATGCTGCTTGAAATATGTTGCTTTCTTTTATAGCGTGTTTTCTAAGATTGAACATATTTCACAGTTGCAGATTTTTGCTTTAGGGATATAATTTCTTTCCTAATGGCATATCTTTGAACGTCTTGTTCTTTTATGATGGCAAGATTGACAGTTTTGTTTCGTAAAACCATGCATCTTCAATTTAAACCACTGTCTGAAAATGTCAATTACCATGAGTAAGCCATTACAAGTAAATTTTGTACAAGGTCTGAGTTTATAAGGCTAAATTTTAAATCTCTTTCTAAATCCATAAAGTGCTTTACAACTTAGTTAGTATTTTCATTTATGATAATAGTAGTGACCTAAAATTTGATTTGAAGCCCTCAAGTCGCTGCAGTCTTCATGTTTGGTGTACACAAAATGTCCCCTACCCCTGGATCTATAATCACAGAAGTGGGTGTGTCCTAAACAGATACTTAATACTTTTGGAGGGGGACAAAAGATCATTTCTTCTAGTCATTTTTCGGAAAGGACTAGGGGGAGAGTAAGGTCTTCTCAAGATCATATGTTGCTGATTTGGTCACTTCCCATCATTTTCTAGAATTAAACTGCATTATACTTGTTTGTTTGTATGTTTGTCTTCCCACAACACTATGAGTAAAACATGTACTTTATTTTTCTTTGCACCCAGAAACTAACAAAAAAAATACGTGCTTAGAAATCTCTCAATAAATATTTGTGGAATATGTAAAATAAGAAACGGATGGATGGATGGAAGACTGCATGAAATCACTACAGTATGCTGCCTGATGCAATTGGCATGCTTGGTTGTCACAGATATTGGGCCATCCAAACCTATTCCCTTTTTGAAGGTATGTAATGGCCTAAAATAAATTTCTGATCTATGCAGCTATACGTGCTAATTTAAAGATTTTAAGAGATCTTAGAAATCTTTATTGAGCCATGCAAAACATTTTTTTCCTAATGAACTTTCATAAATCTTCAAAATATTTAAATCCCTTGTATAGGAGCACAAATTTCAATGCCAGAAGTTCATCAATGTCATGTTTATTTTAAATCTCTTTTTACCAGGAAACTCAGAAAACAGCACAATTTAGAACCCAGTCTAAGATGTTCCCTGGACAAGCCAAGCAGAAACAATGTATTCTTCTCGTTGGGAAAGATAATAAACTGATTTTGAAATAGCTGTAGCTTTATGTAGGCGGCATTAGGGATCATATTTCATTTTCAGACTTTTAAAAAAATAATAATAGTATTAAGTCTTACTGATCTGGTAAAGAAAAGAAAAAGGGTTTTCTTTACTAGGAAAGGATAAGATATATTAGGTTTTAAGGAAAAGACACAACTGGCTAATGGCACTATGTTGATATAAGGCAATCAGCACCCCATTTTGAAAGAAGTAAAGGCACAAAAATTGGCAGCTATTGCAGATATCTGAAGATATTTTTCTTTGCCAGCCCACATCTCCTATATCTTTTGTTAACTGGATTAAAGCCAGCTGCTGTACAACCAGAAACAGAACTTTTTCACACATGGGAGCATAGTGGTAGTAGTGAGGTTTACCCAGTATGCAGAGGAGTGCACGCAAACATTTAAGAAATGGCATTTTCTTGTTATTTAAATCAACTGAGAGTCACCTTTAACAATTTCCAAATTATGAAAATATAAGCCGATACGCTCTAACATGGGATCCCACTTTTTGACACCAGTGGGAGTTGCCAAGAGTTGCATCAAATTGTGTGCAGGGGGGCAGAGGCGCTGGGTACACCTCCCGTGGGTCCATAGGCTGCATCGGAGCAGAGGATGAGGGGCTCTCTCCTAAGCATCTCTGAAGGCATTTCTGGCTCTTGCAGGACATCCCAGTTATCCCTAAATACATGAACGTCTCCACTTTAGAAGCCATGAGAGTCTAGATTATATTTTCACTAATCCTGAAAACTTCTTCCAAGATTTCTTTTAAAATAAATTCTCTTATTTTTTAGCTTGTTTCCTGGTTTTGAGTAGAAATACTGTGTATATTCTCTATGAATTTCCCACACCCTCCGCTGCTATCCTAACCCTAGAATGTCCTCATTGTGATATTCTCTGCTGAGGAATCCTTGAAACAGGTGGACGTTTTTGAAATAGTTTTTTAAGGAGAGGATTTCACTGACATCACAGATGCCACGGAGCAATGGTCCCCAATCCCAGGGCTGCAGACCAGTAAGGGCTGCAGACCAGTAAGGTCCGCAGCCTGTTAGGAACCCAGCCCCACAGCAGGAGGTGAGTGGCGGGCAAGTGAGCAAAGCTTCATCTGCAGCTCCCCATAGCTGGCATTCCTGCATGAACCATCACCCCCCCTCCCCATCCGTGGAAAAATAGTCTTCTACGAAACTGGTCCCCTGGTCCCAAAAATGTTGGGGACCACTGCCGTGGAGGGAGCTGAGGCGAAACCACTAAGTGTTCCCCTGGCACAGGTCAGAGAGCCATTTGAACAGCAAGAAATCATCATCACTGAATTTATCTGCTTAGTCTCTCATTTCAGGTCATCTCATACCATAGAGGGAAAAAAAGAACCAAAGAGGAAAATGACCCCCTTTTGTCGTAAATGTGTCTTTTAAAAACGCAGTACAGTTTGCAGCAACTACTTCACGTCAGGAGACCCCGAAGCTATCTGAAATGTCATCGAGGAAATAATATCATAGGCTCAACTGTTACTGTTAATTAGATAAAATAATACTGTTGCTTTCTGATACAAACCAAAACTGGTGTAAATGATTATTGATTCTCACCTTATCCTCTCACAACTCAGGCTCCCACTCACCCTGCCTTGCTCCCTCAGTGCCCCTCACCCGAGTAGAGGAATCTCCATCCACCCAGGTGCTTATGGCAGAAGCCAGGCAGCCACTGCCAACTGTCTGCCTCGCATCATAACCAATAGAATTTCCCTCAAACCTGCCCCACTCTGTCAGCTTCCCATCATCCCCTTGCACAGCTCTGTTACACCTCCTACTCATCTCTCTTGGACACCTGCAATGGTCCCCAAACAGTTTCCTGCAGCCACTCCTGCACTCCTGATTCTCTTCCCCATTTGGCAGCCAGAGGGATCCTTTAAGGCAAATCTGACATCATTCCCAGACATCCTGTCATCTTGTCTGTATCAAAGTCCTGAACGTCCTGGTCCCTGACTACCTTCACCTTCATTTCATCCATGATGTTTTTAATCCCCTGACACAGTTGCCTTCCTTTCGTCCCCTAAATGTGCCAAGGTCCTCTGTAACCACTACCGTCTCTATCTAAAATATTCTCCATCACTTTTTCATTTGGCCAAGCCCTGCTCTTCATTCAAGTACTGGCATCAGTGGTGCTTCCTCACGAAGGCTTTCTTTAAACCTCCAGAACTAGAGAAGACCCTCCCCACCTCACACTATCAAAACACCTTGCACTAGGGAACCACATTCAATATCCTATGAGAAACCATAACGGAAAAGAATATAAAAAAGAATGTGTGTGTGTACATATATTTATGTATGATATAGAGCAGAAATTAGCATATTGTAAATCAATTATACTTCCATAAAAAAAAATTTTTTTTTAAAACACCTTGCACTTTTCTTCTCTTATGCCTGCCACCACTTACTTATTTGTAAAATGGTTAGCTACTACATGCAAGCAGAGCCCATGTCTCCCTTTTCCTTCTTTATTTCTCTAGTACCCTCACACATAATAAGCTCTGACCTTGAAACCCGAGCAGGACCCTGTGGGGCTCCTGGGAACAAAAGCCTTTCTGTGTCCCCCATTTCTTGATTACAGGAAATAGGCTTCATTCAGCCTCCATGACCTTCCCTGGGTTCCCAGAGCAGGTTCAAACAGTTGCCAATTAGGGAAGGGAGCAGATATGGAAACAAGGGAATAGAAACAATAGTGCAGCCTTGGGGCAGGGTCCTGGCTCCCCCTCAAGGGATACACATAACACCCCTTCCAGGTGGAGACACACAGTCTTGAGGACATTAGCCAGCTGTGGCCCCCCCTTGCCTGTAAAAGCAATAAAGCTATTCTTTTCTACTTCACCCAAAACTCTGTCTCCGAGACTTAATTCGGTTTCCGGGTGCAGAGGCCAGATTTGGCTTCAACATAAGGAATAAATTAATTAATTAATAAGAAAATAAGCACACTTCCTGAGACAAGAATTGAGGAATAAGCAGTTATGCCTAGTGTTCTGCTATTGTGACAATTAAAGGAAGACATAATTGAAATGCACAAATGTTGAATAGCCTGGAGAAACAAATAGCAGTGTGAGTTGTGAGGTTCTTATATGTTATAAACTTAAGTGCATTACTCAAAACTACAGTTTTTAAAGTTTAGTATAGAATATATAGATAGTAAAAGTAACCTATCATTTGCTCCTAAAATATATGTAAAGAAGTTGTCTAGGGTCTATTTTTCACATAGATGAAAACGTATAAAGTCATGTTAATTAAAATGAAGAACTAATAACTTTAGATCTTACCTTTTTTCTGTTTGGACTGCATTATAAACACACTGAGTGAGACAAAAATATTTCAAAGATTATTCCACTTCAAAGGAGCATTTTTACCATTTTGACTACATAGCTGAAACACTCATGTGTTATTTATGAGGGAAAAATGTATAAAGAATGCAGGATGATGTTGTAAACAATAACCCCCTTGTTTTAGGAATTCATGGTACTAATTCTATTTAAGAGGAAGTTCTGCTTTTGCTAGCACACATTCAGTAGTAGAAAGCCTCACAAAATGCAGTCCAGTATGACTCTTTACTTCAGTGGTTGTCATTTGGGTCAACCCAAGAGTCTACACAGCCTACTGGTCTGTCTGGAAGTGGGGCATGTGCCAGTCTTCTGAAGGCAGGGTCCGTGGCAGGAAGCAGTGGATGCACCTTGAACATCTTAACTTAACCTTAGTAATGAATCCACAATGATTGTCTCTCTTTAGGTACACCGCTCCTAGCCCTCCCCTTCACAAACGAGTTCTTCAAAAGAAAAGACTCTGCACTTGCTGTCTCCCCTTGTTTTCTGTGCCCATTCACACCTCAAGTCACTGCAGTCTGGGTCTTATCTCAGCCCCACCCACACCAATAACACAACTTTTAGTAACTAACCACGACCAATGACCTCCACTTGTCAGGCCCAGGAGACTGTGTAGTTCTCAACTTCTTGGTCTCTTTGAGGCATTTTTAAAAGATCACCCATTCTTCTCAAAATTATCTTTCTTTAAGTAGTGAGGCAGGAGATAGATGGGCTCCAGACTAGGCATTTACAACTGGCCTCCTGTTTACAATTCTTGGGGAGAGAAAAAGATGGGCTTCAGGCCGGACACTTACAACCAGCCTCCTGTTTGCATTTCCCGAGACAGGAGATAGGTGGGCTCCAGGCTAGATATTTACAACCAGCCTCCTGTTTGCACGTTGAAATAGAAACTACAACAGAAACAGTGTAAATAGCTGGACTTTTGTCTCCTGAGGACACTTTAAGATAACAGTCGTGGCAGGAACAGAGAGGAGCTAACCCTTGTTTGAGTAATAGATACACAGGTCATGTATCTCCCATCCTTGGGGCAAGGGAGACATTGTGTGGGTGCAGAAAGGCTCCTTAGGGGGCACCACCCCATAATATGTGATGCTAAGCCCCCCCCCCCCATAGGCCTCTGGGCTGGAATCCATCTTCCAGGTAAACAAAGACCTGGAAGAACTGCCCTGTAAATGACTTAACCTCCTCTTCACTGCACTCGCCCACACCCTTTCTCTCCAGGGGTGCATCTCTGCCCTGCTTCTGTCTTAACTAAACAAACTGCTTCTCTGTGTGCTCTCCCACTTGTTGCTGTGCTGTGTCTCTAATAATACACTTGTACCTGTTTTTACAGTTTTTGCCTCCTTGAGAAATGCATTTTTCAATGGGGGCAAGAGCCAGGGAAATATACCTTCTAGCCTCTAGCCCCTGGTGATCTAGTGGCTAGGATTCCCGGTTTTCATCCAGGCTACCCAGTTTCAATTCCTGGGCAGGGAATTAAGATCTTGCTTCATGTCACTGCTCACTGCTGCCTCTCGGAGATCAGTAGCATGGATTACTGATTATCTGCCCAATTCTCAGTATATTTTAAGGAACTCTCTTATGTTCCTCAAGATTCTATCCTTTGTTCACTTCTCTTTTCTCTCGGTACCCTTCCCAGACTTCCTTATTTATTTCTGATGTTTGAATACCACCTATTAACTGATTATTTCAGACAAAATAGTCCTCCTAGCTTACACCCTGTGCTTTTAGCTACATTAATAGTAGTATCTATTAGGTTTCAACATTTCCTCAACTGATGTCATCTTTCCCCTCCAAACTTCACTTTCGTTTCTGTTTCCTATGTCAGGTAACGACTCCATTGTGGAACAGTCTACCCCAGGCTCATTTCAGCTAGTTTTCCTAAACCAGGGGTTCTTAACAGAGATGACATTTAAATGAACCTCAGGGATGGAGTAAGGCCGTGTTGAGAGGGATGTATTGTAGATCATTGAAATCCTTCCCCAAATCTCTCAGCAAAAATGTGTGTTTGTGTGCTGATAACATTTTCCAAGTCAACATTTAATCTAATTCTCAAAAGCCCATGAACTCTAAAAAGGCAAGAATTATTATCTCAGACACTCACCTCTCCTTCAAACTCCATACCCAATAGATTACAAAGCCACTTTAAGATCTATTCAAGTTGTTCGTTCTATTGCTATTACCAATGTCCTATATTAAGTTCTTATAACTTTGCTTCACAAAAGGATTATTGATCTCCAATGTAACCCATCCTCCACATTACTAAAACACTCATCTTTCTAAATAACAAAACTAATAGTATTTCTTCCTACTCCAAACCCTCCAAAGGCCCTCCATCACTTTCAGAGAAATTTTGGCAGGTAAACTATGTCTTGGTGATTGCACTCTGCCTGACCCTTCCTCAGGGACCACTCCCCTCCCTCTCTTCGGTCTCCAGGTAACCCCTTTCTCAGGCTGTCTTCCACCTCCTGCCCATCCCCCATGCTTCCCACATCCCACCCATGCAAAACCTCTTGCCATTGCTTCTAATCAACCAACACGATAATATTCCAAACCTCAAGGAATGATCATATCTAAGTAATTTCACTGGGTTCAACTTCACTCCTTAGTCCCTGGCAAAATCCTCTTCATCCCCCAAAACTCACTTCTATAAAAACTGTCAGACCATCAGCCTCTAGAGAACTCACATTTTTGAATAACCTTTTCCTACATTTCTTATTTAGTTCCTGTCACACAGACTGGCTCATTTATATTTTCAACAAATAATTATTTACTGTGTTAGTTTCTCTACTACCCTTTGTTCCCTTACGTCTTTACATTCATATTTTATGGAGCATTTATTTTTCTGAAATATTTTGACCTGATAGAAACTGCATCCATTCATTCATTAAGAAATTGTTGAACCAGCATGAGCAATCTAACAAGCTAGAGCTAAGGAAATGACCATACAGGGGAGAGACACAGTTTGGCTCTCACATAGTTTGTAGTCTGGTAGAGCAATAGACTGTAGACCAATAATTACATCAATAATTATTCAATTATAATTGTCATCGGTAATAGGAAGAGAAACAACAAACCACTTTTACGGTCTATCATTTTTTGTCTTTAGTCAAGAAAGTCAGACATATTTTATTTTTGCCTTGTTCAGTTTTCCAGGTAAAGAATGTGTGCGTGTATAATATATATATGTATATATACATATTCCTCAGGATCAATAAACTGCTTGTAGCCTCATTTACTTATCTCCAAGATTTAAAAATATGCACTCTTCAGCTAACATCTTCCCCACACAGACATACACATCCCCTTCCTGACTATTGTTTCTCTCTTTACAACTTCCTCATACGTCTTCCCCTTCCATTATTTTCAACTTTCTGTTGACTTCTGTATTAATTCATTCACTGCATATATTTAACCTAATCTTTTTTTTAAGTGACAATGAGAGTAGGACCCTGAAAGACTCAGCTGCATGGTATCCCTCTCCTTTCTCGCTTGCCTGGGTATCTTACTCATTAGTGTGATCCACATTAG
The DNA here is from genome assembly GCF_028021215.1 of Eschrichtius robustus. Lineage (NCBI taxonomy): Eukaryota > Metazoa > Chordata > Mammalia > Artiodactyla > Eschrichtiidae > Eschrichtius > Eschrichtius robustus. Next base: position 3,909,977 of record NC_090832.1, on the reverse strand, counting down.
AGTGAGGTTTTCCAGAAATCAGAAATCAGGTTCTACTCATTGTGGTGTGAGTAGCACATGTCAGGTGCATCCCTCCAGCATATCCCCCCCAGTCCCTGGTTTACTCACGTTGATCTTGATGAGCTGACTGAACTTTTCCCGGCATCCTTATCAATGTGTGCTGTGCAACTCAACATTTTCGCTACCACTCTTAAAGTTATTGAATAATAATTCTCAATAATAAATCATTACATAAAACAAACGTTAAGTCAGTGGAATGCATTTGGGGCTGAAAACTTCATAAGCCACCCAGATATTACTGCTTTCCATGTATTTTACTTCATTCATGATGGATAAAGAAGTAGGAGGCTTCAGACTGCATCTTCCCAGTGGTTTTTCAGGCACCTCTGGTTTGTGGCTCCAAAACCTTGTTTTACTCCTGGAGATTGTTTTCTGTCTTTGCTTTTTGGCTGATTGCTTTTGTTTTAGTGTGAAGGTGTTGTATCATTTTTACTGGCAATGTTTTTCCTTTTTCCTGGTATAAATAATAATGATGCATCTTACAATAGTTGGAGTATCAGATACAATGAAATACTGTAAATGCCAGACTTTTAAAATTATTATTATCCTGCTACCCTGTATATGCCAGCATGCTCTCTTAAGAATAAGAATATTCTCCCATAGAAAATATTTGCAAACGAAGCAACTGACAGAGGATTAATCTCCAAAATATACAAGCAGCTCATGCAGCTCAATACCAAAAAAAACACAAACAACCCAATCCAAAAAAGGGCAGAAGACCTAAACAGACATTCCTCCAAAGAAGATATACAGATTGACAACAAACACATGAAAAGATGCTCAACATAACTAATCATTAGAGAAATGCAAATCAAAACTGCAATGAGGTATCACCTCACAAGTGTCAGAATGGTCATCATCAAAAAATCTACAAAAAATAAATGCTGGAGAGGGTGTGGAGAAAAGGGAACCCTCTTGCACTGTTGGTAAGAATGTAAATTGATACAGCCACTATGGAGAACAGTATGGAGGTGCCTTAAAAAACTAAAAATAAAACTAGCATACAACCCAGTAATCCCACTACTGGGCATATACCCTGAGAAAACCATAATTCAAAAAGAGACATGTACCACAATGTTCCTTAGAGCACTATTTACAATAGCCAGGGCATGGAAGCAACCTAAGTGTCCATCAACAGACGAATAGATAAAGAAGATGTGGCACATATATACAATGGAATATTACTCAACCATAAAAAGAAATGAAATTGAGTTATTTGTAGTGAGGTCGATGGACCTAGAGTCTATCATACAGAGTGAAGTAAGTCAGAAAGAGAAAAACAAATACCATATGCTAACACATATATATGGAATCTAAAAAAAAAAAAAGGTTCTGAAGAACCTAGGGCCAGGACAGGAATAAAGACACAGACGTAGAGAATGGACTTGAAGACAAGGGGAAGGGGAAGGGGAAGCTGGGACGAAGTGAGAGAATAACATTGACATATATACACTACCAAATGTAAAATAGATAGCTAGTGGAAAGCAGCTGTATAGCACAGGGAGATCAACTCGGTGCTTTGTGACCACCTAGAGGGGTGGGATAGGGACGGTGGGAGGCAGACGCAAGAGGGAGGGGATATGGAGATATACGTATGCATATAGCTGATTCACTTTGTTATACAGCAGAAACTAACACAACATTGTAAAGCAATTACTCCAATAAAGATGCTAAAAAAAAAAAAGAATATTCTCCCATGAAATTAGGGTATAAGGATCACATCTCAGAAAATTAAAAATACTTCTAGGGCATTCCCTGGTGGCTTAGTGGTTGGGATTCTGGGCTTTTACTGCTGTGGCCCAGGTTCAATCCCTGGTCCGGGAACTGAGATCCCGAGAGCTGCACAGTGCAGCCCCCCAAAAATAAATAAATAAATAAATACTTCCATAATGCTATCATATCCAATCCATACTTAAATGTCTCCAATTGTCCCAAGAATGTCTTGTATAATTGTTTTTCTTTCTTCACCAGATTCGACCAAGCTATATATATTGCATTTGGCTGTAAGTGATATTATCAACACCATGTACCAACTCAGCAGGAACAATATTTTTAAATAAAACTCTGTTTTAAGCATTGCTATTTATCTCACTTTCATCTTAGTTTTATCTTTTGCGCCTCTTTATTTTTTTTAATTTATTTTTTTATTTTTTTAAAAATTTATTTATTTATTTATTTTTGGCTGTGTTGGGTCTTCGTTTCTGTGCGAGGGCTTTCTCTAGTTGTGGCAAGCGGGGGCCCCTCTTCATCGCGGTGCGTGGGCCTCTCACTATCACGGCCTCTCGTTGTGGAGCACAGGCTCCAGACGCGCAGGCTCAGTAGTTGTGGCTCACGGGCCTAGTTGCTCCGTGGCATGTGGGATCTTCCCAGACCAGGGCTCGAACCTGTGTCCCTTGCATTGGCAGGCAGACTCTCAACCACTGCGCCACCAGGGAAGCCCGCCTCTTTATTTTTTAACAACTGTATTGAAGTATATTTTACATATCATAAAATTCACCCATTTCAAATGATTTTTATTAACTTTACTGAGTGATACAACCATCACCACTAAACAGTTTTAGAACATTTCCATCTCCCCAGTAAAATCTCTTATGGCCATTTCCAGCTAATTCCCATTCCCTTTTCCGACAGCAGGCAATCACTGGTCCACCCTCTGTCTCTATAAATTTGCCTTTTCAGGACAAATCATACAAATGGAATCCTACAATATGTGGTCACTCTGTCACTTAGTAGAATGCTTTTGAGGAGGGCTTTGTTTTAAAAATCTTACTTCAAGGCCTTTTGAATTCAACTGGCAACCTCACCATGTCTGTCACATTCTCAGAGAGGAGCCCAACGCCCCAGTTCCTATGCACCAGCGATTCCCATGTCAATTGTTTTGCATCAGGGAAGGCAAATAAGCATTTGGCTCTAAGTGATTTTCTCTCTGCCTTGACATCATTTTTCCTCTGCCAGATAGTGACTTTTTGACTGTTTTCTACAGCTTTCATTGTCATGATTTTGGAAGATTCTTTCTTCAGTGCACTATCCACTCCCTGCTTGAGAACACACTGTGTTCACTGGGATGCTTTATTTGGGAGAGACCAAAACACAACTTAAAGTGGGGTCTAAGTTTGCAGGGAGGCCCAGTACAGCTAGATTCCAGGCAACAAGCCATGTTACCTGAATTTGGTCAATAGATAGATAGATGATAGATAGACATGTATACATACAGATATAATTCACTGTAATTTTATTTCTGTCCCCATCTTTTCCTCTTCCGTGCTGGACCAGCTGTACTTTGGTTAACCTCATTCTGAGGCAGGCTCTCTCAACATGGAAATTGAGTTATCTCCCATAAATTTAGCAAATTTTTAGGAATAAAAAAGCCCTCTTGCCCACCAGAAAATACCTTTATCAAAGGTTCTGAGTTGGCCCAAAGCACATAAAGCACCCTTCCGTGAACTGATCACCCTGACTTTGGTTGGCCAAGGATGGGCCAGGTGCCCCTTCCTGGAGTTGGAGCAGGATTGGGCCCATCAAAGAATAAGGATCGAGAGTAGAGGAGATCAGTTCCCCAAAGGGAAATCATGAGCTGCTACCAGAAAAGGGAAACTTGGGTACCGGACAGGGGAAAACAGTAAATTTCTACCACAACTTCTCTATGTCAGAGAAGCAAACTTTCTGTTAAGGGCCAGAGAGTAAAAGGTTTTTGGGCCGTGAGACATCTGTCACAATGACTCAATTCTGCCACTACAGCGCAAAAGCCGTCATAGACAATGTGTAAACAGGTGAGCATGGCTGTGTTCCAAAACACCTTTATTTACAAAAATCGGCAGCAGGCCCAACTGGTCTGCAGGTTGCAGTTTGCTAACCCCTCTTCTACATCATCAGCAGGAACCACACCCAGGGACAATGGGCATGGCTGTCACTGTCTGCTACACAGACTGCCAAATGCTTTTTAGTAATATATCATTCATATGTTGTTTTCAAAGCCAATTCAAAGTTCTCCTGCAAACATTATCAGTAAACAGGATGCCCACTAATGAACTACTATAGAAAATAGTGATAAACCCCAAACTGAAAGGGCTATCAAACTGAGGAAAATTCCCTTTCAATGCAATTTTATGTTCACAATGATTTCAATAAAGATAGCAAAAATATGAAGATATTAAAAGAACCTAAAACTTTTCTTCATATGTGTGAACTTCCTTGTATCTATTTAAAATCTTGATCCTTGCTGGAATTTTTAAGCATTAATATCCCTTTTACCCAGGAAAACTACATTATTTCTGCACTACTAATTGAGAAAGCTAATAATTTTTAGAAAGTAAAGACAATTTCATACCCCCCACCTAAAATTTAAAAATATAATTTTATAAGTATTATTCATAAAACTTTCAAATCAAAATATAAAAGTGGATGAAAGTTATTAAAGTTTATAAAACTCTATAATTCAAAATACCTATTCTTACCTCCATAAATACAAAATTTTTCATAGTCTGTTACTTGCTTTTCACAGCCTTAATCCATTTGTAAATATAATCCTTTCTTTTTCTTGAATTTATGTACTGTCCCTATTTAATTATAATATTTCTATATTAATTTTGCCACCTCCTCCCATATGTTTGGATTTATTTTTATTGTATTTTTATCATCATTTGCCAAATGTGAATTATGAGTACCACTCCCAATCCACATTCTTCAGTTCACGCCCCTCCAATACCTGTGTATAATTTCATCAACATTTCTGATTTCTTTCTAGGACAGAAAACTTGATTCTTCTTAAAAATAAGGGACATTCCTTATTTGGGTGCCTTTAAAAAGTGCAAGTGGTGATTCAGGTAAGTGTGGTCGTGTTTTCATGGCAATAGAGACAAAATAAACGCCTTGATTTGCATACAGGGTACTGGGTTCTACCTGGTGCCTGAAGGTCCCAGTAAAGATGGCAACTTGTCCCCAAATCACACAAGTTATAGTTGGCAAAGTTCTGTTTGTCTAATTGCTCATCACACCACATCGAACTTGTTAGTTGTGCAAAGTTACGCAAAGTTGTGTGAAGTTTTTTGCAAGCCTTTTGCCCTCTATGATCTACCCTCCAGCAAACACCAACATTGCAGTTATTAGGGTTATGTGTGTTTGGGGTAACTTCCTGATCCCCTACAGTGAACACTCTTGCAGGGTTCCCCTAATGCTGTGGACAGCTTCCTGCATGCAAAGCAGAGGCACTGGCACCCAGGGCTGCTCTGGTCCTTAATGAAGAATCACTCCAGTTGGTGAACTTTTCTGGAACTCAGTTTACTCACTAAGTGGGAAGAGTAACACTTATCCAACATCATGGGATTGTTGAAAAGCTCAAGTAAAACACTTCCTTTAAAAGTACAAGGTAAATTCTAAAGCGTCAAACAAGCAAAATGTTAATTATTAAAGCAAGAAAGTGCAAGATGAGTCATAGCTTCATAGTCTCCATGATGCACTGCCCAGGCCTTGCAGATGATAAATTCTTGATTAGCAGTAGTTTGTTTTTTGTTTGAAGTTGTCCCTCGTGTAAAGCAGACAAGCCACAGTGTGCCACGTTTTGTGAGGTACAAAGAAGCACAAAGCACTGTCTTCAAAAATTTGAAACTGTCAATTGAATTGAAGAAATGGACTTATAAACTTAATATAAACAAATGTTTTAAAGTATGGTGAATGGATGATATAAGGTTTTTTTCCAAGGTGTGTTTTGTGGAACACGAGTCCCGTTTGTCGTTCCATGAAATCAGGTCTGTACTCAAATATAAAAGTCAACTGTACACACCGTGTGACCCCTACTTGAGGATTCCAAATGCAGATTAGGATATTAAAAGCTCTGAGAAATACTGTGGCAAAGAAACCCGATTAACCTCATTTAAATCAGCAACTCGCAAAGGTGTTTGACCACATAACCCTGTCTTAATGAAAAAAAAAAAAAAATAAAGATCAGAGGTCCAAAGAAATAGTGTTTTTCAGGCCATGTTCAGGAAATGCTGCTCTGGAGGCTCAAGGTAAAGAAAAGGTCCTGTGATGAGGCGCCTGGAGGGTTCCTGAGGTGGAGTGATGGTGGAAGATCAGAGAAGAGGAGAAAAGGGGCTTCCCAAGTTTGGGGTCAGGAGTAGGTAGAGTGTTGAAGCAGACTATGGACTCTGGGAAGGAGGAAGTAAGCCAAGCAGGTGCCCTCAGGTTAATCACATCCCATCCTCGTGTCTTCACTAGAGCAGATGCTCGATGTATGTTTGGTTCATTTAATTCACAGAATTAGGAAACTGGAATTCATAATCAGAGGGTAGTGAGTAGACACAGTAAGTACCGCAGAGAAGTAGAATGTGAGGCTGGGAAGGGAAGGGAAGATGCTGAGAGGCAGGAGAGTGAATGCACAATGGAGCGTCATGGGCGGCTACCCCACACCCGGTCTCACTTAACCCTGACAGTGTCCTATGGCAGGGGAGTGAATGATCTCACATAAGGCGCAAGACAGAGGTCAATAAGAGAGGGAAAAAGCCCTGAGCCACCAAGATTCAAAGGAACAGAAATTGTGAAGCAGGAAGTGGGAATGGAAAGGTAGTCCAATGTGGGCAAAAGAGCACAACCCAACGAGAAAGGGAAACAGAACTTCCTCCAAAGGAATTATCATCAACCTTTCCAAACTGATGCATCTTATTTTTGATAGCGCCATTAGAGTCCGGATTTCTGAGCTATTTTATCTTACTATTTCCTATAAAATTAACAAGAATTATACATTTAGGATAATTACCACACTTATTCTTTCTCTTTTTTAAAAGACGCACCCTACTTCCTATCTTCTGATCTTCTGATACCTTCCCGGGTCTCTATTTTTGTACTCTAAAAATACTCTTTAGTAGTTGAATATGTTTCTTAGTTAGTTCAGCTGCAGCACTGCATTCAATGCCATCTGGCACCACTAATTTTATTTTGTTTAAATTATCCAAGTGTGCCCTTACCTGAATTTCAACAGCAGCTATTTTTACAAAGTCTTCATTATTTTCTAATTTTCCAGAAAATGTTTCTTCTTTTTCCAGTATTTTAAAAGGAATGATTAATGATATTAAAAGAATTGCAGGTCTCTGAAATGTGCTACTTTGAGATGTCTCGTTTTAACAACAAACACCAGTAAGATTTGGTTGAAACACTAGATTTTCACTTGTTTGGTCTCTACTACATGCTTAATTAAAAACCTCTTCAAAGATTATTTTAAAAACCTTCATTTTCAAATCAGCAGGATACTGACTCAATCTGCTTTGAAAAGTATTTAATAAAACTGAGTCACAAACCATTATTTCAATAACTACTGGAGTACAGGTGAGATTTTAAGACTGGAAAGGGAAATAACAAATGACTTCATTGGTAAAGGAGTAGGTGCTTTCATGAAACATCTATACTTGTCAACATAACCTGATGCTCTCAGGCGCTGCCCACTCCCTGCTCTATCAGACTCCAGGCATTGGTCCTGCATAGAAGGATCAAGACAGCTCAGTCTCTACACCACCCCTGACTCAGAGAAATTTAAGGAGCTTAACAGTCCAGCATCAGCACCAAATCATGCTCACCTCTAAATCCTGCTCAGATCTGGTAGCACTTGAGCTACCTGAGCTTCTGCCTTTTTCCTTACACCTAAATGCTTATTCAGTACTCCAGCTTCCCAGTACATGTGGTCCTCTGGGACTAGGATTCTACCTTGCTTTGAGCATCTACACCCACAGCTCTCCTTGCATCTAGCTGGTATCCACCTGTCCGTGGCCCCTGCCCTGAGATAGAGCTCCAGTGTTTGAGGACAGACATTGCTAGGCCATCTGTCTACACACCTAAACTTCTACTTATCACTCAACTGAGATTCCTCACTGCCTCATGCTGCCTGCAGGTAGCACCTCCCCTTACCTCACATTAGACCACCACACTAGCTTTCTGGCTGAATTTTCCTTCATCACTTGTCAGATTCTTTGATTTACATGCCTTTGTTTGGGAATGGACCTCAATAGTCCCTTCAGATGGCCATAGTAGGGATCAAATTTCTCTTGCTATGAATCTTTCTCAGTCTAATTTATTTTAATAACAACCAGACCAGGTTCAATGTAACATCAGCTTTAAAAAAAATTTTAATGTCTGAATACAAATTCAACTGGCAAACAGCAGCAAATTACAGCAAGTAATTACTCAGATTGCAATTGTGTTTTTAAAATTAATATAATAAGCAATTGCGTGTGAAGAGAAGTTTCTACAAGACAGTAAAGAGGACATTCCAGGACAAAATAATTACAGACTCAAGGGCCCAGAGGCATAAAGCTCAGAGCAGATGTGGTGGATGGAGATGAATTTGGCCAAGCACAGAAACTTGGTCAAGGGCTTTTCTACCGTGATAGAGAGAATGCATTTTCTACTGAGAAATGTTCTCTATGAAAAACACTGAGGGAAGGAGTAAAAGAATCAGATTTGTACGTCATGGAGACCATTCTGTCAGTGGTGTGGAAGGGATGAGGCTGGAATCAGGGAGACCAATGGGAGCTCTGCTCTTACCAAAGAAAATGGACATGAGCATAGAAGTTAAGAATATGGCTTAGACCATAGCATAGAAATGAAAAATACTTCAGACAGATCATGGAGAATAGGGAGTGACTGACTATTTGGGGAAGAAATGAGACAGAAGAATGACTGTCCAGGTTTCTGAGTTGGGTAGGTTTGTGGAGAAGCCGATGAGCCCATGATACAAGAAGAAATACATTCATTCATTCATCCATTCTTTTGCCAAACACTTGGTAATTCCTATGGGTCTACATGACGAAAGCCACATTTGGAAAATGCAGGTAGAGATATGTCTCTGGAAATCAGGAGAGATGTATTGACTGGGAACTCATTGCCACAAAGGCAGAAGCTGAATGCTATGAAAATCAACAGGAAAAGCAAAAGAGAGTTCATAAAGTTGGAGGGGAAAAGAGCCAGAGAAGGCAAATTTTAAAAATTAAACCTTTGAGGACTTCCCTGGTGGCACAGTGGTTAAGAATCCGCCTGCCAATGCAGGGGACACGGGTTCGAGCACCGGTCTGGGAAGATCCCACATGCCGCAGAGCAACTAAGCCTGTGTGCCACAACTACTGAGCCTGCCTTCTAGAGCCTGCGAACCACAACTACTGAGCCCACGTGCCTAGAGCCCGTGCTCCGCAACAAGAGAAGCCACCGCAATGAGAAGCTCATGCACCACAACGAAGAGTAGCCCCCGTTCGCGGCAACTAGAGAAAGCCCGTGTGCAGCAACGAAGACCCAACGCAGCCAAAAATAAATAAATAAATTAAATTAAATTAAATAATTAAACCTTTTAAGAATGCCTTGTTTATATTCCTTGAAAAATTCCTCAAGGAATAAAACTTGAAGACATATTGGGACAACTGACAAAACTGCAATCTAGCCCATGAATTATATAGTAGTATTACATCAATATTAAGTATCCTGATTATAATAATTGTACTATGGTTATTTAAGAGAATGTCCTTTTCCTTAGGAGATACATTCTAAAGTAGTTAAAGGGGATACATTCTAAAGTAGTTAAAGGGGCATTAAGTTTGCCATTTACTCTCTAATGGTTCAGAAAAATAAGATAAAGATATAAATATATATATATAATATATTTAACATATAATTATAACTTTATTATTATATATATAATTTCTCTCTCCCTCTCTTGCTCCCTCTCTTTGAAGGAGAGAGAGTGGACACTGAAGCAAATGGGGCAAAATGTAAACAATTAGTAAATCAGGATAAAGGATAAAGAATATACAGGCTTTATTTACCTATTCTTACAACTTTTCTGTAGATTTTGAATTATTTTACAGTGCGAATTCATATCGAAATAAAATGTTTATATTAAAACTTGAGGAAAAGGGGTCATGTTGGAAAAATTAAAAGGAAAGGAGAAATTTTTGTGGAATAAAAATTTTAAGGACTATAATATGAATAAAGTTAAAAAAAATATTTTAATATAAGACTTATGGAGTCTGAATCACTGTTTAATGACCACTCCTCAGTCAAAAAGAAAACCTGTATAATCAAAAGGATAGAAATGGGTTATAAAAAATCTGGACAAAATCAGCAGGTGGAGGGGTTGCCTGGGAATCAAGGATTTCTGGCAACTCCACATCAAATGTCTGTGACAAGTGCCAGCTCTGATCAAGGTATGTCCACCATCAGTAAGAGTCTAGGAGCCCCTGTCTGAGAGCATAGGGATTAGTTTGCTCAGAGGGAGTCTCCATGGCCTCATAAGAGCATTTCTAGCCTTAACATTGTTGGCATATTATGTTTTGGCCATTCTTCCTTTCTAATATTCATGTAATTGTATATAAATATCTCCCCAAGGTAGGATTAAATACAGTAATTCCCCCATAGTTATCTTTTCATCTTTTCATTTTTCTTGGGTACAATGAAAGAATTGATTCTTATTGATTAGACTCATTAATTCTACATAAAAGGACATCTTGTTAGTTGCAAGGTAAGTGGAACCTATGATAAGGATAGATATGTGACCAGGAAGCCCAGGGCAGGAACAGCATTGTACCTCAGGGAGAGACTGGGAGCAGAAACTGGTGAGAGACAGGTACCCTGCATCTCTTACATCTCTTTCTTTTGTATTTTTGTCTCAATCTCCTCTCACACCAGACCAGCTTCCTCCTCATGCTGTACAATTAGGATATTGTTTACTCAGAGCCCCTGGGTTTAATGTAAAAGATAAATAGATTTTAATCACACCCTGAGTGTATCAAAAATATACAATTTTCCTGCCAATTGATTTTACACAAGGTGTCAAGACTATTCAACTGGGGAAGAATAGTCTTTTCTTTAAGTGATGTCAGAACAAATGAATTTCCACATTCGAAAGAATGAGGTTGGACACTTCATACCATATACAATAATTAACATAAAATGGATCGACAACCTAAATATTATAACTGAAACCATTAAATTCTTAGAGGAAAACATAGGAGTGAATCAGTAATGGATTCTTTGATATGACACCAAAAGCACGAGCAACAGAAGGAAAAATAGATAAGCTGAACTTCACTGGTCAAAAACTTTCATGTATCAAAGGACATTATCAATAAAACAAAAGACCACCTACAGAATGGGAAAAAATATTTGCAAATCTTCTACTTGATAAGGGTCTCATGTCCAGAATATATAAAGAACTCTTACAACTAAAGTACAAAAGGACAAACAACTCAATTTAAACATGAGCAAAGGACTTGAATAGACATCCCATCAAAGAAAAGATACAAATGGCTAACACACACATGAAAAGATGTTCAAAATCATTAGGCATTAAGGTAAGGTAAATCAAAAATACAAAGAAGTATCATTTCACACCCACGATAATGGCTATAATTTAGAAAATGGAAAATAACAAATGTTGGTGAGGATGTGGAGAAAGCAGAACCCTCATATATTGCTGCTGACAATGGAAAATGGTTCAGCAATGTGGAAAACAGTTTGGTGGTTCCTCAAAAGATTAAACATAGACTTACCGTATGACCTAGAAATTCTACTACTCCATGGGAAGTATCCCTCAAAATTGAAAACAGGTACTTAAACAAATCTATGTATATGCATGTTCATAGCAGCACTATTACCATGACCAAAAGATGGAAAAACCCAAATACCCATCAATGGATGAATAAATAAACAAATAGTGCTAAATATATACCATGAAATATTAGCCATAAAAAGGAAAGAAGTTTGATACAGGGTACAACGCGGATGAAATTTCAAAGTATTATTTTAAGGACAAGTAACACAGAATGTCACATATTGTATGAATAGGTTTATGTGAAATATCCAGAAGAGATAAATCCACAGACAGAATGCAGATGGAAGGTGAGCAGGGCTAGGGGAAGGGAGAAATGAGGAGCAACTGATCCATGGCTACAGGGTTTCCTTTTGAGGTGATGAAAATCAAGTCAGTTTTGGAACTAGATAGAGGTGGTGGTTGTATAACATTGTAAATGTACTAAGTGCCACTGAACCATTCACTTTAAAATGGTTAGTTTTAGGTTATGTCATTTCATGCCAAGAAAGAAAGAAAATAACATACAATTTTCCTCATTTCTACTACTGATCTGAGTCTCCATTTCCACTTGACAGTGAAAATATTAGATACACTCAACAGCCATTTCTGATTTAAAACTCAGTGTAGTTTGGCAAATAAGCTCTTCAAGATTTCAAGTTACTCTTCATCTAAACCATAATCCTTCAGCGAGCGACCCCCTTTCGCCTTCTTTGGAGTAATCCTCATGATACAATATGGAAGGCAGGGGGCTGGGAAGACAGTGGGGATAGGTTTGCTTCCCCCCCAGGGAATCTCCCGATATTGTGCGTTGTTGAAATCATGAGTTACATGTTCCCCCAGCTTGGACAATGTTTGGATATTCCTTTGGACGGTGGTGATGGGCCAGGTTTGCATTTTCATTACCCATCTCTGTGAGGTTCCAGAGAACGTGTACCTCCATTTTTATGCTGGGAGGAGCCCCTTACTTCACAGACCGTGAGGAACACCTGGCTATTGCATGTGCCACTCTCCAGCTGGGACAAAGGGTCACCAGCATAGCTGTGCCCCTCTCAACCTCGGAGGCACCATTCCGTTACCATATGTCTGCCCTCATCCCCAGCGGTGCAGGAGAGGTTTTCACATCGGCTGCTCTCAATAGTGGATTAACATCTAAGGAATTGGCTCATGCCATTGTGGGGTTGGCAAGTCCAACATCCACAGTGCAAGTTGGCAGTCTGGAGAATCGGGTAAGTGTTGGTGGTGCAGTCTTGAGTCTGAAGGCTGGAAATTCAGGCAGAATTTCTATGTTGCAGTCTGGAAACAGAATTCCTTCTTCTTTGGCAAACCTCAGTCTTTGCTCCTAAGGCCTTCATCTGACAGGATGAATCGTAATCACATTATGGAGGGTGATAATTGACTTACAGTTTACTTAAAGTCAACTGATTGTAAACATCAATCACACCTAAAAAAATACCTTCACAGCAACATCTAACTGGTGTTTGACCAAACAACTGGTCCCCATAGCCCAGCCAAGTTGACAAATGAAATTAACCATCACAGCCACATAGAGGGAGCCTGGATTCTGACACTATAAACCTGCCCAACCAGCAGCCCCAGGCAGTCTACCTCCAGACTTTTTATATGAAAGAAAATAAAGTTCTGCTCAATTTAATTCACTATTATCTTTTCCTGTTACTTTTTGCCAAACCTAATCCTGACTGATATGCCTCCTCTCTTATTCTCACTAAATTAATGGATGTTGTATCTTGTCTCCTTTTCTCTGGGAAATCTAAGGGACTTAGGTCGGTGGAGTGATTCCCAATTCTCCTTTCTTCTCCAAACTCTGTCCTCCAAAGCTGTTTTCTTTCCACAGCCTGGAGTTTATTTGCTACTCAGGGTGTAGAGGGAAAATCCTCTTCTCCTTTGTACACAGTCTCCACAACAACTCTCCACCCACACCCCCCCCCGTCTCCTGCTTTCAAGAATGTGCCATTTCTCCTTGGCTGATGTGAGAGCCAGTGGTTGTGGGGAAGGAGGACAAAACACTGCATTTGGTGGCTCTTAGGGGACCACGATTTAATGCTCTGGCAGAAAGAGTCAGAGGCAGGCCTGTGACCCCCTCAACCCTGGAAGCACCATGCCATCACCTTTCAGCCACACTCCTTTCAATTTCAGCCACACTCAGAGACAGAGCAACTGGTCCTGGGTCACAGTTCCAAATCCCCAGAGAGCAAAGTTATGATCCCAGATGGAGTTCTTGGCCACACCTGGTCCACGCAGCTGGGACAAGGGAGGAGAGTCATGTAGGGACCGCCCTCCGTCGTAGGGGATGCAATTCTAGATACCTATGCAACAGGCAGATGCCTTAGCAGTGCTTTATTACATTTCCTTTCTAAAGTTAGACACAGGTGTGCGTGTGAGAGGAAAGGTACAAACGTGTACATAACAATATCCAGACAAGTTCTTGAAAGTTTCTGAAGATGAAAAAATGACTTATTGAGAAGAGTTGAAAACGAAATTAGAAATGTGAGCTGCCGGGGGCTTCCCTGGTGGCGCAGTGGTTAAGAATCCTCCTGCCAATGCAGGGGACACAGGTTCGACTCCTGGTCTGGGAAGATCCCACATGCCGCGGAGCAACTAAGCCTCTGAGCCACAAGTATTCAGCTCACGCGCCACAACTACTGAGCCTGTGCTCTAGAGCCCACGAGCCACAACTACTAAAGCCCGCGCGCCTAGAGCCCGTGCTCCACAGCAAGAGAAGCCACCGCAATGAGAAGCCCGCGCATCACAACGAAGAGTACTCCCCGCTTGCCGCAACTAGAGAAAGCCCAAACGCAGCAACAAAGACCCAACGCAGCCAAAAATAAATTAAAAAAAAAAAAAGAAAGAAATGTGAACTGCAGTCTTGTACTCATGTAAAATCGTATACTATACAGGGATTTCTTGTGATCATTTTCACTAATCCTTGACCAGTCTTCCAAGAGAACAGAGATGTGAACGACTCTTCTTTCCTTGCTAGGATATTCACTCTATGCACTCTTTACACTGGCATGTCTGTTCCTTACTTAAGGGCTCTTATTACTTATTGCTCCAAACTGTTAACCTCACTTTATCTATGTACTCAAAGAACAGTTGTTAAAGACTCTGCTTCCCATCAAGATTTGGAGAGTTCTGGCTGCCTGCTTTGCTTAACAGAAATGATTGTGTGCGGATGTAGTTCTCTGCCTTGTGCCAGTGTTTTCTGCCAAACCAGCAGCTTTTCTCTGCCAGTATCAGTCTTCTGTACTCCACAGTGATGGGAGAAGCACTTTAAACCTCTTTTTTATAGAACGACTTACTTCCTATTGCAGAGGTAATAGAAGAAAATTGGCCTGGACACACCCATTTGAACTGTTACATCATCCTTTCAAATTTCATTGAACATAGAAAAGTTAATTTCAAACTGAACATAGAATAGTGGACTTCTGGGTTTTTCTAACAGTCTAACAGTTAGATTTTTAACCCTTGATTTATCAGAGGGTCTTCAATAGGCTTCATAGAGAGTCAACATCAAGGGCTCTCTCTAGTTGCAAAAACTTTATTAACACGATTTTTCTCCTAATTTAAAATTTAGTGGATTATCAATTATATATCACCTTTTCCTAATGAATGCAGACATGAGACCAACTAACATACATACAATGGAATACTATCCAGCCATAAAAAAAGAATGAAATTTTGCCATTTGCAGCAATGTGGACGGGTTTGAAAGGTATTATGCTAAGTGAAGTAAGTCAGACAGAGAAAGTCAAGTACCGTATGATATCACTTGTATGTGGAATCTGAAAAATACAGCACACTAGTGAATATAACAAAAAAGAAGCAGACTCACAGATATAGAGAACAAATTAGTGGTTGCCAGTGAGGGGGAGGGGCAATATAAAGGTGGGAGAGTGGGACATACAAACTATTAGCCTCAAGGATACATTGCATACCACAGGGAATGTAGCCAATATTTTGTAATAAGTGCAAATGGAGAGTAACCTTTAAAAACTGTATGAAAATTTAAACATTTTTTTAAAAAGGACCTTTCCAACCCAATTATTAGAATGAAAGAAAGAAGAAAAGAAAAAGAAATGCAACCAACTAGAGCCTGCATCCAAACTCCGCCCCAAGCCTCGGCCTCTGTAATGCCCTGGAGACTACACAGGACCCCTCATTAGCCAGTGCCACACTGGGTGTGTCTCATCACTCTTGGTTTGCTGCTGGTACAGCGGCTGAATCTGCCATTATGTATCAGTCGGGGCCAGGTAGGAGACAGAGGGTCTATCCAAGCAGGACAACTGAGAAAAGTTCCAGAATGGGACAATTTATAAAACTGTGTGGAGTTTTAAGAAATCAACAAGAGATGGTGAGGCATCCTGGGGCTGATGCAGCTGGACCTGAAGGGAGGAAGTGGCTACCAAAACCTGGAGAGAGCCAGTGCGGCTGTGCGACACAGCTCTCCAGACAGAAGCGATGCAGGCACCAGCGGGGGAGCCCAGAGTCTGAGCTCCAGTCTCCTCCTGGTGGGTCTCAACAGCCAGAGGGCCCAGCCAGGGCGCCACTGACTCAGCCCATGCAGGGCCGCCTCCTGAGGCTCAAGCAGGGTAGAGAAAGAGCAGCAGTGCCTGACAGGAGCAAACGGAAATTGTGCCAGGGCAGCCATTGTATGAAAGGCTCGGAGTCTTCCTGCCCTGCTCTGCCAAGCCGGAAGGTTCACTGGCTCACTTACAACCTTTCACAGTGGACCCTGGCTTCCATACCAAACGACCATGCTCAGGTGTCCTCCTCAGATGGAAGAACCAGTGGGGACAAAAGGTCCAGGTCAGCAGGGTCTCCTGATTCTCATTTCTCCTTTAAGAGTCACTGTGAGCTTCTAGAGACTGGTTCTTGCTCATGGCTTCATCCCCAACTCCTTTTATTGGTGTTTGGTGACTATTAAATGGCATAAAATGCTTCTTTTTTTAAAAATTTTATTTAATTTATTTTTTTATACTGCAGGTTCTTATTAGTTATCCATTTTATACATATTAGTGTATATACATCAATCCCAATCTCCCAATTCATCAGACCACCACCACCCAGCTGCCAATTTCCCCCCTTGGTGTCCATATGTTTGTCCTCTACATCTGTGTCTCTATTTCTGCCCTGCAAACTGGTTCATCTGTACCATTTTTCTAGGTTCCACATATACGCGTTAATATACGATATTTGTGTTTCTCTTTCTGACTTGCTTCACTCTGCATGACAGTCTCTAGATCCATCCACGTCTCTACAAATGACCCAATTTCGTTCCTTTTTATGGCTGAGTAATATTCCATTGTATATATGTACCACATCTTCTTTATCCATTCGTCTGTCGATGGGCATTTAGGTTGCTTCCATGGCCTGGCTATTGTAAACAGTGCTGCAGTGAACATTGTGCTACATGGCTCTTTTTGAATTATGGTTTTCTCTGAGTATATGCCCACTAGTGGGATTGCTGGGTGAAAATGCTTCTTGAGTTAATAAACAAGTGAGTGAATGAACACATGTTTTTTTCTCCTTAAAACAGGCTTTAGCTAGAGTAACTCTATGTCCTAGAACTTCTGGGGCATCTGTATTTCAAATATTCTTGCTCATTGTTCCCATGTAAGTACACTGACATTTGACAGACCCAGTGCCCTGATCTTCAGCTCTGAACTCAGGCGTCCCAGCTGCTGAGACCTAGTTTTAGTATGCTAAGTTTAAGCACCGAGGGCAAAAATGGCAATGGATAGCTTGCCGAGTTCATAGACTATAGTTATCAATATTCTTGCTCACTGGCACATGGTAACATGCCAGCGCTGAAACCAATTTTGTGCTTTCAAAAGAAAGTACAGCAATCAATTACCAAAGAAGGATTATTTTTGTATTGAAACCTCTTGCCTTCCAGAATAATTCAAAAATCATTACAGACCACCACATTCACAGAAGAACACCCTTCTGCCCTTTCCCAATAGATTTTGCCTTACAAAAAAAGAACTTGACAACCTGTTTATTGAAATGTAAGAAACGTCTTTGTTTTACTGTTACTTCATTTTGAATCCACGGTGCTCCTCTATTTTGATCTTTACAAACTAAGTTGTCAAATTTAGTCAGTCTAGAAGTTAAGGAGAAGCTAGGATCCTCACATGGCCTGTTATAAAACCACTTTTCTATTTTATTAGCCACATTAGCATTCTATTGCCCTTTAAATGTCACATGTTCAAGAGTACCACTGTATGCATCCTGGAAATATTTCTTCTCATTGTAATAAAACTTTAGGATACAATTTCCTAGAACATAGATAAGATGACAGAGAAACAACAAAATTAGAATCAAATGTGTTGCGTACTGTTAAACAGATAAGAAACTAGGTTATTTTTCAGTCAAAGCTTTGTCATTGTTCTAACACTGAGCCAGTCAAGAAAGTGTTTCATTTGTTCGTTGGTACATGCTATTGTTTTTTCTTTTATCATCTAAGCCATGATTAGAAAAATGAAATTTGTTCATTCTGAGATGTGCAGAAATATGAGGTGCTACCTCTTTCTAAATAGAGGAAGGAAAATCACATCATGAGGAACAGTATTATTTCAGAAGTGCTTGCAACCCGCTAACAATCTGAGTATCCATTGTAGTTACAGATAAGCTTGGGGCTATAACATTCCTCATATCTCAAAACCTATAGTGAAATAAAGCAATACAGTAGACTGATCAAAAAATGAGAATGGGGAGAGAGTAAAGAATAAATGAATTCTGATTTTTCTGATGTCTTAAGTCCATATTTAGATCTTGTAAAAATGGGGTGAAATGTGATTTTCACCAATATTTTCAATGACTGATCCCCAAGAAAACACATGCAAAAGGTTTCTTCCTTTATCTTACTCTTCCTATCATAATTCTTAGCATTTTCTAAAATTTTGAATTCTTCTTCTATTTTTCTGTTTTCATCTGTATCCAGGCCCTTTCAGCTCTCTTTCCAAAATACTTCTTTAACCAGTGTTCTTTCATTTTCCGTATCTTTAGCAATTTCCATGGTTTGTTATTCCTTTAATTTACCTTGAGCTTTTCAATTCCTTTTGCTGACTTCTGACTCTTCCTTATTTCACCTACTGAAGTGTGATCAAATTCAGCTCCCTGAGACATAAATCCAGGAATGTGTTTCTTTTGATAAAGGCTACTCTATTTCTCCCTAACGCCTATATTGACGATTCCCAAACTGTGGGAAGAAAAGCAACATTCATATAAATTTCCTAAATCACTGTGTAAAAGAAGCACAAAAATCACCATGTGGTCCACAGATCAAATGGCTCATTTCTTAGGGCAGAAAAAAAAAAAATGAACTAGCTTCAGCAATACGATAAATGTACTGGTTTAACTACACAGGAAAGAGTGTAACTAGTGAAGATTAAGAACCAGAGATTTCTGTGATTCTTTCTTTCACGGTTTACCTTCTCTGTACAGCAACTCCACCTTTTCCTTTTACAAGATTCCTTTCCCCAAAGGCTGGAACTGTTCCCTCTGGGACTCATGCTTTCAAAGAGTTGCACAGGAGAGGAAAATATTCTTCTCTCTAGTTACAGGGCGTCCAACTTGGGAAAGATTCTGATTGGCTGGCCTGGGGAGTGGAGTGCTCTGATTGGCAGCTCCCACTCAAGTCACCTGGTTGGAGTCGAGGTCCAAGTAGTCCCTGAAGCATACATTCCTCTAGGCAGAGGGAGTCCATGCTATTCCCGTGTCAAAACAAAGGGCATCTACTACAGGGAGTCTTGCAATTCTCTATGCTAAAATCAGTCATTATAGGGGGATATTCACTTCTCATCATAGAGCATCAGTTTGTTACTATCTCTCCTGCTGGAAAAAAGAAACATAAAATCTGGAAAATTGGAGAAAAAAACACTTCAAACAACTGTGAAGGGTAGCCAACACAGGCAAGAATTGAGAGGCTCTGATCCTCTACGAAGGGAAACACAACGAGGGGTGCTTCACATTCATCTTGGCGCTTCTAGTGACAACATTTGCCATTTTTGACGTAGAGGAATAGAATGCCAATAAGAAGGCTAACAGAGGTTGGTGTTCAGGCCAAGGTACAGGAGTCCTAATAAACACCAGAAGGGCCACCTTCTCAGAATAAGGGCAAAACTGAAATCGACCAGCAAATTTGAGATAAGCAAAGCTAAAAACAAACCTCATCAGAATTTAAGTGATTACTTACACTCCATATATGTTATCAAAAAGAAAGGAAGGAAGACAGCATAATCCAAAGGCTCTACTTTTTTTCATTTTAGCAGGTTTATTGAGATATAGTTTATATATCACAAAATGCACCCATTTAAATTATAGAGCTTAGTGGGTTTTCAGTACATTCACAAAGTTGCACAATCATCACCATGACTAATTTTAGAGCATTTTCATCACCTCAAAAACCTCTGTCCCCATTACCAGTAACTCTGCAATTCTTCTCCTCCCCCAGTCCCTGGAAACCACCAATTTATTTTCTCTCTCTTTGTATTTGCCTTTTCTAGACATTTCACATAAGTGGAATCATGAGATATGCTGTCTTTTGTGACTGGGTTTCTTTCACAACACCTACTAATGGAATTTCAGGGTCATATGGTAACTCTACGTGTATCCTTTTGAAAAGTTGCTTTCCAAAGTGCTACACTGTTTTACATTCCCACCAGCAATGTATGAGGGTTTGAATTTCTTTCCATCCTAGCCAACAGGTGTTATTGTTTAACTTTTTTTACTGTAGCCATCCTAGTGTGTATGAAGTGGTAACAATCACATCGTGATTTTAACTTGCATTCTCCCATTGACTAATGGTATAGTCTAATGATCTGTTCATTTCTTTATTAATAATTTGCATATCTCCTTTGAAGAAATATTTATTGAAATCATTTTTAATTGCTTTGCATATTGCTGAATTCATTAGTTCTAATAATTTTATTGTGGAATCCTTAGAATTTTCCATATACAAGATTATATAATCAGCAAATAGAGATAGTCATACATCTTCCTTTCCAAACTTGATGCCTCCTATTTCTTTTTCTTGCCTAATTGCACCAGATAGAACCTTCAATGCCATGTTGAATAGAAGTGATGATAGCAGGCATACTTGTCTTGTTCCTGATCGTAGGGGGAAAGCATTCAGTTTTTCTCAATTGAGTATATTAACTTTGGGACTTGCCCCGATGTCCTTTACCAGGTTAAGGAAGTTTTCTCTATTCCTAGTTCGTTGAGTGCTTTTATCATAAAAATAGATTAGGTTCTTGTCAAATGATTTTCTTGTATCTACTGAGATGTTCATGTGGTTTTGTCCATTGTTCTATTAATATGGTGTATTACATTGATTTTCAGATGTTGAAACAACCTTCTTCTTATCCAACGATAAGTCCCACTTGGTCATGATGTATAATCATTTTATATGCTGCTTGATTTTGTTTGCATTATATTGTTCAGGAATGTTGTATCTATATTTATAGGTGATATTGATCTGTTGTTTTCTTTTATTGTATTATCTGTCTGGATTTGACACCAGAATAATACTAGCCTCACAGAATGAGATGAGAAGTGTTCTCTCTTTGTTTACTTTTTTGGTAAAGTTTGTGAAAGTTTGGCATTAAGTCTTTAAATGTTTGGTGAAATCACCAATGAAGTCGTCTGGGCTTGGTTTTTTTGTTGTTGTTGTAGATTTTTACTTACTAACTCAATCTCTTTGTTTGTAATCAGTCTCTTTCAATTATCTCTTTCTTTTGACAAGTTTCAGTAATCTTTGTCTTTCTAAGAATCTATACATTTCACCTAAGTTACCTAATTTGTCAGCATGCTTTGTTCATACTATTTTCTCATAATCCTTTTTATTTCTGTGAGGTCAGTGGTGATGTCCCATCTTTTATTCGTGATTTTAATCATTTGAATTTTCTCTCTTATTTTCTTGATAAGTCTAGCTCAATGTTGTCAGTCTTACTAGAGAATAAATATTTTAAAAGAAGAAAATCATGTATACAGTCTTTTATGTATATACCTTTGTATATACCTATGTATGTGTATGTACCTTTACTGGTGTTCTTTATCACTTCATGTGGATTTGAGTTATTGTCTAGTGTCCTGTAATTTTAGCCTAAAGAACTCACTTTAGCATTTCTTATAGGGAAACCTTGCTAGTAATAAATTTTCTCAGTTTTTGTTTATCTGAAATTGTCTTAATTTCTTATTGTTTCACTGGATATAGAATTCTTGACTGACAATATTTTTTCTTTCAGCATGCTGAATGCCTCATCCCACTCCTCAAGAAGGTTATACAGACTTCATGAAATCCTAACAAAATCCCTAGAAAATTAACGATTTGGTAGAAATTCAGAAGACATTTCTAAAATTTGTACAGAAGGGAAGAGCCAAGATTATTTCAAGACAAGCTACTGGATGTTGAGAATTACATAAAGCCATGGTAATTAAAGGAGTGTGTTATTGACATAAGGATCCATAAATAGAAATAAAATAGTAAGAGTCTACCAACAGAACCTCCCATAAGTGGACACTTTGTTATGACAAAGTTTGTACCACAGAGCAGTGGAGAAAGAACTGTCTTTTCAAAAAAATTGTACTGGGTCAATTGGATACCAATATGGCAAAAAAGTAAAATGAAATCTACCTCATACCACAGTGAAAAAATTATACCTTATGGATTGGAGTTCTAAATGTGAAAGGTAAAACAACAGCACTCCCTGAAGTGTGTCATCCAATAGAACTTTCTGTGCTGATGGACATGCTTTACTATCTGCACTGTTCAACACGGTAGCCACTAGCCACTTTTGAGCACCTGAAATGTGACTCTTGTAACTGGATCACTTAATTTTTATTTTTACTTTATTTTACTTAATTTAAATTTAAATATGGAGTAGGCAGCTACTTCTTAATAGAACACAGAAAGTTCCCCATAATGAAAAAGACTGATAAGTGAGACTACATTTTAATTAAGAACTTATATTCGTCAAACAACATCATCCAGAGGGTAAAACGGTAAGCTGGAAAATTGGAGAAACTGTTGTAGCCCACATAGTAACAAGTCTCCAGAATCTGAAAACACCTCCCATAAATCAATGAGAAAATTACCCCCCCAAAATAGACATGATGGACAAATCACTTGAACAAGCACTTCCCAAAAGAGATATGCAAAGAAATCATACTTATGTCATGAGTCATTAAGGAATTTTGGTTAAAATCACAATGGGATTTTTCTATACACTCGCCGGAATAGCTAAAATTTAAAAGACTAACAGGACAAGAGGCAACAATTTGCAGCAACAGGAACATTCACACTCTGCAAGTGGTAAATTGGAACCCACTTTGGAAAACAGTTAAGGCATTATCTTCTAAATTTAAATGCATATGTACTGTAGAAAGAGCAACTCCACTCTAATGGGTATGCCCAACATAAATGCATGTAGATGTGCACCAAAAGTCTTGGAAAAGACATGTGGAATGTTCTTCAATTTGGGTTTATGTGGTATTTTCTCATGGTAAATAAATTGTGAGGTGTGGTAAGAAATTGTGGAATACAATGGAGTATTACAAAGCAATGAAAATGAACAAACTACCTGGACACACAACAACCAGACTGAAACCTATAAGTATCATAGTAAGGGAAAGAGATACAAAGAGATACAAAGAATACATGTACGTGACTCCTTTTGTGTCAGATTAAACAAAAAGGAGTATTAGTCCATCATGTTAGAAGTCAACGTCATGGTTGTCATGGTTACCCATGGGGAAGAAAAGAATGGGAGGTGGTGAGTACTATACAGCGTGAAGGGGTCTGAGTCACGTAAAATGTTCAGTTTCAAGCCCTGGATAATGGGCACCTAGGTTTGTTCCCATGTGGTCAGACATTCTGTATGTTTATGATTTGTCACTATTTTGGGGTTTGGTTATCTGGCAGTGAAAAATTGTAACATTATTACTTTAAGTTCATAGTCTTAGAAATTTATCCCATTAACTCTTTGTGTAATTTCTTCCCACAGGCCAGCAGTTCCAAGCCTGAGCATGGTTTTATGACATTGCTACTCTTGCCAGGTGTTTCAAGAACATGTTAGTGTATTTCAAAGATCCTCAAAATTAAATTAAATTAATTTCTTTGAAGTTCAAAAAATAAACAATATTATAGTTTGAAGAGACAATGAGAATATCACAAAAGTCCACAAAGAATTTGACTTCCATCTCCTAAAACAGTGGAATGACCTGCTTTAAATGAATGGAATTCTTGTTCTAGCAAATATTGATGGAGTCTAACTTTCCAAGGTGAATTTTATGGTGCTAACAACTTTTGGAAATGATTTCTGGGCTACAATATTGAATTAGTATTACTATCCTTTGGTGTGTCATTAGATGTTTAATGAATGTTTTTTTTACACAGATAACAATGGACATTGTTATCCTGGTAGACACATAAAAGAAACCATTATCTCACCACTTTTATATCCTTCTTTGCTTTAGTTCTCTTAAAATCCTTCCAGAAGAAAACTGTGTACACCTCTTTTCATTCTTTATGCCTCTCCAGGGCTTACATTAGTTGCTAATTGCAGTATCCTGTTTTATCTACTTTGGTCCACAGAGATCAAAGACTTTTTGTGACTTCCTTTCCATAATACCAGACATAAATTGCTATTTATTAGCAACATATATAATGAGACAGCATTGTCAAGGGGAAATTTCTCTTAGATGAGAAAATTTGCATAAAAATAGATGTTTACATTTTAATTCTAGGGGATATGGCTACTCTTATCTATGCCAGAGTTAAAATACAAAAACAGCAAAATAATAATGTGTTGGGAAAAGGCTAACCCGTAAGCTAATACACAATCTACCCTGGTCTAACCCTCAATAAACTACAACAGCATCAGATATTAGTAGTGAGTTAGATAAAAGTAACACTGTTCTAACGTCAACAGGTCAGAGTAGCCTTCTTGTAGAATCCAAAGACTTGAGGGTTTTCTGAATTATCATATTCTGGAAAACATTGCCTTAAATTTCATTTTGAGGCATTTTGAAATATACTCCAATGAAACTTGTGAAGACATATTTTCCACATGTGTTTATGCCTCACTCCCTCTCACTCTACAACTCCCCTTTCCATTGTAAAATGGAATACTTCCTGAAAAATTGAGGTCTCTCTGGTCTGTCAGGATAACTGACAAAAAAGCTGAAAAGGTATTTCCACTAAACAGTGTATGACAAGCTAGTCTAATGAAGTATAGCGATTTTCGTCATACATCAGTGACCCTGCAAAAGAATTAACCATTCCTCTTATAGAAACAAATTACATTCCGCTTGATATACTTTCTACTTTCTGAAATAGCAACAAAAACACAAATCACTCACTGGCAGAGTTGTTCCCACATTGCGCCATCTGGTACAATCCATTATTGCCATTTGAGAGCTGTTGCAACCAGCACTCGTTTGGTGATCTGTGTGTGTGCTTATGTGTATGTGCATGCATACACGTGTACTCATGTGGATGTGTGTGCATGTATGTACGCGTCTCTGATGTTATGTGCATGTGTGTGTGTGCTTAATTATATTTTAGAGGAAGAGGAGAAAATGAATCTTTCCTCTTTTAATCTGGAAAAAACAAACTATATACATACTTTTTTTTTTAATATTCTTAATACCTTGTTCTACCTTTGGAACCGAAGAGAAAGAAGAAATGTAGGCTATTTCTTGTAGCATTTTCTGATGGGCACACCAGAATCATTGTGATTTCTATAGCCCACTGATCCATGGCTGTTTGCTCACCACCTTCCATAGAAACTTTATATTTTTTGCCTTTCTTCTCCGTTACGTCTTTACTTCTGTGAATTTTCATACTTGGTAAAGTTATAAAAGGAAAGAAAAATTGCACCTGAAAATAGTTTACCTCTTTGTTGAATTTATTTAGTTATTATTTCAGCTATCTGTGCTTTAAATAGGAGTCTCCCACCCACGTGAAATGGCTTCTCCATCTGCTTGATCTTCTGTACATAAAAAGTGAATGCCCTGCCATAGATTTAATATCAGAACTTCAGTGTGGGGTCCATATGGCTCACGTGTTTCCTAGGTTGGGAAATAATGAAGCTGCTTTTGTTTTATTTTGTTTTTGTTGTTGCTGTTTTAGCATAATTGGATCCAAATAGAAACTAGGGGGCAAAAAAGGAAAGGCAAGTCAAAGGTAACTGTAAGTTCGTTTTATGTGATGACATTTTTAAGCCCTTTTTCCAAGCTGGCATTATTGTTGGTTTGTTTGTCTGTTTCATTAAAAGGAAAAAAATAGCTGAAATAATAAGAATAAGGTGGCATTGATATAAATCCTGGGCTCTTCAGCTGAAACTTCAGAAACAATCCCCAGGATTCTTTCTTTACTAAGGATTCTTAAAATTCCAATAGGTTGCCTATCAATACAAGTTATTTTATGAATTAATCTTTCTAGAATATGACACTTCTTAGCCATGCTAGATTTTCCAGGCTACCACCAAGGAAATAAAACAAGGGTAAAAACAGAGTAAGCACAGAAAACATGAAAAGAAGAAAACCTGCGTCACAATAAGGAATCCCCAAAAGCCAAAGGGTCTGTCTTCCAGCTGGGACTTAGTATTGTAACCTGAATTTTATCAGAAAGCTCAGCAAAAGTCAGGCTGCCAACAGAGAGATTCTGGAAGCAGAAGAAAACCAAATCTGCAGGGGAAGAAACCCAAACTCCAAAGTGAAATTGTAAACTACATCAAGACATTTAGCCTCTAGGTTTGCTCCTTTCTTTTGTGTGCGAGAAGGGTGAAACAAGCAGGACCACGCATTCTGTCCTTAAGTGAATGAAGTATTCCATTGCTGACTTCGGTGAGTGGCTGCTGTGAGCCTCTTGCCCTATGGCTGCAGGTGCCAGGCACTTGTAGGCAAGGCAGTTTGTTGTCATCTGGCAGATGATAGGGATGAAAAGAACATTTCTGAATTAAAAGCCAGACCAATGCGCCAACATTTGAGCAATTGTCACCAGCATCTGCTTCTGAGGTTCCAAGCCTCCTGCCTGTGACTAGATTTAAAGAGAGAGAGGGAAAGACAGAGATAGGGAGACAAAGAGAGACAGAGAGAGACCCAAGCATTTCACTGGCTTTCAGTCTGTAGGAAATTTAAAGCTTTGGATTGTTACCTTCTATAGAGTCAACTAGGGGGACTAGTTAATACTTCGCCTTCCAATGCAGGGGGTGCGGGTTTGATCCCTGATCAGGGAGCTAAGAGACTACATGCCTCGGGGCCAAAAAACCAAAAACATAAAAAAAAAAAAAGAAAAAAGAAGCAATATTGTAACAAATTCTATAAAGACTTTAAAAATGATCCACATCAAAAAAAAAAAAAGAAAGGTCAAGTGGGGAAGGCCTTTTTTGAAGTACAGACCTTGAGTAGATGTTAATTCAACCTGTAAATATTTATGAGCCCTTCACATACTGGCCATCAACCAGTGTGGAGATCACAACTCTTTATAATAATAGAGTTTTTTAGAGTATTCAGAAGGAATTTCTATTGTCACTTGTGCCATCTTTTTTCCTATGCCTATTAAATTTGTATGATAGCTATATCTAAATCTATTTAATATCTATATTGACAAATATAATATGAGAAATTCAGAAGTCAAAATTATTCAGAAAAAAAAATCCTGGGGAAAGTATCAAAATTAAGTGAGACAAAAAACATTACATGCAAAAAAAATATTTTAATGTATAACATTTAACAGGAATTAAACTAATAAGAAGAAGAAGCAGAAGAAGAACCTAACATTCTAATTTGTAGCTAATTCACATATTTATTGAGCATTTACTTTATGCAAGATCCTGTGAAAAATATTGTAGATATAAAAGATAAACAAAACATGCTCCCTGCCCTCAGAGAACCCCCTTTTTAATAGGGAAGATAAAGCAATTATATTAATAACCTTAACACGTGGGAGAATATAGTGAGAGAAAGGAGTATGGTGAGTATGTGGTGAGTGCAAGTGGGAAGCTGAGTTAGAAGCAGAGTCTGAAGAATATTTAAAATCAAGACTTGGAAGGCCATGGGCAGGCCTGATACAGGTTCAATACTGCCAAAAATAAAACCCAAGTGTATACAACTGCTGCCCTGAAGGAGTGTCCTGACAGCATAGATGGGTAAGGATCCTGTTTAGCAGAGTAACAGAAAACCTTACTGACCTAAACGTGCAAGGAATAGGTCTCCTTCATGGAACAATTTGAACATGATTTTTAATTTATTTTTAATTAACATTTTAATGAACATTTTTAAATGCAAAAAAAAATAGAAAAAATGATATAATGAACCCTTAATCACCCAGTTTCAAAAATGTCTAAATGTTTACCTTTATTCTCTCATTAATAAACCTTCAGCTTTTCTTTTCGGGTGGGAGCACATCCATACTATTTTAAAGCAAATCCCAGACAGCGTATCATTTCACCCACATATGCTCAGTACTTGTTTTCATATAAGAACGTTTTTATAAAAACAAAACCACCGTTCGTGCACTTAACAAAATTAAAAATTATTTATTGATATCTTTTAATACCCAGACTGAATATGATTTTCCCTAATCCACTCAAAAGTGTCTTTTTATTGTTGATTTATTTGAATTAGATTCTAGGAAAACCCATATCCTACACTTTGCTGATGTCTTTTAATCTATAACAAGTTCCCTTCCCCCTTTCTTTTTTGGACTATTTGAGGAGATTAGGTTATTTGTCCTGATGAATTTTCCACTGTTTGGACTGAATTGTGTTCCCCCAAAGTTCATATATTGAAGCTCTAATCCCTTATACCTCAGAAAGTCACTGTAGTTAGAGATAAAGCCTTTAAAGAGGTAGTTAAGTTGAAAGGAGGTCCTTGGGGGAAGCGGGGGTCCTAAACCAATCTGACTGGTGTCTTTATAAGAAGAGGAGATTGGGACACAGGTGCACAGAAGGAAGATCACATGAGGACACAGGAAGAAGACAGCCATCTACAACCTAGGAGAAAGGCCACGGAAGAAGCCAAGTTGGCTGATACTTCACCTTGATCTCGGACTTTCAGGCTCCAAAACGGTGAGGAAATAAA
Source organism: Eschrichtius robustus (assembly GCF_028021215.1). Taxonomy (NCBI): domain Eukaryota; kingdom Metazoa; phylum Chordata; class Mammalia; order Artiodactyla; family Eschrichtiidae; genus Eschrichtius; species Eschrichtius robustus. The sequence continues at coordinate 3,881,248 of NC_090832.1, read as the reverse complement.
ATTCTGTGGTTTAAGCTGCCCTGGGGTATTTGTGATGTAGCCCTGGCAAATTAATACACCCACATTCTGGATTTAACACATTTCTCTCTCTGTCCCATACTTTTGGTTACCTGGTTGTGGGTGATGCTGTGCTGGCCTGCCCTGGTCACCGCGACTGGTCCAGCAAACATCCCCCAGGAACTGTGGGTGAAGGATGCTGAAGGCTTATAGCTGTTCCCCTTCTCTGGACAACTACCTGCAACTGACAGAGCCACCTTGCCTGGGAAATTGCTCCCACCATCTCACACCTGATGGCCTAAAGCCAATGACTGAGCGACATGGGGACGTGAAAGCCTGGCTCACTAGCCTGAGGTGGGCAGAGGGAAGCAACTCCCTGGTGTGGATTATGCTCCCTTTGTGGGTCAGGCCAACACTAGGCTTGACCTGAGACCAGCTTGCTCAGCTCTTCCCCCTGCTCTTTCTTGCTTCACAAGCTACAGATTTTTCCCAAAGAGCATTCACTCAGTGCTGTAAATCACATGCCCTGAACACTGGATTGGGCACTGCTTTTAGAGAACTCAGTTTAAGTTGGTTGGTGACAGTCAGGTTCTCTAGAAACAGACTCTTGGGATGGGGTTCTGGAATCGGATCCCTGGCAGACCTGAAGGCAATGGAGTTTTTATGATTGGTGACGGGTGGAGTATTGCTAGAACCTAGCAAGTAGATGTGTGATTGCTAAGGCATCTACCTCTGATAAACGGGATCCAGATAAACATAGAAGGAAACACACTAGCTCTTGCAATACCTCTGTCATTTGAAAAACATGGGGAACTTGGTAATTTTAAGGTCTATAGACTTGGATGAACATGGCTAAGGGCTATAGGTTCCTTGAAGAGAGAAAATGGCAGCCACAGATCTATTAAGCACAATTTAGAGCATAATGTGAAGGTCAGTGAACTCCTTTGAAAACATTTGAATGAATTTTCATATTTTGCAGTCCAAAGGCAAATGGAGCTAAAGATCAAGCACAGAGCCTAATTCTAACAATGGAAAAACTTCACAGAAGACTCCTCTAGTCGTCTTTGATGATTTACTTGCTTTCTGAAACGACAAAATGTCCAAAATTTATACTGCCCCCCAGACCCAGAAGCAGCCATTTATTTAAGTGGTCCTTCTTCTTTTCAGTGTGGAATGGTATTTAAGTTCCTGAATCTGGAGGTAAGGGTGCTCTGAATATAGATGGAAGTGTCAAACCCAATAAAGTCATATTAAAATCTGTCATTTTTTAAATTTTATGCATGTCAATGTAGAATTAAATCTACAGATCATTTGAAGATTTGCACTTTCAGTATTTCAATTTTTCCAAAACACAATTTTCAGAGTCAAGTAGTTTAATATGATGTCAAATGACTTTCAGTAACTACATAAATTTTAAAACATAATTAAATTGGAAAACCCTAAGAAATCTATCCCTGATTAATTTATAAAATACTCAAAACTCTGTGTACCCATGGAAAATGAATTTCAAGAATGGAATAATAAAAGGTGTAAGAGAGCAGTGATATAAACTAAAGTAACAGTAAAAACAGAGACAATCCTACTTACAGTTGAAATGTGGTAAAATAAAGTTCTTAATTCAATCTTTCTTCACTAATCAAGTACAACTTCTAGTTTATTTGTTTAGAAATTTGTGCATAAAAACCATGGTGTTCAATACACTAAGATCTAACCTCCCTAGGGAAGAGGGAGATTAAACATGAATCGTTAAAATATCCAAGTTAACAGAAAGCTTAAAATCAACTATCACCATTAGTGTGATGTCCATGGTCCTGATTATATATGGGGGATAGAATGAGGGAAACACCGAGGACACAATATTATCCCCAATCCCCAACTTTCCACCATAACAAGTTAAAATCCCAATACATGAGGAAAAATTATGAGCACATATTAAAAATATGACAGAACATAAAATATGACATTATATATTAATAAACTCAGTTCTGTAAGTTGTGAGATGCATTTGCTCTATAAAAGCATAAAATTTGCAAATATCATCAAGATAGAAAACATCAATAAAGTAAATTGACAGTGTGAACCTATGGACTAATGTCTCACTCTCAGGTCAGATTGTGTTCCCAATGCCAATTCCTTATAAACCCACTCTCCAGTCAAAGCACATTCCGTATAACAAAGTATTTATAGTTTATCTCCCAATGGTCACCCAACCTTTGCTTCGATATTTGTGGAATGGTTTATTTTTCAGCTCATTTTGTGCTTTCTTCTATTTACCTTCTTCAGCGCAGCCCACAAAACCTCCCGGTCCTCACCACATTCCCGCCACCACCAACTTAATACTGTGGATTTAACAAAGTACCATTTTAAGGCATAGGAATTGTTTTCCTTAACAAAATGGATTTCTAGTCAAACACTCAAATTTTACTCAGGATTTAATTTGTCCCTTTTCATAAGAAAATAAATGTATTAAATTATTTTAATTGTTGGTAATAAATGGATCATTTCTTTGGTATAGCTCTACTCAGCACTATCTTTTTTCTTGTTTCTTTTAACTATAAGTTACATCACTCAATACACTCTTGGGCCGTGGGAAGTCTAATTCTTAGATGTCTTAACTAACGCTTAAATCTAAAAGACTGACAACAAAATCCTAGTCCTAGATTAAAGTCCAGTAACATAAAACATGAGGAAAGCCTGGAGAAACTAACTCCAGTTAAAGTTTTTGTAAATAAAAACCCTAAATATCTTAAAAGAAAAGTAATGACACTCAACATAAAGACACAACATAAATACATTTGGGTGAATTGTCTGTGTGTGTGTGCATGTGTGAGTGTGCATACACATGTAGCTATAAGACCAAAATACTCTAAATGTACAAAGATATGTATGCAACCGAATTTATGTTACAGACAATAACCAAATATTGTGTAGGAAAGACCTATTAAGAAATTTTGATTTATATGTCGTTTGTGGGTTTACTTCAAGGTGAATTTCCTTAAGATTTTATTTCCTAATAAGAGGCATTAGCACATTTAAACAGTAGTTGAGTTTTATACGTAATAAGAAATGTAGTATGTGTAAAATGTGTAAAGAAATATATTCTTTCTACTGATAGATGCGAATGAGAGGAGGATCAAGATGACACCCGTTGTTTAAGCAAACTATATACATTAGGAAATGGACAACTTTGAACCATCTACACGAAGTAGGTGAGAGTACAGTAACAGGAAAATTCACATAATTTTTGTTACTCTTGGTTCATCACTCTATTCTGAAATCTTGATGCTTTGTTTATCCTATCTTAAGCCTACTCATCAAAGATTTGACAAAGATCTGCTACATGCTTTACTGTACTAAGAGCTTCAAGGAAAATCCATATAAAAATTAGATCCCTTCTCTCAGGGAGATTTTTACAAATTACTATAGTATACAGCAAATGTAATGTGTGCGATAGTGGAAGTACATGAAAATTCTAAGAGTACAAAGGCAGAGAGAATTATATCCTAGGCATTCTGTAAGGGTTAATCCAGGCAGATTCGCTGTGACAAGGAAATTAAAAAAGGTTTCCTGGAGGATTTTACAAGTGAGCTAGATCTTCAAGCTCAGGTAGAAAGAAGAAATGGAACTTACAGATAAAGGCCAGAAAGAGCAAAACTTCAGGTCATGTTTTATCTACTCTCTATAATTTTTGCCGTGAAATATTCCATCTTCTGAAAGTGTTCAGAAACTAGGGTCTGTGAATGAGGGTTTTAATAAGGAATGAAACAGCAGATGCCAGATTGTAAAAGACAGTGAAAGAAATCCAGATAAGAGAATTATATTTTATCATGTAAGAAGACAGCATGGAAGATTTTAGAGCTGGGAATAATAAAATCAAGTCTGTTCAGAGGCAGGGAGCAGAGATTGGAGCCATGGAAGCTGTTTAGATACCATCACAGGAAAACAAAATTGCTAAAATAGTTTGAACACTTAACCTGGTACCAGGCACTAGGCTAAGCCCTTAGCATGAACCACCCTTTTAATCCTCAAAATAGTCCTATTATGTCAGTACTGCTATGACCTTCGACCTGGCTTTACAGCCGAGGAAGCAAGTTGAGATGATACTGAAACATAGAGAGAACAGGTAACCTGTCCATCCTGTAGCTAATAACACAGTTCACGGTTATGAACACAGTTCATGGAAGCAGTTCATGCTTCCGGGGGGAGCAAAATGAATCGGGCCCAAACACATCATTAACATTACGATCTATTCAAGGCTTTGGCCTTATTATAATATCTTGGATTCGTCTAACTTCCCTTAGAGTACAATTCCATTAGCAGTTTCACCAACCTCCAGTTAGCCCTCATTACAATAATAATTATCTCAACCCCTTGGGAGTATATTGTTCTCCCTGCAAACTTCCCAGTGGGAGGTGGTGTCCATCACCCCACTGTTGGTGTCACAGATCCTCACCCGTCAGTCTTTTCCCATGCCACCAGTCAAATCCATTTCCATCAATCTCTCTGAACATGAGCCTCCCACTCTCTATAAAAGTCTACAACAATCAACAATCGTCAATGTCTTCCACTTATCAATCAACAGTTATTTACTCAGTACAACTGAATGCTCAAAGCTATGTTTAAATGGTAAAAAAGAGAAAAATGGGTTAAGACCCAGGGCCCGAACTGCTAATAGTTTTGATCTAGCTAGAAAGATAAGATTGATATGCTTGTAAAACAAAAGCAAGATAAGAGGCAAATCAATTTCAGAATGTGTGCCTTCTTCCACATCTAAGTTTTAAAGTGCCCATCACTTTCTCTTCATTCATGAATGTGTAAACATTAATGGGATGGATGTGGTAGGCAAATGTATATTGTGTATCCCTGAATAAAAGATTGTCAATGGGTAAAATAAATTCCAGATAGTAGATTCTACCTAAACCCTAGGGCCAAAATTACTAGGTGTTGTGAAACTTTAAAGTGAGAATAGGGGACTCTAGATTTGAATTGTCTGGGTAAGAGATGAAACGTGGAATAATCTAAGAGCTGGAGAAACCAAGAGACAGGTGCTTCATGGTGTTTTCTGACAGCAAAGAAGGAATTAAGAGCTGTATGATGTATGTGTCCTCTGCAAAAACCATCATAATTTCCTGCCTGTTTTTAACTAGTTAATTTTAGCCTAAAATTTCATCTCTCCCTAAAGAATTACTGTTTTTTTCTAAAGTAAAAATGAAATTAAGGATGTGAAAAAAATCTAAAGATTATTTTTCTAAGCTTTTATGTGGGTTTAACTAGCTTCAAACCCACTGCAGAGGGCAGACACCAGATTTCCTCTGATTCACAAGGGGGTATCTCATCTCTTACATTTGGTAGAACTGAACAGTGACTCATGAGGATCACTCAGCAGGGAAGTAAGCCACTTGACTAAGGACAATCAAAAGACTGCCTTGCTGCTGAATAAGCAACTCTAAAATTGTGTAGTGTGGATAAAAGAAAATTCCTTTCCTATAACCAGCTTTATCATTAAGCATCTCTAATATCTCGAGAGTTATATACTGTCATAAGGACTTTTCAAAAAACCAAAATGAATACTTTTTTCAGAGCAAAATTTTATAATTAAGTTAGATGGAAAGTGTACCTCCTAGTCATCATTCTTAGTTGCACACAGCATAATTTACCTAGCTGATTTTAGGATGAGCTTTTACACGATACAGAGGTGGCCATGCAAGCTAACAACACAGAATAGAGAGTCCAGAAACAGGTCATACATGTACAGTCAATAAATATTTTACAATGTTGCCAAGGTAATTCAATGGGGTAAAAGAACTTTTCAACAACTGGTGTTGAAACATCTAGATACATAGATGCAAAAATAGAAAAAGGAAGGAAGGAGAGAAGGAAGGGAGGGAAGGAGAGAGGGAGGAAGGGAAAGGGGAAGATATAAACTTAAATTCTCACCTTATACTGCAAACAAAAGTAAATTTCAAACAGAGCATAGCACTAAATGTCAGAGCTAAATCTATAATATTCTGAGAAGTAAACAGATGAAAATAATTTATTACTGTGGGTTAAAAATACATTTCTAAAGCACAGGGAAATATATTCAATATCTTGCAATAACCTATAATGGAAAAGAATCTGAAAAAGAATACATACATATAACTGAATCACTTTGCTATACACCTGAAACTAACACAACATTGTAAATTAACTATACTTCAATTTAAAGAAATGGTTAAAACCATAAAAAAATTTTTTTAAGTTATAAACCTTTATAAGTTTACTTGGAAGTTCTCTTGTTTAATGAATACAGATTTATGATTACTATAAATCTTTGTCAATTTCTCCATATTTAATGTGTATATTTAATAAAACTTTAAATAAAAAAATTTTTAAAAGATTTCTAAGATAATACACAAATTCACAAACCACAAAACAAAAATTAAAAATTGAACTTCCTCAAAATTAAATTTTTTTCTCTTTCTGAGGCGGTTAAAAATTTATAAGTCAATCCACTTACTGGAGGCAAATATTTTTTAAAAGTATATCCAAATTTTAAAAATCCAGAATATATAGAGAACTCTTATCACTTAATGATGAGAAGACAAAAAACCCAGCTGAAAAAAATGGGGAGAGATTCAAACAGGCATTTTACCAAAGAAGAAATACCAATGACTAATAAGTTCAAGAAAAAATACTCCGCATCAAGAAAAAATACACCGAAAAAATAGTTATCAGGTAAATGCAGACTAAAACCACAATGAGATACCACTACACATGCACTAGAATGGTTAAAAAAAAAAACTGACTATACCACACATTGGCAAAGATACGGAAAAATCAGAAAGTTCATACACTGCCAGTGGGAACGCAAAATGGTATCACCACTTGGTAAACCAGTTGGCAGTTTCTTATAATATTAAACATGCATTTACCATACAACCCAGACGTTCCCCTGTAACCTACCCAAAACAAATTTTTAAAATTATTTGCACACTGACTTTATTCATAATATCAAAACAATGTAAACAATCCAAATGACCACCAATGGGTGAAAGGACAGAGAAAATGTGGCAAATCCATACAATGGAGTGTCATTCACAGGAAAACAACAAATTACTGAGACAGACAACAGCATGGATAAATCTCAAAGACATTACAATGAGATGCAGTCAGACAACAAAGAACAGCAAAGGCATGATGATAGGAAGGCTGTCATTGTTGCCGCGGACCAGGGGGTAAGGGCCATGGATGACTGCCAAGGTGTACAAGGAAAGGTTTTGGAGTGCTGGAAATGTTCCATACCATGTTTGTGATGGTGGTGGTTCACAACTGTAAATATTTATCTGAATTCATTGAATTGTAACTAAAAAGTGATGTATTTTATTATACATAAATTGGGCTTTACTAAAGCTTAGTTTAAAAAGCAAAACACAAAGACACACACACACACAAAGCCAATTTCATAATTTGACAGCAATTTACCTAGACATTCTTCCTGGAGATCTTTACCTGAAGCTCGAAAAGAAGTATATATTCAGACATAAATTAAATTATGTTTTTCTTAGCACTCTAAGAACAGTTATTGTGATTTGATCTACACGCTGAGTTTATTGAGTATCACACTACCCTGGACAGAGCCACTAGTTCCTTGGGTCTATTTAAATTTAAATTATTTAACATTAAAAAGTAAGAATTCCTCAGTTGCACTAACAACATGTCAAGTGTTCAATGGTCACTGCAGATAGTTCTATTGGACAGCACTATCTAAAATTACTCACAAGGAAAACACTATTTTTCAGATTTAAATGGAAAAAAGGTATTAATTCTTCATTCTTTCCAGACCTCTTTTGAATACAGTAGAAGTACTCAGAAGCAGCATGTGTGGAGGATAGGGGACGGAAACTTAGAGCTTTCAAGATTTTATTTTTTAGTGAGAGAAATGATTATTTCAGAAGGTTCTTGGTTAGAACACAAGGCAGATTATCATGGGAAATAAGTGTTTCTGTCATGCAATCAAACTAGAGCTTGCAAATGAAGGTCTGTGAAGTTGTGAGCTGATTAAATATTGAAGAAGACATGTGAAAGCTGATATAAAAGCAAGTTTTGAAGGAACCGCAAACATCAACATTTACTGTCCACATAAGCAAAAGATTAATTCCTCCCAACCATTTTTTTCTTTTTTTTAAATATATAACAAAGAGGTTTGGTATGCTCCCACCAGAAAGAATGTGTCTTGACTGATTCTCAATTTCATTAAGTTTACAGATAGGAATGTGAATAACATAAAAATAATATTTCGGGGGGGAGAAGAAGATGGCGGAAGAGTAAGACGCGGAGATCACCTTCCTTCCCACAGATACAGTAGAAATACATCTACACGTGGAACTGCTCCTACAGAACACCCGCTGAACGCTGGCAGAAGACCTCAGACCTCCCAAAAGGCAAGAATCTCCCCCACGTACTTGGGTAGGGCAAAAGAAAAAAGAAATAACAGAGACAAAGAATCGGGATGGGACCTGCCCCAGTGGGAGGGAGCCGTGAAGGAGGAAAGGTGTCCACACACTAGGAGCCCCTTCGTGGGCGGAGACGGCGGGTGGCGGAGGGGGGAGATTCAGAGTCACAGAGGAGAGCGCAGCCACAGGGGTGCGGAGGGCAAAGCGGAGAGATTCCCTCACGGAGGCTCGGCGCCAAGCAGCACTCACCAGCCCGAGTGGCTTGTCTGCTCCCCCGCCGGGGCGGGCGGGGCTGGGAGCTGAGGCTCGGGCTGTGGTCGGATCGCAGGGAGAGGACTGCGGTTGGCGGCGTGAACACAGCCTGAAGGGGTTAGCGCACCACAGCTAGCCGGGAGGGAGCCCGGGAAAAAGTCTGCAGCTGCCGAAGAGGAAAGAGACTTTTTCTTACCTCTTTGTTTCCTGGTGCACGAGGAGAGGGGATTCAGAGCGCCGCCTAAACGAGCTCCAGAGACGGGCGCGAGCCGCGGCCATCAGTGCGGACCCCAGAGACGGGCGTGAGATGCTACGGCTGCTGCTGCCACCACCAAGAAGCCTGTGTGCGAGCACAGGTCACTCTCAACACCGCCCCTCCCGGGAGCCGGTGCAGCACACCACGGCCAGGGTCCCATGATCCGGGGACAACTTCTCCGGGAGAACGCACGGCGCGCCTCGGGCTGGTGCAACGTCATGACGCCTCTGCCGCCGCAGGCTCGCCCCGCCTCCTCCGTACCCCTCCCTCCCCCCCGCCTGAGTGAGCCAGAGCCCCCGAAGCAGCTGCTCCTTTAACCCCGTCCTGTCTGGGCGGGAACAGACGCCCTCAGGTGACCTACACGCAGAGGCGGGTCCAAACCCAAAGCTGAACCCCGGGAGCTGTAAGAACAAAGAAGAGAAAGGGAAATCTCTCCCAGCAGCCTCAGAAGCAGCGGTTTAAAACTCCACAAACAACTTGATGTGCCTGCATCTGTTGAATACCTGAATAGACAACGAATCATCCCAAATTCAGGAGGTGGGCTTTGGGAGCAGGATATATTAATTTTTCCCCTTTTCCTTTTTTTGTGAGTGTATATGTATATGCCTCTGGGTGAGATTTTGTATAGCTTTGCTTTATAATAGCTTTATTTTACTTCACTATATTTTATCCTCTTTCTTTCTTTCTTTCTTTCTATTTTTTCTCCCTTTTACTCTGAGCCGTGTGGATGAAAGGCTCTTGGTGCTCCAGCCAGGCATCAGGGCTGTGCCTCTGAGGTGGGAGAGCCAACTTCAGGACACTGGTCCACAAGAGACCTCCCAGCTCCACGTAATACCAAACAGTGAAAATCTCTCAGAGATCTCCATCTCAACATCAAGACCCAGCTTCACTCAACGACCAGCAAGCTACAGTGCTGGACACCCTATCCCAAACAACTGGCAAGACAGGAACACAGCCCCATCCATTAGCAGAGAGGCTGCCTAAAATCATAATAAGGTCACAGACACCCCAAAACACACCACTGGAGGCGGTCCTGCCCACCAGAAAGACAAGATCCAGCCTCATCCACCAGAACACAGGCACCAGTCCCCTCCACCAGGAAGCCTACACAAGCCACTGAACCAACCTTAGCCACTGAGGGCAGACACCAAAAACAACGGGAACTACGAACCTGCAACCTGTGAAAAGGAGACCCTAAACACAGTAAGATAAGCAAAATGAGATGACAGAAAAACACACAGCAGATGAAGGAGCAGGGTCAAAACACACCAGACCTAACAAATGAAGAGGAAATAGGTAGTCTACCTGAAAAAGAATTCAGAATAATGATCGTAAGGATGATCCAAAATCTTGGAAATAGAATAGACAAGATGCAAGAAACATTTAACAAGGACGTAGAAGAACTAAAGAGGAACCAAGCAAAGATGAAAAACACAATAAATGAAATTAAAAATATCTAGATAGGATCAATAGCAGAATAACTGAGGCAGAAGAATGGATAAGTGACCTGGAAGATAAAATGGTGGCAATAACTACTGCAGAGCAGGATAAAGAAAAAAGAATGAAAAGAACTGAGGACAGTCTCAGAGTCCTCTGGGACAACATTAAACGCACCAACATTCGAATTATAGGGGTCCCAGAAGAAGAAGAGAAAAAGAAAGGGACTGAGAAAATATTTGAGGGGATTATAGTTGAAAACTTCCCTAATATGGGAAAGGAAATAGTTAATCAAGTCCTGGAAGCACAGAGGGTCCCATACAGGATAAATCCAAGGAGAAAAACGCCAAGACACATATTAATCAAACTGTCAGAAATTAAATATAAAGAAAATATATTAAAAGCAGCAAGGGAAAAACAACAAATAAAACACAAGGGAATCCCCATAAGGTTAACAGCTGATCTTTCAGCAGAAACTCTGCAAGCCAGAAGGGAGTGGCAGGATATACTTAAAGTGATGAAGGAGAAAAACCTACAACCAAGATTACTCTACCCAGCAAGGGTCTCATTCAGATTTGATGGAGAAATTAAAATCTTTACAGACAAGCAAAAGCTGAGAGAGTTCAGCACCACCAAACCAGCTTTACAACAAATGCTAAAGGAACTTCTCTAGGCAAGAAACACAAGAGAAGGAAAACACCTACAATAACAAACCCAAAACATTTAAGAAAATGGGAATAGGAACATACATATCAATAATTACCTTAAATGTAAATGGATTAAATGCTCCCACCAAAAGACACAGACTGGCTGAATGGATACAAAAACAAGACCCATATATATGCTGCCTACAAGAGACCCATTTCAGACCTAGAGACACATACAGACTGAAAGTGAGGGGATGGAAAAAGATATTCCATGCAAATGGAAATCAAAAGAAAGCTGGAGTAGCAATTCTCATATCACACAAAATGGACTTTAAAATAAAGACTATTACAAGAGACAAAGAAGGGCACTATATAATGATCAAGGGATCGATCCAAGAGGAAGATATAACAATAGTAAATATTTATGCACGCAACATAGGAGCACCTCAATACAGAAGGCAAATACTAACAGCCATAAAAGGGGAAATCGACAGCAACACAATCATAGTAGGGGACTTTAACACCCCACTTTCACCAATGGACAGATCATCCAAAATGAAAATAAATAAGGAAACACAAGCTTTAAATGATACATTAAACAAGATGGACTTAATTGATATTTCTAGGACATTCCACCCAAAAACAACAGAATACACATTTTTCTCAAGTGCTCATGGAACATTCTCCAGGATAGATCATATCTTGGGTCACAAATCAAGCCTTGGTAAATTTAAGAAAATTGAAATCGTATCAAGTATCTTTTCCGACCACAACGCTATGAGACTAGATATCAATTACAGGAAAAGATCAGTAAAAAATACAAACACATGGAGGCTACACAATACACTACTTAATAACGAAGTGATCACTGAAGAAATCAAAGGGGAAATCAAAAAATACCTAGAAACAAATGACAATGGAGACACGACGACCCAAAACCTATGGGATGCAGCAAAAGCAGTGCTAAGAGGGAAGTTTATAGCAATACAAGCCTACCTCAAGAAACAGGAAACATCTCGAATAAACAACCTAACCTTGCACCTGAAGCAATTAGAGAAAGAAGAACAAAAAAACCCCAAAGCTAGCAGAAGGAAAGAAATCATAAAGATCAGATCAGAAATAAATGAAAAAGAAATGAAGGAGACAATAGTGAAGATCAATAAAACTAAAAGCTGGTTCTTTGAGAAGATAAACAAAATTGATAAACCATTAGCCAGACTCATCAAGAGAAAAAGGGAGAAGACTCAAATCAATAGAATTAGAAATGAAAAAGGAGAAGTAACCACTGACAATGCAGAAATACAAACAATCATGAGAGATTACTACAAGCAACTCTATGCCAATAAAATGGACAACCTGGAAGAAATGGACAGATTCTTAGAAATGCACAACCTGCCGAGACTGAACCAGGAAGAAATAGAAAATATGAACAGACCAATCACAAGCACTGAAATTGAAACTGTGATTAAAAATCTTCCAACAAACAAAAGTCCAGGACCAGATGGCTTCACAGGCGAATTCTATCAAACATTTAGAGAAGAGCTAACATCTATCCTTCTCAAACGCTTCCAAAATATTGCAGAGGGAGGAACACTCCCCAACTCATTCTACGAGGCCACCATCACCCTGATACCAAAACCAGACAAAGATGTCACAAAGAAAGAAAACTACAGGCCAATATCACTGATGAACATAGATGCAAAAATCCTCAACAAAATACTAGCAAACAGAATCCAACAGCACATTAAAAGGATCATACACCATGATCAAGTGGGGTTTATTCCAGGAATGCAAGGATTCTTCAATATACACAAATCAATCAATGTGATACACCATATTAACTAATTGAAGGATAAAAACCATATGATCATCTCAATAGATGCAGAGAAAGCTTTTGACAAAATTCAACACCCATTTATGATAAAAGCCCTGCAGAAAGTAGGCATAGAGGGAACTTTCCTCAACATAATAAAGGCCATATATGACAAACCCACAGCCAACATTGTCCTCAATGGTGAAAAACTGAAACCATTTCCACTAAGATCAGGAACAAGACAAGGTTGCCCACTCTCACCACTGTTATTCAACATAGTTTTGGAAGTGTTAGCCACAGCAATCAGAGAAGAAAAAGAAATAAAAGGAATCCAAATCGGAAAAGAAGAAGTAAAGCTGTCACTGTTTGCAGATGACATGATACTATACATAGAGAATCCTAAAGATGCTACCAGAAAACTACTAGAGCTAATCAATGAATTTGGTAAAGTAGCAGGATACAAAATTAATGCACAGAAATCTCTTGCATTTCTATACACTAATGACGAAAAATGTAAAAGTGAAATTAAGAAAACACTCCCGTTTACCATTGCAACAAAACGAATAAATTATCTAGGAATAAACCTACCTAAGGAGACAAAAGACCTGTATGCAGAAAATTATAAGACACTGATGAAAGAAATTAAAGACGATACAAATAGATGGAGAGATATACCATGTTCTTGGATTGGAAGAGTCAACATTGTGAAAATGACTCTACTACCCAAAGCAATCTACAGATTCAATGCAATCCCTATCGAACTACCACTGGCATTTTTCACAGAACTAGAACAAAAAATTTCACAATTTGTATGGAGACACAAAAGACCCCGAATAGCCAAAGCAATCTTGAGAACGAAAAATGGAGCTGGAGGAATCAGGCTCCCTGACTTCAGACTATATTACAAAGCTACAGTAATCAAGACAGTTTGGTACTGGCACAAAAACAGAAATATAGATCAATGGAACAGGATAGAAAGCCCAGAGATAAACCCACGCACATATGGTCACCTTATCTTTGATAAAGGAGGCAAACATATACAGTGGAGAAAAGACAGCCTCTTCAATAAGTGGTGCTGGGAAAATTGGACAGATACATGTAAAAGTATGAAATTAGAACACTCCCTGACACCATACACAAAAATAAACTCAAAATGGATTAAAGACCTAAGTGTAAGGCCAGATACTATCAAACTCTTAGAGGAAAACATAGGCAGAACACTCTATGACATAAATCGCAGCAAGATTCTTTTTGACCCAGCTCCTAGAGAAATGGAAATAAAAACACAAATAAACAAATGGGACCTAATGAAACTTAAAAGCTTTTGCACAGCAAAGGAAACCATAAACAAGACCAAAAGACAACCCTCAGAATGGGAGAAAATATTTGCAAATGAAGCAACTGACAAAGGATTATCTCCAAGATTTACAAGCAGCTCATGCAGCTCAATAACAAAAAAAACGAACAACCCAATCCAAAAATGGGCAGAAGACCTAAAGAGACATTTCTCCAAAGAAGTTATACAGATTGCCAACAGACACATGAAAGAATGCTCAACATCATTAATCATTAGAGAAATGCAAATCAAAACTACAATGAGATATCATCTCACACCGGTCAGAATGGCCATCATCAAAAAATCTAGAAACAATAAATCCTGGAGAGGGTGTGGAGAAAAGGGAACACTCTTGCACTGTTGGTGGGAATGTAAATTGATACAGCCACTATGGAGAACAGTATGGAGGTTCCTTAAGAAACTACAAATAGAACTACCATACCACCCAGCAATCCCACTACTGGGCATATACCCTGAGAAATCCATAGTTCAAAAAGAGTCATGTACCACAATGTTCTTTGCAGCTCTATTTACAGTAGCCAGGACATGGAAGCAACCTAAGTGTCCATCATCGGATGAATGGATAAAGAAGATGTGGCACACATATACACAGTGGAATATTACTCAGCCATAAAAAGAAATGAAATGGAGGTATTTGTAGTGAGGTGGGTGGAGTTAGAGTCTGTCATACAGAGTGAAGTAAGTCAGAAAAAGAAAAACAAATACAGTATGCTAACACATATATATGGAATCTAAGGGGGAAAAAAAAGGCCATGAAGAACCTAGTGGCAAGACGGGAATAAAGACACAGACCTACTAGAGAGTGGACTTGAGGATATGGGGAGGGGGAGGGGTGAGATGTGACAGGGTGAGAGAGTGTCATGGACATATATACACTACCAAACGTAAAATAGCTAGCTAGTGGGAGGCAGCCGCATAGCACAGGGAGATTAGCTCGGTGCTTTGTGACCACCTAGAGGGGTGGGATGGGGAGGGTGGGAGGGAGGGAGATGCAAGAGGGAAGAGATATGGGAACATATGTATATGTATAACTGATTCACTTTGTTATAAAGCAGAAACTAACACCCCATTGTAAAGCAATTATACTTCAATAAAGATATTTAGAAAAATAAAAAAATAAATAATAATAATATTTCATAAGGACCTTCCATGGCTTAAACATAAAATCAGGCTTAGTTAATTGATATTTATCTCTGTTTTGGGGTCTTCTACTAGCTACTGCCATATATATCATAAGCAAACTTAATATGCAGTGATATTTTCATGTTAATGTCATTTTTTTAAAAGATCTGTTTTCCAAAGTTATGACCAAAACACTAGCCAAGCCCATATTTTCCATTTCTATATGTTAGAGCTTTTACTGAAAATTGTTAAACAGTTTTAATGCAGTTGCTTTGCTTCCAAGTGACACGGAAGATTATTATTGTGGAGAAATTCTGTGAAACAATAATATGTTATTGAGAAGAATTTAAATTAAATATTTTATGCATTTTCTTTCTCCTCAATTTGCACTTATGGAGTGGTCCTTATCATTAGGCTTCCCATCATTTATGAGATGAAGCTGCCCCTAGGAAGACTGGCATTTCTTAACAGGTATTTATCGAGCTGTGGGATGAGTTTTCCATGTTTACTGTTGATCACGCTCTAATGTGTTTATAGAAGAGAGAGTGACATTGAAATTGGACTGGTCCTATCTCTCCATGCCCGCTGAGACCTGGCAGGCAGGAGACTATGGTGTGTAGCTCTCATTCTTTTAAAGCAAAGACTGAAGATATCTGTAAGGAAATGTTTCTTAACGTCTGGGAAAAGACAGACTCCACCACCAATTTGCATATGTGAGACGGACCAAACCACCTTCTTAACACACCATTGAAGACCTTCTGACACCTGACTTCAGCATAACTTTCTTAATTCAGCTCCCACCATGGAACCTGCATTTCCCCAACATCCCCTTTTGTATCTCCCACTTCTCTGCCTCGATGCCATTCTTCATGCCATGCCATTCTTCATGCTTTGACACTTTCCTCCTCCAGGTCTGCTCTGCCCACTGACTTCCTTCAAGGAATATCTCTAATAGATTTATATCTAATGAATCTATTCAATAAATTATCATAAACTGCCATCAAGGTAGCACTCCCTAGTGAATCTATACTTAGTCACATACAATAGAGATTATCAACCAACTAATGCTTTTCAAAAGTGATTCATTAAACAAGTGTTCTATGCCATACACCAGGCTGCACTTGCATTCAGTTATTAGTAATGGCAACAAAAATAACAAACATCAAACAATGATTTTAAAATAAGGGATTTTTTTTCTCTTCCACAAATGGAATCCCTGTGCAGGATTGATTCAATGGTTCAACAACATGAAAGACTTAGACTCCATTTATCTTCCTGCTCTGCTATCCTTCCTGTGGGAGAGTTGTGTTCATAATAACAAGATTCTGTTCACCCCCAGACATGTCTTCCATGTTCCTGGTGAGAAGAATAAGGAGAGGGGTATACAACACCCAGAATAATAGAGTAAGGACCACTTATAATAGTAAGGACCACTTTATGAAAATGTGTTCCTCCACAACGTCAACAACAGCACTAGGAAAAATGGCAAATCAACTTTTTCAGAACTCTGGAAATTAAACAAAGGCTTGCAACAATCCAGTTTATTCAAGGAAAATGACAGAACTTCAGTAAAAACAGTGAGGTTTTTGGTGTTTTAGCTTGCCCTGTTGCCATCTTCCTCACCCCATCTTCATGGGGCCTTGAGAACCAACAGTCTCACGACTGCAGGAGATCTGAAGACCAGCAGCCTAGCCACCTCTGGATGGGAGAGAACTGGGTTGGAACTCCCAAAGCTCCATCCTCAGTGAATTGTCACTATCTGACCTGTCTGGAAGCTCCCCGGAAGCCCCCCACTTTCAGGACTTCTCTTTATTGAGCCTCACTCAAAAGTCACATGCTCTGAACTCTTTTCCTCCAGACATATTTTGAAAATAACCAGTGGTGACTGTTTAACTTCATAGCTGCCTGAGGAAGGGATAATATCTGGATAAAATAAGAGGCTCACAAAAAAATTAAAAAGGAAATCTGAGGGATGAAATATCCATAGAGGCTGTGAAAAACGCCAACATATTCCTGGAAATCTAGAAGTCAACATGCATATGCAAGGCTGTATGCATTCCCAGCAAAGACCTTAGAAGATCATAAACACTTACCTCGGTGAACCTTGAAACTTTGTGCAAGTATGAAGTGAAGACAGAGGCAGAGTTGTAAACTCTAGACCCATTGAAGACAGATCCCCAACACAAACACAGAGCTCATTAGCGAACACTGGAGTATTATGTCTAAGTATTTAAATAAATCTCTGTACAACCATTACCTGACCACTAAGATAAGCAGGTCAGAAGCTTCAGTGGCTGTACATGAGAAAGAATACAGACTTTACAGAATTAGTTCAAGAAAGTAATTAAAGAAAAAAAGTAAAGAAAAAAAAAGCAACAAACAGGAAAAGAAAATCAACAATAACTCTGAAAAATGCAGGTGGAGAATATGATTTCCAGAGTTGCCACATTGTGTTATTTAAAATTCCAGTTTTCAATAACAACAACAAAAAAATTACAAGACATTTAAAGAAGCTGTAAAGTATGGCCCCTGTGCAGGAAAAAATAAGTCAATAAAAACTCTCAGGTAGCCCACATGTTGGACTTACTAGACAAAGATGTTAAATGAACTATTATAAATATATTCAAAAATGAAAGAAGCCATGTCTAAAGAATTAGAGGAAATATGAAAACAAATAGAAAATATCAAAAAAGAGATACAAATTAGAAAAAGCTACCAAATCTAAATAGGAGTTGAAAAATGAAATAACTGAAAAGTTCACTGGAGGGGATTAACAGTAGATTTGAGTAGGCAGAAGAAATAGTCAGTACACTTTAAGATAAGTCAATGAATACAGTCCAATCCAAATCACAGAAATTAAAAATGAATTAAAAAGATGAACAGGGTCTCAGAGACTTATGGGACTTTGATGGTACCAACATACACATAATGAGAATCCCAGAAAGAGAAGAGAGAAAGAAAGGGGCAGATAGAATATTTTTTAGAAGTCTGAAAACTTCCCAAACTTGATTTTTAAAATATTAATCTACACTTCAAAATAAATTCTGTTGTTGATTTTTTAATTTAAAAATATTGTAAATTTGTAAATTACCACATTTTAAACATATAATTTTTAAAAATATTCACTCAAAATATTTGCCTATTTTTTACTATTAAATGAGTAGACAGAAATGTTGTACAAACTTAAGTTCTCTATGAAACTTTTGAATCTATATCTTGCTCAAAATCTTGCATCACAGGTTCAGAATATCAATTCTTTTTCTTTTTAAAATATGGAAGCCATTTTAAAATTGTATTTTTATAACTTTTATTTTATCAATAAAATAATTGTTTTCTTCCAAATTAAAAATTCAGGACAACTAAGTGAATTTGAAGCACACAGTACAGAAGAAAAGAAGGAACGCCTCTAGGGCTTTAAATAGATAATTACTTCTAATATTTCCTTCCAGCATTTTTGCCAGGAATGCTTGTTTAAATATATTTAGAATGATAGCATTGCTGTATGCACAGGTTATAGACAGAAAAGGAACAGAAGACAACTTGGAAACAAATAATATCTATTAATAAGTAGTTTATTTGTATTTCCTAACTTTAACATATGCAGTGTATAAGTCAATCAAAAGGAGGTTTAAAAAAAATAAAATTACTATTCAAATTCTTTTATAAATGGCCATTTTGTTGCCTTTCACAACATTGTTTGAATAGGAGTTAAGATTAGATTTTTTTAAATAAGTAATTTTCCAATCTCAGAGTTCAAATTAGAGAAATATTTTACCAAAATTGGTAAGTAGTGAAAGGTAAAAAAGAGTAATCATAGGAAGTGGACACAAAGTTGAGTGTTAGATTCTGTTTCCATGTACGAGGGGAAGAACATGGCTGAGAAAAGGGATCCTTGTGAGAAGAGTAGTCAGGTGTGTAACCAATGAGGAAAATCCAGCTTGGGTCCACCTGCAGTACCTGTCAGAATACACAGCTCAGCTAAATTCCAGAGTCTCTGGTGAAATCCAGGAAGGGAAGACTTGCAAGCCCTTTTGAGCCATGAATATGTTACTTTTAAAGTCATAGATTCAATGCATCTTGGTATGTTTCCAAGGTTTCTTTTTACCATAAAAATAACAAATTTACAGCGTATTTTCCTAGTTCTTGTACATCTGTAACTGTCTTTAATGCCTTTCTGCATAAAAAACAACTTCTTTGGTCATGTGCTTCTTGGGTAGCAGGCATTTATCTCATAAATGTTGATTACGGCACAGTTTTCTTCTGAAACTAGGTGCAGAGGAAAAGAAGGAAGCCAACTTAAGCTTTTGCACCTTTGAATGTAAAATATTCATACTTCTTCAATACTTCCAGAATCTTTCTAAGTTCTCATAACTAAAAAGAAAAACACCATAGAGGGAAGGCTGTGCATGTGTGGTGGAAGGGAGCATATGGGACCTCTCCGTACTTTCTGTTCAATTTTTTATGAACCTAAAACTGGTCTAAGAACTAAAGTCTATTTTTTTAAAAAAAGGAAAAGAAAAATACCTAGTGGACTTAGGAATGAATCTCTTCTCAAAGACATTGAGAAGAGATTACTCCAAAATACAGTTATCATTTTGTAAATGAATCCTTCATATTGACTTAAAGGTACTATTACATTTTTAAAAGTTTCACTGCAGTCCTTTCCTAACTCAAGCATCTCCATGTTTATTCACCCCTGTTCAATTTTATCCTCTTTCTTCTCTTCCAATGTATAGCAGCCCCTGTGTCTTAAGAGTTCATTCTATCTTACAACCTATTAAGAATGTTTAGCAGTTTTCTACATTTTTCTTCTTATTCATGTAATAAAACAATTGAAAGGAATGCTAAGTTCCCTCTATGACTCAAGATGTTATTCACTTGCCCCTTTGGTCTTCCATAGAACCCTTGTTTATTTGTGTTAAAGTAAGGCAGGCTCTCAACAGAACCATTCTTTACCAACAGGAGGGGTATGTGCGTTGCTTTTGACTCATTCCCCATCCACTTGGATGACAATCAAAATTCCTCGTAGGATATTCAGGTGCAGAATAAGTTGATGGACATAGTTTCTTTCCCTCTATCCTCATGTTCAGTAGACATTCATCCAGGTGGGTTCTGTTGGACCAGAGTGGGACCTCTCAATACTCCCAACCAATGAAACACAAAGCCCACCATGAATCCCAGCATGCACTGCTCCAGAGCTCTCCCCCTCACCCCACTCCTTGTGGCCCCTGACTTGTGACCAATGTTCTGCAGACAGTCCCCCCCTTCACCCCACCTACTTTTTACTTTTTGTTTTCTATGAGTTTGATATTTCAAAAGAGATGATAGAGAAGAAAACACAATAGGGAAGGGAGGAAGGGCACTCTAATTGTGCCAATAATCAACACATGAAAATAATGGAACCATCCTGTTTTCCTGATGCTATTAATCTAATCTCTCTGAGATCCATAATATGCAGTGGGCAAAGGCCAAGTAAAGACAGTTCATGAAAGAAATACAAATGCCTGATAAAAATATGGGGAAAAAAAAAATATGGGGAAAATTCCATCTTATTAGTAATTACAGAAATACAAGTTGAAACACTGATGCATTATATTCACCTCTAATCTTAGTAAATACTTAGTATAAAGAGTTATTTTGTGAATATGTATTATTGGTGAGAGTGCAAGACAGTGCAGACTTTTTTTTAAAGGTTGCACCCTTTAAATCAGTAATGTTACTTCCTAGCATTTATTATAAAGAAACTATAATAATAAATATCATTCACAGCACTATTTATAACAGAAAACCAAAGCACCAATAACAGGAAAATGATTGAAATGCAACTCTAAAGTGTAATTCTATTAGAAGATGTTTTTTAATTACTTAATAACATTTGAGAATACTCATTATGTCATGTTAAGTCAGAAAAAGATTCATGACCCTATTATGAACAATACATCATGTACAGAGTTATTCCAATTTTACCCTCCACATATACATTTGTATAAGCAAATTTTTTCACCATATAAGCATAAGTTTATAGATGTGTATTTACATGGAAGAAAACAACTAGAAATATAAAATGTATTAATAATTGTTTTATGTAACAATTTACAAATTTTTCCTTATTTGTTCTATTTCTAATAGACACTACTATGAAATCAATCTTCTTTTAAAATTAGAATAGAAACAAGTAACATCATGAAAATATTACTGAGAAAGAAACTAATGAATTAATGCCCTGATATAAAATTGGTATTTTGGGCTCACTTTTAATTGTGACTTAGACCTCAAAACATTATTGAGTGCATAGCACAGAATTAGACATAACCATATTACCCGTTAACATAAGGGCAGCCCGAATAATGATAGGAAAGGGGTACAACAATTGCTTTACTCCAACAGTGAATCATATTTAGAAACTGCCCTAAGCAAATGTACTCAATATGATATGAATAAATGTACAGAACACATTCTGGGACCATTTATAGTACTGAAAGAAGTACTTTATCAAGCAATCTCCAATGTATGGGTTAGAAATGATTAATGTTTCCCAACAGTTACTAAAATAAAAGATACATAGATGGTGAATAAATGATGATGATGATAGATCGATAGATAGATAGATAGTAGATAGATAGATAGATAGGATGTAGACATTTTTAAAATAGCACAAGAAAGAGAACAAAACACAGTTCAAGGTGGAAGCCTTATTTACTGACTTTATTTGTTCACTTATCACTATTATTCGCTCTCTTCTGTGAAGAGAACCAGGAATCAGAACTTCTGAAAATTCATTCTCTGCTAGTCTTCTATGGCCACATATCACAAAAGGCACTCCATAAAAACTCACACATTGGTGATTAGTAGAAATTCAACCACATATCTCTATAAATTCTCCTCATGTGGTAACATGAGTCAGATTAAGAAATCTTGATTTTCCCTCCAGGTTAAAGCCCAGACAAAATGTGACCTTAAGAGGCCTCTCTCATGCTTATTGTCTCCTGGGTCCCACTGGGTTGCAACTACCTGGCTTTATAACTCAGTTATTAGAAAAGAGGGATGAGAGAAGTATTTTCTCCCAGGATGGAGGAAATCCTGGATCACATTTCATCACTACCCCCATGGAAGAGGAATACAATAAAAGATGAAAATCTAAATGGTAAAGAAATCAAAAAGGGACATGGAAAAGATCTCTTCTAACTGCTTGGATTTTCCACTCAAAAGCTCTACCTACTTTACTTATGAAAGTACAAAAGTCCTAGTCATCGTAGGGTTAACTTTTCCACCATATTCCTTTACACGCCACTTCCTTATGGGAGAAGGAAGGTGGGAAATTTTGCAACCCCTAGAGGTTATGCTCCAGCTACAATCACCCACTGCTTGGACCCTTTCTTTAAAAATGAATAAAGTGACCATTCTTGTATATTTTGTTTTGTTCTAGGAACTATGCTTATTGATTTCTGTTTATTATTTTAACCAATCCTACCAAAGCCTGTACAAAATAAGCACTATGGTTGCTACTCCCGTTTTAAAGATGGGGAGGCTGAGACTCCCAGGGGGCCTCACAGGTGGAGAGAGGTAGAGCTGGAATTCTAGCCCAAATCTGTCTGAATCCAGAGCCTTCGTTCTTCACATCTCCACCACATAGCCTGGTGAACTGGTCAATTTAACTAAATCAACTTGTTTTGAAACCAGTGTGGACATAATTTTAATATGAGTATGCTTTATTTCACCCGATATTTCCAATGTTGTTTTAAGATCAAAGATGGTCTAGGTATGTGTAACTAGCAATCTGATCTATAATTTACTGCATAAACTCAACATTTAATCTCAACTCATTTCTAAATATACATACATACACATATGTAAAGTGCATAGTGTATTTTTCTGAAGATATAAGTGGTGACAAGGGAGATTTACAGACTTAAACACAAAACCTGACCCTCAGTCCTTAGAATTATCACTTTCCTTGTTTCTTTTTATTTTGTTTATGTATGTATGTATGTATTTATTTCTTTGTCACTGGATTGTGCTGTGTCTCATCCCACTCTAAGAGCTTCATTTTCAATTTCATCTTTTCTTTCTTCTGATAATTATTCCTTAAGTGAGAGTATTTTACAAGATTCAGTATCTGTGTCAGAGACTGCTAGCTGACCATCAATTCTATTTTCTTGTATTTTAAGCCACAGTCAGGCTACATTTCCCAGCTTCACATACAGCCAGTGAGAATGACCTATATATGTCCCAAGTCAGACCCATAAAAATATTCTCTGCATAATCCCCCATCTTCTTTACATGTGTGCTGGCTGAACATTGGGGGGCAATGCCAAGACGGCAACGCTTTGGCAGCCTGAGTCCCTGGATAAAATATAAGGAACAAAATCCCCTACATCTAGAAACTGTGAAGTTGACCCATATGCTCTGGTTAGATAAGCAGGAAATAAATAAAGCAGAGTCAGAGCATCATGTGTTGGGCTGCTTTGGGCTGCCCTTAGCAACATATGAAATAAGCTTGGGCAAAACATCGATGGTTTTCAAGCTGAAATTAAAGGAAATACAGAACTTCTGAAAATAAGGAAAAGCCAAGTGCTTCTGGCCCCAAATAGAAGAGAATTAGACTCATTAGAGCTTTGGGCAACAAAGGGTAATAAGACTCCTCAGTTGGACAGAGTGACCTGGAGCTGCGTTAAATACCAGGCTCCACCCCCCCAAGCCTGTTATTTAAGATGCTTATATGGTGAAAGAAGCATGGAAGGAGGAAGAAAAGATGAAAGGCACGTCCGGGAATGAACTTGGGTACGGTTCTCCCACACACGACCGACCAGAAACAGGCCAGAAGCATGATGGTGTCTAAGGGGAAGGTGTTGCCCAGGAAACCATGACTCTGGTATGAAAAAAATCCCACGATTGTTAGGTGAGCCTTGAAAAAGGCTTGAGGAGCTAAACGTTGCACAAGCCCGAAGCAAACTGCATGTTCAGTCATTAAGGAGAGGATGTTCCCCATAACCTGCCTTAGGTGTAGCCATGGAGAAGGGAAAAGAAAAACCCTTCCAAATGAGAATCCATTCTGTTTCAGTGTGTAAAAGTCATTTTGCAAAGTTAGCAGCTCAAAAAACAACATTTATAAGCTTGCACAATTTCCGTGGGTCAGGAATCTGCAGTCAGCTTCGCCAGGTGCTCTGTCTCAGGCCCCCTTGGGAGGCCGCGGGCAAGATGTTGGCTGGGCTGCAATCGTCGGAAGGCTTGACCGGGCTGGGGCATCTCTTCCAGTGTGGCCCGACATCTGACCCAGCAAGGCAGTGCAGGTGGCTGGCCGAGGCTGCGGTTCCTCACCCCAAGACCTCTGCACTGGGCTGCTTATGTGTCCTCAGACACAGCGGCCGGCTCCCCCCAGAGGGCGCTCCAAGAGAGAGCAAGGTGGAAGCCACACGTTGTCATGCCAGCAATATCCCATGGGTCAGGCAGCCCAGCCCTGTCCAATGCGAGAGAGGACAGCACAGGACCTTGTATTAGTTCCTGGGGCTGCTGTAGCAAAGTACCACCAATCAGGTGGCTTAAACTAGCCTTCTCTCACAGCTCTGGAGGCAAGAAGTCCAAAATCGAGGGGTCATCAGAGCTGCTTCTTTCTGGAAGGGAGACTGTCTTCCTTGCCTCTCTCTTAGCTTCTGGTGGGTGCTGCCAATCCTTGGCTGTCATTGGCTTATAGATATATCATCCAGTCTCTGCGTGCAGCTTCCCATGGGGTTCTACACTCTGTGTCTACAGATCTCCCTTTTCTTATAGGGACACCAGTCATGGATTTATAGACCCACCCAATCCAGTATGACCTCACCTTAGCCTGATTACATCTGCAAAAAACCTTATTTCTAGAAAAGATCACATTCTGAGGTTCCAGGGGGACAGGATTTTGCGGGAGACATTATTTGACCAAAACAGACATGACACCAGGAGCTGAGAATCATTCAGGGCCGTCTGGGAAGTTCACTGCCACAGCCGTCGACGTAGGGATTTAGTTGCTGCTATGGCTGTCATCATTGTTATAGCTGTTACCTACCTTAATATTCATTCTCTTTCCTTATCATTCCACAGATTCTCCTTTGGCAAGATGTTCTACTCTGACGGCTTCCACTAGCAATACTAAGCTGATGGAATACAAACCCCTGTCTGCAGCTTTGATCTATCTTACGAGCTCCAAAACCACATTTTCATTTTCCTGATGAACATCTTGATAGAAGATTCCCAAACCTTTGAAACAACATTTTCTAAACAGAATTTACCACATAATCCCCACAGACACATGGCAAACTACTCCTACTCAGATAGATCATCAATGCCTCTCTAACTCCACTCTGAACAATCATTAAATCCACTTCCTCGCATCCACCTTTATCTTATTGCGGCCACTGCCCAGGTTCCTAACTGGAATTGACAACCCTCCTCCTACCATCTTGCTTCTTCCAAATCTGTGCTCTTTACCGCTACCATCATCACCTTTGTTTCCGTAAATACAGAGCAGAGAATGCCGCTCCTTTGTTATAAAATAGTCAGTTGCTTTCTATTTCAAACTTTTCATTCTGGTTTTTAAAAGCCCCCTAAATTGATGAAGTTCTATTCCCCCTAATATAATCAGTCCTTTGTCTTTCTTCAAGTTGTTTCCTCTGCATGAATTGCCCTTCTGAATTCCAGGCATCTTTTAAATGACCTCTCCAGTTCTAGATTCTTTAAGAAGCTATTCCACAGATTTTTTTTAAAGTATTCATAGAAAAAACTGACCTCTCCCTTCCTTTACCCTGAGTATTATATTGTCTCTTACTTATTGTATATCTGCATTGGAATAAAATCGTTTACAGACACACCTGGCTCCCTGATTGGATGTTAAGATTCTAAAGAAAAAGGACAGATTCTTGGTCATCTTATTAACCTCTAGGGCCTGACAGAGGACACCTCCCCCATGGTAAGAATTTGATAAGCACTGACTGAATATGTGTTGAATAAATTATTACTGAGTTATTTTCGATCCTCAAGTTACACGTATTGAAAGCAAACATTCAATTACACACAGTTTTGCCTTCAAAATCCAGCTATGGCATATTTGTCTATCTCTTCCATCATAAGGAATCTGAATCATCACCACCTAAGTTTAAAATGTCAACAGTCAATTCCATGATGTTAGAGAGAGAAAAATAGAAAGGGATGGGGAGACAAAGGGGTACACTACTTATTGTCCTGTAATCAGAAGAAGATTTTGATTCCGAATTTTTTAATTGCTTCTGAAAAGAAGTTCAGAACAAATGAGCATGCATTTAATCTTCTTTGGTCTAGTTACTTTTCTTCCCCAAATAATAGTTGATGGAAGATATTCTGGCCAGGATGGGCACTGGAAGTATTTTCATTGGGTCTCTCGGAGATTTCCCCGCTTTCAGACAGTCCTCCCTGTATTTCACACTGTAAGACGTGGCCTTTAGTTCAGCCCACAAGGGCATTGTGGGCAACCCAGCTTGAATGTGTGTCAGACACTTGCCCAGAGTGGAATCGGACAGGTTTGATCCAGCTTCCCTGTTACATTTTTCCAGAAGAATACATTTTCGCCAGAGCCAGAAACCATCGGACTAGATTTGGACCGTGGGTTAGAAAGGTCCGTATTTGTAATCCACCTAATACCTTATGCTCTGAAATATTATATACACACTTTATATTTGCTGAAGCCGTAAGAAACATTATCAGTTCACTAATTCACCCTCTTTTTTGGAGTAGAGAGCTCATAAAGTACAAAGTGACTCTAAGCAACAAGGGAAAAGAAAGCTCCAGGCACTGGAGAAGGGCTTCCGACAGACACCGAGAGGCTCCTCTGGAGGTCTGTTCACACAGCTCTGGAGAAAGGCTCATGGTTTCCTCGTCCACACTTGACTTCTGGCCTCACCCTCCTGTGAGGGATTCTGGTCTTTACTCCTGGTTCATCTGACACCAGAGAAGCCCTGGGCAAGATGGGCAGCCCGGCAGGAAGGCCGGCTGTAGTCCCCCTCTAGCCACAGCACTGACCGCCCCTGCTCTCCACCAGGACATCCTGGTCCCTCGCCCCTTTCCTTCCTTTGATTTCTCACCCAAATCAGCTTCTCCAGACTCTGCTCCGCACATGGGATGTTTTGGTCCCACTTTAATATGAACCTCCATCATGGTGGGGATCACTGTCTATTTCTTCACTGATGAATCACCCCAAGACTTTGAGGGGTTTCTAGGCATAGCAGGTGCATAAATAAATACTTGCTTCATGAATGAATGACAGGTCAGGAGCCCCAAACACCAGGGTGTGACACAAATTCAGGGGAAGAGGTTCCCTTGCGGCCTTGCCTCGTATAACAAGAGGTGGCAGCAGCTCCTGTAGAAGGAGGTGGGAGTCCCCAGTGCCAGGTGCAGAAACCCCGCATCACTGGCCTTAGCAGGTCCTACGGCACAGGGAGGCCGGCCAGCAGACACCACTCTGACTGGCATCCTCTGTGTTGCTTCATGGCTACTGGTAGCCTCTGCAGTCCGTGGAAGGCATTCAGGACCAGAGAAAATATAGAAACTCTTATCTATGTGCTTCTCTAAAATAGAAAGGACCAAAGAGCCTATCTGTATGAAAAGCACTTAGTCGTTCTTTAAAGGAAGGCCAGCTCATTTTTATCAATAACGAGTCCAGAAGATTCACTGTGAATGAATGAAAACATGCTGTAATCTGCCAAGGTATAGCCTTTCCTCTTATGAAAGTTGTCACGTGATAGTGGCATTTTAGATACTGAAAACTCAGGGATCCATCTATAAGAGAAAAGCTCAAACAGCTTTCTGACGACTGTCTTCCGCCCCTCAGCATTTCAAGAGAGGCCTTTCTTTGCTCTGGGAGATTTTCATTCTCCCTCTTAAAAAAATGTGGAGAATATTTTTCTTCTTACAACAACAAAAGCATTGAGACCGATATCATAAGTAAAGAGAACACACCACAGAGTGGCATTTTAGTGCTCGGATGCCATCAGAAGGTACTTAGTGAAGTACATTTAGCCACATGACATCAGCATTAGAGCGACTGCCATGGTGAAATTACAACATACCGGACAGAAGTCCCAATGTCTCCAGTGTGTGCCATGAGATGGGAGGCCAAGCACTGGTAAGAGAGCACAAGGAGAAATTCTAAAGGGCTCGCCCTTGATACCTGGAATTCAAGCTATGATGGAGACCTGGGAGATAAGTGCTTAAGAATGTCAATGAACTTCTCAGCACTTCTGAAAAGTTATCTACTGAAGATCATCCAAGAAAAATCCGTATGTGCTGGATAAGCTCAGTGGTGAACTCATTCAGGATGCATAGAAATCAAGGCCTTTTCCAAGAACTGTGTGATTTCTCATCTTCAGATATGCCAGCATGTAAATCAACAGTGGAAAATATTTTCTGAAGAATCGCTGGATCACGTGCTCCTTGAGGGCATAACCTGCCACATATCCAGAGCAATCGCCATACCTAGTACGGCAGTTGGCTTATTTGATTGCTTATTTATTGAATTAAATAGATTTCAAGTTGATTTGGAAATTTGAAATCTAAACCACTGGGTTGTGAATTAAGTAGATGATTTTTTATAAACTATCTCTTTTAAATAAAATTTTGAAATATACTGGATTAGATTCCACTAGACCCTAACTGCTATCTAATCCCATTTCTCAGCTGATAGAAGAATATCTGTTACAGCCAGGGCCAGCCGCTTTTGGAGTAGAAGCTCCAGGAAAAAATACTCTGGACTCTGGGCTGTCAGTTGCCTGCCGGTTAGACAACAAAACTTCCTGCTAAATCAAAAAGCTGCATTTCAGATCTGGTCAAATATTCCAGTAGAGATGTATGATACATTTCTATAAAGCAGGGCTGAGGTGTTTCTTCTTATTTCACCCTCCTCCCCACCTCCTTTTTGCCTCCTAATTGCTGATGCTGACCTAAAAAAAAATGCAAGGTGTAAAAGCTTCACTTTTTCTTTTTCTTTATTATCCTAAATGTGAACCTTACACAGTGAACTTGGGATGTCAACCAAAGAAAATACAAATATAATTTGAGTTTGAAAATATGCCATAGCTGCCTAGCTACAGAAAAGCCTGAACAGCTGTAACTGTTAGTCAGCTGTGCCAGATCTGCCCACACTAGGCTGCAATTACATTCTTTGCTTTGGAATCTCTTGTACTCTTTTATGTAATCTTCTTTGCTAAAATACGAGGGGAACTATCAAGCGACAATATGAGAAAACTCGTGGAGCGGCAATTCAGTCAATCCATCAGTCCTTCCTGAGTGCGCGTCTCTCGTGAGGCACTGTGCTCTGTATGATGCGGGAATGTGCGGATGGTACTGCTTATCTCAAGAAAAAAATCATCTGTAAAGGAGACAGGAGAAAACACTTGAAAGCATTGTTTACAACACAGGACATGGAGAAAAGAAGAAAAATTCAGAGCAGGGAATAAAAACAATGTCCCCTGCACTGTCCCTGAGGTGTCTTACCCCACTGTGGGTCCAGCCAGGAGTTTAGTTTCAGATTGCCTCTGGCAGCCTCCAAATCCATCCCAAGGCCGGCTGTGCTTTCAGCTCCTTGGGGACCATTATCAGGCTTGATTACCCGTGGGGATAATTTCAAGTCTTGTGGTTGGCTGGGACTTGAAGGCAGGGTGGAAATTCCAGAAACCTCCCCATGATGAGGTGCCTACTTTCTTGGCCAATCTGGGGAACTCAGAGCAGGAGAATGCCAAGAATGTGAGCCCCCTGAGCCACCCTGCATTCTAGGGGAGTGTCCCCAGCTGCGTCTCTGAGCCTCTTCAAAAAGAAGCTGGGCGTGGGACAGAGAAAGACAAATATCATACGATACCACTTATATGTGGAATCTAATAAAAAATGATACGGTTGAACTTGTTTACAAAACAGAAACCGACTTACAGATCTCAAAATCAGACTTACGGTTACCAAGGGGGAAATGTGGGTGGGAAGTGATGAATTGGGAGATTGGGATGGACATATACACACGACTACATATAAAATGGATAACTAATAAGGACCTACTGTGTAGCACAGGGAACCCTACTCAATATTCTGTAATAACCTCTATGGGAAAAGAATCTGAAAAAGAATGGATATATGTATGTGTATGACTGATTCACGTTGCTGTACACCTGAAACTAACACAACATTATAAGTCAACTATACACCAATAAAAAGAGTTTTAAATATGAGTTGGGCTACAGATGGGAGCCCACAGCAAAAGTTACGCGTGATTTTAGAACAATGCTGGCACATCACAAGAACTCAATGATTGTGTGTCATTATCTTCATATAAGTGTTTGAAGTAGAATTATAGTCATATGTGAACTTTTTAAAAATGTTTGATACAAACTTTTCAGAGAGATTATACATAGTAAAATTCCAACCAACAATGAACGAGAATAAACTTCTCACACAACCTGGCCACCACTGAGTATTAACCATTGTTAAATGGCTTCCAACCTGATATTCGAAAATGCTGTTTTAATTTTTCATGTTTTGGAATACCAGTGGGGGTGACCTTTACTTTTATCAAATGTTTACTAGTCAAATGTAGTTCTTGTCGTGAGTTAATTGTGCCTGTCTTCTGGCAATTCTTTTCTTGAGTTGTCCGCTGAATCTTTCTAAAGCTGGGGAAGACAAATTAGAGTGATATGTAAGAAATGAACCAGGGAATGAAGAGACAGCCCCTTCTTCAGGAGCCTCTTCAGGAGGGAAAGCTGGATTAGATGGCAGTGAGAGAGGCTGAGACCGCTGCGAGTTACCATTTATTGAGACCCACTATGTACCAGGCACCATGCACCATTCATTTATTTTACAGATGGTAAACTGAGAACCTAAGTACAGTAATGCAAGTAAGGTAACTTAAGGTCACAGCTAATTGGTGAGGTCCCCCCATCTGCCTTCAGAGCGTGAACACACAGGCTCTGGGGCTAGATCATTAAATTTTGATTCCTGGGTCTACCACTTACTGGCTGTGTGTCCCTGAGCAAGGTACTTAACCACTCCGTGCTCCCAGTTCCCTCAACTGGGGATAATAATTGTCTCTACCTCATAAGACTATCATGAAGAGTGAATGAGGCATAATATACAAATGACAATGATCTGTTGATTTCTTCTCTCAGTTTATTAAAATCTCTGCTATGAGAGTAAATTTGTCAGTGAGTTTTATAATCTAACCCTTTTCTATTGATTTAAATATTTTGAGGCCATGGGGTTAGGTGAATAAGGGACATGATTTTTATATTTTCTGAGGAAATATTGCTTTTATTATTAAGAAATCTCCTTCTTTATTCTCCTTAATTCTTTTCCCCATAACTTTTTTTCTCATATAGCTAATCTAGCTTTCTTTAAGATAATAACTCCATGGTTTATCTTTTTCCCTTTCTACATTTTCGACCCTTCTATATCCTTGTATTTTAGGTACATAGATAACTCTTCTAAACAGCATGTACCTAGACTTTCTTTAATCCATTCTGAGAATATTTGTCTTTTAATAGATGGATTTAATCCATTTAAATTATTAAATTTATTCCTAAGTATGTTATCTTGTTTGTTGCTGTTATAAATGGGGTTTTCTCCTCCATTATACTCTAATTGGTTATTTTTTTTCTGTATATGGAGACTATTGATTTTTGTGTGCAAAGTTTATGTTCTACTACCCTGATAAATCCTTTTATGGTCTGAGTTAGTTTTGTAATTGTTTCTCTAGGGCTCTCCAAGCATGCTTTCATATCAGCTATTAATAGTGGTTTTACTCTTCTTCCAAGTCTTGTGTCCCAATTGTTCTCTCTTTCTTAATTGCATTGGCTTCCCACGACCTGCTAAATATTCTTGCTTTGTTCCTGACCACGTAGGGAATGCCTCTTTCCACCCCATTAATAGTCTGATGTTAAGACTGAGGTATTTATATCTTATGATGTTAAGAAAGTACCTATCCGTACTTATTTTCTTGAAAGTCTTTAATAGGACAGGTGTTGAATTTTGCCAAATTCAAAGCTTTTTAAACCACGTTTGGAGATAATTATATGATTTTTCCTCTTAGACTCATTAGTATGGGGAGTTATATTAATAGATTTCCTGGGCTTCCCTGGTGGGGCAGCGGTTAGGAATCTGCTTGTCAATGCAGGGGACACGGGTTTGAGCCCTGGTCCAGGAAGATCCCACATGCCAAGGAGCAGCTAGGCCCGTGTGCCACAACTACTGAGCCTGCGCCCTAGAGCCCGTGAGCCACAACTACTGAAGCCCATGTGCCTAGAGCCCATGCTCCACAAGAGAAGCCATCGCAACGAGAAGCCCGCACACTGCATTGAAGAGTAACCCCCGCTTGCCGCAACTAGAGAAGACCCGCGCACAGCAACAAAGACCCAACAAAGCCAAAAATAAAATTAAAAAAAAAAAAAAGATTTCCTAATACTAAATCAGATTTGCATTCATAGTATACATTTCACTTAGTCATGGTGTACTTACTTTTAATGTGGTTTTCAACCTGTTTACTAATATTGTAACTAGTATTTTTGCACTATATTCATAAGCAACATTGATTTATATTTTATTTTTGGCACATCTGTGTCAATGTTAATCTTGTTTCATAAAATGAATTTAGACGTTTTCATTCATTTTCTACAATTTTTTTTAACTTTGAGATTATCTGGTCATGTAATGATTTGGTGGACGTCCCCTGTGATAGCATCTGGGCCTGGTACTTTTTGTGGCCTTGATAACTTTCCTATTTCTTCTATAGGAATGAATAGAAGCTTTTTGTCTCTACTGGGATTAACTTGGATAAATTTTATTTTCCTAAGAAACTGCTCATTTCACTGAGATTTTCAAATATATTTCCATAGAGGTGTAAAAATGTTTTATGTTGTTTCAAATTCCTCTGTATCAATAAATATTTTGTATATATGTGCTTTCTCCCATTTTCCTTGATGAACTTGGTCAGTGGATTTTCTTCTTTTCTTTCTTTTTTTTTTTGATATCCTCAAAGAACCAACATTTTGAATTATTAGATTCATCCAATATTTTTCTGTTCCAAACCTCATTAATTTTTCTTTATTATTTTCTTATTGTGCTTTTGTGCTTTTGTTCTGTTTACCTTGTACTTTGAATAACTTTTTAAATTGTAAATACATTTATTTCACTCTTGCTTTCATTGCTAGAGCTATTTGAGGCTATATATTTTCCTCTAGTCACTGCTTTAAATGTATCCCATTGATTCTGATATGTAATATAAGTTCCTATTATTTTTTCCAGAAATTCTGAAATTTCAATTCATATTTCCCTTCTTCCCATAGTTGTTTAATAGAAAGCTTTAAATTTCCAAATAGAAGGAATTTGAGGAGTTTTTAATTCCTTTTCAAATTTCTAGGATTTTGGAGGGTTTTTTTTTTTTTTTTGATTAAAGAGTTTTGTTTGAAATATATTTACTACATAGAATTTACGAATGCTTTCTTGATGATCTGATATATGATCAAAATTACATACTTTTTGTACATGATCTATGTGCAGTTGTGAAGAAGGTATAGTCTCTATTTTCAGGATATATTATTATATATAGTGATACATAGATATAGATATAGATAGACAGATATAGGTATATATATATATATATATACGTAAGAGCTACTTTATTCCAGATGTTTTTAAGATCCTTTATATTCTTACTTACCTGTGCACTTGACCTGTCTTTCACCATGTGGTATGTTAAAATTTTCTACTATTAGTGTGTTTATGTGTATCTCCCCTTGCATCTCCTGTAGTTTCTGCTTTGTGCAGGTAGTGGCTGTTTGGGGCATAGATAATCATTTCTTGGTTATGAGTTTTTACTCTTAGCGTTATAAAGTAACCTCATCTGATGCTCTTTTGCCTGAATTCTCCTTCATCCCAAATCAGAATTGTAGCACCAATCTTCTTCTTGTTTCCATGCCTGGTATATGGTCCCTCATCCCTTTATTCTTAGCTTTTTGAATCAATGTGCCTTGGGTGTGTCTTTATTTACAGCATAGAGCGGGATTTTATTTTATGTGCCGCTGTGAAGATGGTTTTGCTTTTTTGGGGGGACACGGGGTGCATCACATGGCTTGCGGAACTTCCCTCATCAGGGATTGAACCCATGCCTCCTGCATTGGTTGTGTGGAGTCTTAACCACTGGACCAGACTGCCAGGGAAGTCCCGCTTTAGCTTTAATAGATGAGTCAAACCCGTGCACCTTTTATTGATATGACTGATATATTGGTCTCAGACCTGTCACATAATTTTTTGTTATAATACCTGTATGTATTATGTCATATTTATTGTTTCTTTATATGGGGAGTCACCTCTGTTATTATTTTTTAAATTCCTTTGGTATTTTTCAAAGGCTTAAACTTGTTCTAGTTGTTAAATGTGTGTTTATACCTTTTACAATGCAGAGTCCTCTTTTTGTTTTCTCACACAACCACCGCTATTAGGTCTGTGAGGCTTAAATTGTATTGTTTGACTCACACCAATTTTCTGTGATTTTCTATTTTCAATGATTTTACTCTAATTTCCCTTTGTCTCTTCCTCTAATTGCCATTATTTACGTGTTTCTTTCTACATTGTCAGAACATATTCTTGTTTTAATCTTAGCTCGTCAGTTAACAGGATTAAGTTATCAGCATCGATTCTTTGCTAAGGCTTCCCCACTTGATGACGGTCATCCTTTCGGTGATGTTTCATGCAGCCCATGTGTCCACGCTGTCCCCTGAGTTCCCGCCCCTTCAGTGCTGTTGTCCCAAAGCCTATACTTGGAGGACTACTTGGTCTCAAGTTTGCCTAATTCATTTAACCACATCAGTAACTTTTTTTTTTTTTTCAGGAGGTCCAATGAATACTTTTAATAGACTTTGTCTCAGGTTTAGTGATTTCAGTTCAATTTCCTGGGAAAACAATGGCCATTTTCAAGAAATAAACTTCAGTCTTTCCTCACTTTCCGAGAAAATTTACCTGGATTGTTATTTTAAATATTGGTTCTCTTCCTTTATTTTGTTTTACTTCTTCAGTAACTCCAATTGTAGCTACTTGGGACCATTTTTCCTGCATTCAATTACAAACTCTTTCCCTCTGAACCTTTCACTTTTATTACATTTTCATCTTCTTCATCGTTTTTCTGCCTTTCTTCAAAGTTTCTTAGTATATTTCAATTGATTCACTCTAAGCCACCCAATAATTTTTTTTTTTCACTTCTGATGTGTTTTTTGTCTTTTTCTTCATAGTTCTCCTGATTTCTATTCAGGTCATTTCCATTATCCCCCAACACTATAGATTCCCCAGTTTATTTTCCTGCGATGTTCATTTCTCCTGAAGAGTAGACTTTTCAATGGTCATTTTTGGCAGACATTCTGTCTTTTCTCTTTGATAGCTGTTTAGATATTTATTTTCATACTTGATGGCCCATAGTTTTCCTACAATGTGCCTATGAATAAACGTGTTTTTATTTGTCGTTATTGAGACATTGTGCTTTTTCATACTGAAGTTTCATGTCTTTTTTTTTTCAATTCCAGAAAACTTCCTTCCCTATTACTTTATTATGTCTTTCTGGAACCTTACTTGATATATGTTGGGACTTCAATTTCTTTCCCAGTGTCTATTTTCCTTTCTCGTTAGTAATAAAATCTTTTTTTTTTTTCACTTTAAAACCACAAAATTTATTTTGTCTCAAGAATCCACTGTATCCGTGATCAGTGGATGGGAAGACATCCCTAGTCTAGTTCCCCGCATAAAACTTCCATTTCCCTTTTCTACGGCCTGTTGCTCATCTCTGAACCCATCTATTAGTTATACTGGGATCGTGGCCATGTCAGTAAATACTGACCAGTGAGTGAGGAACTTGGAACACCATTTTATTTCTGTTATCAGTTATACTAATGTATTGTGAGAAGTTAATAATGCAGGCAGATTTAGGCATATTTAAATGAAACATGTTTCCAAAATAATCATTCTATAAAAGATCATCTCAATGATCAGTGTCAGTCATTCCATCAGCATTTCTTCAAATTGTACTACACATCACTTTCTATTTTACGTGTAAAAAACATCAGCGTAATGTTAATTAATGTTGTCATAACCTAGATATAAATATTATGCCAAGTCAGAGATTTAGGGAAACAGCTTTGTACTCAGAGACAGCAGATCAGGTCATATCCCAACTCTGCCTGCCCTTCACTGCGTGTGTGACCTTAACAAACTCAATTAAATTCTCTTAGTTTCTTCAGCTGTTAAATGGAGAGTTATCTTAGGAGAATAACTAATGAAAGTGCCTAGCACAGTTCCTGAAGCAGACTACAATTTAATCTGCGGTATGGCACCAGGCAAAATTAAACAATGGTTCTGTGTGATTCTTCACCTTTAGTTCATCAAGCTTTTAAAACCCCTATACTTTAGTGACAACACGAGGAAGTGAAAATATCAGGTAATGTTTGAACTCTGAGAGTTTTGACATCATCAGACCTAATAACCCAACACGGTCATTTTCCCAATGCAGAAAATGAGACAGTTAAAAAATTGTCAGAAAAAAAAAATCACAATAAGCCCAGGTCTCCTGACTTCCTTCCCAGTGTTTTTCCGTTACCCTACACTACCTCTGATCAGGCTGGCTCAGAACAATAACGCATCTTAAAGTCTCAATATTCTTAAGTGTTTCTTCCATGTTTGTTATATTTTAAATATCACATGACTTTCCTTCTCTAGTTATCCTGTTTTGCTTTGTGAAATTAACATAGAAAACATCTATAAAACTCAATTAATATAATTAAATATACATCGATAATACTTTACATATACATGCAGAATTAAAGAGTTTTATTCATATTAGCAAGAGGTGCTTATAAGTTAGCATCAAGAAAAGAAGGAAGCCAACAGATCTTTCCATTAACATTTAAGACTGAATAGCTTCATTCTTTTATTTTATTATATCAAGTTCAGTGTTGCTGCCGAACTTGAACTTGACTTTGAAACATCAGCCATATTGTGTTAATATCCCAGCTGTTGCAAGAGTCTCCAGGACAGACTGTGATGTAGATAAGAAGATGGTGTGGAAATGAAATGAGAGTGGCTTTATTCTTGTTTGGCAGAACATTTGAAGTTTTTATCATTATCCTTCTTATTTGAGAATCCCTTGTGCCATTCTTCTCTCATTCCAAAATGGACACGTTACAAATGGAAAATTAGTGGCAACAGATAAGGACTTGGTAATTATGTGACTGCTAGGTGGTAAGATTAGGAGCCTATAATTTAAAGGAAATCACTGACGAAGCTTTCTAATTCATAAAGAGCAGAAAGAGAGCACATTTGTGCTGACGACATCTTTTCCAGTCTTCATTTGCCTTTATCCAACAAAAAAACCCACTTTTTCTGTTGCAGATGTATCTTGACTGTTGAAATATGCAAGTGTACTTGGCTGAGAATTGGTCATTAGAATAAAACTAATAAACAGAGATATAATGATAACATTAGAAACAAAGTTATTGTGGAATCTTAGAGTTTTCTGACCAAGGAAGTAAAAAGCTGTTCATTGTAACCTTCATATGCACTGTACCCTATTCACCGTGTCGTAAGATCTTGTCTCTGACATCTGCTGTAAAATGCTCCTTTTATTCTCAATTCTGGAGGACGAAGAGCATTTAACTAAAGCCCTAAGGAACTGATTAAAAGAACCTGGCTCCCAGAGGCCAGAGCAGCAGATTGCAACACAGAATGCCAATGTATTATTTTATAATAATGAGAAAATAGACAATTTTCCAATGACCAGCATATCTATGCTCAGTCTCCAAGGAACCTCCTGTCCTAGAAACAAGCTTGGAAGACAAAATTGAGTGCCTTACTCAACAAGCACAAGTAATAGTAACAAACGTTTTGAAGATGATAAATACATTTAAATGTATACCTTTAAAGGACATTTTTAAGTATGCCTATCAAAACTTTGCTGTATACAAAAAGAAACTGGAAGAATACTGGTGTTAAAGTTCATGATAAGATAGACATCTGCCTTGTATTAAAATAGAAAATATCTAAAAATGAAATGAAAAGAGATTCTTTAGTAAACTTCATAGACTTCCAGTAAAAATTAGGATAAAACAGAAAATATGGTGTTTTTCTCTCTCTCATTTTTTTGGTCTTACTTCTGCAATACCTATGGCACCGAAGTCATGTAGGACAGCATAGTTTTGAAAATTTGACAGAGAACTGTAATGATATATTTTCCCTGAAATTTATGTATTCTTGGTATCTTACTGCAATATGACCATCAGAAGAGTCCCTGGGCTACCAGGAAGTAAAATTAAAGGTCACTTATATCATAAAATAGAAATGATGGCTCCAGAAAAACAACAAATGCCTAGAACACACCGTTATAATTTATTGACTAATTTACCCTTTCCTCACTGATTTCCTCTGATGTTGAGCTATATTTCTCAGTAGTTCATAAAGTACACCCCATGAAAGTGAGAAGGGACCAGGGGGATGGAGGGAAAGTAGCTGCACCTGGACATTTGGAACCCCTCTGTGACCGTGACCTTCAGCAGTTTCTCCTGTTTGCTGAATCCTTTGTCTTCACTTACGTGTCCTGTGTACCCTGTGGAGTCTGTGAGTCCTTTCAATTCCCCACCCTGGGTCATCAATGCAATGTCTCACCTGTATGGCAAGCAGCCCTCTTATTAATTTACAAAAATATCTTTATTTTCATGCACTTCTTCATTAGGAACTTCAGAAAAAGTGCCCTCTAGTTATAAAAGGAAAGGCATTACGATTTGGGTTGGAAATTTGCTAAACATGTAGATCTACTTATTAGTCCAAATTAACATCATTTCCAATTTCCTTTCATGCCCTTCAGATAGGGATGAACACATACACAACAGTTAAAGATAAAAGCAACACAGCAGGGCATGTATGCAAGTAAGAAAATGGAGAAGGAAAAACTTGGCTGTTATGAAATGGGTGATGTTAAGGGTGCCACTAGACAATTTTAAAAGCTAACATTTATTAAATATTTCCTATGGGCCAGGCACTGTTTGAATCACTTTGCATAAAGCAACTTGTTTAATCCTGACAACAACCTGTGAGGTATGGATAGACGTGGATAATAGATAGAAGACTGATAGATTGATGACGGATAGATAGATGACAGATAGATACAGAGATAGGAGAGAGACAGAGGATTGATAGATGTAGTGATAGATAGGCAATAGAGATACACAGATATGAGAGAGACAGACAGAGAGAGAAAGATGATAGACAGAGGATACATTAGATAGATAGACAGATAGATATCTGACGTTGAGGAAACTGACATTCAGAGAAGTTAAGTAATTCACTCGAGGTCAAACATTGAGGAGGGTCAAGCTTCAGACACCAGGAGCTGAAGTGAGACCCCAGAGCTGGAGTCCTTAACCACTACTCTACACTTCTAAGCAAATAAGCTAATAGTAGTCTAAGACACAACAAAGTCGGATATAGTTAACCCTGCATCTACAGTGTGTGTGCCCACGGTGCAGACATTTGCTTGCACTAGTTGGAGGAGGGATCGGGGTTTCTGGAGGGAAGTATTTAATGGGGTTACCTAGGCAGCGTCATAGTGCTTCAAAGCAAAGGCCCAGTTTCCAGTCCATATTCCCAATCAGGACAAGCACCGTGTCCACACCTTAGCCGCAGAGAACTCAGTGCGGAGAGGGGCCTTCGGACACACATGCCTACAGGAGCTATTCTTGGGGTGATATGCAGCTCTCCTTTCTAGCACATATTCCAATACACAGAGACCAGAAACAGTTACTAAGGCTGCATATCAGAGGGATTTTGAACATGTACCTAAGCAAAGGCTGAGGACATTTTGCAAGCCTGTGAGGGCCTGAAACACGCATCTCTTCAGCACATTGGGCAAAACCACGGGAAGGCAGAAAGCTCAGCAGAACCCGAAAGCGACTGAACTCGATGAGAAGAGACGATTGCCTGATGTTACGTAAGTATCACCCTCAAGGCAGGTAGAACCTGAAGAAAAGCAGGACCTCTCCACTTGTTATGGAGAGCCGTGGTTTTTAGGCAAATCTAACACCTGGAAAGAAACACCTCTGCCATTCTTAATCCAGAAAGCAGGTTGCATCATGTTTAATAAATGCTCTTCTTTCTTCAATGTTCTAAGAGAAAGTGGGGCTTCTCGCCTTTTTTACATGGTCTGGATGCGGCGGACTCCCTCTGAACAATTATAGTCCAACAATCAAAATCTTAGAGACCCCACAGGATAAATCCAAGGTTTTTGTAGACAGCTGCTCTGTTCAGGCCATACTGAATATCCTCAGCTAAAGCCTTTACTACTTGAGGATTTAAACAAGCACAGGCCACAGGCAAATGGTAAGCTGCTTTGTAATTCAGTAAAGTGATCCAAGTGTTCTCATCTCTGCTTCTGGAATCCAGATTTCTCAGGTTTAGAAGGGTCCTAATTAGTTGAAGTTAATCACATTTATGCAGATCTCCACCACTGTGTAAGCCTCTTACAGCCTCAGGATGGAATATAATCTTATGTAATCACTAATCTTATCCTACAATGGGCCTCCATCTCATTAGATGCAATTGCCCTATATTGGCGACATGACAGAACCTTGCACCATGCCCGGATGCCAGCTGGGGCTGGAATTATTTAAACAGGTGAAAAGGTGCTTTGGGAAAACAACAGAAAGAACAACTCCCATGATATTCACCCAGACTCATCCACACAAGTCAAAGTCAGTTTTCTGAGGAGCATGATTTAGACCCACTTGCTCCTTGACTCACTTGTAAATCTCTGTCCAAGTTTCTTTCTGTCCTCACCTGCTTGGACTTCCCACTTGCTTTGCCCACTGTCTCTACTGTCCGGGACTCAGCACCACCCAGTGTCTAGTTGTTACTAGGGTTCTGATCTCCCATAGCCTCTCTGCACAGGTGTTTGGTCCTAGCCTCCAGCTTAGAGGAATACCTCTAGTTCTACCAAGCTCCAGCATATTCAGTGGGCTATAAGGGCCATAGACAAAGAGACCAAAATTTACAAAAGTATGTTCTATTTCATTAGGAGTATTATAAGGCATTTTTGGCATCCACCATTTATGGCAAAGGAGAAGTGTATTAGAAGCTTTCTTACTTTCATTTAATGGGGCCAAATAGAAAAGAGTCTCATCCTCTAAATAAATTCAAAGATCAGATAGTCAGAGGACTAGAGGGATCTTCTCTTCAATCCTGTTCAGTCCATTCCCCGTCATGGGAGCTCTAAGATGGCCCCAGACCCCACATCTCCCATTGTGCTAGGGTTGGTCCATTCGACCAATAGAAATGGCAGAAGTAATGGTGAGTCACCTCTGGGATGACAGTGTAAAAGATGCTGTGCTTCCATCTTCCACTTCCTCTCTCTCCCTCTCTCTTTTGCTCTCAGATTGCTCACTCTACAGGAAGCCAGTCGCCACGTCCTGAGCAGCCCCACAAAGAGACCACATGGTAACAACCGAGGCCTCCTGCCAACAGCCATGCCGGTGATCTCCCAGCCCCATCAGGTCTTCAGATGACTGAAGCCCCAGCCAACAGACTGGCTGCAACCTCACAAGAAACTACGAGCCAGAAGCACCCAGCTAACCCATTCCCAGAACGCTAACCCATTCCCAGAATGCTGACCCTCAGAAATTGTGTGAGGTAGTGACCTAGACAGCATACAGGAGTGTCCCATTTGGGAAGGGGGGTGTTGGGTGGGGGGAGCCATCATTTTTTCACAAGTTCTGGAGCTGTTAAATTTGAAAAACAAACCCTACGAGGTAAATCCCCATGGTGTGATGGAAGAAAATACATTTTCTGCATATTATGACATTATCTAAATGTTTAAACACATGGAGTGGAGAAAGTAACAAGAGGTCTACACCTCTTATTCTGATCTTAGGTGTAGAACCCATTCGTACCTTATTCACTTTCACAGTCCTCGTAGCTCCTGACAGAGCTCCTTGTAATGGCAGGTGTGCAAGAAACGTGATGAATGGGTTAATGAGCCCATGCATTTTAGGGTGAGGGAACATTTTTCTTGTTGAAGTCCTGCCCTGTTATTCTCAAAATTATAATACTGACGATTTAATGCATGATTCAACAGGTAAATACAAAAGGTCTATGAAGGAAAAAATACTTTCCCTCTGAAAATGTCACGAAAAAGTCATCATCCCACTTGCTACCTGGAGAGGTAACTGTGCTACATTCTACCTCATCTCAGATGCAGCACCAACGTCTACCTGCTCTGACACTGAGATATATAAACATCCCCTTTCCCGCCAATTTGTAACCAAGGGCTAACACTGAATGTTTAAGGATCACAAGTTTTATTCAAATTCTGTCCCAAACCAATATCCTATTTCTTCCTCCATGAATGAAAACATGAAATGTGAATTGTAAGATGGTAACATGATCTGTTTCACTGTGGCCAATTTCAACCCATTTAACCTCCTTAAGAGAAAAAAAGAGTAACAAGAACATGTATTTCTGGGCACTATTGTTTTCTGTAATGACTACTAATTTGAACTCTAGAGCCTCCATCTTTAATTAGCAATGTCTAAATAATATGTTGGAACCTCAGCATGTATTACCTATTGTGAAACAACTAAATATTGTGCTACTTGTTGCACAAAGCAAGTGTTCCAGACTCAATCTCAGTCAGCATTTCACAGTCTTTTTTTCCCTAATGTTCTCTGTTTAAAAGTGGATAATCCCAGTTTCCTTCCAGAAATGCGTATTTGAATGATCTATGGGCTACTCCTTAATATTATGACGTTTCTTATCTTTGAGTCCCTTGCAGTTACATGTCACCAATCTTTGCTCTGTCTCTGAAACCCACTGAGTCAATGGCATGGGTATCACTTTTGATAAGTTGCTGGGGAAATGATTTACAAGAAGGTAATGCATTTGTTGCTTAAATTAGGAAACCATCAGATAATATATACTTCTGATATGACAGCTGAGAAATGAAAAAATAGTACATCCACAGAGAGAGTCGGAAATTGACAGGAAGAATACATCTCGTTACTATTTTCACAAGGTAAATGATCCTATACTTTTGGATCTATTATCAACTAGCTGTGTTATTTTGGAAAAATCACTTCACATTTCTAAAGACCATATTCCTCATTTTTGCAGTGAAGAGATTTGACTAGATAAACTGTCCAATCCATTTCCTCTCTAAATCATGTGTGATTCAAACAGTACCATGTGGAGGGGTCTGAAAGCTGACAACAAACAACTAATAATCTATCTCTTGTCCTTTTATGGACAAAAATAACCAGTGAACCCCTTTTCTTCTATCTTTGTAGTGCTCCCCACCTTGTACCCTGCCATTTCCATAAGATCTGCCTCATTGGTTTAGAAATAAGCTTGGCCCACTGCGACATTATTAATATCCTAACAGTTC
The DNA here is from genome assembly GCF_028021215.1 of Eschrichtius robustus. NCBI lineage: Eukaryota > Metazoa > Chordata > Mammalia > Artiodactyla > Eschrichtiidae > Eschrichtius > Eschrichtius robustus. The sequence goes on along the minus strand of NC_090832.1, from coordinate 3,837,491 downwards.
TCTGTGGATTAGCACAGCACACTGACAAAGCGTATGTGGGGCTGCTCCAAGTCATCACATCAAAAATCCTATTTATGCAAATTTGCAAACTGCAGATTGACAAGATAGTTTGTCTAAAAGATTCCTTATTCATGTCTAGGAGCACCCAGCTGACAGGATGCGTTGTTGGAGTTCCACTGGGTGGCCCCAGGCTCCGAGCTGAGGGCAGCATTTGTTCCTTCATGAAGCACCAGGCACAGATGAGTAATGAGTGATCTGAAGAGAACCAAGTGGGGCCCCGTTCACAGCAACCAGGACCTGTCAACTAGCCACTAAAACCGTGGGTTGTGCGTCACTCCCAGCACCACTCAAAATGGACGAGTCTCCCGGCCCTGCTTCCTCTGGAGTCTTCAGATTCGGGGTGATTGTAAGAACACGATGCCACACTCCGCTGTATGCAACCTGCTACAGGTACCATATCCCCACTCAACTGAGAATATATTTTACATAAAAACGTGCATGTGAAGATGTTGGTGTTGGGAATGGTGTGATTGGTGACATACTAAGGATGAGACAGAAAATGTCATCCATCAGTTGGAAGGTTCAGGGAATCAGGGATTCTCAGACTGGGAAAAACCTCTCTTCCTGAGCTGCTGATCAAATCCAGATTCAAGTAGTGCACACAAGAATTTCTGGCCCAGAATCTTCGGGCCACCACACAGGATAAGCTCTCAAGAAAGTGTGATGAACGGCAGGTTGGGGAAGCAGAGCCTTAGAGAGTCAGAAGCATGAGTTCCCAAGATGTCACTTGACTTGCCAAGACCGTTCATCGAGAAGCAGAGGTAAAACTGCAATAAAGGTCTCCTGATTCCCAAACAAGTGGCTCTTCTGACTATTTTCCAGCCAACAAAGCAAACTCAAGGTCATGCAGACCATCTACTGTTTTCTAGATATTCTACAATACATTTCTAGATCTAGAAAATCCAGCAAAATACGGTACCAATGTCAAATTTGTGCACTTGTAGAATCACTTACTAACTTGCATTTTCTTTTTATGATGTCAGCTTACATTGATTATCTTTAAAATAAATAACTGTGAAAATTATTGCATTTCTAAGGGTTTCAGTAAGTAAACAAACATCTCTTCCCCGTGTGAGAGCTGAGCCAATTGAGAAATAGAAAATAAGCAAATAGGTGGAAATCCAACATACTATTTTTTGACTGATAAACGAATATTAAAGAATTTTCAGTCAGTGGGATTACTCGGAGTTATTCACAGATCCAGTCATAGGCAGTAGCGGGCTGGCATCATTTCCCATTATTTTTGATGGCTGTAGGGGTTCCCCTGTAATAGGTAATAACTCAGAGTAGAGGGAAGTCTGTATCCCAGCAGACACCTTACTCCCAAGGAGAGGGAGAAGCCGCTGTACTCTTCATGCCAAGGTTTGATTTGCACCAACTCACAAAGGGGATGAGAGGATGGAGAGAGGCCAGACGTGCTTCTATAATGAAGCATCTTCCACTTGGAGGGAAACATCATGAGTGGGGGACAAGCATCCCCCAGTAATAAAACTCAATATCTACTGTAAAGACATTACTGAGGACTTTGTATGTTGTGTTACATAGAGTGTAATTCTTTACCAGACTCTCTGAATTCTCACCTGACATTAGCCCCAGAGAAGTTCCAATTCTAAGTATAGAATACATACAAAGAGTCTTTGCCACATGCACTACCAGAATGCCTTAGGACTCGGTCAGAGAATACATGCAGCCTTAGTAACACATGTTTAACGTGATCCTTGTCTGCAGTTTGCTCACATCATCCTTCCCTCCCTCCTCCTCCTCCTTCCTCTTCATGCTGTCATTGAGTCACTTAATATTGTCACATATTATCCACCCTTGAAAGCCACTTGAAATGCCTTTAGTAACAAGGCAAGGTACAAAATAAATAAATATTGGATTTGCCTCAAAAAGCAGCTCTACCCTGACAAATGATTCATCAAAGGAGCATTTTCTACATACCATAAGATGAATTTCACCTTAGGAGTGCTGAATTTCTGTCAAAATCAAAACAAAACACTGAACTTTTCTTTCCTTATTGGACTCATCATTCCACAAAAGCAATCACTCTCTCTCTCTATTCCCAAGGTGCATAAGTTTTAAATATATTTCTCCAGCTCAGGTATCTATTGGGGTACCAAATACCTACAAGGCTTTTGCACCAGGGCATCTAAAAGACAGCACCTCCTCAACTGAAGTGACAGCCTTTCTTACAAGCATCTCCCTGTAAAATTCCCTTTTCAATGATCATGGAAGTACCCTGCCATGCACCATCCAAAAAATGTGGGCATCATTCCAGAATCTTCATGATCCCCACCTCTAAATGCCATAAATAAGCATAAGTAAATATGGTTTTATCAATATAACCTGGGACTATAGAATGCTTCCCCAGCCCCAAACCTCAACACCACATTACTAAAGGCCTATTTACCCTGTACATCATATCCAGCTATGAAGGAAAAATTACAAGACAGAAAATACAGTTGGAAGAGACAGAGAAAGTATCAGAACCAGGCATGGCAAAGATAAAGGAATTATCAGATAGGGAATTCCAAACAACTGTAATCAACATGCCAAGGACTCTAATGGAATATAAACACAGAGATGGAAACCCTAAGACAGAGCCCAAAAGAAATGCTAGAGATGAAAACACTGTCACAGAAATAAAAAATGCCTTTCATGGGCTTATTAGCAGACTGGACACAGCGGAGGAAAGAATCTCTATGCTAGATGATATATCAATAGAATCCTCGAAAACTGAAGAGTGAAGATAAAAAAGACTGAAAAAAATAAAACAGAATATCCAATGACTGCGGGATGACCACAAAATATGCAACATATGCATAATGGGAATAGCATGAGAAAAAAGAGAGAAAGGAACAGAAAAAAATATTTGAAACAATAGTGACTGAGAATTTCCCCAAAATTAATGTCAGATACCACACCACAGAGCCAGGAAGCTCAGAGAACACCAAGCAGAACAAATGTCCCAAAAAATTCTACCTAGGCGTATTACATTCAAAGTACAGAAAATCAAAGGTAAAGAAAAAAAAATCCTGAAAGAAGCAAGAGGGGAAAAAAACCAATTTACCTAAAGGGGAAAAAAGATAAGAATTATATCAACTTTTCACAGAAACCATGCAAGCTAGAAGAGAGTGGAGTGAAATATTTAAAGTGCTGAGAGAAAAAATCACCAGCCCAGAATTCTGTACCCTTCAAAATTATCCTTCAAAAGTGAAGGAGAGGGACTTCCCTGGTGGTGCAGTGGTTAAGAAACCACCTGCCTATGCAGGGGATAGGGGTTCAATACCTGCTCCAGGAAGATCCCACATGCCATGGAGCAACTAAGCCCACGTGCCACAACTACCAAGCCTCTGTACCTAAAGCCCATGCTCTGCAACAAGAGAAGCCACCACAATGAGAAGCCCACACACCACAATGAAAAGTAGCCCCCGCTCGCCACAACTAGAGAAAGCCCACGCGCAGCAACGAAGACCCAATGCAGCCAAAAATAAATAAATAAATAAATAAATAAATAAATAAATAAGTAAGTAAGTAAATAAATAAATAAATAAATACAATTTTTTAAAAAGTGAAGGAGAAATGAAGACTTTCTCAGACAAACAGACTGAAAGGATGTTAAAATAAGTTCTTTAAAGAGAGGGAATATAATACAGCTTAGAAACTCTGATCTACATAAAGAGAGGAAGAATATCAATGAAGGAGTAAATGGGGGTAAAATAAAATTTTTATTTTTCTTATTAATTGATCTAACCAATAACAATTTGTTCAAAATAATAACACTGTATTCAATTATGTGTGCTTATGTATATATCTTATGTATAATTGAAATGAATGAAAGCAATGATACAAGGGACAGAACAGAGAAATTACAATTATTTTGTTGTTATAAGATACTCACATTACCTGTAAGGCCATATAGTTTTATTTGGAGGTGAACTTGAATTAGTTGTAAATGTATTTTACCAACACTAGAGTAACCACTAAAAATAAATAAATAAATAAAAGTTTAACTGACATGCTAAGAAAGGAGAGAAAATGGAACCATATATAAAATGTTTATTAAAACCTCAAAAGGCATAAAAAGTGGAAAACAAAAATAGGAACAAATAACAAGACAACAAATAGAAAACAGTAACAAGTATGGTAGGTATTAATTCAACTATATCAGTAATCAATTTAACATCAAATATCTAAATGTACCAATTAAAAGATTATCTGAATGAATCAAAAAATAAAACCCAAATATATGTTGCCTATGAAAATAATATAATTAAATATTAGACATATATAGATTAAAAGTAAATGGTTGAAAAAAATTATACCATGATAACACTGATCCAAAGGAAGTAGGAGTAGCTATATTAATTTCAGACAGAGCAGACTTCAAAACAAGGAAAGTTATCAGGAGCAAGGAAGCACATTGCACAATGATAAAGGGATCAATTTTCCCAGAAGACATAACAATAAACACTTTTAAGAAAATAAACAGAGAAGCTGGGAGAAAATATTTCCAGAGCATGTATCCAATAAAGAACTTATAACCAAAATATTTTTGTCTTTCAATTCTATAATAAAAAAATTTTAAAACCCAGTTAAAAAGATAAGCTAAAGATTTGAACAGACACTTCACCAAAGAAGAGCTATATAAAGACAGCGGATAGCACATGAAAAGATGCTCAACATCATTAGCTATTATGTAAATCTAACTTAAAACTACAATTTAACACTACTATAAACTTGCAAGAATGACTCAAATTTTTAAAACAATACAGAGAGTTAGGATGTGGAGCAATAGGAAAATTGATCCACTCCTTCCAAGAATGCAATATGGTACAGTCACTTTGGAAAACAATGTCACTCTTGGGTATTTAACATGTGTCTGCACAAAGAATGTTCATAAGAGCTTTATTTGAATTAACCAAAAATCAAAACAACTCAAATGTCCATCAAGTGAATGTATAAACAAATTGTGGCACGTTGCTACCATGGAATACAATTTAGGAATAAAAAGGAATGAACTGTTAATACAAGGTATATCATGAATAAACCTGAAATTTATAGTGATGAGACATGAGACAAGAATGCAGACATAAAAGTGTACATACTGTATAACTCCATGTACTTAAAACTCTAGAAAAGAAAAACCTGTAGAGACAGAAAACAGATGAGTGGCTGCCTGGGGTCACTGCTGGGGAGTTGCCTGGGAAGAGGTACAGGGACTATTTTGTTGTGACAGAAATGCTCTACCTACTGATTGCATTGGTAGATACACAGGTGTATCAATTTGTCAACCTCATCAAAAGATGCACTGAAAATGGGTGCTTTTATTGTAAGAAAATTATACATTAATAATTTTAAAAACCATACATGAGGATGACTTCTGGTTTGGTAGCATAAGCAAGGACCCACTCTCTTGTGAAATGAGCATGATTGGTGAAACTTTTCTTTAAAAAAAGAAATTTTAAGTCTCTAGAAATTGTCCTAAGTGTATATAGCAAACAAATAAACATTCAGTCAAGAAAATCTGTGAAATCTAAATAAGAATAGAAACAGTCTGTAGTATTTGAGCCATGCTCCCCTCCTTCCCTCCTCCTTCCTTCACCCATAGTAACAGAAGCACCACATGTATGGGGACAGAAGAGGACACACAGCTTCCTCTCCCCCCAGCTCCCAGTGGATGGCTATGGTATCTCCCCAGGAGGGGAAAGCTACCAGTGTTTTTTCACCAAAGCCCCAGGTCCATGTTGTAGAGGCTTTTCTTCCAGACAATGGCAACAGAGGGATCTGAGACTCTTTCATCTACCCAATTCTCATTCATAAAGCAGAAGCTCGGCCTTAAGCACGGCAGATGGAGAATATCAGGGCCCCAGTTGCTCTCCCCCGAGCCCAGTGCCATGCTTGTGAAGCAGGGTGTTTCAGAGAAGTGTGGTACTGTGCTTGGCCCAGCTCCAGAGCAGTCGTACAGAGATTGTTGCCCAGAGGAAGAGGAAAGGCATAATTACAGATAGTGCCAAAGCTCTCCCCAATTGAACTAACTTTATTTGGAACAAAACATGGGGAAATTCAATCCTAAAGGTGTTCTTGAAAACAATGGAGATTGTGGTGGTAAGCAAACAAGATATGAAGGTACTGAGTCAAAATTATTATGTGCAGTAAGAACAGTTCAGGGTGAGGAGAGCTTTGTAGCTGGTGAAAGTTGCAGCTGCTTGAGTCAGCACACGTGATAGAAAATTCTTTTGGAGAGCTCCTAAAACATTTTCATAAGATAGGGAGCATTTGTCCTCATGATCAGGTCAATTTTCAGTTCAAGTAATTCTATTCTGTGGCCCTAATATTCTTGATGCCATTTCAATTTTAGCATTCACCCTTGGCATCTTCCGCTTGAGGAAAAATCTTGACAGCTGTGTCACACCACCGACATCAACTGGCTTTCACACGCCTTACTTTGACATGGCGACCTTTGTAACTGCAGCTGGCAAACAATGACAGTTTAGTCAAGACACATCGGCTGCTTTTTCTGCAAGTCATACACATGAGAAATATTCATAATTGCCCCATAAAGTTCATTTCTGTCTTATTCCTAAACCTAAACAATTTCCTGTGCCTTTATCTTTCAGTGTTACTGTATTAGTGTGCATTTAACGTTTACGTCATTATAGCAGATGAGACAATGGTGTGGAAAAAAATTAATGAATAGAGATTTCAGCTTGGCTTCAAGTATCCTTAAATCTTAACTCATACAGGCATTTCATTTTTCTAAACTGGACATTCTGCAGAGATAAATGAAGACTGATCGCATTACCCAGAAGCTGGTAATCTTGATGAAAGATCTCAGGGAATCACAGCTGTAAGCAAATGTGACCCTTTGACATCTTACATGTAGACAGGTTTTGGAAGAGAGGGGCGGCAGTGTGTTAGCACAGCTGCTTCTCCGATAGGAACACTGGCAGTGCTGCTGTGATTATCTTTTGTTTAAATTCTGCATCCCATTAGTTCGGATACGAAAGGCTGATCGCTTGATTCTAATATATTCACATTTCTCCCATCAGGAAAAGTCTCAGTCTGGTTCAGCAGTGCTAGAATCCAACACCACTCAGTCAAAATTATCTGAAACCTAAACCCTTATCATGTCTTGCTATATATTTTAAGAACACAGTCAAGTTTGTTATGTCAAGTGATATATGATCAACAAACAGTAAATGTAATAAAAACGAGGATATCGTTCAAAATAAAAGCTATTTGGCCACCTGTGTCTGGCAGGCTATTAAAGTAGAAAATAGATGCTTGGGTTGTTTTCCTGACACTGGATAAACATTCCAATGGGCAATGATAAATTGGAAGGTGAGAAAAAAGTGTCTTATCTCTTACATAGACACAAAAGGACTTGACAACTATTTTTACATTCTCTGTATGTGTCCAGATAAAGAGTGCATGACTAGTTTCCCTTGGAATCTTACACTGGGTGTTTTTGCCTCAGTCTGAATGAATATTTGTTCAGAGTCTAGATACCACAGATTAATATCATAGAAATAGATGAATACAGAAGATAGTAGAGTTGGCAAGAGTGGGGTCATTTTAGAAGAACCTGGGGGAGGATTGGGACAAAAAGAGAGCATATTCGGATGTTCCTATGCATTCTTATTTTAAATGGCCCAGACTGGTAAAATTTTTAACTATATCAGCATGGGAATTAACTCGAGCGCTCAATTCCTGTCAATACTGAAAACCTTTATCTGTCACCTGGTAGATGAGAATTCAATGTGAGATGAAACATGAAAGTTAAAGTAAGCAACGTATGGAACATTGAAGTTAACGATCATTTTACTCATTAGAGTGCAGATAATGAACAAAGCAGTGTAATTAAAATTATTTATCAAACTGAACACAGAAAGCAAAATACCTATTTACTGGGTGATAATATTTTCATCAGTTACCATTCTAAATATTTGTCCTCTCCTTTGTCTAGAAAACAGTAAAAAATAATATAAGTAGCGTAAGTTTCTTCATCTGTAAAATGAGAATAACGATACCACAGGTCATTGTCGTGAAGGCTAGACTAATGATCTTTATTCTGGGCACACACTTGGTGCCCTGTTAGAAACTTTCTTTGCCTAGCCTCCACCAGCAGACAGTCTTCTTCCCACATACTGGGAACTTCATCTTACTGGGAACATACTGGGAACTTCATCTTAGGACTCTGCCTAACCCTGCCATGTTCAGCCCATTCTGTCAAACTCTCCTAACACTGATTTGCTCAGTGATCAGATCTAAGCTACCTTTTAAGGAACTAAGTTATTAAACATGTTAAATTAGGCTTTTCCAGTCAGAGTTGCTGCTAAGGACGCTAGGTTTCAAGTATCCCCATGTTCGAAAGAGATACACCAGCCAGTACAAACAAGTCACGCACAAGACGATGAAAGCTCTTTGGAGCTCTCCCCCAGGCCAGGTACTTACAGGAGACTGATGAGTAAGGGAGAAGACTGACCCTGAGAATTTTCTTGGAAAGTGTTTTAAGAGTGCTGTGTGTCCTTCACCCCCATCCTGGAAAGGGTATATTTCCTCTAATTCAAGTCAGGTAAAAGGAAGCATTATATTCACCATATAAAGTTTGAGGCATAGAGACTGAGTAATTGACCTTTATCTAGAAAAATCCAAAAGCAAGAGTTTGGCTGTAGGTATCTGCGATAGATGAGTGAGAAGTGGTAGCTACATGGAGAGTGGCCTGCCAAGTGCTTTCCAAGGGCCAGAGTAGTCACCATGGAAAGCAGCCCATGAACTTCCATGAAAGAGTCCGTCCCAAAAATGGCTTGTCAGGGAGAAGTGACACCAATGGAAAGAAGCTCTGTGAGCTTTACCCCAAGACTGAAGTGCCTGCATTTTCACGGCAGAAACATGAGTACTATACCAGATTGCAATGACACCAGTCAAGCAAGACCTTCACATTCCTACAACTCCTCTCGCTGCTCAACCTGGAGGCGCCAGAAGAACCAGGGCTAAGAGAAGAAAAGGAGCAAAGAGGAAAAAGCAAACCACACCTTCTTCCTACATAAGCTTCTGGGTTAGGCCAGAAGACCTGTGGAAAAGAGAGTTTAAATTGAATGAGAAACCGAAGCTTCCATTTAGGTCTTTTCTGTGCATGAAACTTTATCAGTATCTGCAATTGACTGAGCGTTTGCCAGAGTCTTTGTTCTTAGGGAGAGGGCCATCTGACATGAGTCAGAAAAAGTTGCTTGTGGGGAGTTCCCTGGTGGCCTAGTGGTTAGGATTCCAGGCTTTCACTGCTACAGCCAGGGTTCAATCCCTGGTCGGGGTACTGAGATCCTGCAAGCTGTGCGGTGCAGCCAAAAAAGAAGTTCCTTCTTTATTCACTACTCAGAGCTCAGATCATTCAATAAACCTGTTATAATCATTAATGTTCAATGTTTCCTTAATATATTCTCCCTCCCTTTATGTTTGAATACTAAAAATGTATGCTTGGAAAAGTCCTTAAGAAACATTTTGTCCCCCAGCACAGTCTCCAAAAGAAGGTTGCTACTCTTGTGTTTCTGCCACACATTTGCCTTATGCATTCACTTACACATTTTTTTTCATTTAACAAATATTTATTAGTGTCTTACTGTGTATACATAAAGAGAGAAGAAATGGCATGGGCTCTTGGAATCATATTTTTCCTGGCTTGAGTCCAAGTTCCCCAACTGGTTCACTGAGAAAACTAACAGGCTACTTGTGGTACTTCAGTCTTCTTATTGGGAAACATGTAAATAATAATGTCATTAGCATTAAATAAGATAGCCCATGCAAAATTTTTAAATAGTTTCTTCCTGATCACAAAGACTCAGAAGCAACTATGACTAAAAAGAGCTAAGAGAAGAGTATTCCAGGCAGAAGGAACAGCAAGTGCAGAGCCATCCAGATGAGGGGACCGGTTTTTGTGGTTAGAGGAACAGAATGAAAGCTGGTGTTGCTCTATATCGAATTACCCAGAAAAACGTTAATGCTTTAAAACTGCAACTATTAATGTGGCTCACTTTTCCATGAGTCAGCAATTTGGGCAAGTTGAGATAGACTGTGTTTCTGGTCTCAGTGGGGCTCACTCAGGCTGGATCTGTGGTCCGCTGTTGGGTCTGTTGGGGGCTTCTTGATCTTGGACTGCCTCAAATGTGATAGCAAGTCTCTGTTCCACGTGGTCTCTCATCCTCCAGCAGTTCCTCAATGATAAGAAAACTAGGAGCATCTTTTGTACTAATGGGGTGACCCTGGGTGGGCTCCTAGATGGCGGCTGGTCACCAGAAAGCCCAAGCCAGAATTAGAAGCTTGGAATTTTCAGCTCCAACCCCACCTCCATCCTCCATAGAGGGAAAAGGGGCTGGAAATGAAGACAATAATTCACCATGCCTGCATGAGAAAGCCTCTGTAACACCCCAATAGCATGGGCTTGGGTGATCCTCCAGGCTGGCAAATACATCCACGCATTGGGAGGTGATGTACCCCAACTCCATGAGGACAGAAGTTCTTGTGCTCAGGGCCCTCCCAGACCTCACCCTATTTACTTCTTCATCTGGCAGTTCATTTGTATCCTTTATTATATCCTTTAATAAATGGGTAAATGTAAATAAGTGTTTCCCTGAGTGCTGTGAGCTGCTCTAGCAAATTAATCAAACCCAAGGAGGAGAATCATTGGAACCTCTGATCTATAGCCAATTGGTCAGAACCACAGGTGATAACCTAGGCTTGCAACAAGCATCTGAAGCGGGGTGGGGGAGGGTTGTGGAGGAGGGAAGGCAGTCTTGTGGGACTGAGCCCTTAACCTGGGGGATCTGATGCTCTGTCCAAGTCAGTAGTGTCAGAATTGAGTTAAATTATAGGACACAGAGCTGGTGTTGCAGAGAATTGCTTGGCGTGGGGAAAACCTCCATACATTTTGTAACCAGAAGTTTCAGAAGTGAAGTGTTTTCTGGAGACACACGGTAGGGAAGAACTGGGTTATTGTCTACCTGGGAAGGAAAAAACTGAGTTTTTTTTTTTTTTTTCCATTATACAGTTCAAGTCTAAAGGCAAGGAAAAAACAATGTTCCAGCTTGAAGACAGTCAGGCAGGAGGAATTCCGTCTTACTGGCTGGACAGTTAGTGCTTTGCTCTATTCAGGTATTCAGCTAATTGGATGAAGCTGCCCACATAAGGGACGGTGATTTGCTTTGCTCAGTCTACAGATTCAAATGTTAATCTCATCCAGAAAGGTCCTCACAGACACCACCGGAATAATGTTTGACAAAATATCCTAGCACTTCATGGCCCAGTCAAGTTTAACTCATAAGATTAGCCATCACAGGTGTCATGGGAGAAAAAGAGAAAACTGGAAAAGAACAAGCCCAGGAGCCTTGCCTTGTAGAATAATCTCTCTCTCTCGTACTTAGCCTTTCATACAGCTGGCTGAGAGCTCCACCATGTAGGATCCAGGGACAGGACAATGTCAGAGCAAAGTCACTGCTTAGGACCCATCCAACCTCCATTCCTGATTACTGCTCCATCCCAAATATTGAGGTCGTATTATAATTACACAAGCCTCTTCGCCTACACGTAACATCAGAAACAAATGCTTCTACTCAGGTAAATGTGCCAGTTCATAGCTATTACATGGATAACGATACAGGCATCTAAAAATACACCATCCAGAATAAATCAGAGAAGGCTATAGACTCCCCTTCGGGTCTACTCTACCTGAAGCTTTTACAATTATACCATCATAATCTGAGCATGCACTCTGTCTTTGAGGTCAACAAGGTTTCCCTTCTGTCCGCCTGTTTCTCTTGCTCTCGTCACACCTGTGAGAGTTCTTGGCTTTCTACCCTCTGGTTTCACTCCTGAGGCTCAGACTCAGCTTGCTTGACAATCCATTTGGAAATGGGCCCCCAAGTGATTCATGTCAGCAAACATTAAGCTTAACCCAAATTAAACGTCCCTCAGGTCATAAATATAAGGCTGAGAGTCAAAGGTGTTTCCTCCTACCCATCCAGGTCCCCTGGGACATATAACCACCAGGCCAACTTTGCCAGGCTTCCCACCAGGGAGAGGAACTTGGAGAATCAATAATATACTTATTTCCATCTGAAGATGGTGTTTGCCACTTAATCCATACTCCTTGCTCACTTTGTTTTGTACTCAACTAGATGGATTGATCCATCTGGATGGATCCATCCTAGATGGATTTAGGCTATAGAGTTTTTTTCTCCATATTAGATGCCCATATTAGTTGCAGAATGATAATCATGCTCACGTTAGCCCATGTTCCATGCCAAACGAGTTGACACCCTGAAAAGGAAACACAGTGAGAAAAATACATTAGTTTCACATGCACATTTTGCTGAGTTGTTCATAACAAAAACACTCATCCCCTGACTCCTCTCTCATTTCCCACGTCCAATCCACCCGACCCTACTTTGTATGTATTTTTTCTTTTTTAAAACTGTTTATTAATTTATTTATTTATTTATTTATTTATTTATTTATTTATTTATTTATTTATTTATTTATTTATTTATTTATTTATTTATTGGTGGCACCCTGAGGCATGAGGGATCTCAATTCCCTCACCAGGGATCGAACCTGCGCCCCCTGCAGTGGAAGCACAAAGTCTTAACCTCTTTACCACCAGGGAAGCCCCCATATGTGTCTTCTCTCATAGCACTCATCTTCTAACAAGTTACAAATTAATATTCAAATATGCCTTTGCTACTTTCTGTCTTCACATCAACACCACCTCCATTAGAATATAAACTCCAGAAGGACAATAATCTTTTTTTTGTTCACTGATGAATCTCAACCACCAGGAACTTTGCCTGGAACCCAGCTGGTGCTCAAGACAGTCTCTCGCTCTCAAGTGAATGAATTGGATTTCTCCCAAGAGGCAAACAGTTTTGTCAGAGAGGAACAAAACAGTCCAATCCAATCTCCTATATTCTCTTTTCTCTTAGAGAGAAGCAAATGGCCCATGAACTTCTCCTACATCCTTCCTTGCCTTGTTCTTTCTTCTGACTTCTTTTTTTTTTAACATCTTTATTGGAGTATAACTGCTTTACAATGGTGTGTTAGTTTCTGCTGTATAACAAAGTGAATCAGCTATACATACACATATACGTATATCCCCATATCTCCTCCCTCTTGCATCTCCCTCCCACCCTCCCTATACCTCCCCTCTAGGTGGACACAAAGCACCGAGCTGATCACCCTGTGCTATGCAGCTGTTTCCCACCATCTATCTATTTTACATTTGGTAGTGTATATATGTCCATGCCACTCTCTCACTTCATCCCAGCTTACCCTTCCCCTTCCCCGTGTCCTCAAGTCCATTCTCTACGTCTGTGTCTTTATTCCTGTCCTGCCCCTAGGTTCTTCAGAACCTTTTTTTTTTTTTTTTTTAGTTTCCATACATATGTGTTAGCATACAGTATTTGTTTTTCTCTTTCTGACTTACTTCACTCTGTATGACAGTCTCTAGGTCCATCTACCTCACTACAAATAACTCAATTTCATTTCTTTTTATGGCTGAGTAATACTCCATTGTATATATGTGCCACATCTTCTTTATCCATTCATCTGTCGATGGACACTTAGGTGGCTTCCATGTCCTGGCTATTGTAAATAGAGCTGCAATGAACATTGTGGTACATGACTCTTTTTGAGTTATGGTTTTCTCAGGGTATATGCCCAGTAGTGGGGTTACTGGGTCATATGGTAGTTCTATTTTTAGTTTTTTAAGGAACCTCCATACTGTTCTCCACAGTGGCTGTATCAAATTACATTCCCACCAACAGTGCAAGAGGATTCCCTTTTCTCCACACCCTCTCCAGCATTTATTGTTTGTAGATTTTTTGATGATGGCTATTCTGACCGCTGTGAGGTGATACCTCATTGTAGTTTTGATTTGCATTTCTCTAATGATTAGTGATGTTGAGCATCCTTTCATGTGTTTGTTGGCAATCTGTATATCTTCTTTGGATAAATGTCTATTTAGAGCTTCTGCCCATTTGTGGATTGGGTTGTTTGTTTTTTGGATATTGTGCTGCATGAGCTTCTTGTATATTTTGGAGATTAATCCTTTGTCAGTTACTTCATTTGCAAATATTTTCTCCCATTCTGAGGGTTGTCTTTTGGTCTTGTTTATGGTTTACTTTGCTGTGCAAAAGCTTTTAAGTTTCATTAGACCCCATTTGTTTATTATTGGTTTTATTTCTATTTCTCTAGGGTCAAAAAGGATCTTGCTGTGATTTATGTCATAGAGTGTTCTGCTTATGTTTTCCTCTAAGAGTTTTATAGTGTCTGGTGTTACAGTTAGATCTTTAATCCATTTTGAGTTTATTTTTGTGTATGGTGTCAGGGAGTGTTCTAATTTCATTCTTTTACATGTAGCTGTCCAGTTTTCCCAGCACCATTTATTGAAGAGGCTGTCTTTTCTCCATTGTATATTCTTGCCTCCTTTATCAAAGATAAGGTGACTATATGTATGTGGGTTTTTCTCTGGGCTTTCTATCCTGTTCCATTGATCTATATTTCTGTTTTTGTGCCAGTACCATACTCTCTTGATTACTGTAGCTTTGTAGCATAGTCTGAAGTCAGGGAGCCTGATTCCTCCAGCTCTGTTTTGCTTTCTCAAGATTGCTTTGGCTCTTTGGGGTCTTTTGTGTCTCCATACAAATTGTGAAATTTTTTGTTCTAGTTCTGTGAAAAATGCCAGTGGTAGTTTGATAGTGATTGCATTGCATCTGTAGATTGCTTTGGGTAGTAGAGTCATTTTCACAATGTTGATTCTTCCAATCCAAGAACATGGTATATCTCTCCTTCTGTTTGTATCATCTTTAATTTCTTTCATAGTTTCTTATAGTTTTCTGCATACAGGTCTTCTGTCTCCTTAGGTCGGTTTATTCCTAGGTATTTTATTCTTTTTGTTGCAGTGGTAAATGGGAGTGTTTCCTTAATTTCTCTTTCAGATTTTCATCATTAGTGTATAGGAACGCAAGAGATTTCTGTGCATTAATTTTGTATCCTGCTACTTTACCAAATTCATTGATTAGCTCTAGTAATTTTCTGGTAGCATCTTTATGACTCTCTACATATAGTATCATGTCATCTGCAAATAGTGACAGTTTTATTTCTTCTTTTCCGATTTGAATTCCTTTTATTTCTTTTTCTTCTCTGATTGCTGTGGCTAAAACTTCCAAAACAATGTTGAATAATAGTGGTGAGAGCAGGCAACCTTGTCTTCTTCTTGATCTTAGTGGAAATGGTTTCAGTTTTTCACCATTGAGAATGATGTTGGCTGTGGGTTTGTCATATATGGCCTTTATTATGTTGAGGTAAGTTCCTTCTACGCCTACTTTCTGGAGGGTTTTTATCATAAATGGGTGTTGAATTTTGTTGAAAGATTTTTCTGCATCTATTGAAATGATCATGTGGTTTTTCTCCTTCAATTTGTTAATATGGTTTATCACATTGATTGACTTGCATATATTGAAGAATCCTTGCATTCCTGGGATAAACCCCACTTGATCACGGTGTATGATCCTTTTAACGTGCTGTTGGATTCTGTCTCCTAGTATTTTGTTGAGGATTTTTGCATCTATGTTCATCAGGGATATTGGCCTGTAGTTTTCTTTTTTTGTGACATCTTTGTCTGGTTTTGGTATCAGGGTAATGGTGGCCTTGTAGAATGAGTTTGGGAGTGTTCCTCCCTCTGCTATATTTTGGAAGAGTTTGAGAAGGATAGGTGTTAGCTCTTCTCTAAATGTTTGATAGAATTCGTCTGTGAATCCATCTGGTCCTGGGCTTTGGTTTGTTGGAAGATTTTTAATCAGAGTTTCAATTTCAGTATTTGTGATTGGTCTGTTCATATTTTCTACTTCTTCCTGGTTCAGTCTCGGAAGGTCATGCTTTTCTAAGACTATGTCCATTTCTTACAGGTTTTCCATTTTATTGACATATAGTTGCTTGTAGTAATCTCTCATGATCTTTTGTATTTCTGCAGTGTCGGTTGTTACTTCTCCTTTTTCATTTCTAATTCTATTGATTTGAGTCTTCTCCCTTTTATTCTTCATGAGTCTGTCTAATGGTTTATCAATTTTGTTTATCTTCTCAAAGAACAAGTTTTAGTTTTATTGATCTTTGCTATCATTTCCTTCATTTCTTTTTCATTTATTTCTGATCTGACCTTTATGATTTCTTTCTTTTTGCTAACTTTGGGGGGGGGTTTGTTTGTTTTTCTTCTTCTTCTTTCTCTAATTGCTTTAGGTGTAAGGTTAGGTTGTTTATTTGAGATGTTTCTTGTTTCCTGAGGTAGGATTGTATTGCTATAAACTTCCCTCTTAGAACTGCTTTTGCTGCATCCCATAGGTTTAGGGTCATCATGTTTTCATTGTCATTTGTTTCTAGGTATTTTTTGATTTCCTCTTTGATTTCTTCAGTGATCTCTTGGTTATTTAGTAGTGTATTGTTTAGCCTCCATGTGTTTGTATTTTTTACAGATTTTTTTTCCTGTAATTGATATCTAGTCTCATAGCATTGTGGTCAGAAAAGATACTTGGTATGATTTCAATTTTCTTAAATTTACCAAGGCTTGATTTGTGACCCAAGATATGATCTATCCTGGAGAATGTTCCATGAGCACTTGAGACTTTCCTCTGATTTCTGATTTAATCTATGCTTCCAACTCTAATTTGATTAATTGGCTTTAACCCAACTCTTTCCCGGGAATCTGTTTGCTATTTTTTTATACCCGAGTGACAATCAATCATGTTGTATTTTTCAAGTAGGGTTTCTATACTTATCCTTCAATTTCTAACCTGTCCCAAATGTCTCCTTCTGTATTACCTTTTAATCCTCAATTTATGACACTGGCCTTTGATACCTTGTTCAAGTACATATTGTTTAGAAGACATTGTATAGCCTCCTGGGTACTAGAGTGGGAACAAGTGGTTTAGATCACTCTACCCCATTGAATCAGAGCCAAACCACAAAGCTGTTTGAATCAATTTCAGAATTTTTTTTCTCCAACAGTGGGTGACACTGAACTGATTTTAAGCACGTTTCACTAAATGCACATCATGACATGAGTGCAATATGATGAACTCATTTTGCAGCAGCATTGCTATGTCCACACAAACAAGCACCCCAGCCACCGTGTGTAGACCATGCTCTACCCTGCTGTCTGAAAACACTTGAAAACCTCTTCTGATCCAAAACTGGCAACAGTCTGGCTCCCAAACTGACTTCCCTCCATTGATTTTCTTGGGTAAGTAGTTTCCAACCCTACCTGAGAGATTAAAAGAAAAGGAGAAGAATTTCTCCTCATAAGATAAGGCACAAGGATTGCTGACACTTCATCTTCATCTGCTACATTGAGCCATATTTGTCATATCCACTGAAGTATATTACATATTATTTAGTATTTTTTAAATATTCTATTTTTTTTCATCACAGTGGAAGGAAATCTCGGAGCAAAGTATATAAAGATTAGGAAAGTCACTCTTATATGACTTATTCCATCTTGATGAAAGTTTAAACATTCAGTAAGTGTCTTTCATCATCCTCTTTTTCAAGTCTAGCAGTCAGTCATTATAGTGCTAAAGAACTCTAGGAAATTGAAAAGATATTAAACACGTTTTTTGTTGTCAAGGCCCATAATCCAGTTAAAAGAACAAAGCATGTTTTCATGAAAAAATTAGTTTTTTGTAAATAGTACAAGGTAATATACTATGACTCAGAGAAAAGGGAGAGATGAACTTAGGCTAAGCTGATTAGGAGTGGAGTAATTTGAGTAGGTGAGATGGGGTCTGCATCTTCAAAATTAGCTCTCATTAAATCAATGGCGTAGAGAAGCATGAGTATTCATAGAACAGCAGCAGAGGTAACAGGGCTCAGTGGACAAACGTCCACATGGCAGATGGCTGGTTGAGGTCACAGGGTTAATTACTTCATCCATCCCTTTGTTAATTCACTAGATCAATAAATTGTTTACTAAGTGTGTTTAATATACCAGAGACCCTGCTGAGTGGGTGCAGGGAACACAAGAGTGAACCAAACAGAAATAATCCCTGCCCTCATGGGACTTACATTTACTAGAAGAGACAGAAGCTAAACAAGTTCACTAATTAAGTATTACGTTAAGTGCCAGAAAAGAAAGAAGCAGGTTTCTATAAGATTGAGGAGAAGCACCACAAGAAGAGTTAGGGGGAGAACATTCCAGGAGAGGGAACAGCAAATGCGAAGCCTCTGCGGTGTGAAGAACTCAATGCGTTGTGACAGTAGAAGCAGACTGGAGTGACCGCGGGGGCACAAACAAGATGAAGCAACACAAAGTGAGGTCACAGTGCTTGTCACAACCCAGGCCTTCCATGGCAAATGGGTCCAGGGCAACACGGTAAGGAGCTTGGTCTTTATTCTAAGAGTAACTGGAACACTCTGGAATATTTTAAGCCATTAATTGGCATAATGAATTTATGTTTAAAAGAAATCACGCGTGCTGATGTGTGGAATAGAATGGAGGGGACGTAAGCAGAAATCAGGAAAACAGTTATGTGACTCCAGAGGTAGGATGCTGACTTCTGGCGGTGGTTTCCAGAGAAAAGGCCATGATTTTGGTATGAGAGGGGATCCTTGACAGTATTCCAGGGAAATGTTTACCCATTTTTATTCTTGTGGGAAATACCCATGTCCGCAGGCACAGAAGAGGAGCAGTGGGGAGGGAGGACATTGAGATAAAAGAGGGACAAAAGGGAAAATTAAAAGAATACAATCCTGAAGGACACAGAGATGCCAACTGGAAGGGTTAGCCTTGGAAATGAGATCCTTCTTACTCTAAGATGGTTGGAAAGGAAGACGGATATCTGGCTGTGGAGAGAAAGTATGAGTTTGTGGTACGTCCACAAGCAGAACGTCACAACTGCCGTGTTCCAGGACATCCACCCATTTTTTAACCAACACTCGACTGGCCCTGTGACTAAAACTGGTAGAATGCATCTCGGTACTTAGTAGAGCATAGGTTCTCCTGTCTCGATGCAGAAAGAATTCAGTAAGAGGCAGAGTGACAGGTAAGGAAAGAGTTTATTAGAATAGGAGGCGTGTGAGAAATACAAGCTGGTGGGCAAGAGAGTGCCACATTGAGAACTCAGTGGGCTACAGTTTTATATTCAAAGGGAAAGTGGGGAGGGGGAGAAGACCACCTTCTTCCTCATTCTTGAGTAAACGTGGAGCTTCCATCATCAGCCCCTCCTCCTCCTCCACATTGGGCGGGGGAGTTTTCTCGTCCCTACATGGTCAAACTGGGACTGTCATGGTGCCGTGGAAACGAGCAAAAAGTTGGTAACATATGCTAAAATATGGTAAATCTTCTCAAGTTTCAGGATAAAGTCACCTTTTCCTTATATTTTTGTTTTTAGTGTGCCCAGAAGAGCATGTCCTAGGAATCATTAGCTTACTGAGCTCACTGGGCAGGATGTGGGTCTCAGACCACCACTGTTTTATTGTTTGGGGGCATGTCTCATGCTTCTGTTGCATGGTTTTGTTGCTAAACAAGCCTGATTGGTTTTGTGGTTAAGCAAACCTGCTTTCTTGAGTGATCATCAAGTTACAGGGGTCTCCCCTACTGTTTCTTTTACTTAGGATCCGTTAGTGGGATAAACTATTTAATCGCCTACTTTGTCCCTTTACTCTGTCCCTACCATGACAAGGTAGAGAGACTCCCTGTGGCTCCGAAGAAGGTGTCCGGATAGGCTAAAGGTCAGTGGACCAGGACCAACAAGGGCTTGAAAAGGACAATGTAATCAGATGGTGACGATCGAACAAAGGAAGCATTTGTTAAGGAATCATGCTAGGATAACCCTCTAGAAGCACAGAGGAGAGCAGAGAGCCTGACAACCCCCTCCTTCCCAGTGTGGCCAGAAATATGGGAAGAATGCTCCTGAAGTGAGTGATCATGGCCTGGCCAGGTCTGGATCAGGAGCGGAGCCCGAACTAGCAAATTATAGACCTGGAATGAAGTCAGAGATTCTAACTCCAAATCCAGACTCTTTTCACAAGGAGAACGCTAGGGTAAAAGATTTGCCTGGAGCAGTAATTGTATGCATTGGGATTGAGTGAATTTGGAGATTTGCAATAAAGCAGCATTAATTTGAGAGGCCAAATGAGTAATAATGAAGAATTTAGCTACTGGAGTTTATGAAATTGACCAAGCCTAAATTCCATTTGGAAAATTGCCATAGTTGCCTCTGCAGGACTCTGACTTGGTTAGTATCAACAGTTGTTCACTCTGGCAAGAAAAATATAAGCCAAACAAAATATGGGGCTCCCGAAATCGGGCTGCCCAGTGCAGAACTGTTTATCTTGACCACACTTGGATTCTTCCGAGCTCTCTCTCCCACCAATTTTTCAGCCCTATTTCTTACATTTCTGCCCATAACTTTACTGTTCCCTAATAAAATGGCACTAACACATGTCTCTGGAAGGAAGCCAGATCCCCAAGTCCTCATGGCTGGACCACTGTTTTAGAAAATAGCACAGCTCTGACTTGATTACATTTCATTGCCCAGAAACTATAGCGATTTGGTAGGAAAGGGGTTTTACTACAGCTTTAGCTGATGATCGCTTTCAGTAAGGGGGAAATAAGTTGGCTCAATAAAGATTTTTGAGCAAAACAAAACAAAAAATCTCGCTAGGACAGTCCGGTGTCAACACTAAGGAAACAGCAGCTTAGGATGACAGTTCACCAATCGGGACATCACCTCACCGCCCTCAGGTAAGGTTTGATAGGGTCAGAGTACCATTTCAGGCTAGTTTATACTGTGTTTAAATCTTCTGCAGTCTCTTTGGAACTTAGTTATTCTTGTAATATTCCTATTTCACGTTCATTCAATCTAAAAATGTGGCTTTTCTGAAATGTTACAAGATAGGCACAAATCAGAATGCTACACAGCAGTGGCCGTGTGTGGTTCTATTAAGTTGAGTCAATTTAGTGCTGGATAAAGAGAAAGACTAAATTAGAATTTTGGATGGCAGAAATAGTCTCCCATCTGGCACTGTAATTACATCCTACCTTGACCTTGCTGTTCTAGCACTAGGGTTCCTGAGGGGCACACACAAGATTTAGGAGATATATATAATTTAGAATACCTTCTTTATCTTTCTGAAAAATAAGCCGTATAAAAATTATTTTAATATGCCTCTCTCTTTTAAAATGAAATAACTTCCAGCCGCCTAAGAAATGTGACCACTTTATGGTCGAAATAAACAGCCAAGATCTGTCTATTTTCACCCATGACATCAGACATTATTTCAACTAGGACACTGTTTCAGTACACTCTTCGGTGACCTGGTCCCTGGGCTTTTCTTTCAAAGGGTCAGTCTTGGTTGCTGCTGACACGCGGCATTTTCAAAGACTCAAAGTGGTCTTTATTACAACCCTTGACTTCACCTTCTATGCTAACGGGAAATTTTATACAGCTCTATAATCTCCCTGTTGCAGCCGTGCAGGAAGCTATGCTCTGTCTGGTTCGATACTGCCACCTACTGGCAAAATATATTCTGCCCCCCCTTCTCATTTTATTGATTTTTTTCTGGGCTAACACTTAGTGTTTCCTGGAATCCATGTGGAATTAGCTTTTAACTTTCTACCTAAAGCCACAGGCTGGACTTATAACCAAATAAAACCACCATCTGAATCTCTGCTAGTCAAAATCTGTAAGATCTTGCCAAATAGGGGTGAAATCACCCAGGCAAGGTGTAAGCCCATCTTTACTGTCAAATGCGAGCGTGTGTCACCATCCTGCGTTTTCTCAGGCCCTGCCTGCAGGGTGACCCAAAGCAGCCAATAGCCAGGGCCTTCTCTCTGCCCTCTGGTCTCTCCTCCCCATTGTCCTACTGTGTCTAAGTCTCTAAGTCCCTCCAAAGGGCTACTGCGCTCACAGGCGACCAAATAAATGGATTGCTTTTAAACAGAAAATGGCCCTGATTGTCACTAAATATAACTAGTGCCTTATATACATTTCACTGGAACCACCAGCTCGAATTAGCCTGTCAGAATTTCACTACGCCTGGTGCCAGTGTGCCAAGGGACACAATTAGCTCAAGAGAGTAAAGAAAGGGCTTGTCACAGCCTTTACAGCATCTTCTTCTCTGAGTTCCATCCCTTTGCGTGGTGCCTGATTTATTTCAAATTCTTTTCATGTCTGAAGTGCACGTGTGTGTGTGTGCACGCGTGCGCGTGTTAGCCTTCAAACTTCAAAACCATCGCACGGTAAAACCTTACTTGTTATAAGGGTCCAAATGCTTTTTTCCTCCTTTTACTTCCCTTCTGCAAATGAGAATTTATCAAAGGCTGAATCCTAGCCCTTTGTGAGAAAAACAAAGTATGCTGAAAAGAGGATGTAAAATTCACATTGAAACTGGAAAGATCAAAGTTTGAGGAATATTGACCCAGCATGACTAAATACCACCAAATCTGAAGGCTTCAGGGCTACCAAGAGTAGCTCTTTCCAGGCGGTGAGAAAACAGAAATAAGTCTGTATTTAATGTGGAATCAGAAGAAGGGTCCCTTTGGTGCCATGTCCTGCCTCCAGCAAAAGTCAGTATGATATTGGATCCTTTCGAGAAAAGGTTCAACACACACGCCTCCAAAACAAACGCTTGGAACAGACCCCGCCAACCGACGGGGGAAATGTTTCCCAAAAGATGCAAATCCACTCCTGCAGTGAGAGCCGGGATTGCTGCAGATTCTAATCCCAAGGATTGTGAGGAAAGCTCTTTAGATATTGGAGGAATGTGCCCCAAAGACACGTGTGTTGCAGAATCACGTGCCACGGTTCACCAGCCTTGGGGCCACGACAGGTGAGTGCACGAGTTCCAGAAAAACAGGCAATCCCACATAAGCCGCTCAGAGGCTGGCAAGAGGGGCGGTGGAGACCCAACCTGGGTCTCTTCCCCAGGAGTCAGCATAAAGGATGTACGTGTCTTCATGCTCAAAAAGCCAATTTTCTACCAGCAAATTATGAAAACGTCCTCTTTTGTCTTCAAACCCTTTTTCTCCCATGCCGTATCAGTCAGGTATCTCTAGAGAAACAGAACCAATGAGAGAGAGAGAGAGGGAGAGAGACTCATTTTAAGGAATTGGCTTGGGAGATTGTGGAGGCTGGCAGGTCCAGAATCTACAGGGCAGGAGGGCAGGCTTGACATGCAGGCAGAGCTGACGTTGGGATCCTGAGGCCAAATTCCTTCTTCTCCAGGAAACCTCTTCAGGCCTTCACTGATTGGATGAGGCCCACCCACATGATGCAGGGTAATGGGCTTTACCTAAACCAAACGCAGAGTGACTGCAAATGCTCATCGCATCTGCAGAGTAACCTCAGAGCACCCACTAGATGGTATGTGATGTCACAACCAGTAACACAGCCCAGCCAAGCTGACATAAAAGTCCCCACCACATCCACGCCCTCTCCGTCCAGGTACCCAAGAGGCTACACGCTGAATATAAATCTATGCCACTTTCATATCACTTAAGATTCTGAAATATTTAGAGCCCGGTTTAAAAGATAACTGGATCCATCCTGTCACTTTCTCTCCTCCACCTTTCAACCTTTCTGCTCCTTCTGCCTTGCTTGCCTAAAATCTGGCTTGGGGAGAGCTGGTCTCCTTCCGAGGGCTCAGCTGGCCTTCTAGTGAGGCCACAGGCTGGAGTGCCTGCCCCCTGGAAGCCGCTGGAAGGGCACAGTGTGGAGGGTCTCCCATGAGCTCTGCCTTGGTCAGGTACTCCCAGGTGTTCACGGCCTGTCTGTCGCAGGGCCTGGCTCTCCTCCACAGGTACGAACAGGCCAGCCAGGGGGGCAAGTTAACTACTAGTGTCTGAATGTAGAATCTGAATAGAAGTCAGCAAGTATAACAGGATCTGCTTGGTTATTCTGTTTTAATTCCCAAGAGAAAATAAATGTGTTCATTCCCCCTAGGTATCTCCCACCAGCACTGCAGACAGAGCCCCTGCGTGTCCGGGACCCCAGGCTCTGCGAAGGCAGGCGGCCCAGGTGGCAGCCTCGTGGGGCCCCGAGGCAGAGGTCAGGAGCCCCCTGTGCTTCAGGGATCGTGTCTTGCCCTCCACGCGATTTCAGCCCGACTCGGTGCGTAGACCACAGGCAGAGGCTCCACTGCGGACCCCTGGCCTCCCCGGGCTGCCACGACCCCCGCCCCCTGCAGGGGAGCACAGAGCGACAGAGGAGCCCACGGTGGCACAAGGATTCAGAGCCCAGGGCAGCCCCGGCCCTAGAGGGACAGGCAGTGCGGCCCACGCCGCTCACACCTGACAGGTGCCAGCAGCGGACCTCATCCCCGAGGCTTCTCGGAGCCCACGGGACACAGACCCAGACACGCGTCGCCATCAGACCTGCTCCAGGGGACTGGCCGCCGAGACAGGACGCCGCTCCCTCACCCCCAGCGGGACAGACTGCAGAGCGGTCACTCCCGTACCCGATATCCCTGCCTACACAGCAAGAGCTGCTTTTTATTTTTGAGATTAACTATTTTTTTAAATTGAAGTAGAGTTGATTTACAATGTTGTGTTAGTTTTAGGTGCACAGTAAAGTGAATCAGTTATATATATTATATATATATATGTAACTGAATCATATAATATTTGTCTTTCTCTGTCTGGCTTACTTAGTGTGATCATCTCCAGGTCCATCCAGGTTGCTGCGAATGGCATTATTTCATTCTCCTTTATGGCCAAGTAATATTCCATTATATATGTAAGGATTTACAGGGGGTGGCACCATGAGACCAGAACCTAAGAGACGTGGTTAGTGCTGGTCTGGAATCACACAGCAGGTTAGATGCTGTCATCCTCTGGCTCAAGAGACTGCAGTCGGCCTGCTGGCTGCTCTGGACACGGTGTGGCAGAGGAAAAACATTGCCCTGAGTGACCAACGCTGCTCAGAGCATTAATACAATGCATAATCACTGAGATTAACTATAAAGAAAATTAGTTGTGTGTACTGGATAAAGAAAATAGAAGAACCATGAAGGTCACGTGCACACACAGTGAGGAACAAAGAATTCGGAATTACTGACTTGGTTCTAAGAACAAAGTAATACACGCAGTCAACCAGGACATACAGTGTCTATGAACAATCGCTGGTCAGGAGAACAATGCATCACAAACAACAGGCAGGCAACAGAGCCATTGGAGCCTAAGACTGGACAGGCTGTGGATCTAACTTCGAGGAAGCAAATCACTCTGGATTAACAAAATCAGGCATCATGCCATAAAATTTCTAAAGTAATTGCTATTTTATTTGGGGGTGGTTAGAACATATTCTCTAGTAGATTACTTCTTTATCATTTTTATTTTATTTTATTTATTTATTTTTTTTAATTAATTAATTTATTTATTTTTGGCTGTGTTGGGTCTTCGTTTCTGCGCGAGGGCTTTCTCCAGTTGCGGCAAGTGGGGGCCACTCTTCATCGCGGTGCGCGGGCCTCTCACTATCACGGCCTCTCTTGTTGCGGAGCACAGGCTCCAGGCGCGCAGGCTCAGTAGTTGTGGCTCGCAGGCCCAGTTGCTCCCCGGCATGTGGGATCTTCCTAGACCAGGGCTCGAACCCGTGTCCCCTGCATTGGCAGGCAGACTCTCAACCACTGCGCCACCAGGGAAGCCCTGTTTTTATTTGTATTTCTAACAGCTTTGTTGATATGTATCTAATATAGAGTACACTGTGCATATTTAGAGGGTACAATTTAAGAATTTTGACAAGTTTATATCCTGTAATCAATGTTATGAAATAAAAACCATGTGCAAAGTTTCTTTCTGCCCCTTTGAAATCCTTCCCTCCTGCGCCTTTCATTTCACCTCCATCCCCAAGAACCAGTAACCCACTTTCAGTCATGATAGGTGAGTCTGCATCGCACAGAATCTTATATAAGTGAAGCCATGCAATATATCCTTTCTGCTTCTTTCATTCAGCATCGTGTTTTGGGATTCATCCATTTGTGGCCCATATCAATAGTGTATTCCTTTTTATTGTTGGATAATATTCCATCGTATGGATATATCTATCCATCCATCTATGAATAGACATTTAGGTTTTTTTTCAGTTTGAGGCTCTTGCAAATAAAGCTGCTACGAACATGTGTACAAATATTTGCAAGGACGTGTTCTTTCATTTCTCTGAATACCTAAGAGTAGGACGCTTGGGTTATGTGGGAGGTGTATGTTCAAGTTTTTGAGAAACTGCTGAATTCTTTTCCAAAGTGAATGTACCATTTTACAGTCACACCAGTGGTGTATGAGAGTTTCAGGTCCTCCACAACCTTGTCAACACTTGCATGGTCATTCATTTTAATGTAAGATAGTGTATAAGGTACGTCTCACAGTAGTTTTAATTTTCAGTTCCCTGAAATCTAGCAGTATTAATCATCTCTTCATGTGCATCTTTCCTATGGTTTCATTGACTTCTCTCATCGATTGATCTTATAGTCAACCACTAATAACTTTTTGGCTTTACTATCACAATTTGTCATTTATTTTGCATAGATGCTCAAGGTGTAGTTTTCTTCCAATCTCTGTTATTTACTGTGGAACACACAGCATAATATCAATTGTCAATCAGTTGCAAGACAACTCTTCCAGGTAAAAATGAACCAAAATAAAATTTTAGAGTTTTATATTCAAATTCATTTGAGAAATAAACTTTCCATATATTGCTTTATCAGAGAGAAAAATGTGCTTTCACTTAAGAAATATATTTTCTCATTAAAGTCAATCTGAATGCAATAAGCATTAGTTTTAAATCATTTGGAAGAAGGCTTGAACAACTCTTACACTGCACCTAAATTTATACCTAATTGTCTTGGGTATAATTTCTAAGTTCAAAGGTTTTTCATAAAGATTTTTAAAATACTTTTCTGCCAATATTTATGCTTTGTCTCACCATAGTTCCCACTTTTACAACATTTAAATGCTCCATTCTTACTATTCTTAGTCATTTCTAAGTTTTCCAAGGCTGATTTTATCAGTGTGAGAAGGATAAATAAGTTCCATTGGCTAAATAATTGAATACGTATCCCCCACGTAAACATGTGTTTGAATACGTGAGAGAAAGAGAAATAAAGGACAAGCTATATTTCCTTTCAAAAATATTATTGTAAACATGTAAGTCCAGTAAATGAGACTTTACACATTTGGTATCCTCTACTAGTAAAGTACATCAAAATAATAATAATAATAATAAAATATATATTTTCCCAGCCATATAAAAGGTCAAATAAACATTCATAATTGCAAAACATCCCAGTTACAACAATAATATAACAAGCAATAAATATTCACATTTCTGCAATATGCCTTTCGTACGCTCATCAATCAGCAGTTATTTCTCTTATCTGATGATACTGCTTAAATATATGAGTGTATTGTGACGTTCTTAAGATCCTTCATTGACTATAGCTAAATACTTTCATTGTAGTAATGTAAAGTTTTACGGCAAAGTAGAGAAATGAATTGTTCAAAAATGAAAAAAAAAAAAGAAGTCTTTACAGGAAAGCACTGAGGCAGTGAACACAAGGGAAAGAGTGAGGAGGAGAATCAGAGAAAGTGATGAAAAGTAAATAAGGCGTCAGAAAGCGAAGAGAGCGTTTAATTAGGTGGAGATGAAGAGTCTATGGGAGGATAAAAGAAGAAAAGTGTCCAACTATATTTTGAAAATTAGTCCAAAGATTTAAAAGTTAGGCTGAAGATTAAAGAGAACTTCTCTCAGCCAGGTCTTAAGTTAGAGGCCATCCCTGCCCACAGCCTGCCCAGCACCTGGACAGCGGGAGCCAACAGAAGACAGAGTCTGCACGGACATAGAGAGCAGACTGGTGGTTGCCAAGGGGGAGGGGGTGGGGAAGAGATGGATTGGGAGCTTGGGGTCAGCAGATGTAAACTATTATATGTAGAATGGATAAACAACAAGGTCCTACTGTAGAGCACAGGGAACTCTATTCAATATCCAGTGATAAACCATAATGGAAAAGAATATGCCAAAGAATATATATATATATATATATATATATATATATATATATATATATATATATATATATATATGTATAACTGAATCACTTTGCTGTACAGCAGAAATTACCACAACCTTGTAAATCAGCCGTACTTCGATAAAATTAAAAAAGAAGAAGAAGAAGAAGACAGGGTCTGTCTCTGTGCCCACCAAGGAATAATGTGCTCCTGTGGTCATCCTCCCTCCCTCCCCTGCCCCTCCTCCTCCTCCACGGTGGCAGCAGGTGTGAAAGAAAGTGCTCTGGGCACAGCAAGCCAGTGGCCGAAGCATTCCAAGACAGAGTTTCAGTAATAATGCAGCCTCTTGACCCGGCTACTGAAGACCTTGTAATAACAGTGTGTATTGAATCAAATTATTATTACATGCATCTCAAAACCTCTGACGTCACAAACAAGCAGAAGGGCCTGCTAAGTGGTGCATGGCCATGATAAGGTTTGCCTGTCTCTACACTGGCGCTTCCTGAGCATTTGAGGGGAATAGAAATGTAAGGGTAACGGAAGCTCTCTGTGCACGGCTCTGCAAATGCACCAGGTATGCCTGGGAGTCCCTGGTTGAAAGGATAGCCCTCTCTCTCAGCCTCGGAGGGACGTTTGCCATCCGAAATGCCAAATAATCATTGTTAGGACCATAACAATAAGCCAAACATAACTGAATTTAGATGGAGCATTTTAAAATGTTGTAAAGCAGGCTGCCCTGCCATCTTGTGGTTGATATTATACAAAGACAATCTCCTTTTCAAAACTGACCCACAAAACTTGATCTTTATTTCTTGAGAGGATGGTGTCTGTATTTCAAGATGGAATGTTCTGGAGAACTGAACTAAGAAGAGGGGGTGGCAGGGGTCTTCAGCTTAGCCCAACTTCAACCATCCCCATGCCGCTCTTGAACACTTACTTGGGACTCTCAATAAAAATTCATGAGAAATATGTTACTAATCAAATTTATTGATTCACTTATTTTGAGAGTACAGTTCAATGGATTTTGACAAATGCAAACAAAACTGTTGCTACCACCACCACAAATAAAATTTTCCATCACCCCCCAAATTTCCCTCATGCCTGTTTGCCACACTGCCCCACCCCCATACCAGCCCTAACCACGGATCTGCTTTCTTTTATGTTGTGCCAGGTTTAGAATTTTTGATAAATTGAATCATACAATATATTTGCTTTGCTTCCCGACTTCTTTCACTCACCATAATGATTTGGAGATTTACCCATGTTGTATGTACCATTAACGTATTTTTTTTTCTTGCTGAGTAGTATTCCATTGTATGGATATACTATATTTTGTTTATTCATTCATTACCTGGTGGATGTCTAGGTAGTTTCAGTTTGGGGTAATTATAAATAAGTCAGTCAACATTTGTACACAAGTCTTTTCATTTCTCTTGAAATGCCTTGGAGTATATTCACAAGGTCATATCGTGAGTGTATAATAACTTTATAAGAAGCTGCCTGAACTTGTTCACAAGGTGGTTATATCGTTTTATTTTCCAACCAGCAGTGTATGACCGTACCTATTGCACCACATCCATGCCGACAGTGGACACCTCACTTTAGCTGACGGAGCAAGTATGCTGGAATATCTTACTACGGTTTCAGGATGCGTTGTCCTGTTTACTAATGATAAGCGTCACACCTGTGAAATAAGATTCATATTTTATGGCAAGACAAGAAAAATTTAAACATAAAAATTCTTCTCTGTCCTTTGGCCCCCCCTCTCCCTCCACTGCACATCGTGTATCTGCATTATGCATCAACCAAACCTCCCCCATCAGCAGGAATACCTGCTCAGCCATAAAGAGCGGCATTCTCCCAACATCAACAAGACAGCTCCTTAAAGGTAACATTCCTTCTTGATCTCGTAAGGGGCCATGTGGCGCTTAGCTCTGGATTGCGTTAA
This sequence comes from Eschrichtius robustus, assembly GCF_028021215.1. Classification (NCBI taxonomy): domain Eukaryota; kingdom Metazoa; phylum Chordata; class Mammalia; order Artiodactyla; family Eschrichtiidae; genus Eschrichtius; species Eschrichtius robustus. The sequence continues at coordinate 3,807,444 of NC_090832.1, read as the reverse complement.
CTGTCAATAATACGTACATCAGTTGATGCACAGCCCTCTGTCTCAAAAAACTTATATAAACTGTGTCTTGACTTCTAATGGGTGAAACAGTTCTGAGCTTTCTGAGATGCTTTTCCCAGATTATAATCCTCAAATTTGGTTTGAATAAAATTTTCCAATTGTTTCTATGATCAACTGATTAATTTTTCATCAACACACTACAAATGTACAGTACACATGAGCAGGTACAGATGTACGGATAAGTACTTAACAAAGGTTCAAAGAGTCACATAAGCAGACTTCTGGAATTTGTTCTCTGCACAGCTCACAACTCTTCTGTCCACTGTCCTGCAAATTCCAGCCTCTTTGTCTCTCCAACTACCAACACTCGCTGGTGACCTCCCTCCTGCTCGAAGGCCCCCTCATTTGTTCTCTTCTCTCAGGGAACACAGTACTACATCGCCTGTTGCCCAATGTCCGTAAGCAGTTCTTTCATTATTTTACCCAGTTTCTAGATTTTTAGAGTAGGAAGGCAAATCTAATCCCAGATAATCCATCAAGTGATAAAAGTGAAAATTCCCAGGAAGTTATCTTTTGATATTCGGTGAAAACTGAATGTGTGTATTAGCTCCCTGTGGCTTCCATAACAAATTACCACAGACTTGGTAGTTTAAAATGACAGAAAGTTATGCTCTCACAGTTCTGGAAGCCAGCATCTGAAATCAAGGTATTGGTAGGGCTATATTCCCCACAGAGGCTTTAGGAGAAAATCCATTCTTTGTCTCTTCTAGGGGCTGTCGGCATTCCTTGACTGGTGCCTGCATCCCATGGGAAAGGTCTTAAAAACCACATTTCAGTCTAATCTCCTGATTTAAAACTCTGGAAAATGAGGTCCCCCAAAATGAAGGAGACATTTTCACTCAAGAAGCAGATGAAATATACAGATTCCCAGACCTCACCCTTAGAGACTCTGAGTTGGATTAGGAGCAGGGAATCCAAATTTTCCAAAATCTAAGAAGATTCTGATGCAGGTGGCCATTAGACCACAGAGAAAGAGCATTCAAAGGGCCCTCACCTGGCCAGGAAATCAGGTATATAAGAATGTCCACAAGCCAAAGGAAGAGGATACACCATCAGAGTGGACAGAGGATTAACCCTGCAGTTTCAGCATCAGTTCTTCTAGAGTCTGCTACTTTTTTTAGACTCAAAGAGCCACGGACCCTTGTAACATTATCACCTGTTTTTTTTTGCTGAGATGGATCCTTTTCTTCTCTAAATCTTGACCTCTAGCAAGCTGATCATAATAGAAAGCCACTGGCCATGTCTGAGGGTTTTTGAACTTATGAATTCACCAGGGAATGAGGCAGCACCAGATTCAAAGTTCTCTTGGACTCTCCTGGTGCAAAGTTCCATCTTTAGGCTACAGGTGTTCCCTAAAAGTGAACATGGTCCTACTTTCCCTACTGATGAAACTCTAAAGTTGCCCCTCAAACATATCCTGATCAGAGACTTCACAGCAAATATTTTCAGATTTTTCTAATGGCTTTAAAAAGAGGACACAAATGAAATGCACAATATACTTAATTTAGTAAATTGCCCTTGAAACTATTTCAGTAACCCATGGATCAATAGGAAATAGGGGGAAGAAAATTTAAGTGGTCTGTAATGATATTTTAAAAGGCTAGAGAATAATAAGTACATGAAAGTTTACATGACTGACATTTTTAGCTAAAGATCAGCTAGAAAATGATTTTTGTCTATGTGTTCTCAGAGCCAAAACCACCAGTCAATTCAATCAATCCAAATGAATTCAAAAGTCAAACTGGTTAGAAGAAAAACCCTAGTGACTCCTAAAGTTTCCATTTGAACAGGTAAAATATTATAAAAACACAAAGACATTTATAAGACTTAATACACAGTGCCATAAGAACTCTTTCTTTTATCCACTGAAGGAAATGAAAAATGTGTGTAAATCTAGCTTGGACCCTTGTCAGTTACATGAGAAATGTAAACCACTTGATGACATGGGCTAAGCTTTATTCATTACAGTGTGTAACATATAGAAGGGGCTGAATAAATATTTGAACAACTCCATAGGAATAGACTTATGTTTTTTCTGGAACAGAATAGAAAGCTTTTCATAAAAGTGTTTTATTATTATTACAAAATAAATAATGTAAAGAACCCATGAATTTTGAAATGAGCTGCTGAGTGAAATTTATTATTTCTTTCTGCTGAATTCTCTAACTCCTAACCTGACAAAATTAAATTATAGTAAATTTCCTTATTCCTTCATATGTCTACATACTACATTTCATTTACCCATGAGACTCAAGCCAATTTAGATAAAATAGCATTGCTTTTCAAAAGTAAGCAATTACTTCAGGGAAAACTTTGATAAAATATTTCATGTAGCTCGAAACGTTTCAATAACACCTCCAGATACTCGATTTTTTAGAAATCCTCTATTCTATTCCCTCCTGCATAGTTACTCCTATTACCCATTCATTCCACTGGTGGCACTCCAGTTGGCAATCACAAATGTATCCCATACACTCCTGAACAGAAAGTGAGATCTGAAATGAATATTTCACCCTTTCACTATAAAGGTTTCTTTATGTTTTCAAGTGTCTCCATAGAAAGTCTTGGGTAAAAATGATCAGTGTAAATGGAATGCAAAATGGAAAATACTTTTAACTATTTTAAATGACTTGGTTTGAGAGTAAAAATATCAAACTGGAAGTAGGGAGTAGGCAGCGTGGGGCAGGGAGTGGGTGGGATGGGTATGATAATGACCCAGTAACAGGCAAATAAGCCCCAAAACGCCACTGCAGCAGCAACTCCAAGCTACAGTTCTCAACAGTGATGATTTTCAGGAGCAGATCAGTGCAATCTATTACCTGGGACCCCTTGCCTGACTGCTTCCATGGGTAACATCTCCCTCCCTCTCAATTCCCAAGGGCTGTGACACAAAGCTGAGAAGTGGGTCTGGAGTCTTGATGTTCATTGAGGCTACATCCTGCAAGTACAACTAAGTTTCAACAAATTAGATCTCTAAGTAAATAGGATCCCAAAGCAGTGCTAGATAATCATTAGACTCTCACATGACTCAAAAGGCCTGTCAAGATTTTCTAACACCTGAGGATTATGTTTGTAAAAACGAATTACTCTATTGACAAAATATGTCCGAAGCTATTAGTAGAGATTTACAACTGGAAACACAACTGAAGGAAGGTGTTCTCCTTGTGCCTGGGAATCAGAAAGCTGGGAAGAACATTCCTCCTACTCCAGCCACGAGAAAAAGTTGGATAATTTCAAAAACATAATAATAGTATCCCAACAGAGAGCTAAGGTCACAGAGCAAATAACCTAAAATCTGCAGAAAGGCATAACCATCCAAGGAAAGAGGTGATGGACCCTGGCTCACTTGTAGCAGAGCACGGGAAGAAACAGTAGACACCAAGAATTGATCCAAAAATTGTAGAAATTCCTAAAGGCTTGTGTGGGCAAGCCTGAGAATACAGAACTTCTGGAAGCCAGAGACACAAGAGGAGGTCACACCCTCTCACTGGATCCTTACATACTTCTGCTGGTGCTCCCAGAAAGGCAGGGCAGAGAAAGCTATGGGCTCTGGTGCAGCCTGGGGGAGGCGGTGGTTTACTAGTGCAGAAAAGGCCCAAGATAAAAGGACTCCTCCCCCCTGAAAATTAAGCTTTAAGCCACTATTAGAACCCAGCCAACCCCAGTGCTCACATGATGACCCATTGCAGCTTGGGAAAGAGTAAAAGGAAAAAAAGCCTTCTGTCCTGGGGAAGGTGAAGGAAAACTCCTGGACCCAGGATCCTAAATCAGTTCAGTGAGGTCTTTTACCACTGGGGGAAGAAAAGAAAGACCTCCCAGAATCACTGAAAAAAAAAAAAAAAAATCATGACTCAGGTACGTAGAGCCGAAGACTGAGGCCACACTGGGAAAACAGAGAAATGCCCCCTCCCAGTGGCCCCCACCAGGCTAGCAAGCACCGAGGAACAAGTGACAGCAATCTACCACTGGGAGGGGGGTGAGAGCATTGGGTTGAATTGTGTCCCCCCAAACTATATGTCAGTCCAAGCACCTAGTACCTGTGAATGTGACCTCATTTGGAAAGGGAATCTTTGGATTTGTTATCAAGTTAAAATGAGATTATTGGATCAGGTTGGCTCTAATCCAATGACTGGTGTCTCTATAAAAGGAATTTGAACACAGACATGCAGAGTGGAAAAGACCTTGTGAGGCAGAGACATTCACAGACAGAAGATGGCCGTACGAAGACAGAGGTGTAACAGGGAAGAACAAATCTGGCTCCATATTGGATCTGTTTCTTTTACTTTAACCTTCGTATTCTATTGATTTTGCTACAAGTTAATCACTAAAGGGATGTTGCCTATAACTTAAATTACACATAACGACCCATCACCAGGAACCCTGCCTCCCATGCCTGAAGTTAAGCTAAAATACCTTTGTTTAGTGCAGGAAACATCCTGGCCAGGCCTACCTGTGCATGGCTGCAAGAAGGAAGAAATTAACCCATCCCCTCCAGAGTCTGGCCGGAACCAGGAAATATCTGTAACAACTTAATCACCTCTATTACTTTACCTCCTCACCTACCCCTCTTTGTTCTATATAAGAAACGAACACCCAAACCCAGGCAAGATGGTTCTTCAGGACACGAGTCCACCCTCTTCTCAGTCTGCTGGACTTCTGAATAAAGTCGCTATTCCTTGCCCCAGCAACTCGTCTCTCAATTTATTGGCCCGTCATGCGGTGAGCTGTATGAGCTTGAACTCGGTAACAGAGGCAGCGATTGGAGAGACGCTGCCACAAGCCAATGAACACCTGGGGCCACCAGAAGCTGCAAGAGGCAAGGAAGGCTCCTCCCCTGGAAGACTGCAAGGAACATGGCCCTGCTGGCACCTTGATTTCAGCCCTCTGGCCTCAAGAACTGTGAGAGAATACATTCCTGTTGCTGAAAGCCATCAAGTTTGTGGTAGTTTGTTACAGCAGGCCTGGGAAACTAATACCCAGCCCCCCAGGCATAGGAGCAGAGCAAAGATTAAGAGCTGAAGATGGAAGATGGAAGCTGAGAAAAGCCCTCAGGATACCAGCCACAGCCTTCAACACAAGGCAATGCCAGCGGAGTTTGAAGCTAGGGGTGCCGTGCGTGGAACCAGGGCAACAATAAAACCTATATCCAGCTCAGGTATTGACTGGACTGACTTCACGTGCCATACTCAAAGCGTTATAGATGAAACGGGGACCCATATACGAGAGCTCAGTCTCTACGAGTCTACAATAGTCAGCACTCAAAAATTATTAGACACGCACAAACTCTGACACATCATCTTCAAACTGCTAAAAGTCAAAAGTAAAAATAAATTCTTGAAGGCTACCAGAGATAAAAATATATGACACACAGAGTAACAATACAGGAGATTACAGAAGATCTCGTCAGAAAATATGCAACGTTAAATACGATAGAGGGATTTTTTGCCATATTACCCTTATTTCAATTACCTGTAATTGTCATTGTTGCTCCCAGATTATCTTCCAAGTATCTGTACATTTCTTAAACCATTGAATATTGAGAATTGAATTTATGCTCTTTCTCTCTTGACCCTTTCAAATGAGATGCGTTTGCCACTTCAACCCACAAGATTCAAGCAGCCGAAAGAAAAGACTATCTCGTTCTGCCTTATGTTCTCTATAGGCACTAAAACAGTGCTTCTCACACAGGAGGCATCAATCAATCAGTTTGCAAGTGAAATTGAAATTGTTCTTGTATTATATTTATTGTCTTGTATTTCATATCACACTTTTCCCTTCTTTATTCAATCTTTTCATAGCTATCTAATCCTATCCTATATGTGTTCATCTTCACTTGCAAAAAGAAGTAATCTAAAAAATTCTGCAATGAGTTTGCAAATATTATACAATTTTTTAATCAGTAAAAACTTTTGCTTTGATTGATAGCTTTACTAGGAAAAATCAGGTTCCACATTTCAGTATATTTTATTCAATTATGGTGTTTTGCAAGAAGAGTTTATAATTAAGTTATGCTAGGTTAAAAAAAAGTAGTAACAAGCCCTTTCGGAAAATCTTATGTGAAGCTTCTGTATTTTGGCAGAGTCTTGAGTCCATGTGTTAGAGGAACATTTGTTGATAAGTCAGAGTCTATATCTTTTCGGTTTGGTCAAGGTTAAGAAAGGACTTTAATTTAAATGGAAATGTTATGATAAATAAAGATCAAGCACCCTTTAACAACGAATTCAATCATTCATCAAATGTTTATTAATTTCTTACTGCATGCCAGGTACTCTTCAAGGCATTTAAGATACACTGGTGAACAAAACAAAACAAGACAAAAATACCCATGCCTTCAAGGAGCTTAAATTTTGGCAAAGGAGGATGAAAGATAAGTAAGTAAATAATATAGCATGTTGGAAGGTGATAAATACTCTGGGGGGAGAAAGTGAAGCAGGAACAAAGGAAGGTAGCAGAAGTGGGTCCCATTGTATGAGGCACATGGAAGAGTAAGGTAGAGAAAAATTGTGGAATTTGTTGGAGAAACACAACAGATCAAATGAATAATCCATAGTTAGAAATCTTCCTATGAAAATATGACTATTTCATCTATTTGATGTTTTCTAATGATTATCCACTGTACTCATAACGTATGCTTACCTTATGCGTCAACTATCATATTCAATATCTATCCACAACCAAATATTTGCACTTATGCAAAATTCTAGTATGCATGCATTTATTTATGAATATCTTCCCGACAGCGGCAAGGATTACAACTCTAGGATGTATGGCATTCCACTGTCTCCCCGTGGGGATAATTAGAAAAAGAGAAAACTGGGATTTGGGTACAGAAATGGGGCAAAAAGCAGATGGCAAAGCAGGAGTCAAGTTTCCTTACAATGAAGTCTTCTGAGAAGTAAAGGACATGAAGAGGATACAAGAGCAGGACTTAGAGCTTCTTAGAGCCTCCTGTTTTAAGAAGGGAGTTAAGAAATGTGTAGGTAAAATAAATCTTATTTTAAATATCTCTAAATATCTGTGTGTCTGGAGCCAACCAACCACTGCCCACCAATGGAGATGCCAAAACACACCCGAAGCAATGAACTAAGCCCAGGCCAGGGCCCCAGCTCTGAAGGGAAAACACTCAACTTGAGAGGAGGTGTGGACCGCCCTGCCTCCTGAGTGGTGATAAAAGACTTAAGAACATGTATATGTATAACAGAATCACTTTGCTGTACACCTGAAACTAAAACAACATTGTTAATCAACTAGACTCCAATATAAGATAAAAGGTTAAAAAAAATTTAAAAAAGAACGCCTACTCTGGAGCCAGGGCACGTCCCCTGCTTACAAACCCCACGATCTCGGTCAGTTGTTAGGCCCTGCAGGGCTTGCTTCAGCTTTCTCTTTATGAAGTGAGGATAATAAGAGGGTACCTACTCTTACGGGTGGAAGGAGGGTTAGATGAACTGATGAACACAAGACACGTAAAGCATCAGAAAAAGTGTCACAAAGTCGTTGTGCCCATCACCGTTTTAGGCTCGGAGGACAGAGTGGGCAAAACCAACTTCAATCTACAACTTCTGGAGCTGACATTCAAGCTGGGAGGAAGCAGGCAATAAACAGAATCAATAAGTAAATTAATTGGGATGTTACATAATATATATGTCTGGGGGAAGAATTAAGCAGGTATGAAGGATGGGAGACGGAGGGCTGTAATTTTGAGTACGGTAGTCATGGAAGGCCCCACCAGGGCACGCATGAGCAGAGACTCAGTCCACAGGGAGAGGCCAGAGTGTTCCGGTTGGAACCAACTGGGAGGAGGGGTCGCAGAACAATGGTGGGCGGAGCCATGAGAGCCAGACAGGCACCTAAGAACTTGGGAATTTACTCTTCAGGACTGGGTGCCCGGGAGCCTGTGAGCAGAGTTAAGTGCTTGCCTCACGTTTCAGAAACATCCCTCTGGGTGTTGAGCTGGGGCCACCAAGGAGAGAAGCAAGGGGACCAGTAGGAGGCGATCACTATAATCCCAGAAAAATATAACCCGGGCCAAGTGCAAGGTGGTGCCCAGGTGGTATTGGCAGGTGAGAGCAGTGTGACTCTGCATCTACTCTGAGGGTAAAACAAGCGGAGCTATTTTCAACAGGGCCCGTGACGTTCAGTGTCTGTCACTTGATGAGTTCTTGTCACAGCAGACGAGAAAAGGTGGTGGGACACAGACAGCTAGAAACGGAAATGTTTGTTATCCCTGTCTTTACAATATTTTGCCAACCCAGATGTTCGATCTCTGATTCTGCAGAGGTGGACGATCTGCATGTCTGCGCCCCATAACATTACAACATCTACAATATATAAGTAAAGTTCAGTCAAAGTTTAATTAGCATATTTACATAGATTACAAAGTATTCCTATTTTCTGAGAGTAGAGGGGCTTAGGAATGTGCACCAAGTCTGACGATAAAAGTTCTTCTTGGACTTGCAGGCTGAAAACATCAGCAGACGTGAGCTGAGTCTGTAAGGGTCAGCCCTGAATCCTTGTCAGCAATGCAACCATAACTAAAGCAAAATCTACCCAGAAACTGCAATATGTGATTTGTAGGACTGTGTCATTAGTCACAAAGTTTCATTTTGTTTCCATTTCAGGGCTTCATAGTTTCTGTGAAATGTACAGAAACGGGAGCGGCTTCAAAGTTAGCAATAGTATCAAAATTGCTAACTCTCCCTGCTGCCTGCATCAAAAATTCACTTAAACTGCAGTAAGTATGCTTTAGGTTAGACATGTGGAACAATGTTTCTGTAGAGAGGTAATCATATCTGCAAAAAAGAGTCATCTTTCTTGGAGAAATTTAAGAATTTCTGGAGGTGTCTGAGGGGGGGATAAAAATTCCAAAAGCAGAAGAATCCTCTTGCATAGTTTCAAGGCTGACCCCCCCAGGATACAGAAAGATAACTTTGCTTTGCTGACAGAGGGAGGAGGACATGACACCAAGAAGCCTCCATAGAGGGTGACCGAGGCAGTGCAGGACCTCCAGCCCGTGACAAGCAGGTGACAAGGCCAGGCCGCGCCACACACTTTTCTCTAGCGGTGCTCCTTTCCAAGGACGCTAATATATAAACCTGGATTCCAAACATATGTTAAAACATGTCTTTGCATATTAACATCTCCTCGTCCTTTTTTCAGGAATCATAACTGGTTTTAGTTTAAACAGCTCTACACAATGGAAGCGATTCCAGACAATTCCCGTATTTCATGAATATTTGTTTCCGCAGAGGGGGCCACATAGCACTCAATCAAGTTGTATGAATCAATGCTTGAATTTGTGAAATCATGAAGGTGCTCTGATCAGGCTCTTGGGTGCAAGGGACAGAAATCTATTCGAACTGCCAAAGGAGAGGTTTTATGAGGACCCTACAGGCCAGAACTCAGACACACAAGGCTGGCGTCGAAGCGTCTCTCAGTCCCCAGGGGCTACCCGGCATGTCTCACCTCAGCGTGTCTGCAGATACACACCGTGTCCTCTCTGTCCGGCTTCCCCTGGCCTTTCTCCCGTCCCTGTAGCATCACATACGGTCCCTGCCCTCCCAGAGTCCCTCACCCCGCCCTGGGTGTCACCTGCAGCTTGGCGGGAAGTTCCCACGCACCCCTGGGCCCCTCTCCTGAGATCTCTCTCTGGCCACAGAGGCCCGCTGGCTCCTTCAGGGGCACCAGGGTCATGATGCACCCCCAGAAGCAACCCTCAACCCACGCAAGATGGAAGTTGGCGATAACTACCCCAGCTTCCATCCTGCTGGGTGGGATCATTCAGGGCTGGGTCCAGGCTCCCTGAGCGCCCCAGCTGCCCACAGCAGACATGCAATATGCTTTCAGTTAGGCATTCCCTGGGCTCAGGTGTCCATCCTGTGACACTGAGGGCTGCTGCCCACTCAGGGGCGGGTGTGGGATTCCCTCTGAAGGAGATCACCGCAATTACTGATATTGCCAAAGCAAGTATCTGGGACTTGACCTTCACAATAGTTATCGTGAGTTATTATTATCACCTCCCGTTTTGAAAGAGGGAAACTGGAAGACATTAAGGCACTAACACAAGGGTAACCTTCCACCTGGCCTCCCTGGCCCTGCCAGGGCAGAGACGGAAAGGTCACCTGTATTAGCCTCTGGTCAGGGATAGGAAGGTCCCATCAAATACTTGGGGTGCCTCTTTGTAATATTCTGGGTAACATGCCAATGAGAGTTAACTTAGCTCCAAAAGCCATTGTTCTGCACAAGCCAAGGAAACTTGAAAGTATGTGATTTAGACTAGGGGAAATGAAAAGTCATGCCCTAAACCTTACAGGTGAAAAGGAAATACAGTAGCCAAATAGGCTTATTATTGTACAAATGTGAAGAGTAATGTTCTCAGAAAGAATAAGCTAATAGTTACATTTCTGAAACAACTAGATAATAACTGTTCAGCCATCTTACAAGAATGTAAACCAATTTATTTGTGTGTAAATTCCTTGAGATTTGAAAAATCAAATAGGTCAGTTTCACTTTACTACCTGAAGAGAAGTTCACCACTAGTTTCTCATTTCTGCCAAGGACTCTGAGTTCAGTATGTTTGGAAAGTGTAGGAAAATGTCTAGCAAGGCATTGTCTGGAGAGAGGGAAAACCTGAATTACTTTCAATGAACCGAGAGAATTTGAAATGGAAGATACAGTGAAGCAAATAATTACCTGGAAATAAATTTTAAATATACAATTGCTTATACGATGCTTGCATTTCAGAAAAGTCTAACATAAATTCTTAAAAGACCAGAGAATAAGAAATCTAGACAAAACTTAGGTTAAAAGATAATTTTCTTAACTAAAAATGAGGAGTGTGAGTTCACAAGTAAAAAGTCACATCCAATATTTACACCATTTTGAGCAGGGCTGGTCTAGGTTTGAGCCCCAGAACATAGTCCTGCACTAAGCATGCCTCCCCCACCCTTTGGCTCTGTAATAGGGAAGAACAAATCTGACTCCATATTAGATCTGTCTTTTACTTTAACCTTTGTATTCTATTGCTTTCGCTTTGCTTTAAGAATGTTGCCTATAGCCTGAAATATACAGGATAGCTCATTCTCAAGGCTCTGACCTTTAAGGATAACACAATTTTCACTCATACAGAGATAAAAAGTTGCAGAACAGAGAAGAACATTTGTCTTCTTGGAGGTTTACAGGAACACGTGACCTGACCTACATGAACAGCTGCAAGAACAAAGGATTCCTGCACAAGAAGTTTGCAACTACCAACCACTCCCCTCCCTCACCTGGTCTTTAAAGATGCTTTACTGAAACCAGTTGGAGAGTTAGGGGTTTGGGGGGGGATGAGCCCCCCGTTCTCCTTGCATGGTCCTGCAATAAACCTTTCTCTGCTCCAAACTCCACACTTCGGTTTGTTTGGCCTCACTGTGCGTCAGGCATAAGAACTTGCGTTCAGTAAAAGCTCTACCTGCGTTGTGGGTCAGAGCTTCGCTCCTGTGGTCAAGGTTAGCTTCCCTATTCACTCGTTCACACAGTCACCCAGCAGACATGCAGGGATTCCTCTCTGTCTTTGCTTCCTGTGGCTGCTGTCACAAAGTACCACAGACTGAGTGGCTTAAACAACAGAAACGTATGCTCTCACAGTTCTGGAGGCCAGAAGCCAAAATCAGGGTGTCGGCAGAGCCAGGTTCTGTCCCAGGCCGCTCTCCTAGCTCCTGGCGGTTTCTTGGCTTGTTCTCCCTGTGTGTGGGTCTGTGTCCAAAATTCCCCTTTGCATAAGGACACAGTCATACTGCATTAGGGCCCACCCTATGACCTCATCTAAACTTAATAACCTGCAAAGACCCTAGTTCCAAATAAGTTCACATTCTGAGGGACAGGGGATTAAGAACTCAACATCTTTTGGGAGAACACAGTTCAACCCATAACGTCACCAAAATGCATTACGTGCTATGAAGATACTGAAGGCAACAGGTATGCTTATGGCTCCTCTCCTCAAGGAGCAACCCCTCTTGTGGGGGGACACTGACCCATAAACAGAAAATCACTGCATCTGTGACAATGTGTACACAGGGGGGGCTTTGTGCCCCTAGGACGTTTTCCTAGACAAGGTGAACACCTGATTCTTAAAGACGGATCCTACTTACTGTAGCAGGAAGGATGGGCAGGCTGTTCTAGGCTGAGAAACCTTCCCTGTGACATCAAAGCAGAGATGGCGTGATGCTCTGCGGGGCCAGGAATGGGTGCTTGTGACGGAGAGCGTGAAACGGGATGAACAGGGGACCAACGCAAAGGACCAAGAGCAGTGTCAGGTGTCCTGGACCAACGCCTGATGCCAGCCCTTCAGCTGGATGCGAGGAGGTCAGAAGACAGTGGCTCTAAACACTTTGGAGAGGAAAGCGATGAAGTGAAGAAGGCCCCAAGCAGTACAGCCTGAGTCAATGTGGCTCAAATAAGAAAACACACTGAGAAGGCAGAGGTGGGTGGCCTTCGGGAGACTGTGGTCAGGTCAGTTCACCGTCCGCGTGCCCTCCTCCTCCCTGTGCCCTATGTGCCTCTGTGTGTCTATGCTGCTCTCTCGTTGTCCTTCTTCATCATTGCCAGAAAGTGGTCAGCAGCAACTGAGCAACTTGCCTCCCTGTTGACCTTCGGGGGCCAGAGGACACTGCTCCCAACCACACAGTAGCATCCTTGGCTTTCATCTGATTGGTCCACTGTGGGTCTTGTTCCCACCCCTAGACAGTAAGAGTCCCCTATACCAGGCTTCAGCCTGAGTTCCTGACCAAATACTGGGGAGGGATGAAGTCAAGAGCACCAGCTCAGCCATCAGAAGAACTAGGGGAACTTATACAAATTTCTAATACCCAAGTCTCACCAATCTCTCAATTTAAGTAGTCCAGGTTGAAGCTCAGGCACCTATTTTTTCTTAATTTCCCTCAGAGGAGTCTAACATTCATATAAAATTGAGACCCGTTGGCACGGTCGAATTTGGGATCCACTCTTGAATGTAGAAGGACGGTCTGGTCTGCCACATTACAAGGGCTATGGCGGAGGAGGGGTGGGTACTGTGGAAAAAAATTAAAAATCAAAAGTATAAAACAATTGCAAAACACGGATTCTTTTAGGAAGGCAGAGTGGGTAACAGATGCTGGGTAGGCAGCCCACACTACAGCAGAGTAAAATCAAGGGAAGTTTGTTCTCTTTCCTTGCTGTATGTTTGTTTGCAACATGGATAACTTGGCCATGTTTACAAGTTAAGGGAAAAGACCCAGGAAAGGAGCGATTACAGATAAAGGATAGAGAGTCTGATTGATGGGGCAAGGTTATTGAAGAGTCAGCAATGGGTATCTCCAGAGGCTTAGAGCGCACACAAATTAAATGCTCAGAGAAGCGCTGTTAACGCACCGTTGAGTCCCTTGTAAATAAGAGTAGATTCTGAGATCCAAAAAGAGCTGCTGCTTAGCAACTGGAAGTTATAAGTAAAGAGGCAGTGAGTCTTGGAGAGTGCTCGATGAGGACACTCTTAAAATCAATAGTTATTTCCTCCTTTCCTGGAAGGCAGTGCTCTTGCACTTTCTGTTTGCAGCTCAGAACAGTTTTGCATCCTTAGGACATTGGAAAACCCTTCAGAGTGCCCTGACTCTTACTATTCCAGGCAAGAAAGGTACAAGAATAAATCTACAACACACACTGATAGCAGAATTTAAAAACTCATCTTGGAATTAAAATGCTGTTAAGTGTTTCAAGAAGAAAACATGGGAGAAATGGCACATCCAGAGACCAAATTAAATAGTTCTTAAGGTCATAAATTTTGAATGAATTAGATCCAAGGGATTTTGTATATATTTGAACATAAAACATAATATCCATTTAAATATTATAACTAGAAGGCTGAGCTGAGAGCCAAAGCTAAGCGAATTCGGATGATGAAGTAATAATTTTAGATCAAGTCTCCATGATAACAATCAATGGAGACTGAAAAATCATAGTTTACTCTTGCAAAAATGTTCCTCTTTACAATTTATTTTTACATTTATGAAGGGACCTAGAGCAAATTAGAATATGGGACCAAATTCAAGTTAAGATGTTCAGCATTCTGAACAGAATGCTTTATTCAACATTATAAAGATGAAGACATATTATAAATCAGTTTTAAATGAGCTCACTAACTGCAAGTGCAAATTAATGAAGTTTATAAAAATAGTTCACAAAAAAAAGACTATGGTGTTTGATTAAAGTTATTGCTAGTTCACTCATTCTGCTAATTTGGTCAATGTTTTTAATTCAAGTTTTAAGACTGTTATTCAAAATATGCAAAGAACTTTTAAAACTAAACAATAAGAAGATAAACAATCCAAATAAAAAATGGGCAAAAGATCTTAATAGATACCTCATCAAAGAAGATATAGAGATGGGAAATAGCATATGAACAGATGCTCTACATCATTTGTCATCAGGGAAATGCAGATTAAAACAACAATGAGGTACCACTACACACCTGTGAGAATGGCCAAAATCCAGAACACTGACAACACCAAATGCTGATGAGGATGTGGAGCAACAGGAACTCTCATTTCTTGCTGGTGGGAATACACAATTGTGCAACAACTTTGGAAGGAGTCTTGCAGTTTCTGACAAAACTAAATATACTCTTCCCAAATGACCCAAATGTGCATATGACTGTTTGTAACAACTTGATTCATAATTTCCAAAAGTTGGAAGCAACCAAGATTTCCTTCACTAGGTGATGGATAAATAATCTGTGATACCTCCAGACAACGGAATATTATTCAGCATTAAAAAGACATGAGCTGAACTTCCCTGGTGGCGCAGTGGTTAAGAATCCGCCTACCACTGCAGGGGGCATGGGTTCGATCCCTGGTCTGGGAAGGTCCCACACGCTGCGAAGCAACTAAGCCCGTGCGCCACAACTACTGAGCCTGCACTCTAGAGCCCGTGAGCCATAACTACTGAGCCCACACGCCACAACTACTGAAGCCCGTGTGTCCTAGAGCCCGTGCTCTGCAACAAGATAAGCCACCGCAATGAGAAGCCTGTGCACTACAACAAAGAGCAACCCTTGCTCGCTGCAACTAGAGAAAGCCTGCGTGCAGCAAAGAAGACCCAACACAGCCAAAAAATAAATAAATACAAGTAAATAAAAAATTAAAATTAAAATTAAAAAAAATAAGAGCCAGAAGAAAAAAATGCACTACATAAAACATTTTCTACAAAGAAAGAAAGAAAGAAATGAGCTATCAAGCCATGAAAAGACATGGAGGAAATGTAAATGCATACAACTAAGTGAAACAAGCCAATCTGAAAAAGCTACATACTGTATGATTCCCGCTATATGACATTTTGGAAAAGGCAAAACTATGGCGCAGTAAAAAGATGAGTGGTTGCCAGGGGTTAGGAAATGAATGAATAGGCAGAGCACAGAGGATTTGGGGGACAGTGGGTGAAACTTCTCTGTATGATACTATAATGGTAGATGCATGTCATTATACCCGTGGAATGAACAACACCAAGAGTGAACCCCTAAGGTGATGATGTGTCAACATAGGTCCATCGATTATCCTAAGTACACCACTCTGTTGGGGGATGTTGATAATGGGGGAGGGTGTGCCCGTGGGGGGGGCAGGGGGGATACAGGAAATCTCTGTACCTTCCGCTCAATTGTGCTGTGAACCTAAAACTTCTCCAACAAATCAAGTCTATTAAAAAAGTGAATAACTATATTCATAAATATAGATAAAATATCCCTACCCTTGGGACTTTAAATCATTGGTTTTAATGCAAGAAATACCATGGAGACAGAGGAGTCTGGAGAATAATCTTGAGGACCGGTAAAGAGAGCATTGCTGGAGCCCTTGGATCCCAACCAGCCTCAAGTCCCCACCCACCCCTACCCCTGCCACCAGCCTGAGGCCAAACACACCCCTGGACTTACCTATAAAACAAGCCAATAAAAGATCCTTTTTTTATGATACTCATTTAGGTTGCTTGCTACCCCTTGAAAAAAGTTCTATACTTTCAAGTGTCGTAATTGATAATTCTCACCAACACAAATACTCATAAAATCGAAGTAAAGTAGCAATGGAACAAAGATCACTGGTGGACACACATTTACTTCTTGTATCAGCTTAGTGTTTGCTTCAGGTCTACCACTATGGTTGAGAGGCGAAAGGGCTTCAGCTGTGCATAAAAACATAAGCAGCACTGCTTTATCAAGTATAAAATGCCTACAAAACAGGTCCTTGCAATACTTAAAATATTTATACCTGCATTTATAATTAGAGTTTGCATTTGATGTCACTGGATCTGTAAGCCTTGCTCTAATGTAAATAGAAAATAAACTTAATTCCTTAGAAAATCCATTCTCACCCGTTTTTTTCCTCTAGCACACACAAGGTAGTTTTATGCACACAGACTATCTTATGGTGGGGTGGAGGGCGGGGAAGAGCAGATTTAATACTCTGACCTCAGCCCTACTCCCTCACTTTCCGTATCAAAAAACAAAGCCAATTGCGAGTGAGAGCGATGCGCTAATGGGGTAAGTTTTCACACGCCTGAGTACAACATGGTCATTCTCCAGCTTCGTACCTTATCGCTGGTGTACCACTCTTCTCAGACTTCTCCATCCACCCCGTGTCGGTGTTGGGACAACAGACCAGCTCGCGGAGCCAACATACCTCACCCCCTCACACTTCAGTCCCAGGAACTCCAGGACTTGGAAGGATCACCTCTCCCCGAGCAGCGTCAGGGCGCCCAGGGATTCTTGACAATGTTCTGAGTCAGTTCTCAACACAGCGACCCCTTCACCGCGCACCAGGGGAGATGAACGCAGGAGCTGAGCCAGCTGCTAAACGTCAGAGCCCACCTGCCCCAGCGCCACCCCTGCCTGATCTACACACCAGCCCTTGGAGAGCCCCCCGGGGCTGCTTGAACCACAGCTGCGCCCCCCCGCCCCCGCCAGAGTCTCTATTCCAACAGGTCTCAACAATTAGGTCTGAGAATTTGCACTCCTAACACGTTCCCAGAGGTGCTGAGCCGCTGGTCAAGGACCAGACTTGGAAAACGACGTCCAGCCATACAGCTTGCTAGCACGTCACAAGGCAATGAGGATTCCAAGCTGAGCATAAGAAAGGGAGATCTGGTTAGGAAACAGACAAGTCACGCTAATACTAACATTTACTGAGCATTTACTGTAGTCCAAGTCGTATGTTAGCGCTTAACCTTTATTTTTCAACTTAATCCCGAAATATGTGAAGGAAGGATTCTCACTGTTGCCATTTCACAGATGGAGAAACTGAGAGATGTGGAGCCACTGGTCCCGGCCACGTCGGGGAGCGTGGCAGCCACCACCGACTGCCCGCAGAGCTCGGCTGCTCTCTGGCACTCCCTACCCCCCACCATCCGGGCTGGAAATGCCAGATCCTTTCCTTGGAGATCACCCTGGGCTCAGTGTCCCTGCTCCTTTCACCATGGTCTCCCTACAAGATGCCCCACTTTTGGGGTCCAGTGATGTCTCCCTCCCCTCATCCCTTTGGCCAAGGTATGCAAACATTTCAAAAGTCCCAGCCCTGGGAGACTGCCCCAGCCTAGCAGGTCCCCGACCCCAGCACCTCTGTTAGTAAACTGTCCTCAGAATATCCTGTTCTGAATGGGCCTCCTTCCTGTAGCACCAGCCTCTCTTGCAGCTAGAGTTCGAGCACCTACCCGATTCCGTCCTGTGATTTCTGGTGGGAAGTCTGCCGATTGCTCCTCGGAAGGATTTTCCTCCTGATACAAAAGCGAGGGGTAACATGAAATGCCTCTCTTCTTTGGCCAATTTACCATGAGGGAAGAAATCTAAATATGAAACCAAAATACTAGGACAGCAGAACCATGGACAGAACCTGGGTACCGAGGACACTGGAGCCACTGGATCAGCTCTAAACTGCCCGCTTCTGGGCTTCCTGATATTTAAAATAATACATTCTTAGATTTACTTAAAAGGTATAAAAAAGTGCAGAGAGTTCCTAAGAACCTTCACCCAGATTCCCCTAATGTTAATACCTTATGTGACTACAGTGCATTTGTGAAAACTATGAAATTAACACTGGTCCACAACTGGTATCTAAACTACCAGCTTTGATTGGGTTTCACCAGTTTTTCCACTACTGTCTTTGTCCTATTCCGGGATCCAATCCAGAATTCCACATTGCCTTTTACTTTTTTTTTCCCCACGCTTTCTGTGCCCTCACTTAAAAAAAGATGTCTTTGCTGTCCAAGCTCATGAAAATATTCTCTTGTGTTCCCTCTGGTGGCTTATTGTTTAGCATTTATGCCAAGTGTAGACCCATCTCTAATTGATTTTCCTGGACGGTGTGAAGTAGAACTTGAGAAAGCACTTTCCCCTTACATATACTCAGCTATTCTAACACCATTGGTTGAAGATATTTTTCCTTCGCCATGGGATTGCTTTAGCATCCTTTTCAAAAACACTGACCATATATGAGCGAGTCTATTTCTGGTCTCTACTTTTTGTCATTTTACCAATACCATACTCTCTTGATCAACTTTATAGTAAGTTTTGATGTCAGGTAAAGTATGTCCTTGATTCTTGGTCCTTCACTTTTCCAAATAAATTTTTAAATTGTCTTTTCAATGTTTAGAAAAAAAATTATCCCCAAAATTTTTATACCCACCAAAGAGGAGCTGGAGAGAGGAACTCTAATAATTGATATGAGCTATCTTTCTACCAGATGGATAAGGGCTTCAGAGCCAAATTTAATTTGACTTAGAAATAAAGCAACTTGGCATTCCATGTGTGTGATGGAGCAAATTACACGTTCGTGCTCACCTGCCACGTTGTCGTGCCACGCAGACCCTCAGGCTCCATGGGCTCAGGCAGTGACCCTCTGTTTGGCTCATGTGTGTGCAGCCAACCACAGTCCCTGGCACACAGGGCAGGATGTCTGCTCACACACCCACAAAGTGCAAGCAAACTGTCCGTTAAGAAGCTCGACTCTGAAACAAAGATTTGCCCCTAAGAAGACTATCAGGTAAAGAAGTTCTGTTTCTTTTTGGTTTGTTTTTTTTTTTTAAATGAGGGCTTTTTTTTTTTTTTTAATTTATTTATTTATTTATTTATTTTATTTATTTATGGCTGTGTTGGGTCTTCGTTTCTGCGCGAGGGCTTTCTCTAGTTGCGGCGAGCGGGGGCCACTCTTCATCGCGGTGCACAGGCCTCTCACTATCGCGGCCTCTCTTGTTGCGGAGCACAGGCTCCAGACGCGCAGGCTCAGTAGTTGTGGCTCATGGGCCCAGTTGCTCCGCGGCATGTGGGATCTTCCCAGACGAGGGCTCGAACCCGTGTCCCCTGCATTAGCAGGCAGATTCCCAACCACTGCGCCACCAGGGAAGCCCCTCTTTTTGTTTTTAATAGGAGAGATTTAGACATTTTTACCCTGATATGAAGGAACTGATGGAAAAGGGCTATCTGACAATATACGGAAATAAGACACCGCTGAGTTGAGGGGCCAGGGAAGGAAAGAGCAGGATGAGGATGTGGGCAGAAAAGTCTCCCACATGGAACGAGCTTGGACTCCGGAGGCTACACAGGAGCACTTGGGAGCAGGGCCCCGGAGCCAGACAGCACGGCTTGGCCGCAAGGTTCTGTGAACTTGGGCGAGTCCTTCACCTCCTGTGCCTCGGTTTCCTCATCTGCGGGGCTGGGATCGTAACAGCCTCTTCCTCTGTTTAGAACAGCGAGCCTGGCACTGGGCTCTTAGTGTGATCATGACACTTGCTAAATTCGAGGAAGGTGGTAACGATGGATGCGAAAATGGATGATTTTGTCATCACAGAGCAGGACATAAAGATGGCTCTGATCAGATGGCTTCCGATCTTGGTTGTTTTCTTTTGTTTTTTTAAATTTTATTGGCGTATAGTTGATTTACAATGTTCTTTCAGTTTCAGGAGTACAGCAAAGTGATTCAGTTAGACATATATTTACATATATCCATTCTTTTTCAGATGATTTTCCCATATAGGTTATTACAAGATATTGAGTAGAGTTTCCTGTGCTCTACAGTAGGTCCTTGTTGGTTATCTATTTTATATATAGTAGTGTGTATATGTTAATCCCAAACTCCTGATATATCCACCCCCCCTACTTTTCCCCTTTGGTAACTGTAAGTCTGTTTTCAATATCTCTAAGTCTGCTTTTGTTTTGTAAATAAGTTCATTTGTATCATTTTTTAAAATTGTTTCCTGCCAAGTGGGAATGAAGGTCAGTAGCAGAAACTGAAGCTGCATGGAAGAAGTGGGGGCTCTGGAGGTGTCCTGTGGCTCAGGACAAAGGGAAGGGTCTCTGAGTCACTGGCCCAAGCCGAGGTCTGTTGTCCACGAAAGGCACAGTGTGGACCTCCACGGTGATACATCTGACCTGATTTCCACAAGCAGGTAAGGACGTGGATTCACCTAGATGGACCATCTTGGTGCCTGGGCCCCCAGCCACCTACAGCTGAGACTCAGTATTCTCATCTGTAAAATGGGAACAAAATGTGATTTTCCTGAAAGAAGGGCTCTCCAGATGCTTTCGAGAGGTTCTAATCAGCTCTGAGAACCATGAGAAGTTTGCACGTTGCCTCCTCCTCCTTCAGAATGCTGTTACCTATTTACAAGTTGGCCCCCAAAAATTTCAGATGGAGCTGGCTGTGCTCCAGCCAACCATGTGGGACAACCAGCCTGATCCCTTACAGTGAAAACATACACATCCACGCACTTCAGAACCCCACTCAAGCAGGCACACACCTTAAAAAATAATTTCAACTTTCTTGCTGTTTTAATTAAATAAAGTAGTACTAATAGTATACACTCTGTGTACAATTGACAGGTGAATAAATTCATGATTACTTAAAAACTGAAGTCTAATTGTCTCAATTGCTGTTATTCCAAACAGAAATCAATGCTTTGTACTTGCTGAATGCTACACAAGATCCATGTGCCAAGTCACACAGAATTCAGATGAAAAACCCATAAAACAAATGGGCACGACATAAATGGGTAGCCAATAAGCAATTAAAAATAGTTATTGAGTATCTACCACATGCGAAAAATATAGAGAAGGGGGGAAAAGAATAGCTAACATGCATATTTTAAGATGCTTGATCTTGTTAATAAGAAGACATTAAATGGCCAGATAAAATTTATTTTTAAAAGCTCAAGTAAGAATCTTAAATTAACTAAAAACTCATAATTCCCTCCCACTCCACTCTCTCCATTTCCCCAAAACCCATGCTTCCCACAGTCAGCTCCTGTCTGTTGCTCAGACAAAAAGCCTTAAAGTCGCCTTAGATTCCTTGCTCCCCCTCCAGCGTTAGATCCAAACCATCAGCAAATCCTGCCATTTCCCCTTCAAATCTGCTTTCCTCTACCGCCAGTTTCTAGCACATCTGACCACTTCTCGCCGCTCCCAAGTTTCCTGGCTGGCTCGGCAACACCTCCTGCCTGTATTCCTGGAAAACTCTCCTCGTGGGGTCCCTGTGTAGAAGGTTTCTGCCCTGGGGCCTGTATCAGCCATGGTTCTCCAGGGAAAGGTACCCGTAGGATATACATGTTAAAATGAATCTTTAAAGGAATTGGCTCATGCCGTGTGGAGGCTGGCAAGCCTGAAATCTATAGGACAGGCCAGCAGATTGGAAACAGGTGGGAGTAGATGCTGCCATCTTGAGGCAGAACTTTTTTACAGAGAATCCTCAGTTTTTGCCCTTAAGGCCTTCAACTGATTGGGTGAGGCCCACCGGCATTAGGGAAGGTGATCACCTTTACTTAAAGCCAACTGATGGTAGATGTTAACCCCACCTACCACATACCTTTATACCAACACCGTAGCAGTATTTGATTAAATCCCTGGGCACTGTGGCCCGGACAGATGGACCCATAAAACTCACCATCCAAGCCCCCTACGCAGGAGACAGACTGGTCTTCTCTCCTCTGCTCTCACCCCCAGTGACTGCCTGTCGCCCTCACAGTAGAAGCCCTGCCCTAACTCCGGGCATCTCTCCCTGCTCCTTCTCCCTTGCTTCCTCCTTTCTGCTGCGTTTCCCTCCTTGCTGAGCCTATTCTTGGGATGATAGCATGAGCAGTACTGGATGTACACCCCTGCTGTGTCTTGAAGTCCCACGTCCTTCTGTTTCCAGGGCCTTTGCACGTGCTCTCTTTCTGCCTGGAATGCTTCCACCACCCCCTTGTATGATTTCACCTCTCTTCTTTAGGGTGTCTGCTCCAATATAATGATAGGAGGGAGAACTTCCCTCACCGCTCTATGTGAAATGGCATCGTCCTGACCATCCTCCACACACCCTGTCTCCTTTCCTCTGCTTTACTTTCACTCATAGCACTAATTGCCATCTGACATATTCACCAATTTACTGGTGAGGAACGGGTCA
The DNA here is from genome assembly GCF_028021215.1 of Eschrichtius robustus. Classification (NCBI taxonomy): domain Eukaryota; kingdom Metazoa; phylum Chordata; class Mammalia; order Artiodactyla; family Eschrichtiidae; genus Eschrichtius; species Eschrichtius robustus. The sequence goes on along the minus strand of NC_090832.1, from coordinate 3,784,960 downwards.
GGAACTGGTCAAGAACTGGGGTTCCTGAGCCCAGGACTCCTGGGGCTTTGTATTTGGCATCTACAGCTGTGTCTCCATCATGTAGGATAACGCCCAGCACACAGTATGTCCTCAATAAATAATTGTGAGTAATGATTGAATTAGAAATAATAACTCCAATAGCTGCTAGTTACAAAGAGGTGAAATGGGTATTTTATGGTTGATAAGGGTTTAATTTTGGTACAACCAAATTGCAGTTTCATGATTTGGGCCAATTTTAACAAATCCAGAAAAAAATTAATGCATGTACCATTTTACATAGAAATCCTACTTTGAATAGTTTATCTTAAAAAACTACCGTCTCAAATAAAGGTTGTTCATGGCAGTTGCAAACGTCCATTTCATTGCAAAAAGATTTTGAGAACAAGCTAAGAGTCAGTAATCCATGAGAGAATAGTTAAATCAATTAAAATATAGCCACACCATAGAATACGATGTAGCCATTCAAAAAAAAAGCAGATTTTCATGTTCTTATTTAAAAAGATGACGCTAGTATAATGTCAAATAAGGACAAGTTTCAAAGCTATTATAAGTTGATCCAGTTTTGTTAAAATATGTATGCACTTATTAATTTATAGTTATAATTAATTTATCATTAATTATTAATATAAGTGCACAAGCCTATTATATGGATATATATATGCACCAAACACAAGTATACATAGAAAGACATCCAGAAGGCCATCCCTTGAGTCAATATTATGAGTATCTTTGGGAGATAGATCCCTGGGATGATAGCATGTGTAGTATTATCTCTACAATCAAGATAAAGGTTTAACACTACACAGACAAGATTAAAAGCCAAGATTCATGTCAATTCCAATATGCAAGTTAGACCCATGAGCAGACTGTGGTCTAGAATTTTGCCTTCCATGGAAATGTACATAGTGAATATGTTTTGCCTAGATGGTTTTACCACCTCACGTGGTGAAGGTACAAAAGTAATCCTCTGCAGATGTTTCTATTGCACAGAGCATAAAGCAGGCTGGAGATGTGCTTCCTAGCTCCCTTCGGCCATGCAAACTCACGCAAACTCACGTTGCATGAGGGCTGTGGTGTGCTGGCTGCAGGGGAAAGGAGAACTCAGTGGGAGACACAGCGCCTGGTAAAGTGCCTACCAGGAGGGAACCCTCTCAGAAACACATGTGAGACACCTTCTCCTGCTCCCAGAAACACGTGGGGAGTGTCACCGGCTGAGATGCCCTGTCTATAAGCAGAAGCAACACGCAGGAATTTGAAGCTTGCCTGTTAGGTGACCTGTAGGAGAGAGAGGACTGGGGAACGTGGCTTTCGTGTGTAGAAGAGAAAGCGTGACCCATGGTCTCTAGTCACGGATGCCAGCACGCCCTGCTCACGCTTGGGATACCCCGCATCCACTTCCTTGGACTCCAGTGGCCACTTTCATCACAGAAAGCAATTGATTCTCCTGTTCCTTCCTCACTTCAAACTTAATGCTTAAGACATCTGTGTTATGACTCCGACTTCTCTCTACTATGATTCTCATTCCCTTTCAAAGCCAAGTATTCCTGCAGCATCTCTGATGGACCCTCCTGGCACCACCAAGCCCCTGGAGACCTTGCACTTGCTTCCTGTAACCTAACAGATGGGACTTGGACAGTTAAAGGTTTATCTAAATAAATCTATGTCATAAATACACTACCGTGTGTAAAACAGATAGCTAGTGGGAACCTGCTGTATAGCACAGGGAGCTCAGCTCGGTGCTCTGTGATGGCCTAGAGGGGTGGGATGGGGGATGGAGGAGGTCCAAGAGGGAGGGGATGTGTGTATGTGCATGGCTGATTCACTTTGCTGTGCAGCAGAAACTAACACAACATTGTAAAGAAATTATACGCCAATAAAAAATAAAAATATAAATAAATCTATGTCACCCAATAGACTCTTTCTGAAATGCTGTGAGATTTGCAATACAACCCAGTCTTCAGGGAGTGATGTCACCATCATTGTTGAATATTATGTCCCTCATTCTTCCCCCGTGACTCCACAACAACAATTCATGGTCCATCCACAGACAAAGGTGTCTCTGTGGAAGCTGTGGTATCCAGCACCATATGTCAAGGGACCCAGGAACAGCCTCGCCCATGCATGCATCTGGTGATGGGCAGGCAGACCTTGGTCCCAGGTGTGCACCCCGTTGGGGCCCATGAACCAGCGCCAGCCCCTCTCAGCCATGGGAGCCCTTGAAAAACACTGTCTTAGACAATCACCTACAGTCAAGGGAGTCTTGTGAAGTCCAGGTTTCCAGAGGAGAAGGTCCTGCACAACTTTGGAGCAAAAAATGTAAGTTTGGATGCACTTGCGTGGGTAAGAGGAGAAGTTTGACTTTCCCACATCATCCTTCTCCCAGGGCAGCCCAGCTGAGGGCCAAGACAGCTCACGATCTTCCACGGGGGAAGGTGTGAGCCAGTGAGGGCCACTTCTCTCTCACTCCATCCCGAGTACCAGATCGTGGCTGCAGGACTGGGGGCAGGAAGAGGCTGGGAGAGCGGTACTGTTCCTGGTAACTTCATGGTAACAAAGGACTCGAACAGGCCATCAGGCCTTTCTGACTCCTCTCTCCCACGGATAATGCTCATGAATCCTTTGGGTCCATCTTTTTCTCTCCTTAGACCATTTACAAATACTTACACCAGAGCCCCATAACGGGGCTATTCCACTCGTCACTTTATAAAATACATTTAAATTGTGAAACATTTTAAATAAGCAATTATTTATAAAATAATCTATATTTTGATCTATAAAATGAGAATGATAACTGTAATCTACCACATGGGGTCACGTGAGAATTAAATGAACACACGTAAAGCGCATAGACTAGCGTCTAGTATACGGTGAGTGTTGAATACGTGTTAGGTGCTAGCATAATAGCTGTACAGCAACGTATAGAAAATAATATAACCAATACTTGTGAATTCACTATCAGTATTAAACATACATTAGGAATGTATCTAGGAATATCTGCTTCAAATTTTTCTTTTTTAAAAGAAATGAAACATTACAGATATACTAAACCATTAAAGCCAGCTATGCCTTCTCTTTTCTTCCCTACAGCTAATCAGCATCTTAGAATTAGTGAGCTTCATACCAATGTGTGTTTAATTATATGTTTGTTTAATTTTATTGTTTATTTGTTTAATTTTATACTTAATTAATGATACCATGACGTATGTATCCTCTTGAAACTTGCTTTTTTCACCTAACATTATATTTTTGATATTTAGCAATGTTAACATATGTAGCTCTATTTCTTTTAACTGCTTTATAGTGTTCCATTGAAAGATTTCATCACCAGGACCATTACTACCCTACTCAGGAACCATTAAGTTGCTTCCATTTTCCACTATCACAGTTATACAGTGACCATTGATAGATAGGTATTCAGATGATTGATAGATGGATAGATAGAGATAGATGATAGACAGATAGATAGATGATAGATAGATAGATAGATAGATAGATAGATAGATAGATGATAGATAGATAGATAGATAGATAGATAGATAGATAGATAGATAGATAGATAATAGACAGACCAAACGAGAGAGAGAGAGAGAGAGAGAAATCTCCTTGGGTACCTGTACATGAGTTTCTTCTTTAGGGTCAGACTTTTTTTTTTTTTGGCCAGCCACGCAGATAATGGGATCTTAGCGCCCTGACCAGGGATCGAACTCGGGCTCTCTGCAGTGAAAGTGTGGAGTACTAACCACTGGACCACCAGGGAATTCCCTAGGGTCAACCTTTACGGTAGATCAGGATAGACTAGGTTATGCTGCAGTAACAAGTTAATCCTAACACCTGTTGGCATGTATAATATATATAGCCGTAATAAAGCTTACATCTTACTGATGTTGCAACAGGGAAATATTTATGTCACAATCCACACGCTGAGTAACAGCATCTCTGGGCTCACTTCCTTCCTGCCATGGAGCCACTCCCAAACTCTCTAAGGGAGACAACTTCCCATCCAGTCCCTGCATCCAGCTCAAAGTCCATGGTCACTGGGGGATACCCTGTAGTCTCTCCATCTGCTGATAACCAGAATAATTGCAATAAATGTACAAATGTGTTTTCATACAGAAAAGGTGAGAATAGGGCTTCCCTGGTGGCGCAGTGGTTACGAATCTGCCTGCCAATGCAGGCGACACAGGTTCGAGCCCTGGTCACGGAAGATCCCACATGCCCCGGAGTAACTAAGCCCGTGTGCCACAACTACTGAGCCTGCGAGCCACAGCTACTGAAGCCCGCGCGCCTAGAGCCCGTGCCCCACAACAAGAGAAGCCACCACAATGAGAAGCCTGCGCACCGCAACAAAGAGTAGCCCCCACTCATCGCAACCAGAGAAAGCCCGAGTGCAGCAACAAAGACAAAATGCAGCCAAAAATAAATAAATAAAATACCTAATTTAAAAAAATAAAGGTGCGCATAGAACATACACATAGCGGCCCTTGCTCTGCAGTGTCTTGAAGGCCTGCAGAGAGACACTGTAAGGGTCCCTAGCAAGCATCAGGGTGAAGTGCTCGGTTTAAGAACTGATTCTGCATCTGAATGGGGCCCTCTTGTTCATTGTCCTTGTCACTGGCTTGGCCCTCCTTCGTTCCCCACTTGGACACGTTTGAAGTGGGCTTCCCGGAACATGCTTCCTTGGGGGATACACGTTTTCTCAGCTTCCTTCCTGCACTTCTTCATGGAAGTTCAGGGGTCCAAGGATGGTTCAAGGTTTTGAACAGCAATGGACTTCCTTGCCTTAGGTTTCCAATTTCCTTGGCAGTAAAACTCCCCTCAAAACTCATTAGATGTCCACTGCATTTGCTTCCAGTCACGTCCAGGTGCCCACTGTTTGCTTAGAGATGCTCTCAGATCTTTTTCTTTGCTTTCTCATTCCCACTGCCCAGCTCTAATCCTCAATTCAAGGACAGCTTCCTGGAGGCGATGGGGCTTTGGTGGAAAGGCCACACCTGTAATTTACTCTTCATTTCCACACGGTCAATCAAGTTACAGAGTTTTCATAATCTCATCTCTTACATCTCTGGACTCAAAGCAGTCATTTCTTTTCATAGTGAGAAGTCCAAATTGCTGATTCTTTTGTATTATTCCTTTTTATTTCTTTTTACAAATAAGTTGATCTTTCCGGTGCTTGCCTTTCTTGTAATATGTTATCACAACACTCCCACATTGGCCCAAACATGTTACCTGGTCTTCCTGCAAGGGGGGTTGGGACACATTAGGAACACAGATATCCGGTGACCAGCACAACTTGTGACCTAATTACATTCTAACCTGTTCGTATCAATTTACACTCACTTCAGCAGTTGGTAAGACTTAGCTTATCCGTGTCCTTGCGTGCACTTAGGTTTAGCAGACTTTCTTTTTTGTTGTTGTTATTCTGTTCAGAAATCTGTGCAGCAAACGGTAAACTCCCTAAGGATTGGGACTGTGTCTTCTTTCCCATACTTCCAGCAACTAGCATATTGTTTGAAATGTACCTGAATGTTGATGTAATGAATGTTGCTTGAATAAATGAATGAATAATAGGATGACAAGCAATGAATGTTGTTTGAATAAATGAATGAATAGTAGGATGATTTTTTTTAACGAAAAGTTAACCAGTCCCAAGGATATACATACCAAAGTGACTGCTACAAGACTTTGATCTTAACAAAGATTTATTATAGTTTATCTCATATCTCTTCAAAAACAGTGTTTTTGTGGCATTAGCCAGAATAATGGCCAATTGAAAGAAGGATTTTCCTGCCCCTCCACTCCTCCCCCACAAATCCATTTGGTCCCTAAAGCCAGAAGCCCTCATACCATGGAATAACACATCCCTTTGCCTCTGCATCCAGCTTTTCCGCCTCCAAAGTAGATCCTCCCTGACCCCGTTTCTTGAGTGAATAGCTCTCCCTTTCCTGACAAGCAAATAAATGCAGCTTTGTGTGTTGGTCTGTTTTTAGTTCTAGTGGTCTTTATGTCGCTCTTTGACATTGCAGAAATTCATTTCCCTATATCTTGACTGATGATGTGTCAAAATGACATGGAACTGAGCAAGCCACATCTGGGTTTGGATCCCAGTTCTATTATTTAAGTGAACTTTAAGGGAATCAACTCACCATTTTACATTTTCATTCTCTCCCCTGTGTAATGGGATACAAGGTGCCTACTCAATAAGATTCCAAAGAACATAAATAACCCATAGAAAGCAACTTGAACATAGAGAACTCAACAAACATTAGTAAAGTCTAATCTATTTTTATACATGGTAAAATGTTTCTGTTTCAGTTGCCACCCGTGTGTCTCTGAAAGCAGAGTGGATCATGTCCTAGGAAGAGCTGAACATCTTAAGGAGACCTGTGATGAACACACCTTCTGGTCCATAGAAAGTAAACCTTGCTTATCTCTTTCTCTCTCTCTAACCTCAAACCCTACTGTTCCAAGTTAGGGCTAAAACCCTCACGTTTATACCTACTACTGACATTTGATCTTCACTGCAGCCCTATATATGGTTGTCCAAAGTAACCGGACTTGCATTTACTCTGAGTGTTCAAGCCATGTTATAGGCAAAGTGTGGATACAAAGGTTGTCATGAAGATCACAATCAGCTAAGACATGTGCAGTGCAAAGCACCATGCTAGTTTTGTAACGGCGGTAGGGCACTGTATCATTTAATTATATGGATATTTATTCAACAACTACTACATTTTTTAAACGCTTATACATAAACTTGCATTGGCAAATAAGAAATAAGTTTAATCTGTATTGCAGCAGTGCTGAATTTCCTAGTCCTATCAAATAATTGAAAGTTTTTCTTCCTGGAGAAAGTTATTGAATGGAAGCAGAAAATACTCTAAGAACTACTATTTTTATGAATATGTATACAAAGTAAAACTAATCACATGAATACATGTACTTATTTCAATATCCTGAGTAGGATACATATACCACATTAATTTTATTGGAGATTAAAACTGACAAAATGAAATGTATCTTCGTTAATCTATACCTCTGCAAACATCCACACTATGTAGATGGTGGCTGTGAGTTTTCCTAGGTCATTCTTCCAGTCACTTAAGAGTTATCTGTCTGTTTTAATTTTACAAATTCTTTAATAAATTCCCAAAGGTTCCTTAAAATACAAAACAAATGAGTACAATGGGTTAGAAAAAAGTACATTAAGCATAAAAGAAAATTTCAAAATAAACATCTATTTAGGACACATTTACTTAAAAACTTAGAGTAAGACTTTGCAACCCTCCACTTTCTTTCACAGGATATTTGTAGTAGACTTTTGGCGTTGAATGTAGCAAAGTTTCTCTCTCTACATATGGGCACAGTCCCCTGCAACATTTTCCAGGCTAAGCAGGGTGTGGCAGCAGAGGTAGATTTACCTTGACGATAATGATGTTTAAACATCAGATCAGTTCATTCTCACTGCCAAGACTATGGAAGGAATCTTCCCTCTTTTGTATTTGTACTTCTATATTCTTTTCCTCTGAGGATAATACAAGGCCTCACAGAACCTGGATCTACCTGTGTGGCTCAGTCAACACCCATCCTAACACCTTTTCTCCTCTCTCTACCATGTAAACTGGCAAGTGGAATGGTTCTATTTTCTGACTCCTTTGCAGCTAAGGGTGGCCTTGGGATGTGGTGCTGGCCAGTGAGATACAGTGGAAGTCCCTGGGAAGGGCTTTCCTTCCTAAATACAACAGAATAAGCTCATAATGAGAAGCTCTTTGCCACCTGTCCTGCACTTTCCCTTTTCTTCCCACGTGGGACGTGGACCCAGTGCCTGAACACAGCCATGCTGAGGCCCTGAGGAGGAAAACCATCCTCAAGGAAAGCAGGGAAGGAAGAGAGAAGAACCCTGGTTCCTTGATGATTTCATTGAACCTACGCCACCAACAATTAAACGTCTTTTTACTTGTTGATACAATAAGCTCTTTCCATATTTAAATCATCAATGGTTTTCCCAGCCTTTCCAAATCCTGAGATTTAAAATATGATACCAACTCAAAAGAAAATTAACTCTATAAAATCTAAACGTATGTAACAGATAATACAAATCAGCATTTTATTTTTAAATTAAAATTTTCAGAATCATACATGTATAGGTTGTTTCAAAGATTTAGTATCACTAAAAGCCATATAATTTGAGAAAAGAAAGCCACTCAGAGCCACACACCTCCCCACCTTCCTGATCCCTGCCCATGAGGATTCACCCTCAACTCTTCAGCTTTTTCCAAAGAATTTATTTCTAGATTGCTGAATAATATATACAGTGGAGCTTGAAATCTTGGACTAAGCATTCTTAAGCACTGGAAAGGATGTGTGGCATGCATGTGTGAAGTTAACACTCAGGAATGCAAACACTTCAAAAGTACTGTCCAGTGTAGTCTAGTTGTAAATGGACGGTCTTGATAGTTTCAACATCAGATTATTATGACAGTTCCTTTACCAGGGCATCGATACTCACTGTTTCTCCCCCTCACTCAGCTTGCTCTTCCCCATGATCTGCTTCACGTGGTTTTCAATAAACTACCAAGAATCAGAAATCATTTGGTCATGTGTAATGCATGATACTGCTCATTGGTAATGGCAGTAATGTTGTCGATTACATCCAAATGCATTACCACTTGTAGAATCAGGCATAGCATACTACTTCATACTGTATATAATACATATGTAATCAAGGCAGCACTACCATCTATGAAACAACAAATTGTTACCGTACATTTTGGAGGGCTATCCTGGAAAGTCATTAAGGGAGCCAGTTCATTACATTACATTCCTTGTCACCAAATAAACTTATTACAATTAATTTTTATGTGCAGAAGGGTTAGAGGAATGGTCAATTCTGATTGACACATTCAACTATTAAAAAAAGAATGCTCTTCTTTTCATTAATACATTAGCTTACACCTATCCAGTTTTAAGCTAATGTCTGCATAGCGAGATACTCCTGGCATGAGAGAATGTTATCATTTAGAAAGATTATGCATATACTTTCATATTTGGTTTATGACATAGTACGAGAAGGCACTAGGGGAAATATTTTTATTGAAAAACATAGATTCACACAAACTTACTTGTATTTTCTTCTTTAAAATTTTATTTGCTGTTTCCAACTTTATAGTTTCAGTCTGAAGGAAAAATGGTTTGAAAAGAAAGATACTTGGTTAAGAATATTTGTTAAATATTTTTCCCCACTTATGGAACAAAAAGTATTATGTGAATGCTGTTATGCTAATTTCAAAAGTATTCAACAGCGCACCACTTAAAAACAATGAAAAAACAAAGCATGACTTGCAGGACATTTATTGAGACAGAAAGATCCTGGCCCTCTGGGTAAAAAACTAGAGAAGGTGGTAGCTGATGTTGCAAAAAACTGGAGAAGCTTAGGGAAGTTCCAGAGTAGAAGAGTTCCTCATTTTTCAGAGCTGATAATGGAATTTTTAAGATAGCCAGATACAATATAAAAATACAAACATCAGTAAGTCATATAATATCAGTGATAACTGATTATAAACTGTAATGTTAAGAAAAAAATTTTGAGTTGCCATTCACAATAGTAACAGATACTGAAAAGTCACAAGAACAAAAGTAACAAAAAATATTTAAGACCAATGCATTAAAATAAACAAATACAAAATGATCCTAGATAGAGTGCTCATATTGTAAAGCTGTCACTTCTTCCCAAATGAATTTCTAATTCATTAGAAACACAATAAAAATACCAAGAGTATTATTACTGAAACTGAAAAATTAGTTAATACTGTAAATGACAATATCCAAGATAATTGTGAACAAAATAATGATGAAGAGAGGATATCTGCTCTTCCAGATATCCACCATATTGAAAAGGATTCGTAATTGCATCATGAGGCTGGATAATGTATAATTAAGAAGTTGGGCTGACTTTAAATCCTAATTCTACTACTTGATGCTGTGAGCTTAATCAAGTTACTTAGTATACCGGTGTCTTGGTTTCCCTATCTGAAAAAGAGGGTTAATAACAGCATCTATCTCTTAGGGTTGTTGGGAATTAAATGAAATAGTATTTTTGTATTGTTTACAGAAATATCTGTGCATCATAAATCCGTGATATATTTAGTTATTTTGTCGTCTGGTTAGAAATAACATTTTGAATCCAGATCCAGATATCAGTTACTTAATAGGATAATAAATGCAATTCTATTGTACCCTCCAGTATTTGAATTAAGGAGCCAAATATAAATAATAAATATTTAAAGTATTATAAATTACTGATATGGAATCATTATAGGGAATCTTCTATTTCCTAGGTTCAATCCATTTAAAAGAGGTCTTAATTATGAAAGAAAAGTTTACATGATTTTGCATTATAACATGCTCATAATACATAAAGCTACAACTTGTTTTCACTGTTTAAAAATTCAACTATAAATTAGTGTTTCTTCTCAAGACAGTTTTAGTTTAAAAAGGAAAGGGCAGACTCTAAATGAAAACACAGAAGGAAATCTGAACAGATTATTTTAAAATAGAGAGAGAGAAATCAAAACAAGTTTAGACCACCACCACCTTCCTATACACTTTATAATTTGACTTAAAAAAAAATGGTAGTACTGGGAAAATATATGTAACTCTATAACCAGGAGAAAAAGAATATTCAAATATCACTTTTAAATTCTTTAAGTAGAAGTTGTATTGAGTCAGATTCTGCGCAAATAAAAATTAGATCATAACATTAAAAATTTGGGCATCATAGCATTTCAAAACATAGATCATAATTTATATTTTATTGTTTATCAAGGAAATGGTTAGCAACAATTGATAAAGTCTAATATAGTAGACCCTCAATGGCAGTAACTAATCCTATCTTCCAGCGTAATTGTACAACTTGTATGGAGTCTATGTGGCTCAATAGTAAATATAAGGACTTTGGGGCCCAAAAGAATTAAACTGAATCCCAGCTTTGCCACCTGTATTCTGTGTCAAGTTGAGCAGGTCACTTAGCCTCTCTGGGCTTCAGATTAAACTACATAGTATATATTAGACACTGAATGATGGGAGTAATTTTTATGATAACCATTTTCTATACAAAATTGTTAAGTTTTAAGAGATGTCAACTGACCTGAAAGAGATCCAATTTGACCCTTAACAGAGCTCTACAGAATTTTTATCACCTTCATTTTTGTTGTTTTAGCTGTATCTCTTAACTCTTCTAATCATTTGCTATAAATGTTTTGAATTGAAAATATGTTTGGACCAAATGTTATGTTATTTTTTTTCCCTATTGCAAAATCAAAATGCTTCACGTGTTTGTCAAGGTCTTCCAGCAAAAGAACAATGTAAACATTCAAATAAACAATTTGCATACCTCTAAGCTTTTAATCTTATTCTCGGTGATATGCAAAATTCCAGTATGAACCAAAGTTGTTTTAATTTCTCTTTCAAGAGCTTGAATTTCATCCCATTTATTAAGCACTTCACACCTCTTTTTTTCAACCTTCTCAATAAGAGTAAGGCGCTCCTCCTTCATTACATTTTTCTCAGGTGATTCTGGAATATTTTTTAAAAGCAAAGTATTCTATGTTTAATACCTTAGTCCTTATTAATAACATTATGTATTAAGAATATTATGTATGTTGTATATAGTTATAAACTATAATGTAACTCAAACTTCAAGCACATCAATAAAAATTATCTGATCCAAGTTAAGTGTATGTATTTCATCGCCTTGGTATCTATATATTTTTCTATATTGTGAATCTTTTCCTATTAAAAATGTAAACAGTAAAGGCATAGCAACGGAGATAAAAGGAAAAAATTATCTGATCCAAGAATGGGGGGATTCCTCCTTTAATTCATTTAATATAATTGATGAGTATTTATTGAGTGCCTAACACAGCGTGGGGAAGATGCCTGGATGGATGACTTTGCCAGAGACGTGTGACTAAGTTGAGACCAGGAGGAGGAACAGGAGTCAGACAAGCGGGAGGGTGTGGGCAGGAGGCAGAAGAGAAGAATTTGGCACATTCAGTAAAAGGAAAGTTACACAGTAGGATGCGGGCACTGAGGGACTGGTGAGAGACAGGAAGAAATGACACTAGAAAGGAACAGGGGACAGATCTGAAAAGGTCTTCTAACCTACGTGAAGAAATCAGTCAAAGCTGACTTGAAGGCTTTTAGGCTGGGAAGAAACACTATCAACCATGGTCACTCTGTCTATGGTATCAAAAGTGAGAAAGGCAAGACTCCAATCTGGACGGCCATTTAGGAAGCTACTGCAGTCATTCAAACTATCAGATCACGATAGAACCTGGGGCATAGAGAGAAGTGGAGAGGAACGATTTAGGAAATAGAACTGGTAGCTGCCATGATCTGGATGTAGAGGAGTAGATATCAAAATAACCCTTAGGTTTCAGCTTGGCCATAGCTAAGAACAGATGTGGTAGGAAGGGAATAATAAGCTCAGTGCAGCAGAGAGGTAAGAAAGAGCTGGGTTTGAACCCAACTTGGCCACGGCCACTTACTACAAGCCCTGCTGACATGGTTGCAGGGAGGAGAGTGAAGACACCTGCCAGTGGTGTTCTGACTTGAGCGCCACGCGTTTGGAGATGCCATTCATTAAAATTTCCAAGGACATGTAAATTCAGAGAGAGAGAGCGAAACCAATCTTGGACTTGTTGAGTTGACACTCACGTGCCATGTCCAGTAGGCAGTGGCATATACAGATCTTAAGCCTAAAAATGTATTTTAGCAGGGAAGAGATTTAGAATCAAAGACATGTGGAGTGAACCAAAAACATGCTGGGCTCCAATAAATATCAGTATTTAAGGAGTACAGAGAGGCGGTGGAGACAGAGAGTAACTCACTGCTAAGGCTGCTTTGTTTTCAAGCAGCACAGCTAGATTCTGATGAGTGGGGGGGGGGGTTAATTTTTTGAGAAAGAACGACTACTCCTTTTTGACAGGAAAAAAGGCAGAAAGAGTGATCATACCTATTTATACATAGGTGAGCAGGACCCAAGTCATTGCCGTCACTCAAACTTGCCAGATTTGGAAGAAGGGAAAAGTGGGAAGGTAAGTTTTGATACATGATGAGCTAACAGAGCAGAAACAGTCATTAAGCTTCTACACGAACTCTGAGAGATGCTACAAAATAAAGTCTTTGATCCCCACCTTGATCTAAACTGAGGGTTTCACCTGAAGCAATTAACTGTCAGCAAAGAAGTCAAAAGGAGTGTGACCCAACTGTTCCTCTTTTTTACCTAAAGAGGAAGACTGTGGTATCAAAATGGGGGCAATTCCACAGAAAATGTGTATGGTTGGAGAAGGCTTGCGAATGAGAAAACTTTAGAAAACGAATAAAGGAGGAAGAATAGAGAACACCAGATTTCTTCTCAAAACCGGTTAGACTTGTGAGAACAACCTCAAAGATGCTGAGAGGAGAAAAGTGATTCCAGGGTGAGTTAGTGTGGAACAAGCCTGGAGGAAAAATGACATTTGAGTGAATCATAAGTGTAAACAGTAAAGATTAATGAGCAGCATACTTAATTGAACTTATTTTGGTTATTTAATCAAACTCTAAGTTGCGTATCTGACTTTGAGATAATTTTTAATATTGTTACTCTGCATAAATGTTCACAAAATGTAATTAATTTCCCACGAACTGTGTGCTCCTGCCCACATGTAATAACGATACGAGCCGACAGGCAGAGCAACTCCGCTGTGCCAGGCCCTGTGGTCCTGCCACACACAGGTCATCACTCTGAACCCTCCTAACGACTAAGGGAAGCACTGTCACTGCCCCCAATGACCAGGCAGCAGCTGAGATGAAACCAGTTCAGATAACAGCCATGTGAGTGGGTCGCTGAGACGGGCGGGTTGAGGACCGTCTGCAAGAGAGGGCATCCCAGACCTGGGCAGAAACTCATTGTTGCCTGGAAAAGCTGCCTCCTCTGATGCAGGAATAAAGATGTAAAGGTTGTGAAAACCAGGCTGGGCTGTCTTCCTTGCTGTTACCCTGGAAACCACAGGCCACGACCCCGCTTCGTCTATTTCCATCTCACTTGGTTGCGCTGAAGTGTTCACTGTCACCAGCCCCCCCCACGCCCCCACAATCTATTATATATTTCAAGACACTTTCTCTAAAATCAACAGTGTTTAGTCCTTCAGCACTTCCTCGGGGGAGCTGACTCTCATATTTATACCATTTGGTCAATTTTCTTAGAATCTATTCCAAATATCTTGGTCAAAGCTTGACTTAATTCTTGCTACATAAGGTCCTGAATTCATTCAATGTTCCACTAAAACCCACAAAGATCCTGGAGGAAAATGAAATGCATACAAGTCGTCTCCTGTTACAGAGAAACTCAGTAACCAAAAGTGCCCAAAGCAGCAGAAACTGGGATAATGATCTTGGCCCTGACAGAAACTCTTAAAGAAATCAACTGCTTCCTTGTGTCTTTAAAGTATTTCATTTAAAGCATTTCAGATAAAATGAAAACTTACTGAATTTCTAAAGAACTTGATGGGGAGAAAAAGGAATAAAATGTAATAACCTCTCTGAAAAACCCTTTCAAACAACTAACAGAAGACGCCATGAACAGTGGACCAGGTGTGAAGATTCCTCACCCGAAGGTCACAGCAAAAGTCATGTCAGAAGATCAATCACACGGTCACTCACCTGATCTCTTCTTAGTGGATTGCAGCAACGTGCGTTCCAGCTCCAATTCACTTCTGAGCCTACGGTTTGGTGATAAAACATAGTGATGTGTTAGAACCCTGTTTGTACCTTTTTCCTTTTGTCTCTTTTATACTACAGTCCTAAAATTGAGAAATAAGAACAGATCTTCTTAGTTTCTAACAAAAAAAGGTGATTTGAAGATGTATGAGAGCCTGGATCAGTCAAGTTCAATAAACAAAAGAATACTTTCTTACCAAGGTTGCCTAAGCCACTGGTAAAGGAGCTGGTCTTACAGCATTTATTGATATTACTTTGTGACTTGAATTTTTAAGAAGCAAGGAGGCAAAGAAACTAGTATTTTACACTCTGAAGCCAATAATGAAATAATGAGGCCAATAATGGAAAAATCCTGCCGATATTGGAATACATGTTGCATTTTCCCTGTTAATTATGATTGCATCCCATAGATACAATTTACAAATTCCACTATATTTAAACTAAAAATAAAACACAAGAAATTTTAAAAGGAGGAAATAAAACCTTTGTTATCTCTTTGTATCTTCTTCCTCATTCAAAATAAACTACACTGACTATCTCTAATACATTTAGAGAGAAAAAGAATCAAATAAGTCTTGCATATACTGAGGGAAACCCTGTGATTTGGTTAAAAACATAAGCACCACAAATGACTTAACACTGGCTTGCCTACAAGGGGCTTGATGGTTTAAGATTTTCGTACACATTAATTCATTTTATGACAGACTAAAAGAAATAGAAAAGTATTATGACTCCAAGTTTAAGAAATTAAGGTTAAGTGGGTTAATAATAATGGTGAAAACCTTTTCAATATGTATTTCAGAGGGTTTAGTCTCCACAAACTTTTGATGTGTTGTGTTATATGAGACTTCCCTGGTGATGCAGTGTTTAAGAATCTGCCTGCCAATGCAGGGGACACAGGTTCGATCCCTGGTCCAGGAAGATCCCACATGCTGCAGAGCAACTAAGCTCATGCGCCACAACTACTGAGCCTGCGCTCTAGAGCCCATGCGACACAACTACTGAGCCCATGTGCTCTAGGGCCCACGTGTTGCAACTACTGAGCCTGCATGCCACAACTACTGAAACCCACGTGCCTAGACCCCATGCTCCACAACAAGAGAAACCACCGCAATGAGAAGCCCATGCACTGCAACAAAGAGTAGCCCCCGCTCACCACAAATAGAGAAAGCCTGCACACAGCAACGAAGACACAATGCAGCCAAAAATAAATTTAAAAAAAAAACTTTCAATGTGTTACAGTTCTAAATGTTACTTATGTTTCTATTTCACTGTTTTGTTTTTCTTCCTGGGGACTTCCATTACATATAAGTTGGATCTTCTTTGCCTGTCTTTTATTTCAACCACTTTTTCTCTGACTCGTTTTCTTTATTTATCACGTTTTAATTCTCTTGATTGTTTCTTGCTTTTTTCTAATGCCCCTTGTTACATTTTCATTCCAAACTATTCCTCCCTGGACATGTCCTAGTTTAGTCTTGATCTATAATATAATTTTGACTTTTTCACTATCTTTCCTCAGCTGTCAAATCTTGTTTCATGGCCTCCTCTTTTCCTGCTGTTGATTTCTGTGCTTAGGTTTTAAATTTATGACTTAAGGTTGTTTCTATACCCTGAAATGCTCTTTTGAGAATATTTGGTTTAGTTTGCAGGGCTGTGGCACAGTTTTCTTCTCCAGCTGTTTGTTGTTGTTGCCAGATGTTAGGGATTTTCATCAGCTAAATTATAAGGGTCCTTATTTTCTGTTTTCTTTTTAGAGTCAGCTGTGTGGACACAGACTCTGCATTTTTACGGTTAGGGCTCCTAGTTTGTGAGATTCTTAATTCAAGAAGACACTTTTCTGTCAGAGCAAATTATACTTTTGTTTTTGTTGTTTGGGTTTTATTTTGTTTTGTTTTGTTTCCTTTTTTTGTTTTTTTTTTTGAAGAGATGGAAAAACAGTAGTGGGAGGGGTTGTATGCCCTTTGATTTTCTTCTCTTAAGGGGTTCTAAATTTCTCTCCCTTGCTAATTTTTCTCTTCCAAGTATGCTGATCACTTCCTTTTCACCCTCTTCTCACCCATATCATCATCTCAGAATTGTTTCCTTGCTTCCACACTCACTTTTATGTCCCCTTCTTTTGAGTCAGTGCTCTGGTGGACCCCCCAGTAACCTGTGCAGTATTCTCACTTTGGGTGGTTCACTCCCTCTCACACAGTGCTTTTAAGACAATTTTAGGATTTCTACTAACTCCATTCTTCTCTCTGCCCCAGACTGACCTTGCTCTCACCAAATTTTGCTGAAAGAGAGTAGATAATGTTTCACTGGCACAGAATGTTTATTTTCTATTTTCAGGTATTTTGAATTTAGGGCACTTTCTGTCTTTTAGTTACACTGAAGGCAGAGTTTTGATTTTTGGTTTTTGTTTCTTGTTTTGTTTGCTTGAGCATATTTTGAGTGTGTCAGATTTACTTTCATCTTTTTTTTAATTCTTTAAAAAATTTATACCCTATCAGGTTGTGGTTTCACCCTGAAAGACTAATCACAGAGGTTAAAAGATTTTCTAAGTTAAAAAAATAACTAGGGCATTCTTAAAAGCTATCTTGACTTTGCAGCCTACTCAGCCAACAATAAATCCTGAGGGGACAACCGAAGATGACCTGAGATTCCTTCAGAAACCTCCCCAAACTCCCCTCATAGAAACACCAGATTTAGTAGAACATCCTCGTCACGTGTGTGACGGTTTGTGCAAGAGACCCGGCGAACAGCTTGGTGTTGATAAAGGCAGGGTGCCACACCCAACAAGGCAGGAAAAAGTGTAAAATATGCTTGTCACATGGTGTTAAGACATTGTAAAATAAGTGTAATCCCAGCATAGATCAACCCTCACTTGTCATTACGGTCCAGGGCTGCTTTGATGGCCATCACGAGTGCCCTCAGCTCCTCCCTGGCCTGGTCAAGGTCTGCGGTCCTCACCCTCCTCGTCTCCAGCCCCTGGATGTGAGTCAGCAAAGTCTGGGCAGAATGAGGCCGTAACAGGTGAGACAAACACAAAGCAAGGGTGAGGATTTTCCTTTTTCTGTTAATACAGTGTATTCACGATGTTCTGAGCCAAAATGCAAATTCTAGTCAAAATAGGTAAATAGGGAGGACAGAAGGGAGGGAGGAATATCAGAGGAGGGATAAATCGCCACGTGAAGATCTGGGTAAGGTATATATTTTTTAATTTTAAGTTTTTATTTTCCTAAGACATTTAGAGTGGTGTGGTTTCACTGTTGGTTTGTGTGGGGGAAGGAAAGTGCCGAATAAAGTGCTTCTAGCACATTATTATCAGCACCATAATTGTTTCTCCCTAATTAGTGAGAAACGATATTAACTCGATGGCTATATATGGATATAAAGTAAATGTGGTGAAACAAAGGTCTCTGCCTTCTTAAGTGATGGGCTGCCAAGTTTCCAGAAGCAGAAAGAAGGATCTAGTGCCCTGATGGCCTGGGGATTTTTTCATTCTGGTGTTTGATTGGGATATGGGCATATATGTTCCTTTATGACTTAACCTCAAAAAGTAAAGAACAAGGTAGACACCCAGCTGGAGCCATGGCTTATTCCTGCCAAACAAAAGCTTTTTTCTGAAGCACAAAAAGCTCAAGACGAAGAACACCATGCAAACATGTGATTTTCGATTAAGAGCTAAGTTAGAACGGACTTCCTTGTCAGGCTGTGATTTTTTTTTTCATAGACAAAGTAAGACATTCTTTTTCCCAATTTATAAGATAGGATTTTTAAACTTTATTGAAAATGTCAGAAGTCATCCTAGCTACACTGCTACATTCTCTTAGTTTTGTAAGTGATAACGTCATTCCTGTAGCCCATCTTCCTTACTAAGCATCCACAGGTGTGGCTTAAGCCTGGAGGGAACCGCTGGAAGTTGGCACAGTGAGAGGAGGTAGCCACAGTTTACGTGGGCTGCTCAGTCTCCCCTGAGGGTAACAACTGTACATGCTTTCCAGTAATTACTAACGTAGCACCCTCTATATTCCCAAACCACTTACATCTATAGCTACTCCAGGGTTTGGGACTCCAGAGAGTCCCATCTCTGCTTCCGTGCTGCGTCTGTGTCCAAACTTCCCTCTTCCTCTAAGAACATCAGTCATTGGATTAAGACCCACCTTAATGACCGCATCTGAGCTTGATTACATCTGCACAAACCTTATTTGCCAAGAGGTCACCCAGCTTCCAGGTGGACACTATTTCACCTCATTGGGAAAATGCAGAATGTGCAGTTTGGAAGGAGCTGGTGAGGCATCAAGAGACAAGGACCACACACGAACTATGGCAGCAAATGTTCAATAAAGAGCAGCTTAACAACAGTGTTGGAAACTGGAGATGTTTGTGGGACATTTTCTTACTTTTATTTTACTGTCATAACGAATTACCACAAACTTAGTGTCATAACACAAATTTATTATCTCTGTTCTGTAGGGCAGAAATCTGAGTGGCTTTTGGACTCTGCTCAGGGTCTCACTGGGCTGAAATCAAGGTGCAGGCTGCACTGCCTTCCTTTCTGGAGCTCCAGAGCACAAACTCCTTCCATGATCATTCAGGTCGTTGGCAGAATCCGGTTCCTCGAGGTTGTAGGACTGAAGTCCCATTCCCTTGCCTGCTGTCAGCAGGGTCCACTCTCAGCTCCTAGGGGCCTCTCTCTAGTCCCTGCGTCTGGACCCTCCACCTCACAGCTCCCAATGGTCCTGACTTCTTCTCAGGCTTAGAATCACAGAACTCTGACTTCCCCTTCTGCCACCTCTCCCTTCTGACTTCAGCCAGGGAAAGTTCTCTGCTTTTAAGGGCTCGTGTGATTAGATTGGGCCCACCCAGTTAATTCAAGATAATCTCCCTATTTTAAGGTCTGTAACCTGCCGACTCAGACACCTAAGTGTCAGCCTCCAGGGGGACACCGGCTGGATACACTGTAATCCGGAACTCACAGGAAAGATTGGGGTGATGCATACAAAGCCAGGAGCCATCAGTGTAAGGGATCTCATCTACCAGCAGAGAGTGAGGAGAGAGAGAGAGCCGATTCTGAGCGAAGCAGGCACGCGAGGACTGGGTTACAGAAGGACAGGCCTGCAGAGATCACGGAGAACTGGTGGCCAGAGATACTGCAAAAAACAAGAAACGTGCGTGCCTCCCCCGCCCACCCCTCACTGTTGCCTTTACCTGGAGTGTTCCCCATGAGTATAAAGCCCATTCCTATTAAAAGTGTCAGCTGTTCTACATTATGGAGGCACAAATGGGGTTTCTTTGATTCAGACAGTTTTCCAGTGCTCCGGAAATATGAAGAAATAGGTTCTACTTAAGACTTGCATGATTGATTGTTACCTTATACTGTTCTGTGGGCTGGGTCTTCAGAAGTAATAACATGTAGAGTTCATATTCGTCCTACAGAAAGAAAAAAAGAGAGAAAAAAAGAAAGAAGGAAGAAAGGAAGCAAGGGAGAAAGGAGAGAAGAAAGAAAGACCCATTGGAAATGTGTTATGAGTTACAGTACAATGTAATATTCTTTGCATATGTAAATAAAATGGAGGCTAAGGACGTCAGTTCAGATCATTTAAAAAAATGTAAGAATGCTCCTGCAATATATTAAATAGTATACACACTAAAATGTACAAAATCTCACCATCTTTAAAGCATATTTGAATATTAACTATTGATGACTCAGGATAAAATCACAAAATACCTTGACACACGTACAACATATGACCTCCTGCCACTAGGACGCTCCGTGGATTTGGGTCCTACTGACCTTCCAGGGATGGAGATGTTCTCCGAAGGGCAGACCACCACTCCCTGCTTTTAAGCCTTGCCTGTTCTGGGGACTTGGACAATAGCAGACTCCACAAGCAACCTAATTCCAACTCAGCTATGATATGATGGTCACTTTCACCATGAAATCACAACACACTTATAACTCCTTAAAGATTCATATAAAATTATATATGCATAACCATAGACGTTTCTGTGTCACATATGTGCAGTTTATAAGAGTTTATCTACAATTAGGAAGCTTTAGTATAAATATATGGGCTTCAGGAGTGAGCTAGCTGGGTGTTTACCTCACGTGGCCCATTTACGACTCACGTGGCTGTAGGCACATTCCTTCAAGTCTCCGTGAATGATTTTCCTCATGTGTAGAACGGACACCATGATACTCGGCAGAATTTCTGTGAGGCTTGAGCTCATGTGTGCAAAAAATCATGCATGGCTCTCAATTGTTATCTGGGAAAAGCATGTTTCTCTTACCTTAATTTCTTTCAAGATATCCCCAAATATCAAAGAACTATTGCAAATATCTTCAAAGACTTCTCCAAAGACCTGTAGTCTGTTGAACTCTTCAGGGTCACAGACACATATTTTCTGGAGCTTCTGGAGGAAAAAGAGAAGCAGCCCGTTTCAGGATGACTTCATTTTCCTTTCTGATTAGTTTCTCAGGTTGAGGAATCAGACACCCCATGGGGCTTTCTCTCAGGGGGCACAGGTCCCGCCCCCCAGCGTTGGGTCTCAGCAGAGCTGAGGGCCAAACCGCCTGGGGCTGGGAACCTATGTTTGCCTGATTTTTCTTTATTTATTCCCTTGCATCCTGTGAATCAGGAATTCACTCTCTGCCTCTACAGTGTCCTCAGGGTCCTTCTCTTTCTATCAGTCCTCTCAGCCAAAAATCTCATCGCTGTTTGGTTATTTCATATGTAGACTGTTCCCTGCAGCCTCACCCTTCCCATCACTAAGTACCACTCTCAGCCCTCGGTTGCTCGCGGTAACATGTCCCATGACGCCAAACTACCTTCTACAGACCGCTTGGCTCCAACTCGGATTTCACCTGCACCCTCAACTCTCTCCTCGCCCTCTCTTCACATTCTTCCGTAGCGAGTCAGGCAAACCTCTTCCTCAGGTGCGTCCGCTGTCCCAGGGGCACTTGCTTGACTGTAGCTACCCTGCAGCATCCGTTGCTATCCATTATGAAATCACCTCCAAGGCACCACTTTCCAAACTTAACCTTCTTTGATTTCACCCTAACTGTTACCATCTACATCACGTGGGATATTCCCAGCCCTTTTCCATCCTACCTGGGAAAGTAAGTGAGGCGTCAGAGAGCCAGCCTCCGCCCACAATCTTTAGACTCCCAGGACTGGCACGGGTACCGATAGTATCGCAGAACTGCCCCCCTTACCTGCTCCAACTTCTTTTCATGGCACATCGCTACCTTGCTCCCAGTGAAGTCACTCTTCCAGACATCTTGCTTTGCAAGAACTTGTTTCTGGAAACTCAAGAACTTCCTGTACTTGTCTGCTTTTGTTATGCCAGCCAAGTGTGAGCTGAGGTACTGGAACTCGTCCCTGCCTGGGGGGCACGTCGCACACTCACGGCTGGACTTCACTTCTTTGTACTTCAGAACCTTCATCTTGGGCCATCTTAGCTCTTCTCTCTTTGGCCGTTCAGGAGAACCTTCCTCTCTCAAACCCTTCTTTGGAATCAAATCCTCCTCCGAAGTGTGGGAACCATGTGTCAGAGGGTTCAAATACCTCAAGAGTGGTGGGTTCTCGGCATCGTTTGGGCCCACAGCTGTGTTGATGGTAAAATAAGCTAAAGCATCTTTCATCTTTTTAATCTTCTTATCAGATGGCTTTTCTACTCCAAAGACGTTTGCCTCCTTGGGCCTGTTGGCATTGGGCCAGTGGTACAGGATTGTCTCCAGAGGCCTGTACAGCTTGCTGGGGTTCAGGTGTCCGGAGGTGTACGTGTAGACATCATCTCTGTGGTCTTTCTGGAGTTTGTTCAGAAGTGTCCTTAGATTGCACGGAGTCTTAATACGTGGTGTCTCACAGTGTTTCCACCTTAGGTAAACTGGTCAGGAAAGGCAAGAAGAGTATTAAATACCACTCTGGCTCCACAGAGAGGCTGTAAGAGGGCTGTGTGCATTTGCTGCGCCAGCATATACCTCTCCCAGAGCAGGAGCCCACACATACAGAGAGGAGAGAGTACAGGCCAGCCTGGCTGCAGACGAGGGGTGAACCAGGGCACGTGACGGGCAATTCCCATCAGAAAGCCTAGGACCCGCAAAGCCAGGAAGAAGGAAAAGGGGATTCTGATCCAACAGGGAATTTCTTACTCTCTTAGCAAAGGCTCTAGAAGAAAAATCTGAAGGCGTGATCATAATTCTTAATGACGCTTAAAGACAGCCATGCTAGGGAATAAATAAAGGTGTTTTTCTATCTCCCTTAAAACTAAACATCTCAGGAGTCCCTGAGCAAAGCAAACCGGTCCATGGCTGATGAGGCGTTCACACATCCCCCGCCCCGTGTAGGAAGATAATGAGCCACAGAGTGAAACCCATGGCTGTGTTGACAGGGGCCCCAGCTCCCTCCGCAAAGGGTCCCGGAGGTAGGAGTCCGTTTGGGCACTGGGAAACGCCGGCCTTCTGAATCAGTTCCCTAACTGTGTGAGCTCAGAGATCTTACATAACCTCTCTGAAGCAGTCCCTTCTTCTGCACAATCAGGAGAACTGTCCTACTCTGAAGGGCCGACGGCCAACCAAATAGAACTGCTTTTGGCAAAAAAGCACATGGATGCAGTAGACACTCCGTAAAGGCCACCTATTTTTATCAAAGGACTGCAGTCCAGGGAACACCTTCTCAACGCTTCTGGTAGGACAGGAGTAGGCCCAGACTCCAACATGACACGGGGGAGGGGCTTTCTTCCTGGGCTGTCGCTGAGATGCTCATGGAGAGGCAGGCCTGATGCACGACCTTCCCAGCGAATCCTGGAGGAATCAGCCAGCAGACGTTGTATCACTGCCTTGTTACCCGAGCTGGGGGGGGGGCCCTGGGAACAAGGCAGTGAACCAGCCCCTTTGGGGCCCTCGAGGGCCTGGCCTGAGCTCTCAGAGGCCCAGGATTCACCTACATCCACACCTGCCACACCCCTCAATCCACACGACAGGCCCACCTGTAACTAGGCCCCTTTGGTGACAGGGAAGCCGAGGGGAGTTTTGTGATCAACTCAAGTCCCGGCACCTGACAAGTGGCAGCGTTGATTTCTGAATGCAGCATTTTTACCCTAACTGTTGGGTTCTTCCCTCATTCCACAAGGGCTCGAGCAAAGGGGGCCAGGACAGGGCTTTCTGGGGCCCACACCAAACCCCTTCCTCTGGCCAATCCACGTCTGAAAGCAGAACCATAAATCAGGACATGTCATTGTCTCCATTGCCACGTGAGAGAAGAAATGAGGGCACAGAGGGTATGAGGAGGGGTAACAGCGTCTCGTGCTGTGTGACGAACCCCCCTACATCCAGCAGCTTCACACCCCCAGACTAGCTCACTACCCCATGGTCGGCACTTCAGCCTGCAGGCTGAGCTCTCCACTCCAGGATCACATCACGGATATCAGGGTGTGGGCCCAGCTGGGTCCTTGGAGGCTTTGAGGGGAAATCTGATCCTGGGCTCAGTCCTGTTGTGACAGAAGCCAGTTTCTTGCAGGTGTTGGACGGAGGTCCCCACCTCCTAGTTGGCCTTTGGCGGGGGTGACTCTTGGCTCCTGGGGCCACCAACCTTCCTGGCCTTACGGGCCACCTTCGTCCCTGAGCCAGCAAGGGCACTCTGCATACTTCCCGTGCCCTCGACCTCTGACTCCTCCCCTGTGACTGACCTCATGTGATTAGGCCAGGCCCACCCAGCACTCTCCCTGCCGTGAGGTCACTGGTGCCATGGGACACGGTGCAACCACAGGGTGCTTGCCTCATGTTCAGTCCTGGGATATGTGCTGGGCACGTACAGCAGGGGGCAGGGAACTCGGGCCACCCCAGGGCTCTGCCCACCCCAAGCCAAGCCTGAGCTCTGGGCTTGGGCTCTTGCTCTCTGCCCAAGCCCAGAGCCCAGGCTCCCTTTGCACTGTCCCAGGGGGAAAGGAATCATCCTTTCCCTCCTGTGCAGTTGGATCCTGGAGCAAACACTTCTAGCAATGGGATCCTTGAGAATTTCCCTGCTGAGTAGTTTAGTACTTCAAAGAAACCAGTTAAGAAATGTTAAAAAAATCTTTTTCAGCCAGAATTCCTTTTTTCTTTTTTTTTTTAACCTTTTATTTTATATTGGAATATAGTTGATTAACAATGTTGTGATAGTTTCAGGTGTACAGCAAAGTGATTCAGTTATACATACACATGTATCTATTCTTTTTCAAATTCTTTTCCCATTTAGGTTACATAATATTGAGTTGAGTTCCCTGAGCTATACAGTAGGTCCTTGTTGGTTATACATTTTAAATATAGCAGTGCGTACATGTCAATCCAAGCCTGTTTCTGTTTTGTAAATAAGTTCATTTGTATCAAGGAAATGTTAAAATATTAATAGAACAAGTTTTCAAGACAGATAATCATAATTCATCAAACGCACCAACACGTAAAGAAAGCACTAAAAAAACATTGCATCAGTTGGGCTTCTCCAGAGAAAAAGAACCAGAAGGATGAATATATAGAGACAGAGATTTATTGTAAGGAATTGGCTCACACAGTTATGCAGTCTGGAGAGTCCAAAATCTGCAGGGTAGGTAGCAGGCTAGAGACAGAGTTCACGTCCAAATACCTTCTGCTGGAGGATTTTCTCTTGCTTGCGGGAGGTCAGTTTTTGGTCTATTAAGATCTTCAACTGATTAGATGAGGCCCACCCACACTATGGAGGGGAATTTGTTTTGTTCAAAGGCTCCTTACTTAAACGTTCATCTCATCCAAAAACACCCTCAACAGAAACATCCAGCATGTTTGACCAAATATCCAGCACTGTAGCCCACCTAGGTTGACACATAAAATTCACCATCACACACATTAGACCCACTCTTTTTGGAAAATGGGAGGAGGTGACTTAATTGTTGTGTTTTCCTTTGTTTATTCTATTTCCAAAAATGATTTAGAGCCACCAGCAAATCAATTAGTAAAATCACTTTCCTACTTAGAATTTGTTTTCCTTAGTTTGCAGGAAGACTTGTTTCACTAGACTTGGAGAATCTAGATTCCGTTTCTCTCTGCCAAGATCTTATGATAAGTACCAGGGGTCCCATCTCAGCAATGAATATTTTAATGATTTTTCTAATTGTAAACATTGTGATTTGCATATCCTGCCATCTCAAGCTGACATGCAGGAAGAAAAAGTTGAAAGGGTTCATGGAAAATGTGATTCTTTACAAAATGATCAGGGAATAAATTTGCTTTAAGTAAAAGCAAACCAACTTTTTGAATAGATACTGATAAGGCAGATATAGTAATAGGTTTTGGGGACTAGATTTGAATTAACAGATATTTCAACGATTGTTAGCGTTTGATATTTTTAAACACAGGGTGTTGTTTTTTAGTAATTCACCTTTTTCAGAATAGAAGCAACAGGTCTTTAACATCAAAATTATTAGAAATCACTGCCCTGTGTTATCTGAACTCTGGGAACCCTGGCATCACATGGAAATCTCGTTGGTCTCTTTCCAGAACATTCTACACCACCTGTGTTTTCTCTGCTCTGTCTCCCCCACTTCCATCCTGAAGTCAGCAAATATCCTGGAATGTGTTAGTAGCAAGAATTCAGAGAACAAGCCAGGCCAGGTGGGGTGCCAGGCTTCAGACAACCCGGTCCCTCCCTGTGTTCTGTGGTCCCCTACCAACTCCTAACAGAGCCTACATGGGGCATCTTTCCATCCATGTGGACCCTCTCCTTCTGGCTATTTTGCTCTGTCCCAACTTATCCACCTGGAGGATATTTAAAAACTCCTCTCAAGATTGTCATCTTTCTTTCCTGAACCCAGCAGATGGCATTGGGACTGTTCCCATACACTTCTGCTACGACTCTTAAATTTCCTCAAGGGAAAGGACTATGTTGTATTCACACTAGCACCTTTGGGAAAAGATCAGGGGTAATTGTTTAGTTTAATGAATAAATGTGGAAAAGAAGTAATGTTTTCAGAATTTTAAATAATAATTTAAAATTTTATTCTGTACCACACACTGTGCTCTCTCTCTTAGAGGATAAAGCAAATGTCCCACCAGGAATCTTAAAGTCCGATAAGGAAGAAGATATGAACACCTGTGATAAGGGAGAATACAGGTGCTGTGGGAGAAGCACACATTACAGTGTTGACTGAGAAAGGAAGAAGAGATCTTATGTCAGTTATCTTTCTTAGGTTGGTTGAGAGTGGAAGGCAGAGTAATGGTGCCTCAAAGATGTCCACCTCCTAAGCCATGCTCTTGACAAAAGGACTTTGCAGATTTAATTAAAGTTATAACCTTAAAATAAAGAGATTTTTTCTGAATTATCTGGGTCCAGTCTAATAAATCCTTAAAAGCAGAGAACTTTCCCTGGCTGAAGTCAGAAAAGAGAGGTGACAGAAGGGGAGGTCAGAGTTCTGTGATTCTAAGTCTGAGAAGGATTCAGGACCATTGGGAGCTGTGAAGTGGAGGGTCCAGATGCAGGAAGTAGAGGGAGGGCTCTAGGAGCTGGAAGTGGACCCAGCTGACAGCCGGCAAGGGAATGGGACTTCAGTCCTACAACCTCAAGGAACAGGATTCTGCCAACGACCTGATGATCCTGGAAGGAGTTTGTGCCCTGGAGCCTCCAGAAAGGAAGGCAGCCCAGCCTGCACCTTGATTTCAGCCAAGTGAGACCCTGAACAGAGGCCACCTGAGCTCACCCAGATTTCTGCCCTACAGAACGGAGATAATAAATTTGTGTTGCTTTAAGCTGTGGCAATCCGTTCTAGGAGCAGCAGAAAACTAATACATTGGGACAATGAGTGGAATGTAGGTTTAGTTGATCTGTGATAGGAAGGGTGGCACGGTGATGACAGGGTGGCGGGAGCTAGTGGCCAGCAGAAGGGGCGGCAAAAGCCCTAGACAGAAGTGGCATTTCAAGGACAGCAGGCATTGCAAGGAGAGGTGACGGGTGACCACCCAGAGCCCACCATCTCCCTCCCCCAGGGACCCCAAACGGAAGAAAGCAGTGACACCTCCCAACCTTATGGAGTAGAGCGACTTCAGTTTCTTTACTTGCCTATTAAAGAAAGGATGACCTCCAGGGCTGACCGACTGTAGAATTGCCACCGCTGCCCCATGCACTTCCCACGGCTGGAATGCGGGCATCTCAGCCTCGCTGGCACCGAACACCGACTCTGGCCTTCTACCCACTTTACTTGGTAGGGATTTGCCTGGCAACTAATTTTTCTTCCTACTTTTAATTTACAGATTATGTACTTATTAAGAAATACAAAAATAAGGTGAGATGCTTTTCTACGTGCAACCACCGAGTTGTACTTTTTACACGTGAAATGAAGTTACTTTATGAATGTAATTCTGTAGGGCAGTTCCTGAGAGGCAGGGACATTGACACGGATGTCCCGGCAAAGCGGGCTTGGATGTTCTGTCTCAGCCTCATGAGCTCTACTCTGGGTGCCCACCTCCTTCCCTCCCAGCCCTCACGGGAACAACACTGACACCCCCACGGGACACAAAGAAACAGGTGTTTTGTGCAAAACTGTCTGAACGGTCGGTACGACGGAGGCAACACACCTGAAGCAGACAGGAGCTTGACAAGAGCTAAAGTAGCACAATTAGAAATTCTTCTCACTCCTAGTGTTGAGAACAATTGCCCAGGGAGGGGACTGACACGATCATTTATATTCTTTATAAAGAAGAGGGTTTTTCTTAAACACAATTAGTATGTCGAGTCATTGCACGCAGAAGAAATAGTCAAAGAACTTAACAAAATCACGTTTTAAGCAGCGAACATTTCCAAGACTCTTTTGCACTCACACCTGCTGCTGTTCGCCTTTATTTGTTAAGTTGGGCAATTCCTGCAGTGCGTTGACTGGGCCATATCCCTGAGACCAATCCCAGTGTGCACGTGAGGGGAGCTCTCGGTCTGGTTGAAAGTCTCCATGAGGCATTTGAGGACATTCAGAAATATGGCCCACTTCTGAAGAACCTAGGGGCAGGACAGGAATAAAGACGCAGACGTAGAGAATGGACTTGAGGACACGGGGAGGAGGAAGGGTAAGCTGGGACAAAGTGAGAGAGTGGCATGGACATATGCACACTACCAAATGTAAACCAGATAGCTAGTGGGAAGCAGCCGCATAGCACAGGGAGATCAGCTGGGTGCTTTGTGACCACCTAGAGGGGTGGGATAGGGAGGGTGGGAGGGAGACGCAAGAGGAAGGGAATATGGGGATATATGTATATGTATAGCTGATTCACTTGGTTATAAAGCAGAAACTGGCGCACCATTGTAAAGCAATTATACTCCAATAAAGATGTTAAAAAAATTAAAAAATAAATAAATAAATAATTTTTAAAAAAGAAATATGGTCCAGCCACCCTTGAACTAGACTCATTACCTTGTTGAAGAAACAGTAATAGTAATAGCAAATGGAACGAGTACTTACATTTGGTATCCTAAGCGCTTTACATGCACTAGCTCATTTAGTCCTCACCACGGCCCCAGGAGATGGGTGCTCTTACCATCCCCTTTTGCATATGTGGACACTGAGACACAGGTGGTTAATCAGGTGTGCACGGCTCCTGGAAAGCTGCTTCCACAGCCCATGGTCTCACCTGCCCACTAACCAATGCACAGAGGCCAGTACAAATGCACTTGGAAGTAATAAAATCCCATTAAAATGTTTTATAATTCAGACTGCTTCAATCCAACAAGTTTTCTCTCCGTCCCAAATTCACCTGAATCATCAGCCTTTTCATGCATGCTGTGTGATGAGAAAGCAAGGGCTTCAGAGTCCGAAGACCCAGGGCGAAGTCTGCCCCCCATTTGTAAAATCACAATAACCCAGCCTCCAGAGAGATGAGACTAAATCAGAGATGGGGAAGCACTTTGTACGCAGCGGTGTGGAGCTCCTGTGGTTTGTGGTTGTTTAGCGAGACTGTGGAAGGGCCATGTGCTAAAAAAAAGCCTGAAATGTGGTTTTTTAAAAAAGAACACACGAACAGCGTCTAGAAATGTCCACCATCCTCCCTCCTCCCAGAAGACACTCACACACACACACACACACACACACATCCGACCTCTTTCTCTGTCTTTTATTATTGGGTTTTCTGAGAAGTTTCCAATCCCCAAATCCAATCCTAAACCCTGGTGATCCGGGAGCTGAGTTGCAGCCACAAGAAAGGTTTTGATTCTCCACACTGGGTTAGAGACGCTGGGTTCCTAGGCAATCAAACATCAAACACCAAACACAAAACGCTCAATGCCCACTTACACTCAGCCGCCGAATCCTCAGCCATCACCACCTCCCCACTGCAGCTGCTGAGGCTGGGAGTTGCCCTGGAGACAGACAAACATTCCAAGTCCCTCCCCCAGGGCTCCTCTGTTGCCGGGCAACCAGGGTACACAGCCCCCTGCCAAGGGATCTCTCCTCTGACCTCCTCATATGCCTCTGGCCTTCTTGAACAGGGTGTACTAGGTTTGCTTGCCTGTTTTCCTTTTTAAAATAAAACCCTTTTTGTGATTTGAAAAACATCAAAATGCCCTCGCACTCTTTAATTCATTTCCAAAGCCCAGGAAGCCAAAGGTAAGTGGCCTTTCGTTGGGCATCTTCTATGGAGATGTACAGATTGTACAGTGCATGACCCATCCAACTGTACCTAGAGTTCGAGTGCATAGTAGGTGCCAGTCTCTAAATGATCATTTAGTCATTTTAGTGTTATTATCCACGAAGTTCCTAGTAGGGAATTGAGATCATGTGAGGTAAAGCAACCTGCCGGAGATCAGTTAGCAGGAAACAAAAGCATGTAAATTCACGTTTGGCTGCAAAGTTGGTGCTTTTTCCTCAGGCTACCCCATATGTCAAGGGAGGAAACTCTAAAACCCTCTAAGATTCTTATCTTTGAAAACTGTATTCGATTTAAATTTCTTCCAGGCAGAGAGAATTCAGTGCGGTGGAATGCTGGCTCCTCTGCTCTCAGGAGAGGTCACTCTGAGCAGCCCTCACTACTCACCAGCTCCAGATGACAAAGGTGACAAATCTGACCTTCCAGAATTGTGAGGATGAAGTCAGTGCCTGTGAAAGATTCAGGGCACATCGTATTTTTCTTTTCTTTCCACTGATGCTGGCCGGACACTTTAAATGTGAGCCTTTCTGAAACCATGAAGTTGTCGTGACCCTGGCAGGCTCAGACGGCTCCCTAATCAGGTGTATTTGAATTTAACCTGGAAAAAGATAACGAAAGTGTTTACTGATCTTCTCTCTCCAGCGTTCACAGTACTTAGGCATCCGACCATAACGAGAAATGCTGGCAGGAAATGCCCACATTACACGAGGCTAGCTAAGCATTGACCCAGGAGAGGAAAGTTCCCGCCTTCAGTTAATTATAAATTAAGGGCAAACGTGTGGCAATCCAGGTTGCCATGTTACCAGCTACTGGAGATGAAACAGTGCTTAGTGGTTTAGTAAAATGGCGGATTATTTTTGTAGACAGAGCACTGCACCTTTTCCACCCTGTAGGGGCAGGCAGTCAGGTGGCAGAGGTGTTCCCCCTCCGCCCCACAGGCAGGCTGAAGCGACAGGGCTCCGAGGCCGTGGGTAGAGACAGCTGGTGGGGGGGGGGGGTCAGCCCCGGCTGGTGGGCGGTCTCCAGGTTCAGCCAGGGCTCATTCTTCGTGGACATGCACAGTCTTGGTTTAGATCAGAAAGAAAATGATCCATTTGTCCCCAAGACCTAAGTTTCTCCCAAGTCAAGTCTTATGGACACACATACAGTAAATTAACCTACCCCTTACACACTACAGTTCAGGGAGTCGTTGGTCAAATCAATAGCAAGCCTTAAAAGCCCACCTGCGGCTCTCCGATTGCTAAATATTTCAACGAAGTGTCTGAAGCAGAAATGTATTTAAGTAATACGTTATGGGCGCCACGAACGGATCTGCCAGAACCACAGGGGTCTTCCCGGAGGCCAGACGTCTGTGTAGGACTCAACAGTGGCTCACCTTGCAGTTATTTCTACCGGGATGGATGGTGCTATTTTGCGTTTCAGCTCTAGGTGGCGCTGGAGCACATCTTAAAACACGACGGAGCGCAGGTGCGACGCAGCCGTCCCAGCTCGTGTCCGCGCGTCCTCCAACCTACTCCGCGTCCAGAAAGAAAAAGAATATCGTCCGCTCTTGTCACTTTGCCAGGACTGCAGAGATGCACGATTTATTCCCTGAAGATGCAGAGTGGAGAAGAGACGGACAACCTAGGGGTCAGACGCGGTGATCTGAGCGTTGCGGAGACCAGAGGAAACGGCGCAGAGGAGGGGGTGGTCGGAGGACCCCAGGCTGAAGTGCCGGGGGCGGGAGGAGAGCCTCGGGGGGGTCAGAACAGCCAACGGCTTGGAAAGGCAAGTGGTCAAAAATAAACATTTTCCGTTACTAGAATTCATTGAGCAGAAATGGGCAAAGTTGAACCGACTTGTTAACCATCTTTGTGGCCTCTCAGCTCTGGGGGCGTGAAACAGGGATGCGTAGAGGGAATTTGAGGTTAGACGGAAATTACACGCCAGCCCGAGGGGGGAAGATGCGGAAACGTAGGGACGCTGAGAGCGGCCGGGTGCACAGGGCAGCGTCAAGAGGGAAATTCAGTTTGGTCCCCAAGATGGCAAGGAGTTGTTGCAAGAGTTTACACAGTAGACAGGTGCGCACAGGTTTCCGTTGGAGAAGGATAACCCTGGTGCTGTATTGGAGACGGTGACGGGGCAGTAGTAAGAGTCAAGACGGGCGTTTCCAGGTCCACACACTGAAAGGAGGGCTGGCTGCAAGTCCGCCCCCATCCCACCCCCTCCTGACGTGGTGGAAGGAAAGTCTCACCCATCAAAGGCCCACAGCGCGCGGTTTTGCGCTGCCTTGCCTGCTGGCCATTTTGGGGTCCGCACCCCACTTGTGGGTCTTCCCCTCTGCCCCTGCCCTTCCCTCCTTCTCCCTCCCTCCCTCCGCCTGATGGAACATTTCCATAGGGAAAACAAATGTGCTCTTGTTTTCTCCAATCTTAAAAATATATAAAAGCAAACCTTTGCTGTGACTCCACTTCTTTCTAAGGCAAAGGCGCCCTCGCATTTATTATTACTTTTTTTACCTCTTTATTGGAGTATAATTGCTTTACAACAGTGTGTTAGTTTCTGCTTTATAACAAAATGAATCAGCTATATGTATACATATATCCCCATATCCCATCCCTCTTGCGTCTCCCTCCCCCCCTCCCTATCCCACCCCTCTAGGTGGTCACAAAGCACCCAGCTGATCTCCCTGTGCTATGCGGCTGCTTCCCACTAGCTATCTATTTTACGTTTGGTAGTGTATATATGTCCATGCCACTCTCTCACTTCGTTCCAGCTTCCCCTTCCCCCTCCCCATCTCCTCAAGTCCATTCTCTACGTCTGAGTCTTTATTCCTGTCCTGCCCCTAGGTTCTTTAGAACCTTTTTTTTTAGATTGTGTATATATGTGGTAGCATGTGGTATTTTTATCTTTCTGACTTACTTCGCTCTGTATGACAGACTCTAGGTCCATCCACCTCACTACAGATAACTCAGTTGCGCTTCCTTTTATGACTATTGTTGACGGGACAGGTGGTAGTGAGAGAACACCGCAGGCAGGGCAGTGGGGTCCCTGCTGGGCTGGGACGATGCAGCCGGGCAGCCTCCCGGGTGACCCACACAGTCCTGTCTCCACGCAGCTCACACCTTCTCACGTGCAGCCTTGACTCTGCCCTGACGGTGCTTTTCTGCAGCATCACTTTATTTTTAAGTAGTATTTGAGGGCAAAGTCACTACAAGACCCCAAAAGGTTGGAAATGTGCTGTACGCCTTAAACGTACACAGTGCTAAATGCCCATTATATCCCAGTATAACTGAAGGAAAATTATTTTTAAAAGTGCCTGATGGTCAAAGGCTGGTCGAGTCTTCCTCACATCACATCACAGATCCCTGCCTCCCCCTCCCCCTTAGAAGGACCGCTGTGATCCTGGGCTCAGGGGACAGCGCAGGCCGTGCC
Source organism: Eschrichtius robustus (assembly GCF_028021215.1). Taxonomy (NCBI): domain Eukaryota; kingdom Metazoa; phylum Chordata; class Mammalia; order Artiodactyla; family Eschrichtiidae; genus Eschrichtius; species Eschrichtius robustus. Next base: position 3,751,146 of record NC_090832.1, on the reverse strand, counting down.
CTCTGGCTAAGGTCAGCTGCCCAGCCGTCTTCCTTCCAACTGCAACCTCACTTCCTCTTGGCCGAGGAATCTGCCCCCGGAGGAGGTGACGCTTGGCCTGAGATCCCGGGTGCCACACCCAGAGCCAGAGGAAGAGGCTTCTGGCGTCGGGAGCGGAACGGGAGGTGAGGTTCCATCCAGGTAGAGGTGAAACCCAGGCTCCCAACCCAAGTCTCTGTCGGGCAGCAGAGGGAGGGTGGGAGCCAGAGCAGGCGCTGCAGATGGTGCTGCCCTGGGCTGTGATGGGCTTTGTTTGTTTGATGTTGTACGACTGGAGAGATGTGAGCATGGCTAAGGAAAGGGCCGTGGAGAAGGGAAGGTTGAGAACCTACTGACGGAGGGCATTCAATTCCACAATCCGGTGCACATCTGAAAGGTACAAGGACCCTCCCAAGGGACGCAGGCAGACTCGGGGGAAGACAGTCTCTGTCGCTACAGGAAACAAAGCATCCGGATGTTTCCCTACACGGCCTGTTTCTTACTCTTCCTTTGCATCACTGGTTTTTCATCGGGATAAAGAGTTGCTCACCTTTGAAAATAATCATGGCGGCCTGTGGGTTCCCCCAAACAAACCCAGAGACGGTGGTGATTGCACCGCTGGGAACCGGCTGCTTTTGCCCGCTTGACAAGCCTTAGGAATCTGGCAGAGTCCCCTGGGTTTTGAGAGCGAGTGAGAAGGCCTCCTGGGGAAGGCAGATCGGGTGCAGAAGAGGAGGGCTTTTCCTTCTGTTCGTCCAATGGGCATTTTCCCAGCAATGTGGCAGAGAAAAGTGGGGGAACACTGTTACTCTCATAAGAAATCAAGCCAGAGTTTACATCAATATAAGAAAAATATGTCTAAGTGATATTTTAGAGTTGAGATGGAGTCTGGCTCCAGGTGCAGCTCTGCAGCCAGGAGCCCAGGCTGTCACCAGCCCGCCTGGCAGGGCGCAGAGCTCCTGGCTCCTGGCCAAGTGATGGGGCCCTGGACCACCCCATGCCTGTTTGCCACCTTCTCCATCCTGCGCAAGACGCACCTGACGGATAGTCTGAGCCAGTGCTGAGAAGCGTTTACGCTCAGCATCTGGGGGAGTGGGAGTGTCTGCACCCATTCTATCCTTCCAGCAGCCCCCAAAGTTATTTCATCACAGACCTTTTTTTCTTCAAGGTTCCGCTCTGACTATGCAACATGCTTTGAGAAATGCTAAATGAACTTCCTTCGTAAAGCATCTTTTTCCTTAAACAGAGTGGCACCCACAGCTGTTTCTCTGGTTTTGGTGGTGGGATTGGGGGCCTTGCAGGGTAATTTACAGCCATAGAATCTGTGCTCTGTCCTCCAGGTTTCTCAGTTATTGGGGAGGTTTGTGATGCAGGCAGAGAGCTGACCTTGTATGGAGTGACTCTCCTTTCTTGTTCTCAGTGTGTGTTTTGGAAACCTCATTTCATTGGAGGAAGTGTGCTCAGGGGAGAAGAAAAGAAAAGCGCCTTTGTGGGGTGGGGATGGAGTGGGTAGTGGAACAGAAAGAGGAGGGTCCAAGGCCTCGAGAGGAGAAGTAGGTGGGGCTCCTCCAGTGGCACCTCGTCTCTCATAGCGTCCGAAGAGCAGGACATCAGAGTGGACCCCCAGATATCCAGGGTGGACCCCATCTCAGAAGGACCTTGCACCAATCCTGCTCTCCAGCTGCCCTGGACAAGGGCATGTCCTCAGGACCCAGTGTGGAGCCCAACAGAGAGGCCGCCCTGCACCCAGACCTGGGGGCTCCCACACGACTTTGAGGAGGTCACCCGTGATAAATGGGGTGATGTTCCCACCAGCTGGCGGGAAGGGGAATGATAAGTCAGATCTGAGTTTTGAAAATTATCACTTTTATACACCTATACTGTAGAGTAAAACTCATGCCCACTAAATGTGCCATGTATTATTCTTTCAAAAAAACAACAGTAGACTAAACAACCCCCCAGATTCAAATATTAACATTTTGACTTATTCACTTTATCTCTCTCGCCATCATTTTTGCTGACATTTTTGAGAATCGGTAGTAGACATCACAAGTCTTTAGCCCTAAATACTACAGCGCCCGCCTTCTCCTCCATAACCACAGGACACTATCACACTGAAGAAAAGTAAGTCTTTGCTTTCTGTCTGCTGATACCTAGCCCGATATTCAGGTTTTCCTTAACCATCCACAAAATATCATTCATAGCTGTATTTTCAAACAAGAATCTATACATTTAGTTGCTACCTCTTTCTTTAAACAGCTTTGATATATAATTTACATAGTGTACAATTCACCCATTTAATGTTTACAATTTGATGGTTTCTAGTATAGTCACAGAGTTGTGCTTTTTTCACCTAAAACAGTCACACTTTTCCATTTTTTTAATGACAGTGGCCCTTTGAGAAGACCAGACCAGTTGTCTCATACACTGCCTACTTTGAGGTGTGCCTGGTTATTTCTTTTGTGCTGCGGTTGTTTTGTGCTGCCTGTCTTATATCACCTACAAAGTGGAGGTGAGTCTAAGGCCCAAGTATATTTAAGTCAAAACATCTTGGTACGTAAGATTCCTTCTCGGGTGGTGAGCTGTACTTTCCACTATTAGTAATGTAAAATTTGATCACTGCATGGAGGGGGCGACCACAGTATCTTGTTATTGTGGTGATGGGTTTTCCCTTTGTGATCAGCAAGGATGCTGCAAGGTAATGCTTTGAGGTCATGAAGCTGCCCAGTTTCCAAGAATCTTTCGCATCTGTGGATACTCCTTGCCCAAATCAATTAGCTCTGAGGGGTTGCAAATGGTTATTTCCACTGTCATGTCATCCACACTGATGAGATGCAATTCTGTAAAAAGGGCTTTCCTTCATCAATTTGGAATCTCATCTCCTAAAGAGGGAAGTATTTTACTCTTACCTTTGATTGCCTCTTTTCAAGAAAGGAGTTGGTGTAGTGGTCACCTCCAAAACTGCCTATTGGAATTATTCCTTCTTTTTGTTTTGAGGAGCTTTCTGGACTTGTAGGTTTTTCTTTATCCAATGTAACGTAATCAATTACACATTCTTTTTCATAAGTTTTATTGAAATATAATTAACATACCATAAGATTCACTCTTTTGAAGTGTCTATTCAGTGGTTAGTGCTACATTCACATTTCAGTGGTTCACAGTATGTTCACAAAATCGTGCAGCCATCACCACTGTCTATTTTGAGGACAGTTTTCTTCGTCATCACAGAGAGGAACCCTCTACACACTAGCATCATGCCTCATCTTCATGCCCCCCAGCCCCTGGTAACCACTGATCTAGTTTTCTGTCTCTATGAATTCACCTCCTCTGAACATTTTATATAAATGAAGTCATACTGTGTGTGGTCTTTTATGACTGCCTTCTTTCACTTAACATAATGTTTTCAAGGTTTCACCCATGTTGTAGCAGGTGTCAGTGCTTCATTCCTTTTCATGACTCAATAATTTTCCATTGGGTGGATGGACCACCTTTGAGTATACACTCACCAGTTAACAGACATTGGGTTTGTTTCCACTTTTTGAATATTATGAGTAATGCTGCTGTGAACATTTGTGTACAAGGTATTGTATGAGTAAGTTTTTATTTTTCTTGAATATGTAACTAGGGGAGGCATAGCTGGGTTATATGGAAACTCTAAGTTGAACATGTTGAGGAATGGCCAAACTGTTTTCCAAAGTGGTCACACCATTTTACAATCCCACAAGCAACGTGTGATAGCTGTAGTTTCTCTGCATCTTTGCCAAAAACTTGGTATTGTCTGTCTTTTTTGTTTTAGCCATTGCAGTAGCAGTGACATGGTATGCTATTGTGCTTTTGGTTTGTATTTCCCGAATAACGAATGATGTAGAACAACTTTGCATGTGCTTATCGGCCATTTGTATATCTTCTATGGAGAAGCGTCTATTCAAATCCTTTGTCTATTTTGAAATTGGATTGTTGTTTTATTGTTGAAAGAGTTTTTATATATTTTGGACACAAGTCCCTTATCACATCTATGATTTGCAAATATTTTCTTCCATTTTAGGGGGTTGTCTTTTCACTTTTGTCACTTTTTGTCCTTTGAAGCACAAATATTTTTAATGTTATCGAAGTCTGGTTGATCTATTTGTTTTACCGCTGACAGTTTTGGTGTCATATCTAAGCAACTGTCAGCTACCCCAGGGTCACTTGATCAGGAATCTGCTAAAATGCCATCTCATTAGAGACATCCACCGCGGTCCCTCACCTCCTGCCCTGCTTTTCTCCATCACAGCTGTCCCCATTTGACACGTTATGTACCGGCTGGCTTGCTCGCTTCTCATCCGTCGTTCCACACTTGCATGGACACTCCTTGAAAGCAGTGTTTCTCTTGTTTTCCTTCATGGCTGGATGCTCAGTGCCTGGGGCAGAGCCAGACTCGCGGTCGGAATTCAGCACCGCCGGGGAAATGACAGCAAAGCTGGCCGAGCGCCCGAGTGGCAGCACCGCTGGCCAAAGCCTCCGGAGCAGGGGCACGGGAAGCTGGATTCTGCAGAGCGTGTTGGAGGGATGCAAAAGGGCCAAAGCAAAAGGCAGCACACACATAAAGGGCAGAGATCCAAGGAGGACTTTGTGAGCTGGAGAGCTATTTACAAATAGCAGTAAGCGCCCTGATAGAAGAAAGCACCGTCTTGCTGTGAGGGTCCGTGTTACGTGGCAATGCCTGAGCTGTGGGGACCAGATATTTGGCTGAACAGAAGTCTCGGTGCATCTGGGAGGCTGTTGCTGGATCAGATGAGCATTGGAATCAGTATAGCCTCAAGCGGATCGCCCTCCCTAGTGGGGGTGGCCCCATCCAAGCTGCTGGGGGCCGGAACAGACAGAAGGCAGGGGTGGTGGGGTTGTTCGCTCTGCCTGACCCTGAGCCCGGACGCTGGTCTTCTCCTGCCCCTGGAATGAGACTCACACCATCGCTGCTCCTGGCTCTGAGGTCGTAGGACTCAGACTAGAATGTAGAAGCTAAGCCACCAGCTCCCCTGGGTCCCCAGCTTGCAGGCGGCAGATGGTGGGGCTTGTCAGCCTCCGTAATTGCGTGAGCCAATCCCTCGTAATAAATGCCTGTGTGTGTGTGTGTGTGTGTGTGTGTGTGTGTGTGTGTGTGTGTGTGTGTTAGGGTCCTACGCAGAAACAGAGCCAGCGGGATATATATAGACACTCGTACGTACGTAGAGACACGTGTAGGCATATAGCCCATTGGCTCTGCTTATCTGGGGAGCCCTGACTCATACTCCTGGGTTGACTCAGTTGGACCGTGAATGTTAATAGGATATTGAATAAAAGTAGCACTTTTATTCTGAAAGAGAAGCAACGTTTACAAAGGGAATTTTAACACTTCCCTTAGTGAGGAAACGCCGCCTTGGTGATAGCGCCGCATTGTGATTCGTCAACACTGTGATGCACAGACGGACGTGTTCACTCTAGTAAGTTCCATGTCACTCTCAGGCCGGTGCTGGCAAAGTAGAAGTTAAATAAATCTCTAAACTATTGGAACGAAGAATTTGAAACCCAGAATAAGCTATATCAATACAGCAAAGACACATTTCACTGGCCCTGAATTCAGCGAAAAAAAAATTAACTATTTTTTTAGAACTGTATTTAACTTGCCTTGATTTCCTAATGTGTCCAAGGTGGAAACTGAATTCAGGCATGATCGGGTCAGTTGTACTAAACTTACTGTGTCCTCAAGTCCCTTGGGTTTTAAATCAGTCAAATTAAAAGCCTGTCTCCCTGCCCCATTCCACCTGATTCTGGGTGTGGCCGCAGGGAGACCGCGGTAGCGGGGCGGGTGCTGTCGTGCCGGCTCAGGAGCGGCTGTGCTGGGTTGTTACCTGGTGGGGGGCGAGGGGGCGGCTCTGGCGCTCTGTCCTGCCTGATCCTTGCCCATCTGTCCTCAGTGATGTCCCCTGAGCCAGTCTGTGCTCCTCCGGCTGGTTTCTCGGAGGCAGTGTCCCTCCCCCTTACCCCCCAACCACTCAGCACGTGCTGCCGTCACAGGCAGGAGGTCCGCGGGGCTGTGACCCCCAGAGCGGGGCTGTGACCCTCCCCCCAGAGCAAAGCTGTGACCCCCAGTGCGGGGCTGTGACCCTCCCCCCAGAGCAAAGCTGTGACCCCCAGAGTGGGGCTGTGGCCCTCCCCCCAGAGCGGGGCTGTGACCCCCAGAGCGGGGCTGTGACCCCCAGAGCAGGGCTTCAGCTGCAACCTGCACCCACTCTCCGAGCTCTAGGAGAAAAGTGGGCACCAGGATCCTGTTGACCAGATTCCACAGGACAGGTCTGGGGTGAATCCCCCCCGCACGGCTCTCACCTGGTGGAGACGGCATGCTGACACCTCGACAGCTTTCTTCTCCACGGTCCGTCCTCCCCGGGGCCGTGCGACCCTCAGTACCGGGGCAGAACGGTCTGGAGACAGCTCTTTGCAGCCGGATTGTCAGCTTATAAACACCCATAGAAGCGTTTCTCTTAAGACTTCATCTGAGTTTCCCCATGTGATTTTGCAACTCAGCAGCTGAGCGCGGTTTCTCCCCTTTGAGTCCCCGTTCAGGTCCTCACCGAGGAAGGGCAGGGAGGGAGGCTTGCTTATAAAGCACCAGGTGCTCTGGGGCCGGTCTTCACTGGCGCCTCCAAGGTTCCATGTGTCTACATTAGTCAAGAGGCGCCCTTTACCGGCAGGCAGTGAGGCCAGGCTCACCGAGGACGGCAGGGTGCTTGCGTGTGGGTCTCTGGACCTGGACTAAGCTAGCCTGCTTTCTCTTTCATCAGCTATTTAACTTCCTTGGGTTTCATTTTCCTCACCTTTAAATGGGGGCAATAGCATGCATAATTTTATAGAATTGTTGAACACTGAGTTGATACAAGTAGTACCTAGAGGGCCAGGCGCATAGTAAGTGCTCAATGTATGTTAACCTCTGTTACTTCCGTCCAGGCGTGGGGTGCAGCCCTGTCCCGAGCGAGCACAGTCAGGAGGGAGCAGATCACTGAGCGGAACAGAGATTCCTGAACAGACGAGGGAACCCTCGTGCCGCTAAGGATGCGCTCAGCAGAAGCCAGAGGGAGGTTGTTCCAAGAGAGAGTCCATTACGGGGCGTGTTCGTGAAAGGACATGTGGGAGGAGCCAAGAACAGGTGCGCCTCGGTATGACAGAGCCACAGAGATGGGAGGTGTAGGAGATGCACCCAGAGTGCCAGCTGATGAACCCCGACAGCTGGTTCTCTAGTAAGTACAGGCCCAGCAGAAGGCCACTGGCAAATTTCTACGGGGAGGATGTCGAGAATTGCACAGGCTCCTGAGCCAAGTTATACTGTTTTAAATGAGACTAGGTTAAGCACAAGGAGGCCAGAGAGCGACCAGATAGGTAATTGAAAGGTGGTCCGATAAAAGAGGAAGTAGAGGTATCGGTGTGGCTGCAAGTACAGAACTAGCGTCTCGGAAGAAAAATCATAAGGCTACAGATTTCAGGACAACTTTCGCAAAAGCTCTCTGGCAGCCGGAGCTGTCAGGCAATGGTCTGGTTTGCATTATGGGAACGTGTCCTCCACCCCTGGAGCGGTGTCCACTTGGAGGACCATCTACCAGAGGTGGCGAGTAAGTGACCTCGAGTTGCTGGTGGAAGGTCAAACCAGTGACCCTCAAGTCCGAACTCTGACAGTCATAGTTTCACACGGACAGAATTCAGTTACCAGGAAGGCTTAGGAAACAGGTGTTTTGATGCCTGGCCTCTTTAGTTACTGCCAAGTTAAGCAGGTAAATGTTATTTTCTTAACATATATTAATATAATAATGTATCTTAGTCATTCTGTGTGTTAAGATGTTTGACTTTTTTGTTGATGACTGAGCATTTACCATATTCTAAGAATATCATTCTGAGCAAGAATTCTCCCTAATTAATGACACGGACATCAACAAGGCCGACATTATCGAAATGTATACCGTTACCAAATAAACATTTGGAAGTTGGTGTTTCAAATAAATGCCTGGTTTTATCTTCTAGTCGCTTTCCTTTCTCCCCTCACCATCATTCGAGGAAAAATCTCAACCGGCTCCCTTTTACGTGACGGTGGGAGAGGGGCACGGGGAGGGCGGAGAGGGATGCAGGAACAGCTTATGGAGGCTTCTGTTGCATCAGGCTCCGTGTCCTCTTGCCAACCGCATCATTTGTGTATTATTTGGAAGATTTAAAAAACTGTCTTGTTAAATACATGAGATTCTCAGGTCAAAAAATATGTAGTTTCCCTTTTGTCTCTCCCAGAACTGGGCCTCTGAAAACAGTCATCACAGGAGGGGACAAGGGCACAGCAAGTCACAGCAAGGTGACAGAAGGCCTCGGGGAAGGAAGACTTGTGTCCTGCCCTTGACTCCCAGCCGCCCCTCCCTGCACTTCCCGGAACATCAGGCGCCCGACACACTTGCTGAATAAATGTTTGCTTAATAGTGTTGTGTTTTTAGGGTTCCTTTGGTGTGGAAATAGCTCTTGGTTATGGTAAGTCTGATGGAAAAGTCAAACCTGTGCAATAAAGATAAGGGCTCAAATTCAGATCAGCTTTACAGAGAACCAACCTGCAAGCTCAATGACCAAATAAGTTTCTGGAGATATTAGCTCATGAAATTTATTTTTAACACAGTAAACATTTGACACAGTTTCACAGGAAATGAATATTTAACAAAAATCCTGTCCACAACATGCACAGTGCTGTGTGCTCAGAGAGCCGTCCGTTAATAAGAGTTCGGTGTGCAGAATTCCATTTTAAGGTCTTTCTACGTTCGTCGAATTAACAAGGCCGTGGACACCCGTGTTTAACAATGCTACAAGTCTTTATTCCAGGAAACATTTATTTCATTGACTCCCAAATGTAGCTCTAATATGTTTTTGGTGAGAGAGGGTCTTGGGATGCGATTCAGCTTCAACTTTCTGGTCTTAAATATTTATCTTTTCCCTGCCCACCTGATGGCAAGCAGAGAGAGTCAAATAAACACCATTACTTTAAGCGGAGTTTTAAAGATGAAGCCATAAGGATACTGCTCACGGTTTAAAGATTATGTGAGTTTAGCTGAGAACATTTTTTTTTTCCTAGCAGAGAGAATCCCAGCACTTAGTGTAAACACGCACGCCCCGTGGAGTCCTTCCCACTCTTAAGCCATGTGGGCTTGGACTGGTCCTGGGAGCCCTGCCAGTGGGGAAGCTGTTTCAGGAAGCAGCCTTGGCACTGTGGCTCATGAGTTTTGTAACATGAAGCAGTCTTTCTAAAAGACCACACTTTTCCCAAAGAGTCTTTTCACTTTTAAAATTACACAGTGGAGTTAATACAAATCATCGTGTAAAATTTAACGTTTTATGTTGTCTCATCCTTTCTGCCAGGAAATGGCTGAAGCAAACATACCACATTGCTCCAATGTGAACTTGGTCTCTCCTCTGCAGACAAGGCCTGGAGAGTTTGCACATGAACTTTTATGAAGCTGCAAATATCTCTTACCTTCCCCACACGTGAGAACAAATGATAAACGTGAAAGGTGATATTTTAAAAACTCTTGTATTCAATTATTCACACCGAAGTTTAGCCATTAAAATTATGAACATCTCTACATATATTTCATGTATCATACATATATATATACTTTAAATGTATAATTACATATCAACAAAGGTTTCTTGCTGCTCTAAGCATGTAAGTAAAACAAAGATTTTGCAAAGTAACACCCATATATGCATATATACTGGCTGTTTGAATTTTGAATTTATTTACAACTTGCCTAGGTTATAATCAATGATTATTGTTATATTATACAAACATGACAGTAAAGGTTTCTTTTAAATACAAAGACTGCAAATGAATACATGAAAAAATTACACACATGTACAATATTTATAAGTTATAAATGCAAAGTTAAGACCTCTTTAAATTATTGCACTTGTGCATTTTACAAAGTTTTTATATGTCATACATATAAAATATTTTTAAAGTTATAACTTATTAACTGTAATGAAGTTGGATATTGTTAACTCAAAATTCCTTCTCCTTCCGAAAGTGAGCCCATTAAAACTTTGGATACAGATCCATCGACTGTACAAATCAGCTTACTCTGAGCATTGTATTTTTGACAGCTTGTAACCTGTATTCCACTCCAGCAGCTTCTGGTCAGCAAGGAGATTATCACCAGCAAACTCTTAGTTGCCTTGGCTAGGCAGGGATAGAGGATCTCCTTTGTTCATAAGGACTTGTTAAAAAAAAAAAAAGTCACCTCTTCTTTTCAGAAAGAGTCAAGATGCTGCATTTCTACAAATTTTGGTAACTGTTTCACAGTGTTCTGGGCACGCACACTTTTTCCAGTGGGTCACTGGGTGGGTTCTGGTGAATAGGCGGGGGTCGTGGTATAGAAACACCTTCTACAACTACATCTACTCTCAGTGTGCACACTAAGTGAATATAAAGGGCATACACCATACAACAGGTCATATGGAAAAGATTGTTCCCATATGTCGCTTGCACAGTATATTTGAGATACGGCACAAGACTGGGAACTAAAGAAAAAACAAAAGCTGCAATGCCCAGGATAGGATGATATTTTAGGTGGGCTAGGGTACTGGATAACACACTTGTAAAACTTATCCTGCAATAGGAATAAAACCTTTCCACTTAAGCTTCAGTGAATGTACGGTTCCTCAAAAATAGTAGCTGAAACTTGATGTGTGAAAACCGACTACCCTAACTGGCAAGCGTGATCTGGCTGGAAGTTTCGGCCTGGGTCCTGGGGTAACGCTCACCCGTGCCCAGCAGGGGTACACGCAGGTCTGCACCCTCTCAGGGCGGTCAGCTCTGCAGGACCTTCCACTGTCAGTCAGAGAAGGGAAAAGCTTAGAGTTCGGATGAAGGTGGTAATGCTTCTTTGGATTTCAAACGTGTTCCTTGTCTTTCACTTTGTCCCATCTTTTCAATTTAGAACCAGAACAGCATCAAAACTGTTTTGTTCCTTTTTTTCTATTCTTATCATCACATAAATGTATCTAGTGCTTCAGACAACCAAAATATCCAGTAAAAAAAAAAAAAAAAAAGACAAAAAACAAAAAGTGTAAGCACTGCATTGGGTATCACTAATTTAAACTTAAGTGTTTAAAGAAATTGGCAAAATGTGTATCAGGATAAATACTTAATGCAAAGGTAAAAATATACTAGCCATGCTCTACAGACAAGCCTGGGGAAACCATCACTGACAGCATACTAGGCTAATTTACATTTTACAGTGATTTTAAAATCAGATTAATACTTGCAATAGAAGGGATACACTAAGGTGACTAAATGAGTATGTTTTTAAAGAATTAAATCCCGAATAAAATCAGCAAAGTGTAGAAAGCAAATACATTTGAAATATACAAAGATAGAAGTGATTTTCAAAATCTAAATCATGCATATGTACCTGAAAAACCCAACAAAATCACATCATAATCAGTGTCACAGCTCTTGGAAGTTCTTCCGAAAAAGACTGAATCTGAACAGTTCATCGGTTATGGTCACAAGGGTGACTGTGAATGAAATAAAATAAGGGATAGAAATCTGATAAGGAGAGAATGATCCTAACTCATTCCACTTGATAAAATTAACCATGGATGTGTCCCTTGAAATGTTTTTAATTATAGTTAAGCAAGAAAGCAAAACAATGAATATATTAATGAAGAAGTAAAATTACAGAATTTAAAATAAAGGCACAGGCCAAGGCATGGTGAATCACTTAGTCCTATTAAAACTCAGACCTTACTCTGGGTTAAAAGACCAGCAACATAATACTCAAAACTAAATCTATTAAGCAATCCAGGAAGCTAAGGATTTATGCATCTATGTGTATCGTGTACAAACATAGCTACTGTGCTTGAATATACCAAGAAAGCAAAATTCACTGAGGTTGATTGCATAAAATAAAGAAAGCATAATATCTGAAAAGCATGCTGAAAAGAGGAAACCTACACTGAACAAATCTAGTTCTGAATTAGCTCTGTTTTTGCTGCTGTGAGAACAAGTCACCCCGAGCAGCACCGTGATTGTCTGCACAGATGCTTTTCCATTGAGAGAAGAGTCAGGATGGAGGACAACCACGTGTGACTAATTCAAAACCTGGTCTCTCTTCCAACATTGGTTTCTCACGTGCTTCTTAGAAATAACTAAAGCTGGGAAATGGATCACAATTCCTGCCCTAGCAAAAGGGTCATTTTTGAGAATTCCTTTCCACATTAATTGCATTTAAGATTTTCTATTTAATTAAACCACAACTAGTAATTAATCAGATACTTGCCTTTTTTAGAATTTTATTCCGCTGCCCGAGTTCAATAGTTCACGTTGTTAGCATGCATTTCCAAGAAAATTTCTAGTTAAAAAATATATTCGCTATCTCTGAATGGAATAATTGCATTTGATGATAAAACTGTATCTATTATAAATCAGCACAACCAATAAAAAACTTTGCAAATCAAATATTCTACATATACTCACAGCTGGTTACCAAATTTATACTGAACAGGGAAACTTTGACCCAATATAAAATACCACTTTAAGGAGAAACTCATCAAAACTTTTGGCGATAAAAACCATCTGCCCTTTAAAGAAAAAATCTGGGGAAAAGACGAAACAGAACTCAAAAGCGTGTCTGCTAAATAAATCTGCCGAGATACAAAATACTCCTAACTGTGTGTTTTCCAAAACAGATTGTTAACTAAATATCACTGCATCTGAGGCCCTTTCATTTTAGGTAAATCTATGATTCCTAAGTCAATCTTACACATGGTAAAAGTAATAGTAACAGTTTACATTAGAATACAGTCCTTTGTTCAAACTTTGTTTCTATTATGACTATTTCACAAGAAATCAACCAACCGATAACTCCATACACGTTTCTTTGGGAAACTACTGTTCAAAGTACAGGTCACATAATGCAATACACCTGGGTATGCCAAAATAAGATACTTTTCTCTAATAATCATGTCAGAACAGCAACCTTAAAAATGCAAAAATAGCCATAGCATTCCCTCCCCCATGACTGTTGTCTATTTCAAGAAGCAGAATTCATGCACTCTTTTAAAATCCTTTAAATTAAACAATAGTCTTCAATGATATTTCCTGCCCCCTTGCAATTCAGTCTCCAGGTTCAGTTAGATGACCTAAGTAACTTTTGTGAGTAAAGTTGAATCTCATGGGTCCAGTTTCATACACTTGGCTGTAGAAAGTTTGGATGTACGCAACTTTGTAGAATTCAGTTCTGTGAATACATTAACATGAGAGAGGACTCTTCCTGGTCAGCTCTATATCAAACCATATACATTTTCCAACACGAAAAATCACTTTTTGAAGAATGGGGCTGATTTTTACTTTTCAAAGATGTGTTTGCATCTCTCTCCCTTTCTCTCTCTCACACATATATGTGTGTGTATCTACATACATGTGTGTACCTACATGAATGTCTATGTGTGCACAGCTAAACACATCCGTGTGTGTATCTAGCCACAGTGGTATTCTCTCTCTTTTGTTATTTCATTTTACCTCATATTGTATAATTATAATTGCAAACGGAGCTCCATGTAAGGAAGATGGCAACTTTCAGAAGCCCATAAGGAAACTGAACACACAGGGTTAATTTTAAAATAAGAACTATGTTCATGTATAGCTAACTCTGCTGCAACACAAATAAACCATATTATAGAAACACCTGATTTCATCATTTTTGCAAAAACCAAGCTCATATGAACAACAATGTGTATAGTATTGGATGTGTAGAAGAATATTTTTAAAAATTTATTTTATTGAAAGTAATATTCCAGTTTCCTGCTTCGAGAATCGTGGATAAGCCATTTGTTACGGATCAGCCTAGCACTTCTGAGACTCTAATTCCTTCAGGTCAGGACTAGCACAGCTTCGGAGGTTACCAAGTCATTGTGCTAAAAATCTTTAAAGCATTAATATGCACCAGAAGTGACTGGTTTATAATCTTTGTAGGAGGGGGTCCAGACTATTACTTTTGTATATTTTTTCAAAACATTTACATTGTAGAGTAATATGAGCCTACCAGAACTGATACAGGAGAGACTCTGCAGACGCAGGTGTCTCTGTAGATATTTGATCTTGAGCAGAGCAAAGAGAACAGAGGTGGGCCCGGATGCAGCTGCCGAGGGCAGAGAGCTTACGAAAGACCATCCAGAGCACGAGCACGAGGGGAGGACAAACAGGAGATGGATGAGCGGCTCACAGTGAAGACTCCAGGAGGCTGAAATGTTATGGTTTAATTGATTTTAAGAGAAATGTATGGTCTTGTAATTAAATAATTTGTAGAACAAACCTTCCACTTTGAATGTGAGTTTAAGATTTTGCAACGACATCAAGTGAAAACATAAAAGAATCATTGTTAAAGATTCACATTTTACATCCGTAAGACTTGTCCGTTGGAAAAAAATTGTATGCCTTGCTTTTATTTTGTTCTTTATGTAAAGGGTTTAGGAAATTTGCCAAGACTACAATAAAGAAAAAAAGTAAAGAAAACAATACTCTCTGACATTTTTTGAATTGATACTTGGATTTCTGAGATTTATTATGACGTATACCTGCACCTCTTTTCAAGAGGATAGAAAATCTGCTTCCTTTAGTGTTAAATTTATTCATCTAAGCCCTTTAGTATAAGCTTAAAGAATACGCTTTAAGTCCACCTAACTTTTAATTCATGAGGCTCTGAAGAAGAATCGATTTTCCATCACTGATTGCAGAAGGGCGCTTCTTACTCTGTAACCTCGATGCCACGTGTCTGAGGCTGTCTGCTATGATTCACGCTAATTACAAGTAGGTCACACATGAACATCCACAAGAGTAACATGTAAAAGTTCCTATTTATAACCAACAACATCAAAGCAACACTGGTGTTAAAGCCAAAGTACAATATCATAGTAGTACCGTTTTAACCCTCACTGGAAAGATACAGGGAAAAGTACCCCCTTCCGAATAATTGTCCGTTTCCATTAAGGCCTCAGCTATGTTAGCCCATTAGAAAAGGCCAGTTCACAAGGAGTCACTGGGGCTGCGGATTTCTGGTCCTGGCTGATCACCGTCGGCGACGCCGTACAGAGGAGGCTGGCGGGGTGCCGTCTGCTGGATGTGTTTACTTGATGGTACCTTCTTGAAGAGGTCTGCATCCCAGTTGCCAGGTGTAGGTTCCCCCCACAAAAATAAAAGGAAGAAAAGTCAAAGAAGCAAGATGAACACCTTCAGGTGGGAGGGCTCAGGGGCGCCATCAGTCATCGATCTTCACAGGCAGCCTCTCCGAGGTCCCCTGGGCCGCCGGTGGGTTCGAGATCCACACGGCACTCTCCTCCCCTCGAATCACCTTCTCCCACTGGCTCAGGTTATTCCTGGAATAAGAGATGCAGCGACAGGGGCCGTTTCAGAAAGGACTTCTGGACTCTGTCCCAACAATCATCCGCACCGTCCTGTGGCATAACTCAGCCTGATGGCTTTTGGGTGTTGTTTTGACTCTGGTGACCTTGATTCTAACCAGTTTGCAGGCTCCCAGCCTGTCCCCCGACTCCTCAGAGGAGCCTCGGCCACCAAAGCCCCGTCCCACCAGCTCGTTTCTTAGCTGGGATTCACTGGAAAGGGGACTGAGCCAACGGGTGACCACCGAGGACACGCGGGATGGGAGGAAAGGGTGGAAGGGGGGCCGGAGCCGCAAGTTCATCCACCAACGACAGCTCCAGCCAGACCTTCCCATCCCATGGGGGGAAGCGTGTGTCCCCCCAGGGCATCTCCATCCCCTTCACCCCACATGCGACACCGGGGAGAAGCCTTATTTTGAACACCGTGTCATGTATTAGAAAGGCACCATAAGTTACACCTGCTACGAACTTTTGAAATTTCCTCGTTACGAGGTTGTATTTGTGCTCCGGTGGCCTCTAGTCTCAAACGCAGCCACACTCCCCCGCCTCCTAGTCTTCCCCTCTCAGTATCTGCAGGTCAAGGGTTCCAGCATCTTCCTCTCCTCCGAGGGTGTGAGGACTCCCGCTGCCTGACCGCCACCCTGCTGGCCCCGCTAACCTCGCAGAGGCCTCACCAACATTCCCCACCTTGCACCTTGCTTTCTCACACGCAAAGTCAAAATCAGAAGGGAACCTTAGCATTAGCAAACACAAAATTCATGCAGAGCACACCTGCTAAGATACCTTTGGACAAAAGAAACCCCTAAAAAATAACCTGGAAAATGTAACACTTTAGCTTTTGTCCTATGTCATCAGGTATCATTTTCCCAGAACCTGAAGAGATTTTTTGATATATTGGAAAAATAACACCCACTAGCTTTGTTGTGTTTCCTTGGATACAATGATACGTGATGAATTTTTCAAGTTTTAATCATATTGAAATGGCCTTTAAGGGATTATGGGGTTTAGCCAAGTCCACAGTAGCAAGAAGGCATCAAAACTGCTGAGACAGCTGAATAACAATCCCAGAGCTTCATAATAATAGCAAGTGTTCATCCTGCTGGTTCTAAATATTTAGTGCAAATATAGAGAATTTTTGGACAAAAAGAACTTCTGAGTAATGCCTGCATCGATTTTTTTTTTTTTTTTTTTTTTACAACATGTTGCTTGGATTTCGATTGATATTCTCTTTTCGCTTTGGTGGAACATTCATTTTTCCAACCTGACTCCATCAAGAATGAATCTTCACTCACACTCCAAACCATCCACATGGCTGAGCCCTTAGGGAATAAGATAATATTTTCAGAAACTAGCTACTGATTAAGGTCAGTGATGGTGCAACAAAATACACTGGGATGTTCTGTTCATCTCCACAGGAGCAGAGAAGAAAGAGAATCACTTAAATAGGAAAAAGCAGGATCTTTTAAAAACCTTCTTGCTTGTTAGTTGGTTTTCCTTAAAGAATGAGCTCATCAGATAAGTTTCCACCGCAGAGAATGGGAGCATGCTAAATCCTCAGATTTTGTTTACAAATATCTCGTCACATGTCTGTTCTCCTCCCCTCGACGGTGCACCCACTCCAGCCCCTCAGCGTGGTTCTGGCTGAGTGGTTAGAAAAATCGTGTCGAAACCAATTTCCCTGCAGAGAATCAACTCACACAGCTGTTGCTCAGCACCATTCGCCTTCCCCAAAGGAATTTCCTTTCAAAGTAAGATGAAAATCTTAAAAAATTTCCAACGGTCTTAGCTGAGTTTAGCCCTCCAAAAAGATGATGAGAGGACACAGAGAAATCTGAACTAGAACAGATCAACTGTTGATGGTTTGCATTTCTTTTGGGAAGAAACTGAAACTTAAAGAAGATACCATTCAAGATTCCATCTCGTCCAATAAAACGATAAACTGTGTGATTTAAACTGAGTCCCTTCCCAAACCAGCAGCCCAGAAAAGACATTATTGTCTTCTTAAAAACAGCATTGGGCAGGGACCTCTGAGTCACAAAAACGAACAAACAAAACTTCAAAACTTTATGAATAAATACTCTTGATGTATACTTGTTACATAGGCAAACACACAGCCCATTTATTGTAAACTGTAGTGAAGACACGTATACTTAGATGGAGATAAAATCCTATACATTCTTATTTTTTAAAAAATAGCATCACAGGTTGAACTACTGTACATACCTGCAGGCTTTCAGGAGAGGCTCTGTGGGCGGGAAGATCTGGGTGAGGGTGGTGTAGCAGGGAATGGCCACGGCATTGTAGAATCCAAGCTGCCTCAGTGCAAAAACCACGGACAAGAAACACAACTGCACATTAGCAATTCTAGTAGCACTATATTCCTCAAGTGAATTTTCTACTTCTCAAGCCTACCTAAAAAACTAAATGTTCTGGTTTTGCTAAGTAATCTTTGGCTCAAGGAACACTACTGCAGATTACAGTTAAAAATTCATTAAAATACATTCACAAAATAAAACATAAAAATTTAAAACATGAAAAGAGGGCTTCCCTGGTGGCGCAGTGGTTGAGAATCTGCCTGCTAATGCCGGGGACACGGGTTCGAGCCCTGGTCTGGGAAGACCCCACATGCCGCGGAGTAACTAGGCCCGTGAGCCACAACTACTGAGCCTGCGCGTCCGGAGCCTGTGCTCCGCAACAAGAGAGGCCGCGATAGTGAGAGGCCCGCGCACCGCGATGAAGAGTGGCCCTCGCTTGCCGCAACTAGAGAAAGCCCTCGCACAGAAACGAAGACCCAACACAGCCAAAAATAAATAAATTAATTAATTTTTTAAAAAACATAAAAAGAAGTTAATCTAAAACCCAAGTACAATATTCAATGGGATTCTATTTATAGATCAGTTATAATTCAGGTCCTATTTTTGTCTCTGGTCAAATTCAGTACTTTAAGTGTTAAGCATTTCAAAGTCAAATCTGCTACTTTTCTACATGGGTGACTCTTCGCCAACTTAATATTCAGGAATCACCCACTGTTGGGTGTCTTGTTTGTTACTCTTAGCTTTGGTACTTCATTTGGTTTACTGAAATTTTCTTCATCTCCTCCCTCCTTTTTTTGGACCTACGACAAATCTCACTGACTTTATCATAGCCCTCTGAGGTAACAGCTCTCTCAACATGTCGGAATTTAAAGTTTTTAATCTGTGATACTTTTAAAAATATATTAAAGAAGATCTTATTAGGAATTATTCTGGGCCACTGTGCACATAAGTGATGCTGGCCCCGACTGGCCTTTGAAGGCCACATGGAAAAGAGCTGCTGGATGATTAACCAGAGAAGACAGACTGTCTGGCTACAAATAACTGCCCTAATGGTTGACAACATGTATAAGATAAAACTGGCTCCTTAGATAAAGTGACCGGCAAACCATGGCTTAGCAGTTTCTTAACTGAATTTTGGTGAGACACACCAAGGAATATAGAAGAGTCAAATCTACTTGGTTCCTTTCTGCTTTCTCCTGTTGTAAAGTCTATCGTCATAGTCATCTTGCTAGAATAAATGCATTTCCCTTTTTCACTTTACAGTTCACGCACAGACTTTCTTATGTCAATATTTAGCAGATGCCATGGAGCAGAAGGTCTCGAGAGAGACTAATTACTGGGAAGTAGAGTCCTTTATTTTTATGGCAAAGAATAATTTCAGGGTAATCTCAAGTGAGAAGCAATATTTTTGGTAAAATACTAGCTGATCACAGAAATATTTTATTTAAAATTCTCTAAGACTATAAATGGATCTGGAATTTTGGCAGAAACATACTACTCTTTTATTTTTTTAAATTTATTTATTTTTATATTTATTTTAGGCTGCGTTGGGTCTTCGTTTCTGTGCGAGGGCTTTCTCTAGTTGCGGCAAGCGGGGGCCACTCTTCATCGCGGTGCGCGGGCCTCTTCACTATCGCGGCCTCTCTTGTTGCGGAGCACAAGCTCCAGACACGCAGGCTCAGTAGTTGTGGCACACAGGCTCAGTAGTTGTGGCTCACGGGCCTAGTTGCTCCGCGGCATGTGGGATCTTCCCGGACCAGGGCTCGAACCTGTGCCCCCTGCACCGGCAGGCAGATTCTCAACCACTGCGCCACCAGGGAAGCCCAGAAACATACTACTCTTAATGAAATAACATGAGAACAAAGTTCATTTCCTGACGGCATCTTCAGTTCTCTTATGTACCCTATTGGGATGACTGCTCAACTATTTACAAGGAAAAGCTAATATCATCAGCTCCTTATCTTACCAATATAATAAGATAAATTCCAAACGAATTAACAAATTAAATATAAAGTGATGAAATAAAAAAAATAACTGAAGAAAATATAGGCAAATGTTTATATAATCTCAGGCTGGGACAGAACTTTTACAATGTGACATGAAAAGCAGGCACAAGACATGAAAGGATAATCACTGTGATTACCTATACGGGAAAGTTCCACAAACAATGTTAAAATAAAACTAAACTGCAAAATCCACCTGCAACATGCTTGGTAGGCATGTCAGTACACAGTCAGCAGAGAAGGAAAGTGAGTCTCCTGCTAGAAGAACTGGTTAAGGATACGAACGAGTAAACTGCTCCCCAGAGGCAACAATGGTGAGAAAATCACGCCACCTCTTGTTGGGCTGTGCCCTCCAAGAGCTGTGGACAAACTTAAACCTTTGCATTAAGAGTTAATAACTTAACTTTAAATAAAGTAGGAAAGTTTGAGAACTTATCCAAAACCATCATCTTGTGAATTTTCTGAAATGTTTTCTAAACTGAATTTTATATTATATTTATTTGTCCATAACTAACATCCTTATTATGATGTTAGAAGATTGAGAGTTTAAAAAGACCATGATAAAAGGAATATATCACACCACACACGCACACATGCAAAACTAACAAGGCACAAGAGCTCTCGAAACATCAAAAATTAACATAAATTATGTAGTAAGACCTGAAAAGAGAAAAATTAGTGCCAGTTTGTGGTAAGACAAAACTCAAAATGTACTAAAATATATGCATTATTTGTTAGGAAAAGTGGACCTAATCAAAATCTATCATGTTATTCTCCAAAAAATATCTTTGTACATTTGATGACAAAATATTTTCTGCTTGTTAAAAATATCAACAATTCAAATTCATCCATCCCCTCTGTTTCAAGTAAGAAAAGAAAGCCTGCGATTGGCTGCAATTTCATCCGTAGAAGAGGTGATGATGGCAAGCCTAGCTGTGAACCCTTTAACTCCAGCTGGGGTTTCCCATTCATGGTCCTACTATTCTCCAAGTCCGTCTAAATGGAGATTTCGGGTGGTTCCAGGTCCTGTAAGACTGCATGTGCTTTTCATTCATATCCGCTGTTATGGCCGCTGTAAACGGTTGGACTTTGCAACACAATTCATACCTGGCCTTGTGGGACTTCGTCCTTCTTGTCTCTATCCATCATGGGAATAGGCTGAATTCCCAGCTTCTTCATTTCATCACCCTGGGAGAAACAGGAGAAAACGAGGCTCTCTCAATTGTATAAACTGTTATAAAACTTTGGTATTAACGAGTTGTTCCCTTTTTTCGTTAATTTGCTTCAAAATGAATAACGTTGTTGCTTAATGACCCAAACAAATGTCAGAATAATAAAAAATGCAATGTATTATTGCAGGTTTTTATCCTGATAGTCCTCTCCTGTACTGAATTACCAGAAACCTAGCCATCTCTTCTGGTTTCATTTTGTAGAAGTTAGCGAAAGTTAGTAATAAGAGGAGATAAATGTGTGAGGAGGAACACAAGAAGAAAATGTGAAATAACCTCAAGGGCTTTATCTCACTTCTTCAGATGATTTTTCACATGCAATGCACCAGGTGAAGCTAGGCTTTAAAGAGGAATATTGATACATCAATAATAAACAATAGTCTACTAAAACATGTCAGTAGAGATAAAGTATAACTGGCTAGACATCAGCATAATGGTTAAAAATTATAGATGTATATTAAAGATGTATGATATTGCAGGCTCTGGGCTAGGTAACTTGTAATATTATTTCACTTAATCTTCATGAAATACTGAGTTCGATATTATTATCCCCGTTTTATAGATTTTAAAAATTATCTTACTGTTTTTATTTATTTTTTAAGGTTAAAGATTGTTAAAATTTTTCCTGAATACCTCACACTCTTCCCTCACATTTCTTAATTATTTTATTATTTTATTTTAATTATGCTTGTTTTCAGAAATCCAAAGCACAGAACAACTAAAACGACCCTGAATTTGCTAAGATAAGGTCTAGAGACAAATTACTATAACCCTTGTTAAGAATGTTTGTGTACAGGACAAAGACACTTGCCTTGACTACGTAAAGGCACTTGAAGCACAGAGTTTGCTCTGGTGTTGTTGCTTTAAATATGAACAGCAGTAGTTCTCAAGCTTTTTTTCTTTTCTGTCCTAAGTGAATGAAAATAACTAGGCCCCTTGCTCAAGGATTTCACAAGTCCAATATATAAAAAGATTTTAAATAAGCAGTGATTTGAATATGTACCCGGATAAGGATTGATACTGACGAGGAAAACAACGGGACACCATGGACCGTGTGTGCAGGAGCACAGGGGTGTCTGGGGCTCCGGGGGGAGGCGCTGCAGGGGTGAGGGAAGGAGCCCCAGGCAGATGAAACTGCACAGCACGGTCAGGGACCCAGAGGACAGAGGGGCTGAGAGGTGGGAGAGCCTGGAGAGGCAGGGGGCTTGCTCCATCAAGCGCGCGATTTTCATCTTTATCATATCAGCGTGGAGAGACAGAAGATGGGAGGTGGGGTACTGACATAAACAGAATTAAAGTCGTCCTGAACCAGCAAGCGTGGCCACCGAAGCACAGAGATGAGTCAGAGAACTGGTCTGAGGGCTCAGTCTCAGTACTAAGGCAAGGATTTCATCTCAAGCAACATGACACCAGAGACTATATACTCTTAATCACGGTTACACTGATTCTAAAAGATAAAGGCAAGGAAGCCAGTTAGATGTTGCAGTAACCCAGGCGGGATCTGGTGAGGCTCTGAAGGGGTGGGTGGGACAGAGTGTGGGGCTGAGGTGGGCAGCGTGGACTGTATGAACGTCTAGGAGATCAACTGGGAAGACTTGGTGATTACACTTCTGTTTCCACCCCCGGCCTGTGAGCCCCCTGCAGACGTCATCTATGGGCATACTGGCAGCTAATTGCTCCCTGTGGACTGTTTAACCAATGGGCAACAGAAAGGGAAAAAATCTACACGTCTCCCACATTTCGATTCGTATTTTCGAATCCAAATATAGTTGTTATGGTATGAAGTATGTCATAGTTAACTAAATAAAATTATTTGCAAAACAATAAGCTAGCTTCAGACAAGTTTTCTTATGTGGTATTTATAGAATTAATTCTAGGTTACTCCTTTTAGACACACATGCAAATTAAGTTGACTGTGATAATAAAGTCAAACATTACAGCTCAGACATGTACATCTAAAAACCATCTTCCTGAGTCTGATAGTAACCAGATTTTGACACACACACAATAAAATAAAGAAAAAAAAAAACCATGCAAGAGGCTGCCTACACAATGTATGCATTGTGTATTTGAGAAATAACACCCTGAGTATATCCAACTCAAGGCCTGTGGTCCTCACCCAATAAAAATTCTTCAGCTTTACAATTATAAGACAGATCAACATTATAGACTATTTCTACTAATCGTTAGCTGAATGATTTACTGTTTTTTGCTTTTTACATCCATTCTTCTACATGGATGAGATTTATGGTTTGAACCATCGACTACCGAACTTTTTGTCCTCCAAATTTACTTTTATTTCTTCAGAACAAATGAGGTGCACAAACACTTTACAGTTTTTTTTTCCATAATCTTTGAATATGCAGGGATCTAAGTATTTGTGGATTCATTTGAATAAGAGAATTATATTCTACTTACTCATAGCAAATCAAGGAGTAAACACATGTTTCTGATAATTTGGATAATTCAGTCTAGAAAAGGTATTCATGAAAGTAATTCACATGGTTGTTTCACATGTCAGGAATTCATGGCTTAACATCTCACATATTCCACAGAAGTCATAATTTGCAGCTGAATTGACCATTTGGTATATTTACATAATCTCAGTTTCTACGGTACAATGTGATTAGTCTCTCGAATTTCTAGCTGCAGGCACATAAAGCCCGTGATATTGTGGGTCCCTCTTAGTACGTTTTCCAGTGGCTGCCATAAAAGAGATGGCCTAATGCGGTTTATTGGATGGATGACAAAAGATTGGCTATTAAATAAGGAAAACTGTTGCACTACTGTTCAGGGAATCAGTTCCTGAACTATTTCAGTGGAGATCAGAGAATTTACACACATATTCAAGTCAGATGTTACAGAATGACTGTTCTTACTTCATACCTGTATAAATGCTAAACAATAGTTTTTTTAAGTAACTAGCAACATGAGCAACTAAGATACTGTTACTAAATTATCCATATATTTAATTTCTTCCCAATTATTTCCCATTTCTTGATATTATCTATGTTCATATAAAAATCAAGGACATACCTCAGCCCAGAATTCTGCATATATATCGTTCGCCGTCAATTTTGTTACTGGCCACAGTTTTGTCACAGAACAAAGATCACAGGCAGTCATCATTAAACCAATGACACGGTCTCTAGAACACAATAATATAAAACTGGTCACTGCAGCATTTGCAAATTTATAAGAACAACTGGAAAGACTTCTGTATTTTCAGGAGTGAGAGAGGCCTAAAGGGGGCATCGCTTCATGATGGGGGAACGATAGTGTTACAGAGCAGATACAACTAACAGGCAAGAAAATAAAGGATTAAAGAACAGTGTAGCTTTAATTGTAAGAACATCAGTCACTTCTGTCCCTAGTTCCACGAAGAGTATATCCTGTGTTCCTGCTGCCTGATTGTTACTGTTGAAATAAAATATTATGTGGGCATGGCCCTGATGCCATCTAAATCCCCTGCTATATTTTACTGCCACAAACCAGATTTTGACTTTCATGGAATTTTGGAAATTTAGAGTGAGAAGAAACCTTGAAGAAAAAAGTCCCAATCCTTTTGTTTTATATAAGGAAACCCTGAGGTGCAAATGAAATGATTTCTTCAAGGTATAACTGGCTCAAGACAAGGCCAGAGTAGATGTAGATTTCCAGAATTCTCTCCCATCTCCCCACCTGCAGAGAAAGGTGATGTCTCCAAACACTTTACAAGCTCCAACTTCCCAACTGAAAGGAGTTTTCTTTTCAATTGCTTTGCACTCACAGCTATATGTTCTAGGTCTGATTTTTTTATTCTAAATATGGTTTGGTTTAATATTTCCTCTTGGAGAAAGATAAAAATTGCTTAGAAGAATTCAAACAGACATATCCCCTATAATTTTGATGCATCTGGTCTAGTGACATGCGGTTACCCTAAATGAAGTCTACACTTAATGGTGGCACTAAGTACTAGTTATTAAGAGCTTTTAATATTACTGACATTAACTTTTACAAAGCAAATTACATAATAATAAAAGGCAAATTATCGAGAAAGACACAAAACCACATAACAAGTGAGAAGATGTCATAAGTCCAGCTCCTACCTAAATTCTAATGTGTCTGAGGACTCCACGGCTGCTCAAGGCCACCTTATTTCCTGGAGGTGCACAGACAATCCCCATCTGTGGACACAGTACTCCCTGGGTCCTGAGCCTGCCCACCAGGCCCACAGCATAGTAAGAGCATCTGTCTGTCGCGTGGGCAGAGTCTCTGATTTAGTGGTGTTCCCTAAGGCAGGTTCCTTTGATGCCAATCACTCATAAGGTTCTTTCATTTCCCACCAGCCAATTCCATTTAGCCCATTAGCCTAATTAAATGGTATCTTCTACAACTTTACTTTTCGTTAAGGACACATGCCAAAAGGGTATCATGTCTCTAACAGGGAAGACTAGATAACTTTAAAAACGTCAATGAGACTTACGTGTACCCATCCTGTGACCCCAAAACAGATGCCATGTGAAGATGCAAATCCCTTAAAATGATCAGGAAACCCCATGGTTTCTTGATGAGGTAGTTTCCTAAGCACTTTGTGGTTTAAAAGAAGAATATTTATTTCTGGATTTGGGCTTCTAAAGCAACAAGTATATTATCTGTTTGCTCAACAGATAAATTCATTTAAACAGAAATAGAACATGAAAAAAAATGATTATTTTATTAACAAATAATTATTTCATGAGATAGAAATAATTCAATCTCATTCAATCTACATTCACACAAAAAAATCAGCATTTATTTCTTTTGGCTAAATATTGTAATAAGCTTTATCTCATAAAACATTTCTTATCTCATAAATCTATGAAAAAACGTTAATAGAACTGGGCACTGGAAAGCATGTGGAGCCAGTTTTCTCACTGGATATGATTCCATAGGTAGCATTGCTACTACTAGGGTTGAAAAGTTTACGACCTGGTTATCATTTAGATTTCACTATCAAAATTACTTAGACAAAACAATTTAAGAGTATTTTACTGTTAACCAAACCAGTAAAAAATAATACAGATAAGAAAATTTGTACTAAGTGCCTTTAATAGAACTGGAATTGTTTTATTTCTTTCTAGGAGTGGAATATAGACCTAACGGTATAGAGACCTAATTCGTAACGTATTCCAATAACCAACTGTGAAAGGGACGGAGTTTATGCCAACTGTGCTCTTGGTATGATCTTGCATAGCCTGCTCACTAAGAGCACCGCAGTAAGAGGCCAACACAACGCCTCTATCACAGATGGTTCTTACGGGGGTAATTTCTTGGGGGGGGGGTTGACTACATTCATTTATTCCAAAAAGTTTTGAATGCCTGTATGTATCAGGCACGGCGAAAATAATAAACAAAATACGCACTGCTCTTGTAGAACTAATGTTCCAACGGGGAGAAGTAGAAAATAAGGTAGAGATTTTCACTCAACAAGTCTATATAAAAAATATTTTAGGGGACTTCCCTGGTGGTGCAGGGAAGATAAGACTCCACGCTCCCAAGGCAGGGGGCCCGGGTTTGATCCCTGGTCAGGGAACTAGATCCCACACGCATGCCGCAACTAAGAGTTCACATGCCACAACTGAGGAGCCCACGTGCCGCAACTAAGGCCCAGTGCAAACAGACAAACAAATAAATAAATAAATATTTTAAGAGAGGCAAAAATATGAAGATGAGAGAGAGAGTCCAGTAGAGACGGCAGTGTGCGTACAAGTCCTGACATGGGAATAGGTGAGGTGTGCCGGAGGAACAGCGAGAGAGCCAGTCTGGCAGAAGCGCAGGAGCGAGGTGGTGCCAGGCCACTGCTAAGTCTCCAGACACGACAGGACCAAGTCTGACGGTGAGATGCTGGCAGCTGTGGGTAGAAGAGCGACATGACACACTTTTAAAGAGATCCCTCAGCTCTGCCCAGAGGAGGATGAACTGTAGCATTGTAGGGGGAGGGAGGTTGCTGAGAGGCCGTTTAGGAGAACGCACGGCAGTCCAGATGCGCGCGGACGGCAGCTTGAATTAAGGTGACAGTAGTGGAGACAAAGAAAGTAGGAGGGTTACAGTCGTTAGAGGCAGAGCCAAGTTGAAATACGTTAACATCCACAGGAGTTACGATAAGAGACATCTCTCTCCCTGTCTTTCCCTCCTCCCTTCTCCCCACCCCCCAGCATCATCCCAGACCGGGTAGAGCAGCTTAAAACACAGGACCTGTCGCAGGTGAGCAGAGGTTCCGACCTGAAAGCGAGCGCCCCTCGCCAGCGTGTACGTCTGCCTTCCCAGTGCCAGCCTATTTTAAAATTCTCTTCCCACATCCCACGATCATGGAATCACAGAACTTTACAAGAGGGAGAGAAAAGAAACCACACAGCCTGCAGGATTTCAGGTGAGTTACTGGTGGCCAAAAAGGAAGCCCCAGCTCTCCCCCCACTGCCCCCTCCCCTGCTCCCCTCATCCCATGCCACAGACTCTGTAAAGTTAGTTAGCCAAGGATACGATGTCCTATTGGAAGAGAAGGAGGACCACGCAGATGAAACATATAAGCAACTTTACAAAAGATTTCAGGTAGCACTGTGAAGATAAATAAAGAATGAATTCTCATATGATTATTATTACAATTTCTCACTTGTGTGAATAACTGGAATTCCAAAAGACTGAAAGGCTGGCTGGATTTCCACAGTGAGCTGGAAATGTAATACTCAGTACCTCTGATTCTCTACCCTCACTGTTTACTAGGCTCTGACCTCACTGCAACCTCCCACATACCAACTAAGTCTTTAAGTGGGAGAAAAATTAAGAAACATAGCCCAGTTGTAAAACACAGTAACTTTAATACCTACTTCAATACAAGGTTATATCAGCCAGGATCCTGACGTGAAACAGATGACACACCCAGGAGAATTGGAGGATTGACTGAAGGGACTATTCACATGGCCTGGAGGGAAACCAAGGAATAGTAAGGCACTGAGGGCCAGTGATAGTGGGCAGGTCCCCACCCTGGGCCTGGAGGGACGAAGGACAGCTAGCAAGGGCCTGAGGTCTTGCCCCCAGAAGCGCTATTAAACCGGGGACCCACAAGGAAGAAGCGAGGGAAACGAACACACCAACTCTTCTCTCCTCCTGCCCTCTGATCTCTTGTCAGCGCCACCCGTGGCTGAATCCAGATGGAAGTTGGAGGGAGGGCGAGGGAGCTGAGTGAATTGCCCCTGAGGGTCAAAGTGGAAGACGAGCTTAGTGGATCTGGGGGCCAAAAGCAGGCCGCCCAGCACATGGGAGTAGCCCAGAGTGGGCGCTAAAAAGCTGTTGTTCACACAGAAAAATACATTTGAAATTTGAACCATTTAAATGTTAAATTGCACAGAAATAGAAAAATGAATTTAAAGCCAACATTTCTACTAATCTAAGAAAATCTATGCCATTAGGCTTTGGGGACCCGGCACAAGATTGTCACCAAAACAACAGAAAAAAAAGAAAACAAATGCACGTCCTGCTTATCTTAGAGTGTGCATATAGAAAGAGCTGATCAAAGACCAGACTTCTATCAGGAGGCGTCTTAATTGTAACTGTTAGAGCAGGTCAGTAAAGTGGCGTCAAGTGGTTAAATAAAAAGCAAGCGCTTGGGGGTATACAAGTGGATGTTTTCCTTAGAAACTGTCATCTAGCCTTATTTTAATACCTTTGTTTTATTTTAAAATTAGGTCATACATAGCATGTGAAAAGAGACTAGGTTAAATCCGTTTTCCCTTAAATTATCATTTTAATGATATTTTTTTCTTGTTTTAAAACCTATCTTCAAGGAATTTTAAATCACTGTACTGAGTAACTTAAATCATGTCTATAAAAACTACTGTACTTCTCTCATAATATGACCTATTTTGGTTAATTTATTAAACATGAAACTGCACTAAGGATGCTGTAGATTCTGAGAATATTATTTGAACAGGTGCAGAACCAAAATCATAGATAAGATTTTAGAATCTTGCTGTTTCCAAAGACACAAATAATAACTCTTTAATATAAACATCAGCATGATATAGTGATGATCTCACTCAATAAGCTTTAAGTTCTCAATTCTTGTTTTTGTGGAACCCTGTGTTGCTTTTTGAAAAACACCATTAAGAAGAGAGAAAACGAAATTATATGTCAATGCAGAACCAGTCTTGAGCAAATGTGTCTCAGAGGGATTTGCTGTTATTAAAAACATATTCTAACTTAAAATTTCTTTGCCTAACAGAATCCTTGTGTTACTCCCAGAGTTGATGACTCTGACCTCCTAACACGGGCAACTCTGTATTACTTTAAATCAAGTGAAGACATCAGTGATTTCACGCTAGAAATTAGTTTCCCTACATTTCAAGTTCTTCGGCTGAAACATAAAACACACCTAGCAGAACGAGGCCCTCGTACATTTACTACTGCAGGTAAAGACAGATCACTGGTATCACGTTGACAAAATGCTACAGGAAACTGCATCACGGTCTAAGAATAAAGGAAACCACACGAACAAAGTACAGAGCAGTAGCCGTGTGAAAGTGTACATCTTTCCTAGCTCTGTTTCTGAATTGTTTAAAGAATTGGTCAAGCGTTTGACGTACCCTTTCTTTGATGTGCACCTAAATCTACATTAATTAAAGACTTCGGAAGAATGGTGGCAAAGGAATGTCTTTGAAGGGTACAAATATTCCCTGAGATTAAGAGAATAAACATTTTCATTCATATATTTCCGAAAGCTTTTAAGGATAAAATTCTGCACTTAGTTGATTTTTAAAATACATGTTTGAGGAAGGCAATTCCAACATGAAATACATGGAAATAAAAATTATAAAAGCTACTACTAACTCATATATTTGCCATTTTAACATTTAAAAGGATACTTTAACTTGATTTCATAACAAAAAACATTTGATCTTTTATAATGTTTGCTAAAGTGGTCCTTAGGCAAGACTATATGTTTTCCTCCACTAAGAAAGATGCTGTTATTCAAGAACAGTGCTCTGATTTCTATGGATGCTCTGTTCAGTTTTTGTCAAAAGGAGACAATAATCACTAGCTGTTTCAGTGAAAAACTAAGCTACCCTTTGCCTACCCTTGCTTTGAGTCCAGAGCTGGTTTCCATATGTGACATTCATTTTAGTTGTGGTTAACTGTGGTTTAACTGTGGTTAGGGAAAGAGTATTGAAGGACATTTTCAGTGAAGGAATAAATTAGTTTACAATTTCTTTTTCTCTTTTTGGTGCACTTTATTTCTCCTCCTCTCCATCTTTTATGTCACTAGCAAGTCCCCTTTTATAAATTAGATTTAAACTTATCTAATAATTCATTTCTGGGGCCCTAAAATCACTTGGCAGGCTCTGTTATTTAAAAAGTTTAAAGAATATACTCATTACTAAATGTGAGATATTTGTAAAAATAAAACTGTATGTATGTCTAATATAAAAGTGAGCCACTCATCTGATTTTGAAAGACACATGGCAATGACTTTCATACATATCTAGTCTCTGGTTGCTTCATTTTCAAAATAAAAAATAATAAAATTACCTAATATTTTTAAGCACAGTTGTGGCTACAATGTCAAGTTCATACAAGACATAATAGTCAATGTTAAGGGCATGTCAAGTTAAGGGGGAGAGGGATAAATTAGGAGTTTGGGGTTAACATATATACATTACTATATATAAAATAATCAACAAGGACTTACTGTATAGGACAGGGAGCTACACTCAATATAATACTCTGTAATAACCTATATGGGAAAAAAATCTGAAAAAGAATGGGTATGTGTATATGTATAACTGAATCACTTTGCTGTACACCTGAAACTAGCACAACATTGTAAATCAACTATACTCCAATATAAAATAAAAATTAAATTTAAAAAAGACATAATAGGGCTTCCCTGGTGGCACAGTGGTTGAGAATCTGCCTGCTAATGCAGGGACACGGGTTCGAGCCCTGGTCTGGGAAGATCCCACATGCCGCGGAGCAACTAGGCCCATGAGCCACAACTACCGAGCCTGCGCGTCTGGAGCCTGTGCTCCGCAAAAAGAGAGGCTGCGATAGTGAGAGGCCCGCGCACCGCAATGAAGAGTGGCCCCCGCTTGCCACAACTAGAGAAAGCCCTCGCACAGAAACGAAGACCTAACAAGCCAAAAATAAAAAAAATAAAAAAAATAAAAAAGACATAATAGTAAATGTCAAGGGCAGGTGGCAACGACCAGTGGTAAGGACAAAAGGTAGGGAAGAAGTGTCAGAATATTAGGACTCCCAGCAATGACGAAGAGATTACGTGACATTCAGCTCCAGACCGAGTGGAACAAAGACTGAGAGAGCCATAAAATGAGAGAATGAGGGCTTCCCTGGTGGCGCAGTGGTTGAGAGTCTGCCTGCCAATGCAGGGGACGCGGGTTCGGGCCCTGGTCTGGGAAGATCCCACATGCCGCGGAGCAGCTGGGCCCGTGAGCCACAACTACTGAGCCTGCGCGTCTGGAGCCTGTGCTCCCAACAAGAGAGGCCGCGACAGTGAGAGGCCCGCGCACCGCGGTGAGGAGTGGCCCCCGCTTGCCACAGCTAGAGAAAGCCCTCACACAGAAACGAAGACCCAACACAGCCAAAACTAGATAAGTGGATTTATAAAAAAAAAGAAAATTACTGGAGGTTGAGAATGGAGAGTCTATGCAAAAGAAGGAAGGGGGGGAGGGACAAATTAGCGGTATCGGATTAACGGGTACAAACTACTATGTGTGAAATAGACAAGCAACAATGATATACTGTATAGCACAGGGAATTATAGCCATTATCTTATAACAACCTATAATAAAGTATAACCTGCAAAAATGCTGAATGACTATACTGTACACCTAAAAAAAAAAAAAAAATGAGAGAATGATCTGGGTAAAATCCAGCTGATCCAAGAGTAAGAGACCAATAAGAGGCCAACACGCCAAGGATGATGGAGCAGAAAAACACAAAGAGCCTGGTGTCCTGAAAGCATCACTGGGCAGCTGAACTTAAGCCAGCAACTACCTATCTTCAGGATAAAAAATAAAACCCTATATTTTAAGACACTAGTCATTAGGATTTATCTTTTGTAAACTAAACGCTTTCCTAACTGATAAAACACTTAATGCACATGTGGCCGTCTGGCTTCATTCAGAATACACTATATCTTTTGATATAAAATGATTATCTGTCATGCTCTAGAGAATACTTGTGAAAAAAAAACCCAGAGAGTTGAGATATCTGACATGATACTGTCCTTTTTTAGAAAGGATTGGATGCCAGGAAGGGCAGATTTCCAGCTTCATAAGTACATGTAAAATACTGGCAAATTACCAGGACACAAAATGCCAACGAAGATATAATAAGAATATAAGATCACATTATGAAACCTACACTCTTTATTTGTTGTCGTTTTGGATTATTTGTTTGCTTGACAAATACTGAACCCTCCTACATGCTCAGCAGCGTCACAGTTACCCGTAACTCTGGGCCCAACAAGTGGACAAAAGCCTGGAATGCAATTACTTCCATCGCGTGGCATTCTGTCCTCTGATAGGCTCAACAGGACATTATACCGTTATAATTTATGTCTAAGACAAAAGAGTTTTGAGAGTGAAAGTGAGCACTAATATTAATTATACCAGGACAACAGGTATTAATTAAGAATGATCCAGACCAGCTAGGGAGTCTGGTCACCCTGATTTTAACACAAAAATATCACAAAATAAATAAAGATAATATCAATACTTTGAGAATTGTTATGAAAAATATTAATCTTAAATATTAATTTTTTACCAAATAATTGGTAGGGAAGAAAAAATAATCCATCTAAACATTTTTAGGCTTAACATGGGTATGCACATGTAACTAAATAAAATGCTCTTGTAAGTACTACGTTAATCTCTTTGCTTACGGTTTAGAAATACAGCGATTCTGAATTTAAATAAAGGCTGCGCTTCTCTAGATATTAGGTAACGTCATTCTTGGCCAAAGTCTGCCATTGATGTCCTCAGAAGAATGGTAGCATCTTTTGTGTTTTAGTATTAATTCCAGGTATAAAGGGAGAGGCCATGTCTGTCATTTATTAACTATCTATCGGAGCAATTACAATTACTATCCCTAACAATTATCTTCTAAGAAATATAATCATATATTTAACTACGAAAATTCAAATAGCAGATAAATAATTTATTAAAGGTATAAAACAAACTAAACTAAATTGGATATTTACATAAGAGGAGAAAAACATTAGTGCTTGGGCTGAAGTAAATGCTTGCACCAGAAACTGCTGCTGGAACAGAGTCCCAAAAGAGAACAAGAATTCACAATCAAAGAACGATACCACGCTGTCAAGCAAAGATAAACAGTAAAATAACAGAATAAACTTTATTCAAAAGTATATTCCCAGCTTATAGACTGCACATTAACTAATAGATAGAAAACAGCTTTGGAGAAGCATCCTTTTTAAACCACATGCAGAGGACCCCCGGCTACCGTGAATGCAGACCAGCCAGCCCTGGAGGCACCTGCCCCGTGAATGCGCCAGCAGAGTCAGGAAAGAGAGCCCTTGCCATGTTTCTTCCGAGCAGAAATTGCTAGGGCAAGAAATCAAGGAGCTAGATGTAAAAACTAGCCAGATTTGGAGATGATATCTGTCCCCTTGGTACAGTGCTCAATGGAGCTATTTCCGCAAACTGCAGCTCTCACTGGAGAAACAGCTGTTAAGTTATAGATGATGCCATGTACGGAACATTTGGAGCGAACCTGTGTCTATGACAGAGGTGGTGGAATATGTATCCTAGTCACAGGGGAAATGATGTCTGTGTTAACTCAAGTGTAGTAAAGGTTCTAGAGAATGGAAAGGAGAAGGTAAACATTTCCCACAGCGAGGGCAGCCCTGAGCCTTTGTAAAATCCCCCTGTGGCTGAACTCCATGCCTTCCATTTCCTAGGACAACGCAGAATGGCTCAAATTATGCAATTTCTTACATACATCACTATGGAATCCTCACGAGAAAATCTATGAAAGGCCAACAAAGCCGTGTCAAATGCATGAATATTGAATTCACTAATAATCCTAAAATAGACTAAAAGCTGGCTCAGTACCATGCAGAATTCTGTGAACTGCTTCTATGAGCTCATCAACACCTAATCACCTCACAGAAATGAGATTTGATCTCATTTGGTGAATTAAGGACCATTCTATTTAATTATTTTTAAAGATTTCACTTAAAGGCCTACTGATATAATTGACATACTCTACCTTGTTTAAGAACAAAACACTTGAAACAGAAGTATATCATATCTTATCACAGAATCATACTTCTAGATTGTATATTTTTGTTGCTCATACTTTAACTTAGGTGTAACTTACATGGAATTAAATGCATGAATTTGAAAGATACAGTTCAATGAGTGTGAAAATGTATACAGTCCAACCACCAGACCAGTGATGACAGGGAACGTTTTCATGACCCAGACGCTCCTTCTGTCCTTTCCCGTTCAGTATCCTGTATCCAACACCAACAACTGCCAGCCTGAATTCTACCGCAATCACTAACACTACTGATTTGTTTGGCCTATTCTAGAATTTGGCAAAAATGTTTTCATATAGTATGCACTGTTTTGTTCAACATAATGACTGTGTGATTTATTCATGATGTTGCATGAATCTGTAGTTTCTAATTTTTTTATTGCTTAGTAGTACAGTATTCCACTGAATAAGTGCCAGAAACTGTCTATCCATTCACTGTTGTTGGACCTTTGGGCTGCTTCTAGTTTAGATACATTATGAATAATGCTGCTGTGAATATTTGCGTCCAAGCCTTTGTGCGAAAGGCAGAAAAAAAGTGGAAGACAAAATTGGGAACAAAGAACAAGTGCGAAGAAGAGAAAACAGTAACAAGTATGGCAGATATTAATGCAACTATATCAAAAATCACTTTACATGTCAATGATCTAAATACACCAATTAAAAGAGGTTATCAGAGTGGATCAAAAAATAAGGCCTGAATATTTGTTGTTTATAAGAAACACACTTTAAATATAAACACACATACAGACTAAAAGTAAATGGGTGGAGAATGATACACCATGCTAACATTATTCACAAGAAAATGGGAGTAGCTAGATTAATTTCAGACGGAACAGACTTCAGAGCAAGGAAAGGTATCAGCAATAAAGAGGAACACTTCGTAAGAATAAAGGGATCAATTCTCCAGGGAGGTATAATTGTCCTCAACCTGTATTCCCCTAGCAACAAAGCATCAAAATATGTGAGGCAAAAACTGATCAAAGCGCAAGGAAAAGTATATCAGCTCCACTACTATAGCTGCAGACTTCAACACACCTCTATCAGAATTGGATAGGTCCAGCAGGCAGAAAATCAGGACATATCTGAATCCAATAATTTCATCAAACAATGATACAACTGACATCTGTAGATTGCTTCATCCAGCAACAGCAGAAGACACATTCTTTTCAAGCTCAAATGGAACATTCACCAAGATAGACCATGTTCCAGACCATAAAATACACTTTTTAGCAAACTTAAAAGGACAGAAATCATACAATGTATGCTCTTAGATAACAATGAAATTAACTAGATATCAATAACAGAAAAATAGCTGGAAAACCCTCAGATATTTAGAGATTAAAAAACACTTCTGAATAACACACAGGTCATAGAAGAAACCAAGAGAAATTTTAAAATATTTATCACTAAACATAAATGAGGACACAGCTTAACAAAATTTGCGGGATGCAGTGAAAGCAGTGTTTAGAAGGAAATTTACAGCGTTAAATGCATATAAGAGAAAAGAAGAAAGATGTAAAACTAAAAATCTAAGTTTCCACTTCAGGAAATTAGAAAAAGAAGAACACGTTAAATCCAAATATGCAGACGAAAAGAAATAGTAAGAATTAGAGCAGAAATCAATGAAATTGAAAACAGTAAATCAACAGAGAAAATAAACCAAACTAAAAGCTGGCTCTTTGAAAAGATCAATAAAAGCAATAAGCCTGTTGCCAGTCTAACTAAGGAAAAAAGAGAATATAAATTACTAATATCAGAAATGAAAAAGGGGACGTCACTACAGATCTCATGGACATTCAAAGGATAATTAAGGAGTACTATAAACAACTCTAAGCCCACAAATTTGGTAACCTAGATAATATGAATCAATTTCTTGAAGGATGCAATCTTCCAAAACTTACACAAGAAGAGATAGACAATTCAAACAGGTCTGTATCTATTTAAGAAATTTAGTCAATAACTAATAACCTTCCAAAACAGAAATCACCAGGTCCAGATGGGTTCAGACAGTATATCCTACCGAACAAACTGAGCTCACCCTGCTCCGATGGCTTGGGTGTTAGTCCACGGCAGCTGCGACTGAACACAGGATCAAATCGTGCAGGTTTTGATTCCGGGGAATGCTGCAGTGGACGTGCGCGCCCAACTGCTCTTCAGGATGGTCATTATGATGCTCTCAACTTCCCTCCTCCATGAAACCTCGCATTAGTCAGGGCTGGAGAATCTCACTCCACCCGTTTATCCCCAGAAGCAGAAAGTGGGATCCCTGGAGTTTCTCTTCCTGGCGGTGAACCCAGCCCTTCCCGCAGGACTGTTACAGCTGATCAGGGTTAGAACATCAGGGAGACCATGACCGGGCAGGGGGGAGGCGGGAGTCTCCTCACCCACTTACTCCCCACCCAGGAGGGGAGATGAGTGTCTGGGGTTGGAGGGATTGTGGGCCGGGGTGAGGAAGCAGTGGGGATGGGGCGCACAGTGAAGCCAAACAGACACACGGCGGGGGGCTCCCCCACCCCCGGGAAGCCCCATGAAGTCTCTAGGCCTGGCCAGGCTCTTGCCTTCCCAAACTCACGACTATTTGCTCCCAGGGTCAGCTGGGCTCTTTTGATTGCAGAAGACAAAAACTCACTTAAGCTTCTGTATTAGTTTGCTAGGGTTGCCGTAACAAAGTACCACAAACTGGGTGGCTTAAATGACAGGAATTTATTGTCTCACGGTTTTAGAGGCCAGAAGTCCAAATCAAGGTGTTGGCAGGGTTGGTTCCTTCTGAGGGCCATGAGGGAAGGATCTTTTCCAGGCTCCTCTTGTTGGCTGGCAGATGGCCATCTTCTCCCTGTGTCTTCACATGGTCTCCCCACTGACACATCTCTGTCCAAATTTCTTCCAAGGGTATCAGTCATGTTGGGTTAGGGCCCACCCACATGGCCTCATTTTACCTTAATCACCTCTATAAAGGCCCTATCTCCAAATACTGTCGCATTCTGGGAATCTGGACTTCAACATACGAATCCGTGGGGCGACACAATTCATCCCATAAGAGTTTTCTAGAACACAAGTTTATTTTAATGTGTTGTAGAGTCATTTAGTTGACGCATCCATCTCCCTGTTAGACTGGAAGGACCAGGACAGCAGGGTCAGGGGCTTCTGGCTCTTTGCTGCACACCCAGCACTCGCCCCAGGCTTGGCACTGAAAGGTACCGAATCTGTAGCTGTGGAATTCGATGTCTCCCTTGGTGTCTCTGCTCCCTTCTCCCACTCCTTACTGGCCGATCCCTCAAGAGCATCTGATACAACACACTCACATGTCAGACAGTACACTCCACATACTGTATTTCACTTGATAGCATCTGTACTAACATACTTAATCTCCTTTAAAGTAAGTCACATTTTTTCTTAAATAAATTTAAAAGGAAATTTTTTCATGTCATTTCTACTTTGACTATTTGTCTTACTATTGAGTTGTAAGAGTTATATAAGACTGCTATTAAACATAAATATTGAGAATATTTTCTCACATTCTGTGGCTTGTCTTTTCATTTCCTTAAAAGCTGTTTTGAAAATCATAAGTTTTTAATATGATGAAGACGATCTATCATTTGTTTCTTTGAAGGTTAGTGCTTTTCTGTTTTGCTTTTTCCAGCTTTATTGAGGCAAGACTGACCAAAAAAAGTTGTATATATTTATGTTGTACCCATGATTATTTGATATATGTATACATTGTTAAATGATTACCACAATTAAGTTAATTAACACATCCATTACCTTACACAGTTACCTTTTGTGTGTGTGTGTGTGTGTGTGTGTGTGTGTGGTGAGAACACCTAAGATCCACTCACTTAGCAAATTTCAAGTGTACAGTACAGTGTTACTAAGTGTAATCACCATGCTGTACCTTAGATCCCCAGAACTTATTAATCTCATAACTGAGAGTTTGTACCCTTTGACGGACATCTCTGAAGGTTAATGCTTTTTGTGTGCTAAGGAATCTTTGCCTATGCAAGGTCATGAAGACTTTCTCCTATGTTTTGTTCTAAAAATTTTATAATTTTAGCTTCTACATTTAAGTCTATCATCCAACTGAAACCTCAGTAATTAAAAAGCAATGTTGAAATGACTATCCTTTCCCTAGAATTATCTTGGCCCCTTGGCTGAAAATCAACAGGCTACATAGAATGGGTCTTTTGTAATCGGTCCCAATTTGTCTGCCCTAACACCAATACACCCAGTCTTGATTACTGTTATTTTATAGTAAGTCTTGAAATCAGATAGTATAAGTCCTCCAATTTGTCTTTGCTTTGCCAAAATTGCTTTGACTATTCTAGGTCTTTTGTATTTCTATATAAATTTGAGGTCGGTTTGTCACTTTCTACAAAAAGTAGCCTGTGGATATTTTGACTAGAATTGCAGTTTTGGAGGAATGTTTGTAGAGAATCGATAGCAATATTGAGTGTTGCAATTCATAATCATGATATATCTCTCCAGTCATTTAGTATTCTTTATTTCTCTCAGGAAATGTTATGTATTTTATCATTTGTTAAATTTATTTTTAAATGATTTTATATCATTTGTTAAATTTATTTTTTAAGAGACTTTATATCATTTGTTAAATTTATTTCTTAAATGACATTGCAAATGGAATTGCTTTAATTTGAATTTCCAATTAATATTCATATATAAACCAAATTAATTTTTAAATGTATCCTGTGAACTTGCTAAAGTCACTTATTAATTCTAGTAGATTTTTTTGGAGATTCCTGAGGAATTTTTTAGTAGATGGCATGTGATTTAAAAATAAAGACAGACTTACTTTTTCCTTTCTAATTTTGTTTATTTATTTACTTATTTTCAGTATAATGCACTGGCTATGATCATATGGTATTTCTTTGTTCCATTACTGTGAATTATATTATTTAGCAAATGTTAAACCACTTTTCTATTCCTGAGATAGAATCCATTTGTCATATTGTCTTTTGAATATGTGACTGAATTTGTTATACTTTGTTATGAATTTTGGATCTATGTCCATGAGGAATATAGATTTTTTTTCATGGAAAGGCATTTTCTTTTAAATATAGCAGTGCATACGTGTCAATCAATATAGATCTTTAATTTACTGTTTTTGTAATGTGTTCGTCAGCTTTTGGTATCAGTATTATTCAGGCTTCATAAAATAAAGTGGTAAGTAGTCGTCTTCATTTTCAGAAACATTTTGTGTAAGATTGATATTATTTCTTCCATAAATGTCTGATAGAATTCACAAGTGAAACCATGAGGTCCTGGAGAATTTTCTGTTTAAGAACAGAATTTCTTTAATGGGATATTCAGATTTTCTGTTTCATCTTGGTTCATGTACAGTAAGTTGTAATTTTCCAGGAATTATTCCATTTTTAACTGTTTCAAATTAGCATAAAATTATTTATAATAATCTCTTACTGCCTCTTTTTGCCCATATTCTGTAACAATATCCTCTCTGTTACTGTTAGTATTGGTGATCGGTATTTTCTCCTTTTTCCTTACTTAGTCTTGCTGGGGGTTTATACATTTTAATCATCTTTTCAAGGCACTGACTATTGGCATCACTGGTTTTCTCTGTTGTTTGCTGCACTGTTTTATTGTTCTGCTCCTCTCTTGATTATTCATTTCAAGTTAGGGTTTAATTTACTCTTGTCTTCCTAGCTGCTTAAGGTGTCATCTTAAAACACTGACTAACACAGGCATTTAAAAATAAATTTCTAGCTGAATCCTACAAATTATGATAGTTTGTTTTCCCTATCATTCAGTTTGAAAGATTCTCTTATTTCTTCTTTGATACATGAGTTATTTAGAGGTGTGTTGTTTAATTTCCACATACGTAGGGCTTTTCTACATAGGTTATTGTGATTTTTATTTCCATCACAATAAAAAATATTCTATGAATCCGATCTTTTGAAATTTATTGCGATTTATTTTAGGTACCAGCACACAGTCTATCTTATAAATATTCCATGTGCAGTTGAAAAGAATGTGTAGTCATTTTTTAGTGTTCAGTGTATATAAAATAGGTTATGTTGACAGTGTTGATTTTTCCTTTGCCTTAGATTTTTATGTACTTGCTCTATAAAGTACTTAAAGAAAAATGTAAAACTCTCTAACTATGGTTTTGTTTAGTTTCCTTTTCTGTTCTGTGAGATTTTCCTTCATGTGTTTTGCAGCTCTGTTAATTAGGTGCATGTGCACATTTTGCAGTGTTATTTCTCTCTATGAGTTGACCCTTCTGTCATGGTGAATTATCCCTCTTACTGGCTCACAGTATTCTGCCTTCAGAACGACTTTGTTTGATACTACTACAGCCACGCAGCTTTTTAAAGGTGTCTGCATGGTATATCTTCTCCCATCATTTTACTTTCAACCTATCTGAGTCTTCCTATTTAGAGTGTATATTTCTTACATAACATATAATTAAGTCTTGTTATTTTATCAAGTCTGATAATTTTTGGCTTTCAATTGAGGTATTAATCCATTTACGTTTAATTGCTACTTTGGTTGGGTTCAAGTCTACTGTCTTCATATTTGCTTTCCGTTTGCTGCATTGTGGACTAATAAAATGTACTTTTTAGTATTCATTTTTCCTCTTTTTTTAAAAAAAAACTATACTTTCATTTTTTTCATGGTTTCTATACATTACAATATACATACCTATAACACATACATAAATTTAATATTGTTCCACTTAGCACTTCACTCTCACCCTTCACAAACATAAGAACCTTACAACACTATAATTCTATGTACCCCTCATTCTTTGTGCTATTGTTTTCATATATTTCATCTCTACATATGATATAAACCTCACCTTAGTACAATTATTATTTTTGCTTTAATCACTCGTTTATCGTATAAAAAAATTAGAAGATATATATATGAAAATTCATACGTCATATTCTCTTTTGGATCCTTTTCTAAGGATCCAAAGTAGCATCCTTAGAAACAAAACAAAAAGTAAGCAAATACCCAAAGTATTTGGAAATTAGAAAATTCTTTTAAATTAACCTCTACATCAATGAGGAAATGGAAACAGAAATGAAAATTATCTAAAAACTCAGAAAAAGAAGAATGCTTCATCAAAAACTTGCAGGGGACAGTTCAATTAGTAGTCAGATAATAATACATATATATGTTTTGTTACACAATTTGAGAAATAAGAAAAGGAACAACTAAACTACGAAGAAGGCATAAAAATAAAAGTTAAAATTAATGAAAGCGCAAACACATAAGAAAGAAATGATAAATTTTTAAAAAGTAAGTTTGTAAAAAAGGAATAATTAAAATGAAAGGGCAAACTTGATTAAGAAACAAAGGGAGAAATAAAAATATAAAATATTGAAAATGAGATAGCTACAGATATAGTAAGATAAGTAAATTTTAAGTGAGAATAATTTGTGTAAATATTTTATATGAATTTGAAAGGCTAAAGGAAAAATGATTTTCTAGCAAAATAAGCTGACCAAGAGGTGAAATAAAATGGAAAAGCCAAAACAAAACAATTACCTCAAACCACAAAAGACATTAAAAAGTTTGTTAAAGATCTTCCATTAAAAAAATGTGCCAGACTGTAATGGTTTTACAAATAAATATTATTTAAGCTTCCCCAAATGGATATCTTTAGTTATTTAAACCCTTCTAGATCAGAGAGAAATTTAATTTCATAACTATCATAATCTTAATAGCAAATTATGATAGGATACAGAAAAACAACTACATGTCAATT
Organism: Eschrichtius robustus; assembly: GCF_028021215.1. NCBI lineage: Eukaryota > Metazoa > Chordata > Mammalia > Artiodactyla > Eschrichtiidae > Eschrichtius > Eschrichtius robustus. The sequence goes on along the minus strand of NC_090832.1, from coordinate 3,709,085 downwards.
AATGGATTCGACACAAACTTGCTAAAAAAAAAAAAAAGCAAAAATTGATTTCCTTAGCATATTAAAAAAGTAATTCCATGGGAGACTAGAGTACAAGGAATTCAGTGGTAGCACAAAATTAGCAAATTAAAAAAATCTATTAATAAAATAAGAAATCAATAACACAGAAATTAGGAAAATCATATTATCACTGAAATCTGAATATGAATTTGATATAATTCCTAATAAAAAGTAATATAAACAAGAAACGAAGAAAAAAACTCATACATGATGAAAATGATTTACCAAAAAATATCACATATCACATAAAAAATTAAAATCAAACACATACTGGATATACTTGCTTTTTCACCATAATCCAATATTGTTTTATAGGTTCTAATTATACAGTCAGATGAGAAAGCAAAATAGGTATCAATATCAGAAAAGTGGAATGAATGATATTTAACTGTAGATGATGTGAAAGTATGCCTAGAAAATCCAAGAGACTAATATTTTCAACTGACACAGAAAACATAATAAAATGGTTAGAAAACACATTTTTAGAATTCCAGTAATGACGGAATAAATTCTGAACAAAATTTAAAAACAACTCATTGAAGGCAATTGAGTACCTAAAAGCAGGCAGAAACTGGAAGGGGTTCAAAACCTTTGGGCATAATCCACATTTATTAGCTTTTCTGCTAAGATTATGGCTCAGTTGGGGTATGAGACATTTAGAGGCCCCCAAAAAGTCACAGTACGGTGGAGAGGTTAGCATCTGGGGCTGTCAGAGCACATGGAATTTGAGGAGAAAGATCCTGGAAAGGAGAGAGCCACAAAGGCGATAGTCCCCAAATATGCATTCATATTTCCCTCAAATCCTTGGCTGGACCCAAGGACCAAGGCCAAAACAGAAACAGAACCGCACAAAAAATGCTTAAGGCACATATCCATAAATTTAGGATAATCCGTGAGAAATTTAACTGGCCACTAGAATAAAAGTCAATTATCTTCAGAGAAGGATAACAGGATCCAGAAAGATAACAGAGAATACATATTATCCACAACGTAGTATATAAATTAAAAAATTACTAGACATCTAAGGAAAAAGGAAAATGTGTTCCATGACTCAGAAAAAAAAAAAAAAAAAAAGTCAACAAGAAAAGACCCATAGAGGACTCAGTTGGTGGAAATGAAGACAAGGATTGTTAAGTAACTGATAGATATACTAAAGAATCTCCAGGAAAATATATACTTGGATACAATGGGTGAAGAGACAGGAATCTTAAAAGAGGCATAGAAGCTATAAAAATGAACCCCAAATAAATCTCAGAACTGACAAATACAATATATAAAATAAATCACTGGATGGAATTGACAACAGATTGGAGAGAACATTAGAAAGGATCATTGAAATTAAAGGCAAATCATACCAAATTACCCAAACTGAGGCACAGGGAGGAAAAATGACTGAAAAAACAGTTCAGAGCCCTAATAACCTGTAAGACAGCATTAAGTGATCTATCATATGTGTAATTAGAGTTGCAGAAGAAAAATGACGGGTTGACAGAAAAAAATATTTGAAGAAAAGTGGTTAAAACTTTACTAGGTTTTACTGTAATCAGCAGCCCAGAGACCCAGAAACTTCAGAGGAACTCAAGAAGGACAAATACAAGGAGGACACTGAGGCACATTATAAACAAAGTGCTGAAAGACCAAGGATACAGAGAACATCTTAAGAGCAGCCAGAATAAAAAGACACGCTACATATAGGAGAATAACAATAAGAATGACTGCTGACCTCTCATCAGGGAAAAAAGAAAAAGATGGAGGCCAGAAGACAACTGAATAACATTTTAAAAATGCTGAAAGAAAGCCTGTCAACTTAAAATCCTAAATCCAGCAAAAATATCTTGGAAAAGTGAAGCCAAAATAAAGGCGATAAGCTAAGGCTGAAAGAATCTGCTGTCTGGACTGAGGTAAGATAATTACCAGACGGAAATCTGGATCTACACAAATGAATGCAAAGCATTGGAAATGGTATATATATGAGAAAATATGACAGATTATCTTTTTCTTTTTAAAAATTCTTTAATAATCAATTAACTATTTAATAAGTATTAGCAACCTGTGTGGTGTATACAACATATGTAGCAGTATAATATTTAACAACAGTAGCATAAAAGACAAAACTGGGCATAACTGGATTCTGTCTTTTTAAGGTTGTTACATTGTATAGAAATGGAGTGATATTAATTCAAGGTGGACTGAAAAATGCAGATTCATGTAAACTCAAGAGCAACCACTTGAAAACATACAAGCGTAACAATAAAAGCCAATAGAAGATATAGAACACAACAACAAAGGACACATTTCATTAACTCCAATGAAGACAGGAAAGGAAGGACAAAGAACAAAGGTTTAAAGAGAAAACAAACAAGATAATGAGACAAACATAAATATAATTACACTAAAAGCAAACGAACTGACAGTCCTAAAGGAAGCAGCGACTGGAAGTCTCAATTACTGCTGATTACAAGACACATTTAAAATATAAGGATGCAGATAGGGTAACAGTAAAGGATTGGACAAGAATATGACATGCCAATAAGTAAGCATAAGAAAGCTGGTGTGGCTATTAGACACAGAAAACTTTAAGGCAAGAAGTATTACCAGAATAAAAAGAGAATTTCATAGTGGCAAGAGGATAAATCATAGAGAAGACATAACAAATACACAAATGTATAAGCACCTAATAACAAAGTTTCTAAACACATGAAGCAAAATTGAGAAATATATAAAAATTCATAACTTTTTTTACACTGGAAATTGTATTTCCATTAGAAACTGGAAAAAATACATTCACAAGTGATAAAATTTATAACATGACCAGTATAATTTAACTAAAAAAGTGATAGGATCTGTGTAAATAAACTATATAAAATGTTATTCAAGACTAAAAAGTCATGCCAATGCTTTTGGATGAGAAGCCAATATACTCTCATTTACAAGTGAAGAAATAAATGCAATATAACTGCAATCAAAATCCCAATGTGGATATTTTTAATTGAAAACAAACACGATAAAATATTCTTTTTCTTTTTTAAGTATTCACTATGAAGGAAATGAAGGGTCATGATGTCTATAATCTACAAGGAAGTGGCACAGTCAAAAAATAAAGGCAAAAAATACGTTAAAGTGTTAATAATTCTTGAATGTGGGTATGAGTATACATTGTAGTATAATTTCTACTTTTCTTAAGTTTGAAATTTTTCTTATAAAAATATAAAAAATGCATTTACTAAGTAACAATTTCCATGAAATTTTCGGAAAGTAAATGAAAGATGAAGATTATTTTACCAGGCATGTATGATAAATTTCAACATAGTTATAATAATCAAAACAGTATGATCACAGTCAAGGATTAGATAATTAACAATTACATGGCTTAAGGAGTCCAAAGAAGTATTCGAGTTTATATGAAACTTCAATTCAATTCAGTGGAAGAAAATAGATTGTTAATTAAATGGTATTGATTCAACCCATCAGGAAGAAATAAAGTTATGTTCATAAAAAGTATAACTCCAGAAGCATTAATATGCAAAGAAAATTTTAACTACAATTTATATTACTTTGAGGATAGGGGAGGCCTTCATAAGCAAGACAGGAAACCAGAGTTGATAAAAACAAATGAAAGATTTGGCTTCATGAAATTAAATTTCTTTGTATTTAAAATAAAGTCTAAATAAAACTTTTGAAAAGCACCTAAGAAAATGTTTGTAACATATAACAGAGAAAATGTTAACATCCTTAACAAAAATTTGGAATGCAAACTGATCTATAAAAAAAGTAAAGAATTCAACAAAAATTACACAAAAGTTGTGAACAAACAGAAGTAGGAACAAAGTCAACAAACATGAAAAGATCTTTAATGCAGGGAGTTGTCAGAGAATGGCATACTTAAAGAGAAACAGTTTTCACCCTATGTGAGGAGAAGTGTGAATTTCTACAGTCCTTTTAGGGAATTCAACATGCATCTACATTTCTAGCACCATATGCGATGTGATATATATATTTAAAGGACAGTAGATGACTTTATAAGAGTTTATTGCAGAATTATTTATGGTGCAAAATTCTAGAAACATCTGATCAATAGGAGGAAGGTTTAATGAGCCTTTAGCTAGTCCTCCATACTACGTGATGTCACATAACTCTTAAAAATAGGCAAGCATCTAGTATACCGTCGGCCCTGCTCATCTGCGGGTCCTGCATCCGCAGATTCAACCGACCTCGGATCCTGTAGTGTGTTGCTTGAATCTGTACAGGCGGAACCTGCGGATACGACGGCCGAGGGCCGACAAAGGGATTTAGGCACTTGAACATCCACTGATTTTGTTATGCGGGTGGTGTCCTGGAACACATCCCCTGTGGATACCGAGGAAGGCCTGTAATCATGTTTTTGTTTAAAGACGTATGTTTGTGCATATAAACAGCTTAGAGTAAACAGAGGAGAATGCATGGTTCTGTTGGTTCTGCAGAACAGGACCCAGCGGACTCCCGGGTCTCTCGACCGCGCTGTGCGGATGGGAGAGTGACCCTATTCATCGTCCAGGGCCATTTTATACAAGGGACGTATTACCAGTATTCTGGTACCTGCAGGGGCTCCAGGAACGAACACCCACGGACGACTCTATTATTGTTTTCTTGTATATACCTGCACTCTTTGAATTCTTAAAACAAATATGCATCACCTTTAAAATTATTTAATCATCATAACTATGCAGTATACACCACTAACATGTATAAATGCATTAAGCACCAAGTATAATATTACTTGCAATTAGATTTTTAAATTTTCTATTTTATAAGAATATTATTATTGTAATCATTTTGCTAAAATCATATGCAAGAAACTTGTTACTACTTACATGACTCTTATTTGTAACTTAAAAACAACGTATACACATAGTTTTCAGCAAGCCAAAGGATACTTTAACCCAGCGCCTATTTCTCCAGTCTTATAATTGCCATAAGAAAGAGAACTGTGGACAAACACTCGTTTCTACAGACACATGAAGACTGTAAGTCACACGCATCCCTTGGGCTGCAGGCGGAAGAGGGTGTGTTGTCCTGCATGACACTGACCCTTCTGCCAACCTGGGAGGGTGCTGGCAATGTGTCCAGACTGCCCTCTGTAAAATTAAGATGTATATTTTTTTCCTCAAAGAAGGTTCCCCATAAACACTCTGATGATCATATTCTTGAAGAGGTCAACTTTATTTATTATGCTTCTGTCTATAGTCATTTGTAGACCTAATGTTTTGTGTTTGGGGTACCTGAGTGAACTGCTTCTAAGAACTGAAAGCAGATTTCTCTAGAAAGAAATGTTATGATCAGTACCTTAATGGATCACAGAGGAGGTACACAAAGCACCTGAGCAAAAAAGAATAGATTCAAGTTCAGCAAGACTAGAATGAACCAATAAACAAGTGTTCCCAAATCTAAAGATAAAGATGGCATCACTTAAGATGGACTTAGTCAGACACGGAAACAGCAAAAGGAAAGTCCTACAAAGAAAAGCTGGTGGTAACCACCTACACACCGGCAAGGCCAAGAGGGGTTTTAGCCAGTGGACTGAAATCTAATGGACAGATGGGTGGACAGGTGCACAATGAAAACACCTGACACATTTCTGAATCCAGCGGGCAAGTCACGCCTTCTCAGAAAAAAAGGAATCAAACTACCTTAGCCTGATGCATTAGAACATTTAAGGAATCTCATTCTCTCTGTTCCGACCCCACGTTCAAACCAACTTTGGATTGCCACTGGGCTTCCCAAACGATTGTGACCACGCTGAATGCCAATATTCTGATGCTCATAACTAGAGTGTATGTTTGCAGATCAATAAAATGGAATTCAGGTTTTATATATCAATCACATTGGCTAGGTTAATAAGATCTGGATTCTGATGAATCCATTTTCATTGGCTTTTGAGTCTGTAAGGTCAATGACCAAACGCTGGACTGTGGTAAATTCAAAGAGAGGTCTCTTGGAAAATGACTTCCCTTGAAAAGTACCCATTCCTATGTGATCAGCTGAAATTCTAATTCATATTTTAGTTACCTTCACAATACATTATCAGCAATCTTGTCAAATAACGAAATACCCAAAGTAAATATTAAAGCGTACATAAAACAAACAAACAAAAAACACATAAATTCTTTTTACATTTCTTTTTTCAAACATAAATTTATGCCACATTACATTTTTGTTTTTAAATATAAATTTATTCCAAATAACACTTCCTGGGTTACTAAACTTTCAAAAATTATTTTTACCTATGTGATTGATTATTAAGGTTTAGCGATCCGGTCTGGTACATCTCTTCCAACTGTTTCCTGTTTCCAAAGTATAATGCAAGGTCTGTGGCAATGATGGCTTTGCGGATGATCTCAAGCACCTGTTCATATTCACTGGAGCTCAGGGTGGAGAAGATATTGTGCCCCTCCAACTAGGGAAAAAATACAAATAAACACCACCAATAACAAGCACAAGCTCCAAACTAATGACATTTTCAGTCACTTGAAACAACAGTCAGTCAATGGCATTTGGTCAGGACGGGTTTTGGGGGAAGAAAAGGATAGTTTGAAATGACTAATGAAATTAACGTTTTGGTTTCTCTTCACAATACAACAATGAAGCTACCACTTAAATGAACTATTTAAACTACGTAACATTTCCCAACATAAAATCCCAGTGATTTAAATATACACCTAGTTTGGGGATACTTCTAGTAAGGAATTAAAAGACTGGAATATGTAAAATATTTAAGTAAAAGACTTTTCCTTTTAAACTAATTAAGAACTTCGGTAATTTTCACATTATACTGGAAATTAATGGGCTTAAAAAGTCATCTATATCTTTGTTCACTTCTGCAAGCCTAATGATTAATAAACTGTTTTCTCTGTATCATAGAAGAAAATGTCCCAGGACCTGAAAATAAAATTTAGGCATATTAAAAACTCTCCCTACAGGCAAGAATGATTTTACATAAAGCACAAATCCCTGAGGTGCAAAAACTGTAAGGCCATCCTGTCTTCTGTCCTCATGGGAGATGGACCCAGCAGATCATCACCCTAAACAAGACCAAACACTGGTCATTTGGATTCTGTTTTCTCACAATTATTCTTCTGTATATGAATCTTTTAAAAACTTTTTACAATAATTTCTTCCTCAGGATTTTAAGTTTTATTTGTAGTTGAGGTTAAAACGGGTCATTTTTGTTCAAACAAAAAAAGGTAGAGATTCAATTTGTGGGTTCATCAATTATTTTTTAATGATTGATTAGTCAACACAGTTGTACTATAAACTGATTTTTAACTGTTTCCGCTTGTCTTAAGCTACATATATTGACTGATAAATTACATGACAAACTTGAAATTATTAAAGTATATTTCTTTACAAAATCAGACATCTCACTAAGATACTGTCTGCTTCCTATTACTTTGAAATAAGGTTGTATGTGCCACATTTACTTTCGGTTATCAGAATCTTCCTGTATTATTTACTTTTAAGGTATTGTATTTATATTTAAATTATCCTATGATAAATGGAGTTAGTTCTAGTTGGTTCTTTTTCAGACAGTGATAATAGCAAGGACATATTTGTAGAATGCTCTAAGGTTATAAAGCACTTTCAAACACATGATTGCACTTTCAAATTATAAAATTTAAATAAATCTTTGATATCTAATTGAAATGAAGTATTTGCTGAAGCATTAACAACGTTTTTATTTGACTAAAGAAAAACTGCAGTACTTGTATAAACTGGTTATTTCAGTAATTTTTAGTAATGTAATCTCATTTTGAAGCAGCCTTCATAAATACAATAGGGCCAAAGAGGTGGACACGATAAGGACAGGACTTCAGCTCAACACAAGGAAGAACCATCTAAATGTTGAGAGTTACCAGGTGAACTATGCATGGGATGCTGTTTGTGGAGACGTGCAAAACACAGGCTAGTTAGTAACTGATGGGGACCAGGGGCGGGGATTTAATCACTGGGAAGGTAATTAACTTCCAAGCCCCTTTCAACCTCAACTCTAAACTTGTACAAAGTTACAAGAAAGAAATCTTGACTCTGACTTGTGCTAAGAAACCTGCTTTGCTATGATCATAACTCAAGTAAAGCAGCTGGCCTCTGCTTCAGCACTTAATGCCTTGTGACCTGGGCTCCCACCTCATAAACATGTTTCACATCGGATGTGTTTGGCTGGTACTCATGCACACATCTGCTCTTGGCAGGTCGTCTGAAGAGGAATTACGTGTGATATATATTTATATGATTTATTCTATCACCAACAAACTATTAAATTACAGCACATAAAATATTCTCACGTACTGTTGGATTTTACGTTTTAACCTCTCTAAAATAGGGACTTCTTAGCCTGGGTTCTATAAATTCTCTTGGGGACCACAGAGCAATGAACTCATTACAACTGTATATAGTATGTTGAGTGTGTCATCCATAAACACATGTTTTCATCAGATTCTCAAAAGTGTCCATGATCTAAGACAAAGTAAGACCCATTTAAAGGATCTGTATATTCTGCTATTTCAGATTCATTATTTCTTTTTTTTACTTTACTTTTCGATATTAAAGGGAAACTAGGTGGAAAAGTTCAGCAGTGAACCTTTATAATGAACAGATGGACTACTTCCTTCAACATTTTACAAGAGTAAAAGGAATAAATGATAAACAAACAATAAATGGCCCCTTCCTTTCAAGAGAATATAGTATATATTTATCAACACTTTGTTCCTACCAAAACAAAAGGGAGATACAGCAACCAAGAATAGCAGATAAACGGCTGAAAACGTTTTGAAAGCTCCAATTTCACATTAGTTAACAACCTAATAAAACCTCATAAAATAACAAGATGCTTTTATATACCAACTGGTACGTTTATTATAACTAATATTCCAGGTTACGTTGTTTAAAGTTTATACTAATTCAAGGCAGTTGATCCCATGTTGTATCAATCAAGCATAAAATAACAAGCATTTTATACCCAGAAATGTTTCTAAAGCCCCAAAATAGGGAAGGAGCATATAATTCTTACGTCTGTGAAAGGTTACGAGTGGGCTCTGTTTGTAAAGGCTCAGCTACTTAAGTAGCCGAGATTTGTGAGATATGTACGAGAGAATATAAACAACGCTAAAACGGTCCTGATGCTGAGAGACTTCTCGGGGACACACTTTAAGGTCTTTAAGGTGGATGGTCTTTAAGGGCCCGCCTAACTCTCAAACATGATGGGTCTGAGGATTCTCAGCATTCTGACTCACTGTTGGAGCACTGCTTTCTTGCCATAGCTGTATCTTTCCCACCACAAAATGAGGAATGTTATGTCTCATTGAGCAGATATTCAGTCTGTAGTGTTTCACTTTGGGTAAGGATATTAGTAGCTTAGTGCCTACTATATCCAAGGTCCTAAACACCGTAAGTTCATTTTTTTAAGGCGTTCACTGTTCAGTGGTACACAAAACATAGAGTGGCATGGTCCCCGCGAATGAGGTAAGTGAAGACCATGGGAGCACGTGGGACGCTCTTCTTGGTGCCGATGTGAATTCTGAAGGACCAGTCGGAGGAAAGGCAGGAGCAGCGTGGGACCCTGCGTGCTTGGTGGAAGCACAAACACTTCCGTACGGCTGAGGCAAACTTAATACAGAAATGGTAAGAACTAAAGTAAAAGTTCTTTCAAAAGGCCTGGATGCAGAACTGAAATATTATATGGAAAGTAATAAGGAGCCACTGAGGATTAAGGAGGTGGGTTTTAGAGCAGTCCCTCCGGCAACAGCGTGGGTTGAGGTGGGTCAGAACAGAGGCAGAAGGGCGGATGATCAATCCTTCCTCAGCACGCTTTTAAAATATTACCATTAATCATACGTAGTTCTCCCCAAAGCCCTACTGTGCTGAGCTCTACGAAAGAGATTCTCCTGGAAGGGCTTTGGAGCTGAGATTTCAGTATCTGCATGCCAGCCGGTCCAGACCTCACTCACCAGCAACCCTGCCCCTACTGGGTTGTGAATCACTATCACAGGGGCAACAGGCAGAGGCTGAATCATTCTGGGGCTTCAGGATGAAAAAAGTCAATGACACAACTAATCGCTTCAAGCATTCACAACCATGATGCCTTTAAAAGATACATAATACTTATTTTGACATTTAATTGTCCACTGCATCAAACCATATACTAGAAAACATGAGAGTACTGTAATTAAGAACACAAGTTTTGGAGTCAAACAACTCTGGTTTTTAATATCCTCTGCCCCCTACTAGCTGCGTGACAATGAACCAGTTACTTAACCTCTTTGATGCACATTACTCTTATTTGTAAAATGGAAATGAATAATAATACTTGTCTCATAGGATACCATAAAAATCAAATGTACTGATACGTGCAAAATTCTTAAGTTTCTGGTATATAGGAAGTACCTAATAAATGATGAAATGATTACCACGATGATGGTGGTGATGATGATAAAACCTACCAGTAGAACTTCTGCAGTCAGAGTTGAAACAGGGAGAGAGAGAAGGAGAAACAAGCAAACAAACCGATACGCCCAGAATTGAGTTGGACCGCCAGAGAACACTTCTATCTATTTAGAATACATCTGTAGAAAAGGATAGATTTAGGCTAACCTCTGTAATAAACTAATACATTTTAGTCTAGAAGTAGGGACAGTGCTGAGTGTAAGTACAACAATTTTGCTATAATTGCAACAGACAACAGTAAATTCTACCCACTGCAGATGGATTTGGCTGTGTCACAGAAATGCTACTGCTATAAAAAGTAATGAAAATGTCATGGGATCCCAAAATGTTGGGATAAAGATAACTTTTTAAAAATGTAAACATATTTCAGAAGCACTAGATGATTTAAGATGCATGGAATGATGAGAAATTTTTCTTAATAATGAGAATAACCATTCCTAATTGGTCCGTTTTCTACAATTTTGACTTCTGCGTACCTAACGTGGGGTATTCACAGAAGGCAAAAGACAGAAAAAGGGTAGCTTCAATATTCAAAGTAATCATTAACATCTTATTATGAAATATAATTTGACTATTAAAATGAACATTAATTACGAGTATTAAATAAAGGAATGTTCAATGAACATTAAAATGGATTTAATATTCTAACGCTAATGGTTCTATCACCGTTGCTAAATAAAAACACAGGGGTAAGTTTTAGGTCGGAACACAAAGCTTACCCACTATCTTGTCACACTGTCCACAGAGAACAGTCTACTTACCTGAAGTGATTCCACGTACGCTCCACCACTGAGCCACCTACACGCTTTGTCCTAAGGAGACATATCTACTCAGTGTCCCCTAAATAGAACCTGGCAGTTACCAGTGGCCAAACGTTGCACACATTGTTTTGCCTTCTCTGACTCTTAGGTCCACATGCTTATCTTCACGTGACCACCACCACCCATGTCCACAGACCCGGCAGCAGGCCTGCGGGATGGAGATGAACAAGGGGCGGCGACTGTCCTCACCGGGCTTACAATTCAGAGGAGAGGGAGGCTAAACTCACAAACAGAGAAGTTCAACACCACGTGAGAACTCTAGAATACGTGTATGTTTAAGGGACTCGGGGGCCATGTGGAAAAGGCACACAACTGTGCCCCAGTTATGTGGAGACGTCATAAAATACTTTCCCTGGAGGAGGTACTGCCTGAGCTGAGCCTTAAAGATAAGGAGAAGCTGGCCACCAAGATAGAAAACGCTAGACAATGCAGAGTTAAGAAATGGTCTGGAACTGCAAAAATACGGTAGATACAGTAGTCCTGGAACAGGCAGAGGCCATTCATAAAAGACTTGTACATCAATTAAGAAACAAAATTTATTCTTGAGGCCATGGGACCCACTGGTGACTTTTAAAAAGGAGAATAACATGTTCAGACATATATTTGGAAGATAAATTTGAGAACCACAAGTTTGGGGAAATGGTGATCAATATGGGGGAAAAGGCAGTCAAACAGACAGTGTCTAATGAAGGCGGAATTTGGGATGTCACTCGGGAAAGGTCCTTGATGGACATGTAGGAGACTGTATGCTCAGAGGGGCCAGTTCAGCATCTACCACAGGCGCCAGATGGGAACTCCCTCTCCCCTGAATGCTCCTCACGACCTGTACACAGCCCCGGGCCCCAGTCACCGGGAAAACAGTCCTGAGGCCCAACGCTGAGACAAGGAGCAGCTCAGCAAAAGTTAAGAATCTGAACCTATCTTTCCTCTAGATGCTTTCACACTTCTCCTTACTTCATTCCTGACTTAATCTCCTCCCACTGCCCACTCGGGGCGGGGGGTGGGGTGGGAACTGCCCACTGCATCTTTCTCACTGTGACGCAAGTGAAGGCAAGTGTGAACGAACATACACCCTTCCTGCCGTGCTGTACCGTGAATAGTCCTGTGCTAGCGTGTGAAGGACTGAGGTTAGCTTTTAAGTATACTTCCCCTTTCTGTTTGCTGAGGTTGCTGTGGTCACGCAGGGGGCCTCTTTGCCACACTTCCCCAGTCGCCCAGATTATCCCATAAATAATTGTGGCAACAACACTGAAAGTCAGCATTCGGGTTAACAAGACTGTGGTCTGTAGACACACACACAGAGCCACACACACACACAGCTTTGAGGAGGCCTCATGGGGAGCCATCTCTAACCATCATGGTGAATTTTTTAATCTCCTCTTTGGCCACGTTGCCAAAGGATGAATAGTTCTGGGACTGCGCTCCTCTGTGTGGCCAGAGCGCTGGAGACCGCCTGCGGAGATGAGGACAGCCGAAGGAGAAGCCTTTCACTACCGTGACCACCGGGCGGACAGACCTATCAGAGGGGTCTGTGTGATGTAACGACATATTGTTCTGTCTGATAATTCAGTGACTGGATGTTGCAATTAAATTTTACTCTCAGCCAAGGATATCACCTTAACTGGTCAAGTCTGGAGGTGTCCTGACAAAACTTCAAACTGGCAGGACTTGGTGACTGGAGCTGGGGGCAGGGTGAGGGGGAAGGGCTCTAACAGGGTCACTGACCCGTGGGGTGAGTGAGGAGCCGTCACGGGAGCCGTAAAATAACTCAGCACGATTTTGGCCACACTGAATGCCAAACGCAGTTCAAGCGTCTGGAAACAGAACCTCACCGTACCCCAGGCTGACACACAGGCGTGAGAGCCACAGCCTGTTAGGATGGCTGGGGCCCCAGGAGGCCGGCCAGGTGGAGCGGCAGGAAGACCAGCTTGAGGGCGGGGCTGTGGACACAGCAGGCACTTGTGCTTTTGTCACCTCTGTCCCCCGGGCCTGAAACGTGTGCTGGCAGCTGCGAGGCAGTGAATAAATATGTTCGCTATTGAAATGAATTTCAAAAGGCAGTTAGATGGATCTGAGAAGCAAAACTCAGAGGAGTTATCATGAGCATGTACCATCAGCAGATTCTAGAGATTTCCAGAAAATGAAGGAGCCCTCCGCCATTCTCCTGCACGTGAAGATGGGGCCATGAGTTTATGCCCCCTATGTTTCTCCCTGTCACAGCTCACACAGGAGGTGTTGGTCAAGCCAGGATACAGATTCAGATTTTAACTGGTGGGCTGGACCTGCGGCCATGACGGTTCTTCTAGCCGGCTTCCCACCCCAGCCGTCTGTTGAGAACCTCACCTCTCTAAAGACACAAGAACAAAGGTGCCCTTATGTTCCCCCCACCAGTGACTGAAATGCCTTCTCTACCACTCGGGATCTAACTACCCTCCAACGACTCTGTGGATGCCGACAGCGTGCTTGAACTTCATTCACTGCCTGAGTGCCAGTGGCGACGCTCTGATCACTCTAGGAACGCCGCATCATGTAACACGGAACCCCCCCCCGCCCCCGTGGCTGGGGGTTTCCTGAAAATGAGACAAACCGCTCTGAGCCACCTCCACTGTCAACGGCGGCAAACGGAGCAAGTCTTCCTGCCGGAAGTCTTCCTTGGCTGGGTCAGACCCTCTCCATCCCTTCTGCTTTGTATCACTGCTGTATCATACAGTTTATGTCTTATTCCATCCAGCAGCAATGTACTTTGCAATCCTGGCCTTTGTAAAAACGAATTCTCTTATATTTAAAATAGGTTTTCTGAGGGAACTTTATGAAGGCTATTAAAATTCATTTGCAGATTAAATTGCCAGAAATGCTGTCATAGTCATATGTATGAATTCATTTAGGACACAGGATGCACATGGGACCCAGGGAGTCCTAATGATTTCTAAATGAAGGCATCCTGATGTCATTTCTGGCATATACCCTTCTTCCTGGGCAAATAAGTAGCCTAAGGGGAAAGTAGATATAAACTGTCATAAAGTTTTATAAATGTCTATTTACAAAAAGCATGTTTTAATGCATGTGTGTGTTAATATAAATGTGTGTGTGTACATACACCTATTATATACAGACATATATAGGTACACACATATCTATATCATGCACACATATACAAACACACACACATCTTTTATCCTGCTTAAATTTCTAGGTATGTATGTATGTATCTATCTATCCAGCCAAACATACATAACATAGATCATTTAAAAAGTAAAGTATTGGTGCCAAGGGAACATCGGGAACGGTGACTACCTATTGCTTTGGATAGAACCATCGCAAGGTTCTATTGCAAGGGACAGAACCAGCCCGGGAGCAAGGGGGACATTCAGCCACCTGCCGGATATGACTCCGTATCTGACAGACCTCTCTACTCTACCCCGAAGGTCATCAGAAGAGCACCTGCACTTCAGTAAGCTCACCATTTGCCTTCTCAGTCCTGAGGAAAGGGGGCCTGACCACGTAAATGTTGCTGGGTTTTGAAAAGATCTGAGTGTGCGCTACTACCAATCACTGAGAGAGCTGCGACAATGAAGAGGCACTAGGAGAAGCTGCGGAGAGGAAGACAGCCCTGGGTGGTCAGGGGAGGCCTGGGCTACACAAGAGAGGAAAACTGCACCAAGTGGCAAACACCCTTCTGCTTCGCAAGACGCCCACAGCCAGGCGCTGCTGGGGTCCTGCCGGGGCTTGGCGTCACAACCTTGAAAATTCCAAATCCTTCCCGTAGACTCGTAATCAGGAGATCTAATGAGATTTCTCTTCCTATCTTGAGGTGCTGACAGTGAGAGTAAGAAACGGGGTCCACTATTCTTAAGTCAAACACGGATCATATTTTAAAAATTGTCTGTGAGAGGAGTCAAAGCATTACGAGGCGATAGTTACGCAGTTAAGACGCCTTTGCGAAAAAGCTTTGAAGGGAAGAAGGAGCGTACGTATCTCACAGGGAAGGGAGGCCTGTCAGCATCCGGATCAGTCACTAAGGACATCTTAAAAGCAAGAAAATTCCATTTCAAAACACACAAGAGAAAAAATAAAAGAACGTCAATGCACTTAAAATCCTGTTTGCCTAACGTTCAAGATTCGCTGTTCAACACGTTCTGGTTCAAGAACATGATGAGCCACGTAGATTAAATTAACAACGTGAAACAAACTTTGCCTTAGGGCATAACGTGCTTAAAAATCAAATGTGATTGCAAAATATATATAAACTTTTTTAAAAAGGTTTTACGATAAAAGGTAGCTGCTGTTTCTAAAGAAAGCCGGAAGAATATCCCTCTTTTACGTATAAACCGTGGGTCTCTCTGACAAGACGACACACACACGGGGCAGCGGGCAGGCGCGTGGCCCTGGGCGCCTCACCTGAAGGATGGAAACTGTCTGGGAGAAGTGGTGCTGTTCCATGGTCGACGTGGAATATAGCGCTGCGAGGGGGTGGTCGAATTTCTGCAGGTAGGTGTTACTGAAGCCCCTGTGGTCCAGGTCATGGCACAGGCACGCAATTAGCAGTCCCTTGCGCTTAAGGAGAAACCACAGTGCACAGATGTTCAAAACAAAGAAATGGGACACGAGGAAAGTTATGGTTAGTATTCTTATCACACTGACTTCTGTCACTGATGCAGCCAACATGCTCACGAACGCCTGAAATAACAGATAATCTAACTTCGTTTTTAACCAGTTTCTTTGTCTTTCTGCTTATGAACTTAACAGTCAAATTATTCTTGCGTTTTCCTGATCGACTCTGGTAAAAAGTGTAGGTGGTATCAAATTAAGGCAAATGTTCCAAAGAATCACAGATAAAGCAAGTCTGCAAAAGGAGAGGACAGTATCAGTTCTTCACTCAAAAATCTATTCAATATTAAATTCTAACGATGTTACTGCTATCATAAATGAGGAAGGCGGCAAGTAAATCATGAAGCATGTGAAAAACGGCAAATTGTATAGAAAAAGATAAAAGGAAGAGCAGGCTGAAGGGGACAGGTGAGAGGCGGGTGGCTGTGATGTACAGCAGTTCGGATGGGCCTCAGACAGGCAGAGGTGAGCGCAGAGGTGAGCGCAGAGGCACAGGTGAAGGGGAGGAGCAGGCGGCTCCCGGGGGCGGGGGCGGGGTCGGGGGCGGGGTCGGGGCTTCAGCCAGCGCACATCCTGGCAGGGGTGCCTGCCCGCGAGTCACAGGACCAGAGTCACAGGACCAGAGTCACATGACCAGGACTGACCACTGCGGGGGCTGCGGGGAGAGGAGGGCAGAGAGGAACGGCAGGGCAGGGCAGGGCAGGGCAGGGCAGGGCAGGGCAGGGGAGGGGAGGGTAAAGGTCTTGTATCATTTGTGATCCAGGGACCGATGGCGGGGGTTTTGGCAGCGCAGTGACATCGTCTAGCTGACGTTCTTTAAAGATCCCCGCGCTGGCCACTGTACTGAGAACAGACTTGAGGAGGGTGGGAGAGACCTGGGAGGGGCGGGGGGGGGCTTTCGTCGGGACTCAGGCAAAACACAACAGAAGCTTAGACCAGGACGCTAGCAACGCAGGCTTAGGAGACATGACTAAAGTCTGGAAGATTCTGCAGGCAGAGTCAACAGAGCTTTCTGGCAGGCCGGGCATGAGAAGAGAGGAGGGCAGGACGGCGAGCGGGGGAGGTCCAGGCCATCAGCCTTGGACGCTGGTGGACGGGGTCGTCACTGAGAAGGGAAAGTTGAAGGGGGAGCGGGCTGCAGGAGCGCTGGGGAGCCGAGGGTGCTGGGGGTCCTGGGAGCCGCGTGAGAACAGCGACGCAAAGAGGAAAGCTGAGCCCTGACCCTCGGACCCGCACGGCCCCTGGACCAGAGCATTTTCTGGGGTGTGATGGAGCTGGTTTCAGAGAAAGGGGGAGGGGAGGGATTGCAGGCGGCCAGCACAGCGACTCCACCAGGGGCCGGCGGCAGAGAAGAGCCTAGAAATCCAGAGGGAGCCGAGCGGAGAGGCAGAGGCAGAGGGTGCGGTGAGGTGGAGGTCACAGCCTGCGACCTGCACGGGCTGCAGAGCCTGCGGAGGACCCAGCGCGGAGGGAGCGAGTTAACGGGGGCGGGAGCGGAGGGGAGAACCGCGAGGGCAGGGACCTCTGAGACCAGGGCAGCTGGCAGGGCGGCGCCGGACAGGAGCCCGGGCAGCATCGGAGGAGGGCGCGGAGCCACCTGCCGCGGGGCCGGCGCCTGCAGAAAGCCCCCGCACATGCACTGCGCCTGCGCCCTGCTGCGGCCTTACTCTGGCCGGGCCGCGCTGGTTTCTCCTGCCACCTGATGGGCAGGGAGGTCGCCCCGGGCACCCGCCCCCCCTAAACTATGCGGTAGGCAGGGGACCAACCCTAAGTGTTCGGAGGTCTTAAGACACTGAACTCTGTATGTTCTGGGGGTCGTTTTGTTTGGGGGCTGTTCCCATATTTTATGCTGCAACGTCAGCCATAATGAATCTGGTAAGAAATGTCAAGGTTGTAAAATCTGGCACAATAGATAAAAGCTTTCTAATTCCTTTTAACCTATTTTATTTGCGTTGATGTTCAATGGTTTTGTCAAGCGTATGCCAGAATCAAGCATCTGAAAATAACTTACAAAGTAAAGAACTACCTTTGTTAACTTTTCCTTTAAAAACATCAAATGATCATTTCTAAAGCTCTACTAGAGATTACATATGCATCTTATAAAATATATTTTAAATGCTTATGTATGTTATTTTGGGATTATTTTTAGCCAAAAGACCTGAAGTTTCTGGAGAAACAGAATGATATAATTCTAGAAACTTAAATGAAAGTCAATATGTAGTAACAAAACTTATCTCACTTGTCTTAAAAAATTTCCATTTTTGAATATAAATTTTAATATAATCCAAAAGAATAATTCCTATAATTCTCAAGCTTACAGGCTAACCTTTGGCAGAAAAGATAATAAAATTGCTTTCTTAAAAAGAAGTGAATGGAGAAATACTGAAATTTTCAAAACTATGGGGTTCAATGAGATGGAAAATTGTTTAGAAAAATTTATATTAAAAAAGAAAAAATTTCATCGTGTGTGTGTGTGATAAATAATAAATTATCTATTAGGCTAAGCCCCATCTAAAGATTATTAATAAAAAAGGAACGTTCTGACTCTTTCTTTACAATAGCTTTTTTTTTTCTAAAACGCATCTTTCAAGTTTCCCACCCAAATTGTGAATTTGGTCTGACAGGATGGAAAGGACAGGACTGGACCTCAGGGTTCTAGTGTTGGTGGACGTGACCTTGGGAGAAGCACAATTTCTTTATCACAGAGATGGCAGCTCCCTTTCTTCACGTGTCCTGAAGCAGGAGGAGAGAAGGGTGGATTCGAGTTAGGGCTTTCATAGGGCTGCTGGGGCCTTGTGGAGAGAGGGCAGCGAGGCCATCAGGAAGGTCCCGCCTGGGAGGAGCACAGCTGGGGCCAAGGCGCCCCATCACCAAATGCGGGCCGGGCATTCAAGGAAGGGGCTCGACAGCGGTGCATGAATGGACTACGCATCCCCAAATCTTCTCTGAGTGTGTCACCAACTCCAAGTCCGTAAAGTCCGGTGCATCAGTGGAACATCGCCGAGCCCCTGTTCCCTTATGCTAGAGAAGGTCAAATAAGCATTTATGTTTTAATTGTGCTTAACGCTCTGGGTTCTCAGATGGGTAGGATATGTCTCCATTATCCAGGGCATAAGGGCAAAGAGAACAGTTCACTTTGTTTACATCCTTTCAGAAGAATTCAGCTTTAATAGGGAAGAAGGACTACAAAAATGAGTGTTTCCTTGAGGGATATTTTGATGAAGTTGGAATTTCTGTATCTACCTTCCTTATACAAAATAATAGGGAAAATGCTTGGGTACAACAATTTACAAAGTGTGCTTCTGTGAATTTACGGAACCAAAATTTGTCCCGGAATGACATAGGGTCGCCTAACTATATCATAGATGTACTCCAGACGTAGAGTACTTCAACCCACTCAGGTTATTTGAGGCAGGAGAAAGACAGCGTGCGCACACCCACCTCGAGTTCGGTGAAGAGCCCGTGGTTGTTCTGGAGTATGGCGTACATGCAGTGTGCCACCGTGACCGCGTGCTTCCAGTTGTGGTAAGGGACCCGGCGATAGTTCTTCTTCACAGACATGATAAAACGACACAACTTTTCAAGCTCAAAGCTGTGTGGAGAAGAAATCGTCATGACAGAAACTGGTAAAGAACCAGGACGTTCCAGGAGACAACCAGATGTGCACGTCTGTCCCGCGCGCACTTGCACGGGTGAACACTTCCGCGGGGACTGGATGTGAGGGCACGGCGGCGTCACTCACCACCTCCCCACTGCTTCTCCAGCCAGGTGACAGAGGAAGACTCTTTGGCGGCTTGTGCTCTGCCACGGTAACGGGCCCAGCGGGGAGCAAATCCCAGAATCAGCTTGCCGTTACCCATCATGAATGCCCGCCACCTCTTCCTTAGCTTTCGAGCAACTCCTGCATCCCACAGTGCTTAACAGACAACAGCGTATCATCACCCTGTTCAAGGGTATTTTTAGCTAAGTTTTTCCAGAAAGCACATTCAGATTCACAAACTGCAAACATGCATGCTATAAGAATTTCCCAGGTGAGTGATTATCCTTTCAAGAGGAATCCAAATTACCATGGGACACTCAAATTATTAAGCGGTGGTAGCAGATGGCTATATCCAAATCTCGACGCTGTCCATGAAAGAATATGACGTATTTTATCATACAATATGGTTATAAATTTTTATATGTATCATGTGTTTACACGTATTTAAAGCCCCACCAACTCTCTCAGTGGATTTAAGGCAGCTTAAGACAAAGGCATATCACTATGTAACAGGGCTCCCCGCAATACCAAAGAGATGAGAGTGCATAAAACCTCTAAATACATATAACCTTTATCTTTCTCCACTGAAAATTTTCAAATGTCCCTGAAGTGTGAGGTATGTGATTTTAAGAGTTTCAACTGGTCAAGCTCTCAATTGCTATCTAAGAAATAAGTGGCATTAGTTACCCTGTGTGCATCCTTTTGAGACCATAATTTATATAAGTCGCTGATGGAAATAAGAGAGAACACAGAATTCAATAGGAAACAAGCGACAATTTAGTTCTAGAGAAGCTAAGAGCCTCTATAAGCCACTTAATGACTAAATTAGTAAAAAAAAAAAAAAAAAAGAGAAAAAGAAAATCATTCCTTGCATTTTAAGTATGTGTTTAAGCTGTAAAAAAAAAAAAAACATCAGATACAAAGTCATGAAAGGCCTCTAGGACAGGCCACGAGGAGAGGAGAGAGATTTGCAAGGACAGGGCAACATAACTTCATTACTAACAAAGGACTAGATTTTGAATTAGGAGACCTGTTTCTTTCACACTTGTTTTAAACTGATGTATCAAAGTTAAAGGTGAAAGTCGATCTTAAATGTGTATGTACATTCCAAAACACACCGAAAAACAGTATGCAATTATGTTGAGATGTAACCCCTATCTCTTTTAGCTCCACCTATATTCTTCGGATCACCTGGTTAGACCTGGTCGTTAACCAAGGGGCAGCCTCTGAAGGAATCTAAAAAGGCTGCACATTTGTCCAATAACCTCAGCCTTTTTTAATTTAAGTATCTAGAAAAACAATTTCTATATGGCATAGTTAAGGTAATTATCAACCAAGAAAGTGGCGAGGCACTTAGACAGGGGAGGAGGGTTTTAAAGCAAGTGTGTAGGTCACACCTACCAGGCTGTCCCACAGGACCGGTGGACCATGTAGACGAAAATTCCAGGCCACATGTTTTCAAAGGGACCAATGTCAAAGTGGAACCTGAAAGAAACAGAAAGCACAGGTCATGAGTAAATGTAATTAATTAGGATAAACATAATAACAAGTAAAGGGAGTAATTTAACTTTTTGCCTATCAAGAGACTAAAAAAATACTGGGAGTTCGGCTCCCTCTTCCTGCCTTTCTAAGTCACATCTCTGTGGTATTCAAAGGTTTCCAGGAGGAAATTCCACACATTCCCTCAGGAACTTAGTCCAAGATTTAAGCCATTGCTTAATTCTTTATTAAGCAATCTGTAAAAAAGGAATGTTGTGTTTGTTATCAGAGCAATGACAAAGTCCAAAATAATTATATTATGTGCCCTACACATACACTACACAACTCATAGATACGGGGGAGGAGCTCATCTGAAATTTTCTGAGATGAAAATTAGTCTATTTCCTATTTTAATCCAGAGAAAAGTTTCATAAATATTAACATCCAAAGTTATTACCTATTTTTCATGTGCTAATTTGGTTACAAACATTTAACCCAAATAAGCAGAACGGGAAAGTATTAAAAGAGACCATTTTCCTCTCGTTACAGCACTTCTGACACCAAATGTGTGAGTTTTCCACACCAAGCAATTCTCCGGTTCTCCGCAGACGCCAGCTGATTTCCTGCAATTCAGTTCAATTCTGTCACTACCTGGAGTTGATGCGGACCCCAGAGGTTAGGGGCGCAGGCCCACAGGCTGCCCCCACTTGAAACGTCAATCACAAGCCCAGGCCACCCACACTTCTAATCCATCGGCTGTTCCCACAACCCGTCCTCAGGTCAGATGATGCACTAGGACAGCTCCAGAACTCAGGGAGACACTTCGTTTACTATTTCCGGTTTATTATGAGGGATACACGCAGGGAGAGCCAAGCGAAAGAGATGCACAGGGTAAGGTAGGGGGGAGGGTTGTGGAGCTCCCATGCCTCTCTGGGGGCACCCCCTTTATAGCACCTGATGCCTTCACCAACCTGGAAACTCACCGAACCCCTTGGTTAGGGTTTTTTGGAGGTTCCAGTACATGGGTACTGTTGACTAAATCACGGATCACTGGTGATTAGCTTGATCCCCAGTTCTCCCTGGAAAGGAGTCCAAGAGTAAGGCTGACTTCCAACCCTCTAATCATATGCTGGTTTCTCTGGCAACTGGCCCTCACCCTCCGAGAGCCACTCAGAAACTCAGGGTGGCTGAAAGAGGTTTAATATGAGTAACAAAAGATGCCTCTCTCACCCAGATCACTCAGGGAATTACAAGAGTAAAAGGAGCTCTGTGCCAAGAACTAGCTACAAAGACTATAGTCATATATTTCTTATTATATCACAACATATACTATATATATATATATACATATATATATATACACGCGCACACACACTATATAATACATATACTGTTAAAAGATAAACTGAGGCATATTAAAAATCTTAAGAGTTTATTTGAGCAAAAACCCATTTGAATAGGGCAGCACCAATTTAAAGCAGTTAGGAGTGCTTTGGTGACAGGAGCCATGGAAACACATCTAAAGAGAAGATGCAAAGAAAAGAAATTATTGGATTGGCTACAGCTTAAAGCCTAGTTAGCTGTTCAGAACTGGCTGTCCTTAGCATTTCCATCTCGTTACCTTGAGGCATTTACAGGTTTCGATTTACAGGTTTGTTTACTAGGCCACCAGGGCATTAAAGTCACATCAGTCTAACGGCCTCCTTGTTTAATTAATTTAAGAATACTATATTTCCAAGTATAAACAAATATCAGCTCTGGATCACTTCTGAAGATTTTTTTATCTAGTTATATAGTGTTGGCTTGTACTTCTAATGGGCAGGTCCTACCACCAGTAACAAATACATTAGCATAGGATTAGAAACAAAGTGTGAAAGTTGAACTATGTATTACTAAATTCTCAGATTTAATTTGTAAATTTAAAATTATATGGAAATGAAAACTTTCATCTATCTGATATTAAATGTCATTTTGAATATTAAATATTACATAGCATAAAGTGTGCAAAAGACTAAAGAGAAAAGCTAACATTTAGGTTAAATCATTTCAAAATGGTGTTCAGACTTCTTTTGTTTTAAAGATAAAGAGATCTGGCCTTTCCTTCCTTCCAGGGGGAAAATGGTAACACAAGAAGCCACACATGTAATATGATATTTATGATTCGAATTCTAGAACCCATTTCACTTTAAATTCAATCAAATTAAAAATCTGTTCCTGAAGAAACTGACAAGACAAAACTCTCACAATTCAATTTCTTTGCAAAGACGGGCGGGAAGGTTGAAATGCATGAGGCCTTGCCATTCCTCTGCAGTACAAATGCTATGATAGGACAGCTTCTCCATGGTGACCCGGTAAATGCACTCCGAATGACGTATTCTATGATACATCTGGAAAGCAAATCCAACAGAGAAAAAAATAAAGAATGTTTAAAGTAGTTTTGTCATTAAAGTTCAGAATTTGGTATAAAAAAAGCAGAACTATAATTGGATTCACTATTACTTTCCATTAACTACTATTGCTATATATATATTTCCATATACACTGAAGATATCCATGACGCATGTGACTTTGAAGATACAAATAATTTTTTTAAAAATTATATCTCCTTTTTAAAAGACTTATGAAATTCTGTAACAAATGTCTTTTTGCCGGACATTATCTCTGGGTAGAGAGATTACCTGGTACCTTATTCTCAGACTCCCAGCCTCCAGAATGTGAGAAATAAATGTCTGCTGTTTATAAGCTACCTGGTCCGTGTATTTTGTTATAGCAGCACAAATGGACCGAGACAGAGACTAAATGAGACAAGAGTTAAGATATTTTTTTCTCTGTCTCCTTTTAAAAATATTTAGCTTAATTCTTGGTGATCTCAAAGTCCTCTAGTCCGGGGAGTTTGAAAAATGTTCGACTGTAAAGTTCTTTACTGGTAAGATAAATTTAAAGATGCACGCATAATAAACGTATACTCCTTCAGCAATTATATGCACATGCACTGTGCTAATATATTGTTCATATTATGAAACAAACTAAACTAGAAATTTTAAAAGATAAAAATAAAAAGTACATATTTCTTAAATACTTAATTTTATTTACTTAGTAAACAAGACTCTTTTTGTTCATACTAAACAATGATATATTTTGAAATGAAGCACTGTAATTGTATGTTATCAACTGTCAAGTTTTTTTCTTTACTACTTTGTGGGATGGTGGCCTCAAGTTTAATACTTAGAAACAGTTGTACTATTGGAGAAGAATATGCCAAAAAGTGTGCGGATCCAGATGGAATAAAGGGAGTATTGACTGTTCTTAAATATCACACTTACAGTTTTGCTCCCTAATGACTAACATTTTTGACTGAAATTCAGATAAATTTCCACTCTCCCTGATGTTAATCAGTTAATCTTGCAAACTAATCAGTTGCATCTTTATATATTATCAATCAGGTTCAAAACCAATGACACTCAATGAAATTATTCATGGGGAAGATTTTAATAAATTAAAAGCTGTTTCATAAAATAAAATTTTTTAAAAATTCAACTTTTGAAGACAGAGAGGGAAAAGGAAATAAAAAACAGATGGAACAAACAAAACAAATAACAAGTTGATGGACTTATACCTAAACATAAAATGTGCCTGGTCTCAATATCCCCATTAAAAAGAAAAGGTTATCTGATTGAACAGAACAGCAAAACCCCAACTCATGCTGTTTACAGGAATCCTACTTTAAATATAAAGACTCAACTAGGGTAAAAGTAAAAGGCTGAAAAAGATATTTAACATTTAACACCAGTCTAGAGAAAGTGGGAATGGCTGTACTTGTATCAAACAAAGTAGATTTCAGAGCAAAGACTATTACCAGGGATAAAGAAGATCATTTCAAATGATAAAGGGGTCAGTTCATCAGGAGAACATCATACTCCTAAATGTATATGGTCGGTTGGTTTTCAACAAGGGTGCAGAGGCAAGTTAGTGGAGAAAGAAGAGTCTACACAACAAAGGGAGCTGGATCAACTGGGCACCGGTAGGCCAAATAAACAAATGTTGATCCTTACCTTGTACCGTATACAAAAGTTTACTCAAAATGTAAAACTATAAAACTTCCAGAAGACAACATAGGAGAAAATCTTTGTGGTCTTAGGTTAGGCAAATATTTCTTTGATACAATGCTGAAACCATGATCATAAAAAGAACAAATCATAAATTAGACTTCTTCAAAATAAGAACTGCTCTTAGAAAGAAACTGTTAGGAGAATGACAAGCCAAACACTGGGAGCAAATATTTGCAAATAAACAATCTGATAGATGAGTTGTATCTAGAATATATAAAAGAACTATTAAAACTCAAACATCAAATCTTTAACAGTGGTCATTTTTAAGTCTTTTGTCATTTACAGACAGTTCTGGGTGTACTCTGATGCTTTTGCAAATATGTTCCTATAAAAGGCTTTCATCTTCAAGAAATTCATGGAAAAATCTCTGACAAGTACAGGTTTCTGGTAACTAACTGTACTGCTGAACTGAATGAATAAGCATTTTCAGAACTCTAATGAAAAACAGATGAACTCATAAAAGTGCTAACAAAAGATCAAGATGAAAAAAAAAATCAATTACATGGGACTGAGTGAACTGATGAGGATGAGTATAATTTTTGTGACTTTCTGTCTGAATTAAAAAAAAAAAAAATCCCACAAGGACTCAGAGGCAAAGAATATACAAATCAATTTTCACTGCAAAGTAAAGGAGCTGTTACAGTGGAGGATTGCTGGACTGAATGTCAATATTATGACATAGTATGAGTGTGTTTCATGTTTGGTAATTGCAATTATTGTTGCTTTTGTTGTGGTCATCCATGTACAATGCTTGGTGTCAGTCTATTTATCTCTTGTAAAAATAAAATACAGTGTGTGTGTGTGAAAAAAAAAAAAAAAGAGGAAGCCTAGAAAATAGGGAGAAATTACACATTGTACAGAAGACTGCTTATTAGATGATATTAAGAATGTATTACCTTTTAGATACAATTATATGATTATGTTTAAAATAAACCTGTATCTTGAAGAGAAAAAAAATTAAAAATAAATAAATAAATAAATAAAACATCTAAAAGTGAAAAAAAAAAAAAAAAAAAAAACTCAATAAAATAAACCAGACAATCACACACAAAAAATAGGCAAACGATTTGAGAAGACACTTCACCAAAGAAGACATGGAGATGGCAAATGTGGAGAAACTGGAACACACACAATGATATTGGGAATGTACAACCACTTTGGAAAACGGTTGGGCAGTTTCTTAAACATCCCCTCACCGGATGACCCCACCATTCTAGGGATTTACTCAAGGGAAATTAAAGCGTATGCCCACGCAAAGACGTGTGCAGCTTTATTTGTAACAGCCAGAAATGAAATAGCTCAAATGTCCATCAACAGGTGACTAAATAAACAGCTCATACCCATTCAATGGAATACTCAGTAATAAAAAAGAATGAACTATGTACACACGCAATGTCATGGATGAATCTCAAAATAAGTGTGCTAAGTGAAAGAAGCCAGGTAAAAAGGAACACAGATTTTATGATTCCAATTATAAAAAATAGTTCTAGAAAATGCAAAGTAAGTTATAGAAAGTAGGTCAGTGGTTACTTGAAACTGGGGGATGAAGATGGGGAGGGTCCCATGGAAGGGATCACAAAGGGGCCACAGAAACTTGAGGGGGTGATGGGTACATCCGTCATCTTGATGTGATGCTTGCACTGGGCTGTGTGCATATACACCTGTCAAACTGTATGCTCTAAACGCACGCAGTTCACTGGATATTTATAAACCCCAGTAAAGATTTTTTAAAAAGTTTGCTCCCAGTCTTTGTAAAGGTATGTGATAATTTGAATACGTGACACATAAATTTCAGCAAAAAAAGTCACATGAGGGTGATGAAAACATCCGTTTTCAAAGTACTCTCTTTATGGCATGAGTTTATTTGGAAAAGCAATTATCTTCTTTTTCAGTGTTAATGTTACTTGCAATTTGAAAGTTCAGATTAAATGCTTATTTCTTTGAATATGTCTTCTAAGTAACAAGACATTGTCATTTGTCATCAGAAAAGATCAGCAATTTGGAGTTACCTTTTTGTGAAAGAAATATGTGTAAATAATCAGTGAATTTAATAACTATTCCAAGTGCTTTGCCTCATAGCAGCAAATCCTTGGTAGTACAATGGAAATGAATGTACACTGCAAAGCTGTCCTCCGGATACGGTTGAGGAAAAGCCAGGATGGGGCTTAAAAGTGCAGGCTGGACACCACTGTCACCTCCTCCTCCTTGTAGAAGGCCCACTCTGTCACAGGGGGACTCCACACCCTGGACAAGACACAACGACCTGACGCATGAACTGGATGAAAGCTCCATCCGTGTATGACCAATCAAGAAACTGTAGTTTCTTTAATATCATTTACCTAAAAGAAGTTCTCACAATTTCCTCCTACCCCTCAATGGACTGTCACTTGCCTTCCACTCGAGATGATACTGTAGGTTCTTGTAGGAGGGTGAACAGTCAACAGGATTTACTCAGTATTTACCGTGATTCGGTATTACCTGTTATTCAGTGTAATTGTATGGGGGGGGGGGTGCTAGTAAAAGTAGCTATTATACGTTAGGCAGCAAAATAATACTGCTATTACAGTCATTAATACTAGTGAGCACTAACTCTGTGGCAGGCAGCGTTCTAAGTGCTTTGCATGCACTGCTTCACGTAACTCTCACAAAAATCCTGTCATTTATCATTTTACAAGCTTATGACCTCCAATTAGAATAAGCTATATTTTTATTTATTTTTATTTATAAACTTATATTTATAGTTTCAATAAATTTATAATGTTTACAAATATATAAATTATTCAATTTAAATTTATTTATTTATGTTATTTTTATTCTATTTTGTAGTCAGTGTAGGGAAGTAACATGCATTTTAACTTTACGGCAAAAAATAGTTAGTTTTGGCAAATTTTACAGCTACTTTGGTCCCCGTTTTCTAAATGCCCTTCAATATGAACAGTAGAAAATAATATAATGTAATATTATTAGTAAATGATTTAACGTATCCATCCTACTGCAAATTATTAATGAAGGAGAAAACCACGCTGTCTAAGCTGATTTTGCATGAATTGCCTATGACAGCTGAGGAATTAATCTTGGGCTCACTGTCTAGCCGGAAGAGACTGCAAGCAGAGGTGGCTGCCATTTATTCTGATGATGTTTCAATCTTAGGCTCTAGGATATGGAAAAGTCACAAAAGATAGAAGAAAGAGGACCTGGAAACGGGAATATAACCTAGCATATTTCTACCACATGGTAAAAATACCACCACTTATAATTTTATAAAATGGCATCCCTAATTACTGGCATCCAAGAATACTTAGTGATGCTTCAGAATGTTTTTCTTGTGCCTATTTCTACAACAATCATCACTGCGAGTAGACACGGTGATGTCTGGAGGATGCCCTAATATTATTCACATCATGACAGGCCTGGAATCACTTAAAGGTAAAGCAACTAAGAACCAGACTCCGCATCACCTGCCTGGGTTGAATCTCCTCTCCGACGTTCACTAACGGTACACCTTTAAGTAAGTTACCTAATTCTCCGTGCCTCAGTCTCCCAGGTACAGACTGTGGACACTGCAGTACCCAAGCCAGAAAGAATACGCGGGTTCAGCGCAGTAACGCGCTTAAGGAACTGAGAACAAACTCGGGCAAAGGCCGTTAAGCTCTCAGTGCTGTTGGCAGCTACAATCTGCTCATCTTGGACGACACCGGCACAAGGATTCTTGAGTGGCAGGGGCGTCTGTGCTGTCTTGCAAGTGCCGACTATGCACATCGCCTCGCAAGTCTGCGCTCAGTACGTCATGTGGGAGCTTGAGAGAGTCCGTAGTGGGAGCCCGCACTCCACAGAAACTGGGAAACGCTACAAATAAGGCCTCTTCTTGGGTAGAGAGCAGGCTTTACCAGCATGCCACTGGGTATGGGCAATCCACAAGATAAAAGTAACTTAACTTCTGCCCTTATAAACTGTGTGCTCTTTTCCCCTTTCTACGCAATTCACGTTTCCAACCTAATTGACAAAATATTTGCTAGAGTACAAATTTTCAATATGATGTTTGCCAACAGCATTAAGTGATATCGTTAATAAAATTAATTTGGTCCCCTAAATAAACCTAAAATGAAAGACACACTACACAGGGGTGTGAGCAAGGAACCCTGGGCTATGTATTTAGCGGCATAAAACAGTGCTGCAGTGGGCGAGAGAAACACCAGACCCAGCAGAGGCTGTGCTTCGTGGTCTGGGACTTGAAGGCCTGTGTGGGACGAGGGACCTCGCTGTGGCTACTGAGACCAGTTACTGAACTGAGGACTCTGTGAAGGTCACGTAGGTCTCCCGCAGGGCAGGTAATTCCGGATCAATTTGAGTAAATAAGTAAAGATCAAGTAAATAAGTAAATGAATGCATGGATGAATAAATCCAAGAAAGAAGAGACCAACACAAGGGAACATCAACAGATTTACGCCCCCTAAGAACTGAGTTGATAAAAAAAGAATTGAGTGATTAAAGGTATACTGTTGAAAAAATACACCATGTGATGTGTGACTTCCTTTGCCTGCACGGTTATTCTAGTTTATGGACACCACAGCACCAAATGCAAAGCAATGATACTTTTTCCCTGACCAAATCCTAGGTAGTGTTTACAATGCTGTCGTTCTCAAAGACAAGTGAAGGACAGCATAGCCAGGGCTCCAGAGCCAGGCGTACACACATGCAGAGCCTGGCTCTGTCACACACTTGCTGTGAGACCTTCCGCAAATCACTTAAACGCTACGTGTCCAGTTTTCCTCCTGTCAAGTGGAGCTAATGATACTCACTCAGGATTGTTGTGGGACTAATGAAACGAGTTTTTATACGTAAAGTGTCCAGAATAGTGCCTGTCCCAGAGTCAGTGTTACATCGATTGAGAGGACTTCTTATATTATAGTCACCTTAATAGTCACCTTCTTGTAGAGAAAAGACACGCAGTACTTGGTGGTTGAATTCAGGAATGAATAAAGTTTGGACCATTTATTAAATCTGTTCCTAGCCAATTGGTTTCATTTTAATAATGATTTTTTCCACCTTCCTTTAATGTTAAATGTCTCTCGATTCAAAATGTACATAGCTAATCTGCTTTTAAAGGACTCCTTTTTTCTAGGCAAAGGACATAACAGGTATTTACTATCCTGTTAGCTTTTTTGCATCATATCAAATTGTTTCTTTAAAATCACAAGTATGAGTAAATTAATTGACTCTTTTAGTTTTAAAAATCTCTTTCACTCTTTTTAAAGGGTTACCATTCCATTGACAGTACTATCAATTATCTGTCAAAAATAAAATGGAGATGTCGCCAGTCAGAGACGTGCCCCTTTAATCCAATAAAACGTGTGTAACCTAAGAGATCTACAGATGAACTAAAGAAGAATAAAGACATATGCCTCCCGGACAGGCCTTTCACTCAAACAAGACCACTGAGCTGAACAATAAGAGATGCTCTTACCTTATCACATTCAGTATTAGAAGCCTTTTACATGTGGTAAAATGCTCCTGTTAAGGATATAATAATCTGTTCGGGAGCAGAAATATTTGAATTTCCCAGGACCAACCTGTTTAATCTGACTTAGTAGCCAATGATTACAAGGCACTTCACACTGCACAACGCTTCTTCATATTTGCGATCTAAACAAATATTCATGTATATTCTCTAGAAACAAGTAGAACATTGAGGTAAAGCAGGGAGCCATGGATATGATTAATTGCTTGGGAAAATGCTAATACAAGTTTTTGTTTTTAACTAATCTTCATAAGATGCTTGGGGAAAAAAATGTTCAAAACTGCGAAGCAGACTTGCTCAAAGAAACATCATGTAAGCGCCCGAGTGAGGACTGGAATCCAGGTCTTGGTCTTTACCCTAGAGGTCTATGATCTGACATCCTCAGCTGAAGAAAGCGCTGAGAAACTCTCTTGTAAAGAAACCAACTGCTGGCTTATTGAAACTGACATAAATTGGGCGTTGTCTGCTTTTTCTTTTTTCTTTAGAAGGATGCTTGCTTCAACAAAGCAAGTATTACTTTAAAGAAGGTATGTGAATTGGTCTTTTTTCTGAATTGGAACAGAAATAACCCCAGACTGGAAGG
Source organism: Eschrichtius robustus (assembly GCF_028021215.1). Taxonomy (NCBI): domain Eukaryota; kingdom Metazoa; phylum Chordata; class Mammalia; order Artiodactyla; family Eschrichtiidae; genus Eschrichtius; species Eschrichtius robustus. Next base: position 3,677,671 of record NC_090832.1, on the reverse strand, counting down.
CCAGGGGAAGGGAAGCGGAGAAGAGGAGGTACCCTGAAGCTGCAGCGTCAGAGGCTGTTACTCTTTTTGAGTTGGAGAAACTGTCAAAAACTATATAATTTTTTAAAGCTTTCATGAGGAGAAGAAATATTGCAGTTAAAAAAAGGGGTAATTAACTCCACAGAGAGCTGAAGCTGCATTACTTGGATTTCAACATGCACCTTCAAGGCAACCAGCCCTGGGTCTGCTCAACCTGGGAGGGTTTTACATCCGGAGCCTGTCTGCGGGTGATGACTTACTACAACCGTGGCACATACACTACCGGTCATTGCTGGAGAGCAGGAATAGTTTTGGTGAGTTTCAAAGCGTTTATAAAAATTACAAGTTTGTTTCACTACAAACGAACTCCACTAACTTTACCCTAAATAATCAACGAAAAAATAGAATGCCTGTTAACTTATTCATGACTTTTCAGAAGGAGTGTTATTTTTCTTGTTTCAGTTTGGTATTCAGCTTGGTGTAATCACTTAATCGTGACTGAGTCCAGGTTTCATGATGCAACAATCAGTGTTCAGAAGAACTTTGAACCCACTGGGCTAGCTCACCTCACAGCACAGCTGAATCAACACCATAGTGCTGAAACTGACATTTATGTATTCTGGGAAGTACACAGTAATTCTTCAAGGGATACATGAAGACATGGATAGATTATAAGAGGACCAATTTCCACCGCCTTAACTTTCACACGTATATTTACCTAAAAATGACCTTTTCCCACATCCCATTTCAAATCACCCCTTTCTCAAATTGCACTAATACAAAAACCTCTTAAAGCAAAGAGATAATTTAAAATTTTAAATATTGGTGTTAATAAGGTCTAAAAGTGGTTTCTAAAGCTTTCATAAGACACTGAAGGTGGACCTAAATAAATTTTCAGCTGATAAATCATTAAAAATAATTTTTGATGACAGAATTGTCAGTACTCTTCGGCCTCTTAGCTCAGGTGGCGTTCAGATTAAGAGTAATTGCCATAATAAAACGCTTCCTGTTCCCATCTACCCAAAATGAACACAATTCTTATGGCTTCCCTAAAAATAAAAGTGACAAGTACAAACAAAACTGACGCTGAGTAGTAGGGGCCACATTTCTCAAGGTCAAAGAACAAAGTTCCAAAGATGGAAATGAAATGGCTGGAAGGAATTCTGTGGCGTTACAAGTAGGTATTGGTATGCAGAGAGAGAGAGAGAGAGAGAGAGAGAGCACAAAGGATATCGAGGCTTATGTGTAAACTCTCTTCTAAAATAGTGAAAAGAGGGGCAAGGACGTTTCAGTGGAGAAACTAGGCAGATGCCTCCGTAACAGAGTGGTAAAGGTCAACATCACCAGCAATGGGCCACGAGCCTTCCCACAGTGGGTGCCACGAGAACACAGCATCTGTGATAGTCCTGTCAAATGATAACCTTGATGCAGTCATGAGGAAATGCCAGACAAAACCCCAATAAGAAACACTCTGCAAAACACCAGCCCATACACTTCAAAAATGCCCAGCTCATGAAAGACAGAGTAAGGAAGGGTTCCAGATTAGAGATTAAAGGGGTCTGTAGATTAGACAACAGTACAGTACCTGTGAGGGGCTGAATTGTGTCCCCCCCAAATTCATATGCTGCAACCCTACTCCCCAGTACCTTAGATGTGACTGTGCTTGGAGATGGGGACTTTCAAGCAGTGATTAAGGTAAAATGTGGTCGCTAGGGTGGGCCCTAACCCAACATGACTTGTGTTCTTGTAAGAAGAGGAAAGTGGAACAGAGACTTGCCCAGAGAAAAGACCACGTGAAGACACAGGGAGGAGGAAGGCGTCCATAAGCCACGGAGAGAGGCCTCCGAAGACACCAAACCTGCCAGCACCCTCACCTTTAACTTCCAGTCACCTGAACTGTGGACAAATAATGTTCTGTCCTTTGACCCACCCAGTCTGTGGTATTTGTTATGGCGGTCCTAACAAACTAATACAGTACCGAGGTGAATTTCTTTATTTTTAATTATGCAGTAGAAAAAGAAGACGTCCTTGTTTGTAAAAAATACAAACTGAAGTATTTAGGGGTTATGAGACATACTGTCTGAAACATACTCTCAAATGTATCAGAGAAAAATGATACCTATGAATGAAAGAGAGGGAAGGAGAAAGAAAGAATATCAAAGCAAAAATGCTAATATATTCACATTTAATATATTAACATTTGGGGGAGCATGGGTAAAGGTATAAGGGAATCCTTTGTATTATTTTTGCGACTTTGCTTTCTGCCTGAGATTATTTCAAAATAAAAAGTGTAAAAAATTTATGGCAAGCCTAGTTTCATTCTAATGATAGGTAAAATTTAAGAATGGGTACATTAACTATTTTTGTTCTAAGCCACAGCCATCTCGTTAAGAAACAACAGTTTCCAATAATGTGTACTTTTCATTTTTGATAATTATCAAAATTTAATAACATGGTTGCTTTGATCACATATATAGTAATAATGACATAATACTATAGGTCAAAATTAATTTGTAATCCTTCTTATACATGTTTGTTTTAGACTATTATCCTAGGGTAATTAACAAAATAAAGCATAAAATATATTAGAATAAACTTTTGTGGCATAATAGAAGCACATGCTCAAAGAGAGAAAAGAATGATGCTAAATTTTTCAGTCGTAAGAGCTAGTCATTGTGTTTTTTAACTGGACTATAGTAAATGTCAAGTTGTTCTAATACACAGATTCCATCGAATACATTTTAAAATGATGAAAATCAATATTTAGAATATACTGGAAATTACATTCTCTGAAACTTTTAAACTAAACAAAACAAATGTAGGGAATTCCCTGGCGGTCCAGTGGTTAGGACTCCACGTATTCACTGCCAAGGGCCCGGGTTCAATCTCTGGTCAGGAAACTAACATCCCATAAGTTGAGTGGTGTAGCAAAAAAAAAAAAAAGTATACTGTCATTATTTTTATTTATGAGGAGATACATAGGTACAGAAAGTGTTTGAAGTAAGAAGTATCTGACAACTGCACTAGTTTATTTCGCATGGGCCGAGTAACAATAAATATCCCCATGAGAGGGCCCAGGTGGTGCAGAGAGGGGACGGGAGCTCTTACTAAACAGCACTAATCGCATTGTAAACGGTTATCCCTAGTCACCAGAGTATTATTTTTTTTTGCCATTTTTGTTTCTCTTTTAACTGTTTCCATTAGTGATATGCTTTCTCCTATGGAACTCCGTTCTATTTCCAAAAAGACAGTTTCTCTAAACTACTAAGGTGATAATTCCCATTTATGTTGATTTGGCTTTATAAAAGGTTACTAAAATTTTCCTTAACTTCAAAATTCCAGTGATGTCATTAGAGGATTACTAGAGTTTCTAGAATACTAAATGTTTAATTCATTTAAAATATAAAAACTTAAAAGACAGATGATACGTTCAACTGTTTTAAAGTGAGACTTCATAAAATAAACAGAGCCTCATCTTATTATTCAGTAAACAGGGTTGGGCTGTTGTGAGGATTAAATGAGTTAACATCTACAAGGCATCTGACAAAGGTGCTGAGTGGCTGCCTCACTTTTCCTCACAAAGGAAACTTTCCTGGCGGGTGTTAAGACATGAGTCATTACTCTCTTTTTGTGTACAAGAGTCTCAAGTGCGGTACAAGTGACAAACGCTAAGGGTTTGGATAACCCCCTCCTGCACATCAGTAGATTATCAGGAAATGTAAACCTTACATTCGAACATTTTACCCTTAGGTTAACTTCATTTTTCTTTTTAACAAATTCACACACTGAGATAAATGTAACAATTAGGAGATTTTTTTTCTTCCAAGGCATTTTAAGGTATTTCCTAAAACATGCACAACCAGGAATCGCTGTTTGGGGTTTCTAAAAGAAGTGGGAAAAAAAAAACCAAAAAAACTTTTATTTAAAAGGTTATAAAATTTAATATTGAGTAGTAAGAAAGGTGTTTAAAAAGTATTACTTACATTGGCACAGTGTAAGGCTAAAGCACAAAAGACAGCAAACATTTTGAAGTTGTTTTCGTCCGTCTTAGAGAAGGCACTGCCGCTGATTTTGTTCACCATCTGCACCACGCCGATCACGCTGCCCCGACTCACGATGGGCATGCACAGGATGTTCCGGGTCGTGTAGCCTGTGTACAGGTCCACCTCTCTGCGCGAGAGTCAAGGAGCAAGACGACAGAAGAAAGAACAGGCAGAAGAAAATAAACCACACGTTCTATCGTAAATCTCAACTCAGTTTTGCTTCTCCTACAATTGACTGTTATGGAACTGCTAGCGTCTAAATTCAAAGACAACGTGACATTTGCAAGTGTTTTATTAAAACCTTCTCAAAACTATTCTAACGAATTTGTTCCGTTTTCAAGAGAGTTTTTCACAACAGTCGTGTATATTTTGCAAATATTTTCTCACAATCTGTCGCTTGCCTTTTCAGGTTCTTAATAGTTGATCCATACATTTTTGTATAAAGGCTTTATATAAGGATACGTAAATATTTTCAATATTTAAGTACTTTAATAGCAAGTTTGTTCCTTTAAGAAAAAACCTGAGGGGCTTCCCTGGTGGTGCAGTGGTTGAGAATCTGCCTGCCAATGCAGGGGATGCGGGTTCGAGCCCTGGTCTGGGAAGATCCCACATGCCGCGGAGCAACTAGGCCCGTGAGCCACAACTACTGAGCCTGCGCGTCTGGAGCCTGTGCTCTGCAACAAGAGAGGCCGCGGCATTGAAAGGCCCGCGCATCGCGATGAAGAGTGGCCCCCGCTTGCCACAACTAGAGAAAGCCCTCGCACAGAGACGAAGACCCAACACAGCCAAAAATAAATAAATAAAAAATTTAAAAAAAAAAAGAAAAAACCTGAGATTTTCAGCATACTCTTCACGTATTGATAAAATCTATTACGAGGATACAGCTGTGTTTATATGCGAGTCATGAATATCTGACATTAATCAATCAGACGCCTGAAAAGCCTCCTGTTGCCTATGGTATTTAATTGTCTCTTGAAGGAAGCCCAGTGTCTGAATGCACTGAGCACTGCTGCCAAGACATGTGAGCCATTACTTTCTGTGGCCAGAGCGTCAACCTTGGGATTTCAATTTTGAGACATTTATTAAAATCGAATGATATAAACTGGTTTCTAGTTCTCCAAAGACACTCAAAACAAAATAAAAAATCTTTATAAGCAATCCTAATATCCACTTCAATAATATCCAATAAAGGCTGCAACTTATTGAGTTCCTACTTTGTGTCATATAAAGTTGCCAGACCTTTTATGAATATTTTAAAAATCCTAAAATCTTAATCTGAAAAAAGAACCCTACAAAATAGGTATTACTGTGCCCATTTTAAAGATGAGAAAACAACTGAGGCTCCAGATTAAGTAACTTACTCCAGGTCATTCTAGAGCCAATAAAGGACAGAACCAGGACTCAGAACAAGTACTTTTATCACTATGTGTTACAGCCTTTGAAGGTATTGTTTGATAAAGAATGTGCTCAGGACAAAATGATGACACTATAATGAAGAAAAGTAACTTTATACATTTAAACTCTTGCTTTTTAGTTATTTTTATAACATTTCAAACCCCTGCAGCTGGAGATGATGAATGGTTTAGACTCCATCATTTTATACTGATAAGTACCTGAAAACACTGACTACTGATAATAAGCTGGTTCAAAGACAGTATAACAGCACCAAGTGGGGAAAAAAAAAAAAAATTGAGTTGGGACACGAAGAACTAGGGCTCTACCTCAGCGGCTTCGGCCAAGCGGGACCGGAAAGGAGAAACCGACGGAGGACACAAACTCCTCCTTACCTGTTAAAGCGTGGGTCAGCATAGGCATCTGGAATGTTCAGGACTTCCCCTGTTCTTGCCACTTGACCAGCAATTCCTTTCTCAATTGAGAATCTGTACATATAAAAAAGAGGAACGTGGTAATTAAAATACAGATGTTGTAAAGTAATTTGAGACATTTCAGCACCACCAAATACTGAATAAAACAGATTGTTTTACTTTAAAGGCTTGTATTAATTTTACATTTACATACTCTAAATCATGTTATTATAAAATACATAAAGGTAAAGCATAAAAACACTGCATAGTAACCACTTGAGAACCTTGTTTTAAGATATAATTCACGATGTATTAAATTATACCGAATCACAAGCTGAAATTGAAAAATTAACTAGCATTCTCCTGCACTGACCAATAATAATCTTTTATACTTGCAAAATACCTTGTAATTTACAAGATGCTTCAACATAAATTGTCTTAATTAATTCTCACTGTGAACTGAGACCCATATGGGTTCAATAACTTGCCAACACTCTTAAAATATGAGTGGCACAATAAAAACAAGAATGCAGGTCAACGCCAGGGTACGTTCCAGCACACATATAACCAAAACCACAGGTTATCTGTGATCTTTGAGATACAGGACTTGCATTTTAAGGCATTTGCAATACAACTACCGTACCAAAATAACACAGTTTACAACCTGTAGTATTTTTACTCCTCTAATTTGTTAAATTTAAAAACAGCCAAAATACAGGCATTATCTCATTACACTTAAATATGTTTTGATATCTAATATCAGCATTTTTATACATAAATATATTCTAACACAACACTGTAAAGCAATTATACTCCAATAAAGATGTTAACAAAATATTCTTATATTTATAAATAGTTTTCTCATTACGATATTATAATCAAACATGGATTCATTCAAAACTTAGTTAAGATGATTACAATCACAATATCTACATATTTCAATAGCTCAAAAATTACTTTCATAATATTACGTTTTCAGCATTATAGAAAATAATCATTATTGAAATAAAGCTCCACCCTAAGGATTTCCCTAAGGAAAATTCAAAAGAGAATTGACACCAAAGAGAACTAACTTTCTTAAAACACCAAAAAGTGAACCCAACCTTGTGCTGCATAAAATGCAAGGTTGTTTTCGCCCCGCTTTTCTTGTGCTTTGAACAACATGACCACAACAAATTAGAGTGCCTTGAGCAGAGAATCAGAATCCACTTCATGGTTTATGCTTATTTTCTTGGTCTAGGAGTAGCTCGGTGTGGTTTGCTACCTCCGGTCAGTGGAAGCCGTAACTGAGGGGCCAGTCCTCACATAAATGGCTGGCATCGCTCGGTCAGCCGAGAGAGCTACAGCCAACCGTATCCCCCTCACTGTTTTTCCCACACTTGTAAATACAGGCTCCCAAGTTAACATCTTCAAAATGAGATCAATGCCAGCACTGTGAGGGAACACTCAAACCTTCAGCAAGAGAAATGACTTTACCTAAATGACTATATCCAGACTGATCTACTGAACTCTAAACAAACGAACAAGAAGGAAAACAACTTTTTAAAAAACCTAAATGGTGCCTGTAAGTCAGAGTTATGTTGAGTACGGAATATAGGTTCTATTACCCCGGGATGATAGAATGGGAAGCACCCAGTGGTGGGCAGTAGTGAGGTCCAGTGCAGACCACATCCTATGTTTCCTTGTATGACAGACGGCCCAAGTGAATAGCAATTCTTATTAATAAGGAACAGCATTTTACTAGCAAGTTGTAACTACCAAGGTACTTTAGAGTACTAGGCGGAAAAGTAGTTAAACAATATATATCAATATAAAGCAAAAGTAATGCAAATATCTAAAAAAATACAATATCTGCATGTTACGCTTGATTCTTCGCAGTTCTGTGACAGTACCCCTTGTAGGTGCCCAGACTGTCATAGGACTGAGCCACCGCACCTCTACCAGCCAAACGCCATTCTGTTCACCTAAGTGACAACAGCTGCCACTTAAAGAACGAAGAAGGCTGCAGGTTCAAGATGCAACAAAAGTGTGCTCTGTGATCGATTAAGCCAACTGTTGGGGATAGAATAATGTGCTGAGTTATCCAGTATACCTGGTCAATTTCCACTGTGGTCTGGACTCTGAGACAGCGCTATACGCTGGGAAGGGTGGGGTCCGGATTGTTTAAGCACACCTGCTCCTAGACACAGGAAACCTTGCAGACTCCAGGTGGGGTGCACCTTTACCTACCTGGCAGCACTAGTAAGTTTTTCCAACATGATTTCCAAAAGGACCGCCTCCGGAAGACGGCATTTCCAGGAGTGACGCTAAAGCTTCCTAGGCGCGGTTTCGCTGGCACTGCAAGGTCATTCCCAGAAGCACTACCTTCAGGAGGCGGGTCCTGGTGGGAATGATATCACAGTATGACAAGTGCTGTCAGCACACCTGTGAATAGGCACAGACAAGTGGGTCACCGAGCAGCTGCACAGCTGCCGTCACAGCAACCGACACGCTACTTCCAGCTGTACCTTATTTCTTTGGTCTTCTTGAAGACAGGTTTTCCTTCCTTTTCCTCTCCGATATCAAAAAGGTCTGAATACAACTCCTTGTTCTTATGGTCTACCTGGAAAAGGGCGCAACGATCGGCATTCACCAGGTTTTTTGCATATATCTAAAGGGAAACGGGAAAACAAGAGTAAGCCAATGAGAGATTCACAGAGTTTACAGGTGAACTTTATCAGAAATAAATATCAATTTCAGCTAGTCTATACTGTAACTGGGTAGGAAATTAGCATTATAATTAAATAAACATAGGCATATAAATACAAAAAATAATACTCTCTGTCACTGTCAAGGTGCTGACACCAGCAGGTGCTCTCCGTCCATGCTGTGGGGGCAGATGTTGGAATATTACAACACTCCTGGGTGGGCTGGAAAGCAGCTACTGGCCTTTCTCCCTGAGAGCCTGTCTGCCACCCTGGCTACTCTTCCAGAGCTTCTCAGGGCTCCCTGATGCCCTAGTCTGAGCCTCTGTCAGCTCTCAGGCCAGCATCCGTTCTGACTGGCTGGTGTTTACAACATACCAGTTGTAAAAAATATGAAATGTGTGTCCAATAAGACACACAGTGTTCATATTTACATCAGCTGCATTTTATTTGCTGCACTAATAATAATGTGTAACAATTAGTAAGTGTTTACTGTGTGCCAGATAGTTTTTATAGACTTATGTGCATTAATTCACTTAATCCTCACAATAACAATATTAATTCAGGGGAAACTTAACCCCCATTTTACACATTAGAAAAACTGAGGCACAGAGAGGTAACTTAACTTGTCCACTATCATGTGGCTAGTAAACGGATCTGGTATTTGAACTCATATTAGCTGTTTCCATGGCCTATGCTCTTATATCAAACAAGCCTTACCATTTCTGAATGGAAAATTGTGGATTCACATTGTCACGCATTTGTTCATCAATTCCCTTCAACAAGTACGTCTTTAATGCCTAACATTTCTCACTGTCCCCAGTGGGCTGGGATTACAGTTATGCCACAAAAAATTGTATTTACCCATATTCAGAATTCTGGCAGCTTCAAGATGACAGACATGAAATTACTGCTCAGAGAAAAAGAATTACTTCTCAGAGAAAAAGAGCCATCACACAGTCTATGCAAAAGGGACATAGGCCACCTTGTGGCCAGAGGAAAACATATAATCTCATGTAAAAATACCCTATAGATTAAATAAAAAGAAATCAGAGTGGGTTAGGTACCCTGGTTCATTCTCATATTGTATCTTTGTCTTTCCTGCAATTATAAGCTGTACTCATTCATTCAGCAAACACTGGCTGTGCCTTATACGCCGTGGACCAAGTACTGGGCATTATGAGTGTCAGAATTTCCAGGTGACCTGTCTCCGCCACAAGCCGACTGATGAGTTCCTCGGCAGTGGAAACTGCTTCCTTTTCCCCACAGTATCCCAAACGCCCAGAACCAGGCCTAGAGCAGAGGTCGGCTAAAGTCCACAGGCCATTTAAATCCACCCCATTGCCTGTGTTTGTAAATAAAGTTTCACTGGGACGGAGCCACGCGCATTCCTTTATGCGTGGTTCACAGTTGCTACAACAGCAGCGCTGAGTAGTTGCAACATAGTACGGCCCACGAAGCATAACACTTTACTACTGGCCCTTAAAAAGAATTTGCCAGCCCTTAGGTTAGAACATATAAGAACTCTCAGTAAATACTTGAGGAGGAGGAACAACGTGAAGGTGGGAAGGGAGCTATGGGTGGCACTGCTGGCAAACCCAGAAACATCGCCCGTCTATTCTGCACACTCACGAGATCTAGAATTATTAAGTCATAATAAATTATCTACAGTGACATCTGCATCCTTAGTGGTCATGCTGGCTGCTTGATACTTGGGCACATACTTATGTCAATAGTTATAAAAATCTGGATGAAATGGACAATTTTCTAGAAAAAGGAAATGAATTCAGAAGGAGTTGAAAAATCTGAATGGAATCAGAATCATAAAGACAATTGAAATACTGTAAAAGTAATTTATTCCCATAAAAGGCAGCAGGCCCAAATGATTTCAAATACGAATTACTTAAGAGTCTTCACAAATAAAGTCCCATCTAATTTAAATTGTTGTAAGTTCAGACAGAACAAAACTTCTTCAGTTATTTTTACAACCCCTGCAATGTCACTGATACTAAAAATTGACAAAGATACTATAAAAAAGAAAATCACAGACCAATTTACCTTGGAAACAGAAGAAAAATTATAAATACAAATATTAGCAAGTCAAACTTGGGAATAAATTTTTTAAAAGTTCAATATTTTAAAATTACACTCTATTCATAACTGTCCAGTATTGTAAAGTCTATTGTTATAGGTCATAAAGCAATAAAACAAAGGAGAAAAATCATATGATTGTCTTTATGGCTGTCAAAAAACATATGTAATGAAATCCAGTAATTATTCATGATAAAATTTTAGTGGAATGGGAATAGAAGAAAAAATATATATGTACATGTGTATATATCGGTATGCATACACATCCTGATAATATGTGAAAATATCAGTCTTCATAATACAAAATGATAAAATATCAGAATTAACCAATTAAGGTTAAGACATTAAAGTTATGAACAAGACAAAGACATGTTATCATAATTATTAACACACAATTAGGTAAAAAAAAGCATGAGTATACAAATTTGAAGAGACAAAAGTTTTCCTGTTAGGTGACAATGTTACTGAGTATGTTGAAAAGTCAAGAAAATAGACTGAAAACAATTACATGCAATAAGAAAGACTTCTGTTTTAAGATGAGTGACTCTAAACACGTTTACTTTCTCATTCTCCCCGAATATTAAACTTTCAGTTTGAAATGACATTCACATACTGGAAAAGAGTTAATAAAGAAATCCTAGGCATATTTTGGTAATATTTATGAACTCCAAGCCTCAGAAGGTCATTCTAAAAGCCATCCCCGCTCCTACACACATTCTCTCTCACACACGCACAGACACACACACACACACATGCACACACACACACACACGCGCACACAGGTTTACTTACAAGCGGAAGATAATTTTTGATAGCAACAGAGGATTTAAAATTCAGTGGAAATATATCTTCAAATTTCTGAGGAAAACTTATTTTAAACTTAAAATTCTTTACCAAGTCAAACTAGCATTCAGTCATAAGGAAAAATAAAGACATTTCTCAAGCACACAGATGAGCTTGAGCAAAAATAAACAAATAGATAAATTCAAGAAAGCATGGGAAGACTTGGGGTACAAGAAAAGGTGATGAGCAAAGAAACCACTAAAACTATAATGAAGCTGTAAAATTCATTAGGAAATGATATGTAAGGAGTTACAGGTGTAATATAGAAAAGCTAATTAAAAAAAGACTTACAATATCTGGTTGTGCCCCCAAAATATATAAGATTAAAATACAAAAAAGGGAGAAGTAAAATTATGCTGTGTTTTATCATGGACCACACATATGTGAGCTGGACAGACAGAAAAGGACATATTCCTGAAAACATAATTTGAGGCCCCAGGTCTGGCAATTGTAGAAGTCTGAAATGTCAAGGTTTTCAGTGGTAAGAGCCAAGAAATCCCTCCTTTTATTCTCTCAAACTAGTCTGAGTTAGGTAGTTGACGTCTTTTGGCTTACACCAAAGAGTCCAAATTAAAAAACAAGCTCAAGGCAAGTCTGATTTGAGAGAGAGAGAGGGAGGGTGGGAGAAAGTATTCATTAATTGAATTACAGATGAGGAAGGGAACTTAAGTACAGATCAGAAGAATATTTAAAGTGCCCTGAATAATCCACTAGGAAACTATTGGAAGTAATGACTTCATCAAGGTTGCAGGATACAGGATCAAAATATAAAAACCAATATTCATTTTACCAAGGCAATTCATTTTATTTTACCAAGGCAATTACCAAGGCAATTCATTTTATTTCTATATATTTTCAATGAAAAATGTGAAAATAAAATTAAGAACACAATTTCATTTCTAATAGCACTAAAAGATAAAATACCTAGGAATAACTTTACCAAAATAAGAGCAATACTTGTACTCTGAAAATTACAGAACAGTGTTGAAAAAAATTAAGAAGAGCTAAATAAATGGAAAACATCTCATGTTGATGTATTGGAAGTCTGAATATTATTAAGATGGCAATATTCCTCAAATTGATCTACAGAGTCAACAAAATCCCTACCAGAATCCCATCTGAATTATTTGTAGAAATTGACAAGCTGGTTTCTAAAATTTATATGGAATTGCAAGGGGCCCAAAACAGCCAAAAAAATAATTGAACATGGAGAACAAATTTGGAGGACTCACGCTTCCTGATTTCAAAACTTTTTATAAAGCAACAGTAATCAAGACATGGTGATACTGTCATTAAGCTAGACATATAGATCAACTGAATAGAACTGAGACCCTAAAAAGAAACCCATGTGTCTACGCTCACCTGATTCTAACAAGACCACATTTAAAGGGGAAATAATAGTCTTTTCAACAAATGGTACTGGTAAAACTGGATAGCTACATGCAAAAAAAATGAAGTTGGACCCATACCCCATAAACAAAAATTAACTAACATAAGTCAAAACCCTAAATGTAAAAGCTAAAGCTATAAAACTCTTAGAAGAAAATATTGGAGTAAATTTTCATAATATCTGATATGGCAATGGATCCTTAGATATGACACCACAAGCATGAGCAACAAAAGAAAACAAAAGATAAATTAGACCTCATCAAAATTAAAACCTTTTGTGCTTCAAAAGATACTATCAAGAAAGTGAAAAGATAATACACAGATGGGAGAAAATATCTGCCAATCATACGTCACATAAGGGAGTGGTATCTATAATACATGATGAAATCTTAGAACATAATATTAAAAATTTAAGTAAAATGCAGCCAATGAATCTGAATCTTTCATCACATGACAAGATGTTCAACATCATTAGTCACCAGGGAAATGCTAGTCAAAACCGCATTGAGATAGCACTTCACATCTACTATGATGGCAATAATCAAAAAGTAAGATAATAACCAGTGCTAGTGAGAACGTGGAGGAACTGGAACCCGTGTGCTGGTAGGAATGTAAAATGATACAAGTGCCATGGAAACAGTCTGGCTGTTCCTCAAAAAGTTAACCATAGAGTAACCGTATGACCTAGCAAATCCACTCTTACCTAAAACAACTGAAAACAGGTTATTAGAACTGAAAATTGTACCCAAATGTTCAAAAGAGCACTATTTGCATTAGCCAAAATGTGGTGATAAAGAGGTGGTAGCTAAAATGGTATGAAGTTTCCTTCTGAAGTAATGAAAATGTCCTAAAATTGACTGGTGACAGTTGCAAATGTCTGTGAATATACTAAAAACCACCGATTTAAACACTTTAAATGGATTAATTGTATCATACAGGAATTATATCTCAATAAAACTGTTTCTTAAAGTATAATATTAATAATACAAGAACCGGTCAATAGTGTTTCTTGTACTCCTTGTACAAGCTCTATGTTGATCCATATTATATCTACATATTTTCATATTCTTCTTAATACTTTTCATTGCTTTACAAATTCCTTAAATTGTGTCACAACCAAAGAGTTATTTTTTTTTTTACTGTGCAATCAATTATTCTCTTTTTTTGTCCAAATACAGCTGAACCTTGAACACGGCAGGGGTTGGGGCACCGACCCTCTACACAGTCAAAAACCCCTGTATCACATACATCACCCTCCACATACGCGGTTCCTCCGTATCCACGGTTTCACATCTGCAAATTCCACAACTGCAGATCGTGTAGTACTATAGTATTTAGTCCTGACAAAAGTCCACGCATAAGTGGACCCATTCAAACCCATGCAGTTCAAGGGTCAACTGTAAAATCATCAATGTAATTAATTACAGAAAGAATGTGTGAAAGTAATAACCCCTAATATTACCCTCAGTAAACTGCCTGTTTCTACAAGACACTGAGCATATCACACTCCATACCTGGCCTGCCATGGTATCAAAGAGAAATTGATCAGTGCACATCAGAAACCTGGAGAAGAAAAAACCCTTGTTGCACAGGATTACTATATTTTGAGAAAGACCAGGAAAATGGGAAGGAGAAAGAACATTTATCAAAATAGACAACAGGGCATGAACAGCACCAAGCAAGCCAGCCTGGCACCCACGGGGTACACTACACATGCACAGCACTTCGACTACTAGAAGCCACTTCCTCAGTGGAGTCTCTCCAGAGCACTAAAGCAGCAACGCTACATGTGGCGGAAAAAAATTCTATTTCATATGGCTTTCAGCCACAGTTGCCTGTGAGTCTTCTAGAAGAGAGAAATAATTAAGACTAAAACTAAGTAGAATGAACCTCAAGATCAGGAAGAATCCACTGGAAATTCCTAATATAACCTATATGCAAAAGGTATTCTGAAGAAATCATAAAAAGAAACTAAATATTTTTCCAAATTAGCTCTCCACTAAATAATCAAAAACTCTGAGGTATTTTTCAAAACACTGTTCAAAACCCCTCCAAAATTAACAGAAGTGACAAATAAATCAAGGCAACGCCTCCAGATCACTAAGCACCACCCTTTCATCATATTTAAAACAGCATGTATGTCTCGTACATTAAAATGTTCCACCACATATTAGGACATGAATCTGAGGATTAAATAAAATCATTTTCCAAACAGAAGGCAACCTACCATTATGTGTTCAAGTAGAGAATCTATTGCAACTATGTTATCAAAATACGTTCTGAAAAAAAGGAAGATAAAACCTTTAAGTAATGTTATTAGAACAAAGAACATGTTAAACTTTGAATACATTTTCCAATTTTGTCTACATTTAAATAAAAAACTTAAAGGTATATGTTGTTTGATTTTTGTCCTTTTGTGGAAACAACCAATAATATTATTTTAAAGAGAGAAATGAAAGTTTGTCATTGACTTTAGTATAAGGACTCTAATTCCGGAGGCTGCATTAAGTAATTATTTTATCAGTAAGTATTCAAGGTAGAGAGAAAGTTTGGAGCATTTAACTAAAACTATGAAGAAATAAAATTGGTTTCATCAAATTTAATATCTCATAAATAATTTTGATCTAAAATAAAAATATTTAAATTTGCTAAATCTCATTAATATGCTAAAAATGTAAATTATCACTGAAAAACTCAAAAGTTAAAATGTAGTTTAACTGTACTAAGAAAGCAAGGCAATTCATTTCAGAAGAGATATCAGAATACAAATAATGACAAGGACCTGACAACTTTACACAAGTAAAATATATATTCATCATTTTGAACTGCAAGTAAATATTTTGGAGGCATATGGTACAGACATTAAAATGTAGTCCAGAGAAACAGATGAATCAACAGGCATGTGTTATAGGGAATATATAAAGGAATATTCTTAACATAGACTCGATTGGCAAGGTACTGCTTTCAGTTTAGTTTTGTGAGAATTTAGTAATGTATTCAGGATTAAGATAACTTATAGCAATAAACAGTGCCTTTTTTTTTAGAAGAGAAATCATCTGGCTTGAAGCTACTAATATGCTTAGTTACACCATCCACTGAGGAATATCCTGCAAGGAACAGGGTGAAGCAAATGGGTTTCCCACTGGGGAACAGATTTCAGGTGTCACATGAGGGTTTTAATTGGACTTTGGGAGACCTGCAAAGTATTCAAATACGTTAGTACGAGAACGTGCACAGCTTCCCTTCCTAGGTGTTTCTGAAGTAGTAATACCATGTGTCCCAGAGATACTAATTCCCTCTCAAAGAAGATAGTTGGCCTAGGGTATCAAAAGAGCACTCCCTCAGTCCCACACCTCTCTAATTTTATATTCCGAAGCACAAAGCAGCAACTTCAGAATCATTAGCGCTGAGGATTACAAGACTTGGTGATGAGTTAGTTATGAAGTGTGCCAGGGTGACGTGTGAGCGAGAACACAGTCGGAGTTGTGTTGGAGGCCTTGGAGGCACAGGTACATCACACCTTGAGTTAACTTGTCAGAGGACGGGACCTTAAGTTACCATGTCCTGGGGCGCTTTAGATTTCAACAATTAAGCAGATGGGTCAGATAGATACGAGATCTTCCCTGTAGCAAGCAAACCCAATATGAACCTGAAATTTAATAAATATCTGTAATTGCTTCCACTGCCAGCCCAAGGGAGTTTTTCTAGGTCAAACTTCAGGGAAATGGAGCATTTTCTGGAGAATGATATCTGAGCTACTCTACATGGGATAATTAAAACGATAATATTGAGTCTGTTTTAATGTACTGACATTTGTTGAAAAGGCCAGAGAGGACTTTTTGGAAAATAATAAACTAGGACATTTCCTCTCCTTCTACTGCTGTCAGTTTTCTCCTATGAAAATAGAAATATCAATACTTAGGGCATCTCTCTATATAGTCTCTAACACCTTCTAGTGAGTCTGCTTAGAAAATATATACCAACTTGCAAATTAAGATCATCACATATACATCTGCGATCCTTCACTTGTAAAGTGAACGTGGATGAGAATGTAACTCTATGATCCAAAACAGGACCGACCATACTTACCAGACCACTTGCCTAATAAAGATTGGTCTTCTGTTACTGACTGCACTAGACAGTAATCTATCACTGTCAGAGCCTGCACTTAACCTAAACTGTTGATCAATAAGAGCTACCACATCCCTAGAAATGAACACTTACTTTGATACGTCGAGTAGAAAGTCATTCAATTCCGTCTGTTTGGCAAGACCTCTGCATACCTGCCATACAAAATAATGGCTATTAATTTTAAGGGAGTTCTGCTTATTTAAGAATAAAAATTCCAGAATACTATTTACCTTATTTATTTAAAAAGGCATAACACAATCACTACTTCAATGCTTTTAAAATTGTACTTGGTTGCATATCCTACCTACATTCAATACTGTCAGGTCCAGGAAGCCCTTGCTTCTCACACCATTATCCTAAAATATATATACATTTTCTCCCTATCAGACAGTTCCTCATCAACCTGAGTTTGCTGAAATGGACTTAAAGGAACAAAACGAGAAAAAGTGGAAGATACAAAATAGAATTCTATTGCTGCCATGTTCCTGAACTTAAAAGTCTAGTTATCGGGGAAACTCCATGCAGTTTGTGATCTTTTAAATTAGATCACATTTTCAAGAGAATCAGGTATCTTAAATAACAATTAATGTTTAAGATTAATGTTTTCATATACCACTTAGTTTAGTGGATGTTTTAATTTAGGAAATGGAGTCATAAAAATATCAGTGTTACTGCCAGGAGGAGGCCATTCCTGGGCTTTCAGTGGAAAACAAAAACCAGGATAGGGAACATAAATAATTTAACATTGTATGTAAATATATAAGAATAATTAATTGGAAAATATTGAAGGCAGGGAGTAAGTAAATATAAGCAAATAGATCAAACATTTTAGAAACAACAAAATACCTAATACCCAAAAACAAAGCCCTGGGTTACTCGTTAACCTCCATTCCGTTCCCCAGCGCTGCACTCCAAACACCCCTTCTCCTAGGAAGCCCCTGTGAAAACAGCCCAAAGACACACCTGAACCTGATGTATGGCTACTGAAGCCCAGGCAAGATTTGCTGTTGCAACCTAAAAAAAAAAAAAAAAAAAGAGTATGAAGCAAGTTTTTATCAGTCACACGCAGACATCCCAGCGAAGGACTCTAGCATAAATATATATGAACAATTTTGTAAGATCGTTGCATTTTTGAATATTTTGCCAAATGGGAATTGTCAAATATGTATAAAGTTTCTCTTTTATATTTCCCACTTCTTTATTACTGAGTTTAATGCTCTCTTGTTCCTCCTACTTTGGGTTACAAAGGAAGATAAATTGATTAAGAGAGCTGTCATCCAATGATTTTAACATAAAATAATTATTTTTCAGTTCCACCAAAATTCTATTAAAAAGGCCTCTAATGACCACTTTAAAATGAGGAAGTATTTCCCAGACTTCGCTGACAAGTGCTCAAACTTCCAGCTATTCTATTTCTTTGATTTTTCATCCATCTAACAAATATTTACTGGGTGCCTACTAGGTACCAGGCGCTGTTCTAGATGCTGGAGATACAGCATCAACGACAGACCAGCTCACAGCTGGTGCGGGCAGAGGGAAGGGCAAGAAAGAAAATAAAGCGAAGCGCACGTTATACTGGCTGGTGACGGGGCGATAGCGGAACAGAGGCACGACAGAGGGACGGGAGCCGCTCACGTCCGTGTGCGGTGTTCAGAGAAGGCCGATCAGAGAGGGTGACCTTAGAGCACATTCCCGAAGGAGGCAGCTGGGGCTGCGTACAGGACAAGCGCAGCGCAAGCAAGCGGAGGGAGAACAGAGGCGCAGGCTGTGCGTAGGGCAGGGCCCAGCATGGCTGCAGGGAGGGAAGGGGCTGGAGCAGTAGAAGACGGGTCATCTTGGTCAGTGCACACGGCGCAGGCCACGGAGGAACCTGGGCGAGCACCACGTCTGACAGATAGATCGTGTGCTGTTTGGTTTTACTAGGATTGGGCCGTTCCGGTGCAGGGAACAGTGAACGGAAGTTATTGTTTCCCAAATGGATTTGATGCTGGAACTTCTATTCAGGACATACTCTAGGAAGAGGACATTTTTAAGGGGTCAACTAGAATGTGAAAACTCTCCAAAGCCATCCTACTACTTCACTTGATTCACAATATGGTATTTTATTTTTATTGTTAAAATGGATCCTTACTAAAATAACTTACTATAAATTTCTATATCGCTACATTGAGTGAGTTTCCTCTCTAAATAGCTGCAAAACAAAAAAAATGTTTTAAAAAATCGTTAGTATTAGTATCAAAATATTATTAAGCAAATTACGGTTTTAAATATTCACTCATTAAATATTCATCATGTATTAACTGAACACTATTAATAAGCGCCTTCAGTGAACCAGGTACAACTAAAAGCCCTCACAGGGAGTGTCCAGGCCTCACCTCCTGATGACTCAGACAGAAGGCTTCTTTGCCCCAGTGCCGGTACAGCTCAAGGATGCCGATCAAATCACCGATCGCCGTGACAATTGGCAAACAAAGAACAGACTGGATACGCGTCCCTGATTCCAGTCCGGTACCTCTTGGAAATCGTTCATCCTAAAAAAATAGAAGGGTAAAAGATATAAATTCAGTGAAAGTAATGCAATCATCAAGTTATGATTCTATCAGAAAATTCCTGATACTCGTCATCAGTAATAAGCAGTCCTTTTCAAAGGAAAACCAAATGATCATGGCCACTATAAACATTGCTTAAGAAAATGCTTATCTTTAGCAACGTGGAACTTATACCCAAATATGGATTTAATGTTTCTTTATCATCGTACAGTAGAATTTAATTAGTGAATGAATATACATAACTTCATGCAATAATAAAAGTAATTATGATGGTTAACATTTATTTATTTCTCACCTGGTATGTGCCAGAACTAAGGGATTTACAGGTATAATGTCACAAGTGAAAATTACTCCAAATATAAATGCCATAGGAAGGAAATTACATGTATAAAATTTTTTCTCTTCTATTTTTAAGGTTAGAATAACACAAAAGCATATGTTAATGAAAGTCATTGTAAGTGAACCTCAAAGGCCCATATTAGATATTCAAATCATCCAATAATTACCAATTACCTATCATAAGAAATGAATCGGTTCTTTGACTTAATTTTCTAGCTTAGCAAAATCACTCAAAGGAACACAAGAAACTCAGATGAATTAATATCAAAACATCAATTCTATTTATTCAGTTTCTGTGGTCTACAGGAAGCTTTTCATGAATAGACTGGTATAAATCTATACTTTGTAATTTACAGATATTTTGAAAGCTTGCATATACATACAATAGAACATTTTCAAATGACAACTTACACAGTATCTACTTTTTACGTTTACTTCTTAGAAATGAAATATATTTGGCATATAACATTGTGGAAGTTTAAGGTATACAACATGTTGATACGTTTATATATTGTAATATGGTTGCCACTGTAGCATTGTTAATACCTCTATCAAGCCACATAATTATCTTTTCTTTTTTGTGGTGAGAATAATTAAGATCTAGTCTTTTAGCACGTTTGATGATTATAATACAATATTGTTGTCTATATACATTATACTGTGAAACATTTATTTTTAGCACTTTTTCTTTTCTTATTTTTGATAAAGTAACTAGTAACCTGATTTGTTCAAGGCTATACAGATAACTAGTGGCAAAAACAACATTAATATCTAGATTTTGTTACTCCAATTTAGTACTTTTTCAGAGCAAATTCATGACACCTATATACTTGTTTGCATGCTTGTCAGTTTCAAAGTCTGAGCTCATGCAGTGACATTTCATCACAGTGTGCACATGCACTGTGGGAGACTGCTCTGAGGGCTCTGTTTTGTCCTGTTCTCTGTACCCATGGCCTTGGTCAGACCCTCCTACTCTCAGTCTGGGCCTCCCATGGGATTTGCTTGGCTAACTTGAGGGCAGTGAATTTGATGTAAGCAGAGGCTTGTAAAGTCACTTGCATGTGTTCACTTCTTCTCTCTGACACCTGCCACCATCATAAGAACATGAGGCTAGCCTTACTGGAGGGGGTGGTGAGACACACACAGAGAACGAAGGCCACCTAAGACTGGCCAGCTCCTAAGTGACGGCCAGTTGATCTCAGACACATAAGCAAGCCCAGTCAAAGATAGCCCAGATCAGCAGAATGGCCCAATCCAGAGACAGTGAGTGGTGGCTCTATGACCCCACTAAAATCTGGGGTGGTTTGTCACACAGCAATAGCTGACTCATTCATATATATCCTGCTAGGATATGAAACATAAAACAGTAATCATCTAGTCTATATGACTATGAGTATACATTTTTATGCTTAACTATACGGGCAAATGTTGAAAGAACAACTACTCAAATCTACATCTTGGGGGTACGTGAGATATAATTCTTGGAGTACAAAGAATTAGTTTACATACAAATGCATTTATTGATCTGTATCTTGCTTTAAAGCTTTTATAAAATGGCTTAAATTATAACATCAAGAGTATATGTTATCTTTCTTAATTAAATACTTCAGGTTACGAATGTCACAAAGGGTAAAAAGCCACTTACCCCAAGGATGTCTTCTACTAGCAACGTTTTTCTGGACTTGGCCACATAGGCAGAGGTGGTGGTGCCCTGGGCGATGGGCCCAGCAGGGATGAGCCTGGGTTTTCCTTCCTTGATTCCAGGTGGGGTAAACACACAAAGGCTCTAGGAAGAAGAAAGGAATATGTTTTATAGACTTAGGAAAGTCTTTGGCACAGGACGAAAAGATTACTTAACAATCGCGAGAAATCTGTGAGCCAAGGAAAAGTAGAGACATAAGATGAGGAAAGGTGTTTTGCAATGACCAAACTGAGCATCTGAGGTGAAATTCTCTTTCATATGTTCTACGCACACAACACACAGGCTAGATACAATACTCACACAAATGTCTAGGTGCAGAAAATCTCTTAAAATAGCCTCCGATTTTTATCCACAGAAAATAATAAAATGAAAAAAAAAAGTAAGCTGTCCTTGGGCTCAAGAAACTATCACACAAGAAACAGATACACTGCACCCCACCGCCCTACAGACTTGCCACATGGCTCTGTAACTACAGGTCAACATGATTTGGTTATATTTTTTCATTTTCATTAAAAATCTTTCTCAGAACATTATTTCTATTTTTAATACTCAACCACTCCATTCCTGAAACTGACCTGCCCATAAAATTACAGATTCAGAATACTATTGGTAAGATCTTTGCTCTTCTCTGCACACACACACCAAAAAAAAAAAAAAGGACAAAGCTGGGTGTATCTTTACGTCTCAAAAGACTAGGTGGGAGGATAACATTTGAAACTATTTTAAAAGAAATGTTTTTTAAAATATGATCAGTTATTTTGACTAAACCAAATCATATTTAAAAATAAATTTCTACTAAATAAGAATTGCTCATCAAAACAAGTCATCTGGGCATGGGGAGAAATATTTTGACATAACTGTATTATGATTACCTACTCAATTTGAAAAATATTGAAGTTCTGGTAAATTCTCCCAACACTATACTTTTATCTTAAATTGGAGTGCTATGACTTACGGATGATGCCCTTTTGAAGCAGTGAGTACTAGGCAATCCTCTGAAGCTAAAGATGTTCCTATTAATGCTTGCTAGCACTAAGCTAGGTCTAGGTGAAGACAATGAGTTGGATGTGGTTATTACTTTTTAGATAACGTGGTTTTCAAGCTTTGTAATGTTGAAGAGCCCTTTCTTCAAGTAAAATCTTAACAATCACAAGAGAGTGAACCCTATAAACTTGAGCTACTTCCATCACTGGGAGCAGAGAGGAGGAAAACAGCTTTGGCTCACCGCATCTGCTTTAAGTAAGTCATCATTATCTAAAGATGACAAGTTAAGTTCAAAATATTTTTATTCCTTAATATATCTACATTATTTAGGATTGTGTTTAAGCAGTAATTTGTTATTATGCCTGTGAAAAATGTTTTTTGAATGCTTCTTTTAAAAAGGATTAAGCTTAAAATGTTTAAATACAAGTTACACACTTTAAAAAGATTTTTACAATTCAACTACACGTAAGATGATAAATGACAAATGCACTTTCTTTTTAAAGAGGCTAGAAATAAGTCACTGTTTTTATAGTTACTATAATGCACCAATATACATATGACATAAACGAAGTAAGACTTTCATTAGATTTACTATCTATGTGGCAATACAATTCAGTGTGTCACCCCTTCTTAAGACTGAGAGAAGAGTAGCGAAATGATCCAAGAACAGGAAGAGAGATGATTGCAAGAAAAAAATGTAAAGGACATGGTATATTTAGCCTGAATAAAAGTCAGAATTGACAATGATTTTTCCAAACTATGAGAAAGTTAATCGTAAGAAGGATGCTGAGTAATGTTTCTTTACTCAACCAGAGTCAGAACTGCAGGAAATGAACTTAAATTGACCTGAATCGTTTAGATAAGTCTTAAAGAACTTCCCATGACAGCAATAGAAAGTAAACTCTAAAGCAAGCTCCCAACAGAAGGTTTGGATTTTTTTAAAAATAGTTGTTGACTTTATTTGTTTGTTGTTTGAAGATATACAACAGATATCTCTTTTGGATGACTTTGCTATATGCCCTTTAAGCCTGGATTTAATAGTATCTTCATAATATCTTCATAATAATATCTTCATAATAATATCTTCATTTAGCTTCATAACTCAATATGACAAAATAGCTTACACATACACATTCCTAGGTTATTAGGTCATTTATTTAATATAAAACATTTATTGCCTCTGTGTAGGCTTTCTATATGATGCACAAGAAACAGACAAGCAAATACTGCACCTTGGGTATATGGAAAGCTATTTTACATACTAGATTTGCTGAAAATAAATGATTTAGAAATCTTTCAATTACTTGATTGAATGTGGAAAACTCCTTGTGGAAAATAATTATCAAAAAAATAAATAATTCTTTACAGTGGGAACTTTATACTTGTTTTACTAATTAGGTTATGATTTTTGTTCATACTTACCAAGTAGAAATGTTTACAAATGAGAGCTGAGGGCAAGTGCTAACAAAATTTTGAATAAGTTGTCATATGAAGGCCAAAAGCTCAGATAGGAAGGGAAAATGAGGACCAACCTAGACAGACACCTGTTTTTTGATGTTTTTACAGCTTCAATTTCTCTCCTCTGTGCACTTAGTAGTTTCCTACTCTTTTTGGGTGGCATTTTTTTTTTAACTCCATACGATTCACCTGTGCAACAGCTCCGTCCATGACCTCCATTTCTGATTAAAGATCAATCACTGGTTTGAATTGTGTGTTCTGCAATAGCATATTCTGTATGATCTTTGTAGTGGAACAGGCTGATAGGCAGCTATTACTGCAAACAGACAATGTCGATAACGAACCTCCAAATTAGAGGCTAAATTTTACATGTATTCAGGAATGGAGAAAAGTTTATTAAATATACCTTTATTTACTCCACAGAAATAATCGAACAGATAGTTGTGCATCGAATAGTCTTCTTTTTCCCACTGGCTGAACTGACACTTTCATCATATACTAAATCCCCAAGTACACTTGGGTCTGCTTCTGAACTCTCAATTCTGTACCACTTGGTTTATTTGCCTAGCACACTCTTTTAATTACCGTAAGTTTATAGTACATGTTGTGATCTGGCAAGGCGACTCTTGCTTGGGTTCTTCATGTTTCAAAATAATCATAATTTATAAGACATATTTTGCATTTTTCATTGGTGAAGGGCCTGCATTAATGCATTAACAACTGATGGGTGTAAATAAGTTCTAAAGAAACTTAAAAATGAAGTAAGGGCTTTATTTTTCAAAATCAATCATGATGAATTCTTAAAGACGTATTTAAAAAATTTTTTAATACAATGCTTAAAGGTTACTTTCCATTTAAAGTTATTACAAAATATTGGCTATATTTCCCGTATTGTACAATACACCCTCGGAAGCCTATCTTACACCCAATGGTTTGTACCTCCCACTCCTCCATGCCAATCATTATGAATTTTGACATAAGAACTTGACTGGGATGTTCAGATTAATAAGATGAAAAAGATTATACTCACTATTTATTTTCATAGGTGGATGAATGAAAACTTTCATCAAACATCACTACATAACATTTTAAACGTATTAAGACTATTCTGCATACATTTACAATCTATAACATCCAGTGTTGAAATGAGCCTCTAAAATTAATTTCTGCTTTAATGTTGTATGAATCTATGAAAACTTTTATTAACACAAACATTTTTTAGAGGTTAGAGATGAAAACTACACGAAAACTAAAAACAAGGAAAAGGTTCAAAGTTTCAAACCTCAACCACCTCTACCCTTTCCAGAGAAGAGCGTCACTGCACTCAGGGCGTGCACCTGCCCACTGATGCTCTACGCCTTCACTCCCACCTGACAGCTCTGCAGGTGGCTTGACTGTTGTTAGGCCCTTCCCCTCCCAACACCAGCAAGGAGACTGGCCAAAGAGTTAGAAATCAATCCAGAGGCGAGGCCATGCAGTAGTAGGGGATGAATTAGCTCTTTCAAAGAAACTCATTATGAACTATCCAATATTTTTGTGATAACAGTACATTTTCATAAATATTTCTAAAGTTAAATAATTTAAACTAGAGAAGATTGGTAACGGTAGTCATAATGTATAAGTTGGCTCAATGAAGGAATAAAAAGCATTCAAATTAGTTAAAAAATCAAATTTTGAGAAATAGATTGGGTGGGAAAAGAACCATAGAATAGCCTATCACACATTATTTCTTAAAAATCAGGATTTTTGGATGAATTGGGAAACTCTGATTCATTGACATCAACTAAAGAGAGAAGTCTACTTCACTTGGTAAACAGTTGCTCTCATCTTTCTTTCCATGAACGATTCAAAGATCACTTGATTCATGAAACTTCACTTTCATGTTAAGGTCTCAACTCACAACCAGTTAAATTTTGGAAACACTTTTTAAGAAGAAAAAACATTATTTAGGCTTACCATTAAGTTATTTTTCTTATAGACACTAGATGGCACTGGAGAGTAGATGAATGTAGATCCGGGCAGAGGGCATGAGCCAGGAACCCCAGGTACACTGGACCTTGAACCACATGCCTAACTTTGTTAGCATAATTCTTAGAAATAAACCTACTAAAGTCATTGTGCATTGAAAAAAGTCACACAGTTACTCTAAACTACTGTCTGTAAACTGGTTTCTAAGCTAATACACAAAGGCTATCTATGAACTTACTTTATGAATTACAAAGTGACGTATAATTAGAGATCACTAGGTTTCCAGCTTTCACAAACCCCAATTACAGGCAACACAAGAAAAACTATAGTAATGACATTATAAAACATGTTACATAGTAAGTGGAGTATGTGACTAGGTATGAAAGAGAAGACCTGTAGAAACATTAAACGGTGAATTAAGCAAAATCTTAATCATGGAAAAATCAGTTTTGCCCAACAAACATTTCAAGAGCGTCTTGTATATGTTATGTGTCAGACACTGGTATTGGTCAGAACACAAAAGCCTTCCTTTCCCAGCTCCAGATTTCTCACAAATTGCTTCTTCCTTTACTGTCCCTTCTTGTCTGTTAAGGGAGAGGCCTCCTAAGCCCTGCTCCACCACAGAGCTCATCGTCCAAGCTCTTTTCAGTGTCACCAACCCCAGCACCCCTGCCAGCCCCATCAAATGCAGGATCCCAGAGCACCTTGGCTCCTCTCTGTTCGCACGTAAGGTCCTGTGCTGTAATTAACTGCGGATTTCTTGATTTCTCCTACTGGTTGTACATTCTTTGAGGACGGGAATGATTTTTATTTATCCTTGTATGCTCAGCAATTTAGCACAGTTTTTGGTACATGGCAGGTGTCTGAAGTGGTTTGTTAAATAACACGCATGATGTAACATTTAACCAATGGAGGTTAAATTCAGACTTAGAAAGTTTAAGACTCTTGTCAAAGTCCCAAAGTGGTGAATTGGAACTCACATAATCCAACTCCAGAATCAAAATTCTTTGGAAAACTAAGCCGCTAACTGGGAAGCTTGCCTTCTCTTGCCAAGCTCTGAGACAGTGTAGACAGGAATTCTCTCTCCTGAAGGGCTGTCCCCAGTGGAGTGTAAGCACAGAAGTACAGAAAACGATTCTGGTTCATCAATGTGCCCCACAGCTAGCAACTGCCTGAACGAGGCTGGTGCTCAAAAAACAGTGTTCAGTAAATGTCCTACCAGCTTTTTAAAAAACATCATTTCAACACTGCTTTCCATTTCTTCCATTTACCGGTCTATTAGTTTTCTATCATCCTTTGCATTAAATGGAGCAATTTATATTGTCCTCAAACACTGTCCATTTTATCTAGATTTTCACATTTATTAATATAAGTATCCTCTCATAATTTGTCATTTTCACGCTATTGTTTTACTATCTTTTAAATTATCTTCAAAATGAGTGTGATAATCACATTTTATGCTTTATTTTTAGTGCTTTAATACCATTTAGGTTGTTTTCTATCATCTCCTAAACTTTCTATGTTTTCTTTAAATTTTTCTTCTCTGGTAATATGAATGTGGGTTTTAAATTCTACTAGTATAACTTTTGATGTGTTTAAATATTACTTAAATTATATTTCTCAATGCATCAATTTCAGAAATTAAATTTTTTCTACTGATTCTCACTTACGAAAAAAGAAATTAATACTTTTATACATATAAGGATGTCATAGTCCCTGCCATGTCTGTCTTAATCCTTGGTATTTATTGATATAGACTAAAAATTTTATCTCAGTCCATTTGGGTTGCATTATTATAATTTTGTCACTAAAGTATATATATTTTGTTTTGAAAGTGAGTTATTAAGAAACACTTTCTAACTATGATTCAAAATCCAGAGACAGCTTTTAAAAACATTGATAAATATCTATAATATGCTACCTTTCATGTACAAAGGAAGAAATATAAGAAAATATACATGTATCTGCTCATTGTTCAACAAAATGTTTTATTTTATTTAATATGGTTAGCTTACATTTTAGAAGTATGTCAACATCTGTTGCAAGCAATATGGCAGATTATAATTTGACACTCCTGAAAAAAACAATTTTAAAATTATTTAAAAGCTGGATAAAGTATATTTCACAAATATTTTATAACGCATTGCTGGGCTGACAAGAATGGAGGAATCCACAGAAATCTAAAAGGAAGTAGATAAAGGAACCCTGAGAGGTTAGCAAATCCCAAACTGTTTTTTTCTTGAGAGCATCAACTAAAGCCTAGATATAGAGTTGACGCTTGAACAACATGGGTTTGAACTGTGTAGATCCACTAATTTATTTCAATAAATGCCGTGGCAGTACTACACATCTGCGGCTGATTGAGTCTGCAGATGTGGACCCGTGGATACTGAGGGCCGACTGTAAAGTTATATGTGGATTTTCAACTGCATGGATGGGGCCAGGACCAGCAAAGGGCTATGGGCTCATCTTAGTTTGAAGGGTGAATATACTTACAGCTGCAAGGGGATTACAAGGAAACCAGATTATCTTGGATTTATTGCTGGAGGGAAAATAAAAATCTCCTCTGAAAAATAATAACTGCACATCATGTGGATTTGGGGCTTGAATCCATACCACTCAGTAGTCTGAAAAAAAATCTCAACTAGATAATTTAATTAAAATAGTCCTGAATTGATACTGCCTTAGGTGACTGACAAAAACAAGTACATATCCAATCTCTAGAAATATAACAGGAAAGGAACTTCAACAGCCTCAAGAATATCCATTTAAAAGGACCAAAGGAATATGGTTTATGGTTAATAAATAAAAGGCATAGGCATGTAAGTCACCATCGATGAAAGGCAGATGAAACAAAAGCCAAGAAACTAATTTCAGAAAGAATATGAAACAACACAAGAGAGGTATAGTTAGTATATTTCAAGAAATAAAAGATAAACTTGAAAATAGGTCCAGGGAACAAAAAAAAAAAAATGAAGGACTGAGACAAATCCAAAAACCACCAAAATGTAACTAATTATAGTCAATATATGGAGAGATAATATTTATCAACCTGAATCCTCCATCCAGCAAAAATATCTTTCAAGAAAGCAGGGAAAGAAAGATATATCCAGACACACAAAAATGAGAGAGTTTCACATCAGCAGATTCTCACTCAGGGAAGTTCTCTGAGACAGAAAAAAACTGATTCCAAATGTCAGACCTGAGATACAAGAAGAAATGAGAAGCAAAGGAACTGGTAATTATGCAGATACATCTAAAGAAACACCTCCATGAACTTCAGACTTCAGACAGTAGGTCTTCTTCCTAATCCAGAGAGATCACTGGGTTAAGGAAGCAACAAGGGCCCCAATACCTATGCGGAATGCATAAAAGGAAAAATACAGTGAACAGAACAGTCATTATCCCCTAAAATTATCCTCCCAGGGAGACAAGGTCTTTGCCTTCGTGAGGCTTATAGTCTAGTGAGAAAGCCAGATAAGCAAATAATCGAACAAATCACAGATAAATATGTAATTACAGGTTCAGCTAAATTCTATGCAGGAGAAGTATATGACATTAAGAAAGCATAGCAGAGTGGAATCTGACTTAGGAAGGTCAGAAAAAGCTACAGTTTTGCTATGTACCCTGCTGCTCCTAGGGTTATACTGTTAAACAGGATACACTTGGCCCCTGAGATGTGGGAGAGAAAGGAGTAATGACCCTAGAGAGAACCACATAGAGTATATTAACTGACCTGAGGGGTTTAGAATAAGGAGCCAACTAAAGCCTGAAAAGACATGGTATCCCCCCTCAATTAAGCTACAGAAGTGAACGATAAGTAAAAGTGAAAGAATTAGAATTGATACACAGAGAATTGCATTTTTGATTTTATAGATACAAAAGCGTTTTCTAAATCATCATCACGCAGAAGTATGCAAACAACGACGTGAGAAGTACAGCCAAGTGAGTAAGAGCATGGGGTTTGGGAATCTCAATCCAGGCTCCAAGAGTCAAGCACCATTGGAGGTGCCCACACTGCAGACCCAGGCCTCGAGGCGCCCGCCGCTTTTCGACCTCTGCAAACAAGGTCTCCCCGTCTCCCCATTCTCCTTCACGTGGAGAAGAAGAGGGCCAACCCACCGTGGCAGCCTCGGTTTAGGGTTCATATCATTTCTTTTCAGGTAAACAGCTAGAATGCTGAGTCCGCGATCCAGGTTTCAGTAGAGAATCTCATTGGTCCCCGTTTGGGTCCCAAACAGCTGTGGTTGAAGGTCAAGGGTCACATGAAACAAACACGGCTGCCATGGCCAACCCCTGTGGGTTGTCTGGAGATGTCGGGGAAGGAGTGATGAGATGTGAACTATCACAGTTACATGCTGATAAACATACCAGAAACCATAAAAACTAT
Source organism: Eschrichtius robustus (assembly GCF_028021215.1). Taxonomy (NCBI): domain Eukaryota; kingdom Metazoa; phylum Chordata; class Mammalia; order Artiodactyla; family Eschrichtiidae; genus Eschrichtius; species Eschrichtius robustus. The sequence goes on along the minus strand of NC_090832.1, from coordinate 3,647,277 downwards.
TGCAAATTATATAATAATATTCTGAAAGTAAGTCTTGATTTTCAAATAAAAATCTCAAATTTTAGAAACAAATTTTTGGAATGAAGAGGAAAGAGATCTATTTGTTATTTTAGTAGCTTAGCCATTCTAAAATACTACCAGTATGTAAAACAGAAAGTATTTACAAGTAGGAATAATATCTGAATAATTCAATTTATTAAACCCTCCTGTTAACTGTTTATGTGAAAGGCACAAGGAGAGATGCTAGGTGAATACAGAAATGAATAAGGAAAGGTCCTTGTCCTAAAGAGCTTTTAATCTTGTAACGTAGATTATCACAACGCAAGGGGAAACGAGGGCAGTGCAAATGAAGAGGATCAGTTACGAGCTAAGTCGTTCAGCCAATAAATACTTTTTGTGCAACTACTGTTGTGCTTTGCACTACTCGACTATTCGTGAATACTATTAAAAATCTCAGACTACTGTGTCTCTATTCCTATTAACGTTTTGTATAATATAAATATTATATAAATATTATAATATTATATAAATATATTATATATTTTGTGAGTTTTGATTACTCACAAAAACAAGTATCACATTGCAAAAATACATCCCAAATCTCAAATAACAATACCAAACGCACAAGAAATACACAGTAAAAGTTTGCAAAATAACGTTATAACGGAGTCTTATATATTTCAGCTATGAATATAGGTGTTACTGGTTCAGAACATTTTTCTAAAATGTTACATATGTGTTAATACCATAATAAAACTCAAATGCCAGTAATGGAATGTCTCGAAATACTTTTGCAAGTGCCTATGCAAGCTGCACTTGACAGTGGGCTGTGCTTGCAGTGAGTCAAACCAGAAACACAGGGTCTGCCTGGCCCACCAAAGACTGGACCAGGCACCCCTGGGCAGCCCCATGCCACCAAACAGTCTGAGCCATGGCCACCACAGCTCAGGAATCTATACCTAGCAACTCCATCCCTGCACTTTTAGAGTCATCTTAAAAAATACCTAAAAAATTCACATAAAACTTCTGTTCTCATTTTCTTCTACTGCAGATTGTGTGTGAAAAAAAGGGCATAGAGTGTCCCTGACATCCCAGCCCACAGTGATGAAATAACTTCTATACCAAACAGTAAGTCTAGAAATGCCATTCAGAAAATAGGATACCACAAACCAAAACCAAAACAATAAAAAATTATAAGATTTTATGCCTAAATGTCACCATGTTGGTAAAATTCCCAGCTGGTAATAACCACATATAGAAACAAAATACAAAATGAGCTTTAAGGTACTTAATTATGATACATCTATTAAGTTGTTTGTAATATAATAGTTTATCTTTTTTAAAAAGCTTATAACATTCTCTTATCTAGAGCACCTATATCTAAATTTAGATACTTACATTATTACACTCTCCAAGGAAATACAGTGCAAATCCATCAGCTTTTGTGGCTGCCAAAGTAATAAAAAAGGAAGAAACTAATCTCAATGGAAGAATATAACATGCATGAATTCTCTAAGGTGAGACCTCAAATATGAGTCTTTTGAATGGATTTGTTAGCAAAATTAACGGTCATGCAGTAAACTGAACAAAATAATTTATGGCTTTACTGAATCACATAATTAGAATATTTTCATTAGCTATTGCAATTTTTAAGATGTGACATCCTCAAATGCATACAGCAATGTACTATGTAATAATACATTTGTCAAAATGTGAATATCAGAACTATTAGAAAATATTTTTTAAATTTGAGACTTACATTTAATTTTTTAAGTATTTAAAAATAGACAAAGTGATATTCATAATACTGAATAACCAATAATATAAGCGTCAACCAGAAAGAACGATGTATATATGCTTACATATCATCAGTGAAGAGAACATAATTTAACTTGATCTTCGGTTTAATTTTTCTACTAGGAGGACTATAAAACGTTTCTTACCAATTTTAATGATGCTACTCAATTCATAGAGGAGTAGTTGGTTGTCTCCTCCTGTATCCAACCGTTGTTCTATATAGCTGTTCAGTTCGTATACGACTCCCTGCATATTTGTATCTTGATACTTTGAATAAAAAAAAAGACATAATTAAATATAATAAAATAAAAATTCCTTAGTTTGTAAAACATATTAATATTTATGGCTTTATGTTATATAATAGCTATTCATTATGCTTTTATAGAGCATGATTTAAATATTATGATCTATTATAAACACAGATTGAAAATTAAAATTGCTACAACTTACTTAGAATTATCTATAGACTCCATGCATGCCTATTTATATTAAGACATCGAATGTTACAAATTACAATTTTGTTTCTGAAGTTTTATATTGATATATGATGTATCAGGCAACTAGATCAGTAAAAACAGTTTGAAAGTTTGCTAACTGAATGAAACATCCTAATATGCTAGAAGAGCCCCCCCCCCCCATGCATCGCACCGAGTGAAACAAAGTTTATTACTCGCCACTCACTTGGGTGCACGTGGCGACCACTCTAGTCTGGCCTCAACTCTGCCACTAGAACGAGAGCAGGAGGCGCCACCGGAGCAGCGGCAGCCCCACAGCAAGCCCATGGCACGAGGCTGCACCGCGGGGCGGGGACAACAGCAGGTGGACAAAGGTCTGGGAAGAAGGTGGAAGCGAAACCGTGGCTGTGCCCGGCACTGTGTCTTCTTCAAAGGACTGAAAACAGTCTTCTAATGAGCTTCCCTGCTACAGAGCTTGCCTTCCTAAGCCTCTTCTCCAAACATCAACCATGGCGAACTTAATAAAATAAAATTCTGTGACTCTGTGGCTCAAAACAAAACATGCGCAGCCAATCCTGACAACCTACTACACGTAGGAACACTTCTAGAAACAAAAAATGCTAGACCATGAACAAAATAAAATTCCAGTCCTCAAGGAACGTACATTCCCGCTGGAAGGGAATAAGTAATCTACACGGTGTGAAGGAAGGCAGCGGTCACGATGCAGAAAGGAGAGCTGGGACGGCTGACAGTAAACGCCTTTGGAGGGAGAGGGCTACCTTTTAAATAGGATGGTCAGGGAAGGGAAGGTTCAGTGACATGAGATATAGGGACAGACTCCGATGAAACTTAGAACCCGTGAGGGCTGAAGTCTGCCCATCATCCACCACTTCTCTTGGCTTCTGACCTATTAACAGACTCAAGTTCCAGGCAGGCCCCAGAAAATGCAGTATCAAGGATGACTTGTCAAGAGATGACTATACACCAAAAGGAATGGATTAGATTTCACTAATGTATAGAAACCTCGGAAACAAAGGAGAATGGATCTCACAGGTGCTGGAATAGGCTAGGATAAAGATAATGGTGGACCAGGCAAATTTTTTATATGGGTGCACTAAGCAGAAGTACTGGCTTCTGTGTGCTAGTGCTTGCTTGGCTAAAACCTATGCCCCAACATGGCTGACATTAAATGAAGCTGAAAACCAGAACTTCCCTGGTATATATTCTAACCTTGGCAAGACTGGAATGCTAGAGTGGATTTGTCCTATACGACCCGTCTACCCAGCCCCTAGCTATATCCCACGGACACTCCCTTCATCAAGGCCATGAAAAGGACATCCCGAGGCTACACCCGCCTGGCCTGTGTGAAGAGGTCTGCGGTGTCGGCCTCGGATGACTAGGGGCACCACCGCCCTCCAACAGGGTCCCCTGCTTCACTGAGAAGATGGGATCTTGGCGTCGAGGGGACAAGAGGCAACACATAATCTCCAGAGATAAGGTGTTGTTAGCAAAATGAACAACACTGAAGCTGCTATCAGAATGACCTGGCCAGCAGAGCTCTTCGACACTGGATCAAGCACTCGATCAGTGTCCCTGGAACTGAAATAGATAGGGCGACCTACTATTTTTTCATTTGTCTGAAGAGAGAAGTTCTGGGTTAAGCGAACAAAAATCTGACTTAATTACCACAGCAGAAAGCCAGGTACCTCAATGAATTCTAGACTTGAGCCACTTCACAGAACTTCTTGAATAATGCCAGGGGAGACCAGGTCCCCTTGAGGAAGGATTTTGATTCACGGCCCAAAATTTACATTCCCCAAAGAGGTCTGCCGTCATTAAGCTGGGTAACTGTGCGCTGGGTGAAGGGGAAATTACCAGCGTGATAGTGAAAATGTGCATAAGAATCAAGAACACTTGAAATTCTGATGCCTACAAAACGTGACAGCATCGTATGGGGTCGCAAAAGCTTTTGTTGTTTCTTATCATCTGTAAAAAGATCCTATTTGAGCTATTCCAAGTTTTGAAGAACTCCAGAGAAAATATTCTACTCTAATATACCCTTTCTTCCTTACTGCTCATCAGAACCACTCATTCTATAACCGCCCCCCACCCCAAAGTCCTGGGAAAGAGCTTATCTGAGACTGAAGCCAAGAGATAGAGACTGAGTCATAATGACAGACTTTGAACCCCTAGACCCAGCCATGCAAAAGCCTTCGAGCCTAAAATTCTATCCCTAGGCATTTCTTTTTCATGAATCAATCTATTCTTCGAATACACCCTCTTTTTTGTGGGGAAGGGATACTTTAGCTAGTTTTAAGGTGGGTGTTTAGTCATTCAATAGAGGAGTCCCTATAAAAATGATATACAGACTGACCCTTTTCGCTGACAATGTAATTCTGAGAACAGGCCCTTTAAAATGACCAGAATGCAGTGCTGACATTAATGACCAGCTGTTCTCCATCTCTTCTGGACAGGAAATGGGTTGTCACACACAAGGGAGAACAAGAAGACATTTGGGGTTAGGGACAGTTTATCATGAGATTTCCTTTCAAGTCTCTGGGCTTCATTTTCTTCATTTGTGTAACACGAAGATTGAAATATATTGTCTTTAGAATACCTTTCAACAGTAACCTTCTGTGATGATCTATGACCTCAATTTTGTTGTTGTTTATATTAAGCTTCAAATTCTAATCCTGAACCTAATAGATGGGTTAGTACACCCTGTTTGCTTTGATTAGCAATGACAGTTGCATAAATCTCATAAGAGAAAAATGTTTAATTATGATTACTAAACTATACAAATGTAATATTACCTCTAAAATATGAAAGACCTACATTCATAGTTAGTGGATCATTCAAACCATAATATATTGAAAATTTTAAATTATATATAAATGTGAACACTAGGAATAATTATTATTTGGTTCTTAGCCTTATGGCCATTTTGCTGCTCATGAGCACTAACACGAGAGGGAAGGAAGAGGCAACAAGTGGAGATGAACGTCAAAAAACGCACTTCTCTTATGGAAACATGATGAAGAAAGTTTACTAAGGGATCAATTCCATTCAGTTGAATAAACTTTCAATTCTATGTCTTGACTAATAGAAAATTACAATAGTATATTAATGAAGTTGTTAAGAACTTGTATTTGCACAGCATTTTTAACTTCACAAAGTCCTTTCACGACTGGCTTTATTAAAAGAACCCATATAAAGTATATACTGAGTATCACTGAGACATTCCTCAATCAAGATGAGTTAGAACTCTAAGGTACAATGAGTTGGGCGGTATAAACCTTAGAATCAAACTGGACATGGCCAACCTCATTTTCTGTTCTACGCTGGTTTTCATGCAGTACTTGCTTTTCATTAGAGCAACCACTAAAAAAATGGATTTGCAGAGATATGACTTCATTGACAGGACTGTAGTGACCTAACATTAAAACTGGGAACTATGTCAGGTTACTATTGAAACTGTGAGCTCCAGCAAGCTCTGACAGACGGTGTTGTTTCCCATGAAACTGTAGTATGTCCTAAATCATCCCTGTGGGTTTGTTGTGGTGCCTAACGGCATTTGGAACACAATTTGGGAAGCAGGGGAACAGCCACTCTTTCACCCAGAGGGAAATAGTATTTTATGAGACACAGTGGTAATGAATGGAGAAGTATTAACCCTTGGTTCAGAAAGACAGCTGAGACCTGGTCTCACCAGAAGAGTAAATGTCCTCAGACTTGCTAAAGTGAATTAGGTGTTTAAACACAGATTGGAAGACCACTTCACTGCAAGAGTTTAGAGGCAGTTCAAGAATGAAATGGGAGAGAGAACAAGATGAAGTCTGTGATGCCTGCTGGACCCAAGAGCCCATGACTCCGTGAAGGGTCACTGACATATCTTGAAGCACTGTTAACAAACACACTAGAAAACAGAGTGAGATGGGTGTTAAGTTGGATAAATACTTAAAAGCATGCAAAATAAGCTCTTAGTTTCCAGTATAAAGCTCAATGTTTGAATAATATCTTCTCATCATCATTCTTTAGATTTTTCCTGTTTCTTTTTTAAATTCACCTTTTTTAAAAAAATAACTTTTTGTTTTGACATAATTTCAAACCTACAGAAAACTCTAAGACTAGTACAAGAAACTCCTGCATACCAACAATTATTTACATTTTGTCATATTTGCCTTATCCTCTTGGTAAATTCTTTCCCTCGCTTCCTCCCTCCCTCCTTCTTTTCCTTCCTTCCTTTCCTCCCTCCCTCCTTCCTTCTTCTTCTTCTTCTCCTTCTCCTTCTCCTCCTTCTTTTTCTCCTTCTCCTTCTTCTTTCTCTCTCTCGCTCCGTCTTTTCTATCTGTCTGTCTATACACACACACATATATACACACAACAGTAATGAATATTTTTTTCTGAATATTTGAGAACAAGTTGGTATGCTCCTTTTACCCAAACCTTCAGTATATACTCCGTAAGAAAAAGAATATTAAGAGAATACACTGAATTTGTACACTGAATGTGAGAGACATAGTTACAATGCAGTTATCATAATCAGAAAAATTAACATCGCTACAACAATATTAGCTAATTAAAAATTCACATTCACAGAGAATAAACATGTGGACACCAAGGGGGGAAATTGGGGGGGTGGTGGTGGGATGAACTGGGAGATTGGGATTGACATGTATACACTAATATGTATAAAATAGATGACCAATAAGAACCTGCTGTATAAAAAATAAATTAAATTAAAATTTAAAAAATTCACATTCAAATTTCATACCTTGTCCCAATAATGTCTTTATAATTATCCCCTGCTCAGTGGTCCAGGTTTGAACTCCAGATCATATATGGCATCTGGTTGTCGTGTCTTTTTGGTATACTTTAATGTGGAACAATTCCACAGCCTTTCTGTGTTCAAGCCTTTCTTGAACTTGATGTTTTTGAAGAATATGGGCCAATTTTGATTTGTCTGATATTTTCTCAAGATTAGATTCAGGTTCTGTGTTTTTGGCAACAATACAATGAGGTGATGAAGCTAGAATACTATCAACCATCCTACATTTGCTATTTGGCGTTCTACTGGGAAGAAGAGCTTTCTGTTTTCCCTCATTCATTCATTTACATGAGCCTGGACTCACAGATGCTTATTTTATTCAACATGTGTAATTAATATTAATTAATACTGTTATACATGCATTTTAATGCTCAAATTGTCCCAGATTTGACCAATGGGAAGCCCTTTAAGATATCTCTTATGCCCTTTTGAAAAATTTTCATGATGCTTTCAAGACTTTCTTACTTTCTCATCAAATATTTTGCTAGCGCTTGAAACAGCCATTTCTGTTTCTCAAAAGAAGTCCTAGATCCTTTTAGTGGCAAATGATATTTAAAATCTAAGAGCTGGAGCTATATGTGCCCACTGCTGTCACTGCTTCTAGGCTTCTCAACAACACAAATATAATGTATATATATGAGAGGGCCTTATGTAAATATATATATATACATATATACAAATATGTAATTCTTTACTTATTTATTTATAAATACATGTAGAGTAAAAGATTAAAAACTATGAGTTCTTACTGATACTTTCAATTTCAACCAAACACCACAGTGTACACATTCTAATATTCCCCATTTCTATATCTGTACTTCCTCACCCAACAATGAAATATCTTACTGCCAATGACTATAACATATTTACATATTTTCTCAAGCCTAGAACATAACGGAAGTAGTTTCAGAATTGTTAAGCCATGTCATTGAAAATAGCAAACCTACTAACTAGTTGTCAATATATTTTAGATTTTTAGGTAAATGTAAGAAATACTAAAATATACAAAAATGAAATGTACAATTCATTAAGTTTTGACAAACGGATACATTCTTGTAACATATACACTAATTAAGACACACAAAATCACCATACAGTAATTAGTTGCATTTCTATTCACAGACTATCTGAAAAAGAAATCAAAATAACAATCTCATTTACAATAGTATGAAAAAGAATAAAATAATTAAGAATAAATTTAACCAAGGTGGTAAAAGATCTGTATGCTAAAAATTATAAAACATTGATGAATGAAATACAAGAAAGCACAAATAAATGAAAAGATACCCCCATACTCATGAATTTGAAGAATTAATATTGTTAAAATGTCAGTGGTATCCAAAGTGATCTACAGATTCAATGCAATCCTTATCAAAATTCCAGTGGCATTTTTCCTAGAAATAGAACAAACAATCCTAAGATTGTATGGAACCACAAGAGGCCCTGAATAGCAAAAGCAATCTTGAGAAAGAAGAAAAAAGGTGGAAGCATCACACGTCCTGATTTCAAACTATATTATAAAGCTATAGTAATCAGAACAGTATAGTACTGACATAAAAACAGACACTTACCAAATGGAACAGAATAGAGAGCCCAGAAATAAATCCATGCATATAAGGTCAACTACTCTTTAACAAGGGCAACAAGAATACACAGCATTGAAAGGATAGTCACTTCAATAAATGTTGATGGGAAAACTGGATATTCACATACAAGAGAATGAAATTGGACCCTTATCGTATGCCATACACAAAAATCAACTAGAAATAAAGACTTAAATGTAAGACCTGAATACTGTATTGCATACCTGAAATATGCTAAGAGTAGATCTTCAGCATTCTCACCACACACAAGAAAAGAAAAAAGTAACTATGTGAGTGATGACTGTATTAATTAACTTGATTGTGGTAATCATGTTACAACATATATCAAATCATCACCCTGTATACTTTAGACATATACAATTATTATTTGTCAAAAAAAGAAAAAGAAAATAATTTTTTAAATAAATGTAATTTAAAAAATAAATAATAAACATCTCAGCAATAATAATAAAGGTATAGAACATTTCATCTTTCTATAAAGTCCCTCCCATGGTCCTTCTTAATTAACCATTTTCCCACTAGAGTGGTGCCTGTTTTAAGAATTTTATGTAAATGGAATCACACAACATGAACTGTTTTGAACCTTGCTTTATTTGTTCAACATAGTATTACTGATATTCATCCATGGTGGTGTGTGTTCCAGTAGCTTGTTCCTTTCTATTTCTGGTAGCATCTGTTGTATAAATATACCACCAATTGTTTATCTGTTCTACTATTGTTGGATATCTGGGATGTTTCTGTTTCCAGCTTTGGAATATTGGGAATAAAGCTGTTATGAACATTCTTGTAGAAGTCATTTTGTGAACACCGGTTTTCAATTATATTAAAATAAAGGCCATATATGACAAACCAACAGCTAACATCATACTCAGTGATGAAAAGATGAAAGCATTTCCTCTAAGATCAGGAACAAGACAAGGATGTCCACTCTCGCCACTTTTATTTAACATGTTTTTGGAAGTCCTAACCACAGCAGTCAGAGAAGAAAAAGAAATAAAAGGAATACAAATTGGAAAGGAAGAAGTAAAAATGTCACTGTTTGCAGATGACATGATACTATACGTAGAAAATCCTAAAGACACCATCAGAAAAGTACTAGAGCTCATCGATGAATTTGGTAAAGTTGCAGGATACAAAATTAACATACAGAAATCCGTTACATTTCTATACACTAACAATGAACTATCAGAAAGAGAAATTAAGGAAACAATCTCATTTATCACCACATCAAAAAGAATAAAATACCTAGGAATAAACCTATCTAAGAAGGCAAAAGACCTGTACTCGGAAAACTATAAGACACTGATGAAAGAAATTTAAGAAGACACAAACAGTTGGAAAGATAAACAGTGTTCTTGGATTGGAAAAATCAATAATGTTAAAATGACCATACGTCCCAAGGCAATCTACAGATTCAGTGCAATCCCTATCAAAATACCAATGGCATTTTTCACAGAACTAGAACAAATAGTTTAAAAATTTGTATGGAAACACAAAAGACCTCGAATAGCCAAAACAATCTTGAGAAAAAGAACAGGGCTGGAGGAGTAATGCTTCCCCACTTCAGACTACACTACAAAGCCACAGTAATCAAAACAGTATGATACTGGCACAAAAACAGACACATAGATCAATGAAACAGAATAGAGAGCCCAGAAATGAGCCCACACTTATATGGGTAATTAATCTATGACAAAGGAGGCCAGAATATACAATGGAGCTAAGACAGTCTCTTCAGTAAGTGGTGTTGGGAAAACTGGACAGCTACATGTAAAAGAATGAAATCAGAACATTCTCTGACACTATACACAAAAATAAGCTCAAAATGGATTAAAGACCTAAATGTAAGACCAGATACCAGAAAACTCCTAGAGGAAAACATAGGCAGAACACTCTGACATAAATCACAGCAATATTTTTTGGATCTCTTAGAGCAAAGGAAACAAAAGCAAAAATAAACAAATGGGACCTAATTAAACTTAAAAGCTTTTGCACAGCAAAGGATATCATTGACAAAACAAAAAGACAACTTACTGAATGGGAGAAGATATTTTCAAATGATATGATTGATATGGGGTTAACATCCAACATACATAAACAGCTCATGCAACTCAACATGAAAAAAAAAAACTGATTAAAAATTGGGCAGAAGAAGTGAATAGTCACTTTTCTAAAGAGGAAATGCAGATGGCCAAGAGGCACATGAAAAGATGCTCAACATCACTAATCATCAGGGAAATGCAAATCAAAACCACAGTGAGATATTACCTCACACTTGTCAGAATGGCTATCATCAAAAAACACAAATAACAAATGTTGGTGAAAAGCGAACTCTTGTGCACTGCTGGTGGGAATGTAAATTGGTGTAGCCACTGTGGAAAACAGTATGGAGGTTTCTCAAAAAACTAAAAATAAAACCACCTTATGACCCAGCAATGCCATTCCTGGGTATATATCCAAAAAACCCCAAAAACACTAATTCAAAAAGATACATGTACCCCAATGTTCATAGCAGCATTATTTACAATTGCCAAGATATGGAAGCAACCTAAGTGTCCATCAACAGAAGAATGGATAAAGAAGATGTGTTATATATATACAATGGAGTACTACTCAGCCATAAAAAAGAAGTAAATTTTGCCATTTGCAGCAACATGGATGGACTTGGAGAGCATTATGTTAAGTGAAATAAGAAATAGAAAGACAAATACTGTATGATATCATATGTGGAATCTAAAAGATACAACTAGTGAATAAAATGAAAAAGAAGCAGACTCACAGATATAGAGAACAAATTAATGGTCACCAGTGGGGAGAGGGAAATGGGGAAGGGCAATACAGGGGTAGAGGATTAAGAGGTACAAGCTATTATATTACATATAAAATAAGCTACAAGAATATGTTGTACAACATGGAGAATATAGCCAATATTTTATAACAACTATAAATGAAGTATCACCTTTAAAAATTGTTAATCACTAAACTGTATACCTGTAACTTATATAATATTGTATAGCAACTATACTTCAATAAAAAATAAATTTTTTAAAAAGTAATACTTAATTCTCAGAAAAAAATAGAAACAAAATTATACTAGGCAAATACATGACAGGGATATTCCTGGGTCAAAAAGTAAATGCATGTTTACCTTGACAGGAAAGTGGCAAACATTTTTCAATGTTATATATTAAAGATCAAGTTATCAAAATGATTTGAGTATTTTAGAGGAAAATAAATTACAAATATAGGTCATTTATTTCACACAAACACCACAGGCAGAAGAATTCTAACTATTCTAAGGATAAGCAATCGCAATGAACAGTTAAGGAAAACTGTGGCCTCAAGGGCATCGTGGGAGAAAAAGAGGACAGGGCTAGGAAAGAGGGTGCTACTGACCCTTTTGCAAATGCTTATTTTAAAAGTTTAAAAGTCCTCAACAGCAAGCAAGGGATTAATAGATATTCATCCTGAGCCTATCCTAACACTAAGGAGAAGCTGCCTCGCTTGTCCCGCCACATAACTGAGCGCAGAGGGAAGGCTACGCGTGGCGCTGGTTCAAAGTGCTGTGCAGGGGGAAGATGTGGTTTGTGAGCAGCAGACTTCACAGGTTCAGAGGAAGCGTCTTACGAAGAGCTACGAAGGATGGAGAAAACTGGAGGAAGGCAGAAGAGCAACAAGTAGGACATGAGGACAGAATGATCACAGCTTACACTCAGGAAAGATAGTGAATTCACGTTAAAAGTGGTGAAAGCAAGCAGGCTGAGAGTCTATAAATGAGTGAGGCATTCTTTTGAAAACACATTATCAGCTCAAGCCAAGGACAGAAATAATAAACACTAATATTCCTAAAGAACACTTAAGTTTTCAAAGGACTATTATTAACTAATTTAACTTAGGGCAAAAAGGTCCATGAGATGAAAGGGCTTTTCATAATAAAAATTTAATTTAGGAAGAATGACTCCAGGAGCTAAAATAGTTTCAAATCACTCAAGTAGTAAACATTTCTGATACGTTTAAGACTGCTAATAGAAAACAAATTAAGTTATCAGGAGAAGATGAACAAAGAGAAGGTTAGAGAAACAAAAGATGTATCTAAGGGCTTTACCCAGTAGGTATATTTCTGAATGTCGCAAGTAAATAAGTCTTTTTAAACAAATATTTATTCACCAACGTGTCAAGCACTATTATAAGTATCAGATAAGGCTCTAACACTCACGGAATTTAAATCCCAGTGAGGAGAAAGTGATAAACAAGAAAATATCAGCTTGTGATAACATCTATGGCAAAAATCAAACATTATTTATGACTTTGTTGCCACCTTTAATGTAATAAAATGCGATCTAGGAGAAACTGGATTTTATGCACAACTACTCTTTGGCTGGATCATTACTATTTTCGTTTTTCATTCAATAAGGAAATGTGCACAAAACAATGGCCTTTAATTAGCCTTTGGTTCTGTGGCCAAGACCAAACTCTACTAAGACCAAACAGCTTAATACAGTTTCTCCATTGTTAATACTTTTCAACATCTATATTCTAAAATAAAGTTGTGGTTGCCAAGAATGGTCTTAAAAAACAGGTAATAATTTAAAATCTTGTGAAAGAAGAACGTGTTCAGTTCCCATTTTTTAAAAGAATTATCATAGTGGTTTGATACTGTTTTTAATCACCACCATCATGATTAATAGGATCTGTATTCTTCTATACATCACTCATATCATTTTATTATCATTGATCAGGAACAAACTTTAATAGATGATTGGTATGTTTAATTTATTGTTAAGATTATGGGTTTCATCCTTAGTACAAGCAAACAAAAATCACTATCTTTGGCCACCGTTTTCCAGTATGTAAATAGAATGAAATATTTTCGTATAGCAGATTGATGCATTCAGTTACATAGGGAAATATTTTGCAACTAATTCTCTCAGGAAACCGAGGTGCTTAGAACTGATACTCCACACAGGTTTCTATGGCTATACTTAATAACTAGCGGCAAAGCCTGTGAAATGAAATTTAGCTAAAACGAACAATGCCATGCTTTATAAGAAATTTTCTTTTGGGTTTCCACAAAACTCAAGTTGGAGTGCCTGAAGCTATTTTGACCTGTGTGATATGGAAAACACAGACTCTGCTTGCAGGCTTCCAGCCAGTATTCCTCGGGAAAGTGGGTGATTTTCCATCAGGGTGAGAAATACTTGTTGGGCTCTTTGATATTTAAAATTCAAAATGCCAGAATTTCACTTTACCTGATAGGAACGTTACACATCTCTGCCCGCTCTGGCTTCTCCGTCCCACAGATATGCTGATAATCAATGGGACGGTGACCTGCCTGTCCTCTAGGGCCTTGTTTCTAAGTATCATATTCAACTGTCCAAACCCCACCTCTTAGCCAAAGCCTGATTAAAGTAAATTATATATAGGGAGATTTTAGAAGACATGCTTTCTGTCTGCTTCTCCACACATTCTAACTTCTATCCTTGTGCCACAGCACATGAGCCCCGTGATTATCAACTGGAGGCGGGGTATAGGTAACATGAAAAATTACTCCAGATAATTCTACCATGTGTCTACCTACTCTCGCTGTTTGTATATCACCTTCACTTACTGAACAGTGAACCACATTTTAACAGTATGTCTTTGAAACTTACTAAAGATGGATGTAAGATTATATAAACAGATTTGCGCTTTTATGAAATTTAGTAATGATAATAAAAACTTTGTCCTTAAGAATAATTGATTGGTATCCTTCCCTAAGAGATGCAAAAATAAATAAAGGATACCTTATTTAAATTGGAGTCAGTTAAGGGCAGAAGGGGGGAACTCTCATGCAGACCCCAAACAGGAAGAGACTACCTTGCATCTCCAACTGGGAGAAGGCTGCTTACTGCCTAACTACCCAGTAGAAGAAAAGAAAATCTTCACCCCGCCCAGGCACAGCCCCGCCAACAAGAGACTGTCACAACTCAGCCAATGAAAAGACACTACACTCTGAACTCCCAGTTTCCTCCAGTGGACTCCTTGCTTATTAAGAGCCCCACCAAACTGCCCCTTTTCCTCTGTAAAAGACCATTCCTCTTCTTTGTCTGGACTTGCTTATAGTCTTTGCTATAACATTCTTATCCCAAATTGCAATTCTTTGCCACTCCTGAAAAAAAACATACCTTGCTGGTAAAATAACTGTCTTTTATTTTTAAGGTCAACTTCACATAAGTGAAGCAACCTACTTTGGTTCAGTTTCACATAACTGGAAGTTAACAGCCTGCTTATTCATAGAAAAGTACTGACTATTCCAATTTTTATTTCTCCTCTTCTGTTTCTTCCTCTATTTTGTTTCTTTGGTTATATTTGTTTTCTGATAACCAATTAAAAATTCTTTTTAAGACTGATATGGTATAAAAAGAAATTGAAAGTGAGTAAATGGGAATTAGTTGCGAAGGAAAAGACTTGATGGGTACTGGGGAGGCTGCCGAAGGTGGGTGAGGCCCCTTGAGCACCCAAGGATTGTGCAGCAACCAACTTGCCCCACTGTCCCAAATCATCACGTTTTCTCTCTCTACTGGATTATTTCCATTAGTACATTTCTGTTGTCATTTATCCCATTTTAAAAAAGATAAACCAAACATTTTAAAAAGAAAATATCTCAGGGGTGGAGAGTGGAAAGTGGTCAAAAGATACAAACTTTCAGTTATAAAATAAATAAGCTCTGGGGATATAATGCACAGCATCGTGACCATAATTAATAAGACTGTATTGGATATTTGAAACTTGCTAAAGGGAGTAAATCTTACAGTTCTCACCACAAGGAAAAAGACATTTATAACTATGTGTGGTGATGGACGTTAACTAGACCTATTGTGATGATAATTTCACACTATGCACATATATTGAATCATTATGTTGTACACCTGAAACTAACGAAAGATTATGTGTCAATTATATCTCAAGAAAAATATCTCAACTCCCTATTTAGCTACCACCCTATTTCTCTTCTCTCTTTTAAGGCAAGACTCCGTAAAACAACTGTGTATATTTGCTGCCTACAATTTCTCTTCTTCCTCTCCATCTCCCTCCCTCTCCCTCTCCCTCCCTCCCTCTCTCTCTCTCTCTCAAACTCAACCTAATCTCTCCAGTGAAACAGCTCTTACTGAAGTCACCAATGACTCCACATTGCCAAATCCAGTTGTCAACTCTCAGGCTTCATGACCTTTGAAATACAGGCAGCATTTAACACACCAGTGATTATTCTCTCTGTCTTGACATAATTTCTCCTCCTTGCCAGGATGCATACACTCCTGGTCCTCCTCTTGCCCCTTGGACACCTCTTTTCAGTCTCTGTAGGTCTTCCCATCTCAGACTTCTAAATGTTCTGTGTCAGGGCTGGCCTTTGGCTTTTATCCTCTCTTCTCAAACCACACGCACTTCCTAGGTGATCTCGTCCAGCCTCACCACTTTACATACCACCCTACATGCTGATGATTCTTAACTCATCCATATTATTAAGCCTTCTCAGATTTACATCTCTAATTCAGATCATTTCCCTATACTCCAGACTCAAATATCCAGCCAACTACTTAACACCTCTATTTAGAAATCTACTCGGTATCTCAGACTTAGCACATCTGAGACTAAGCACCCAGTAGTGACCTCTGTTTCCCCCTCCTCCACACACACCTTGACCTGCCCCTCTGGCAAACACTCCCATCTAAGTAATAGCAACTCACCCTTCCATCTGCTCAGGCAAAACCTCGACGCAATCATTTCTCTTTTTTGTCTTTTTTTATACCAGACATCTGATTAATCGGCAGTTCTTGTTCACTCTACCTTCCAAAGATACGTAGAATTCAGTCTACCAAATCCAAACACTTCTCCCCACCTCCATCATCGTCAGCCGGGTCCAAGCCATCTTCATCTCTTACCAGGATTACTGCACTAGCCTTCTACCTGCCACCACCCTTGGCAATGAAAGTGCTGCTGAATTTATCAAGATTTCTGCACTTATGTTTGCACTAGTAAAACTGGTCAATACTTTTTCTATTTTGTATAATGCTCTAATTTTTGTTTCAGGAATAAAATTCTGTCTTGAGTGAGATAAGTAATTTTCTTAGCTTTGGAAATACATACTTCATATTATGTAGGAATTTTCTCCTTTTTTATGTTTGGTGGAATTATCCAGTAAAAGCTTTTGGGTATCATGCCATTTTAGGGGGTCTTTTACTAACTTTTCAGTTTTTTTCATTGGTTAACAATATATTTAGGTCTCTTAACTCTTTTTCAGTCAATTTTAATAATTTATAATTTCCTTAAAATTTCCCATTACATCTAATTTTTCAAATGCATTAGTATCTACTATTCCTTATTAAATTATTAATATTCGCCCTGTTGCCTGTACTTAGTTATCTTTCCTTTCGCATTCCTTAATATTTGTTATTTTCTTACTTCTTGAATAGATTGCCAAACACAGCCTATTTTATTGATCTATTTAAGAAAATATCTTTTTCACTATTAATCAAGCCTGTATTTTAAATTGTGGGCCATTAATTTCTTTTCATTAATTCCCTCTGCTTTTAAAAAGTTTATCTTTGGTGTTCTAAAAATGAATATAAGAATATAAATTTTCATCCTATTATGGCTGCATACCTTAGGTTTGGTAGATTTTGTCCCCATTTTACATTTGAGCCTTTTAAAAGTTATTTTTTTAAAAGGTCACCCAGATGAAGAGTGGCAAAGTAGAAATTCAAATCTAAGTGTGATTTACACTATACCAGAGAAGTTCTTTTGAATGTATCACACAAAGACATAGAGATGCAATTCACACAAAAAGAAACATAGTTAACATATGGCAATATGTTTATTTGCTTTAAATAAAAATATTAAAATAACGGCATGCCATTTACACAAGACGAGATATAATTGCTGATTAAATTGGGTTAAAATGAAACCTTAAATTGGAACAATAATTTGATAAACCAACTTAACAATGTATATTAATTGTCATAAAATATTTGTGTCCTTTGACCAAGTAGCCTCGAATCAGTGTTTTTCCTCAGGACATATTTCATCAGACTAAAACTGCTATATAAAAATTAGAATATAATGAAACATATCTACAGCATTTTGAGGGACAAAGACGGTACCCAAGAATTCTGGACCTGGCTAAATTTGTCATATTCTAGCACTCAGCACCCAAATACTCTTCTTATCTTGTTTTCTCTCTCTTTTCCTGTCAGAAGCTGGAACCACTTAACAACAACAACAACAATAATAGTAAAATAAACGATTAACTTTGCTGACTAGATGAAAACAAATGACACAGATAATGACAGACACCACATCCCTCTAGATCCCCTCCTGCCTCAACCTCTCTGACCAGGGCTCTTTCCTGCACTCGTTCAGTTCTGGCCCAGATGACCTCCTTCTGTAACGTGAACCTTCCTGCCTCTGGGCCCTTGCACTTGCCGTGCCATCTGCCTGAAGTGTTCTTCCCGCAGTTCTCAGCATGGTTCCCTCCTTCATCTCCCATAATATTTCCTCAATTACCCTGGTAAGCCATCCCTGGCTGCACACTCACACCCCTAGCACCACATCCTCTGTCCTGGCTTTGTCTCTACAGTAAGTCCACTCCTAATCCACCATCACTCTCTATCAGCTCATTCTGCTTTATTCTTCTATGTACTTATCATAATATTTATCACTGCCTGATATGTATAAATTTAAAAAAACTTTCAACTGTCTCCACCACCACCTTCCATACTATGATAACTGGAATACTGCTTTGCACTGTATCCCTAAAACCTAGAACAGTGCCTGGCATATAAGTGCCCAAGAAATATTTGTCTATGGAATGGCAGGGAAGGAGGAGGACATGGAGAGAGGGAGGGATGGAAGGAGAAAGAGAGGAAGAAAGAGGGGACGGAGAAAGGGCTCAGGACTTATAGATCTGACTTGACTTCATGGAAAAAATATCTTCCATTTCTGGATCAATAACCAGAAATGTCCTATAGTGTCTTGGAAAAGCTAATTCTCCCTAAACTCTATTACAGATACATAGTTTCCGAGGGCTACCTGGCCTACCTCGTCTTATCAGGGTCAAGCCACAATTGGTCTATAATGTCATGGCATTGCCTCCATCTTCTAAAAAATAGATTAATAATGCATACTTTGTCCAGAGAATGTCAACCCAGACCCTAAGGAGGCCCACGGGGAAAAAAATTATTTTAAGTGAGCGTGTCTCACTGGGAAAGACAGAACACAATCCCTCTAATTAAAGAGCTCTCATATGGAGTAGGGGGTATAGCCTTTTTTGAGGTGCTACAAAAAAGTCAGAACAATACTAGTAGACGGCAATTAAAGAGAGGTTGTTTGGTGCTAAGTGAGAAAGTATGTCACGATAATCAGAACTGCCTGGAGGGGTAAGAATCTGCATCACTAAAGAGCGTGCTTTTGACAATGGATGTGGCCCGTCACCATCTACCAAAAGTTTGCACTAGTATTTCTAAATCTTAATTTTAACTTAAGACATTGGTATACTATTTTATAATGCAAATTCTATGTATCAGAACTGACCAAGATCTGGGGTATATTCAGAAAAAAAACAACTTTTAAAGATCCTGGAAACTGATACTATTCTAGGTTATCAGTTCATGTATTTAGCATTTCTCACCTGGAATTACATTTTCTCCAAATTTGGCATAAAGTAAAAGAATTTTATAAAATAATAGCAAAGAAAAAATGACTATGTATAGTTTATCATCATTTCTAATGGGCTTAAAGATAGTGTGTGGTATTATCTGCATCTCTTCTCTCTTCACCCGGAAGAAGGCACTGGCATAGTAAGAAGTAGGTGGCAATCTGAATCCAAGATGTCTTGTGGCGATATTTTGCATAACTAAAATATATAGAAACGCATTCAATTAAAAAGTCTACTCCTTGTCTATATAGCCGTTCTCCCCAAATAGAACCTGGCTTATAATTGAAAGAGTGAGCTGCAATAACAAAATCATTTATGACAGACACTATGGTACAAAATCTTTAAATTGGGGGACCCTGGAGGCGAAGGGAGAGTTCCACCAAACAGGTGAATAGAGTTAATATATTGAAATAAGCAAGGTATCAGAAGGACAGCTCTGATCTTTGCTGTCAACAGAACAGGGTGTAAGGAAAACACATGGGTGGGTGGAAATCACCTCTTTGGGCATCTCTTTTCCCACTTCCCTCAAAAACAACAACAATGTCTAAAATCCTCTGAGGGCTATAAAGGTTAAATTGAGGTCAGGGATTCCCTATAAACTAAAGTTATTCTAAAACAAGAATACTGATGAGTAAGTTGTAGTTTTTTTCCCTACTGTCCTGGATTTATAAACACCTGGTACTATCTCAGAGACCTGAGATAGTAGCTTTGCCAATATCGACACCCCAGTATCTTATGACTGCCTAGGTCCACGTGTGAGAATCTTCTTTTATCCTCAAACATGGCTTTTCAGCCATTTCTGCTGCTCTCAGTAGCTGTAAAAATTCCAGGCTGATCTCTCTGCCCCCTGATATACCTTGAAGCACTCAGTCTTGGGAACTTTCCAGCTGCGAACCCTGTATATGTGAAGTTAATAGTGCATGTACCCAGGAAAACCCTGAGACTTATAGAAACCTTAAGAGTCTGTTAGGTTGCTAGGGACAGAGGGAATTCTGCCCAGTCTCCAGCAGTGGCCCTGGTCATTTTAAAGATTCCTTTCTACAGATAATCAAAAATAAACGAATATATCTATATATGTGATCCTGATAACAGTACTTCAGTTTATATCTTATGATAAAGAGTGATCTCTTACATAAGGTTGCATCAGATACAATTCTGATTACTTTCAACATTGAATCCACATTTTAAGATCTTTATCTGTAAACAGGATATATAGTTAAGATTCTTTCTCATATGTAATTACAGAATTATAATTTTGTAGCATTAAACATGGCATGCTAAAATGCTCTCGATACTCATACCCCATAAGCTTTTAATTTTGTTAAGTCTCATAACTTTAACGCTAAGTATTTCTCTTGAATGTGAGAACGGAGCATTTAGTATTTCTAAAAGTACTGAAGAATATCACGTCTTCAATTCACGAGTAGTCACCTTTTGTTCTCCCAGAAAGAAGGTGCATGAACTTGAAGGCAGTGTCAGCCCTGTAGCACACGTGCAAAGCCACTGAGCAGGGGACGGTGAGGAAGCGGCCTGAGCAGACCGTCGCCACATGGGAACTTGGTGTCAGTGCTGCTTTATCTTATGGTTTTTCAAGAGAAGCCAGAAATCCAATCTTAATATGCACTCTCTCAATATCTAAATGTTGGCAACAAATTCAGAAAACTCCATAAGCATGTGCAGGCCAAACGGAACGCATCTGTTAGCTGTATTCAGTTTGAGGCCTCCAATTTCACACCTCTCTCCTCACTGGCTTTACTCCATACTGATGAGTGATACTTTGGAGAGGGCACTCAGTTTTTGTAATTATTTTTCTAACACTGAAACACGCTAGAGCACTGAAAATATACAAAAGAATTTATTTCCTATATTGTGGTAACAAAAATGATATTCACATTACTTACCCTGCTGACTTCCTTAGGAGGTGATTCATCTGGGGGATGGAGAAGGAAGGGAGAAAAAATACAATTAGAAAGTCTGAGTAGTTTCTGAAATACAGAACATGTCATTCACGCTCAATAAACTAGAAGGCTATTTGCAATGCCTCCGCTTGTGAAATCTAGGAATTTGGTTTTAAAACTCCGTAAAATAAAAGTTAAACAGTAAGTTTAGAGCTAGATGTATGTGTTAATTTTGGAGGGAAATGAAATAACACAACAGTTTGCCAGTCATTTTCAAGATTACCTTTTTAGAGATTCTAAAATGGTAGTGCCTGCAAAACATGGCTACACTGTGGTTTATCAAATACACATACCTAGAAAAGGGTTTGTAATATTTGCAATATTCTAAATGACACAACCCACGTGAATATCTCAAATGGTCATTGACACTTGTGCTGTGAGGGTTATTTCCAGCATTTCTAATTTGCTGAAATAAGACATGGGCCTGCATGGCACCCCGGTTAAGGCATGAAACACACCTATTAATAGTGCTGCTTTGTACCATGGATCCCAGGAGTTAGCGGGGTGGTTTGTACCAGCATGTCAGCATTCTTTACTAGTAAAATCAGACTGATGGACTGACCTGGTCTAGTTGAGGCCCTCTGAAGGGCTCTCCCCACGAATCTGGCTACATGGCAAGACTATGCCTGTGTCCACCAGCAGGGTACAAGAAACAAACTGTCCAAGACTCCGCTTTAGGTCCACTGGTTAAGAGTATCCCA
This sequence comes from Eschrichtius robustus, assembly GCF_028021215.1. Lineage (NCBI taxonomy): Eukaryota > Metazoa > Chordata > Mammalia > Artiodactyla > Eschrichtiidae > Eschrichtius > Eschrichtius robustus. The sequence goes on along the minus strand of NC_090832.1, from coordinate 3,625,244 downwards.
TGCCTGGTAACTGGTTCTGACCCGGAGAAAAGGTGTTGATATGGCCCTTCCAGAGGAAGGGTGACTGGAGCTGGGCCTGTCCAGACCGCTCACTGGGAGGCAGCCTTTAATTCCATGCTGTTGCTATCTTGTGTCTTGCTTAGCAACCAAACCCTCTCTAACTACCACCACCAGCACACACTTAACACACCAAATTTCTAACGTATTCTACATTATCAAAAAGCACAGCCTAACCTATCTTAACACTGACAAAGTTCACAAGTCCAGACAGGGCTGTGATTCTTCTTTCTCCTTCAATATTTGTATTAACTAAACCACTGAGTCTTTTTGTTTCCTCTTTTTTCTGATCTTTCTCAGATTTACTGCTTACCATCCATTTCCACAAATAACATTAAGTCTAGTTCCAAATCACCTATCAACCAGTAACCTCTAAGCTGATCCCTGAATCCAATATCTGCCCTGGCAATCATGCCTACACACACACACACACACACACACACACACACACACACACTCACCCACCCAGTTTATCTTTCAAAAATATCCCATCTATCATGCCCCTTGGATGCTTCATAATTTAAAGTAAATTAGACTTCAAAACTTGCGGCATGTTGCCTTTACCTGGGAACCTTTTCAAAATTAGCAAGCTTGGGACTATCAGATAGTAAGCGTTCAATAAGCAGTTCCTATTTTTTTGTATTACTGCATTAATACATACTTGCTTATATATTTTTCTTCTAATTGTTCCATAATGGTTTGAGTATCGCATCTGATTTCCCTAAGAATGTAACCATGTTATAGGAAAAACATTTATTTTACCTTATACACTGAAGTCACATCATAGAAACATTTCATTTATTCTTTAACTCCTAACCTCTTATTCTTTTCTAAACCTCTCTGAAGATGGGACTCTTTGATTTAATCATCACAACAAATTTATTAACAGATTATAAAGTTGTTAGAGGCATATATGTTTTTAATATTTTTAAATTTTTATCTAAGAAATTCAATGAGCAGGGTTGAAAATTCAAGGTTGATTAAAACATGCAAAGGAAAGCAGCAGCTGTGTGAACAAGTTTACTGTGGGACTGAATGGAGTTTTCAAGCTGTGACCCTTTGGAACCTTCCACTCTCCAGTCATCAGTACGATCTGAAAGTTAGTTCAAAGGAAGAAGAGCTCGAATGTCCAGACATCTGTACACAAATGTCCCCTTTGCTTTCTCCTTTAGTTTTGCTTAGTGCTTCTCAAACTTGAGTGTGCATAAGATACTCTACTGATAAGTATTTATAAAAACCAACTTTTTTCTTGCTTTATGGACAAAGTATTTGAAAGAAAAATGCTACCTATAACTTATTTCTGGATTTTTCACCTTATGTACAGATTTAGAAATATATCATCTATCTCTTCCTCCAACTCAGAAGCCAAACAATTTTTGTTAAATGAATGTCAAGTCCATTACATTTAGGGAACGTGGTCTTTTAGCTGAGGAAATGAATGGGTCCAGTGAATTTGTTAGGCTAAGGGAAGCTTCCTTCCTACTTCCTATACTTGGAATTTTCATTTTGTTGAACTCTCTTGCCGAGGCAAGTTTCAGCATGTTGCAGACAATGCATTCACTTTCTCGTCCACAATGGAGAGGACACGAGGACCGCATAGCGGAGGTGGCACGGCCAGTGGCTCAGAGCGTGCACTGTGGCCAGAAGCCCACATGGCCAGTCACTTGCTGTCTTACTTTTCGGCAAGGTGTCTGACTTCTTTTGCCACCTCGTAAGCCTGAAGTGAGACAACATCCTATCAATATAATTTGATACTGAAAAACAATTTTTTCCACAAAACCATTTTCAATGGAAGGTTAAGAGACCACAACTTAGAATGACTCCTAAGAACCCACAACTCTGGAACGTCTCTGTACACTTCCAACACGTACTCCCAGCTAAACTGTCGGAGCGGCATTTCACATGGTCCAGGAATGAAGCTCACTTAAAAATGAAAGGACAGGCAATCAAGGAAAAGAAGGAAATTGCCACGGATGGCAGATTTTGAGTCCTTCATGAGCATCAGATTAGCAACAAAAATGTTAGCAACAGCAGACACTAACTTTTATGTGGCATTAGGGTTCTGTAAACATTTGTTTATTCAAGAAACGTGTACTATGGATCCATTATGTGCCAGGCATTTATCCCTGTTCTCAAGGAGCTGAAATTCTAGTGGGAAGAATAAGCAAGAAAAAATTTTAAATAATTTCAGAAAGGGAATATTGATGCTTGTTAAAGAGAAATTTATTTTTTTTTAAAAAAAGAAACCATCTTCAATGTAAACATCATTTAAATAATTTCTTAAAGCCTTAGGAAGAATAGCTCATGCAACAAAAAATCCCCTGGAGGATTTCTTAGTAAATACACTTTTCAGCAAGTACTTAATTTTGAATATTTTATAAATCCTTATAACTGCGCACATATTTGTACTTTGTTTTTTGTGGTCAATTTTGATATTTCTTATATGAAATGGGATTTCAGGAATGAATCCAAATTTATAAGTAGAACTTAAAGGAATTCACATTATGATGACTGATTTAAAGTTCTGTGTCTGCTTCTAATATTCATCTTTACTCTGGGGTTTAGATTTGAAGTAAGAGCTCCAGAAATACAGAGTAGACAATTCCACTAAAACTCATATTCTTTAGGATCAATAAGAAATTATTAAATTTTCTTACTATTTGAGCCATAAAAACTATAGGCAAAAGTGAATACCATTAAAGAAAAACAAAATGTGATAAAGAAAAATAACAAATAGAATAACAAAATAAGTGTAATAAATTATTATAGATCTAAAAAATAGCCATTTAAAACCAAGCATTAAAGAGTTTTGATTGATTCTTATGATACTTAAGTATTTTTATTCTTTGTTGATCTTTTAAAATCTTCCTACTAAAAGAGAATAATTTTTTTTACAATAAAGAAAACAGATTCAACATGATCCAAGACTGCAGCTGCTAAAAATGATGATGAATGTTTATGTTTATTTATTGACATGAAAAGTTGTCCATGATTTGGTTAAGTTAAAATATATGTATATGTATTTAATCTATAAGTGTTATGTAAACACATACACATTTTATAAATTATATACATAGACACACAAATTGGTTTCAATTACAAATTATTTTTTCTTCAGTATATCATGTTACAAGTCTGAAATGAAAACAATTATGGTTGTGTATAATTTATACATGCATAAATGTGTGTTAATATTGTTAAAAAGAAAACTTTTTAGATTGATTACCATTTCCTTGAAGTACAATATACAGTTATTTTGACTAAATCTTCCACGGTTAAGTTCTCGGCTTTCAGTGCTCATCCTGTAGTATAAGAAAAGAAGTCTAAGAAGTCACGCATTGATACTATGTATCCAGAGAGGAGAAACAGTGACCAGAAGATAGAGGACTTGGGGATCACTGCAAAGATGTCACTGCACCTCAGTCCTTCAAGATTATCCATCTCACTTTGCCTTGCAGTTTCTGCAGATAACGTAAATGGAGCACACTTGTCTTCTCCTTGTGGGAAATACGTATTTCCTGTGAAAATTAATAAACCAGCCATCTTTTATACACACTTCCATCTCTTAGGAGCTGGTGTGGCTCCATTCAGCCTCCTCCAGCCATTTCTGGCACAGCTATGGAGCTTGTCTAAAGACAGCTATGTGTCTTCTAACAATGCAATCTTACCGACTCAATCCACAAATATCTATCAAATGTCTAATATGTGCCAGATACAGAATAAATGTCTCAGTTGGCCCAATCATACCAAAGGGGAGGACTTAAATTCCACGGCTTTGAGAGGAAACAAAAAGGCAGCCTTTGGCCCTAGTTGGTGGCAGGAGCCACCTTGTAGCCATGAGAGGAGTCAACCCCAAACAATAAGCCAGCAAGGGCAACAGAGGAGAAGGGGAGGCGGGCACAGAGCATTGGGCAGAAGGGGACGGCGGCTGGGGGAGAGGAAAGAGAGAAAAGCTGGATCTCTGGAGACATTTCAAACCAATTCAATCAGCCAACCTTGAAGACTGCCTTACCTAAAGGCTTCTTAATATGTGAGACAGTTTATTTCCCTATTGATTAAGCCAATTTTACCAGATGAAACAGAAAGCCCTCAAAAGGAAATGAGGAAAGGAAATGAAGGAAATGTAATAAAATGTTAATAGGATATTACTTTTATATCATTAAATCAATACATCGTTATTTAAAATAAAATCTTCAGAAAGCTCTCCGATTCCTACCAAAAATAAACTAATCCCTTTGCTTGGGATTCAAATCCTCACAATTTGGTTCTATTTTTCCAACTGGAATCTGTAACAACAGGACTCAACTGGTCTTACTAGAGCCCCAAATATGCTTTGCTCACTCTTAACTCAAAATCTTCATACCTTCCAACAACAAGTATTTTTTGAGCACCTACTCAATAACTAAGTTCCTGGCACTATTCTCGGTGCCTACAATATATCTGAGAATAAAAAAAGACAGTAATCCCTGTCCTCATGAAGCTTTATTCTAAAGGCAGGAGACGGTCCATAAACATGATAGAAAACTACATTATACAGCAAGCTGGAAGTGGTAACAAAGCAGTCCAGGTTAAGAAGGACCAGAAAGCAGTGGGGGAGTGGCTGGGGGCAGGCTGCAGATTAAAGTGTGGTTAGAGAAGACCTCCTCCAGGGGGTGAGCCATAAAAGCAGCTACCTAAGGGAAAAGCATTCCAGGCAGAGGGACAGGCCTGAGCAAAGACACTGAGACATGAGCGTGTCTGCTGTTTCCTCAAAGTTGATTCCTCCCTCTTCCCACACATCGAAGTCTTTCAAGACTCAGCTCAATTTGTATTTTGTCTCTGAGGCCCTCTCAAGAGCACACAGGCCCACTATATGTCTTCCCTCAGAATTCTTACACGCTCCTTTCCTGTGAGGAGAGCAGAATGCTACATTAAAAAAGAAGATAGGCTTAGAGTCCAAAGAGATCTGTCTTCAACTCTCAGCTTCACTTACAAACCATACATGGGCTCCTTGACTTTCCAAACTCGGTAATCTCATATTTATAAAATGAGGTCACTTCGGAAGGTGCTAGGATCAAGTGAGATAACGTACATAAAGTTTTTGCACAGAGCGGGCTCTCAATAAATTGCAGTTTTCTTTCTCCGTATTCAACCTGGCATTGACTATATTCTGCTTTGTGTGGATAACTATATACATATGAATGACTTAACTTCTTCACTGGATACAAGTTCTTGGAGACAAGAGACCACATCTAATACTTCTTTTACATTACTGGGGCGGGGGGAGGCATTTCAAAAAATGATTCTTAAATGATTAAGATATAATGATTCTTTTGCACACAAACAGCAACATTGTGGTAAAACATTAGGAGATTGTTACCTTTGCCAACGGTTTAAAATCTCGTGGCCTAACTATTAAAGATAGTGCTCAAATCAGTTCACTTTTGTTATCTGTCTTACTTCAATTTTCTAACGCTAAAAACCAGGAATTTATGGAAGAATATGAGCCACGTAATCAAGACCTGAAGTACCAGATTAATTGATTTGTGCCAATAACCCCTCTATTTTGCAGTTACTGATGAGGAAACATGAAATAATCTACAAATCACTAAATAATTGGAAAGTATAAAGAACTATATACTTATTGTAGTCTTGGTCAAAAAGGCGGGGGGGAGGAAATAATAAGTTTACAAGCTATACCACAAAACAGGAAAAATTATTATTTTTTTTCCCTGAAGGACTGTAATGATTTTCAGTAACTTACAGAATCACATTTTCTAGCACACCCCCTCGTAGTCTGTTCTTTGCATTTATTTCTATATAAACAGAAGGAGACCATTCCTAGTGAGAGTTAGTCCATGAAGCTTTCCAATTCTATAAATAAAAAGGGATGGCTTAAAAAGGCATTGTGTGAATTGCAGGTGGTCTTCTATATATAATGTAATAACTTACAAAGTACCTTCCTTATACATATATATATATTTATATATATATATATATTTTTATATATATATATATATATATATAAGCAAAGTTATCATTAAACAATCACTTAATATGTTTCTCTCCATTTCTATATATTGCGTTATGGAACTTAGCTATCTCTAAATGTCCTGGAGCTGTGTGGGGTCTGTGTCTTTGAACTCTGGTTTGGTATCATGTTCGTGAGCAACTGTAACTCACTGTAAGCTTCACCATTAGCAACCTGAGCAACATCTCTCCCAGAGGCTAATGGCAGAGCTGATCTTAGTTTCTCAATTGATAACGTGTGAGCTGTTGAAATAGAGAAGCAATTCTATCATTCTGACAGAAGAAACCAAAGTAATTAAATGTAAACTCTGTTAACATTTGGAGAATTATTCACCTTTTAACATGGGAAGTTCTATATTCAATAATGTCTTCCAAAATTCATAGTTTCAAGTAACTAGAAACAGCTAATGAACTTAAAAATTTATTATAATAGATAGATGGATAAAAATTATAAATAAAAAATTATTGAGCCTTCCTTAAACTCTTACAATATTTTGTGCCTTTTAAAAAATATCTTTATAATGATGTTTCAATACTGAGGATGTGGGGATATGAGAAATCCAAAGCCTTCCTATCATATTTATAAAAATAATCAACAGAAAAGGGCTTAGCATTAAAGTCTACATGGTCTAGGAGTTTTCTGAGGACGGGATAAAATCCCAGAATGTATTGATCACCTCTAGATTTCCCAAATTCTCTGGCGCATACAAGATTCCATGAAATTTGGACATCACACACTGCTATGTCAACAGAGATCTTTTTTCCTTTTAACATCTTTATTGGAGTATAATTGCTTTACAATGGTGTGTTAGTTTCTGCTGTATAACAAAGTGAATCAGCTATACATATACATATATCCCCATATCTCCTCCTTCTTGTGTCTCCCTCCCGCCCTCCCTATCCCACCACTCTCGGTGGTCACAAAGCACCGAGCTGATCTCCCTGTGCTATGTGGCTGCTTCCCACTAGCTATCTATTTTACATTTGGTAGTGTATATATGTCCATGTCACTCTCTCACTTCGTCCCAGCTTACCCTTCCCCCTCCCTGTGTCCTCAAGCCCATTCTCTACGTATGCGTCTTTATTCCTGTCCTGCCCGTAGGTTCTTCAAAACCAGTTCGTTTGTTTTTTTTTTTTTGGTTCCATATATATGTGTTAGCATATGGTATTTGTTTTTCTCTTTCTGACTTACTTCATTCTGTATGACAGTCTCTAGGTCCATCCGCCTCACTACAAAGAACTCAATTTAGTTCCTTTTTATGGCTGAGTAATATTCCATTGTATATATGTGCCACATCTTCTTTATCCATTCATCCGATGATGGACACTTAGGTTGCTTCCATGTCCTGGCTATTGTAAATAGAGCTGCAATGAACATTGTGGTACATGATCCTTTTTGAATTATGGTTTTCTCAGGGTATATGCCCAGTAGTGGGATTACTGGGTCATATGGTATTTCTATTTTTAGTTTTTTAAGGAACCTCCATCCTGTTCTCCATAGTGGTTGTATCAATTTACATTCCCACCAATGGTGCAAGAGTGTTCCCTTTTCTCCACACCCTCTACAGCATTTATTGTTTGTAGATTTTTTGATGATGGCCATTCTGACTGGTGTGAGGTGACACCTCATTGTAGTTTTGATTTGCATTTCTCTAATGATTAGTGATGTTGAGCATCCTTTCATGTGTTTGTTGGCAATCTGTATATCTTCTTTGGAGAAATGTATATTTAGGTTTTTGGCCCATTTTTGGATTCGGTTGTTTGTTTTTTTGATATTGAGCTGCATGAGCTGCTTGTAAATTTTGGAGATTAATCCTTTGTCACTTGCTTCGTTTGCAAATATTTTCCCGCATTCGGAGAGTTGACTTTTCGTCTTGTTTATGGTTTCCTTTGCTGTGCAAAAGCTTTTAAGTTTCATTAGGTCCCATTTGTTTATTTTTGTTTTTATTTCCATTTCTCTAGGAGGTGGGTCAAAAAGGATCTTGCTGTGATGGATGCCATAGAGTGTTCTGCCTATGTTTTCCTCTAAGAGTTCTACAGTGTCTGGCCTTACATTTAAGTCTTTAATCCATTTCGAGTTTATTTTTGTGTATGGCGTTAGGGAGTATCCTAATTTCATTCTTTTACATGTAGCTGTCCAGTTTTCCCAGAACCACTTATTGAAGAGGCTGTCTTTTCTCCATCGCATATTCTTGCCTCCTTTATCAAAGATAAGGTGACCATATGTGCGTGGTTTATCTCTGAGTTTTCTATCCTGTTCCACTGATCTGTATTTCTGTTTTTGTGCCAGTACCATACTCTCTTGATTACTGTAGCTTTGTAGTATAGTCTGAAGACCGGGAGCCTGATTCCTCCAGCTCCATTTTTCTTTCTCAAGATTGCTTTGGCTATTTGGGGCCTTTTGTGTTTCCATACAGATAGTGAAATTTTTTGTTCTAGTTCTGTGAAAAATGCCATTGGTAGTTTGATAGGAATTGCATTGAATCTGTAGATTGCTTTGGGTAGTAGAGTCATTTTCACAATGTTGATTCTTCCAATCCAAGAACATGGTATATCTCTCCATCTGTTCGTATCATCTTTAATTTCTTTCATCAGTGTCTTATAGTTTTCTGCATACAGGTCTTTTGTCTCCTTAGGTAGGTTTATTCCTAGGTATTTTATTCTTTTTGTTGCAATGGTAAATGAGAGTGTTTCCTTAATTTCTCTTTCAGATTTTTCATCCTTAGTGTATAGGAATGCAAGAGATTTCTGTGCATTAACTTTGTATCCTGCTACTTTACCAAATTCATTTATTAGCTCTAGTAGTTTTTTGGTAGCATCTTTAGGATTCTCAATGTATAGTATCATGTCATCTTCAAACAGTGACAGTTTTACTTCTTCTTTTCTGATTTGGATTCCTTTTATTTCTTTGTCTTCTCTGATTGCTGTGGCTAACACTTCCAAAACTATGTTGAATAATAGTGGTGAGAGTGGGCAACCTTGTCTTGCTCCTGATCTTAGTGGAAATGGTTTCAGTTTTTCACCATTGAGAATAACGTGGGCTGCGGGTTTGTCATATACGGCCTTTATTATGTTGAGGTAAGTTCCCTCTATGCCTACTTTCTGGAGGGTTTTTATCATAAATGGGTGTTGAATTTTGTCAAAAGGTTTTTCTTCATCTATTGAGATGATCATATGGTTTTTGTCCTTCAATTTGTTAATATGGTTTATCACATTGATTGATTTGCGTATATTGAAGAATTCTTGCATTCCTGGGATAATCCCCACTATCATGATTTATGATCCTTTTAATGTGCTGTTGGATCTTGTTTGCTAGTATTTTGTTGAGGATTTTTGCATCTATGTTCATCACTGATATTGGCCTGTAGTTTTCTGTTTTCTGTGACATCTTTGTCTGGTTTTGGTATCAGGGTGATGGCGGCCTCATAGAATGAGTTTGGGAGTGCTCCTCCCTCTGCTATATTTTGGAAGAGTTTGAGAAGGAAAGGTGTTAGCTCTTCTCTAAATGTTTGATATAATTCGCCTGTGAAGCCACCTGGTCCAGGGCTTTTCTTTCATGGAAGATTTTTAATCACAGCTTCAATTTCATTGCTTGTGATTGGTCTGTTTACATTTTCTATTTCTTCCTGGTTCAGTCTCAGAAGGTTGTGCTTTTCTAAGAATTTGTCCATTTCTTCCAGGTTGTCGATTTTACTGGCATATAGTTGCTTGTAGTAATCTCTCATGATCCTTTGTATTTCTGCAGGGTCAGTTGTTACTTCTCCGTTTTCGTTTCTAATTCTATTGATTTGAGTCTTCTCCCTTTTTTTCTTGATGAATCTGGCTAATGGTTTATCAATTTTGTTTATCTTCTCAAAGAACCAGCTTTTAGTTTTATTGATCTTTGCTATCTTTTCCTTCATTTCTTTTTCGTTTATTTCTGATCTGATCTTTATGATTTCTTTCCTTCAGCTAACCCTGGGGTTTTTTTGTTCTTCTTTCTCTAATTGCTTTAGGTGTAAGGTTAGGTTGTTTATTTGAGATTTTTCTTGTTTCTCGAGGTAGGACTGTATTGCTATAAACTTCCCTCTTAGAACTGCTTTTGCTGCACCCCATAGGTTTTGGGCCATCGTGTTTTCATTGTCATTTGTTTCTAGGTATTTTTTGATTTCCTCTTTGATATCTTCAGTGATCTCTTGGTTATTTAGTAGTGAATTGTTTAGCCTCCATGTGTTTGTATTTCTTACAGGTTTTTCCCTGTAATTGATGTCTAGTCTCATAGCGTTGTGGTCGGAAAAGATACTTGATATGATTTCAATTTTCTTAAATTTACCAAGGTTTGATTTGTGACCCAAGTTACGATCTATCATGTTCCATGAGCACTTGAGAAGAAAGTGTATTCTATTGTTTTTGGATGGAATGTCCTATAAATATCAATTAAGTCCATCTTGTTTAACGTATCGTTTACAGCTTGTGTTTCCTTATTTATTTTCATTTTGGACGATCTGTTCATTGGTGAAAGTGGGGTGTTAAAGTCCCCTACTATGATTGTGTTACTGTCGATTTCCCCTTGTACGGCTGTTAGCATTTGCCTTATGTATTGAGGTGCTCCTATGTTGGTGCATAAATATTTACAATTGTTATATCTTCTTCTTAGATTGATTCCTTGATCATTATGTAGTGTCCTTCTTTGTCTCTTGTAATACTCTTTATTTTAAAGTCCATTTTGTCTGATATGAGAATTGCTACTCCAGCTTTCTTTTGATTTCCATTTGCATGGAATATCTTTTTCCATCCCCTCACTTTCAGTCTGTGTGTGTCCCTAGGTCTGAAGTGGGTCTCTTGTAGACAGCATATATACGGGTCTTGTTTTTGTATCCATTCAGCCAGTCTATGTCTTTTGGTTAGAGCATTTAATCCATTTACATTTAAGGTAGTTATCAATATGTGTGCTCCTATTACCATTTTCTTAATTGTTTTGGGTTTGTTATTGTAGGTTTTTTCCTTCTCTTGTGTTTCCTGCCTAGAGAAGTTCCTTTAGCATTTGTTGTAGAGCTCGTTTGGTGGTGCTGAATTCTCTTAGCTTTTGCTTGTCTGTAAAGGTTTTAATTTCTCCATTGAATTTGAATGAGATCCTTGCTGGGTAGAGTAATCTTGGTTGTAGGTTTTTCCCTTTCATCACTTTAAATATGTCCTGCCACTCCTTTCTGGCTTGTAGAGTTTCTACTGAAAGATCAGCTGTTAACCTTACGGGGATTCCCATGTATGTTATTTGTTGCTTTTCGCTTGCTGCGTTTAATATTTTTTCTTTGTATTTAATTTCTGATAGTTTGATTAATATGTGTCTTGGTGTGTTTCTCCTTGGATTTATCCTGTATGGGGCTCTCTGTGCTTCCTGGACTTGACTGACTATTTCCTTTCCCATATTAGGGAAGTTTTCATCTATAATCTCTTCAAATATTTTCTCAGTCCCTTTCTTTTTCTCTTCTTCTTCTGGGACCCCTGTAATTGGAATGTTGGTGAGTTTAATGTTGTCCCAGAGGTCTCTGAGACTGTCCTCAATTCTTTTCATTCTTTTTTCTTTATTCTTCTCTGTGGTACTTATTTCCACTATTTTATCTTCCAGGTCACTTATCCGTTCTTCTGCCTCAGTTATTCTGCTATTGATTCCTTCTAGAGAGTATCTAATTTCATTTATTGTGTTGTTCATCATTATTTGTTTGTTCTTTAGTTCTTCTGGGTCCTTGTTAAACATTTCTTATATTTTCTCCTTTCTATTTCCAAGATTTTGGATCATCTTTACTATCAGTACTCTGAATTCTTTTTCAGGTAGACTGCCTATTTCCTCTTCATTTGTTTGGTCTGGTGGGTTTTTACCTTGCTCCTTCATCTGCTGTGTGTTTCTCTGTCTTCTCATTTTGCTTAACTTACTGTGTTTGGGGTCTCCTTTTCGCAGGCTGCTGGTTCATAGTTCCCATTGTTTTTGGTGTCTGCCCCCAGTGGCTAAGGTTGGTTCAGTGCGTTGTGTAGGCTTCCTGGTGGAGGAGACTAGTGCCTGTGTTCTGGTGGATGAGGCTGGATCTTGTCTTTCTGGTGGGCAAGACCGCATCCAGTGGTGTGTTTTGGCGTGTCTGTGAACGTATTATGATTTTAGGCAGCCTCTCTGCTAACAGGTGGGGTTGTGTTCCTGTCTTGCTAGTTGTTTGGTATGGGGTGTCTAGCACTATAGCTTGCTGGTCGTTGGTTGGAGCTGTGTCTTAGCGTTGAGATGGAGATGTCTAGGAGAGCTTTCACCATTTGATATTATGTGGGGCCGGGAGGTCTCTGGTGGACCAATGTCCTGAACTCGGCTCTCCCACCTCAGAGGCTCAGGCCTGACACCCAGGCGGAGCACCGAAATCCTGTCAGCAACACAGCTGCTAGTGCTGGAGGGTCTCCTGTAGAGGCGGGGGGTGGCTGTGGCTCACCGCGGGGACAAGGACACTGGGAGCAAAAGCTCTGGGACGTACTCCTTGGCGCGAGCCCTCCCAGAGTTTGCCATTAGCCCCACTGAAGAGCCTTTAGCAGAGATCTTAATTGATATGAAAATAGGAGAAGATCCTGGGACTAAATAGATGATAAACATTAAGAACTCAGAAAAAGGTTTAAATTTTACTGACTCAGTCATATCATTTTGAACTGTAATAACATTAATAATGATAAATAAAATAAATTGGAAAATGTGATACAAAAGTCTTTAGTTCTGTGCAAATCTTTTACTTTACTTTTGATTGAAGATGTTCTTGTTACTATCGTCTGTTATAGCCTGATTACTGCTAACTTAATCTGTACATCGTGGAAGTTCTAATCTAAAACTGTTCAAAGGAAAAATTAAAGTAGGGGCTTTATTATTTTTCTCTGAAGTTACTTTATATTCACTCTATTTATTCTGCAGTATATTTCAAGTGTGCAGGAGATAAAGTTCAGAACACTGGCTCTCTTTTTTGTTTCTGTGACACTGAAAATGGTAAAACTTTTAAAGAGTCTCATTTTGCTAAAAAAAAAAGAAATCATCTGCAGAAAGCTGACGTTTGTGAGTGGTTCTCTTTCTGCTTCAGACCAGCTGACAGGCCAAGAAGGGAAACACCCTCAGGGACAGAGTCTGCTCATGCCAGTGGGAGCAAAGGGGTCTTAGCAGGGGAGTGGGCAGCTGAACCATGGGGGTGAGGATGGCCCTACACGAAGTACAGTTCTGTCCGAAAATTGCTTATTCTCTAGGAATATGTACATTTATATTGGACATACATTTTATTTATTATTCATACCAACCAAAGGAATAAAACAAAGAAACCAGGCAAATACTTCATGTTTTTGAGACACTAACAAAAAAATACTAGAACTGAACAAAGAATTTAATTGTCTACAATTTTTAGCATATTGACTCTTTCTTGTTACCACAACCCTACTTCTTCAACATTTCTGGTATCAGTTAAGAAGTAATGACTTGTCGATAATTTCGTATTAAGACTTTTTACTTAATTTAAAAGTAACAGCAGTTTATAGCAATGAATCACTGAACATTCATTTTCACTTTGTCTGAAGTTTGATATGGGTGACATTAGTTATAGTATTAAAATAATATTCCACTTTTGCTCATGAAGGATTAACTGAAACAGAAATGGCCTTCCAATCATCAACAACTAGAAAACCAGACAAAATGCATGAAACGAAGGTTTTTAGACAGTGGCCACCAGGCAGCGAAAAGACTGTGATCTCAGAGATAAAATATTTGAAAAAAAGTCAGTGCTCTTTCAGGATAAAAGCTCACTGCAAATTAGGAATTTAAGCAGATTTCTTTAACCTGATAAAGAGCATCTATGAAAAATCTACAGGTATCATCATACCTAATGGTGAAAGATTAAATGCTTCCTCCTTAAGATGGGGAGCAAGGCAAGAATATCTTCTCTCACCACTGCTATTAAGCATTATACTGAAGGTTCTAGCCAGAAAAATAAGACAAAAAAGTGTGTGTTATATAATTTATATTACATATAATATAAATATTATATATGGTATACAGATCTGAAAGGAAAAAAAAGTCTTTATTCACAGATGACATGATAACCTAGGTAGACAGTCCTAAGGAATCTGCAAAACAAAACAAAACACACACAAAAAAATACTACTAGAATAAATAAGTGAATTCAGTAAGGTCACGAGACGCAAGATCAGAGAAATTTAACTCCTAAATAGAGGAAGATACCCTGTTACATGATAAGGCAAATGAACCAGAGAAGCCAAGTCAATTTTGAAAAATGAGGAAGTTGTAGAAGCTACACTGCATTCTAAGGCTTCCCATAAAGCTGTATTAATCCCAACTGCATGGTAATTTTCTCCACATCCTCACCGGCATTTATCTCGTCTTTCTGATAACGGATGCCCTAACAGGTGTGAGCAGATATATTTCATTGTGGCTTCTATTTGTACTTCCATGATGATGAGTGATGTTGATGTTGTGCCCTTTCATACATACAATTGTGTCAATTATACCTCAATAAAGCTGGAAACCAAAATAAAATAGTGTGACGGAAACAACCTAATGACAGATATGTAGATAATGAACCAAAATAGAGAATCCAGAAATAAACATATGGATATATGCGATTTTTCAACAAAAGTTCCAAAGTTTTATTCACCAGAGAAAAAATAATCTTTTTTAACAAACGTTGCTGTAATAAATGGATATTCATATAGAAAAACAAAACAAAATAAAAAATCTTGACCCTTATCTCACACCACATAGGAAAATTAACTTGAAATGAATGAATTTGAAATGACATATACAAAAGAGTGAAAACTATAAAACATGAGAGGAAATCTTGAGTTAATTTATTTCTTGGATTAGGGAAAAAAATCATAAAAGAAAAAATGGATAAAACAGACTTTATCAGAATTAAACACATTGGCTCTTCAAGAGACACTACTGGGAAAAAAATAAAAAACAGCCACAGCCTGGGAGATACATAATATTATATATCTAATAAAGGACTTGTGTCCAGAGTATACAAAGTAATATTACAACTCAATATTAAGATGACAAATATCCCCAATTTTAAAATGGGCAAGGGCTTCCCTGGTGGTGCAGTGGTTGAGAATCTGCCTGCCAATGCAGGGGACACGGGTTCGAGCCCTGGTCTGGGAAGATCCCACATGCCGCGGGGCGGCTGGGCCCGTGAGCCACAATTACTGAGCCTGCGCGTCTGGAGCCTGTGCTCCGCTACAAGAGAGGCCGCCGTGATAGTGAGAGGCCCGCGCACCATGATAAGGAGTGGCCCCCGCTTGCCACAACCAGAGAAAGCCCTCGCACAGAAACGAAGACCCAACACAGCCATAAATAAAATTAAAAAATAATAATAATAAAAAAATAAAATAAAATAAAATAAAATGGGCAAAATATTTGAATAGATGCTTCACAAAAGACATAGAAATGGCAAATAAGCTCATTGGAAAAAAAAAATGCTCACCATCTTTAGTTGTTTGGGAAATGCAAACGATAACTACAACGAGATACCATCACATACCCATTAGGATGGTAAAGTTAAAAGGAAAGAATGTGAAGCAACTGGAAATTTATAAATTGCTAAAAGTGTCATGCATCCAAATAAAGGAATATTACTGAGCAGCAGAAATGAACAGAGCACTGATACACACCACAACAGACACGAGTCTGAAAAGCATTACGCCAAGTGAAAGAAACCAGATGCAAATACCGCATATTGTATGATTCCATTCATATGAAATTCCGTAAACAGGACAAAGGCAGCTGAGAGGTTGCCAGAGACTAGAGAGGGATGAGGTAGGGGAGCTCAGCTGCAAAGAGGCACATGGGACTTTCTGGGGTGACAGCAATGCTGATGTGGTGATGGTTACATGACACAATACATTCACGAAAACTCACTGACCTGCATACTTAAAAGTGGTCAGATTTATTGTATGTAATCGTGCCTTAATAAAGCTGATTGAACAGGAAAGTATGACTCGCCCTAGGCTTTGGCTCCTCGTGCAGCGCGCGCCAGGACCATTCAGGATACCGTCTTGTCTAGAACATTCTCCGGCCCTACACTTCAGCGCTGGCTGGGGGCGCTGGGGGCGGGGAGGGAATGTTAACGTGTCCTGCACCGTCCCCAGCCTCCAAGTTATTCCTCCATATTGACTGCGACCTCGCAACCTGACCCACATCACTCCTCTCCCTCAATCCCGCCTCAAAGCACCCTACAGGCGTTCAGCAGCCACCCTGGAGAACGAGGGCACAGGCAGCAAACCGAGGGACTCTCACAGGGAGGGACAAAGCTGCTCCAGCCATGGGTCGCTGGGAACTCAGGGTGGGTTTCGGGGGCTGACAGCTGCAGCAGCGAGGGGTCCACGTGGAGAGCCGGCAGGCAGGAGAAGCCCTGTCCCGCTTCACCGCGAAGTAACAGGCCCTGCAGCGTGTTAGCCGGACAAGCCTGAGCAGTGAGCTCAACAGAACCCAGGAGGACGGTGTTAAAGGGTCCAAGGCTGCTCACCATCACTGCCTTGTTTCCGAGTTTCCCTATGTGCCCAACTGTCAGAGAGAAGAGAGAAAATTTAGGAAGAAGCTGTCCCAAACTGGAACTCTCACACAGCCTCTTTGGAAAACAGTTTGGCACCTTCTTATAATGCTAGTGCTAGGTATTTATCTAAGACTAAGTATGGAGAATACCAAGTTCCAAAAGAGACCAAGTTAATGCAAAAAAGTAGGCTTTAAAGCAGAAGTAACTGAGACCTTCAGTTGCTGAGATTATATGTTTTCTATCAGTAGGAAATGTAATCCATGAGCCGCATAAAATCAGATAAAGAAAACAAAATTATACTTTCTTCTGCATATCCAAAGCAATCTTGCTGCTGTACTTCTACAAAGAAGGCTAAAATATTGTTATGAAATTCATTATTCTTCAGCATCCATTACTTATAATCAATTATAAAAGTGAATTAAGCATATATTTGCAGAAAAGACTGTTGAATTAAAAAATGCTGTGTCTGTAGTTCTCTGGAAATTGATAAAAGAACTGATAACAGAATAATTCCAGAATCCTATGCAGTAGAGATCAGTAGAACAAGTATAGCCCAGGGAGAAATAATTTTTTAGAATATTATTTTGGAAGTTCGAGAAGATAACCACTTAGCAGAGACAAGAGGTCACATTCCTAAATTAAAATGCATTAGAGGTAGAAACTATTAGGTATAAAATAAGCTACAAGGATATACTGTGCAACACGGGGAATATAGCCAATATTTTATAACAACTATAAATGGAGTATATAACCTTTAAAAATTGTGAATCACTATATTGAACACCTGCAACTGATACCATATTGTACAGCAACTATACTTCAATAAAAAAACCACAAAATAGAAAAATGCATTAGAGACCAACACTATGTCTTTTTTTTTTATAAATTTATTTATTATTTTATTTATTTTTATTTTTGGCTGCGTTGGGTCTTCGTTGCTGCGCGGGGGCTTTCTCTAGTTGCGGCGAGCAGGGGCTACTCTTTGATGCGGTGTGCGGCCTTCTTATCGCGGTGGCTTCTCCTGTTGTGAAGCGTGGGCTCTAGGCGCGTGGGTTTCAGGAGTTGTGGCACACGGGTTCAGTAGTTGTGGCTTGCGGGCCCTAGAGTGCAGGCTTAGTAGTTGTGGCGCACGGGCTTAGCCGCGGCATGCGGGATCTTCCCGGACCAGGGCTCGAACCCGTGTATCCTGCGTTGGCAGGCAGATTCTTAACCACTGCACCATTAGGGAAGCCCAACGACTTTCTATTAACACTATAAAAAATAACCAAACATAGCTATAGTATTAAATACCTAGAATTTGAAAACAAATTACAGCATTATTTGAGATAAAATGATTGAATATTCTTCATCTCTACTATGATTCCAATAAACTTGAGGTCTCTAAACACACTGGCTACGGTTCTGGAGCACAGGTGCAGCCATGACAGCAGATTCTAGCGGCTTCAAATCAACGTGCTTACTGACAGGCAGAGCCATCCACCTGTTATCAGAAGATCTACAGTGTTTGGTACTGAATATCACAATCTAAATTTTGGTGCTTGTATCACTAGTTTCCAAACTTTTTCTAACAGAGCAGGTTTTTATTTCCAAATAAAATCTTATATGGAATAACCCAATACATTAAATAGATTAAAAGAAATATAGTGGCAGATATACTTCCAACCTCCATTGAAACCTCCTTCCTGTTTTGCACAGGCTGGAAACTGAAAAAGCACATTGTCAGATTTCCTTGCATCTAATCAGATGTACTGCTGATGGGAGACTGAGTTCAGAATGGGGTGAAGTGGGAGCATGAAAGCAGGGACAGCGTAGATCCACAGCCACCAGATTCCTGCCTCTCTGGGCTTCCTGGAGCCAAGGGAGCAATTTTTCCTGTCCCAGCTGAGGAAGTGAAATTCTGGGGCCTGGCAGTCTTGGTCACTCCACCTAGAGTTGACGCCTCCTGCCCTTCCAATGCTTTTTAACTTGCCTAATACATTTCTTTCTCTTTAAGCTAAATTAGATTGGTTTCTATTATCTATAACCAAACCTTAATTGACATGTGTTTTATTAGTAAAAATTTATTGTCAGAGTTAAAAGTTATTATATATCACATTATAAGGTCAACAAATGAGAACAAAGAAGCTATTTGATTAACATAAAATTTTGAAACAGATGTTGATGAAGGACATCTGTAGTCTTTTTGTGTGTTTGTTTTTGCTCCAAATTTATTCTACTCTAATTTTTAAAACAACCACATTCAATTATTTAAGCACATAAAAACAATAAGCATTCATTCTATTCATGAGTCCCATGGTTTCTGAATTCTTACTGTAAACAAGACCAAATAAGTTCACGTACTTATTTCAACATTCCCTAGCACTGTTTATGACTGCATGCCGATAAAGGTAAAAACAGTGTTCAGCAAAATGCCTGGAGCAGCAGAAACTAACCATAGTACAGTGTCAAGGGCATCTACTTATTTCCCAGGGACTCACTACTGCATGTAAAAATGAAAGTTACCGAATTTTTTCAGAGTCTTGTGCACCTCATGTTTTGATGTTTGATGGGCGATATCATAACCCTGAAAAATCCCTTGACTGCAACAAATCTTTTTAATCTGGCCCTTGGGTAACTAGGAAATTAACAAGTATATGTTATTTCTCATGTTAAAAGTATTTTAGAATGATTCTGCCAATTTTCCCAGGAGACACTCATTTAAACGAATTTCACTCTTGTAGCAGGTTTATAGGGCTGCTGGCCTTACTGGTTGGTGCCCTGGAATCATTATTTCTTCTCATGGTAGTATTAAAATTATTATTTCCCATTCCTGGGGAAAATCTTAGTTCAATTGCTTTCGAACACTTATGGAGAAACATGTTAAAACCAGTTGAGAAAAAAAGGACATCTGTAGTCTTACATCAGCCTGAAGATCAGATTTATTTCTGAATTTTTTTTGGAGACCCATAACAGTTCACAGAAGTAACAAGATATAAAAGATATTGCTTTGGGGCGTTTGTTGTTTGCTTGTTTGCTTTATAGACTGCCTTACAAATTCAAAGGTCTCTTGATTAAAATGACTCAGAAGTTTAAAAGAGATATATTTACAAATTTTTCTTTCAATGTTGAATCACTAAATATATAACAAACACAAATACAAATTTCTTATAACAAGAAACACCCAAACACACAATAAGCCAACTCCTGTATATGTTCCTGTGATTAAATATGCACGGAACTATTTTTTTTAAAAAAAGCTGAGAGCACAGAGCCAAAACTTGACTAATACGACACATTTATAAGAAGTTCAAACAAATATACAGATAGGTTGCTATAAGTTTTATCTGAGTTCTTCTTAAAAATAAGTTGAACCAACAACACAAAGTTATTCTCCTGGTGGTCTCCAATAGACTAAAACTTGGTACATTTAAACATCCCTATTATTTTATTATAGTTTTAAATATTAAAATAAATTTGAATCAAACATTTCTGAAGCCTCTGAAGCACTTCTGTAGAAGTACATAATTCTAAGGAACACAGCATGAAAACCACTATTTATGTGATTCTCTTTCCTGTTATTTCCTTTTTGTTCTATGCCACAAGTAAAAAGAAAAAAGAAGATTCCTAATCATAGGTCTGAGAATGATCTATAAAAAGAAATATATTCAGATAAAATAAGCATAGGGGGTTCAGGTATGAGGCACTTGGCCTAGATAATCATGTTTTAAATCTAATTTCAGGTACACAAGATTTACATAATTCTGGGTACACAAGCTTCAACTCCCCAAATATTTCCCTTGGGTTGAAATTTTAGCATTTTGTCTCTTTCATTTCTTATTGCATACACTTAAATGTGTTTCTATTTTAGTTCTAAAATAATGTTCATTGGGATTTCCCATTATACAGAAGTCCCACGTGCCTAGGCATTTCCACCTTAGTCAACAAAGTGAGCTCTATCATCGGGTCCGTGAATACCCGATAAGGATTACAGCCTCTCATCTGTCCCTTACCCTGGCTTTTGTTTTCTTCATACCTCAAACATAATATAAAAAGTGCTAATTTATTATTTTATTGTCTGTCTTCCCTCTACTCACACTACAGTGAAAGTTTAATGAGGGCAAAAATACCTCTTACTGTAGAATTCTATATTTTCAGTGCCTAGAACTATTTCTGACGTGAAGTAGACAATTCAGTAAATATCTGTTAAATGAATGATTGGATATATAACTACTTGATCATATTTATCCATGAGTATACAGTAAATACATTTATTAGTGATGATTATGAATAAATATTTATTCAATGCCCACTATGTTCTCAGTCTGAAAATATCAAAAGATATAATATCTTCAGTGAATGAACAGATTTAATTCAATAATTTCATATCTACCACAGCACCAAAAGTATATATAAAATCAATACCTTGTATAATAGACCTGAAGCCACTATTATACTGAATATAAAATTTAAACAACTATCTGATATAGGTCAAAGAATTCATCCATATGTGACATCATGACCTCTTCTAATTTACCAGAAACTATTTTCATAAAATGTTGATAATAGTTTAAAATGAGTAAACAAATCAAATGAACATTTCAAAATATAAACCCACCTAACCATACATTTCAGAAGGTTCAAGGCTGTGGAAATGGGAACACAGATATTAATATAAAAATAACCTGGAGGTTTGAGGCCAAAATGGCAACTAATATTATGATAATTTTCTTCTTACCACCTTAGAAAGAAAATATGATGTTCACTAACGTTATACGAAGAAGAAAAAAATGACAAAAGGTTTTGATAGGTGGTTTTATTTTAACACTGTGAGATAGTAAAATACTAAACCCTGACATTTGTAGACAAGTATATCAAATACATATAAAACAACATCCCCCCAGGATCTTATGAGGAAACGAAAAGTTTTTTTTTCCTGTTAGGTTATTATTCTTTTTTATTCCATTGTTATCCTCCATGAGTGAATTAATGGCTAGCAGCACAATCATTTCTTTAAATCTTCTAGTTGTCTTCAATCATTAAATCCTTAGACAAAGGAGGAGAAACTAAATACACATCGGTAGACTAAACTATGCTTTTAACAAAACTATCTCATATTTCTAAATTTATTTGTGGTGACAGTTTAGACTGTTTCAGTCTACCTTATTTTACTTTAGAGTGATCTATTAGCACCTAAAACTTCTTAAAAGATAATGTGGGACTTGACCATCCCTGGCGGGAGGGTCACCCCATCTCCCAGATAATGGTAGATACTGAAAAATGGCTACTGAATGAATGCAGAAAAATAACTGTGTGGCCTGCAGTGGCTTGGAGGACAAAGGGGCAATGGGAGAAATAACAGACAATGGAAGCACAAACACAAACTCTTCTTAAAAAAGACCACCATCATAATGGCAAAGGCAGTGAGAAACCCATAGACAATCGTCAGCAAGGCCAGCCGCACCTTTTAAACACACTTAAGATAAGAAACCAGGAATTCTCACAGCATATTGTTCCTTCTCTCATATACCCCAGTTTTTCATGTGATCTCTAGAGAAACAAATGTCCTCCTCCCCAGAAATACCCTTTCTTTTATCATTTCTAACTTGCCTACCTAATACATGTTGGGTAAAATTTTTCAAAAATTGTTTCAATTATTTTTACTTTTATGATCCTTGTAAAAATAAATTATATCTCCTTATTGATCTGTCATTATAATGCTAAGAGATCCAGTAACCTGAATGTTCACAGCAAAAATGTCTAAATACATAAATTATTTCTGAAAATAAGAAATACAACAAAAGAAAAGATTATAAATTAAACAAAGTAAAAGAAAAAGTTAATGGGTAAAAAGGAGAAAAAAATGAAAAAAGAAAAAAAGAAAAAAAGACAACAAAAAAAGAAAAAAAAACAAAATAAAAAAGTCAATGGGTAAAATTAGGTTTCTGTAGTCCAATAGTTCAACAGCTATTTGGAATGGTTCAAACAACTTTTCCTAGGCATATATATTATTTTTATGTCTGTAAGATTGTGATGAGTACATTGCAAATATCTGAAGAAATCAAATCATAATATTACAATGCCTTCCAGTCATGTTCATAAATGTAAATTTTATTATTTCATTTTTATTATATAAATATGTCAAGGGCAGAGAAAGACTACAAAATGTGAATAAATGAAAACAATATTTAAATCACTTAATACCATACAAAAATCAGAATTAAACATCATTAAATTTTTAGGTGTCTCCTGTATTTTTTCTATGCCTAAATACACTGTAAATATAGTTCACATTTCATAAAATAGTGTCATTCTACATAGACTACATTTAAAATGCTTTTATAAACTATAATATATATTATTAACATTTTATATGTAAGTAACTATAGGTATAACCATCATGTTATGACTACGCTACATAGCTATGCTCCACAGCATATGCTACATTGTATATAACTAAGTAGAAGTCAATTGGCCAAATTATATTATTTGATTGAACTAATCATACACACAAACACACACACACACACTTGGAAAGGTTCCCAGTATCATATACAGTACTAAAGGAAACAGTCTCGCTTGCACCCCTGTGTGTATATGTGTATATTTTTCGTGCTAATAAATTTAAGTCCTAAATCTTTGGTTTCAAATGACATCATTGCTCTTTTTTTAAGTGTTTTAAAAGCAAAGCCTTTCCTCAGTAGGATGTTTGGTTTAAATCAACAGTATTTGAATACCTAGCTAGAAAGTTTCCTTTTAAAAATTCACAAAATGTAAAATTTTACGGCTGAACAGTACCTTGGAGAGCATGTAGCCCCATCTGATGAAACCAGAGCCTCCCTGCCTGCTGAAAGACTGCCCTGACCCCAGTGCCCATCCAGAGATGCCCATCGTGACCCTCCTCACTCCCCATTGCTCCATCTGTCTGCATGTTAAATCATCCCTTTCCTTGCTAAAACAAACTAAGTTCCATGACACAAGCAGCTGTCTCCACTCTGTTCAGGGCTGTACCTCCTGTGCCTAGTTTCCTGCCTGCACCTGGACTCGTTGTTCCTTAACTATCTGTGGAATGAAATCAATCAATACTAGAGTCTCTCCTATCACTGCCGGTCCAGACTCTCACCTGGGTCACCAGACGCCGTAGCTTCGTGTTCCAACTGCCAAAAAGAGGCCATCTCTTGGCAAGTGATTAGGATATTCCAGACACCTGCATTTATGTCTGGGTATGTGTGAACAAAGTGGAGAGGAGTGGGACAGTCTAATTGTAAAAATTCTAGATTCAGTCCAGTTCACAGACAGTATTCAGGAATCAAAAGAGGATCAGATCCAGGGAAACTCTGGAGTGGACTCACATTTCAAAGGGGAAAGACGGTGAGAGTTCCCAGTAAAAGGCAATGTCATTTCAAGGATTTGAACAAGCAAGGGATGCAGAGTAGTGACAAGCCCTGAAGAAACGGGGTTCTGGCAGGGCTGCAACCACAGGCGGTTTAGTCGGGAAGTACAAGGCTGGAGAGCCAAGGATCTAACGTCTTTGAAGGAGTCAAGGAAGCCAGCAGTTTGAATGAGGCAGGATATGACCACCTGTGCAAGAAGATAAACCGCTGAGGCTGCTGCCATCAGAGAGAGCCTCCGAATGGACCCAAACTTCTGCTCTCCCCATAGGACAAGCACAGGTGTTTAACCCCACACTGAATCTATTCACATGGACTGGGGGACAGGGTACAGACACACTGAGAGAACTAGGTGGATCTTCTGGAAAACCAAGGATGGAGCTGAGTGGGAGCCAGGCTGCCGGAGCTGGTAAGACTCTGACGCAGGCGTGGCACAGCTGACCTCACCTTTCCTCCCAACACGCCTAAAGTGGTCATGCTGTAAAGCTACATCTTAAAATGTAGATTTGTGAGAGAATTTAGCCCACATTTTCTCTAAGAAATGTTCGTAACAATACGGTCGGTGTGTTTAATTGTAGCCACTCTTAAGAAGTGTGCGTTGATATTGCTTTTTCATTAGCAGTTTTATTGAAGTCGAATTTACATACCATAAAATTCACCCAATGTAAGTACACAATTCAGTGACTCCAGTCGATTTAGAGAGGCGTGAAACCCTCTCAACAATCCAGGTTAGAACACTCCCTCCCCCAGAAAGTTCCCTTCTGCCCATTTACAGTTAATCTCTGCTCCCATCCATAGTCCAGCCGCATTCGTGATGTGCTTTCTGTCTTCACAGATTTGCCTTTTCTGGATATTTCATATAAATGGAATCACATAAAATGGAGCTAGTTGCATCTGGCTTCTTTCACTTAGCACGAT
Source organism: Eschrichtius robustus (assembly GCF_028021215.1). NCBI lineage: Eukaryota > Metazoa > Chordata > Mammalia > Artiodactyla > Eschrichtiidae > Eschrichtius > Eschrichtius robustus. The sequence goes on along the minus strand of NC_090832.1, from coordinate 3,600,343 downwards.
ATTTTGAGGTTCATCGATGTTAGAATATGCATCAGTACTTCATTTCTCTTTATCGTCAAATAGTATTCCGTTATATGGATATATCACATTTGTTTTTATCCATTTACCAGCTGATGGACATTTTAATTGTTTTCAGTTTGGAGCTACTCTGAACAATGCTCCTATGAGCAACTGTATATGTATCTTTTGTATGGACACACTTTCCTTTCTCTTGGATAGACACTTAGGAGTGGATTTGATGAGTAATGAGGTAAATTAAACCTTTTAAGAAACTGACCAACTGTTTTCAAAAGCGCTATTACCATTGTATTTTTCCAAAAGTGAATCGTACAGATTCCAGTTTATCCACGTGCTCGTCAATACTGGACATTGTCTGTCTGTTTTAATGTATTTAGTGAGCGTAAAACAGTATCTCATTGCATTTCCCTAATAATTAATGATGTTGAGCAGCCTTTATTGGTCATTTGCATATCTTCTCTGGGATAATGCATATTCAAATTTGTTGTCTATTTTTAAATTGGGTTATTTATTTTCTTATTGAGTTTAAGAATTCTTTATATATTCTAGATACAAGTCTTTAATGAAGTCTATGTTTCCAAAAATTTTTTTTTGTTTTACAGATCATGCTTTAGGTATTGTATAAAATAACTCTTTGCCTCACCCAACATCATGAATATCTTTTCCTAGAAATTTCAGAATTTTAGCTCTTACAATTACATACAATATCCATATTAAATTAATTGTAGTTTACAATATGAGGAAAGGGTATTTTTTTTATTTTGCATGTGGATACCCAATTGTTCTATAACAACTATCCTTTCTCCCAATGAATTGTTTTGCCACCTTTGTCGAAAATCATTTGACCATGTAGGGATTTTTTTCTGGACTCTGAATTCTGTTGCACTGATCTATATGCCTATCTTTATGGCAGTAACAAAGGGTCTGAAATATCATTTGTATAGTAAGTTTTGAAATCAAGTAATGTGACTCCTCAATACTAAACTACACTTTCAAAATGACTATGGCTCTTCTTAGGTCCTTTACATTTTATAATCAGCTGCTCAATTTGTACAAAAAAGACCTCCTGGATTTTGATAGGTATTACATTGAATTTATAGATCAATTTGGAGAGAATTGTCATCTTAACAATATTGAATCTTCCAACCTATGAACATAAAATCTGTCTCCATTTATTTAGATTTTTCTTTCATTTCTCTCAGCATGATTTATAGATTTTAGTATATGAATTCTGCATTTCTTTTGCTAAATTTATTCCTAAGCTTTTAATTTTTTGATTCTATTATGAATGAAATTATTTTCTTAATTTATCTACAATTGTTCCTTTCTAGTAGATAGAAATGGAATTGATTTTTGTATATTGACTTTTTTTTTGTATATTGGCCCTTGAATCCCGAGACCTTGCTCACTCATTCATTAGTTTTAGTAGTTTTCTATGGAATATTTAAAATTTTCTACATCCAGGACCATGTATCTGTGGAAAAAAGACAGACTTAGTTTTTCCACTTAAATCTGGATACTTTTTGTTTCTCATTGCTCAAGTTAACAGTTCCCTTCTCCTACTTCTCTGAGAGTTTTTATCATGAATAGATGTTGGATTCTGTCAAATGCTTTTTCTGTATTAAGATGAACATTTTTTTAACTTTAATAAATTTAAATAATTGATTTATTGATATTAAACCAACTGGTATTTGTACTGGGTCAAACTATACCATCTTTTTTATATCTTACTGGATTTGGTTTCCTAATTTTATTTAGAGATTATTGCATCTATGTTCAGGAGGGACTTGATTTATACTTTTCTTGTGTTGTTTTAGTCTGGTTTTCATATCAGGTTAATACATTACTCATAGAATGAGTTGGGAAGCTTTTCCCCCCTCCTCCGTTTTCTGAAAGAGTTTGTGAAGGATTGGTATTATTCCATTTAAAATATTTGATACAGTTCATCGGTACAGTGATCTGGAGACAAGCTTTTGGTTGTGGGAATATGTTTAATCACTGAAGACCTGTTCCGATTTTCTATTTGTTGTTGCATCAGTTTTGGTGATTTGATTTTCCCAGGAATCTGTTTCATTCAAGTCGTCTAATTTCTGACGTGAGGTTTTTCATCCTCCATCAGCTGTGATGGGTCTGTCCATCAGAAGGGGAGCAAATCCAAAATTCAAACCATTTTCAGGTCTGCTTGAGTTTTACGTCATTTGGGCCCTTTGCAAGGGTGACCAGCAGAAGCTGTGAAGAGACAAGGGGCTCCTCCAGGAACGTGTGCATGTCCTCAGCCAGCAGCATGTTGGCCTCAATCTTGACTTAAGTCTCAGGCTGGCGCAGCTCGGCTGTTTGCCAACCCTTCCCCACTCACTGGCCCCCAAAATTCCAGTAAGTGGGGGAGAGGGGATGGCCTCCAAGTTGAGTGAGCGCTTTCACCTGTGGCAGAGAAGTTGTCAGAACCTCTGCTCCAACCAAGGGGACAGGGAGTAATGGAAGACGCTCCAGGCCATAACATGACGAATACCCACAGTTCTTACCTGAAGGTCACAGTTTACAAATCATAAATGCCTCTCGAATTGTTGTATGCCTTTGATTGATATCCAGAGACTAAAATGTCTGGTTTTGTCCATGACTGTCCATTTTATAATTGCTTTTTGAGAAGAGAATTTGCTGCTTTCTTCACTCAGTCATAGCTGGAAGTCTAGCTTTGCATTCAAATTCATCATTTTCACTGAGTAGCAGCAATTATCAACATGTACTTCAGAGACCTCTGGCCTCCCAGAGAAAATTCAGAGGACTCACAGGTAAAAACTATCGCTATTTCCATAATCACACTAAAAATGTTATTCACCTTTTTCTCACAAGTGTGCATTGTATTTTTCAGAGGCTACATGTCCTCTCATGATTCATGGAATGCATCCTTTGTATCCTAATATTTTCTACAATGTTTTAAGGTCATAGCTTTAGGATATCAGTATTCAGAGGCTAATTCATGTTCTCAATACTTTCACAGTGCTTTTATTTGCTACCTTTGGTCACACCTGCTACAGTCTCTGCAACTTCATTAACATCCAATAAGCAGTAATTTGAATTCCTAAGTTTTCTTTGTATCTACATAGACACAGAAAAAGTACACTTCATCCAAAACTATTATTATTTAGAATTTAACATTTTAATTATTTTATCTTAAAAATAAAATTCATATATAGTATATTTTCTTATATTTAAGGATAGATCATTGGCTTTAAAAAGGGGCGCTTAGTAAACTCATTTTCTCAACCTACAGCTGCACTATTTGTCTAAAGATACTGAAGAAGATGAAACTGACCTATCAGAAGATTCTCTGACTCATGGAAGGGAGGAATCTACCCCAAAGAAACAGGGTGAAACCGTAAATAAGAAACAAAAATATGATAAAAGATCACTCTCTTGGCTTTAAAAATTTACCTTATCCTGTCTTATGCAACAGAACATTTTCAAATAGTACTGCGGTACCAGTTAAGTTGCAAGGTTATTTTGAGACCAATCATTCAGTGTATAAAGAAAAAAGAAATGAACATTTTAAATGTAGACATGATGCACTCTTTAAAAGCCCAAAATTGTTTGGAATAGCTTTTCAAACTAGAAATGTCAAAGCCACTGGCTTCAGGGTAAGTTACTGTTATTGTATTGACCAGAGAGGCACACACAAATGTACAGCTGACACTGCTGAATGCCTGCTGCAGGAAAAGTCAGCAAAAGAATCCACAGTGTTGTCATGTTTCCAGTGATAAGGTAACTCATTAAAGACTTAGTTGCAAACATAAAGATTGAATTAGTATCTTCGAAGCTGTAATTTTGGCTTACAATGAATGAACCTATAGATGTGGCTGGTGTCATTGTTTTCCTTACATTTGTCTAAAATCAGAATATAAGAATCATCAAAGGCCTTTTATATGAATATTGGATAACAAATACAAGTGGTGCTGAAATATTCAAAGAGCTGAGTGACTTTTTCAAGTATCACAGTTTATCCTGGAACAACCGTGTTGACATTTGTTCTGCTATAGCAGCCTGTGGCTAGCACAAATCATGGCAATGACCCCAAATTGTGCTAGTAGCCACTGTAATTTTTTTCTATGCCATACACTAGCAAAAAATATAAATATTTTGTGTAATATTAGGCAATAAGCACAAATGGTAACAAAATATGCTAAGTGTTGAATAACTTTTTTAAAGCTCTCCCACACTCGTAGAAAAAACAACGTCAGTTTAATTTAAGGATGTTCTTAATGAAGCAGGCCACTGCTGTGGAACTTACCCGTTTCACATCACTAGAAGGCAAGTGTCACAAATAGGCTCCCAAGTGAATGACCTCAGGACCAAGCATAACCTCCATACCCCTTTGTGTAACCCAGTCCTTCTCGCCACTGATACATCTTACATCACAGGATACGTCGGGTCACGTGGCACCAGAAGCAGAGTCATTTGCATCATGGCCTGGATCTGTTACAGGCAGACTGAGCTTGTTCTGGGTCCCAGTCAAAGCCCAGCCTTTTGTGCTATCCAGCATATAGGGCCAAGAGTGTTCTCAGGTATGGAATATGCTTCTTCCAGACCTGAACAGACTTCCAGGAGTAAGCTGTTTTGTAATGGGAGGTGCAAGATGCAGTAATTTCCATATTACTTTGCAGGCATTGACCCAGGATCACCGAACCCCTAAAAATGTTTGCTGATTTTAGGCGGACCTCGAATCACTGTAGGGTTTATCTCCAGTGGCGAGCTGGTAAGTGTTTAACAAATCACTCCTTGGGGAAAGCATGCTTTGATTTGTGGCATTTTCCAGTCTCTGTGGTATAAATATTCCCATCATGTGCTGAAACCAGCTTGCACGGGCTCGAAAGAACCAATTATTAAATTTTCAAGAATTTTGCAAGATGGTCGTTAAAATAGCCATTATTAAAAACTTAATTATATAAACTTAAACAGAATATATTTTAAAGGTAATAAATATTGAAAACTCATCATTCTCTAATTATTTTATGACATTTTACTGTTATCTATACCCTTGAGATTATTTATATCTACTGTATCTGTATGATAGAAATACTATATAATGTTGTGCTACCGCTTATCTCTTCTTAATTCCCTGTTTGGTGGCCTCACATTGGTAGCTTGACATGGACTACAATGGGAGGAATTCATTGCTCTGTAAGTAAATGTTTACCAGCTCTATCAAAGGAAAAGAAGCAAAACTCTGATTTGTATTGATAGCATTTGTTGATTGCTGTGGTGTGAATACTTCCACCATGGCTGATTTCAAGCTACCAACTTTGATATCATCTGGATCATAAAATTCCTGAAAATGTATCAACTGGCTGAGCCAACACAAGCCACTCCAACATACTGCTGGTTCTTTCATTTATATTTGTCATTAATTCTGTTGTCATGTAAAACTTTGATTTTTCAACACATTATGTAAAAGCTCAATAAGTTATTTCTGTAATTTGTATGGACCTAAAGCTACATGTATGAAACACTTCACAATTATTTTCTAAAAAATCTGTTTCACAGATTTACCTTGAAGAGGTTTGGGAAATGGTGGTACAGTTCATAAGGGTCCAAACATCAGAACTTTAATTGAGGGAAACAGCTCACTTAAACGAAAAGTAAGCACTACTTACTTATATATATAAAATCAGATTAGGTAGCAAAGTATTAAAGATCTAGTTTTGTTGTAAACTGTCTTTCAAAGCAATAAAAATTAGCACTATGGATAAAATTTTTAAATTTAGAATATACAATACAACTGATGCTACTTATTTTATTGTGTCAAAGGATTTTTAATGAATGAGGACTTGGGGTAAAAATTACATCTTAAAAACAAGGAAATACAAACTAATGGGAAAAATACATCATATTACAAGATTTGCATGAAGGGAGAGAGAGAATTCTGAAAATTAGTCTCCCGCTCTAGACAACAACTGCACTGGCACAGTCTGTTGGATGTAATTATTTTGAAAGTCTGGAGTCTATTGAAGGTTTGCAACTTCCAGCGAAAGCTTGGATAGTAAATTACAGTTAATTTTGGTCGATTTTGGCTCTTAGCACAGTACCAGCTACCTTCCCCCCTACTCCCATGGCAGGCAGCTGTGCAGTGTTCCTGTAGCAGTTTGCACACAGCTTGTGGGAGTCAGGGTGAGCAAAAAGGACCTTCTCCTCCAGATATCAAGGGCCTACAATCTGGTCATTGATTGTTGTTTCTGATTTCAGCGGTGCTGGCAAAACAGAGGGCATCCACTGTTGTTACACTTCCCCCAACTGTTGCAAGGCCCTCTCTTCTGGCTAAAGAGACTATCAGGGGACTTAAAAGGCCAGTTCTCTTTTTACCCATCCTCCATTTTTCTCTTTTTCCCCTCTGGGAGCGAAGCATTAAAGACATTAAAAACATTCAAAAACAACTGCACATACCATGCATGCTCAGGTAAAGACACAGGCTCAGAAAAGACCCAAGAACATTTTGAGCTTACACCTTAGGCTGATCCTCAGAACAGAGATAGCTTGCAGCAACTGAAAAACAAACTAACAAAAATCACAAATCCTGGAGAAGGGGGAGAATCTGGCTTCCAGAGTTACGTATTTCATTCAAATATACAATTTTAAACAAAAAAAAAAAAATTAGGCACACAAAGAAACAGTAAAATATGGCCCATTCAAAGGAAAAAACAGATCAACACAAACTCTCCCTAAAAAAGAACTAATGGCAGATCAACAGACAAAGACTTTAAAAGACTGTTTAAACATACTCAAAGTAAACAGAGCCTAAGGGACCTGTGGAACACCACTAAGCCAACAAACACATGCAGTGCGGGAGTCCTGGAAGAGGAAAACAAGGTGTAGAGAATATTTAAAGAAATCTCTGAAAACTTCCCAAAGTTAATGAAAGACATGAATATAAACACCCAAGAAGGTTAACAAATTCCAAGTAAGGCGTACTCAAAGAGACACATACAAGATGTATTATAATCAAACTTTTAAAAAACAAAGAAACTTGAAAGCAGCCAAAGGGAAGCAATTCTTCACACACAAGGGATCTTCAGTAAGATTATCCACAGATATCTCATCAGAAAATTTGGAGGCCAGAAGGCAGTGGGCCAACATATTTAAAGTTCTGAAAGAAAAAAATTATCAACCAAGAATCCTGTATCAGTAAAATTATACTTCAAAAATGAAAGAGAGATTAAGACATTCTCAGATACAAAAGGGAATTTATGACCATTAGCCCTGCTCTTCAAGAAAGGGAGTTCTGCAAGTTGAAATAAAAGACAGCATATAGTAACTCAAAGTCACATGAAAAAAATGAATATCTCAGTAAAAGTAAAACAGGCATGCAACTATAAAAGCTGGTATTATTTTAACAACTGTTTGAAACTTTACTTTTTGTTTTCTACATGATTTGAGGCTAAAATATTTTTTTAAAACTAGTTTACAAGTTAGTATTAGTGTAACTTTTGTTTGTAACTCCACATTTTGTTTTTTACATAATTTGAGAGACTAATGTATTTAAAATAATTATTAGCATATGTTTTGGGGTACACAATGTATAAAGAAGTAATTTTATGACAAGCAACTAAAAGGGGTGGAGGGCTTCCCTGGTGGTGCAGTGGTTGAGAGTCTGCCTGCCAGTGCAGCGGACACGGGTTTGAGCCCTGGTCTGGGAAGATCCCACATGCCACGGAGCGGCTGGGCCCGTGAGCCACAACTACTGAGCCTGCACGTCTGGGGCTTGTGCTCTGCAGCAAGAGAGGCCGCGGCGGCGAGAGGCCCGCGCACGGCGATGAGGAGTGGCCCCCACTCGCCGCACCTAGAGAAAGCCCTCGCACAGAAACGAAGACCCAACACAGCCAAATAAATAAATAAATAAATTTATTAAAAATAAATAAATAAAAATAAAAATAAAAAAAATAAAAGGGGTGGAGATAGAGCTTAATGGAGTAAAGTTTGTGTATGTTATTTAAGTTTAGCTGGTATAAATTCAAGTGTTATAACTCTAGAATGTTAAATGTAATCTGCATAGTAATAGCTACAAAGAAAATAGCTAAAGAATATACACAAAAGGAAATGAGAAGGGGATTTAAATGGGTCACAAAAAAAAAAACACAAAAGATGACAATAAAGCAGGAGATAAGGGAAAAATATATATGACATGTGGAAAAACAAATAGCAAAATAGAAGTAAGTTCCTCCTTATCAGTTATTATTTTACATGTAAATGATTTTAAATCTCTAATCAAAAGACAGAGATTTAAAGGATAGGTTAAAAAAAAACATGATACAAATACATGCTATATATAAGAAACTCACTTTAGATCCAAAGACACATAAATTGAAAGTAAAAGGTTAGAAAGATATATTCCATGCAAATAACCAAAAGAAAGCAGGGGTGCTTATACTAATATCAGATAAAATAGACTTTAAGTCAAAAAAGTTTATAAAAAACAAAGAAGAGCATTATATGTTAATAAAATGTTTAATACAGCAACAAGACATAACAACTACAAACATTTACACACCTAAGAAAAGGCCATGAAAACATATGAAGCAAAAACTAACAGAATCAAAGAGGGAAATAGGCAGTTCCACAATAATAGTTCAAAACTTTAATACCAGTATGCTAACACATATATATGGAATCTAAGGAAAAAAAAAAAAAAAAAAGGTCATGAAGAACCTAGTGGCAAGACGGGAATAAAGACACAGACCTATTAGAGAATGGACTTGAGGATATGGGGAGGGGGAGGGGTGAGATGTGACAGGGTGAGAGAGTGTCATGGACATATATACACTACCAAATGTAAAATAGATAGCTAGTGGGAAGCAGCCGCATAGCACAGGGAGATCAGCTCGGTGCTTTGTGACCACCTAGAGGGGTGGGATGGGGAGGGTGGGAGGGAGGGAGATGCAAGAGGGAAGAGATATGGGAACATATGTATATGTATAACTGATTCACTTTGTTATAAAGCAGAAGCTAACACACCATTGTAAGGCAATTATACTTCAATAAAGATGTTTAAAAAAAAAAAAAAACTTTAATACCCCACTCCCAATAGTGGACAAACCAATCAGACAGAAGATAAGCAAGGAAATAGGGGATTTGAATAACATAATAAACCAACTAAATGTAACAGATATATACAGAACACTCTACCCAACAATAACAGTATACACATTGTTCTCAAGTGCACATGGGACATTTCACAGGACAGACCATACGATGGCCCACAGATTAAGTCTCAATATACCAAAAAGATAGATACAAAGCAACTTCTCCAACCACAATGAGATGAAGTTAGAAATCAATAACAAAAGAGAAGCTGGATAGTTCACAAATTTATGGAAATTAAACAACACATCCTTAATCACCAATGGCTCATAAAAGACATCACAATAGAAATTAGAAAACACTTAAAGATGCATCAAAAAAAAAAACCCCGCAACATACCAAAACTTATGTATGGGACACAGTGAAAGTACTGCTAAGGAGAAAATTTATAACTATAAATGCTTATTTAAAAAATAAGGAATATCTCAGAACAACAACTTAACTTTAGAACTAAAGCAACTAGAAAAAGAATAAGCCCCAAGCCAGCAGAAGGCAGGATATAAAAAAAGATTAGAGCAGAGCTAAATGAAATAAAGAATAGAAAACAATATAGAAAATCAGTGAAATCAGAACTTGATTCTTTGAAAGGGTCAACAAAATTGACAAACCCTAGATAGATGGACTAAGGAAAAAAAAAAGAAGACTGTAATTACTAAAATAAAAAATAAAAGCAGGGATATTACTACTGATTCTACAGAAATAAAAAGGATTATAAGAGAGTACTATGAACAACTGCACACCAACGAACTGAATGAACTGGATGAAATGGAAAATTTCTAGAAACACAAAACACACCAAGACTAAATTGTGAAGAAAAAGAAAATCTGAAGAGACCTGTAACTAGTAGGAGATTGAATAATAATAATTAAAAAAAACCCCTGACCAAGAAAAGCCCTGGACCTGACGGCTTCACTAGTGAATTCTACCAAACATTTAAAGAAGAGCTAACACCAATCCTTTTCAAACTTTTCCAAAAAGCTGAAGAGGAGAAAGCATGTCCTAGCTTTCTGTTTGAGGCCAGCATTACCCTGATACCAAAGCCAGACAAAGAAGCTACAAGAAAAGAAAACTGCAGAACAATATCTCCTATGAATATTGATGCAAAAATCCTCAAAAAAATACCAGCAAACTCAATTTAGTATCATATTAAAAGGATTATACACTATGATCAAGTGAGATTTATTCCTGGAATGCAAGAATGGATCAACATACAAAAATCTATCAGTGTAATATGCCAAATTAATAGAAAGAAGGAAAAAAAACACACGATCATGTCAATTGAATCAAAAAAATGCATTTAACGAAATTCAACACCCTTTCATGATAAAAACACTCAACAAACTAGAACAGAAAGAAACTACCTCAACAAAATGAAACCCCATATATGAAAAACCCACAGCAAACATTATGCTCAATAATAAAAAAGAGACGCCTTTCCTTTAAGAATATCAACTTTCAACACTTTTATTCAACACAGTACAGGAAGTTCTAGCCAGCATAATTCGGCAAGAAAAAGAAATAAAAGGCATCCAAGTTGGAAAGAAGTAGTAAAAAGATCTCTGTTTGTACATGATCTCATATGCAAAGAACCCTAAAGATTACACACACACACACACACACACACACACTATTAGAATTAATAAATGCAAAGTAGTAGGATACAAAGTCAACACACAAAAATCAACTGAATTTCTATGCACTAACAATGAACAATCCAAAAATGAAACTAAGAAAACAATTCCATTTACACTAGCATCAAAAAGAATGAAATACTTAGGAAGTAATTTAACAAAGGAAGTGAAAGACTTGTACAATAAAAACTACACAACATTGATGAAATAAATGAAAGCAGACATAAATGGAAACACATTTCACTTTCATGGATTGGAAGACTTAAAATTGCTACAATGTCAATACTACCCAAAGCAATCTACAGATTCAATACAATCCATATCAAAATCCCAAAGATGACTGGTGAACAAATAGGAAAACCTATCCTAAAGTTCGTATGAAATTTCAAGGGACCCTGAAAATCCAAAACAATCTTCAAAAAGAACAAAGCTGGAGGATTCACACTTTCTGCTTTTAAAACTACAATAATTAAACCATTGTGATGCTGGCATAAAGACAGACATGTAGGTCAGTGGAATAAAATAGAGAACTCAGAAATAAACTTTTACATATATGGTCAAATAATTTGACAAGGGTGCTAAGACCATTCAATGATGCAAGGACAGCCTTTTCAACAAATGGTGCTGGGAAAACTGAATATCCACATGCAAAAAAATGAAGTTGGAGCCTTACATACCATCATATAGAAAAATTAACTCAATATGGATCAAAGACCTTAATGTAAGAGCTAAAACTATGAAACTCTTAAAAGAAAATAAGGGGCAAAATCTTCATGATATTAGATTTATCAGTGATTTCTTGGACACAACACCAAAGGCATAGACAACAGAAGAAAAAATTGAAATATTGCACTGCATAAAAATTTGTTCATCTAAAGACATTATCAACAGATTAAAAAGGCAACCTACAGAACTGAAGAAAATATTTTTGAATAACATATCTGATAAGGGATTAACATCCAGAATATACAAAGAACTCCTAAAACTCAAAAACAAATAAGCAACCAGATTTTAAAATGAGCAAAGGACTTGAATAGACACTTCTCCAAAGAAGATAGGAAACTGGCGAATGAACACATGAAAAGATGCTCAACATCACTAATTATTAGGGAAATGCAAATCAAAATTACAAGATACCACCTCACACCCATTAGGATGGTTATTATCAAAAAAATTTTAAAAAGTGTTAGTGAGGATGTGGAAACTGGCACCTTGTGCACTGCTGGTGAAAATGTAAAATGGTTCTGTTACTATGAAAAACTATATGGTAGTTCCTCAATTAAAAATAGAATTGCTATATGATACAGCAATTCCACTTCTGAGTATATTCCCAAAAGAATCGAAAGCAGGAGATTGAAGAGATATCTGTATAACCATGTTCATAGCAGCCTTATTCACAATAGCTAAACATGGAAGCAATCCAAGTGTTCATCAACATATGAACGCATAAGCAAAATGTAGTGTATACGTACAATGGAACATTTTTCAACTTTAATAAGGGAGGAAATTCTGATATATGTTAAAACATGGATGAACCTTCAGAAGATTATGCTAAATCAAATAAGCCAGTCACAAATAAAATACTGTATGATTCCACTTATATGAGATACTTAGTCAAAATGATAGAAAGTAGAATGGTGATTTCTGGGAGCAACAGGGAAGCGGGGAATGGGAGTTACTGTTTAATGGGTATAGAAAAGAGTTCTGGAGATGGATGGTGGTGATGGTAGCATAAAATTATGAATGCATTTAATATCAATGATCTGTATACTTAAAAATGGTTCAGATGGTAAATTTTATATGTATTTTACCACTATTTTAAAAATTGGAAAAAAAGATTACATGAGAGGCAGGTCATTTATTTGCACAAGACTTTTAAGAAGCATATTAAGAAGTATTTTATAGACTAGAATATTTTCATTAAAAGGCAGTAAGTATACAACACTTCCAGTTACATGATTGATACTAATTGTATAGTGATTGCATAGTGATTTTTTTTTATGTTTTATGAAAACAAATGTTAGAACTTATATGCTTTTAAGTACAATACTTGTCCCAAAAGTTCCTTCTCCCTTTACTTACACACTCTAGATTTGCTTCTAATATGTAAAATCTAAATATGCTAGTTAAGATGGGAATGCTAATAAATTTGAGCAAATAAAAAATGTCACAACGTACTGAATTGGCTTTTAATTAACAAAAAGCCCTAGCTATTGGTAAGACAAATACATCATATTTTATATGCTCAACAATATCAGAAAATAATATGCTAATATATTATAGAATTGAAGAAATTAAATGAATGTGTACATTATGAACAACTCTGCTGCATAAAGTACTTACACAGAGTATTTAGAATTCTTTTTTTAGACCATAATTTCTTAAAGGATTTTAGTCTTCCATGAAAAGCCAGCCATGGGAAATCTGGGAGATTCTTACATTGAAGTGGTTCTCAGTTTTTTAATCTTACATTCCTTTACACTCAAAAATTAATGAGGAGCCCAGAGAGCTTTTAATTTATGTCTTTTATAAGTACTGATATTTGCTGTAATAGAAATAAAAACTGAGGCATTTTAAATGTGTATTTATTACTTTTAAAATAATAATAATAATCCCATTACACATAACACGCATACAAATTTTTACAAAGAAACTACTATTTTCCAAAACAAAGAAAATTTTACTGGGAAGAGGGGTATATTTTTACATTTTTATAAATCCTTGTAAAGTCTGCCTAATTTAAAAGGCTAGATTCTTTTTTAAACGGCTCTTGAACCTAATTTTTTGTGGCATGTTATTATGGTTGAAGTAATCAAAGAAAATCTGAACTCATAAAGATACGTATGTAGTTAGAGAAGGGAGGAGTATTTCATAGACTTTTCAGATAACTGTACATATTCTGCTTTGAAATGAGACCACCACTTGGCATATAATAGTTTCTTACAGATGGGTTGAAATGTGAATTCTAAACCATTCTGACCTTCTTGCACTTGGTTTCTGTGGTAGATACTGCGATGTATCTTACCCAGAGGGTAATGAACTTACCCGCCCTGGGAATACTGTCAGTACAAAACCCATGCACCCATGTTAAAAAAAAAAAGAAAGGCCCTCACCCTCCAGATACCATGCCCTCTCTCTTCTCCTTCACAACAAGCCTTAAGACTTGTATATACACAGGGTGGGCCTTCAAGACGGCGGGGGAGTAAAACGTGGAGATCACCTTCCTCCCCACAGATACATCAAAAATACATCTACAGGGCTTCCCTGGTGGCACAGTGGTTGAGAATCCACCTGCCAATGCAGGGGACACGGGTTTGAGCCCTGGTCCGGGAAGATCCCACACGCCACGGAGCAACTAAGCCCGTGTGCCACAACTACTGAGCCTGCGCGTCTGGAGCCTGTGCTCCGCAACAAGAGAGGCCGCGACAGTGAGAGGCCCGCGCACCGCGATGAAGAGTGGCCCCCACTCGCCGCAACTAGAGAAAGCCCTCGCACAGAAACGAAGACCCAACACAGCCAAAAATAAATAAATAAATTAATTAATTACAAAAAAATACATCTACATGTGGAACAACTCCTATAGAACAGCTACTGAATGCTGGCAGAAGACCTCAGACTTCCCAAAGGGCAAGAAACTCCCCACATACCTGGGTAGGGCAAAAGAAAAGAGAAAAAACAGAGACAAAAGAATAGGGATGGGACCTGCACCTCTGGAAGAGAGCTGTGAAGGAGGAAAAGTTTCCGCATACTAGGAAACCCCTTCACTGGAGGAGATAGGGGGATGGGCGGGGGGGAAGCTTCGGAGCCGTGGAGGAGAGCGCAGCCACAGGGGTGCAGAGGGCAAAGTGGAGAGATTCCTGCCCAGAGGATTGGTGCCGACTAGCACTCACCAGCCTGAGAGCCTTGTCTGCTCACCCACCGGGGCGGGTGGGGGCTGGAAGCTGAGGCTCAGGCTTCGGAGGTCAGACCCCAGGGAGAGGACTGGGGTTGGCTGCATGAACACAGACTGTAGGGGGCTAGTGCACCACAGCTAGCTGGGAGGGAGTCTGGAAAAAAGTCTGAACCTGCCTAAGAGGCAAGAGACCATTGTTTTAGGGTGCACGAGGAGAGGGGATTCAGAGCACCGCCTAAATGAGCTCCAGAGACGGGCACGAGCTGCGGCTATCAGCGCGGACCCCAGAGACGGGCATGAAACGCTAATGCAGCTGTTGCAGCCACCAAGAATCCTGTATGCAAGCACAGATCACTATCCACACCTCCACAGGAACCTGTGCAGCCTGCCACTGCCAGGGTCCCGTAAATCACGGACAAGTTCCCCGGGAGAACACACGGCACACCTCAGCCTGTTGCAATGTCATGCTGGCCTCTGCCACTGCAGGCTCGCCCTGCATTCCAATTATGACTACTGTACCCCTCCCTCCCCCCGGCCTGAATGAGCTAAGCTCCCTAATCAGCTGCTGCTTTTACCCCATCCTGTCTTGGCGAAGAACAGATGTCCTCAGGCGACCTACACGCAGAGGCAGGCCCAAATCCAAAACTGAACCCTAGGAGCTGTGCGAACAAAGAAGAGAAAGGGAAATTTCTCCATTCAGCATCAGGAGCAGTGGATTAAATCCCCACAATCAATTTGAGGAACACTGCATCTGTGGAATACCTGAATAGATAACGAATCAATGCAAAATTGAGGCAGTGGATGTTGAGAGCAACTGTAGACTTGAGGTTTGCTGTCTGTGACTGACTTGTTTCTGATTTTTATGTATATCTTAGTATAGTTTTAGCACTTGTTATCATTGGTGGATTTCTTTATTGGTTTGCTTGCTCTCTTTTTTTATTATTTTTTTATTTTAATAATATTTTATATGAATTATTTAATTAATTTATTTATTTGTTTGTTTTTCTTTCTTTTTTCTCTCTTTTCTTCTGAGCCGTGTGGCTGACAGGGTCTCGGTGCTCTGGCCTGGTGTCAGGCCTGAGCCTCAGAGGTGGGAGGGCCAACTCCAGACACTGGACCACCAGAGACCTCCCAGCCCCATGTAATATCAATCGGCAACAGCTATCCCAGAGATCTCCATCTAAATGCCTCCTGTAGGAACTTCTCTAGGCAGGAAACACAAGAGAAGGAAAAGACTGACAACAACAAACCCAAAATAATTCAGAAGATGGTAATAGAAACATACATATCGATAACTCCTTAAATGTAAAAGGATTAAATGCTCCAACCAAAAGACATAGACTGGCTGAATGGTTACAAAAACAAGACCAGTATATATGCGGTCTGCAAGAGACCCACTTCAGACCTAGGGACACATACGGACTGAAAGTGAGGGGATGGAAAAAGATATTCCATGCAAATGGAAATCAAAAGAAAGCTGGAGTAGCAATTCTCATATCAGACAAAAAAGACTTTAAAATAAAGACTATTACAAGAGACAAAGAAGGACACTACATAATGATCAAGGGATCAATCCAAGAAGAAGATATAACAACTGAAAATATTTATGCACCCAACATAGGAGCACCTCAAGATATAAGGCAAATGCTAACAGCCATAAAGGGAAATCAACAGCAACACAATAATAGTAGGGGACTTTAACACCCGACTTTCACCAATGGACAGGTCTTCCAAAATGAAAATAAATAAGAAAACAAAAGCTGTAAACAATATGTTAAACAAGCTGGATTTAATTGATATTTATAGGACATTCCATCCAAAAACAACAGAATACACTTTCTTCTCAAGTGCTCACGGAACATTCTCCAGGATAAATCATATCTTGGGTCACAAATCAAGCCTAGGTAAATTTAAGAAAATTGAAATCGTATCAAGTATCTTTTCTGACCACAACACTATGAGACTAGATAGCAATTACAGGAAAAAATCTGTTAGAAATACAAACACATGGAGGCTAAATAACCAAGACATCACTGAAGAAATCAAAGGGGAAATCAAAAAATAGCTAGAAACACATGACAATGAAAACACGATGACACAAAAGCTATGGGATGCAGCAAAAGCAGTTCTAAGAAGGAAGATTATAGCAATGCAATCCTACTTCAAGAAACAAGAAACATCTCAAATAAACAACCTAACCTTAAACCTAAAGCAATTAGAGAAAGAAGAACAAAAAACCCCAAAGGTAGCAGAAGGCAAGAAATCATAAAGATCACATCAGAAATAAATGAAAAAGAAATGAAGGAAAAGATAGCAAAGATCAATAAAACTAAATCTGGTTCATTGACAAGATAAAACAAAATTGATAAACCACTAGCCAGACTCATCAAGAAAAAAAGGGAGAAGACTCAAATCAATAGAATTAGAAACGAAAACGGAGAAGGAACAACTGACAATGTAGAAATACAAAGCATCATGAGGGATTACTACAAGCAACTATATGCCAATAAAATGGACAACCTGGAAGAAATGGACAGATTCTTAGAAATGCACAACCTGCCGAGACTGAACCAGGAAGAAATAGAAAATATGAACAGACCAATCACAAGCACTGAAATTGAAACTGTGATGAAAAATCTTCCAACAAACAAAAGTCCAGGACCAGATGGCTTCACAGGCTAATTCTATCAAACATTTAGAGAAGAGCTAACACCTATCCTTCTCAAACTCTTCCAAAATATAGCAGAGGGAGGAATACTCCCAAACTCATTCTACGAGGCCACCATCACCCTGATACCAAAACCAGACAAAGATGTCACAAAAGAAGAAAATTACAGGCCAAGATCACTGATGAACATAGATGCAAAAATCCTCAACAAAATACTAGCAAACAGAATCCAACAGCACATTAAAAGGATCATACACCTTGATTAAGTGGGATTTATCCCAGGAATACAAGGATTCTTCAATATACACAAATCAATCAATTAGATACATCATATTAACAATCTGAAAGATAAAACCAAATGATAATCTCAATAGATGCAGAAAAAGCTTTCGACGAAATTCAGCACCCATTTATGATAAAAACTCTCCAGAAAGTAGGCATAGAGGGAACTTATCTCAACATAATAAAGGCCATATATGACAAACCCACAGCCAACAACATTCTCAATGGTGAAAAACTGAAACCATTTCCACTAAGATCATGAACAAGACAAGGTTGCCCACTCTCACCACTACTATTCAACATAGTTTTGGAAATTTTAGCCACAGCAATCAGAGAAGAAAAAGAAATAAAAGGAATTCAAATTGGAAAAGAAGAAGTAAAACTGTCACTGTTTGCAGATGACATGATACTATATAGAGAGAATCCTAAAGATGCTACCAGAAAACTACTAGAGCTAATCAATGAATTGGTAAAGTAGCAGGATACAAAGTTAATACACAGAAATCTCTTGCATTCCTATACACTAAGGATGACAAATCTGAAAGAGAAATTAAGGAAACACTCTCATTTACCATTGCAACAAAAAGAATAAAATACCTAGGAATAAACGTAAGGAGACAAAAGACCTGTATGCAGAAAACTATAAGACACTGATGAAAGAAATTAAAGATGATACGAACAGATGGAGAAATATACCATGTTCTTGGATTGGAAGAATCAACATTGTGAAAATGACTCTACTACCCAAAGCAATCTACAGATTCAATGCAATCCCTATCAAACTAGCAATGGCATTTTTCACAGAATTAGAACAAAAAATTTCACTATTTGTTTGGAAACACAAAAGACCACGAATAGCCTAAGCAATCTTGAGAAAGAAAAACGGAGCTGGAGGAATCAATCAGGCTCCCTGACTTCAGACTATGCTACAAAGCTATAGTAATCAAGACAGTATGGTACTGGCACAAAAACAGAAAACTAGATCAATGAAACAGGATAGAAAGCCCAGAGATAAACCCACGCACATATGGTCACCTTATCTTTGATAAAGGAGGCAAGAATATACAATGGAGAAAAGACAGCCTCTTCAATAAGTGATGCTCAGAAAATTGGACAGCTACATGTAAAAGAATGAAATTAGAACACTCCCCAACACCATACACAAAAATAAACTCAAAATGGATTAAAGACCTAAATGTAAAGCCAGACACTATAAAACTCTTAGAGGAAAACATAGGAAGAACACTCTTTGACACAAATCACAGCAAGATCCTTTTTGACCCACCTCCTGGAGAAATGGAAATAAAAACACAAATAAACAAATGGGACCTAATGAAACTTAAAAGCTTTTGCACAGCAAAGGAAACCATAAACAAGACAAAAAGACAACCCTCAGAATGGGAGAAAATATTTGCAAACGAAGCAACTGACAAAGGATTAATCTCCAAAATTTACAAGCAGCTCATGCAGCTCAATAACAAAAAAACAAACAACCCAACCCAAAAAATGGGCAGAAGATCTAAATAGACATTTCTCCAAAGGAGATATACAGATTGCCAACAACTACATGAAAGGATGCTCAACATCACTAATAAATAGAGAAATGCAAATCAAAACTACAATAAGGTATCACCTCACACCAGTCAGAATGGCCATCATCAAAAAAATCTACAAACAATAAATGTGGAGAGGGTGTGGAGAAAAGGGAACCCTCCTGCACTGTTGGTGGGAATGTAAATTGATACAGCCAATATGGAGAAAAGTATGGAAGTTCCTTAAAAAACTAAAAATAGAACTACTATACGACCCAGCATTCCCATTACTGGGCATATACGCTGAGAAAACCATAATTCAAAAAGAGCCATGTACCACAATGTTCACTGAAGCTGTATTTACAATAGCCAGGACATGGAAGCAACCTAAGTGTCCATCGACAGGTGAATGGATAAAGAAGATGTGGCACATATATACAACGGAATATTACTCAGCCATGAAAAGAAACGAAATTCAGTTATTTGTAGTGAGGTGGATGGACCTAGAGACTGTCATACAGAGTGAAGTAAGTCAGAAAGAGAAAAACAAATACCATATGCTAACACATATATATGGAATCTTAAAAAAAAAGAAATGGTTCTGATGAACCTAGGGGCAGGACAGGAATAAAGACGCAGATGTAGAGAATGGACCTGAGGACTCGGGGAGGGGGAATGGTAAGCTGGGACGAAGTGAGAGAGTAACATTGACATATATACACTACCAAATGTAAAATAGATAGCTAGTGGGAAGCAGCCGCATAGCACAGGGAGATCAGCTCGGTGCTTTGTGACCATCTAGAGGGTTGGAATAGGGAGGGTGGGAGGGAGATGCAAGAGGGAGGGGATATGGGGATATACATATGCATATAGCTGATTCACTTTGTTATACAGCTGAAACTGACACAACACTGCAAAGCAATTATACTCCAATAAAGATGTTAAAAAAAAAAAAGACTTGTATATACACTTCACCTCCAAGCCCTCTCCTCCCACTCTCTCTTAATCCCACCCCAATCAACTGTACCACTCCACCAAAACCATGCTTAGCCAAATCACTAATACTTCCACATTGCTAAAGTAAACGATCAGTTCTTCATCCTCATCTCACTTGATTCACCAGCAGCGTCTGACACGGCTGTTCACTCCATCCCACAGGTTTTCTGCCCTTGGCTCCCAGCACACTCTCTCAGTTATCTTCCTAGCTCACTGAACACTTCCCTTCTGTTTCTCTTGCTAGATCCTTTTCCCCAAACTCCTATGCTGAAATTCTCCAGGGCGCCTAGTCCTTGAACCTCTGTCTACACTTACTCACATAGTCTCGTGGCTCTAAATGCTGTCTGTATGCTCATGATTTCAAATTCATTTCTTCAGCCCTAAGCATACTCTGGATTTCAGACTCAAATATCCAACTGCCTATCTGACCCTATATTTTTATGTCTAATAAACACCTCAAACTTAATATGCCCATAACTGAACTCCCGATATCCACTGCCCCCCAAAAATTGTGCTCTACGCATATTCCTCTCATCTTCAAAATTCTCCCTATTTCTAAAATTAGGATTAAATAGATGCTTTCAAGTTAAAAATTCCTGTTAAAATAGGCCCAGCACATCTGCTGCTATAAAGTAATTATATGTCCATTAAGTTTGCTATGAAGGAATTACATGTTCACTAAGTCATGAAGTACTTGTGTGCATAAATTCAAACACGGTGAAATGGGAATCCTCAACATCAGTTTAAGCCACCCTTCTAAATTTATGGAAACTATTCTGTTTCCAGTTTTTTTAATTATCTGGTAGTAGATATCAGGTTCTTCTTGGGCAAAGCTAATTTAACCTATGTTAAATAAATATATCCCAGGATTTAAATCTTATTTGATAATTAAATGTAATAGAACCGCAACTGCATCTATCAAAAAGAGAGGAAAATATTATGAAATTAATTTCAGCACTTGACTTTAAAAGTGAATAGGTTGTACACAAATTTAATTTCATTAACAAATATGCATTTCCAAAATTTGGTTGCAGTAGAACATCTACCATAATTAGAATGAGGTGAACCTGCCTGTGTATTTTTTTTTTTTTTTGCTAAAAAAATAAGGAAAGAATAAATATATTTTAAATGACGATAAATTACAAAAGGTAATACTCTCCAACTTTTCATCCAACACTGTTGGGCTGGCAGACCAGACGGCCTAACCATACATCGAATCACTTGATTTAGTTAGAACTGCTTTGACTAGCATGTAGTAAATATATGAGTGAACAAATGAATGAGTGGATCACAAATACAATAATCACGTGACTGTATAAATTGATAGCTAACCTAAGCTACACCCCCTGCAGATGTTGCGACGAGTACTTATTGAATCCCACCGTGCTGGGGTGGAAGTCAGGAAGTAACAGCCTAGTATTTTTGTATGTGAAACTGAGTCTACCTGTGTGCTGTTACCAAGAAATAAGAGTATAATTACAGTGTGATTACAATAATATTGAAATTAAGTTAATTCTCGAACTTCTCCAGAAATAAGTTACAGAGTTAACAACCAAATGATGGTATCCCTATTAGGTTTTCTTTTTAAAATATACTCCCAACAGCATCACAGACGTATAAGTTCAGTCAAATTAACTTTTTACAACTCAATTTACTATCTCAGGAAGCATGAAAGCATAGTAAGAATCAGAAGGTAAATATAGGATCATTCTAATGTTACAAACAGTCCAGAGAAACAGCAGAATTACAGCAAACTGTCTGAATACTGCAATTTTAATTATATTTTCTGACCGTAATTACCTATAACCACCATACTGCTTCCCTATTCTAACCCTGATATTCAAAAATATAAAACTCCTAAACTGTCCAATTAATGATTGCTTTATTGAGTTACATTATTCCCAAAGATCTACACACATCAAAAACAGGCTGTCCCTCACCCGTTTTTATTGATCCAGATCAAAGAACCTTCTACTACCACATCACACATGAAACCTTACTTGCTGGCACTATTTCTGATGACAGTATAAAAGCACTTAGTAGTCTGACACCACTTTGCATGCTAAGAATGCAAGAACAAATTATAAGCAACTTTTACATTTCCAAAAGTAATTTTTCATTAACGAATGGAAAAGTGAGGTTAACATGAGACCTATGAGAGCTTCTGGGGCTTTAGAATAAATTGGTCACACGCTTCCCCTCTATCATGTATCCAAATTAAATCATTAAAGGAAAACAGCAATATTTAAAATAATCATAAATATCATATTTCACTTTGAATTACATATATAATTATTCCCTTTACCACGTTCGACAACTACAAGGACATAGTAGAATAAAATAACAGCTACTTTTAGACAGTGTGTCCTTGGGCACTTGTACAAGTGACTCATTTTCTGTGGTAAGCAATATATAAATTACTCTAAAGATTCCAGTTCAAAGTAATATAAAAAGCTGTATTTTTAATATAATGAGCTAAGAAAATAACCTTATATCACTATCTTACCATGAATCAAAACTAATTTCATTGTATACATTAGAGTGCTTGTGAATTATTCATTCACTTATTCAATCTTTTATTCATTAAGTGAGCATTTAATATTGCCCATTATGTCAAACACTGCATAAGAGATTAGAGGCTTAGCCAATCCTGGAAAGCTCTGCCACCAAATGATTCCTTCTTACAATTAGAAACCTAGTAAATAAAATAAATCTCTAAGAAATCGAAGCTAAGTAGGATAAGTATGAAACAGATGATACTTTTTACACATCTAAACACATCTTATGATGTCTTAAATGGATTCAGAAGACTCAAAGATCCTTATCCAAGAGATAAGATTAAAATCTTGTCAAAAAGACCAAAACATAAGTCAACACATAAAAATACTCCAATAAAAGCAACATGACCCAGCATTTCCCATGAAACTGCTCTTCTAGGGAGTTATTTAAAATTGGATTAATATTATTCACAATTCCTCAAAAGTGGAAATAACTAAAGTTAATACAGTATTATGTTAATTTTCTGGATTTGTGTAATGTTCGTAGATTTTTCAGCTTTTAAAAATTCTTAATTTAAGGTCATTTATTTTCCCAATCCAAAGAAATATTCACCTTTGGATGAACCTAGAGATTATCACAGTAAGTGAAGTAAGTCAGACAAAGAAAAATATCATATGAATATGTGGAATCTAATTTTTTTTTAAAAGGTTTTTTTTTTAAATTATTAGCACCTTTAATTATTATTTATTTTATTTTATTTTGGCTGTGTTGGGTCTTCGTTTCTGTGCGAGGGCTTCCTCCAGTTGCGGCAAGCGGGGGCCACTCTTCATCGCAGTGCGCGGGCCTCTCACTATCGTGGCCTCTCTTGTTGCGGAGCACAGGCTCCAGACGCGCAGGCTCAGTAGTTGTGGCTCACGGGGCTAGTTGCTCCGCGACATGTGGGATCTTCCCAGACCAGGGCTCGAACCCGTGTCCCCTGCGTTAGCAGGCAGACTCTCAACCACTGCACCACCAGGGAAGCCCCTGGAATCTAATTTTTTTTTAAATGATACAAATAAACTTATTTACAAAACAGAAACAGATTTACAGATGTCAGAAACAAACTAATGGTTACCAAAGGGGAAACATGGAATGGGGAGGGATAAATCAGGAGTTTGGGATTAACATATACACATTACTATATTTAAAGTAGATAACCAACAAGGACCTACTGTATAGCATAGGGAATTCTACTCAACATTCTGTGATAACCTATATGAGAAAAGAATCTAAATAAGAATGAATATATGTATATGCATAACTGAATCACTTTGATGTACACCTGAAACTAACACCACATTGTAAATCAACTATACTCCAATAAAATTAAAATTAAAAAAAGAAAAGAAATACTCGCTTTTATAGCAAATTTTCTTCAAGAGGGTCTCTCTCTCGAGCCTCACAAACCATGGACTTACTCCTATGCACAGTATCCCAGAGCCAGGAGAGCAAGCCAGGGTGCCATGGGAAGCAATTGGCCCATCTAAATCAACCTGGGGGTGTCCCCCAAAGACTTCCTAAATGATGTGATAGTTGATTGGATTTTTTTTTAATTTTTAAGTAAAAAATTTTTGATAAAATACACAACATAAAATTTACCATTTTAACCACTTCTAAGCATGCAGTTCAGTGGTGTTTACTATATTTACATTATTGTGCAATCAATCTCCAGAACTTTTTCATCTTGCAAAACTGAAACTCTGGACCCATTAAACACCGATTCCCCATTCCTCCCTCCCCAAGCCCCTGGCAACCACCGTTCTACTTTCTGTCTCTAAGAATTTGTCTACTGTGGGTGCCTCGTATTAGCAGAAACACACAGTATTTGTCCTTCTGTGATGGGATCATGTCCTCAAAGTTCATCCATGTTGTAGCATGGGTCAGAATTCCCTTCCTTTTTAAGGCTCAATGATATTCCACTGTATGGATAGACCACATTTTGCTTATCCAGTCATCCATCAATGGACACTAGGGCTGCTTCCACCATTGGCCATTGCAAATCATGTTATGATGCACATAGGTGTATAAATATATCTCCCAGGCCCTGCTTTCTTTTTTTTTTTTTAATATATTTATGTATTTATTTATGGCTGCATTGCTGCACGCAGGCTTTCTCTAGTCTCAGTGAGCGGGGGCTACTCTTCTTTGCTTTGCGTGGGCTTCTCACTGCTGTGGCTTCTCTAGTTGCGGAGCACGGGCTCTACGTGCGTGAACTTCAGTAGTTGTGACACGCAGGCTTCAGTAGTTGTGGCACGCAGGCTTCAGTAGTTGGGGCTCGCAGGCTCAGTAGTTGTGGCGCACGGGCTCAGTTGCTCCGTGGCAGGTGGGATCTTCCCAGACCGGGGATTGAACCCATGTCCCCTGCACTGGCAGGTGGATTCTTAACCACTGTGCCACCAGGGAAGCCCCAGGCCCTACTTTCAATACTTGTGTTCATATCCCAGCTCTGATGCTTTACAGATCTATTTCAGTTTCCTCATCTGTAAGTTGGGGATGGTGATAATATCCTTCTCATAATATTGTTGTGAGGATTAGCTGAATTAATATATGTAAAGCACTTAAAATGGTAGTTGGCAAGTAAGTACCACATTATTATTTGCCATTATCATTTGAAAAATTCATTTATTACACAATTTATAACTTTACTGAGATCTCTGCTTGTTTTTACTATTTGAGTAAGTTAATATATATATTTTTTTACCCATAGGAGCATCTCCTATACCTGCTTTTTCCTGTTAGAGTACTGTTATTGTTGTTTTTCCTTAATAGCATAAAAACTAGTTTTTAAAATTTTCTTTTTACAAAACAGTATGGGAATTTTCTGTAATCTTATGGGTTTCACTATATTCACTTATTCATTCTTTCTATAAATGTTTACTAGCCAGGCATTAATTTCATTTCATAAAGCTTTGATTGATTTATATTAGTAATCCCCAGTTTTACTGAAACTTTGCATGTCCATATTTAACTTAAGTGTATTCCTTCCTTCAATGAATATTTAGAGCAAGAATTCTGCATAACAGGATACTGCTCTAAGAAATGGATTTGCAATTCTTAAAACAAAAATAATTTAAATATATGCTACATGTTACATTTTTAAATGTGTATGGGGAATGCATAAGTCTTTTTATGTGAAAAAGTATCAGAAAAAATATTTTGCTTCTAAAGTCACTTCTAATTTCCTCCTTAGAATATCAAACACAAAAAAAGAACTGAAGTCACATATCTTAGAAATTGCCAATAAATTAACACATTTTAAGTTTCCATTCTTTGTATTATACTTTCATATAAAAAATTTATGAAGAAAGTTCTAATAGGACTTAGTCTAGAACTTAATTTTCTTAACCCCACAGTAAAAGAATGTATAGAAAACTGAATAGGCACCACAGTATAAGGACAATTACAAGCCAAACTGAAATCTGAGTGCCTCCATTGATGTCTAAAAAAAAATTTCAAGGCTGTGAGAAATATTATGAATAAGTCCATCTCAAATAAATCTCATACATATATAATTAGGAAAATAAATATGCTTGTTTATATATATTTTAGGTAAACTCTTTAAGTGAAAAACATCACATAAATTCCAAAATAAGGAGTTTCAACTCTGATTAATCTAAGGACCCTTGACTTTTAAAATCCTTAGTCTGAGATTAATTTCTAAAACATCCCTAGTGTTAATGGTTCATTTGTTGATTACAAGTTCTTCATGTTTATAAAATTATTCCAAGATAAATCATTCCTTTCATCATTTTTATCATTTCCTGTTCAATTGTTTTGGAAGTTTGAGGACCATTCTTGTTTTGTTGTGTCTCTTCTCAATGTTCTGTGCTTTATGAGTCATTCTTGATAACGTTTCGTGATTTATACAGATTAAAGAAATGAGCGCTTTCTCTCTTCCTGAATCTTGTTCACTCAATGTTCACTTTTCCCCAAATACAGTTAATGTTTCACCATTAGGTTTTAAATTGTGCTAAAACCAACATGAACATTTATTTACTCCACTTGAAAATATTAGTCATACAGGTTCTATAAAAAGTTCCCAGCAAAACTTTATTCCTTGATATTTCATAAACGTTAGAGATACACACTTTTGGCTTCCATTTCAAAATACTGAGCTACTGCATTAAGATATCTGCAAGTAAGTTATCAACTGATACTGACACAACAAACCATCGAACAAATGTGCTGATGAGCTCTGGGAAGATGACAACTGACCAGAGACGGAAACTTCACTGCATTGATTTTTTTTTTCATACCAAACAAGATATAGATTGTGAAAATCCATTCAAAATATGTCTTATCAGACCTCCTTCAAACCTTTCGATACCTTCATGTTACTCTCAAGATAAAATCCAAAGCCCTTAAATATGACCTGAACAGTCTGGTAGGATCGTTCTCTGCTCCCATCCGCATCCTCCTCTTCCACGATTCTCCAACAAAACCCCTTCCACCTTTGGAGTCCTCAAACTCGTTCTCCCTCTCCTCTAATAGAATTGCAAATTCGGGACTTCCCTGGTGGCACAGTGGTTAAGAATCCGCCTGTCAATGCAGGGGACACGGGTTCGAGCCCTGGTCCGGGAAGATTCCCACATGCCGCGGAGCAACTAAGCCCCTGTGCCGCAACTACTAAGCCTGTGCTCTAGAGACCGTGAGCCACAACTACTGAAGCCCACGTGCCACAACTACTGAAGTCCACGTGCCTAGAGCCCGTGCTCCGCAACAAGAGAAGCCACCGCAATGAGAAGCCCGCGCACTGCAACGAAGAGTAGCCCCCGCTCGCTGCAACTAGAGAAAGCCCGCGTGCAGCAACGAAGACCCAGTGCAGCCAAAAAAAAAAAAAAAAAAAAAAAGCAAATTCATCCTTCAGGCCTGAGCTTAAACACCAATCTTCCTTTTTAGCACCTTTTTAAAAGATTTTTTTTCTAGTTTTACCGAGATATAATTGACATACAGCACTATACAAGTTCAGGGTATACAACATAAAGATTTGACTTACATATATTGTGAAACGGTTACCACAGTAAGTTTAGTTTATATCCATCATCTTATATAGATACAAATTTAAAAAAAGAAAAAAAGAAAAAAAATTTTTTCCTTGTGATGAGAACTCTTACGGTCTACTCTCTTAACAGCTGGTGTATCACATACCCGGGTTAACTATAGTCATCATGTTTTACATTACATTCCTAGTATTAATTATCTTATAATTGGAAATGTGTGCCTTTTAACCACCTTCATCCAAATTTCCCCTCCCATCACCCCACCCCCGACCTCTAGTAACCACAAATCTGGTCTCCTTTTCAGTTTTTTTTTTTTTTTTTGATTCAACATTAAAAACAAGTGAGATCTTACAGCATTTGTCTTTCTCTGACTTAGCAAAATGCCCTCAAAGTCCATCCATGTTGTCACAAGTGGCAGGATTTCCCCTTTTTTTAAATAACTGAATAATATTCCATTGTATATATATACCACAACTTCTTTATTTGTTCATCAGTGGACACTTAGGTTGCTTCCATGTCTTGGCTATTGTAAATAACGCTGCAGGAAAACATTGGGGTGCAGGTATCTCTTTGACAGAGTGTTTTCATTTACTTCAGATATATTCCCAGGAGTGCAATTGCTGGATCCTATGATAATAGTATTTTTATTTTTTTAAGGAACTCCATACTGTTTTCCACAGTGACTGCACCAGTTTAGACTCCTACCAACAGTGCACTAGGATACCCTTTTCTCCACATCCTTGCCAGCATTTGTTAGCTCTTGGCCTTTTTTTTTTTTCAGCCGCACCATGTGGCATGCAGGATCTTAGTTCCCTGGCCAGGGATCGAACCCATGCCCCTGCAGTGGAAGCATGGAGTCTTAATCACTGGACCACCAGGGAAGTCCCAAAGCTCTTGTCTTTTTGATGATGGCCATTCTAACAGGTTCACGTGAAGTGGTTTTGATTTGCATTTCCCTAATGATTCCAGAAGTTGAACATCTTTTCATGTACCTGTTGGCTATTCCCATATCTCTTTTGGAAAAATGTCTATTCAGGTCCTTTGCCCATTTTTAAATTGGATTATTTTTTTTTCTTTTACTGTTGTTGCTATTGAATTGAATGAGTTCCTTACTTATTTTGATGTATTAATTTCTTATCATATTGTTTGCAAATTTTTTCCCCATTCTATAGGATGGCTTTTCATTTTATTCATTGTTTCTTTTGTTGTGCAGAAGCTTTTAGCTCGATATAGTCTCACTTGCTTAGTTTTGTTTTTGTTGCTTGTGTTTGGAGATGTCATATCTAAAACATCATTGCCAACACCAATGTCAAGGAGCTATTTTTCCTTTGTTTTTGTCTAGGAGTTTCATGGTTTCAGGTCTTACATTTAAGTCTTTGATCCGTTTTATGTTAATCTTCGTGAATGGTATAAGATAGGGATTTAAGTTTCATTCTTTTACATGTGAAAATTCAATCTTCCCAGCACCATTTACTGAAGACTGTCTTTTCTCCTTTTAGTATTCTTGGCTCCATGGTCAAATATTAGTTGACGTATGTTTGGGTGTATTTCTGGGCTCTTGATTCTATTCCATTGATCTATTTGTCTTTTTTCATATAGTGCCATACTGCTTTAAGTACTATACCTTGAAATCAGAAAGTGTGATACCTACCACTTTGTTCTTTCTCAGTATTCTTTGGCTATTTAGGGTCTTTTATGGTTTCATGTAAATTTTAGGATTTTTTTTTCTACTTCTATAAAAAATTGCCGCTGGAATCTTGACAGGGATTGCGTTAAATCTACAGATGGTTTTGGGTAGTATGGACATTTTAACAATATTAATTCTTCCAATCCATGAACGCAATATACCTTTCAATTTATTTGTGTCTTCTTCGATTTCTTTCATGAGTGTCTTGTAGTTTTCAGAGTAGAGGTATTTCACTTCCTTGGTGAAATTTATTCCTAAGAATTCTATTGTTTTTGATGCTATTGTAAATGAGATTGTTTTATTTCTTTTTCAAATAATACATTGTTAGTGTATAGAAACACTACTGATTTTTGTATTCTTCAATTTTCCTGAATTAGCTGATTAGATCTAACAACTTTTTGGCAGTGTCTTTAGTATTTTCTATATATAAAATCATGTAATCTGCAAAAAGAGACCCTTTTACATTCTCCTTTCCAATTCTGATGCTTTTTATGTCTTTTTCTTGCCTTATTGTTCTGTCCAGGACTTCCAGTACCATGTTGAATAGAAGTGGTGAGAGTGGGCAAGCTTGTCTTGTTCCTGACCTTCAGGAAAAAGGTTTCAACCTTAACAGTTTGTAAACTGATTTAGGATGAGGAGATTGAGTGAAAGTGGTCAAAAGGTACAAACTTCAAGTTATGTGATAAGTAAATACTGAGGATTCAACGTACAGCATGATGACTAGAGTTACCACGGCTGCATGGTATTTGAAAGCTGCTAAGAGAATAGATCCTAAAAGTTCTCATCACAAGGAAAAAACTTATATAACTGATTTAAATAACTATGGTCAAATTACGTAATATTTTTTGCCCCCTTTAGACAGCAAATTCCATTACAACTGAATTCATGTCTGACGCTTATTAGCAAATGCTAAACATATAGAAGATATTTGGTAAATTTGAGTAAAATAATTTGTAAACCCAAAATGATGACTCCGGGAAAAAACTGAGCTGTGTGCTTTGCTAGACCCCATTTCAGCCACCAACTTCCTACGTGATAATCTATGTCACTGAAGATAACATATGGGGGAGGGGGAGGAAAAGCCAATAATAAAGGGATTAGTAAATATAGAATAAATGTTTATTATCCCTTGCAACAGAAAAGTAGCCAAACAAGCAGAGAATAATTGGTTTAAACTGAATTAGAAGTACTGAAATTTGGGGCAAAACCCTCCATATAAGAAAAACTCTAAAAACTTTCTTTTAATATTTCTTCTAATTATTTCTTATTATAACAGCAACACATATAAGGATATAAACACACCTATAAATCCCCAAAATCCAAAAACAACCACAATGACATATATTTTACTAGCTCTTTGTCTATGCATTTATATGTGATTATTATCTTGCAAAAAGGTGATAATGTAAGTAGCTCTGCAACTCACCATACTTTAGCAAAGCTATCAATTAAACACCTACTTTGGATTTTTACATTGTTTCTGCTTTTCCTATTACAGTCAATGCAGAACATGAATAAATAGTTAAAATAAAATGAAAGTAGAAAGACAAAAATTTTAACAGCAACTTCTCCCATTCTTAAAATAAGAAAAAATAGTTTCAAGATGTAAAATCTATACCAAATGACTCCACAGCATATCAAAACTGCCGGCACTACAAAAGCAAACAAACAAACAAAAATCCAGAAACTTTTTTAAAAAGAAGAGTGACTGAACATATTCTCTTTAACCAAACTCCTATTTGAGCTGTTATAGCCAACTTGCTTTCGACCACCCTACTGCTTTCTGTCAGCTTGCTTCTACCCAGAATTTTGTGACAAATCCTCCCTCTTCAGCCTCTCCCAGAAGGAAATCACAGCAAGTCCTGCAGCCCTGCCTTTTCTCCTGTAGCTCCCCCCAGCTCCTCCACAGGCCCCCACCCCAGTGCCCAAGGCTGTGGTTCTCAAGTGTTAGCTTGCATCAGAATTACCGGCAGCCGGGGGCCAGGCCAGGGCCGGGGCTGGGGCCCACGCGGTGGGCGCTTGTTACAACACAGATTGCTGGTCCAACCACAGGACTTTCTGATTCAGGAGGTCTGGGCTAAGACCCAACCTATGGCATTCCTAACTAGTTCCCAAGTGATGTTGGCGGTGATCTGGGGAACCAGTTGCCTAAATCAAAAACCAATTCCTACAAAAAGCCTTCTCAATTTTCATACCTCTTAATGACCCCAATTCTCACAAGTGTTGTCTTGATAAACTATACCACACAATTTAACACTTGCTTATACACCCTCAGTTGCTGTACTTTCATAGTTTCATATCTTCTTTCCACACCACAAGATTATGAGTTCCTTAAGGGCAGTAAACACGAGAAATAGTGTTCCTGTGACTTACAAAGAGCCCAGGACAGGGCAGATGGACAGGCACACATGCTCAATATAAAACATAGGCTCTGTCTGACTATCCAAAAGCAAACAATGTGGATTTTAAAATCTCAAGCAAATCTAATTCTCCTAAAAATTTCTATTTGCTAGACCTTATGCTAGATGTTTTCAAATATACACAGTCAACAAATACTGAAATAAATCTTATTCTTAGCTTATGTGTTTATTATCTGTCTTCCTCTATCAGAAAGTGACCTTGAGGGAATCAAATTTATATTCCTTGTTGTCCAACTATACTCCCATAGTAGGTACTACACAGATCTTTGTCAACTGGCATGCTGAATAAGTAGCTAGAGAAATGAGTAGTACCTGGTCACATTCCAGCTACAACTCACCACTCAAATGAATGTTTCTAGAAATGATTATTCAACCTTTGGTCAAATAATCCAGATCAATGTTAAATCTTCAGGAAGCTTTTAAGGGGTAGATTAAAACAAAGACACACACACACACACACGCACACACACACATGCAGACACAGAAATGGTTATTTCACTTATCTTTCACAGGCTTTTTATTTTATTTTTAAAAATCTGCGTTACATGAAACAAAATTTTAAATGCCGAAAAAAATTATATTAAATAGATGCAATGATTTCTATTACACATCTTTTTCTATAATATGTGCAATTAACAAATACAATATTTATAAAAAGAAACACCAACAAAAACAAAGTATTTTCAAAACTCCGTTAGCTCATAACATTTTCATTAGTTAGAATGCCTTGCAAACAAAATTTTCATTTAGGAAATGTAGTAACAATGTTGAATGAAAAAATAATAGCTACCACCGATAGGAACTTTACAGATAATATAAAAACTGCTTCAGAGATCAATCTAGTCTATAACAAAGCTATTAAATTTCTTTGAATTAGTTTCATAATCACTAACAATATTTGTGATGATCTGACTTAATCTTTTGAAATTATCAAAATCCCAATCAACTTGATTGGATTGCTAAGGAGCCCAAACACTCTCAAAAAGAATATATTAAAGATACACCTTTAACAGTAATATGTACAATTAACAGAATTAACGAAATACATCAAGTAACTCTTTACAAATGAATTAATATCAACTTTATCCCCCTTCTGGTTACCAGATGGTGAATTCAGGTTTACTTATAATTTAGATTAAGGCATGCAACACTCAACACATTTTCTGTTTTCCATTATGAAAAAGAATATGAAAGTTCTATGTGAAAATGTAATTTCAACATTTGAGACAACGTAATTTCAAGGAAAAGAGAGAAAGTGCCCAAAATGAAGTTCCAAGTAAACTATTTCAATTATGTGCTTTTTCTTATTCATGGTATGTCCTAATAGTTAACACATCACTGACTAGTGTCTTAGTAACTGAAGTCTTCTCACATTGTGTGCTTTGGCAAATTCATGCTTTGTTAACTTAATATCCTGCTACATTATATACACTAGCATAGAAACAGTATGTTATATACCAAGTAGGGCAAGTGCTACTTAATCCACATTTTAGGTTGTATATAATAGGTTTGGGGGGCATTAAATTAAATCCCACTAATTCTAAGTATGAAATATCTAACGGTTTTATTTGAATGAAAATTAAATCCCATCTCTAGAATCATGGAGAGGTGAAAAAATGTAACTATACTCTTTGTGTAAAAAAAGAAACCATTCTTGTAAACATTAAAGGCAGCTGACAGCACTAACATTTTCATTGTTAATTACTTGACATTTACAGGTACACACGATAGACTGGGCAATGCTTTTTCCATGCCACTCACACAAGTTTAGTGCTAACCCTTGCCTTTAAACAGTCTGCAGGGGCCATGCTACAGAATTTCACTGAATATAAAGCAGATGTAATGAGACACATTCTTGTGATAAACGCTGGACCCTTAGTGACCCTTTAGCTTCCCTTGCACATTTCCAACATCTGCCAAACGAACATGAGCTTACTTAACCTTCATTAATTCAACCAGATGTAAAGGGTCAATATATGCGAGCTGTCTTGAAAATTACAACTGCTCTATGGTCACACGATATTAGTCCATTATAAATATTACCATAGTTTAAATAAAATGTCATGCGTTCTCTATTTTTTAAGCATTTTGCCTTCTGAGCACCAAGCAAACAGTAGGTGCTGAATAAAACGCTAAATGATTGAAGAAAAACTAGCTTTTTGGATAGCACAGTCATCATTAAGAAACACGTGCAAGCAGTATGAAAGCTGACCATTTTAAAGGCAAATATAACTTTGTAATTTAAATAACCACCCCTTTATTCATTTGTTTAAAAATTTGAATTTTCATATAGGATCTTTCTGTAAGCAGAATATGCCTTGACACGATTTTCTGTCCCCATAATATAGATCATTTCCATACAAGGCTGGTTTATTGGTGTTTAAAAAAATAAATAAAATAAATATTTATTGAGTGTTTATAGTGTACAAAGTGTTGTGCAAATTATTTATTCCAGCACAGTTTTCCTTACTTCATTTTCTTTTACTATATTGACACAAAATGAAATAACTTGGATAGGTTTTTCTCATTTTCAACAAAATATTCTCCAAGACCTTCTAGCTATCACACTTTCTGCTCCTGGGTCCACACATGGAAATAGAAACACTCCTTAAAAATCTCCTGACAAAAATTTTCTTCCTCAAGACATTTTCAATGAAGGGATAATAATGGGGGGGGGGTGAGGGAAAAGAAAGGAGATGGTTCAGAGAACCACTACTTTAATCCGTGACAATATAAATGAAATAAAGATATTTAACTGGCTTTCTACATCTCAAAGAAGACTGGGCAATGCTTTTTCCATGCTACTCACACAAGTTTAGTGCTAAACCTTGCCTTTAAACAGTCTGCAGGGGCCACGCTACAGAATCTCACTGGATATAAAGCAGATGTATGAGATACATTCTTGTGATAAATTCCTTGGAAGAGGAGGTAAAAAGCGTCTTACTGGAC
The DNA here is from genome assembly GCF_028021215.1 of Eschrichtius robustus. Classification (NCBI taxonomy): domain Eukaryota; kingdom Metazoa; phylum Chordata; class Mammalia; order Artiodactyla; family Eschrichtiidae; genus Eschrichtius; species Eschrichtius robustus. The sequence goes on along the minus strand of NC_090832.1, from coordinate 3,565,604 downwards.
TGCAGCAGTAGAATTAAAGGTTCCTTTTAATGCCCTTCCACTGCAAACTGCTTGCATCCTTGTTTACTGCTGATGCATTCTGTGCTGTGGTTACTTCTATGCCTTTCCCCACCACTAGACGGTGAGCCCCGAGTGGACGATTCATTCACATTCTCGGTGGCATCAACAGTCTCTAGCCCGGCACAGGGTCACTGTCAAAATCATCTCCTTATAAGGACAAGTTTTTCTTCCAGCATAACTGAGTATTGTTTCAGTTACACATTGCTATTCTTAATAATCATTTAACTCTTGAGTATATGTATTAAGAGGTTTAAAGTATTATTTGGTTAACTAATATAGAAAACAGATTCGGGAGATGTGGAATGACATTCAAATATTTATAAAACTTTAAAAGTTAACTATCACTGTAACACTAAAACAGCATGCAATTCTTTTCATTTTCTAAGACCTACGCTCAATTTCATATCTCAGAGACATCATATATATTTTTAACTTTTCATTTTATATGGGAGTGTAGTTGATTAACAATGTTGGCAGCATATATGTTTGCATTATATTACTGTCCACCATTATACAGCAGGTTGCCTTAAGTACAACTCAGTTACACTTCTGAAAGTTTCAGACATCTCGAACTGTTTGGAAATGTGTAAGGTTTGTAATAGATGAAATATGCCATGTCAAGCTTTGTTCTTACTATTAATGCCATGATCCTTTTGAAAAGAATATGCCTGTCTCTGATTTAGGTATATTTCTTTCTCTCTCTCTCTCTCTCTCTCTCCCTTTTTCCCTCCCTCTCAATCCACACATACATGCATACACGTTCACACACACCCATGGACATTTTAAAAACAATTTTGTGTTTCAATACCAAAAACTCTTTTTTAAAAAATATCCACCTCTTTTTTATTATAAAAATTATGTAAGAAAATTATAGAAACTTTCATGTGTAGAGTGAGGAAAATCAGCTCCAGGCAGCACACTATTAGCATAGGTCTAACAGCATAATATTTTAGTAATGGTCATTTTTGAACTTTAAATGTAGCATTTTTTTACACAAGAAAAATTTCCAGAAAAATAGTATATATTTTGGTTTTTTTAATATAAAAGTTCTCCATAGAGTTAGAATCATATATAAATTTTAATTTCCACTATAAAAGCAACATTCATAGAAATGAGAAGTCATAATTGGCCAAATATAAATTCATTTAAATCCAAAATTAAAATTATACCAGAATAACCAAATCCAATATATTAACATAGATTCAATTTTGGGGGAAATTTATTTGACTTCACATTCCTTTTGAGTCCACCTTTCTTTTTTCCATAAATATAACCACATCTTAAGTTTATGAGTGTAAATAAAATGTCTAATGTAAGTCAAGACTTCTTTTCCTACTGTGCACATACAAAAATTGTTTGAATAATTCATTTTGCAAAATATAATATAAATCTATTTTTGAAATCTATAAAGAATATTTTTATAATCAATAATAATCATTAAATAAAATCAAGTCTAATATTGACGTCTGCATTTTTCAATGTGGTCATATTAAATAAATTTTCAATTCTTTGCCAGGCATTTTTTTAGTTAAAGATCATCCTTTTGTATTTGTTTCCCCTCCTTCTAACTTATTTTAAGCTATCTTTTTAAACAGAATAAAATTCTTACAGAATTAAACTACTAATATTTTACTTTCTAGAATGTATTAAATACCTTTTTCGTCACTGTAAAATAGAAAATAATCCACACTCAATCTGAATGAGATCTTACCTTCTGGTTTGTTGTTTTTCCTCTTCAGCCATTTTTCTACAGTCTCTGCACTAACACTTTCAGATACAAATTCATCTAATACCTGGGGGTGAAGAGAAAGATATGCCTTCACTTTTTCATCTGTCAAACCTGTAAAAGAATTGAAAAGAATAAAATTAACCAATACGACATCTTCATTTACATCAAAGATATAGAAAAATGACATTTATGCCGATTGATTTAACATAGAAATATTTTTAAAAGATGTATATACATACAATGGACTATTATTCATCCATAAGAAGGAATGAAGTCCTGTTACAACATGGAGGAACCTTAAGAATGATATGGTAAATAAAATAAGCTAGACACAAAGGGCAAACATTATATGATTCCACTTATATGAAATATCTAGAACAGGTAAATTCATAGAGACAAAGTAGACTAGGGGCGTCCAGGGGCCAAGGGAGAGGAGAATGAGGAATTATTTGCTTAATGGGTACAGAGTTTCTGTTTTGGATAAAGACAAAGTTTTAGAAGTAGACAGGGGTGATGGTTGCACACATTGTGAGTGTAATTAATGCCACTGGATTATATCCTTGATATGGTTAAAATGGCAAACTGTGTGTTATTTATATTTTACCACTATGAAAAAGTAGGGGAAAAAAAGTAGTTAGAACTTTAGCAATTTTAAACTATAGATATTACGTCATGTCATACAGCTGTTTTGCAACAGTAAATTTCAGTGTCTTATTTGAACCAATGTTGTATTCCAGTGCTGTTCAGTTAAGCCTTGCAAAGTGCTTCCACTTTTTTGTAAGTAATTATCATAGATTTAAGACTTGAGGTAAGTGAAACTCTAGCAACAGTATCAAATGGGAGAATAAAGCACTGGTACATTTTAGGTGCTAAAAAACATGCTTAATGAATAAGTTCTTATCTTTTACTGTTTACAACACAAATTCTCCTTTTCTCAGGGTCACTAAATCCAATGATAAAACTAATGTTCAGTTCAAAATACTCGACATTTTTTCATTGATATTCAACCTACGTAGTCAGTTTCACTGAAATAATTTTCATAGTCTAATAACTGTTGAATATACACAGAATTTTCAAGCAAAAAACTTTTACATATCTTCACTTAAAAAGATATAAAATTACATGTTTTCAAATTGATGCTTCATGTTGGTATGCCATTTCACTAAACAACTCAAAATCACAAATAGGCTATCAATAATTATTACTCAATGATTGTAATTATTTGTACTATTGTACACTCTCTGTGAATTATTCAATAAATTACCATCCTTAGGGATGGTTAGGTGAAAAAGACAATGGAAAATTGTACTTTTAGATGCAGAAAAGAGAAAAAGCAAGTATATCTTTATGACTTCAGGGAACAGGCTGCATGTTTCTAGCACAGACAAGGCACAGAATTTATACATATTAAATAATTCTGCTGGGGACTAAAGTCACAACTGTATGATTCTACAACAGACTGGTATTATTGAGAAGGCAACTGATTTATTTCAATGAATTCAGTATTTAAAAAATCAATTTAAACCATATAGATATATAGATCTCTCATATATATATATATATATATATAAAATATATATAATTATGTAGTTGTATTAGGTAAAAAAAAAAAAACAAAAAAACAAGATCCAGCCCATGTTCACCCTGCAAAAGAGCCTCAGTGATGTAAAATTCAATTAGAGAAATCCTACAAGGTGCTAAAGATAAGAGATTCATTCAAGTAAGAGAGAGAGCTTTCTTGACAGAGCAAGTTAGGGTCCCCAGATACAAAAGGCACAGAATATAGAAGTAAGCTGACAGCTGATTTGACCTCAAGAAGACAAAGTAATTTTCATACTTTCATTATGTCCGTCACAGTGGTACATATTCAACGTTTGATTCCTTCTTAAAACTTCCTTCTATCACTTTTGTGACACAATATGGTTCGTATCCTAACTTTCTATTTGCTCTTTACTTCTGCTTTCTCTACAATAATCTATGATGACGATAGCAAAATCTTATTATATTTTTAATCTCTAGTTTGGAAATTCTTCCATCACCTCAAGCTCCATCTTGCCTCAAAACTACACGCGTCATCTCCTTTCCACTTATTCCCAAAGTGATTTTAACTCTCAACTTTCTATTTGCCAAATTACATACCAGATAAAGGAACTGTATCTAAAATATACAAAGAATGCTTAAAACTCAACAAGAAAAAAACCCAATTAAAAATGAGTCAAAGAGCTGAACAGACACTTGGCAAAAGAAGATATAGATATGGCAAATAAGAATATGCAAAGATGATCATTTGTGAGTTGAAGTTAAACAAAAATGAGATTCCACTACATACCTATTTAAAATGGTTAAAATCCAAAAATCCGACTATCAATTTTAGCAAGGATGAGGAGCAACAAAAATTCTCATTCAGTGCTGGTAAGAATGCAAAATGGCAGTCACTTTGGAAGACTGGCAGTCTCTTATAAAGCTAAATATAATCTTACCATATGATCCAGCAGTCACACTACCAAGTATTTACCCAACTGATTTACCCACACAAAACCTGCATGTGAATGTTTACAGCAGCTTTACTCATAATCAACCAAAACTGGAAATACCTAAGATGTCCTGCAAAAGTGGTTACCGGGGGGGAAAGGGGGGAGGGATAAATTGAGAGATTGGGATTGACATATATACACACTACTATATATAAAATAGATAACTAATAAGAACCTGCTGTATAGCACAGGGAACTCTCTACTCAATACTCTGTAATGACCTATATGGGAAAAGAATCTAAAAAGGAGTGGATATATGTATATGTATAACTGATTCACTTTGATGTACAACAGAAACTAGCACAACATTGTAAATCAACTATACCCCAATAAAATTTTTTAAATAAATAAAATTTAAAAAAATAAAAAAAGTTTAAAAAAGGCAAGCTGGATACATCAGTTGTGCCATAACCATATAATTAAATATTATTTAGCAATGAGGAGAAATGAGCTAGCAAGCCATGAAAAGGCATGGATTAGTCTTAAATGCATATTGCCATGTATAAAAAGCTAGTCTGGGGGGAGGAGAGAAGATGGCGGAAGAGTAAGACGCGGAGAACACCTTCCTTCCCACAGATACAGTAGAAATACATCTACACGTGGAACTGCTCCTACAGAACACCCACTGAACGCTGGCAGAAGACCTCAGACCTCCAAAAAGGCAAGAAACTCCCCACGTACTTGGGTAGGGCAAAAGAAAAAAGAAATAACAGAGACGAAAGAATAGGGACGGCACCTGCACCAGTGGGAGGGAGCTGTGAAGGAGGAAAGATTTCCACGCACTAGGAAGCCCCTTTGCGGGCAGAAACTGTGGGTGGCAGAGGGGGGAAGCTTCGGAGCCACGGAGGAGAGCGCAGCCACAGGGGTGCGGAGGGCAAAGCGGAGAGGCTCCCGCACGGAGGAGCGGTGCCGACCAGCACTCACCAGCCCGAGAGGCTTGTCTGCTCCCCCGCCGGGGCACGCGGGGCTGGGAGCTGAGGCTCGGGCTTCGGTCGGATCGCAGGGAGAGGACAGGGATTGGCGGCGTGAACACAGCCTGAAGGGGTTAGCGCACCACGGCTAGTCGGGAGGGAGTCCGAGAAAAAGTCTGCAGCTGCCGAAGAGGCAAGAGACTTTTTCTTCCCTCTTTGTTTCCTGGTGCGCGAGGAGAGGGGATTCAGAGCGCCGCCTAAACGAACTTCAGAGACGGGCGCAAGCCGCAGCTAACAGCGCAGATCCCACAGCAACAGGGGCGCAGAGGAAAAAGCGGAGAGACTCCCGCACAGAGGCTCGGCGCCGAGCAGCGCTCACCAGCCCGAGAGGCTTGTCTGCTCCCCCGCCGGGGCAGGCGGGGCTGGGAGCTGAGGCTCGGCTTCGGTTGGATCGCAGGGAGAGGACTGCGGCTGGCGGCGTGAACACAGCCTGAAGGGGTTAGCGCACCACAGCTGGCTGGGAGGGAGACCGGGAAAAGGTCTGCAGCTGCCGAAGAGGCAAGAGACTTTTTCTTGCCTCTTTGTTTCGCTGCGCGCAAGGAGAGGGGATTCAGAGCGCCGCCTAAACGAACTCCAGAGAAGGGCGCGAGCCGCGGCGATCAGCGCGGACCCCAGAGACGGGCGTGAGACGCTGGGGCTGCTGCTGCCGCCTCCAAAAAGCCTGTGTGTGAGCACAGGTCACTCTCCACACCGCCCCTCCCGGGAGCCGGTGCAGCCCGCCACTGCCAGGGTCCCGTGATCCCCGGACAAATTCCCCGGGAGAACGCACTGCGCGCCTCAGGCTGGTGCAACGTCACGCCGGCCTCTGCTGCCGCAGGCTCGCCCCGCCTCCTCCGTACCCCTCCCTCCCCGCGGCCTGAGTGAGCCAGCGCCCCCGAAGCGGCTGCTCCTTTAACCCCGTTCTGTCTGGGCGGGGAATAGACGCCCTCAGGTGACCTACACGCAGAGGCGGGTCCAAATCCAAAGCTGAACCCCAGGAGCTGTGTGAACAGGGAAGAGAAGGGGAAATCTCTCCCAGCAGCCTCAGAAGCAGCGGATTAAAACTCCACAAACAACTTGATGTGCCTGCATCTGTTGAATACCTGAATAGACAACGAATCATCCCAAATTCAGGAGGTGGACTTTGGGAGCAGGATATATTAATTTTTCCCCTGTTCCTTTTTTTTTGTGAGTGTATATGTATATGCCTCTGGGTGAGACTTTGTCTGTATAGCTTTGCTTTACAATAGCTTTATTTTACTTCACTATATTATAGCCTCTTTCTTTCTTTCTTTCTTTCTATTTTTTCTCCCTTTTACTCTGAGCCGTGTGGACGAAAGGCTCTTGGTGCTCCAGCCAGGCATCAGGGCCGTGCCTCTGAGGTGGGAGAGCCAACTTCAGGACACTGGTCCACAAGAGACCTCCCAGCTCCACGTAATACCAAACGGTAAAAATCTCTCAGAGATCTCCATCTCAACATCAAGACCCAGCATCACTCAATGACCAGCAAGCTACAGTGCTGAACACCCTATGCCAAACAACTAGCAAGACAGGAACACAGCCCCATCCATTAGCAGAGAGGCTGCCTAAAATCATAATAAGGCCACAGACACCCCAAAATACACCACCAGACGTGGATGTGCCCACCAGAAAGACAAGATCCAGCCTCATCCACCAGAGCTCAGGCACTAGTTCCCTACACCAGGAAGCCTACACAACCCACTGAACCAACCTTAGCCACTGGGGACAGATACCAAAAACAACGGGAACTACAAACCTGCAGCCTGTGAAAAGGAGACTCCAAACACAGTAAGATAAGCAAAATGAGACGACAGAAAAACACACAGCAGATGAAGGAGCAGGGTCAAAACACTCCAGATTTAACAAATGAAGAGGAAATAGGTAGTCTACCTGAAAAAGAATTCAGAATAATGATAGTAAGGATGATCCAAAATCTTGGAAATAGAATAGACAAAATGCAAGAAACATTTAACAAGGTCGTAGAAGAACTAAAGGGGAACCAAGCAATGATGAAAAACACAATAAATGAAATTAAAAATACTCTAGATGGGATCAATAGCAGAATAACTGAGGCAGAAGAAAGGATAAGTGACCTGGAAGATAAAATGGTGGAAATAACTACTGCAGAGCAGGATAAAGAAAAAAGAATGAAAAGAACTGAGGACAGTCTCAGAGACCTCTGGGACAACATTAAACGCACCAACATTCGAATTATAGGGGTCCCAGAAGAAGAAGAGAAAAAGAAAGGGACTGAGGAAATATTTGAAGAGATTATAGTTGAAAACTTCCCTAATATGGGAAAGGAAATAGTTAATCAAGTCCTGGAAGCACAGAGAGTCCCATACAGGATAAACCCAAGGAGAAACACGCCAAGACACATATTAATCAAACTGTCAAAAATTAAATATAAGGAAAACATATTAAAGGCAGCAACGGAAAAAAAACAAATAACACACAAGGGAATCCCCATAAGGTTAACATCTGATCTTTCAGCAGAAACTCTGCAAGCCAGAAGGGAGTGGCAGGATATACTTAAAGTGATGAAGGAGAAAAACCTACAACCAAGATTACTCTACCCAGCAAGGATCTCATTCAGATTCGATGGAGAAATTAAAACCTTTACAGACAAGCAAAAGCTGAGAGAGTTCAGCACCACCAAACCAGCTTTACAACAAATGCTAAAGGAACTTCTCTAGGCAAGAAACACAAGAGAAGGAAAACACCTACAATAACAAACCCAAAACATTTAAGAAAATGGGAATAGGAACATACATATCGATAATTACCTTGAATGTAAATGGATTAAATGCTCCCACCAAAAGACACAGGCTGGCTGAATGGATACAAAAACAAGACCCATATATATGCTGTCTACAAGAGACCCACTTCAGACCTAGAGACACATACAGACTGAAAGTGAGGGGATGGAAAAAGATATTCCATGCAAATGGAAATCAAAAGAAAGCTGGAGTAGCAATTCTCATATCAGACAAAATAGACTTTAAAATAAAGACTATTACAAGAGACAAAGAAGGACACTATATAATGATCAAGGGATCGATCCAAGAGGAAGCTATAACAATTGTAAATATTTATGCACCCAACATAGGAGCACCTCAATACATAAGGCAAATACTAACAGCCATAAAAGGGGAAATCGACAGCAACACAATCATAGTAGGGGACTTTAACACCCCACTTTCACCAATGGACAGATCATCCAAAATGAAAATAAATAAGGAAACAAGCTTTAAATGATACATTAAACAAGATGGACTTAATTGATATTTATAGGACATTCTACCCCAAAAAAACAGAATACACATTTTTCTCAAGTGCTCATGGAACATTCTCCAGGATAGATCATATCTTGGGTCATAAATCAAGCCTTGGTAAATTTAAGAAAATTGAAATCGTATCAAGTATCTTTTCTGACCACAACGCTATGAGACTAGATATCAATTACAGGAAAAGATCTGTAAAAAATACAAACACATGGAGGCTACACAATACACTACTTAATAACGAAGTGATTACTGAAGAAATCAAAGGGGAAATCAAAAAATACCTAGAAACAAATGACAATGGAGATACGACGACCCAAAACCTATGGGACGCAGCAAAAGCAGTGCTAAGAGGGAAGTTTATAGCAATACAAGCCTACCTCAAGAAACAGGAAACATCTCGAATAAACAACCTAACCTTGCACCTGAAGCAATTAGAGAAAGAAGAACAAAAAAACCCCAAAGCCAGCAGAAGGAAAGAAATTATAAAGATCAGGTCAGAAATAAATGAAAAAGAAATGAAGGAAACAATAGCAAAAATCAATGAAACTAAAAGCTGGTTCTTTGAGAAGATAAACAAAATTGATAAACCATTAGCCAGACTCATCAAGAGAAAAAGGGAGAAGACTCAGATCAATAGAATTAGAAATGAAAAAGGAGAAGTAACCACTGACACTGCAGAAATACAAAAGATCATGAGAGATTACTACAAGCAACTCTATGCCAATAAAATGGACAACCTGGAAGAAATGGACAGATTCTTAGAAATGCACAAACTGCCGAGACTGAACCAGGAAGAAATAGAAAATATGAACAGACCAATCACAAGCAATGAAATTGAAACTGTGATTAAAAACCTTCCAACAAACAAAAGCCCAGGACCAGATGGCTTCACAGGTGAATTCTATCAAACATTTAGAGAAGAGCTAACACCTATCCTTCTCAAACTCTTCCAAAATATTGCAGAGGGAGGAACACTCCCCAACTCATTCTACGAGGCCACCATCACCCTGATACCAAAACCAGACAAAGATGTCACAAAGAAAGAAAACTACAGGCCAATATCACTGATGAACATAGATGCAAAAATCCTCAACAAAATACTAGCAAACAGAATCCAACAGCACATTAAAAGGATCATACACCATGATCAAGTGGGGTTTATCCCAGGAAGGCAAGGATTCTTCAACATACGCAAATCAATCAATGTGATACACCATATTAATAAATTGAAGGATAAAAACCTTATGATCATCTCAATAGATGCAGAGAAAGCTTTCGACAAAATTCAACACCCATTGATGATAAAAACCCTCCAGAAAGTAGGCATAGAGGGAACTTACCTCAACCTAATAAAGTGCATATATGACAAACCCACAGCCAACATTGTCCTCAATGGTGAAAAACTGAAACCATTTCCACTAAGATCAGGAACAAGACAAGGTTGCCCACTCTCACCACTATTATTCAACATAGTTTTGGAAGTGTTAGCCACAGCAATCAGAGAAGACAAAGAAATAAAAGGAATCCAAATCGGAAAAGAAGAAGTAAAGCTGTCACTATTTGCAGATGACATGATACTATACATAGAGAATCCTAAAGATGCTACCAGAAAACTCCTAGAGCTAATCAATGAATTTGGTAAAGTAGCAGGATACAAAATTAATGCACAGAAATCTCTTGCATTTCTATACACTAATGACGAAAAATCTGAAAGTGAAATTAAGAAAACACTCCCATTTACCATTGCAACAAAAAGAATAAAATATCTAGGAATAAACCTACCTAAGGAGACAAAAGACCTGTATGCAGAAAATTATAAGACACTGATGAAAGAAATTAAAGATGATACAAATAGATGGAGAGATATACCATGTTCCTGGATTGGAAGAATCAACATTGTGAAAATGACTCTACTACCCAAAGCAATCTACAGATTCAATGCAATCCCTATCAAACTACCACTGGCATTTTTCACAGAACTAGAACAAAAAATTTCACAATTTGTATGGAAACACAAAAGACCCCGAATAGCCAAAGCAATCTTGAGAACGAAAAATGGAGCTGGGGGAATCAGGCTTCCTGACTTCAGACTATATTACAAAGCTTCAGTAATCAAGACAGTTTGGTACTGGCACAAAAACAGAAATATAGATCAATGGAACAGGATAGAAAGCCCAGAGATAAACCCACACACATATGGTCACCTTATCTTTGATAAAGGAGGCAAGAATATACAGTGGAGAAAAGACAGCCTCTTCAATAAGTGGTGCTGGGAAAATTGGACAGGTACATGTAAAAGTATGAAATTAGAACACTCCCTTACACCATGCACAAAAATAAACTCAAAATGGATTAAAGACCTAAGTGTAAGGGCAGACACTATCAAACTCTTAGAAGAAAACATAGGCAGAACACTCTATGACATACATCACAGCAAGATTCTTTTTGACCCAGCTCCCAGAGAAATGGAAATAAGAACACAAATAAACAAATGGGACCTAATGAAACTTAAAAGCTTTTGCACAGCAAAGGAAACCATAAACAAGACCAAAAGACAACCATCAGAATGGGAGAAAATATTTGCAAATGAAGCAACTGACAAAGGATTAATCTCCAAGATTTACAAGCAGCTCATGCAGCTCAATAACAAAAAAACCAACAACCCAATCCAAAAATGGGCAGAAGACCTAAATAGACATTTCTCCAAAGAAGATATACAGATGGCCTACAGACACATGAAAGAATGCTCAACATCATTAATCATTAGAGAAATGCAAATCAAAACTACAATGAGATATCATCTCACACCGGTCAGAATGGCCATCATCAAAAAAATCTAGAAACAATAAATGCTGGAGAGGGTGTGGAGGAAAGGGAACACTCTTGCACTGTTGGTGGGAATGTAAATTGATACAGCCACTATGGAGAACAGTATGGAGGTTCCTGAAAAAACTACAAATAGAACTACCATACGACCCAGCAATCCCGCTACTGGGCATATACCCTGAGAAAACCATAGGTCAAAAAGAGTCATGTACCAAAATGTTCATAGCAGCTCTATTTACAATAGCCAGGACATGGAAGCAACCTAAATGTCCATCGACAAGATGAATGGATAAAGAAAATGTGGCACATATATACAATGGAATATTACTCAGCCATAAAAAGAAATGAAATGGAGGTATTTGTAATGAGGTGGATGGAGTTAGAGTCTGTCATACAGAGTGAAGTAAGTCAGAAAGAGAAAAACAAATACAGTATGCTAACACATATATACGGAATCTAAGGAAAAAAAAAAAAAAAAAAGGCCATGAAGAACCTAGTGGCAAGACGGGAATAAAGACACAGACCTACTAGAGAATGGACTTGAGGATATGGGGAGGTGGTGGGGTGAGATGTGACAGGGTAAGAGAGTGTCATGGACATATATACACTACCAAATGTAAAATAGATAACTAGTGGGAAGCAGCCGCATAGCACAGGGAGATCAGCTCGGTGCTTTGTGACCACCTAGAGGGGTGGGATGGGGAGGGTCGGAGGGAGGGAGATGCAAGAGGGAAGAGAAATGGGAACATATTGTATATGTATAACTGATTCACTTTGTTATAAAGCAGAAGCTAACACACTATTGTAAGGCAATTATACTTCAATAAAGATGTTTAAAAAAAAAAAAAAAAAAAGCTAGTCTGAAAAGGCTGCATGCTGTATAATTCTAATTATGCAACATTCTGGAAAAGGCAAAATTATAGAAAAAGATAGTAAAAAGATCACTGGTTGCCAGGTGTTACAGGCAAAGGGTGGAACCCTCATGAATGGCATTAGTGTGTTATAAAAGTGGATCCGAAGAGATCCCAAGCCCCTTTCCACCATGTGAGAACACAGAAACTCTGTGATTCAGAAGAGGGTCCTCACCCAACCAAGCTGCACCATGGCCTTGGACTTCCCAGCGTCCAGAACTGTGAAAAATACATTTCTGTTGTTTATAGGTCACCCAGTCTGTGGTATTTTGTTACAGCAGCCTGAATGGACTAAGACAACCCATGAGTTCATGCTGATATAAATAAATGACTGAACAAATAAATGAACAAACAGAGAAGAGTAGACAAATCTTCCATACAGAAGAATTCCAAATCATTTATGCAGATACTCTGCCCTCAAGAAGTAGGGAGCATAACTCCCCACTCCTTGACACTTATTTTGTATAAATTACTCAAAATATTTTTTAAAGATCAATTGAGTCATAAATGAGCTGTGATGTCTAAGTAAACTTCTAAAGAAATTAATCAAATCCTGGATTTAAGTATGTAGAAGAGAATGGGATGGAAAATAGACCATTTTGGTTGTAAACTCCTTTTAGAGTTCCAAATGTTATTACATAGCTTTATATCTCAAATGTCTCAAATGACCTAATTATAATTTTTCTCCCCAAGTTACCATTCACATTTCATGAAAATAACTACCGCCTTCAACATGAGAATGGCAGGGGGAGTCATTATGTCTTGGTGATTAAAAGTGATAAAAAGCAAAAGTTAGTTTCCTCATTTCACCTATTCACCTGGGCCTGAGCCTGGACAAAGCACCTAAACTCTCTCAGCCTGGCTTCTTATCTGTACGGGAATGGGATTTGAATAGGAATGAGAACAATAATACCTATCTCACAGTGTCATAATAATTCAATGAGCTAATCCATATACAGCATTTTTGCTGAGTACATTTACTAGCATTGATAGTACCAAAAAGTCATTTTTCACCTGTATGAAAGCCAATTCTTGGATTGTCCACAGAATCAAATCACAGGTTTGTAACTTCTCATTTCTTTAGCGTTAAAACTCCAAACTTTCTAAAATGTCCATTTTTGTTTTATCGTTTAAAGTATGCTCAACTTTCTTAGCCAACAAAATCACTTATTTCTAATATTTTATCCATTTTTACTTCCTATTAACATGCAATTTTGCAAAGGACCTTTGGGCCAACACAGGACCAACCCAGAATATAAGACACTGAAATAATTATCCACACTCCTGGAAAATGGCAGATGTACGGATGATGAAATCATTCTTCTTTTGTTTTTGTCTGACTTTGGTTTAATGTTTCCATAGCTTCCCATGGCCGGTACATTTTGTTTATGTCAATAAAAGACTTGGTTAGTGTTTCTTTGAAACAAACCCAATGAGAGTAATAGGATCAGACCACAGCTGTCATTAGCACACACTAGCATCCAGTGATTAAAAATTTGCCACCAATAATCCACACAATGAATCACACAGATAGATACTAATGTCTATTCCAAGGTGACATGAACATTTGAACCAATATATTTAAAAATACTTCATTTCCACTAATAAACTACATTCTCTCATCTATGCAATCTTCTGTCTGCATACAGATTATAAGATGCTATTATCACATATAAAGACAAATTGATAATCATTTTTAAAACCATCAAATATCCAAGTGTTTGAGTTTCTAATGCTCAATATATATTTTTAATTGGGGTATAGTTGCTTTACAATGTTGTGTTAGTTTCTGCTGCATAACGAAGTGAATCAGGTGTATGTATACATACATCCCCTCCCTCTTGTAGGTCCCTCTCACCCCTCCCCCCCATCCCACCCATCTAGGTCACCACAGAGCATCGAGCTGAGCTCCCTGTGCTATACAGCAGGTTCCCGCTAGCTATCTGTTTTATACATGGCAGTGCACATATGTCAATCCCAATCTCCCAGTTCATCCCACCCTCTCTCCCCCGCCCCATATCCACACATCCATTCTCTATGCCTGCCTCTCTATTCCTGCCCTGCAAATAGGTTCACCTGTACCATTTTTCTAGATATTTTTTGACCAGGTTGTTTGCATAAACCTCGACCCAGGGAGGTCTACATGCTGCAGTTATAGTTGTTCGGTATTTTCATAGGTCTCTTTATCCTATAGATTCCCCCTCCATCTTTTTTGTTTTCCCCACATATTTATTACTGAAGAAAACAGAACTTTGGTTCTATGGTTTTCTAGAGTTTGGATTTTTCTGACTGTATCCCTGTTGTGCTGTTCAGCATGTTCATCTTTCCTCTGCATTTCCGGAAAACTGAAATTAGATCTAGAGACCTCAACAGATTGAGGTTCAACATCGAGGTGAGTAGTCAATTTTTATAAGCGGCATTGTATTCTTCTGCCAAAAGGTTCACACCATCTGGCTGTCTCTGTTTGTGACATTAGCAGCATTGATGATCTATGAGCTATTGATTCATTATGCCTTGAAAATGGTGGTTTCCTAATTCTATAATGCCTTTTTCATGTACTAGCTGAAATAATACAAAGAGAAACTTCACCTCATCTAGTATTTGGTTAGTTCATTGAGATAAGACAGGATAAATGCTTAATTTGTTCCCCTTTATTTACCAGTTTTCACAATGACTTGGTTCAGTAGCATTCTCCTGTAGGTGAGGAACTAAAAATATTACTACTATGAACCCATAGATTTGAACAAATTTGATCTGTTTCTTCCATTGTAATTATTTTCCTTGCTGGTACTCAAACTGTCCCATCTTTTGGCCAGTGGAAGGAGCCTCTTCAAGCTGGTTCCCAAGTCACTGTGACAAGAATCTAGTAGTTCTTGACGGCTTCCTTACAATCTGCGAGGATAGGGTGTTTCAGGTTCAGCTTGTACGTTTTCTGCCCCAGATCTGGATGCAGACAATTTTCCTTAGGATCTCTGGTTCCTTTCGGTGGGCAGTGGTATTTCAGTTCCAGGAATGACGGACTAGATTACATAACTACTCATTTGTTTTATCATACGATACACATGTAACAGTATGAGTGCTTCAAACAGATAAGGTGTTTTTTTTTTTTTCTCCTTTAGTATATATCTCACTAGAAATGTACAAATTACTATATTTTAAAGTCACTTGGAATATTCTTCTCTCTGATTTTGTCACCAACTGGATACACATTTAGGTTCACTTCAGATATACCTGTAAATCTGTCTTTATAACAAATTATTATTCTAAAAGTGGGTATCTACATGCTGAAGAACTTTTTATTTCTGAAATCTTACCATCTTAATATTCATAAAAAATTAGAAAATCACTTTCAAATCAGAGGCTAAAGAACTATTGTTTTTCTCACTCAGAGGGATACTTTTAAATTAATTATAAGTACTAAAGGATCTATTGTTAGAAATAAGAAAAAGCACAATTTTTCAAGTATTAATTCTGCTATCTTAATTTGTGGAGAAAAATCCCAATACATGTCTGTATTCTTTTTTTAAAAAGCAGTCAAAAACATATGGCAGGAGCCCAGCACCCTCCCACCGCCCACCCCTGTTCCTGAGCTGTGGTTCCTGAGCCCCATTCCACAGTGCCCTTATGTTACCCTAACTCAGGTCTTCTCAATCTTAAAAGAATTCTTTCCTCTCAAATTAGGGGTCTTATCATCAAGTCTTCTCCTGCCCCATTATCTCACTGTAGCTAATCTCAGCTAGATTAGAAGAAACCGTATACTTTAAAATTCTAAGGTATACATTACTAATAGTGCTTTCTCTGATTCATCACAATAATTGCCTCAATTTTCTAATTTCCCTATGTTTACTCCAGGTGTGAAGAATAAGTAAATAATTTTCAGCTTCTTAAAGTCTTAATTCAACCGTAAGATAGCATTTGATTAAAAATAAACAACCAAAACCAAACCAAACCAAACCAAACCTCTCATGCTATTAAATATTGTACTATATTAGCTCAATTGTCAAAGAATAACCTGAACTGTGAGGGGGTTGAAATGCATGTCACGTGAGGAGTCAGGGAATGACTACAAATGTTTAGTTGGGAGAACACAAGATTCCTGGTGGACACTATTACTGCTTAATCTGAATGCCGTTAAGTAAAAAAGGTTAAGAAATTTGGATTGGTTTTTCTTTTCTGGTTTTTTTTTTTTTTTTTTTCCATGTATGAACCCAGGGGACAAAACTAGAATTAACATTTTAGGAAACCAAATTGTACTTCAATGTCAGGCAGAAATTTTTAGGAAATCAAAGCTTCTGTAACTGGATCTGGAGGTTCAGGAGAGGGGAATCCAGTGGACCCCCACCTCACTGTCTGAGGTGTCATCACCTTCTCAAACTACCCAGGAGAGAGGCGTATATAACAATTTACTGCAGAAATAATTCTCATTAGCTTCAAAAGACAATTCCAAAATACATGTCTTAAAGAGTAAATATTCTAAGTGTACAGTAATCATTTTAGTGCCTTAATAACAAAATCTGTCGAGTTAAAACAAGATATCTCACGTCATACTAAGCAGTGGCGGACCGTCATGGTGCTCAATGGCAACGCTTTGCGAAGTTGTCTGTGCGTGTGTGTGTGTGTGTCCACACAAGTTGCAGGTAATCGTTCTCCTGGGTTGCATGTGTATGCTTCTTCTAAGCATGACCTTCTGTATTTATCCAAAATCAAGTGCAGGTTAGCAGTGGAATAAGCTTAAAATCAGTTAAGTTTGCCTTTAGAATCCCCAACACTCAAACTTTGTACACCTTCTCCCTACTGGGTATTGATCTCGCTTCACCTCTGCTCCAACCACTTAATCTCCTTCCCTCACAAAAGGATAAACCAGCTAAGAGCCTTCGTTAATCACTGCTGGCCTCACTTCAACGCTCTCTCTGCATATGATTCTATGCTACAACGGTGACATGTATTAGTTCACTGAAGCCCCAGAGCATCATGTACCTGCCACATAGTAAATGATCAATAAATATTGGTTGAAAAATAAATCCTAATCCTCAAAGTATAAAAAAGGAAAATGAGCACAGAGAAGTAATTGAATTAGTTTTTTCTTCACCACAAAAGCAATAATTAAGGTTGGAACAAAGCTACAAGCCCAAGAGCTTACCTCTTAAAGGCAAATTGCCTCTTGTTTTTGACACTTTCCCCATCTGAGCTTATCATACTTTAATGGGATTGCTACTGATCAGTGCTACCTCCCAATCTGGAGTTATATTGCACATTTTACTTCAAATTATA
Organism: Eschrichtius robustus; assembly: GCF_028021215.1. NCBI lineage: Eukaryota > Metazoa > Chordata > Mammalia > Artiodactyla > Eschrichtiidae > Eschrichtius > Eschrichtius robustus. The sequence goes on along the minus strand of NC_090832.1, from coordinate 3,548,015 downwards.
AACTGAGAAATCTGACTGCCAAACCTCAGACTTTGATAAGAAGGCAGGAAGAAATCTTTGGAGCAGAAACCACCTGGAACCACAGGCTAGCCCTGAAAATAAGTCTAATTTGAGATCCTACTTTCCCCCATGCTTCCTCTGTTTCCTCAAATGCGCCAAGCCCTTGCCCATCCGTGGTCTCTGCTGACGTCTGCCCACTCTTCACCCGGCTAAGCGAGACATCTCACCAATTTCAAAGCAACTTCCTCAGAGGCAACTTCTCTGACCACACACTCTACAGTCACTGCCCTGTTCCGTGATTCTCTCATACTCCACATCACTCACCCCAAGCTGAAGTCCCTATTTATTTATTGTTCTCTTATTAAACGTCAGCCTCTCCTGGTAGACTGTAAGCTCCATGAGGACAGCTGATCTGTCTCATTCTCCACTGTCCACGGAGCACAGTTCCTGGGTCCGTGCAGAAGAGACTTGACGGCGGGCCTGAGACTGTTCTGAGAGGCTGCTTGCAAGGCTGGCACCCGGGAACGTGGCCCTGAGAGTGTTTCCAGTGGCCGCTGGGCCTAGCCGGCTTGTGCAAACAGTATGATTTATGCCAAACACCTGCTCTCCTTCTGGGGGTCTGCAATTCTGGACGGTGACGGGCAGAGGGTGCCTGTGTGACGAGCCCCCAGCAGGAACTCTGGGTACTGAGCCTCTGATGAGTTTCCCGAGTAGACAGCACGCCATACGTGTTGTCACAGTCGTTGCTGGAAGAATTATCCGAGTCCTGTGTGGCTCCCCTGGGAGAGGATTCTTGAAAGCTCGTGCCCGATCCCCCCCACGCCTTCACCCTGTGTACCGTTCCCCTTTGCTGATTTGGCACTTTTGCTGTAAGAAATCTTAACCATAAGCATGACTATGTGTTCTGGAGTCCTCCTAGCAAATCACCAAACTCAGAAGTAGTCTTGGCAATCTCCAACACAGGGCATCATCAATTAGTGAATTAATCCATGAGTCACCATTTTTCTTACGTGATTTCACAGATGTGCAGATGTGCTGCTGCAAACTGTGCCCAGCCCTGCAAGATCACAGATGCACCCAGGTCGGAAAGCAAGTGTCCAAGCAACGGACCCCGCCTCTCAGTAGACCACAGCTCCCACTCAAGTTCCCAATCCTCCCTGAGACCAGATGAGATTTGTTTCTTTCTTTTACACTACTTTCACGTTTCTTTTTCCATCCAAACGGTTTGAATGTCTATATTAAGTTTCCTGAAAAACAAGAATTTCTTTACTTCTTGAATATGCTTTTCTAATTCTGACATCCTTCAATCCACCTATAATGTAGCTCCAATTCTGGAAACAGATCCCTGTGTACACTGTAATATGAAATCTTTACGTCAAAGTTCTACCCCACAATGCACTGGTGTACATGAGTTTATAAACATAAGGATTTATATAGCAGTTCCTTCTTGCCATTTATCAAATAAAGGAAGGGATTAATGGGCTCTAAAGGTAATTTCCATTTTGGCTTCTTTATTTAGAAAGGCAAAGTCCTTTATATGCAATGAATAGAGGTTAAAATGTGAGAGCTGTAAATGGTTTTCAATATCATTAAAATAGCTCCAAAGTTATAATAAAAACGAATAGATGAGATGCTTTTTTGGATTTCTGTCAAACCCCATAGCCAGTGATATCATTCTTTTTTAACCAAGGAGGAAAAACAAGGAGCAAAGTAAAAGCAAATGCCATGTCATTTTTCACAGAAATAAAAGAAAACTCTAAAATTCATGGGACCCACTCCCAATGAGCCAAAGCAATCCTGAGAAAGAACAGCAAAGCTGGAGACACCACTATCCCTGATTTCAAACTTTATTACAAAGTTATACTAATCAAAACAGTATGGTACTGACATAAAAACAGATTCACGGACCAATGGAACAGAACTGACAGCCCAGATATAAACCTTCAAATATACAGTCAACTAATATTTGACAAGGGAGTCTAGAAGACTCAGTGGGGAAAAGACAGTCTCTTCAATAAACAGGGTTGGGAAAACTGGATGACCACACACAGAAGAATGAAAGTGGACCCCTAACTTACACCACCCACAAAAATTAACTCAAAATGCATTAAAGACTTAAACATAAGACCTGAAACCATAAAACATCTAGAAGAACACATAGGGAAAAGCTTCTTGACATTGATGTTGACAAAGTTGTTCTGGATATGATACCAAAAGCACAAGCAATAAAGGCAAAAATAAAATAGTGGGACTACATCCAACTGAAAAGCTTCTGCACAGCAGAAACAATCAGCAAAACAAAAAGGCAACCCACAGAATTGGAGAAAATATTTGCAAACTCTCTGATAAATGGTTAATATCCAAAATATATAAGAAACTCATACAACTCAATAGCAAAAACAAATCCAATTAAAAAATGAGCAAAGGACTGGAATAGACATTTTTCCAAGGGAAACATACAAATGGTCAGTAGATGAGTACATAAAAAGGTACTAAATATCACTAATCATCAGGGAAATGAAAATGAAAACTACAGTGAAGTATCACCTCACACCTGTTAGTATAGCTATCATCAAAATGACAAGAGATGAAAGGTGTTAGCGAAAAGGGAACACTTGTGCACTGTTGGTGGGAATGTAAATTGGTGCAGCCATTATGGAAAACAGTGTGAAGTTTCCTCAAAAAATTAAAAATAGAACTAACATATGATCCAGCAGTCCTACTTCTGGGTATATATCTGAAGGAAATAAATGCTATCTTGAAGAGAGCTATCTGTACCACCATCTTCTTTGCAGCACTATTCATAATAGCCAAGTCATGGAAACGACCTTAAGTGTCCATCAACAGATGAATGGATAAAGAAGATGTGATACATACACACACACACACACACACACACACACACACACACACACAGAGAGAGGAATATTATTCAGCCATAAAAAGGAAAGAAATCCTGCCTTTTGTGATAACATGGATGGACCTTGAAGGCATTATGCTAAGTTAAATAAGACAGAGAAAGACAAATACTCTATGATTTCATTTGTACATGGAATCTAAAAAAGCCAAACTCAAAGAGAGAGTATTGGTGGTTGCTAAGAGCTCACAGGTCGGGGATATGGGAGATATTGGTCAACGGGGTACAAACTTCCAACTATGAGTTAGTGAATAAATTCTGGGGATCTAATATACAGTGTTGTGACTGTAATTAACAATACTGTATTATATACTTAAAAGTTGTTGAGAGTAGATCTTAAAAGTTATCCCCCCCCCACACACACACACAAAGGAAATTATGTGAGGGGATGGAAGTGTTAACTAACCTTATCGTGGTAATCATTTCTCAATAAATACGTATCTGAAATCATCACATTGTATACCTTACAAATACATATAAGTCAATAATACCTCAATAAAGCTAAAAAAAGATTTAAATGCCTTGTAATCATTATTCTTGCCTTCTATCTATCTATCTATATAACCTAAATAATTCCTTCCTACCCAAGTACCTTCTTACTGAAAGAAGATTTGCCTATGCCCTAAAAAGGAGTCAATTAATGAACCTTAATTGAACATGCTGCTGGGATTTTGACCTACCTAATTGATTGCTCATTCCAAGTGAATTAACAGCCTGAAGGGTGCCTTGGCTGCAGAGAAGACATCGTTTTCATTGTTTGTAATTTGCATTTATCAGAAGGCAAATCCCACACTGCTGTATTTCTAAACCAAAATGAAATTATGTGTTTTCCCTTGGCTGAGGATATCGATGAAAGTTTCTTTAACTGAGAAAGCCAAATAAAAACTTATGCTGCTCAAAGTGATAAGACATAGAAGAAAACAATGATTTTGGAGTAGAACCACAAGGAAAGCTTACGACGCCAACCTTTACCCTTCTCCTGACTCAGAAAACAACACCAGCAAAGAGAAGCCTACAACAGAGGCAGCCGTTCAGGCTCACGCCTTGCAGCACAAAGGGTTGAAGACTCTCACCCTTTTAACTCAAGTTCACCTGTAAATGTACAGTAACCTGTGGGAGACAGCATCCCTTGGTCCTCCAGGTTCTGAGTCACCAGATGTACGCTCAAGCACAGGCTTATGTTCCTTAAGCAAGCCACTTAAACTGCTAAGCCTTGTTGGCCTCACAAACAAAAGATGAGGCCAATAATAGTACCTACTCCACAAGAACACAGTACATGCAAAGATCTGAACACATAATAAGTGATTAATGAATAATTATCCACCTTCATCAAAACAGTGGGCACCTTTATATCAAGAAATATTATGAGATTTAAGATTTTTGCAGATACCTAATCATGCTACTGTTTAAATGTAATTTGACTTGACAAAACCTTTATTTACCTATATTTAAAGACCATTTCATCTAGGTGTGTTTCAGAATAGTAACACATTTTATACATACCCATGAGTGCTTAAACTGAGAACTATCAAATCCATAAATTGTCTAGCTAACCACCGTATTAACCAGAATGTGTATTTGAACACTAAACTCAAAGGGACCAAGGCAGGTCTAATTCGAGAGCTTCCAGGAAGGCAGGACCACACAGGGATGGATGCCAAAGCCCGGGTTAAGCCAATTAGATACTGGAGAGAGCCAGAGGGGTATGGACGCCATGGGCAAGTCTATAAGCACAGCTCATGGCGTGCGGAGGGGGTAAAGTCAGCTGAAGACAAATCTGTAAGCGAACTCTGAGGGACCTCGAAAAGGAGTAGAAAGAGGAGTAGTCAGACACATAACCACGCTGCAAGGCTGGTAAAGTACATTAACTGAATACAGAGTTTGGCTGACATGATTAGTTCTAAACACTGAGATTCATTTATTCACTCACTAAGTGTTCATTGAGAGCCTATTATGAGCCAACATATCTATGTGGTTGATATACAATAAACAAACAATATCCTTACCCTTATAAAGTTTTAAAATTCTCTTTAATCCTGGGTAAGGCCAGCCAACACGAACTAGTGACAAATTAAAAAGACAATGAAGCAGTAGGATACATCAAAGGTGACTCCACCATTTCTAGCTTAGGTAACGGACAGTCATAGGAAATACAGGAGTTAGTGAAAGATGCATGGAAAAGAAAATGGTTTTGGTTTGAGATCTGCTGAAATGCAGTTGCCTATCAGATTACCTATATGGTGATTTCCAGTAAGCAGTAGGAAATATAAATCTGCAGCTCAGAAGAAGGAAGTAGAAGCTAAGAGGTGTACACTTTGGAAGTCATTCACATTGATGACAGATTTACAAATGAACTAGATTTCTCAGGAATACTGCACTGCATCATACATAGCAAAAGAAAATGCTCATTCCCATCCCTATACTATTTTTTAAATCATGGAGGGAAATTGTATTATACACTGTCTCATTAGAAAGATTAAGTCATTCTAGAAAAACATAAAACACGTATGTATAGGTTTTTGTCAGTTGGACTGCATAGTAAATACTTTGATCAATCCCTCTTCATTCAAATCATCAAGATTCAAAATCACAGACATATTCACTTACAGAAAACCCTTTTGTGACAGGCATAATTCTAAGATGCCCGTAAGATTTTCCTCTGGTGTACACACCCTGCATAATTTGCAGGACTGAAAATGATGGATTTTACTCTCATGATTAGGTTATGTTACATCATAGATTGGCCTTAAAACAGGAAGATTATCCAGTTGGGTCTGACCTAATCACACGAACCCTTGAAGAATAAATAATTTTCTCTGCTGGTGGCAGAAAGGGAACTTCAAGATTCAAGCACAAGAAAGATTCAGAGCTCCACTGCCGCCTTGAAGATGGAGGGCCATGCATCAAGGAATGCAGTCAAACTCTGGGGGCCCAGCAAGGAAAGAGGGGGCCTTGGTCCTACTGCCACAAGGAACTGCCTTCTGCCAATGACGAGATCGAGTTTAGGAAGCTGAACTTTCCCCAGAGCCTCCAGATGAGAACTCAGTAAGGTGAACACCTTAATTTTAGCCTTGTGATACCCTAAGCAAAAAAAAAAAAGTCACACAACACCAGACTGTTGGTCCACAGAACTGTGAGCTAATAAACGGGCATTGTTTTAAATCACTAAATTTGTGGCATTTGTTATGCAAAAATAGTAAATACTCTTTTGAAAGTTGGATTATTTTTAACATTAATCCACTTAAAAGTAAAAAGGAATATAATACACTTCCCAAACTATGTGACCCGTTTACAGTTTAACAAAAAGTATAACTGCCAACTGTTGTTAAAGTTGTAAAAATTTTTTGTTTAACGGAAGTTCAAACACGGAAAAGTAAATCTCTACTTTCCCAAGCTCACGTTAGCACTGAAAGACACTGACAGTTCTGAGGAATATGTACATGATTCTGAGGGAACACACCAACGGTGGTGGAACACTCCTGACAGGTTATAGTTTGTGAAAACTAGCATTCATTTAAGTAGCTACTGTAACACTCCCAGCAGACCGTAACAAGCACCCAATCCAGGATGCCCTGAAAAGCCCATGCAGAAGACCCTATCAGGTATTCAGTTACATGACAGCACAATTAGGAAAACACATTCCAAAAGCAACAGCATAAAGGAGATGTATTAGTCAGCTTGGGCTGTCATAACAAAATATCACAGACTGGGCAGCTTAAATACAGAAGTTTATTTTCTCACAGTTCTAGAGACTGCGGAGCCCAAGGTCAAGGTTCCATCAGGGTTTGGTTTCTGCAGAGGCCTCCCTTTTGGCCGCCCTCACATGGTAGAGAGAGAACACTAGTTCTCTGGTATCTCCTCTTATAGGGACACTAATCCCATGCGATTAGGGGCCCACTCTTATAACCTCATTTAACCTGAATTATGTCCTTACTGTAAATACAGTCCCAGTAAAGATTAGGGCTTCAACATATGAATTTTGGGGAAACATAATTCAGTCCACAGCAGCAGAGATTCCCAATCCAAGTATCTTAAATTAGTTCAATTTGTGGTATAATATTATTCAAAAAGGTTTCTTAAATTTTCTTGAATTTTAAAATAACCATGAATGCAAAAAGTGGGCAAATATCATAAATTTAAGTTTGAAAGGGGGTTAAATACCTGAGTGAGGATAAGTGGTTAAAAGGTGTTAATATCAAAGTCTCAATTAGCAGACACAGTGGGTGCATAAGGAATAGCCCACTGGAGGATAACCCTCTGAAAGGTTAAACAGTCAGCAACATCACTGAGAATAAATTTCTTTAAAAAGCATACGGTTCCACTGGTGAATTATCTAAAATATTTAAGAAGAAAATAATACCAATCCCACACAAAGCCAAGAGGGAAGATTTCCCAACTCCTGTTATGAGGCATTTTACCCTGATACCAAACATAAATATGCCTCATGAATGTAGAGCAAAGATCCTTAATAAAATATTAGCAAATTAGGGCTTCCCTGATGGCGCAGTGGTTAAGAATCCACCTGCCAATGCAGGAGACACGGGTTCGAGCCCTGGTCCAGGAAGATCCCACATGCCGCGGAGCAACTAAGCCCGTGTGCCACAACTACTGATCCTGCGCTCTAGAGACCACGAGCCACAATTACCGAGCCCGCGTGCCACAACTACTGAAGCCCGCACGCCTAGAGCCCGTGCTCCACTACAAGGGAAGCCACAGCAATGAGGAGCCCACGCACCGCAATGAAGAGTAGCCCCCGCTCACCGCAACTAGAGAAAGCCTGCGTGCAGCAACGAAGACCCAACGCAGCCAAAATAAATAATTAAAAAAATAAATAAATTTAAAAAGACATATATTAGCAAATTAAACCCAACAATATATATAAAGGAATATGCACCACAATCAAGAGGGTCTTATCCTAGGAATGTAAGGTTTGTATAACATCCAAAAATAAATTAACATAACATAGCAAGTTAATAATCATAACAATAAAGTTATGATACAAAAATCATACAATCACCTAAATCGATGCAGGTAAAGTTACATGACAAAATCCAACATCCACTGATGATATAGAAACAGAGGAGATTTCCTCAACCAGATAAAAGGCGTCTATAAAAAACCTATAGCAAAACCCATAGTTCATAGGTAAAAAACTGAATGCTTTCCTAAGACAAGGAACAAGGCAAAGATGTCTGCTCTCACCACTTCTATTCAACATTGTACTGAAGGCTCTAGTCAGTATACTAAAGCAAGAAAAAAAATGTAATAACTCAAGAAAAAAAGTAAAAGCATACAGACTAGAAGGGAAGAGGGAAAGCTGTCTTTATTCACAAACAACACACATAACCTTGTAGGTAGAAAATCCTAAAGTATCTACAAGAAACTACTAGAACAAATAAGCATATTTAGCAGGGTCACAGGATACAAATAAATATCTAAAAATCAATTATTTTTCTAAACACTAGTAGGAAATAATTGAAAAATGAACTAAAACAATAGCATCATAAAGAATAAAACATGTAGAAACAACTTTAACAAAATAAATTTAAGATCCATACATTGAAAACTAGAAACACAGCAAATACGAATTACAGAACACTTAAATAGAGAGATATACTATATACACTGATTACAAGACTCGGTATCATTAAGGTATTTATTCTCTCCAAACTGATCTACAGCTTTTTATAAGAAATTGCTATGGATTCAAAAGACCTAGAATAACCAGAACAATCTTGAAAATGAAAAAAAGAAAGAAAAGACATATACCTGAGCTTGACACTGACTATAAAGTTACAGTAGTATGTCTTAAAAACAAATTAATAATACACTCATGTTACAACATTCTACCTAAAATTGTTTAATCCACATATTTCCAAAATAAGACTTTTCCAAAACCTTCTTCTTAACAGTTTCCATCATCTCTGTAAATGAAAACTCCATTCTCTGACTTGCTCAGGCCAAAATCTCTCTAGTCAGCCTTAACTCCCCTCTCTGTCGCTAAGTCCAGTGGGCTCTAAATCTAGAATCCAACCACTCAATACCTTTACTCTTGCTGTCCAGGTTCTAGCCACAACCTCACTCACCTACGCATTTCAGTAGTTTCCTAAATCCTAAATGGTTTCCCTGCTACTACCCTTGCCTTCCTTCTTTCTATTCTGTACACAGCAACAAAGCAATGCTGTGAAAATTCTGATATAAGTCAGATCACATCACTTGGCTCAAATAGCTTCCCGTATCTTCAAAATAATAGTCCCTCCCCCAAATGACCCCCTTGATCCCTCACTTCTCTATTTTCCCTCTTGTTCACTTCACTCCAGGAACTTGGTCAGAGGTACCAAGAACGCTGCCTCAGGGCATTTGCATGTTGGTGTCCTTGCCTGGGAAGCTCTTTTTTTTTTTCTTTTTAAACATCTTTATTGGAGTATAATTGCTTTTAAATGGTGTGTTAGTTTCTGCTGTATAACAAAGTGAATCAGCTATACATATACATATACATATATCCCCATATCTCCTCCCTCTTGAGTCTCCCTCCCACCCTCCCTATCCCACCCCTCTAGGTGGTCACAAAGCACAGAGCTGATCTCCATAGCAGTGCTATGCAGCTGCTTCCCAATAGCTATCTATATTTTACATTTGATAGTGTATATATGTCCATGTCACTCTCTCACTTCATCCCAGCTTACCCTTCCCCCTCCCTGTGTCCTCAAGTCCATTCTCTACGTCTGCGTCTTTATTCCCGTCCTGCCCCTAGGTTCTTCAGAACCATTTTTATCTTTTTTTTTTTTTTTTTTTTTAGATTCTATATATATATGTGTTAGCATACGGTATTTGTCTTTCTCTTTCTGACTTACTTCACACTGTATGACAGACTCTAGGTCCATCCACCTGACTACAGATAACTCAACTTCATTTCTTTTTATGGCTGAGTAATATTCCATTGTATATATGTGCCACAGCTTCTTTATCCATTCATCTGTCGATGGACACTTAGGTGGCTTCCATGTCCTGGCTATAGTAAATACAGCTGCAATGAACATTGTGGTACATGATTCTCTTTGAATTATGGTTTTCTCAGGGTATATGCCCAGTAGTAGGATTGCTGGCTCATATGGTAGTTCTATTTTTAGTTTTTTAAGGAACTTCCATACTGTTCTCCATAGTGGCTGTATCAATGTACATTCCCACCAACAGTGAAAGAGGGTTCCCTTTTCTCCACACCCTCTCCAGCATTTATTGTTTGTAGATATTTTGATGATGGCCATTCTGACTGGTGTGAGGTGATACCTCACTGTAGTTTTGACTTGCATTTCTCTAATGATTAGTGATGTTGAGCATCCTTTCATGTATTTGTTGGCAATATGTATATCTTCTTTGGAGAAATGTCTATTTAGGTCTTCTGCCCATTCTTGGATTGGGTTGTTTGTTTTTTTGACATTGAGCTGCATGACCTGCTTATAAATTTGGAGATGAATCCTTTGTCTGTTGATTTGTTTGCAACTACTTTCTCCCATTCTAAGGGTTGTCTTTTCGTCTTGTTTATGGTTTCCTTTGCTGTGCAAAAGCTTTTAAGTTTCATTAGGTCCCATTTGTTTATTTTTGTTTTTATTTCCACTTCTCTAGGAGGTGGGTCAAAAAGGATCTTGCTGTGATGGATGCCATAGAGTGTTCTTCCTATGTTTTCCTCTAAGAGTTTTATAGTGTCTGGCCTTACATTTAGGTCTTTAATCCATTTTGAGTTTATTTTTGTGTATGGTGTTAGGGAGTGTTCTAATTTCATTCTTTTACATGTAGCTGTCCAGTTTTCCCAGCACCAGTTATTGAAGAGGCTGTCTTTTCTCCATTGTATATTCTTGCCTCCTTTATCAAAGATAAGGTGACCATATGTGCCTGGGTTAAACTCTGGGCTTTCTATCCTGTTCCATTGATCTATTTTTCTGTTTTTGTGCCAGTACCATACTGTCTTGATTACAGTAGCTTTGTAGTATAGTCTGAAGTCCGGGAGCCTGATTCCTCCAGCTCCATTTTGCTTTCTCAAGATTGCTTTGGCTATTCGGGGACTTTTGTGTTTCCATACAGACTGTGAAATTTTTTGTTCTAATTCTGTGAAAAATGCCATTGGTAGTTTGATAGGGATTGCACTGAATCTGTAGATTGCTTTGGGTAGTAGAGTCATTTTCACAATGTTGAGTCTTCCAATCCAAGAACATGGTATATCTCTCCATCTGTTTATACCATCCTTAATTTCTTTCATCAGTGTCTTATAGTTTTCTGCATACAGGTCTTTTGTCTCCTTAGGTAGGTTTATTCCTAGGTATTTTATTCTTCTTGTTGCAGTGGTAAATGGGATTGTTTCCTTAATTTCTCTTTCAGATTTTTCATCATTAGTGTATAGGAATGCAAGAGATTTCTGTGCATTAATTTTGTATCCTGCTACTTTACCAAATTCATTGATTAGCTCTAGTAGTTTTCTGGTAGCATCTTTAGGACTCTCTATGTACAGTATCATGTCGTCTGCAAACAGTGACAGCTTTACTTCTTCTTTCCCGATTTGGATTCCTTTTATTTCCTTTTCTTCTCTAATTGCTGTGGCTAAAACTTCCAAAACTATGTTGAATAATAGTGGTGAGAGTGGACAACCTTGTCTTGTTCCTGATCTTGGAGGAAATGGTTTCAGTTTTTCACCATTGAGAATGATGTTGGATGTGGGTTTGTCATACATGGCCTATATTATGTTGAGGTAGGTTCCCTCTATGCCTACTTTCTGGAGGGTTTTTATCATAAATGGGTGTTGAATTTTGTCAAAAGCTTTTTCTGCATCTACTGAGATGATCATATGGTTTTTCTCCTTCAATTTGTTAATATGGTTTATCACATTGACTGATTTGTGTATATTGAAGAATCCTTGCATTCCTGGGATAAACCCCACTTGATGACGGTATATGATCCTTTTAACGTGCTGTTGGATCCTGTTTGCTAGTATTTTGTTCTGTATTTTTGCATCTTTGTTCATCAGTGATATTGGCCTGTAGTTTTCTTTCTCTGTGACATCTTTGTCTGGTTTTGGTATCAGGGCAAGGGTGGCCTCGTAGAATGAGTTTGGGAGTGTTCCTCCCTCTGCTATATTTTGGAAGAGTTTGAGAAGGATAGGCTTTAGCTCTTCTCTAAATGTTTGATAGAATTTGCCTGTGAGGCCATCTGGTCCTGGGCTTTTGTTTGCTGGGAGATTTTTAATCACAGTCTCAATTTCAGTGCTTGCGATTGGTCTGTTTATATTTTGTTTCTTCCTGGTTCAGTCTCAGATGGTTGTGCTTTTCTAAGAATGTGTCCATTTCTTCCAGGTCGTCCATTTTATTGGCATATAGTTGCTTGTAGTCATCTCTCATGATCCTTTGTATTTCTGCAGGGTCAGTTGTTACTTCTCCTTTTTCATTTCCAATTCTTTTGATTTGAGTCTTCTCCCCTTTTTTCTTGATGAGTCTGGCTAATGGTTTACCAATTTTGTTTATTTTCTCAATGAACCACCTTTTAGTCTGATATGAGAATTGCTACTCCAGCTTTCTTTTTTTTTTTTTTTTTGATCAAAGCAACATCTTATTTTCAACTTTATTTCCAACTTAAAACTTCATTATAAAACTTGTCAAATAAACACGTCAAAAACAAAATTAAAAACAAATTGCAGCTGATATCCAGAAACTGCAGCACTGTGTTGGAAACAGCTCTTTTCTCATTACCAAGGAAAGAATTAAAGGTCCTTCTTCCTCCCCTAAAGCTTCATTGGTGAATCTAGTATAGAATAGGCTGGGAGGCCATTTTTTGATGCCAGGAGACAAGCATAAAAAAACTGCAGCTTTCTTTTGATTTCCATTTGCATGAAATATCTTTTTTCATCCCCTCACTTTCAGTCTGTATGTGTCCCTAGGTCTGAAGCGGGTCTCTGGCAGACAGCATATATAAGGGTCTAGTTTTCGTATCCATTCAGCCAGTCTATGTCTTTTGTTTGGAGCATTTAATCCATTTACATTTAAGGTAGTTATCGATATGTGTGTTCCTATTAACATTTTCTTAATTGTTTTGGGTTTGTGATTGTAGGTCTTTTCCTTCTCTTGTGTTTCCTGCCTAGAGAAGTTCCTTTAGCATTTGTTGTAGAGCTGGTTTGGTGGTGTTGAATTCTCTTAGCTTTTGCTTGTCTGTAAAGGTTTTAATTTCTCTGTCAAAACTGAATGGGATTCTTGCTGGGTAGAGTAATCTTTGTTGTAGGTTTTTCCCTTTCATCACTTTAAATACGTCCTGCCATTCCCTTCTGGCTTGCAGAGTTTCTCTTGAAAGATCAGCTGTTAACCTTATGGGGATTCCCATGTATGTTATTTGTTGTTTTCCTCTTGATGCTTTTAATATTTTTTATTTGTATTTAATTTTTCATAGTTTGATTAATATGTGTCTTGGTGTGTTTCTCTTTGGATTTATCCTGTATGGGACTCTCTGCGCTTCCTGGACTTGACTGACTATTTCCTTTCTCATATTAGGGAAGTTTTCAACTATAATCTCTTCAAATATTTTCTCAGTCCCTTTCTTTTTCTCTTCTTCTTCTGGGACCCCTATAACTTGAATGCTGGTGCCTTTAATGCTGTCCCAGAGGTCTCTGGGACTGTCCTCAATTCTTTTCATTCTTTTTTCTTTATTCTGCTCTGCGGTACCTATTTCCACTATTTTATCTTCCAGGTCACTTATCCGTTCTTCTGCCTCAGTTATTCTGCTTCTGATTCCTTCTAGAGAATATCTAATTTCATTTATTGTGTTGTTCATCATTATTTGTTTGTTCTTTAGTTCTTCTGGGTCCTTGTTAAACATTTCTTGTATTTTCTCCTTTCTCTTTACAAGATTTTGGATCATCTTTACTATCATTACTCTGAATTCTTTTTCAGGTAGACTGCCTATTTCCTCTTCATTTGTTTGGTCTGGTGGGTTTTTACCTTGCTCCTTCATCTGCAGTGTGTTTCTCTCTGTCTTCTCATTTTGCTTTCCTTACTGTGTTTGGGGGTCTCCTTTTCACAGTCTGCAGGTTCATAGTTCCCATTGTTTTTGGTGTCTGCCCCCAGTGGCTAAGGTTGGTTCAGTGTGTTGCGTAGGGCTCCTGGTGGAGGGGACTGGTGCCTGTGTTCTGGTGGATGAGGCTGGATCTTGTCTTTCTGGTGGGCAGGACCGTGTCCAGGGGTGTGTTTTGGGGTGCCTGTGACCTTATTATGATTTTAGGCAGTCTCTCTGCTAACGGGTGGGGTTGTGTTCCTGTCTTGCTAGTTGTTTGGTATGGGGTGTCCAGCACTATAGCTTGCTGGTCGTTGGTTGGAGCTGTGTCTTAGCGTTGAGATGGAGATGTCTAGGAGAGCTTTCACCATTTGATATTATGTGGGGCCGGGAGGTCTCTGGTGGACCAACGTCCTGAACTCGGCTCTCCCACCTCAGAGGCTCAGGCCTGACACCTGGCCGGAGCACCAAGACCTTGTCAGCCACACGGCCAGGTACGTGGGGAGTTTCTTGCCTTTTGGGAAGTCTGAGGTCTTCTGCCAGCGTTCAGTAGGTGTTCTGTAGGAGTTGTTCCACATGTAGATGTATTTCTGATGTATTTGTAGGGAGGAAGGTGATCTCCACGTCTTACTTCTCCACCGTCTTGAAGGTCTGTGATCCCTGGGAAGCTCTTAATCCAGTTTTCCCAAGGACCGCTCCCTCACCTCCTCCAGGCTTTAACCCACTCATGCTGTCATTTTCTCAGCGAGGGCTCCCTGGTATCTTTTCTGCAACTGCCAATGCTGCCATTCGAAACAAACACATAAAGAGTCTCTTCTCCACTTTATTTTTCCCTTTGGTATATATAGTCTATAGACCAATTTTCTTTTCTTCACTACTTTATTCCTAGCCTAGAATAGTGCCAGGCATATAATAAATACCCAACAAATTATCTGTTGAAAGAATGAATGTGTATGTATTTTGACAACTCCTCATTAAAAAAACCCAGTAAGCTGATTTTTATATAAATAAGTATACAGTTCAAAATAAGACTTGTTTAAAATCCCAAAGGACTCTGGAATTTGGGCAGAAGAGTCTGAAAGAAAACATCTGAAAAAGAAAATGATGACAAAAGCATACCATTTATTGCTGTAAAAGAGTGGCACTATGCTTTTTTCTGGCATACTAAATTAATGTGTTTCAGGTGTTTTAGAAGTAAATCTCTGAGAAGAAGAATTATGACACATACCTTTAACTATAAATTGAAATAACTGCAATTGCTG
The DNA here is from genome assembly GCF_028021215.1 of Eschrichtius robustus. Lineage (NCBI taxonomy): Eukaryota > Metazoa > Chordata > Mammalia > Artiodactyla > Eschrichtiidae > Eschrichtius > Eschrichtius robustus. The sequence goes on along the minus strand of NC_090832.1, from coordinate 3,532,811 downwards.
CAGATGATCAAATTTCATTTAACTTATGTATTTTATTCAAAAGAAAACTACATATTTTTGCATAATCTAAAGAACTATGGAGTTACAGAATTTTAGCATTATTTTTTAATAGTTACCAAATTATAACCATTATTTACCAAATTCTGTCAGAGAGATAAACAAAACATTTTTTTTTTTAAGTCAGTGCATTTTTATTTGAGAAATAAATTTGACCTCCAAACAACGAATATTTCTGGGGATAAAAATGAAATCTAAAAAAGTTGACAAGTTAGAGAAATGCATTTGGAGGAAAGAAATACTAAAAATACACCTTACACTACTGCACGATATGGTCTTTATGATATCTCTTAAAATAGAAAAAAGATTCATATCCTTCATGGAGGGAGAAACCATGAGCAAATTTTCTTCCAGGAAGTTAAAAGAAAAACAAAAACAAAAACAAAAACTCTGTAAGAAATAAAAGCTCTCAGTTTTTGTCTTCCAGAAGGACCATTTTTTAAAAATCTAAGAGGCATCATACAACAAAGGAGTTCACCCAAGACTACAGTTTTGAAGAGATTATTTCTTTATCCTCTGTCTCCAAATCCTGGCTTCGTTGCTCAACCAGACTTATTCCAAATAACAAAATTTTGAGCCCATCTACAAACACGTATGACACCATGCCCCTCTGTTCTGTAGGATGCTTATATAAATATTTTGATACTTTCCCTATTTTCAAGAACAGAGCAAGCAAAAATTGGTAGGTCCATTTAGGGCAATTAAGGTCAAAATGCCTCTGACTTGCAATGCTGAAAGAGCTTTTAATACCTTCGAATAGTAAGGTCTTGATTCCCCTAAAACTTCATGTTGACCACTGATAAATGAAATTAGGCCAGTAATCACCAACATGAACTCGTAAAAGATTAATCATATTAACTTCAATTCTATATTTAAATCCAGAAAATCCCTCCCTCAACATACGAAATTTTATGAAGTATTAAAATTAGTTTTCATGAATCATGTATGAAGTCATTTTTGTCACTTTTTAGTGCCACTGTGTATTGTTTCAAAATTCCATTGGAAATTTAAATGATTTAAATATTATAATGCAATTTAATAATATCAGATAAAACGATTTCCAAAATTAAAATCGATTTCCTAATGTCATTGCACTAAAAAATACAACAAAACAACGGTGACATGACCTCCCTCTTTGGATTGTCAGGAAAAGCAACTGTACTCTCTCAAAGCTGTTCCTTGGCTGTAGAAATGACTCAGTCAGCATGGCCATCATTATTTCACTAAACTCACTATAGCTGTTTATGATTTTAATAATCAAAACAATTATAATGTTTAAAATATTTCAAAAGCTAGAAACAAAATGTACATTTACATTCAAATGCAGGGTGTACTATCATGAAGAAATATAGTCAGTTATTAAATTTGTATCTATGAAGAAAAGGAATGAATTTGATCTTCTTAAATCAATGAAAAGTCTCAATTCTCCAACTATTTTACATTAAAGCACAGGCACTGGTATTAGCTCTTCTTCAACATAGCTTTCAGATAAATATTTTTTAAAGTGCAATTTAAGACAAAAGATGGAAAAAAGTCTAGAGAATATCAAAGATAATTCCTAACGATTAGAAACAACAGCTAAGATTTCTTCAAGATACGTGTGAAAAAGCTGCTGCTTTTTAAATTTAGCTTCTAGATTCCCGGATTGTTCTACTCCCTTCTCACCCCTGGCACAATCTGACTATGAGTTTCCTTGATATGCTGTTCTCTGCTGCCCTGCACGGCCTACGTGTGTAACCAGGGTCAGTGACCGGAGTCACTTGAGGACGGGAGTTGTCAGGGTCAAATCTTCGGATTCCCCCGTGCCTGGCCTGGCACATAGTAAAGTGTAAATCAGTGGTTCTCAGCAGGAGGCAACCTTGTCCCCAGGAGGACAATTAGCAATGTGTCTGGAGACGTTTTGTCACAGTGGTGGGGGGGGGAGGGTGAAGAAAGAGGAGTTGTACTGGCATCTAGTCGGTAGAGGCCAGAGATTCTGTTAAACAGCCTGCAGTGCCCAGGATAGCCCCATAACAAAGAACCACCCGCACAAAGTATCAATAGTGTTGAGGTTGAGAAATCCTGGTTTCAATAAGTGTCTCCTGAATTGATACTATAAGCTTTCCCACATGTGGAAGTTTAAGAAGAATGTAAGCAAAAGAAAGAAAGGAAGGGAGGGAAAAAAAATTAAGACGATGGAGAACACTGAGATTCTGAAAAGTACAGCCTGGATACCTGATGGAGATGTGCTAAGTGTAGCTGAAGATGTTGATATAACACTGATTTAAATGTCTTGGCATCTGGACTTCTGGACTTCTAGTAACCATCTGAAACAGAAGGACTTTGAAATTATGGCAATTAAAAATCACTTAGGGAACGTTATATGTTGAATTGTAGTCCCCAAAATTCACATATTCATATATTCAGATACCTCCCTGAGGTATCTGTGGCATTTTGCATTCCTGGACATATGTACATTTTTCTGGGGAAAGCGCAACATGCTTTCATCAGATTCTCAAGGAGTTCTGTGGTCCCATCATCTAAACTAGAATCTAATCCTTTTGCTTCAATAACGTCCTAAAGTTCATACACCATATTTGGTTGATCCACTGAGCTGAGATTTTTAGATTGACTTTTTTAACCAAGGAAACCATTTTCTGTGCAATGCAGTCACCAAACCAGAAAAAGTAAATTAAAGCACATTCTCACAGAAGACTGATTTGTTTTTTTAATTTTTTTAAACATTTGAACATTGTATTAGCTGAAAGTTCTTTGAAAGACGTCTATTTTCTTTCATTGTATGATAATGGTATGATGTTATCTCCATCTCTCTGCATCTGTAAACCACACACTGGGGAAAAAAGTAAATTTGAAATGCATGTTAAGGTACATTTCAGAAATCCAGGACTTTACTTTTAATTCATCAAAATACGGTGTCTCTCCTCATATAATTTGGACTTTATAAAGACAAGTGTATAAAATACTCCAATCAGGATCATTTCAGTACTTAAAAGCATGGTGTACGGAAATTAAATATCCCAAAACAAAATAAAAGGGAAGCCTACTAATAAGATATATGTGTATTTAGTAATGAAATCTAGACGCTAATTTCCTGTGGCACTGTAGATAAACAAACACAAGCAATGTGCTTTTATTTCCCAAGTATGTTAGGGAACAAGGGGCACCAAACAGTATCCATGTCAGCATGAACAAGGAGAAATGAGTACAGATGTCCACTTTCATCTCCTGCGCGGTAAACAGCTGCTCTGACCACTGCCAGGATTTGCTCCCCCTCGGCAAAACCCTCACATTCCCTGGAAGCATCAACTCACCCCCCGAGTGGGCGCCCCCCTCCAGATGAGAGGGGATGCCCAATAACCACAGCAAAGAGAAAATGAATGAGAGAAAACGTGCCCCTGCCACCCCAGCTCTAATTCAGAACGTACTGCCGACTAGAAAAAAGCTGCACCGAGTTGCAGTGTAAACGTAGATTATTAGGACCCCAAGCTGAACAACACTGAACCAAGTTTATTTAATCCCTAATGAAGTTTTAACAAATAGCAAAGAGGAGGGGCAGGGAAGAAACAAAATTAAAAGGGAGATAGATAAGGAGCAGGATAAAAATCTAAGAGTAGGAGAGAGTAATAAGCAAGCCAACTTACAGCCTCTGTGTAAATTATTTTAGTGTCAACTATATCCCATCCTAAAATTACAATTAAAACTTTTGTTGACTGTTCCAATGTGACAGGCATGGTACTCTGCACTTTATGCAATCATTACAGGCATAACTATTTCTACTTATTCCCATTCTATAGATGGGAAAACTGAGGCAGAGAGAGGTTCAGTCACATAGCTACTAGGTGGTTTACCCTGATCTCAGTGTTCACTTCTCAATCACTATGCTATAATACTGTAGATCCTTGTGTGTTGCCTAGGAAACTAAAAAACTATACTTTCTATAGGAAAGGTTTGGTACTTAACTGTATGCAGAACTCTCTTGGGAGGAAATTAAATAGGATCTCTGTACCAAAGAACCAATAATATATTCATGTACGAGTTCTTATCCTCCAGACGGTTTTGAAATTATAAAGTTTATTTATGATCACTACATTCATCAAACATTTCCTTTAAAATCTGAAGAGGCTAAAAAGTGCATAAGAACGTATTTTCTTATTACATATTTATTCATTCTGGTGTATTCATACGAGCTCTGTTAAACTGGTCTGCTTACCTACCCCTCCCCCTGCTCTTCAGGTACCCAAGCCCAGGCAGGCAGTTCCCACCTGAGGGCCTGTGAGCTTTCTGCTGTCTTTTCCTTCCACTCTCTTTCTCTAGATTTAACAACTTCCTTTCCAATTCTCAGGTCTCAGCTCAAGTGTGGCTTCTCAGAGCAGTCTGACCTGCCTACACACTGAGGCAGGTCCCACCACACTCCACAGTCATTCTCGATCCTCTAGCTGGTTTTACATCCTTTCTAGCCCTTGATGCTGCTGGAAACTGTCTGAATTATTTACGCGATTATCTTATCTGTTCTCCGTCAACCCCAACTGTAACATCCGCTTCAGGAGAACAGACATTTTGTGGGTTTGACTCACTTCTATATATAACACCTGGAACAGTATGTGGTGTGTAAAAAGAGAGGTGATCAAATGTTTGCTGAATGAATGGATTTTCCCATGTTTCAGCTAAAATACCTTACAAACTGATTATATGTCATTTCTTTTAACTAATAATAAGGAGCAGCCTTAAGGCTAAAGAATCCAACCCAACCTTTAACAGGCAAATTGGTTTTGTTTCACATTTAGAAACTGGAGAAGTCTGTGGTTCTCAAAATAGGATACAAGAATCTCCGGGGGGCAGAAGAAGGTGTTCTGGGTGGGGATACAAAAGGTAAAGATTAGGAATTCGGAGTGCCAACATCTATTTGGGGTTGGGAGTTGGGGAAGTAAGGAAGTAATCAAACTACAGACACAGAGCCCAAGCAGGTATGCTTTTACCTTTCCTCTGACATTAGGAGCGCTTGGGTAGAAACCTCGTAAGAAACCACAACAATTCAGACCACATTAAAGATATAAGAATAAAATAATGAAACTACTGTCCTCTATGTCTTGAGTAAATTATACCATTATGATGTAGTTCTCATTTCTCAGCTGTACCACTGTACAATAGACCAAGGTCTCTTCCCCAGTTGGGCCAGTTTATCTTCAATCTAACCCAAGATCGAGGAGATATTCTACATTTGCAAACCACCTTGCAAATGAATGCTATTATTTACAAATCAGTGCAAGTCCACTATCACAGGAAATATAATACTAAATATGCAGCTCATTGCCAATAAGTCAAAATACATCAGTTAAAATGTGATACTGATTTTTACAAAAAGTAATACGCCTTACTTTGGGGGATGGGGGAGAATAAAAGGGGGCTTGCCAGAAGGTGCTTTTCTTATTCCAACAAGTTCAAATGGGTATGCCAGTAGTGTATACTAATTTTATATCTAATATACTAATTTTATATGTGTATATATATAAATATACACGTAAATACATAAATGTCTTTAAAAGGTATATATGTGCATGTTTATCAGACAAAAATCATTTCAAACTTTTGGTTCTGCCACTAATAGGCAGAATGACTTAGCAAGTTAGGGAGGCTTTCTGACCTGTTTTCTGATCTATGAGTAATAATTACACATCCATCTCATGGCTCAGATGAGAATTAAAATTAACGTATGGAAAAGACATAAAACTTGGCTCAAAGAAACGGTAGTTATGATGATGAGACAGATGAAGGCATATGCACATATATACCTTCCCCTCCTCCTCTCCCCTCTCTTCTCCCTCCCCCTCAACCACATAGGCCAGCCTTCTCTCCAGAAATGCACAGCATTCAAAGGGAAGGGACTATTCTTTATGATTCTGCAGAAGAAATTTAAAAATCTCTTAGCCACAAAACCCTCGGTCTGAAATTTTTCTCCCCCAAAACGCTGGAACAAAAAATCCTCAACTCAAACCCCCATACTTCAGAACAAGTATTTACAGGGAAGACTGTTAAATAGTGGATTTTCGAGCAAAGGTTTCCTGAGAAGTCCAAGATTGTTCTCCAAAGCAGGGCTGTTGAGAGAAGCAAGAAACACAGGGCTGGTGTTTGTGCCTGACCACACAAAGAGTTGGCAGTTGAGTGAAGCAAGGCAGCCAAGGCTCTCTCGTCTTGCGTCTCATCCTTAAGCCCACATAAACGCAAGAGGGCGAACAAGGACGGACAAGACCCCTCGACACTCCTGACTAAACAACAATAAAATGTTTTGACTAGGAACATCTTCCTGAAAAACAGAGATCACTCAAATAAATTTATTTTAAAAATCTTTCCTCAAACTCATTCAGACTTAATCGTAGAAAACACCACCGGTGGCCACCTGCCCTGGCATATTCCACACCCATGTGGGCTAGACAGACCTACTATAGACAGATTTTTCTCCTTGCCTAGTCCAACAAATTAGTGAGTGTGATACTTCAATTTATAGAAAAAATATATACTTGGTCTTCATCCACAGTTCCTGGCTCATAGCTCCCAAAACCCTTGGAATTTCCTGAGTGATAAGAGCAATAGAATAATATTCAGTCTCTTGTCCTCAGTTCCTGAGAAGGCTTCAGGGAAGGTGGCCTTTGGGTCCCACCCAAGGGTGAGGGCTGGTTCCCAGCAGAACCAACCATGTGATAAGAGGGTTGGAACTTTCAGTCCCACCATCTGATTTCTGGGGAAGGGAGAAGCGCTGGAGGTTGAATCAACTGCCGTTGGCCAATGATTCAGTCATGTAATGAGGCCTCCATAAAAATCCAGAAGAGGTGGCTTTTGTGCCCTTTCTGAGAGCTTCATGATGGCGAACCGTACCACCGGCCGGGTCCCATGCCCTACAAGGACATAAGCTCCTTTGTTCAGGGCCTTGCCCTATACATCTCTTCATCTGGCCATTGACTTGTATGCTTTTATAATAAATCAGTAATCTAGTGAGTAAAATGGTCTTCCTGAGTTCGATGAGCCCTTCTAGCAAATTAATCAAACCAGAGGAGGGGGTTCCGGGAACCTCTGATTTATAGCCAGTCAGTCAGAAGTACAGGTTAACAACCTGGACATGTGACTGTCATTCTGAGTAGGAGAAGGTCCTCGAAACGTCCAGTTTGTACCCGGTAGGTCAAAGCAGAGGTAACCACCCGGGCTTGGGACTGGTGTCTGAAGTGGAGGGGAGGTCTTGTGGCACTAAGTCCTTTACCTGTGGAATCTGATTCTATTTCTGGGTAGATAAGTGTCAAAATTGAGCTGAATTCTCAGACACACTGCTGGTGTCGGAGAATTGCTTGTTGGTGTTGGGAAGCCTACACACACACACCAAGCTGGAACTGGATCCAGGAACTCTTTGCAATGAGCCATTGCCCCCCCAAGAAGCATTCGACCCTTCACCTTCACAGCATATTGCATACTTCCAATTTGTTAGGTCATCATTTCTAATTATTTACTTAATGAATGTAAGATTAAGTTCCATAAAGAGTCTCTCTCGTTTTCTGATATATACTCATCAGTAACTATTAAGTAACTGACAGACTAGGAGTGTATTTGACACCTAATATACCTTACTTTAATATAAACATTTTATCCCACACTTATCAAATAGAAACTCAATAGATAAATCAGAGCTTCTTCATGGGAGAGAAAAATTAACTATTCCTCTCCAACAACTTTAACTTAAAAAGGGAAGCAAAAGACTGGGTAGAGACAGCTACATTTAGGCTTATAACAAAAATTTTCCCAAAGTATGTCAAAAATTATAACATTATCATCATAGCATATTAAAACAAGAGGAGAGTTTACACCGTGGTATACATTGAGAAGACAGGAATTTCCTTCAAGAAATGAAATTTATAACAATATTCCAGGGGAAATATGCAAAGCATGTAATAAAGACATACAAGAATACAGATAAAAATCTTTAGTGACAAGAATCATTTTATTGAATCAATTCTATTTCCAAGTTTTAAAAAGCAAAATATATTTTAAAAATTCTGAGAATATTTTATTAGCATAATTCCACTTCTCAATAAGACGTAAAAGTATTACTGCTAAGAATCAACATGGAATATAAAACTGAAGTCTTAGAACTGGAAGGAATTTGGGAGATCACCAAATAAGGGGAAGGCCAAGCTACATGACCAAATAGGTGCACTAGAATAGTAAAAGCCGAATGTCCCACATCTTACTGTAATACTGGGTTGGCCAAAAAGTGCCTTCGGTTTTTAAGTAAAAATAAAAGACACATTTTTCATTTTCACCAAGAACTTTCTTGAACAACATCTTCACCCTTTTGTTCCACTACCTTCTGCCATTTTTCAGGCAACTTCATAATTCCATCTTCCCGATTTTTTTTATCTTTTTGAGCAAAGAACTGATCCAGGTGCCTTTTACAGTCTTCCAGGGAACTCAGTTTTTTCTGTTAAGAGAAGTTTGTAAAGACCTAAATAAATGGAAATCTGAAGGTGCAATATGTCTGGTGAATACAGCGGGTGAATCAGGACTTCCGAGACAAGCTGTTACAGTGTTTGCCTGGTCATCAAAGAAACACGCAGTCTTGAGTTATCCTGATGGAAGATTATGCATTTTCTGTTGACTAATTCTGGATGCTTTTCATCAAGTGCTGCTTTCAGTTGGTCTAATTGGGAGCAGTACTTGTTGGAATGAATTGTTTGTTTGGTTTTCTGTAAGGAGCTCATGATAGAGGACTCCCTTCCAATCCCACCATATACACAACACCACCTTCTCTGGATGAAGACTGGCCTTTGGTGTGGTTGGTGGTGGTTCATCTCGCTTGCCCCACGATCTCTTCCGTTCCACGTTATTGTACAGTATCCACTTTTCATCGCCCGTCACAAGGTGTTTTACAAACGGAATGTTTTCATTACGTTTAAGTAGAGAATCACATGTGGAAATACGGTCAAGGTTTGTTTCGCTTAACTGAGGTGGAACCCAGACATCAAAGCATCATAACCAAGCTGGTGCGAATGATTTCCAACGCTTGATTTGGGTATTTTGAGTATGTCGGCTACCTCCCGTGTGGTAGTTATCCCACAATCACCGTTAGTTGATTGCTCTCAGTTAATGTCTCGATTTGATCGCCGTCAACGTCAACTGGTCTACCCGACCGTGCAGCATCGTCCAGCGAGAAATTTCCAGCACGAAACTTCGCAAACCACTTCTGACATGTTTGATCAATCACAGCACCTTCTCCATACGCTGCACAAAGCTTTTTTTGCGTTTTGGTTGCATTTTTACCGTTCTTGGAATGATAAAGCATAATATGCCAAAAATGTTGCTTTTTTTTCTTCCACCTTCAATATTAAGATGGCTACACAAAAATTCACCAATTTTGGTAAGTCTTTTGTTAAATGCATGCTGATGTGACAGCTGTCACATACAATCTAACAAAACTGTTTCAAATGAAGTTAAAGACATTTAAGTGCTGCTAGAGCCGTCTTATGGAAAAAACCGAAAGAACCTTTTGGCCAACCCAATACCATCTCTCCCAAAGAATTCTAAGTCTCTGCTTTTTTTCATTAAAAAGAAAAAAAAAAAAAAAATCCCCCTGGCCCTTTTAAAATCTTTCAGTGGCTTTCAAATGGCATGCTGAATTCCAAACTGTTATTGGTGATAAAAGACGTTTCCTGTCTCTGACACTGTAACACGCTGCTAGGTTCTTACAAATTTTTAGTCCAAAAAATTGCAGAGGAGATATTTTTAACAGGGTCAAGGGTGTCTTTAAAAATAGTACATTTTCACATCCCTTGGCTAATATGAGTGCTTAGGGGAAAATAATTACGTGATGCTTATTGCAATATATTCAAGTCTAAGAGAATAAGCTCAAAACACTCAACGCAATTTTTAAAGACAACTTCTTAGAACAGCTTTAGGTTTCACGGCAAAATTGAGAGGAACGTACAAGGATTTCCTATATGTCACCTGCCCCCCACGTGCGTGTGACCTCCGCCACTACCAACATCCCCACCAGAGTGGTTCATTTGTTACAGTCTATAAACCTACACTGACACATCGGAATCACCCAGAGTCCACAGTTGACATTAGGCTTCACTCAGTGTACTTTCCGTGGGTTTGGACAAATGTGCAATGACATGTGTCCACCATTACTGTACCATACACAGTACTTCCACTGCCCTAACAATCCCCTCCCTGTGCTCAGCCTGTTCATCCCTCCCCCACCTCAACCCCTGGCAACCTCTGATTTTTTTTACTGTCTCCATAGTTTTGCCTTTTCCAGAACGTCATGTAGTTAAAAATCATACAGTATCTAACCTTTTCAGACGGGCTTCTTTTACTTAGTAAGATACTTTTTTTTTTTAATTAATTAATTTATTTATTTATTTATTTTTGGCTGTGTTGGGTCTTCATTTCTGTGCGAGGGCTTTCTCTAGTTGTGGCAAGCGGGGGCCACTCTTCATGGCGGTGCGCAGGGCTCTCACTGTCGCAGCCTCTCTTGTTGCGGAGCACAGGCTCCAGACGCGCAGGCTCAGTAGTTGTGGCTCATGGGCCTAGTTGCTCCACGGCATGTGGGATCTTCCCGGACCAGGGCTCGAACCCGTGTCCCCTGCATTAGCAGGCAGATTCTCAACCACTGCGCCACCAGGGAAGCCCTAGTAAGATACATTTAACGCTCCTCCATGTCTTATCATGGCTTGGTAGTTCATTTCTTCCCGGTAATGGATAATACTCCACTATGTGGATTTACCACAGTTTATTTATCCATTCACCTATCGAAGGACATCTTGGTTGCTTCCAGTATTGAAAATTATACATAAACCTGCTATAAACATACGTGTGTAAGTTTTGGGGTGGACATAAGTTTTCAACTCATTTGGGTAAAAGAACACAACTGCTGGGCTGTGTGGTAAGATGCTTCATTTTGTAAAAAATCACCAAACCATCTTCCAAAGTAGCTGTACCATTTTGCATTCCCAACAGCAGTGAATAAGAGTTCCCGTTGCTCCACATCCTCGCCAGCAGTTGGTATTGTTAGTGTCTTAGATTTTGGTTATTCTAATAGGTGGGTAGTGGTAACTCACTGTTGTTTTCATATGTATTTTCCTGATGACAAATGATTTGGAACATCTTTTCATACGTTTATTTGCCACCAATATATATATATATATATATATATATATATATATATATATATATATATGGCTCTTCTCTGGTGAGGTGTTTGTTAAGGTTGCTGGCCATCAGGTTATTTGTTTTCTTACTGTTGAGGTTTAAAAGCTTTTTGTATATTATGGATAATAGTGCTGCATCAGATGTGTGTTTTGCAAATATTTTCTACCAGTCTGTAGCTTGCCTTCTCATTATCCTGACATTGTCTTTCACAGAACAAAAATTTTTAGTTTTAATGAAGCCCACCTTCTCAATTTTTCTGTGATGGATTGTGCCTTTGAGGCTGTATCTAGAAAATTATCGCCCACACCCAAGGTCATCCAGGCTTTTTCTATGTTATCTTCTAGGAGTTTTATAGTTTTGCATTTTACATTTAGGTCTACTATTCAGTTTCAGTTACTTTTTGGTGAAAGGTTTATGGTCTGTGAATAGATTTCTTTTTCTGCTTGTGGATGTCCAATTGTTCAAGCACCCTCTATTGAAGAGACTATCTTTGCTCCACTGTATTGCCTTTGCTCCTTTGTCAAATATGAGTTGATTATATTTATGTGAGTCTATTTCTGGGCTCTGTATTTTTCCATGGATCCATTTGTCTATTTTTTTCACCAGTACCTCACTCTCTTGATTACGGTACTTTTGTAGTTAAGTCAAGGTGTCAGTTAATGACAATCCTCCAACTCTGTTCTTCTCCTTCAATTTTGTGTTGGCTATTCCAGGTCTTTTGCCACACCATGTAAACTTTAAAATCAGTTTGTCGATAACCACAAAGTAACTTGCTGAAATTTTGATTAGGACTGCATTGAACCTATAGATAAAGTTGGAAAGAAATGACATCTTGCCAATATTGAGTCTTCCTATGTATGAACATGGAATATCCTGTTTATTTAGTTCTCCTTTGGTTTCACTCAGTTTTGCAGTTTTCCTCAGATATATTTTGTGTACATCTTCTTAGGTTGATATCTAAGTATTCCATTTTTGGAGGTGCTAATGTAAATGGTATTGTGTTTTTAATTTCAAATTCCACTTGTTCATGGCTGGTACATAGGAAAGCAACTAACTTTTGCATAGTAACTTTATATCCTGAAGCCTTGCTAGAATCGCCTATTAGTTCCAGGAGTTTTTTTGTTGTTGATTCTTTCAGATTTTCTACACTGACAATCACAACATCTGTAAAAAAAGACTTTTATTTTTTTCCCTCCCAGTCTGGATACCTTGTTTTCCTTTTCTTGTCTTATTGCATTAACTAGATCTTTCAGTACAAGGTTGAAAAGGAGTGGTGATCAAACAGGAGGGAAGGGGGCAGGGCACAACCTTTGAAAGAATGACACAGCCAGAGAACATGACATAAACTGATTAGAACCAAATGGGTCCAAGATGGCAGACAAGTTGAGTTCCACTAAACCTTGAGCCCCAGTATACGCTCACTGTAACACATCAGCAAGCTAAATGACACGGCCACAGGCTCCATGACAGTTCCAAGGCCGACCATAAGCATCAAAAAGTGGGTGGTGGCCCAAGTCTTGGAAATCCCTGCCCCTTTCCAAAACAGCTAGAATACTCCTCCCACTCATTAGCCTGTGAAATTGCCCACCCCTATATAAACTGACAACCCCGTACCCTGGTGCCTTTCTCACCTTCTGAGATGGCCCACACTCTGCAGAGTGTGTTTCTCTCTAAACAAATCCACTTCTTACCTATCAATCACCTTGACTCTCACTGAATTCTTTCTGCGATGAGACATCAAGAACCTGAGCTTCATGAAGTCCTGAGACCAGGTGTGTGATCTCAGTTGGAAGACCGTGGGTTTTGGCCAGGTTCGAGTCCCGGCTGTGTGGGTTCAAGTCCCAATGTGGGTGTAGGCTGGGTTCAAGTCCCAACACATGGGTTCAAGTCCCAATCTGAGGTGAATGTTTTCAGCAAAGCAGGACATCCTTGCCTTGTACCTCATCTTAGTTGTAAAATATCAACCTTCTCATCATAAAGTATAATATTAGCTGTAAGTTTTTTATAGATAGAGTGACCTTGACAAAAATGGCAAAGTAGGGAGCTCAAATGACCTGACCCTCCATAGAGCAAAAACTGTCAGAATCAACTTTGTCAGAATTTTGGAAAACAGTCATCAGGTGTTTACAGCAACCAAAATACGTTAAATCCAGAAAAATGCAACTTAAAAACAGAAGAGCTTTGTGCATTTCTACTTGCCATTGTCCCATCCACTCCCTTGCTGGGCAGTGGTATTGAAGACAGCAGCCACATTCCCAGTGTTGGAACCTGGTCCCTAGCTCCAGAGGAAGCAGAGCAGATCATGATCTCAAAAAATAAATCGTACGGTCTGGAACTGCCTGTATTAGCAAGTAAAAGTGCAAAAGCACTTCAGTGTTAGCAAATTATAATAGTTAACATGTACATAGCACTTACAAGGTGCCAGGTTCTAAGTGCTCTTCCACACCTCAATCTTCCCAACACCTAAACCTCGTCCTCCCCTCTGTCCTCCCTCTCTCCCATCTTCCCCACTCTGTCCTCTTTCCCCTTCCTCTTCCCCCTCTTTCTCCTCCATTTCACACATCAGAAAACTGAGAGTCAGAATAAAAGATTTGTCCAAGGTCTAATTAGTAAAGGGCAAAGGCAGAATTAAAACCCAGCGGGTCTGTCTTGAAATAAAACAATAGTACAGTCTCCTTTTTTTTTTTTTTGCTGTTTTGTTTCTGTTTTTGCTTTTTTTCGCTCATGATTTCCAAATTTAGTGAGGGAGTCAGTCACAAACATCTATATGAAAAGTCTGTTGACAGGGAGACCAGAGGTGATATCTAAATTGGGCACTGAAGGACTAATGAGGGTTAGCCAAGGAGGAGAGGGAAGGCCTTCTGGCAAAGGGAACAGCATGGGTCAAAGTCCGGAAATGAGTGCATGTGTTTGGGGGTGGCTGTTGGGGGGTGGGGGGGGGTGGATACTGCAACTAACTCCATTCGGCTGAGAAGTACAATGCCAAGAGAAGATTCTAGAGATAAATGTGTAGAGCAAAGCCAGGGTCAGATAACAACAGGCCTGGTAAGCCATAAACTGTTTTGTCCTGAAGGCAAAGACAGCTACTAAAGGGCTTTCCTAAAGCATGGGAGTGACAGGATCCTAATCACACTTGTAAAAAACAATCCCAGGTTTAGTGAGTAAGCTCTGGCAAAACGAGCAAGTCAAAATTCCACCCTCATTCCCATATACTGCTGGCGGGAGGATAAATCGGCGTGATCACACTGGAAAAGCGTTGGGCAACATCTAGTGAAACTGAACATACGTGGGTCCTATGACCCAGCAATCCCACCTGACAGCACTGCATACTTCTGACCATCAAAGCCACACACAGTACTAGAACATTCAAGGAAGCACTCTTTCTGAGAGCCAAAACCTGGAAAGACCAAAACGTTCATCAACGGAATAGAGAAGAAAGTTGTATATTCACACAACGGAATACCATATAACAATAAGAACTTGTTACAACTGCGCGCAACAATATGGGTGAAGTGCAGAGACAGAATGCTGAACAAAAGCAGCAAAAGACAAAAGCGTAAATACTGCATGATGCCATTTATAAACTTTTTTTTTTAATTACCATCTGTAAGAAGTCGGAAAAGTGGTTTTTCTAAGGAGTAGTACCTGGAAGGGGGCACAGTAAGGGCTTTGGTATGATTATCCTCATTTTTCAGTCAAGGAAGCCAACATTCAGAGAGGTTAAATTACTGAGAACTAGTAAGTGGTAGAAATGAGATTCGAACCCGGGTTTACAAAACTATGAAAAATATACAGCCCGGGGTTAAAAGCTACTCAGAGAAACTGTCATGTTTTTAGCCAGTGTCTGTTCTCCTCGGGGTTCAGGTGCGCCGACTGCACCGCGAGCACTGCCTTTGCGTCTCCACACGAGCACCCGCGCCTCTCCTAAGTGAAGCCTCCCCCAGTCTCTCCCTACACCCTCAACAGATCAGGAAACTAGCTGGTTTGAAAGTTACTTTTAAAATACTTTTTAAAAAAATTATCATTTATTAAGGGCTTACTAATAAGTGCCTGGCATTTATCAGCCTTTTCTCAATAAGAATAGAGGGGGTTCAAGAGATAAATCATCTGGGGTCACAAGGTTAAAAAGTACCAAAACTAAGATCCAAATCCAAGTCTGGCTGAATCCAAATCCAAAGTTCTACCTACTACATCAGTTTCCATCTTTCACTTTACCTTGTTAATGATCGATTTATCTGTTTTGACCTCAAGATTCTAATCTCTTTGAAAGTCAAGACACTCTAACTTACTTACCTTTGTATCCTCTGCTCTAAGTAGAATGCCTACCACATAACAGGAGCTCATTAAAGGTTTTTAAAAGAATTAAGTAATTAATAGGTATAATTTCCTCTGAAGATAAAAAATAAAGGCTCTATTAGAATACACAGGTGCTTATTAGATCACTCAACAAACATTCACCAAGTGCCTCCTATACCCCCAGAAACTTGACATTTTCTGGGGTAAGAACTAGAAATACACTCTTCTGTCACGAAGTCTATAGGGCGGTGCTTGTCCAACACAGTAGCTATTAGCCACGTGTGGCTATTGAGCACTTGAAAAGCTGCTTCTCCAAAAGGGAGATGTGCTGTAAGTATAAAATATATATGGATTTCAAAGACAACAGTGTGAATGTAACAGTGTAAAATATTAAATAATTGGATGACTTATTGGGTTAAATTAGATGTATTATTAAAATTAATTTCAGCTGTTTACTTTTTTAAAGGGGTCACTAGGAAATTTTTTTAAATTAATTTTTGTTGGAGTATTGTTGCTTTACAATGTTGTGTTAGCCTCCACTGCAGAACAAAATGAATCAGCCATACACATAGAGATATCCCCTCCCTTTTGGACTTCCCTCCCATTTAGGCTACCACAGTGCACCGGGTGAGCTCCCTGTGCTATACAGTGCGTTCCCATCAGCTGTCCATTTTATACAGAGTATCAGTGGTGTATATGTGTCCATCCCAGTCTCCCACTTCCTCCCACCCCACCCCTTTCCCCTCGGTGTCCATACATTTTTGTTCTCTACGTCTGTGTCTCTATTTCTGCTTTGCAACTAAGATCACCTCTACCATTTTTCTAGATTCCACATATATATGCGTTATTATACGACATTTGCTTTTCTCTGTCTGACTTACTTCCCTCTGTCTGACACTCGCTAGGTCCATCCATGTCTCTACAAATGACCCGATTTCATTCCTTTTTATGGCTGAGTAATATTCCACTGCATACATGTACCAAATCTTTACCCATTCCTCTGCTGATAGACATTGAGGTTGCTTCCATGTCCTGGCTATTGTAAATGGTGCTGCGATGAACACTGGGGTGCATGTGTTTTAAGGGGCCACCAGGAAATTTTAACTTACATATGTGGTTTGCATTACATTTCTATTGGACAGCACTGCTCTGAGGACTTTTTTTTTTTTTTTTCCTGCTTATTCAAGATCTCTTTCCCTTAATTTAGGCTATTAAAATGCACAGCAGAAACTAACTGACAGCCCATTCAGTTGCCATCCTCTGTCCTGGGTTCCACATAGAGAAGTAAATTTATTGTGTTTTCTTCTCTTGCAAGAGTGTTCTTAGACTGTATTAGTATTCAAAAGACATGCTCCAACTTTGCCAACCTACTTAAAAATTGATTTTGACATTACTATTTTAAAGTGATTAACATGTAAAACAACGTTTTTGATTTCTATAAAGTGATGTACATCAACATAATTTCTTTAAACCTTTACAGGTCACCTAGTACATTGTCTCGTGATTCTAACAAAAGGCTTGAGGGAGCTAGGGCTATTATTCTCATCCCCTTTTATGATGCAAAACCTGAAACAAGGATAAGTGATCTGCCCAAGAATATACGACTGGACTGACTGACCATTAGCAGAGTGGAGACTCAAGCCAGGCTTTCAGACCCATCTCAGGGGTGTTTCAGAATAAGAGATTACTCTTTGTATTAGTTTTCTGTGGCTACTATAACAAATCGCCACAAACCGGCGACTTAAAGCAACAGAAATTCATTTTCTCACAGTTCTAGGGGGCAGGGCGTTCGGACCTCACCCTGGCCAAGGGGCCTTGACTCTCTGCTGCCGCAGCACCTATGCCCTGAGGCCTCCTGGACAGGCTCCCTCCTCCTCTTTGGCTGTGTGATCTCCCTCCCCGTCTCTCCTGTAAAGACACTTGTCATTGGATTCAGTGCCCATCCAAGTAATCCAGGATGAACTCATCTCAAGATCCTTAGTTTAGTTACACCTGCAAGACTCTTTTTCCAAATAAGGTAACATTCACAGGTTCTGTGTTTAGTATGGGGACATATGGGGGTTGGGGGGAGGGACCATTCAACCCACCACGCTCTCCTGCAGCCCCCCAGAGCCACTGCTCTGTACAGTAGCTTGGCTCTATGTTCCAGTTCACATGTCCTGGCTTTTGCTCCCAGGATCAGTAAAAATAAAACACCGATGATTGATTAGGAAAAAAGTAAGGATTTGGAGTCAGGCAGACATGGACTCCAAAAGTGGCTCTAACATTGGTTAACTGTGTGACTTTGGATAAATTATTTAATCTCTCTGGGCCTCAGTGTTATCTTCTGTTTGATAGAAGTAATAACACCTGCCTTATGCGGTTTTATGATCATTGCATTTTCTTAAAAAAAGTAAACCATCAGCACTGTGCAACATCACCTAGGCTCCCTTGCCCCACCTTCTTTTTCAGATTTATGCCTTCAGTCAAAACAATATCTGGGTTTACCTTACAGAGTGAAGGATCTTTAGAAAACCTAGCACGCACCTATCATGAACAACCTTAAGTAAATCCAGGGTGTAAAACATCTAAATTTCCTAAAAGGATGAGTTATTATGTGCTTCACAAAAGCTTCCTTTGCTTTACAAAAGAATTCAACGTCTACGTTTACCTTAAATACCAAATCAAATCTGCAAATCTCTGTTAAAGGCTGGCTCGTTCTGCATATGGTTTATGCTTAATAACTGTTTTGTGGAAAAGAACACATCTGCATAAAGGGAGGCAAATTTGCAGTCTCTTAGCAAAACCCTGTTTCCTACTATAGTGGTGCCCCATGAAAGAAAGAGTACAGTTAGACTTGCCAAGCTGGAAGCATAAACTTGAAACACAGGTGCTAAGTAGTTTTCTTCTAAGAGCTGAACTAAACTGCACTCATCTGTGGGCAATCTTTATTGCTGATGCTGACGAGTCCTTGGAGATACTATTGGTCTTTTTTTTTTTTAATTAATTTTTATTGGAGTACAGTTGATTTACAATGTTGTGTTAGTTTCTGCTGTACAGCAAAGAGAATCAGTTATACATACACATATATCCACTCTTTCTTAGATTCTTTTCCCATATAGGTCATTACAGAGTATTGAGTAGAGTTCCCTGTGCTATACAGTAGGTCCTTGTTGGTTATCTTTTTTTTTTTTAACATCTTTATTGGGAGTATAATTGCTTTACTATTGGTTTCATATTTTTTGGCCCACATTTCCTTAAAGAATTAATGTTAAATAGAGCAGAGAGAAGTGCCATCGGGAGAATATTCTCAGAGGCAGTTTGGTTCAAAAAATAAAATGGACAGTCACTAACTCAGAACTGCATTTTACATGCTGAAAAACAATGGAAAGTAATAAAATGTAGAAGGACAGATGGATAATCCAACGTGACTGATGTCCTTATGACAGCCCTTGCAAACCAATACATTCTCCTTTCCAACAATCTTACTTCTAAAACTGTTTTTAAAGGCAGAATGAATCTTTTTAATAAATGCACAAATACTGTGTCCAATAATAAACATGCAAAAAAAGACTATTAATCTGATCTGATATCTGAGCCATGCAAATGTATAACTACAGTCTTCCTAATGCTTAAATTTAGTTGCATTCACTAGAACAATCAAGATAAATGGGAGAGTTCTGACTAAGAACTAACACAATGCATATAATAATGTGATTTACTATACACTTTCAAAAAATACATATTTGAAATCACAGCAATTCATTATTTTACTTTATTAATTCATTATTTATTTTAATATCAAAAATTATATTTTAAGATAAATGTTTTCCAAGTCAAAACCAACATGCTCAAGTACTACTTAATTTTAAAACAGGAATAACTCAATTCCCTTTAATAAAGGTAATAAACTGGCATCCCATCCCCCAAAAGTCTTCAAAGTCTTTGTTGAAAAGACCTATGCTATATGAGATCTTCGGTACATCAGTTTTCTAAACTTTAACTTAGGACTCTCTCCACCATTAGCATGATCTTTGAAGACAGAAACTATAACTTATTTATCTTCTTATTCCCAGAGCCTGTAACTACTGTTGACTCTTGTTAGTAGCAGTAGTTATGTTCTATAAAGCCAAAGCAAAGACTAAATTAGTGAATACTGAGACACTGCCCTTGGAGAAATAAATAGAGGGTTTGGTTCCGATAAACTGCTGTCACGACATTTTCACCAACCGACCAATATATAGCCTTGTTTTATGTGTCTTTCTATTTAAAGATATCTTAAATATACAATAAGTGTACCTCATTTAGCGTATACTGTTGATTAGTTAACATTGAACTTACAGCCGACAGCACTGTAACTCATTCCTGAATGAAGCTTATCTGACACCTGTATTTTCTCCATAATAAGGCCCATCACAGCCTGCTTGTGCCTAAGAAGCCTAAACAGCACGTCAGTGCTCTACTTGGAAGTCGTTTTTAACAGTGAGGTCACCGATAAAAAGCACAAAAATGGGGAAGACGTGGCACTAAATATACCACGGAAAGGGCTTTTGTTTACAGGGTGAGAGCTGAAACAGTAAGGTAGAGTATGGCATTGTTTGACCTCAGCTGGGAACGTGTGTGTAGGACAACTCATAGTTTCCACTGCTCTATGTATACACATGCCCATGAGTAACATGAAAGCACTGTGAGTACTGATTTTGGAGTTACAAATAGATTTTAGTGAGTAGGCAAATCTGCAAATGCAGAATCCACAAATAAAGAGATTCAACTCATTTTCACCTAGTAGTCATCTGATAAATGTCTTAGAATTGAAGGAATAAATGAATGAAATCACTATCATAATGAGATGTTCCCTTTACTTCTAGTAATTTCATTATTTTGATCCCACCTAAAACATGCCCATATGACACTGAATCCACCAGGGCAGGAAAAGCTGTGCATGTCATGACCCAGGCTGTTTGTTAGCCGTCAAGCTAACAACCTGAGTCTGTGGGGACGAAGCCTTCTGCCTTGCCCACCTAGCAAGCAGGTTACCTTCTTTGTTCATTCTACTAGCTTTTTGCTGATAAATATGAATATACTGAAACAGCACATGCCATGAAATTATGTTGGGAAACCTAAGGAATCAAGTCCTGCCAATAGAATGGAACAAGAAATCACACACTATTTATAATTGGCACTGAGATATTAAAAATTTCCTATGTTTAAGAGTCAATATCGCTGCTGTGGATAATGTTATCTCTGAGGGAAAGTAAGGCCAGAACAAAGTTGAAGGAATCATGCTCCCTGACTTCAGACTACACTAAAAGCTACAGTAATCAAAACGGTATGGTACTGGCACGAATACAGACTTATAGATCAGTGTAATGGGATAGACAGCCCAGAAATAAACCCACACACCTATGGTCAATTAATCCACAACAAAGGAGGCAAGAATATACAATGGAGAAAAACAGCCTCTTCAATAAGTGGTGCTGGGAAAACTGGACAGCTGCATGTAAAATAAAGAAAGTAGAACATTCTCTAACACCATATCTAAAAGTTAACTCAAAAAGGGTTAAAAACCTAAATGTAAGACTGGATACTGTAAAACTCCTAGAGGAAAACATAGGCAGAACACCCTTTGACATAAATCATGGCAATATTTTTTTGGATTTGTCTCCTAGCGTAATGGAAATAAAAAGAAAAATAAACAAATGGGACCTAATGCAACATAAAAGCTTTTGCACAGCAAAGGAAACCATAAACAAAATGAAAAGACAACCTACAGACTAGGAGAAACTATTTGCAAATGATGCTACTGACAAGGGATTAATTTCCAAAATATACAAACGGCTCATACAGCTTAATATATATAAACAAACAACCCAATCAAAAAATGGGCAGAAGATCTAAACAGACATTTCTCCAAAGAAGACATGCAGATGGCCAACACGCACATGGAAAGATGCTTAATATTGCCAGTAATTAGAGAAATGCAAATCAAAAGTACAATGAGCTATCACCTCACACCAGTAAGAATGGCTATCATTAAAAAGTCTACAAATAATAAATGCTGGAGAGGATGTGGAGAAAAAGGAACCCTCCTGCACTGTTGGTGGGAATGTAAATTGAGACAGCCACTATGGAGAACAGTACGGAGGTTCCTTCAAAACTAAAAACAGAGCTACCATGTGATCCTGCAATCCCACTCCTGGGCATGTACCCTGAGAAAACTTTAATTAGAAAAGATATATGCACCCCAATGTTCATAGAAGCACTATTTACAACAGCTTAAGTGTCCATCAACAGATGAACAGATAAAGAAGATGTGGTATGTATGTGTGCGTGCGCACGCACACACACACAAACAGACACACACACACACAGACACACACACACACACACACACACACACACACAAAATGGAATATTACTCAGCCATAAAAAAAGAAAGAAAGAATGTCATTTGCAGCAACATGGATGGACCTAAACATTATCACACTAAGTGAAGTAAGTCACAATCTTTTATGGGAAAAGAATCTAAAAAAGAGTGGATACATGTATATGTATAACTGAAACACTCTGCTGTACACCTGAAACTAACACAACATTGTAAATTAACTATACTTCAATTTAAAAAATGATTAAAAAATAATTTAAGAAATTAAAAAGTAATAATAATAATTAATGACCCAGTTTCTCCCTGGTGACTAAGAAATGCCACAATTAGGAATATAAACATCTAAACTCTGCACACTAATTTAAACATGCTGCACAGAAGGAACAGAACTGTGTTCACTTATATTAGAGAAAAACTTAAATAGTGGGTTGGCCCAAAGTTCGTTCGGGTTTTTCTGTAACATCTTGCGGAAAAACCTGAATGAATTTTTTGGCCAACCCAATGCAAACATATCTGTTTTCTTGAAAGTTTCATAAATGTCACCTGTTATCTCTAAAGCTCCAGTTCCCTTCCTCAATACTTAATCACTTATAATGATAGTTAAGTTGGCAGCCAAAGAAAAGGTGCTTTATTTTTCTGGTCACTGTGGCACCATTTAATCTGTGTGTTAAAGAAAGACTGCCAGGGTCCTTCTCTGAGCTCTCCCACTTACTGACTTACTGAACAAGTTATTTAGCCTTTTTGTGCCTCAATTTCCTCATCTGTAAAATGGAGACAAAAATAGTATCTATACCTCATAGGATTGTTTTAAGGATTAAGTGAGGATATGAGACGAAAATGTTTTAAAATTGTGCTCAGAAATCGTTAGCTATTGCTAGCACATACATATAAAACATTAGTTTATGTATTAATTAGCAGAAGACACAATACTATGTCATCAGAAAAGTGGCCGCAGTAGAACATCACAGCTTCAAAATAAAACTTTAGGAATTCAGTGGCATTTATACATTCCCAAAACACTTTTTTTCAATTTCCTGAGTGACAAAAACATAGACATTAAACAGTCATTCTTCACAGCTTTTTCATTTTCAACATATTTTACCCTTCTCCATTATTCCAATTGGATGTACATGCTTACCACTGTAATCTACAGTTCTCATGCTAACTTTATTCAAAAGCGTGTAATCTGAAACAGAAAATCTAGACGATAATGAAAAATCTGAATTTCACTAACCTGAGCTGATCTCTGAATTAATAATTAATAATTTTGATATAAAATGTGCTAGGATGTTTAGGTTTGCAGACCATTCGTTCAATTTGCTGTAGGCACCTTGGGCTCCCTTTTTTAACAAGGCAGTCATAAAGTTACAGATTTGAAGCTCTCTTTATTCTCAAGGATTTCATAATGAGCCATTAATATAGTCAAGCAGACATTTTACCGGATGATATAAAGCTCAGACCTTATCACTGTAATGATAATTTGGCTCGAGAGTGTGGTCTGATATCTGGATGCTTTTAATCAGGAGAGAGAATATGTTTGGTGTACACACCAGTAGATTATCACCAGTTTTAACAGTTTAATCCCATGAAACTAATATTTCTCATATTTCAGTATAAACACCAATAAGTGTGTTGAGATGAATGACCTGTCAGATGTTAAGGGTTGCTGAACTGATCCTAGTCGATACTTCTTTTTTTTCCCCCTCCTCATAGATTTATTAAGATACTTGGGGTGATACCCAGGTATCGTCTAATTTGCCACACTTATTTTTTCACAAAAAAATACAAAAACAAATGCGACGTCTTGTAAGTGGTAACAAATATATCACAGAAATCATGCATAATGAGTTAAACATATTTTTGCTGACCAACATTTCTGCCAAACAACTCAGAAATAATACTAAATGGTTTAAACAGACAGGAATCTGGCCTACAGTCAAGCAAAGCAATAATATGTTAAAAAAAAAAAACTTCAGTAGAGCTGATTTTTCAGACAAAGAGCCTTTTCTCCCTCTGGCACAAAATGTGGGAAAGGAGCCAAGGCGCTACTTATCAGCTGTCTGACATCAGGGGAGGGCTGTGTGCGTCAGCCAGCCCAGCAGGGACCCCTGGCTCATGGCAGTGGACCATGTGCTGCTTATCTTATCAGTTTACAGTGTCTGGCACTTCCACCATTACTGTGCGAACCTGGGGGGAAGGAAGGTGTATAACTGTGAGGGTGTAGGTTACAGTTGTGAGTTAAGCAGGTTTTAGCCACTTATTAACAAAAAAAAAAAAATAGTCCAACGTGTTACGTTAGATATAATGAAAGTTTCTGCCCTCAAACTCAACCTTAAGAGAAAGAGAGGAGTTTTTTTAAAAAGGCTCTCTAGCTATATGACGACCACCTCTCCTCCTACTTACGCAAATGTATGTCAAAGTTACAGTTCCAGAAGAATGATTCTGTTATATTCCACTTAGAAGAGTTAAAGAAAAAGCAATTTGTTAGAAAATGTGCATGTAACTCTTACATTAGCTCCATTAAAACAGTCGTTTGGGGGTTGGGAATGAGATTTAAACTGTTTTCAAGTGTTCGCCAATGTTCGCAACTCTTAAACACAAGATCTGAAAGGCAGAGAGATACACTCAACCACCCTGGTGCAGCTCAGTCACGTCACTCAAACCAGGACTGAGAGTCTCCTGCAGAGATAAACTGCCTTATAAAAACTACCTAAAAATTAATTTTTTTAAAAACTGTAATTTACTTTAAAATCACTTTAAAACAAATTTTAAATATTTGGGAAAGATCATACTTGCTAAGTAAAAATTAATTCTGCCAATGTAATAAACACTTATATTTTGAATGTCCAAAACAAATTTTTATTTACTGTTCTCAACTCGGCTTATATGTTAAATGGTTCTCTATGAAAAAATGATAGTACCTTTATACCATGATTTATATCTCAAAATACTACACGTCACAAACTACGTTGTCATCCGGGTTATACAGCTAATAAAACTATAGACATAAAATTACAGTAAACCCACTGCTTATTATTCCTTCAAGCTTACCTGTTAAATTAGAATAAATATAATTAATTTGCACCCAAATACTCCTCTATATGGGTTGGAGGTCATAAATGATGGATTGAAAAATTGTTCTCGCTCCCCCATGACAAAATTCCCGTCTGACCACACCTTCTATTACAGACTGAATTGTAACCCTGCAAAATTCTACATTGAAGTTTAAACCCCCAGTGTGACAGTATTTGGAGATGGGGCCTTTGGGAAGTAATTAGGTTATGGGAGTGGGGCCCTCCTGACGGGATTAGTGTCCTTAAGAGATGCCAAGTCTCTCTTGCTGTGAGGATGCAGCAAGAAGAGGGCCATCTGCACGCCAGGAAAAGAGCTCTCACCAGGAACTGAACCAGCCAGCACCTTGATCTTGGACTTCTCAGCCTCCAGAACAGTGAGAAATCAATGTCTGTGGTTTAAGCCACACAGTCTATAGTAATCTGTTATAGCAGCCCTAGCAGACTGATCCACCTTTTCCTATCCTTATGTCTTGTTCTTTCATTCCTGTTGAGCCTGGTCTTTGCCCTCAACTGTACACTTTGGCTCCTGTTCACCTGGTTTCTCTGCCATTAGAATTAATTTTGTCTCACTGTAGAGTCTGGAAACCTTTGCCAATTACTGCAATGATGCCTTAGCTACCACCACAGAATCCCTTGCATATCCCCAACACTAGGCAAATTCACCATCCAATTCCTTTCACTGGTATTTCTAATTGTTTAGAGAAGAATGCACAGTCATGCCAATACTTTATATTTCCCCCGAGATGACTCCCTGTCTTGATCCCAAAGCAGCTGAACCAAGACGGCTACATTACTCTTAACATCCAGACACATAATTATCTCCCTGACATGTGACTTGACCTTTTTTTCTTCCTCCTGAGAGCATCCTTCACTTTTCCTCTTCAACATTTCTCTCTACCTTCTGTTCTTAACTCAGCTAGCTATCCCTCTCGGTTCTTCATTACTTCTTTGCCTTGCTCACTCAAGTATCTCCCTTCTACATCTCATGTCTTCAAACTCGCTTTATCCCCTTCTATCAGATTTCTAATATGCTTAGGCTTCCACTAACCCTGAAACAACAAAGACTTCCCACCACCACAAAGCAATCTTGAGAGAGAAAAACGGAGCTGAAGGAATCAGGCTCCCTGACTTCAGAATATACTACAAAGCTACAGTAATCAAGACAGTACGGTACTGGCATAAAAACAGAAATATAGATCAACAGAACAGGATAGAAATCCCAGAGATAAACCCACGCACCTATGGTCACCCAATCTATGAAAAAGGAGGCAAGAATATACAATGGAGAAAAGACAGCCTCTTCAATAAGTGGTGCTTAGAAAACTGGACAGCTACATGCAAAAGAATAAATTAGAACATTCCCTAACACCATACACAAAAATAAATTCAAAATGAATTAAAGTCCTGAATGTAAGGCCAGACACTATCAAATTCTTAGAGGAAAACATAGGCAGAACACTGTTTGACATAAATTGCAGCAAGATCTTTTTTGATACACCTCCTAGAGTAATGAGAATAAAAACACAAAAATAAACAAATGGGACCTAATGAAACTTAAAAGCTTTTGCATAGCAAAGGAAACCATAAACAAGACAATAAGACAACCCTCAGAATGGGAGAAAATATTTGCAAATGAAGCAACTGACAAAGGATTAATGTCTAAAATATACAAACAGTTCATGCAGCCCAATATCAGAAAAACAAACAACCCAACCAAAAAATAGGTGGAAGACCTAAATAGACATTTCTCCAAAGAAGACATACAGATGGCCAACAAACACATGAAAAAATGATCAATGTCACTAATTATTAGAGAAATTCAAATCAAAACTACAATGAGGTATCACCTCACACCCATCAGAATGGTCATCATTAAAAAATCTACAACCAATAAATGCTGGATAGGGTGTGGAGAAAAGGGAACCCTCTCGCACTGTTGGTGGGAATGTAAATTGATACAGCCACTATGGAGAACAGTATGGAGGTTCCTCAAAAAACTAAAAATAGAACTACTATATGACCCAGCAATCCCATTACAGGGCATATACCCTGAGAAAAACATAATTCAAAAAGACACATGCACCCCAGTGTTCACTGCAGCACTATTTACAATAGCCCGGACATGGAAGCAACCTAAGTGTCCATCAACAGCGGAATGGATAAAGAAGATGTGGTATATATGCATATATATACAATGGAATATTACTCAGCCATAAAAAGGAACAAAACTGGGTCATTTGTAGAGACATGGATGGACCTAGAGACTCATACAGCATGAAGTAAGTCAGAAAGAGAAAACCAAATATCGTAGATTAACGTATATATGTGGAATCTAGAAAAATGGTATAGGTGATCTTATTTGCAAAGCAGAAATAGAGACAGACACAGAGAACAAATGTATGGACACCAAGGGGGAAGGGGGATGGGAGGAACTGGGAGATTGGGATTGTATATCAATATATACACTATTGATACTATGTATAAAATAGATAACTAATGAGAACCTACTGTACAGCTCAGGGGACTTTACTCAGTGCTCTCTGGTGACCTAAATGGGAAGGATATCAAAAAAAGACGGGATATATGTATACATATAGCTGATTCACTTTGCTGTACAGTAGAAAGTAACATAACATTGTAAAGCAACTATACTCCAAGAAAAATTAATTAAAAATTGTATAAAAATAATTTGTTTAGAAAAAGAAAAAACTATAAAAGTATAAAACTATAAATAAATTAATTAAATACACTGGTTTAAAATTAAGAAAAATGTTTTATTTCCTTATCTTAGGTGTAAGTAAAACAGACAATCAAAAACTGTAAAAAGTGAACATTACCACCTTTTAACTTTAAAAATCGAGTATTTCTTACAGTGGTTTGTTATTGCATGGGTGTTCATTTTACTCTCATGTTCTAAACTGATTACATTTATCCCCAGACACACAAAAGTGCCGAGCACAGAAAATTTTTGTTACTGGATGGATGGAGAATGGATGGATGGATGGATGAATGGACCGATGGAAAGCCAAGTGGATGGATGAGAAAAACTGTGAATTTGGGGGAAAAAAAGTCTTAGACTATATGCTCAGGCTAACTAACTTATCTGCAATGTGGTATGACTTGAAAGTTCAATAACAAACTAGAAATTGAGGGAATAGGTTTTCAAAACGTCCACCCATATAGTATATTAAAAATTTTGAGTTTTATTTAAAATTTAAAAGTGTAAGTTTAATTTAAAGAAAATTTAAAGAGTGTTAAGTTAAAGAAAAACACTTCAAGAGGCAAAATATTAAGCTTAAATATGCATACTGTATTATTTCTTTTTTTTTAAGACAAAAATAAAAATGTATAAAGTTTCTTCTGAAAGTTAATTGAAGAATTTGGATTTTCAGTTGTATATATCTGAGGATGAGATAAATTTTTGGATTATTAGTGAATATGTTTCAGGGATGTTTATAAAGACTAGAAGAGGTTCAGATAGAAGAATAATGACTAAATAATCTTTAATAATTGGTTTTCATATAAAATAACACCAGCATTTATTTCAAGAAAATCTTGGATTGGGCTTTTTTTCCCACAAGTTTACTAATTAAGAGTCAGGTAATAGTGATTTACAGGAAAGTAGTCATAATAATGATAATGGCTGACATTTATTAAGTATTAACCATGGACTAAGCGCTGTATTGTTTTACACATATTAACTCATTTATTCTTCACAAAAATTCTTTCAGATGAGAATTGCTATTCCCTCCATTTTATAGACGAGGAAACAGAAGTGGAGGAAACGGAAGCAGAGGAAGGCTGAAGAGCTGGTCACAGAGCGAGTCAGTGGCAAAGCTGGGGTTAAAATCCAGGTGTCTGCCTCCAGAGTAACACTCTTAATTCCAAGGGCAGAAATACTTCTTGAATTAAACTGAACTATAAAGCAAACATATGTCAAACATATAGAGTTTTCTATGCTTTTAATATTTACCCAAACACTTTTTGAGTGCTTACGATGCACCAGTTGCAATACCGCAGCCTTCTTTTTTCTTCTTTTAATGCATACATTTCAGTGTTTGGACAGATGCTGAAAAATGACTTAAGTTAAAGAAATATCATTTTAAATAGTGTAGGCATTTAACTCCAAATTACAATCATGATGAAATTATAAATTTGTAGAGTTATTTCCCTTCAAGTAACAAATCGTTTAGACCAAAATAAGTAAGAAGATGAGACAGAGTTGTTTTTCCTGGATACTTTCCCATTGAATCTTATTAGTCATCTGGATTACAAAAGCAGTAAAGCAAAAAAAGAGGTATTTTCATTGGTAAGAGAAGTAAGAGCAGAGGGTGGAGTGAAAGGGGAAAGTTTTTAACTGTGCATAATTCACTGAAAATTAGATAGCATGGTCAAAAAGGGAATCACATTGCAACCTTCCTGTCTGTGAGTCCTAACAGCCAACAAAAAGGAGGCTTTTCTTTCATAGCCCAAAAAACAGCTGAATAGATTTCAAGCATTTTCCCTGACAAGTATTTCCAGTCAACCTTTGTTTGTTATTCTTTGAAGGCAGAACCTGGGATGAAGTTTAAGTTTTGCACTTGAAATACAACTGGAGCAGGGCCTTCCCTGGTGGTCCAAAGGTAAAGAATCCGCCTTCCAAAGCAGAGGACGTGGGTTTGATCCCTGGTCAGGGAACTAAGATCCCATATGCCGCGGGGCAACTAAGCCCGTGCACCACAACTACTGAACTCGCACACCTCAACAAGAGAGCCTGCATGCCGCAAACTACAGAGCCCACGTGCCCTGGAGCCCGCGCACCACAACTAGAGAGAGAAAACCTGCATGCCACAACTAGAGAGAAGCCCGCACACCACAACGAGGAGCCTGTGTGCCACAGTGAAAGATCCTGCATGCCGCAACAAAGATCCCACATGCCACAACTAAGACCCAACGCAGCCAAAAAAATAAAGAAAATAAATAAATAAAACATTAAAAAAAAAAAAAAAGAAATACAACTGGTGCAACTGTAGTTGGTGTCAATATAGAAGTTATTTGTTTATTGTTTTATTTTTCTTTGCTCTACTCTACCATAGTAAACCTGTCAGTTCTGGCTGCTGTCTCTCATTCAAAGGCCAGGTTTTCCAATAGCAAGAACCGCAGCAGTATGGAATGGGTTCCCAGAAATTTGAACCGTTATAAGTATTACTCACCTAGTCCTGCCCTGCTCCTCAATCCTGGTCAAAATGCAATGTCAAGTTCACCTCACACTTGGGACATGCAAACAAAGAGCTTAAATAGCTCTTCGAAAGATCAAAAATCGTTAAGTGGCAGCTGAATATATATTAGCATGACGTAAATTAACAATATAACCTACCTGAGATTGCCTTCAATGGATTTTATGCCATTTGCCAGAAGAAAGAAAAGAACTTAATCCACAAAGCTGACCCAGTCATTCAGCAATGTTTTTTATTTAAAAGACTGTATTATGTGTTCATAACAAAAATATCAAATATTTCAAAATATAAGTAGACAAAAATGCCATACTAGCATAATAAACACTCATTGCAGCATAATCAGTTTTAATTCAAATCGTTTCATATTCATATATATATAGTTTAAAATGTTCTTTTATGTATATGTGTGTATATATATATATATATATATATATATATATAGTTTAAAATGTTCTAATTAGCAAAAGTGATACTAAGAGGGAAATTTATAGCAATACAAGCCTATTTCAAGAAACAAGAAAAATCTCAAATAAACAATCTAACCTTACACCTAAAGGAACCAGAAAAAGAAGTGAAGCCCAAAGTCAGTAGAAGGAAGGAAATAATAAATATCAGAATGTAAATAAGTGAAATAGAGACTATAAAGACAACAGGGAAAACCAATAAAAAAAACTAAGAGCTGGGTTCTTTGAAAAGATAAAATTAACAAAGTTTTAGCTAGGCTCACTAAGTGAGACGGGGAGAGCTAACAACAGATACTACAGAAATACAAAGGATTATAAGAAAATATTATGAACCACCATACACCAACAAATTGCACAACCCAGAAGAAATGGGCAAATTCTTAGAATCATACAACCTCCCATGACTGAATTATGAAGACAGAGAAACTCTAAATAGACTAATCATTAGTACAGAGATTGAAACAGTAATCAAAAAGCTCCCCCAAAACAAAAGTCCACGACCAGATGGCTTCACAGGTGAATTCTACCAAACATTAAATCAAAGAAGATTTAATACTTGTCCTTCTCAAACTCTTCCAAAAAATTAAAGAGGAGGGAACGTTTCCTAACTCATTTTACAAGGCCAACATCACCCTGACACCAAAATCAGACAAGGACAATGCAAAAAAAGAAAATTAAAGATCAATATCTCTGATGAATATAGACGCAAAAATCCTCAACAAAATAGTAACCAATCAGATAGATCAATACTTTAAAGTGATCATACGCCAAGATCAGCAGGATTTATGCCAGGGATGCAAGGATGGTTCGACATCCACAAGCCAATCAACATGATACATCACATTAACGAAATGAAGGCTAAGAACTATACAATCATCTCAATAGATGCAGAAAACGCATTTGACAAGATTCAACACCCATTTATGATTTTTTTAAAAAAACTATCAATAAAGTGGGTATAGAAGGAATGTACAAAGGTCATATGTGATAGACCCGCAGCTAACATCATACTCAATGATGAAAAACTGAAAGCTGTTCCTCTAAAGTCAGGAACAAGACAAGGAGGCCCACTTGCCACTGTTATTAAGCACAGTATTAGAAGTCCTAACCAGAGCAATTAGGCAAGAAAAAGAAATAAAAGTTATCCAAATTAGAAGGGAAGAAGTAAAACTGTCACTATTTGCAGATGACATGTTTATATATAGACAACCCTAAAGACTCCACCAAAAAAACTATTAGAGGTAATAAATTAATGCAGTAAAGTTTCAAGGTACAAAATCAACATACAAAAATCTGTTGGATTTCTATATGCGAACAATGAGCTAGCAATTAAGAAAACAATCCCGTTTACAAACAAAATAAAAAGAATACCTAGGAATAAATTTAACCAAAGAGGTAAACGGTCTGTATACTGAAAACTATAAGACATTGTTGACAGAAATTGAAGAAGTCACAAATAAATGTATGGATCTGTCCTCAGAGATTGGAAGAATTAGCATTGTTAAAATGTCCATATTACCTAAAGCGATCTACAGATTCAATGCAGCTCTGATCAAAATCTCAAGGACATTTTTTATAGAAATAGAACAAAAAATTCTAAAATTTATATGGAACCACAAAGGACACTGAATAGTCAAAGCAATCCTGAGAAAAAAGTTTAACAAAGCTGGAGATATCACACTTCCTGACTTCAAACGATATTACAAATCAAAAGAGCATGGTACTAGCAGAAAAAGATACATAAATCAATGGAACAGAATTGAGAGTACAGAAATAAACCCACACATATGTGGACAATTACAAGTCAACAAAGGAGCAAAGTACCTATAATGGGTAAAGGATAGTTTGTTCAATAAATGGTGTTCAGAACAGTGGATAGCCACGTGCAAAAAAATGAAGCTAGACCACCATCTCACACTATACACAAAAGTCAACCCAAAATTGATTAAACACTTGAATGGAAAACCTGAAACCTTAAAACTCCTAGAAGAACACATAAGACATGCACTCTTTGACTTCAGTCTTAGCAATATCTTTCTAGATATGACTCCTCAGGCAAGGGAAACAAAAGCAAAAATAAACAAATGGGACTACATCGAACTAAAAAGCTTCTGTACAGCAAAGGAAACCATCAACAAAATGAAAAGACAACCAAGAATGGGAGAAGATAGTTGCAAATGATATATCTGATAAGGGATTCATATCCAAAATATATAAAGAACTCATACAGCTCAACAACAAAATAACAAACAATCCAATTTAAAATGGGCAGAGGAGCTGAAGAGACATTTTCCCAAAGAAGACATGCAGATGGCCAACAGGCACATGAAAAGATGTTCAACGTCACTAATTATTAAGGAAATGCAAATCAAAACCATAATGAGATAGCACTTCACAACTGTTAGAATGGCTATTATTAAAAAGGCAAGAAATATCAAGTGTTGGCAAGAATATGGTGAAAAGGGAACCCTTATATGCTGTTGGTGGGAATGTAAACTTGTATAGCCACTATGGAAACAGCATGGAGATTCCCCAAAAAATTAATAATAAAACTATCATATGATCCAGCAACCCTACTTTTTGGGTATTTATCCAAAGAATATCCAAACCAGAAAAAGAATATGAAGACACTCATTTAAAAAGATATACACACACCTATGTTCATCTCAGCATTATTTACAATAGCCAAGTATGGAAACAACCTAAGTGCCTATCAATGAATAAATGGATTAAAAAGTTATGATACATATATATAAATACACTAGAATACTAGTCTGCCATTAAAAAGATGAAACCTTGCCATTTGCAACAACATGGATGACCTTGAGGGTATTATGCTAAGTGAAATAAGTCAGATGGAGAAAGACAAATATTGTATGATTTCACTCATGTGGAATATAAAAAACAAACAAAATAAATGAACAAATCAAACAAAAACAAACACATACAGAGAATAGAGTAGTGGTTACCAGAGGGAAAGGGGCAGGGAGGAGGGTGAAACAGATAATGGGGGTCAACTGTATGTGATGGATGGAAACTAACCTTGTGGTGGTGAGCATGCTGTAGGGTATACGGAAGTATAAATATAATGTTGCACACATGAAATTTACATAATGTTATAAACCAACATTACCTCTATTTTTTTAATTAATTAATTTTTTAAAATATTCTAATTACGAGAGTTGATGGTATGGGGTATGAAACTTTAAAAGTCAAAATTCATATGTTGACTATCACATCAACAAAATCTACAGCTAATATTAAGACATTACATTAGTCACATTTCAATTTCTTCAAAGTCTTATTAGTAAACATTTATGTTTTAATAAATATATTTGTGTTATAATTTAAGAAATGGTAAAATGGTAAATGTACTCCTAAACTATCCAACTTGTAAAGACACTAATATTATGAATCATGTAGTCATTCTGAATAAGTTAGGGATGCAAAGAGTTATCAAGTCAAGATTCCAAAGATAACAAAAATTTTCCTCAGATTTCTTGTTCTATCATAGCCCACAAAAGATATTATTCTAAGTGAGCTAAATCATCAATATTAATACTTGTACCATAAGATGAGATTCTTATTGAGTCACACTAGCCTGTAATACATCGACTTTCTAATAATTGCTTTCTATGCTGATTACTTGATATAATAATTTTTTTAACTGCCTTTCCTAGTGAGGAAGAACCCTATGGTATTGGATTTGAACTGGAGCTAGGATTATAAACTTCTAGCTTTATCCACCGACAGGGCCTAGAATGAATAACAGCCAAGTTGCAGCGAGCACACTTGGTGCTCAGATATTGGCTACTAACTACCATTCCCCATTAAACAGGACTGGGGCTCCTTGGAGAAAGGGCTAATTCCAGGTCTGAGATAGGAAAGTATAAAATAATTATGGAAAATTTTGTGCTAGAAGGGCAAGTAAGTGTCTAAGGCTAATGGAGACATGTTAAATGGGCTGAGGAAAAGTTTTGAAAGAATTGATACTGCCCAAAGACGGGGCAGTTTAAGGATCAGAAATAATAAATACAGCAATGTATTGCAACATATTAAATATAAAAAGAAAAAGAATAAATGTTGGAACGTATTATCATAACACTGAATATAAAAGGAATCCATGAGTCCATAACGATACACAAAGCAAAGCAAAACAACAACAACAACAACAAAAAAGAGAGAGAGCAGGGGATTGGGGGGTGGTGGTGAGGGGAGCTCACCTAGCCTATAAGGATAATTCAAGGTTTAAATGTACAACAAATAGAATTTTTCAAAATCATCATTCTGTAAGCCCCAAAGTAATAATGCAAGCAAAGATAATCAATGAATGCTAAAACCACTGAATGAAAGGGTGTTAGAAACATGATATTCACACCATCTCAAAGTATCATTCCACAGATTACTCATTACAAAGGAGAAAAGATACCTTTATAGTAGAGACATCTGGCGGACGCCATCTGAACCTAGTGAGCAAATTTAGGATCACCAAAAATAGAACTGACATTATGGGATGCAATAAGAATTTGTGCTAAGCCAGAGAACCATATACTCTCCTGCATAATTTGAAAGAGAAGTAACACATACAGGGGTGGCAGGAGATAAAGCTGGTATGGTAAACAAGATCCAGATCACGAAATTAGGGTTATCTCCAATCCGCTGATAAAGAAACCGTAATTCAGAGAAGTTAGATAACTTTCTCGAAGTCAAGTATCTAGTGATTGCCAAAGCCGAAATTTAAACCAAGTGCAGCTGATTCTCAGACCCAGATTATTCTGAGTACAGGAGCCAGGCAACCTCAACCACCACTGGTTCTAAAGTCTACGTCCAGCCAATTGTAGACTGCTCCCTTAAATAGCGGCCCACTCCCTCAGGGCCAGCCCTGAAGCCTACCTGCCCCAGCCTCAGTCCTCCCTCTTCCTAACCTACTTGACTCTACGTTAGTCCTTATGAAATTCAAGCTAGAATACCCCACCACCACCAAAGCTGTGCCACAGCATGGTTACTGTAAAGATGGCTAGATGCCTTTCGCTGTATTATAGTGAAGAAAAATAGCTCAATTATTACAGGGATGGATGCCTGCAAAGTTAATAAAGATGAGCCCATAGAACCGCCAAAATTAAAAGATTATTATTATTTTATTGTTCTAGTCAATTTAAATTACTGAATAAAATTAACCATGAGACATATCCATGAAATGCTTGCCTGTGGTCCATTACAACGGCCTCAAATGAAAATCAATGCCCATTTTAATCAAGTTTTAACACCCAGACTTCTGTCATAACTTAGCCAAAAGCCTACTCAATAGCTCTACTTAACATGTCCGAAACCAAACACCTGATTTTCCCACCAACCTGATCCCCCATTCTTCCAAAACTTTGGCCAAGAAACTTGGCCAAAACTTTGACACCATCACTCATGCCTTTCCCTCCCACCCCACGTCCAAATCCACTGGGAAATCCTGTTAGCTGTACCTTTAAAATATATCCACAACCCGCGATTTTTCATCCAGTCGACTGCCTCTGCTGTGGCCCGGCCACCATCATCCTTTGCCTGGATTGGTCACTGGCTTCCTGACCTGCCTCCCTGGCTCCACCCTTCTTCTCCTTAGAGTCTGTTCCCAAACCAGCAACCAGGGTGATTTTAGTAAGTCAGATCACTCCTCTGCTTAAAACCCTTTAATGGCTCCCTATCTTATGCAGAGAACAGACAAAACCCTTAATGGGGGCCTGAGCACCCTCCACAATCTTTGCTTTTCTCCCCTACTCACACTGGCCTCCCTGCAAAGCCTTTAAATATGCCAGCCATGCTCTCAGATCAGGTTTTTGCCTTGCTGTTTGTTCCCTCTGCATGAAAACCTTGTCACCAGCGATCTGCCTGGCTCACCTGCTTGAAATCTTTGCTGAGATTTTACCTTCTTGGTGCAGCCTTCCCTGCTTATAGCAACTAAAATTATAACTACACACTATATCCCCCCTCACTGCTGTATTTTTCACTGTAGCACTTATCACCAACCTGACACCCTATATATTTCACTTGTTTATTTCTGTCTTCCCGCACACGCCCATCATGGAGGTATCCAGGAGCACAGAGGTTTTTTTTTTTAATCTATTCACTGCTGTATTCCCAATTCCTAAAACAGTAGGCTCCTAATATCTGTTGTGTAAATGAATATCAAATAGATAAATATATGACAAACCCATACATACAATCATGGATTAAGAAAATTATCCTTGAGAGCAACAGTCAGCTCTACCCACCACCAGTCCCTCCCATCAACCCTCTTAGATAGCCTCATTCACCAGAGGGCAGACAGCAGAAGCAAGAAGAACTACAATCCTGCAGCCTGTGGAACAAAAACCACATTCACAGAAAGACAGACAAGATGAAAAGGCAGAGGGCTATATACCAGATGAAGGAACAAGATAAAACCCCAGAAAAACAACTAAATGAAGTGGAGATAGGCAACCTTCCAGAAAAAGAATTCAGAATAATGATAGTGACGATGATCCAGGACCTCGGAAGAAGAATGGAGGCAAAGATCAAGAAGATGCAAGAAATGTTTAACAAAGACCTAGAAGAATTAAAGAACAAACAAACAGAGATGAACAATACAATAACTGAAATGAAAACTACACTAGAAGGAAACAATAGCAGAATAACTGAGGCAGAAGAATGGATAAGTGACCTGGAAGACAGAATGGTGGAATGCACTGCTGCAGAACAGAATAAAGAAAAAATGAAAAGAAATGAAGACAGCCTAAGAGACCTCTGGGACAACATTAAACGCAGTAACATTCGCATTATAGGGGTCCCAGAAGGAGAAGAGACAGAGAAAGGACCCGAGAAAATATTTGAAGAGATTATAGTCGAAAAATTCCCTAACATGGGAAAGGAAATAGCCACCCAAGTCGAGGAAGCGCAGCAAGTCCCATACAGGATAAACCCAAGGACAAACACGCCGAGACACATAGTAATCAAACTGGCAAAAATTAAAGACAAAGAAAAATTCTTGAAAGCAGCAAGGGAAAAATGACGAATAACATACAAGGGAACTCCCATAAGGTTAACAGCTGATTTCTCAGCAGAAGCTCTACAAGCCAGAAGGGAGTGGCATGATATACTTAAAGTGATGAAAGGGAAGAACCTATAACCAAGATTACTCTACCCAGCAAGGATCTCATTCAGATTCGATGGAGAAATCAAAAGCTTTACAGACAAGCAAAAGCTAAGAGAACTCAGCACCACCAAACCAGCTCTACAACAAATGCTAAAGGAACTTCTCTAAGTGGGAAACAGAAGAGAAGAAAAGGACCTACAAAAACAAACCCAAAACAATTAAGAAAATGGTCATAGGAACATACATATCGATAATTACTTTAAATGTGAATGGATTAAATGCTCCAACCAAAAGACACAGGCTTGCTGAATGGATACAAAAACAAGACCCATATATATGCTGTCTACAAGTGAACCACTTCAGACCAAGGGACACATACAGACTGAAAGTGAGGGGATGGAAAAAGATAGTCCATGCAAATGGAAATCAAAAGAAAGCTGGAGTAGCTATACTCATATCAGATAAAATAGACTTTAAAATAAAGAATGTTACAAGAGACAAGGAAGG
This sequence comes from Eschrichtius robustus, assembly GCF_028021215.1. Lineage (NCBI taxonomy): Eukaryota > Metazoa > Chordata > Mammalia > Artiodactyla > Eschrichtiidae > Eschrichtius > Eschrichtius robustus. Next base: position 3,494,520 of record NC_090832.1, on the reverse strand, counting down.
ACACTACATAATGATCAAGGGATCAATCCAAGAAGAAGATATAACAATTATAAATATACATGCATGCAACATAGGAGCACATCAATACATGAGGCAACTGCTAACAGCTATAACAGAGGAAATCGACAGTAACACAATAATAGTGGGGGACTTTAACACCTCACTTACATCAATGGACAGATCATCCAAAATGAAAATAAATAAGGAAACAGAAGCTTTAAATGACACAATAGACCAGATAGATTTAATTGATATTTATAGGACATTCCATCCCAAAACAGCAGATTACACGTTCTTCTCAAGTGTGCACGGAACATTCTCCAGGATAGATCACATCTTGGGTCACAAATCAAGCCTCAGTAAATTTAAGAAAATTGAAACCATATCAAGCATCTTTTCTGACCACAACGCTATGAGATTAGAAATCAATTACAGGGAAAAAAAGTAAAAAACACAAACACATGGAGGCTAAATAATACGTTACTAAATAACCAAGAGATCACCGAAGAAATCAAAGAGGAAATCAAAAAATACCTAGAGACAAATGACAATGAAAACACGACAATCCAAAACCTATGGGATGCAGCAGAAGCAGTTCTAAGAGGGAAGTTTATAGCTATACAAGCCTACTTCAAGAAACAAGAAAAATCTCAAGTAAACAATCTAACCTTGCACCTAAAGGAACTAGAGAAAGAAGAACAAACAAAACCCAAAGTTAGCAGAAGGAAAGAAATCATGAAGATCAGAGCAGAAATAAATGAAATAGAAACAAAGAAAACAATAGCAAAGATCAATAAAACTAAAAGCTGGTTCTTTGAGAAGATAATCAAAATTGAGAACCATTAGCCAGACTCATCAAGAAAAAGAGGGAGAGGACTCAAATCAATAAAATCAGAAATGAAAAAGGAGAAGTTACAACGGACACCGCAGAAATACAAAGCATCCTAAGAGACTACTACAAGCAACTCTATGCCAATAAAATGCACAACCTGGAAGAAATGGACAAATTCTTAGAAAGGTATAACCTTCCAAGACTGAACCAGGAAGAAACAGAAAATATGAACAGACCAATCACAAGTAATGAAATTGAAACTGTGATTAAAAATCTTCCAACAAACAAAAGTCCAGGACCAGAGGGCTTCACAGGCGAATTCTATCAAACATTTAGAGAAGAGCTAACACCCATCCTTCTCAAACTCTTCCAAAAAACTGCAGAGGAAGGAACACTCCCAAACTCATTCTATGAGGCCACCATCACCCTGATACCAAACCCAAACAAAGATACTACAAAAAAAGAAAACTAAAGACCAATATCACTGATGAATATAGATGCAAATATCCTCAACAAAATACTAGCAAACAGAATCGAACAACACATTAAAAGGATCATACACCACGATCAAGTGGGATTTATCCCAGGGATGCAAGGATTCTTCAATATAGGCAAATCAATCAATGTGATACACCATATTAATAAATTGAAGAATAAAAACCATATGATCATCTCAATAGATGCAGAAAAAGCTTATGACAAAATTCAACTCCCATTTCTGATAAAAACTCTCCAGAAAGTGGGCATAGAGGGAACCTACCTCAACATAATAAAGGCCATATACGACAAACCCAGAGCAAACATCATTCTCAATGGTGAAAAACTGAAAGCATTTCCTCTAAGATCAGGAACGGGACAAGGCTGCCCCCTCTCACCACTATTATTCAACATCGTTTTGGAAATTTTAGCCACGGCAATCGGAGAAGAAAAAGAAATAAAGGGAATTCAAATCAGAAAAGCAGAAGTAAAACTGTCACTGTTTGCAGATGACATGATGCTATACGTAGAGAATCCTAAAGATGCTACCAGAAGACTACTAGAGCTAATCAATGAATTTGGTAAAGTAGCAGGATACAAAATTAATGCACAGAAATCTCTTGCATTCCTATACACTAATGATGAAAAATCTGAAAGAGAAATTATGGAAACACTCCCATTTACCATTGCAACAAAAAGAATAAAATACCTAGGAATAAACCTACCTAGGGAGACAAAAGACCTGTATGCAGAAAACTATAAGACACTGATGAAAGAAATTAAAGATGATACCAACAGATGGAGAGATATACCATGTTCTTGGATTGGAAGAATCAACATTGTGAAAATGACTATACTACCCAAAGCAATCTACAGATTCATTGCAATCCCTATCAAATTACCAATGTTATTTTTTACAGAACTAGAACAAATCATCTTAAAATTTGTATGGAGACACAAAAGACCCCGAATAGCCAAAGCAGTCTTGAGGGGAAAAAATGGAGCTGGAGGAATCAGACTCCCTGACTTCAGACTATACTACAAAGCTACAGTAATCAAGACAATACGGTACTGGCACAAAAACAGAAACACAGATCAATGGAACAGGATAGAAAGGCCAGAGATAAACCCACCCACCTATGGTCAACTAATCTATGACAAAGGAGGCAAAGATATACAATGGAGAAAAGACAGTCTCTTCAATAAGTGGTGCTGGGAAAACTGGACAGCTACATGTAAAAGAATGAAATTAGAACACTCCCTAACACCATACACAAAAATAAACTCAAAGTGGATTAGAGACCTAAATGTAAGATCGGACACTATAAAACTCTTAGATGAAAACATAGGAAGAACACTCTTTGACATAAATCACAGCAAGATCTTTTTTGATCCACCTCCTACAGTAATGGAAATAAAAACAAAAATAAACAAATGGGACCGAATGAAACTTCAAAGCTTTTGCACAGCAAAGGAAACCATAAACAAGACGAAAAGACAACCCTCAGAATGGGAGAAAATATTTGCAAACGAATCAACGGACAAAGGATTAATCTCCAAAATATATAAATAGCTCACGCAGCTCGATATTAAAGAAACAAACAACCCAATCCAAAAATGGGCAGAAGACCTAAATAGACATTTCTCCAAAGAAGACATACAGATGGCCACGAAGCACATGAAAAGCTGCTCAACATCACTAATTATTAGAGAAATGCAAATCAAAACTACAATGAGGTATCACCTCACACCAGTTAGAATGGGCATCATCAGAAAATCTACAAACAACAAATGCTGGAGAGGGTGTGGAGAAAAGGGGAACCCTCTTGCACTGTTGGTGGGAATGTAAATTGATACAGCCACTATGGAGAACAGTATGGAGGTTCCTTAAAAAACTAAAAATAGAATTACCATATGATCCAGCCATCCCACTACTGGGCATGTACCCAGGGAAAACCATAATTCAAAAAGACACATGCACCCCAATGTTCATTGCAGCACTATTTACAATCGCCAGGTCATGGAAGGAACCTAAATGCCCATCGACAGACAAATGCATAAAGAAGTTGTGGTACGTATATACAATGGAATACTACTCAGCCATAAAAAGGAACGAAATTGAGTCATTTGTTGAGACGTGGATGGATCTAGAGACTGTCATACAGAGTGAAGTAAGTCAGAAAGAGAAAAACAAATATCGTATATTAACGCATGAATGTGGAACCTAGAAAAATGGTACAGATGAACCAGTTTGCAGGGCAGAAGTTGAGACACACATGTAGAGAACAAACATATGGACACCAAGCGGGGGAAACCGCGGTGGGGTGGGGTTGGTGGTGTGCTGAATTGGGCGATTGGAATTGACATGTATACCCTGATGTGTATAAAATTGATGACTAATAAGAACCTGCAGTATAAAAAAACAAACAAGCAAACAAAACAACTAATACTAAACTTTCTTTGGGTTATTCGTATGGAAATATGTTAATATAAATGTTTGACATTACATGAAATTGTTAAAAATCTTATATGTTCTGGTATGATGTTATAAGTCGTAATTCTAGTTATTACTTTAAAATGTGTATCTCAGAATTAATGGAAAAAAAGAAAAAAGAAAATTATCCTTGTGGGTTGTGTTTTTTTAAGCCACTTTCTTCTAATCAGGTTTTAATGTTGAACTAATCATGAAGTTATCTTAATTCTTAAAACAAACTGTATGTAGAAAAGTAAGCCAATGAGTTTTTGGTTGTATTTGTATTTTCCTACACAGAACTCAAGTTTTAGCCACAAAAATGTCTTCTCCCTTAGGTTATCTGTGTTGACTACAGAATAGTATATGATATTTAATGTGACTACTGTAATTAATAGGAAGAAGAAGTCCCTCAAGTCCAAATGTAGCGCATAAACAAAGACTTGGGAAATTTTTGTAGGACAGAAACAAATCCACTTTAGAAACAGAATGTCTGTATTACATGTTCCAGTTAATTCTTTTCCAGATCGCTTAGTAGCTGTGGACGGATCTTAGCAATGTCAAACTAAAGTAGACAAGGAAAAACATAAATGACATTAGGTTTACTTACAGTCTAGTTGTGTCCCTCATATGCCTTGAAATCCTATTTTTATATATAATGGAATGTAATTAGAAGCTAACAGAAAAAAGACTGCAAGGCTAGTATAAAGGAAAAGAAGAGAAAGGGCAACTAAGATCTGCTGTGTGCAACCCACATGGAAGAGTGAAATAGATGTCTTCTATGAACCAAACACTTATGACAACAAGAACTTCACCAGCATAAGTAACATTTTGGTCCCTGGCCTCCTGGCTTACTCAAGGCCATGAATCAGACCAACAAACCACTCATAGTCTAATTTAACAAGACTCTTTTCCCACTTATTTTTTGTTGAGGAAAACCTCCAAATCTGTCAGTTTGCTGGTTCGATCTTAAAATACCAACATACATTTTGGCAATTATTTCACTGCATCTGAGAATGGTAAAATTAGTTGTTGTAACAGTTTGAAAGTAAACTTCACTACTGATATTTAATTTCTGTTCTCCTTATTTCCAGATCTTGGAGAGAGCCCCAGAAGACTAACGATATGAAAGAGACCTTAAAAATGTAACTTTTCAGAGGTACATGCAAATGCAGTGGCAACTTATTGTCAAATTATCTTTTGAAACAGAAAAAATTAATGAAAAAATACTTTTTGGCAAAACTGCTTACAATCTTCCACACTTAAGTCGTTGGTACAAAAGCTGCTCCACATCACGAAAAAGGAAGTCCTTCCCTTCATTTATAATCAGGGTACAAGTGGTATGGTCCCTACTGTGTGATGTAGGGCAATGGACTTATCCTAAGGTTCACATCTGTAAAATGGTGATAATAATAGTACCAGTCTTATAAGAATTACTGTAAAGACTAATAAAAATAATGCAGGTAAAATTCTCAATATACCGTCTAGAACACGATAACTGCTCAATAAATGGTTCCTGAGGTTCTTCTATTTTCTACTAAGCTCATACAGTGGGTAGAATCGCAAATCAATTTTCAAAGAAAAAAAAAATCCTTATCCCTATCGTTTTTCAAATAAATTAGGAGAACTTAAAACTACTTACCCTGGCCTAGGAGCTAGAAACTTGCTTTTGCTCTCAGCTAGGGAGTGTGGCTTTGGACCTTAATTTATGTAAAATAAAGTGACCAGATCAGTGCATCACAACAACCTTTGCATCACCCCATCCCCTCTTGTCTCTGGAAGAGATCTCCAGCTGTCCCTTACGGAATGTTTTCCTTCCCATTTTCTACCCTACCCAAATGTAGCCTCTCCAACACTTCAAAAGAGGTGAGAAACGGCCCTCCCAGAAAGTACTTCCAGATTAACCCCGAACTCTAATCCAGACATTCTAATCTCTATTTCACTCTGGTAATCTTAGAAATGCCATATTACAGGACAATTATGGATGAATTGTAAAGAATACAAATCATCATAGTGAATTTTATGCCAACTCCTCCCTTCCTGCCGGCGTTTCTGGCGAGTAATAAATGCTCTGCTGAAAACAAAAGCATACTAAAACAAGCAAACAAAAAGAAGCAGTTGCAAAATGTCAGCCCTCATCTTCATAAGGCAAACAAATCTTTATGTGCAGCCTTTGCTCAGTTTAACTCACTCCCTTGCAGTGGGGTTGAATTTCTCTCTGTTCCACAAATGCACAGGGCATCTGCAGTTTTCCCTTTTTTTCGCCTCTACCTCTTTCCAAGCTTCTCTCTGATAAACTGTGTTAATATCAGTTTTTGGTTTTGTTTTCTCATCCGTCTCTCCTCCTGGCCTTTTAGAATAATGAAAAGTCAGAGGAACCCTTGAAGCCACTGCTTCTATCACTTAACCTACATTAATTAGGAAAATACTAGGTGTCCCCGTTACATTATGACACCATAAAACAGCTACTTAAGAGAACCCAGGGGTTTTTAAACAGGCTGGGCACACTGGTACACAGTAAGGGCTGAGTGAGCCTGCACGGCTCTACGGTCTGAACAAGCCTCCTCCTCACCATATAATCTTGCCATCCCACAGTTAGCCATTAGCCACGGGGGGCCGGGGGCAGGGGCAGGAGCGCTTCTCCGGCCAGCAGCACAGAGCTGCTAAGCTGGCCTCTCCGGCCTCTGGGGCAGCCTGACTCCTGGGGCTGGCATCAGGCTTGCGGGACGTCCTGGGAAGGGGGACTTGCACGAGCCCTCACGTTACTTCCTCTCCAGCTGGAGTGAAAGCTGATGCACCGGTGGGGTCTCCTACTGCCCCACTCTCTCAGGCCAAGGATTGGCCAACCGCCCTCCAACAGATTCCAACTGCCGTGGGCTGAGTACACGCTTCTTCCCTCCGGGGCCGCTGACATCACAGTGCAAGCCTGGAACCTTCACCTCACCACACCTCACTCCCCCCTCCCCAGCCAGAGGCTTGAGTCTCTCTCCACCAACACTTCCCCCCCCCAACCCCAGGGAGAATCCGGCACCTTACAATCAATCATCTTCACTTCTCAGGGGGTTCCAGGGAAGCCTCCCGGGTCTTTAAGCGCTCCAGCCTGGGGACGAACGGCCAAGAGGCCCTGAGCTTTTCCGAGGTGCTCACCGCTTGGTAGGGAGCACGAGGCCAGCCAGCGCACAGTTCTAAAGGCCGATTGGTAGGAAATGGCAGGGAATGAGTTCTCGGGAAAGTTGGCTTTGAGACAGGGTGGGACCTGGGACCTGGTCCCCTTTGCTGCAGTGCCTGCACCCGGACAAATGTCTCCTCCAGCAACAAAATACAAAAAAAAAAAAAAAAAAAACAAACAAACAAACTATAAGGGACTAAGAACAACTGCGTCCCTGCGCAGTCGGGGCAAATTATGGACCACAAGATACAGAGAGACCAAAAAGCCCAACTGCCACTTCTGAAGAGCTGGAAGCAGAAGCAGGGCACTGCACACCTGCCCTGCACTCAACACCACCAAAGGGGTGGGCGAAGCACCTAAGCCACCCCTCCTGCCAAGCCCTGGACACCCCCCCCCACCCCCAGCTCACTGCCCCCTACCCTCGGCAAGTGAGCAAGCAAGGGAACGTGTTGTTCGTTCTCACTGCCCCCTGCTGCAGCAGGGGCCCCAGTAGCGCCTTGCCTGGATTTCTTGTCTGGCCTCTGATTGATTTCTATTGATTAAGGAGGCCAAGAGCCCTGGTCGTTAACAGTTTTCAGATCAGGGTAAAACTTACTCTGATGGGAAAGTGGGTTGGTTGCCTTCTGAGGGTCTGTGCTTCTGTTCAAGGAACCAAACTGTGCGAGTGCGTGTGTGTGTGGACACACGGGCACAGGTAGACTGCTCTACTGTGCCCTTCCGTGGACAGTGTAGCAAGTCCCGCTTCCTGGGCTCCTGTCACGGAGCCCCCTCCCTCCCCTCTGCCTTGCACACCAGCTCAGCTGGTGCACCTCCCCTCGTATTAGCTTTTTCCTCACTGGGTTTTCTAGCTCTTGCTGGCAGATTTACATCCATATCTTCCCTCACCACACCTTTCACTCCCACAGGGTGTAACTCCATCAAGGTCTTGCGGCTATTTAAGCAAGGACACAGAAAGCATTTGCCCACAGACATTCCCACAGGGCCTATTAACTGCCTTTAACTTCTCTGCCAGGATTATAGCAAGCGCGATCACAAATTGGTACTTGCAAATATTGTTCCTACTCTATCCGCTCCAGTCTTGCCTCACAAATAAGGAATTAATTCTTAAAACATACCTGCTGCCCAAAGCAATATTAGCCGAATCTAGTGCTCAAAGATTTAGATTAAGTATGACTTCAGTATTTTTTCTCTACCTACTCAAATGCGATAATATGAGCATTGTTTTTTTCTTAATTTTTTATGGGCGTATAGTTGATTTACAATATTGTGTTACTTTCAGGTGTACAGCAAAGTGAATCAGTCATACATATACACATATCCACTCGTTTTTAGATTCTTTTCCCATGTAGGTCATTACAAGGTATTGAGTAGAGTTCCCTGTGCTATACAGTAGGCTCTTATTAGTTACCTATTTTATATATAGTAGTGTGTGTGTGTTAAGCCCAATCTCCCAATTTATCCCTCCCCCTAGCATTCTGCTTCGCAAGCAGTTCTTATCACACATAATTTATTACACACGATTTGCTAACATTTATTGAGTGCCTGCTACATACTATGTAATGTTTCATGTGACTAGAGGCATTACAACATGTCATGGTTACAATTTCTCTAGGAGGTAGAGATGAAGACACCAACACACAAAAGTTGATAGACTCCAATACTTAAATCCAGTTGCCCCATCCTTCAAATTCACTTCACAAGAGTAACTGCTCTCAAGACTTCCTAGTCTCTGGATGCCTCATCCCCTGACATTTTTACATTAAGAACTTGCTAACAGGGGCTTCCCTGGAGGCGCAGTGGTTAGGAATCCGCTTGCCAATGCAGGGGACACGGGTTCGAGCCCGGGTCCAGGATGATCCCACATGCCGCGGAGCAACTAAGCCCGTGCGCCACAGCTACTGAGCCTGAGTGCCACAACTACTGAGACCATGCGCCACAACTACTGAAGCCCGCGCGCCTAGAGCCCATGTTCCGCAATAGGAGAAGCCACCGCAGTGAAGAGTAGTCCCCGCTCACCGCAACTAGAGAAAGCCCGTGCGCAACGAAGACCCAATGCAGCCAAAAATAAATAAATAATAAATAAATAAATATTAAAAAGAAAAAGGAACTTGCTAACAGACAACTTCTTAGTCCTTCTAAAATTTTTCAGAGAGTAGTCAGGCAGGCTGTTTTCTGATATTTTCACTTATTTGCTCTTAGTTGAGTTAAGTAATAGGTAGGGTCTCTCACATCTGTCTAATTTATTGAGAGTTTATGATTATACTGTCTCTTCTCAAAGTCTTCAAATATAAAGGGTCCCATACCTACTACTACAGCACTTAACCCAACTCTATCCTGGTTGCAATAATGATTGTTATATGATAGATGTCAGAAACAAAGGAGAAAATTGTTTTTCTAATCACTATTTTTAAAACCGAAAACAGATCAGGATCTACCGAGCTAAACAGGTTGATAAAACAAGTTTGTCTCTGGGTCTGAGTTTTCACTTTTCATCCAGCCCTTTTGTTCCAGATCCACTGCCCTCTTCCTTCTTCACTACTCTCTAGGCCCCAGCATTCTCCATAGGCTTTTATGAGGACAGGGAAAAGTAATATCATAAATCCATAAAGTAACTCATGCTAAGGTGTGAGGCAATGGTAACAAACTGCAGGGACAGAAAACAAGTCCTCCTGACCCACCCCGGGTCTCCCTCCCCCTCCCCCCATCCTACAGACAACTCCCCCTCCCCCTCCCGCCACCCCAATCTATATCACACCCTTCCTCAACAAAACACTCCAGGATTTGGCTATGGCCCACGGGAGTCGGGCCTGGAGAATAAACCTACTGGTCTCTGTGGCTTAACTGTTTCAGTCTCTCTCAGAAGTTTCAATATTACTGGGAGAATTCCAGAAAAAGCAATGTACCACTGGAGTGCCCCTCCAGACATGCAACTTCAGCCATGGTGGAAACTGACCGGGAACAAATTTTGGGGTAGAGGATGATTTACCAAAAAGCTATGTTTCAAGGCCTAGCGCTTGGACAGGCCCCTCCAGGGTCCTGGGGAAGACCCTACTAATGAGGTTTTGTGACATCTGCAAAATTTCACATGATCACATATTTTTGTGAAATTTGCAAAAGTGAGACATTTGTGTTCTTCTTCATAAATAGGCACCCATATGGTATAAAGCTCAACCTCACAAAAATCCAGTGCTCCTAAATTATGTCCTATACAGGTGTAAGGCTCTAATTAAAAGATAGATAATATGAAGTCTAAACTAGTTTGTATTATATCTATTTATGTGGCATTGCAAGTCATTATTTCTCCAACATGAAAACAAAACGAGGTTAACTTTCAAAAGAAGGGAAATAAGTTAAAAACAAATTTTACGTTAGAAAGAAAAAATATTTATATAATATGGTAGTTACTAACGATATACCTCCTTTTCAGATCTCCCGTGAACCAGCTTTGGTAACCCATGAGCATCTTTTTAAAAGCTGTGTTGTCTGAAGAGTCTGCATGAGTAAGTCTAAGACAGGAACCTTGACTCTCCCACAGGATTCTGCTGTGCAATCACACTGAGGGAAAATTAATGCACCAAAAGGTTTATGGGATTATATTCCATGGCAACTCTTTAAAAACTCACTGACATTTACGATAATTTAGAATTGTGCTTTACTGACATAAGGGCCAAGGCAATTGTAACCCACGTGCTGTTAGCAGGAAACAGTTAAAACAGAATCAGAGGAAGTAACACTTAGGAGCAAAAATGACACTTCTAATACCCCATGTTGTGTCCACAGCAGGAAGGCTTTCGGGTAAGAGAGAGAGGTCTTCCTGCCAGCACACAGTCCTGAAGACATAGTGTCCTCTCCTAATGCATTCGGACGCTAAGCCCCTCCTACACTGTTCAGAGGAAAGGCCTTTGCAGAGGGTCCGGGAGGACAGTGTACCAGTGAGGATGGGGTCAGGTGGCAAGCACACCTCCAAGCAAGGAGAAGTCATTGGCACACTGAACTAGTACTAGTACACAGAACTAGTACTAAACTAACGTAGAGAGAGAAACAGGGCAAGTTCAATGCTGGATGTGGTGTTCCCGAAATAGCTTTCTTCAAAAATAAATAAATAAATAACAAAGAGTTGGTAATAACCTAAATGTTTATCCACTGTGGAATGAAAAAAATAAAAGGCGGTATAAGCAAACAATGGAATACTATCCCCCAATTAGCTAAAGCAGGTAATAAAACCACACAAATTATCATCCAAACTGAGAATACTTCTACTTGTTTAAGCCAAGTTTTACACAGTGTGCTCCTTCTAGGACACATGGAAAGTACAACAATCAAGACATGTACATAAAGAAAATATTATTGAGATTAGCAAAAAAGAAAAATATATGACAAACAGGGAGGGTTTTCCCTACCACAGAATTTAACAATTTGAGTCCCTCCTACCAGCCGTTTCTTCTTTTTTGTAAACTTTATCACAATTTTTAGATAGATACACGAGTATCCTTTACAGCATTACTTGTAAAAGCAAATATAAAGAAGTAAACAGAAACATTATAAATGGAATGAAATACAACTTATCCTTTCACACTAGTAAATAAAATAGATCCATCTCTATGTACTTAAGTGGAAAGCTGCTCATACCATGCTATCAAATGACAAAAGAAACCTGCAAAAGGTACTATTTTTGTTTAAGATGATCATTACACAGACATGTGGTTTTAAACAAATGGGGAAAAACTAATAGGGTCATCACGTATGGGGTGTAGAATTCCTCCTTCACTTTGAACATTTTTCACATTGTTTTATTTTTTAAAGTGAATAATCCCTATACAAAAAAGAAAATTTGATAGTTAAAAAACAGAACTCTTTCTGCACTCCCAATATTTATTACACACATCTAAGTCACCAAATCCGAAACTCGGGAGCTCTCCTGGGCTCCTCTCTTGCCCTCACTCCTGAAATTGTATAAAGGAATATGTCTCTCAACTTTCATTCCTTAGTGTTGCTTTATATCTAATCTGTCCATTCCATCCCCTCTGCCTTAATTTAAGACTTCATCATCTCTCCCTCTCCAGCAGTCTACTAATTGGCTTCCTTTCCTTCGTCTGTGACCCCCTCCAATCCATCTTTGACGTTGCTTCCACACTTCCTGAAACCACACTTTAAAAAAAAAGAAGCCACATCACAGATTTATCCCTCCCAATGGTTCCTTAAGGCCTGAGCCACAAAGCTGAAGCAACTCAGTCGGCCCAGGACACCTGCCAGAAGGTCATCTCTCGCCATTTCCTCCACTGTGCGCTGTATTTTTCTAATACTACATTTCTTGTAGTTCCCTAAATGTTTCATAACTTAGTCCACGCTATTCCACTTAGCCTGGAACGTGCTTCCCTCTCCCACCTCCTGTGAGTAACGTACACTTCTGTTCCAGAGCTCAAGCCCAGCGTCACCTCCTCCGTGAAACTCTCCGGCTCCTCTTCCCTCCGATGGATGGCTCCTTTTCCCTCGGATGGAGGGCCCCTTCCTCAAGTTCTCACTGAATCTTCTACTGAAACAACAAGATCAACTGGGAACTCCCAGGTATCGTAGGCTACCAAGTGCCAGGGACTTTAAATATTTGACCTATTCCATGCTAATGCTATTTTTGAGGTAGATGGGCTTCTGAATTTTATAGCTTATACAATTTTGAAACTTCCCCCATTTTAGGAATGACAGAATAGAAGTCAGGAAGTGGGGGTGGGTTTGAGGACTTGCCCAAGACCATACAGCAGGGGACAGGTTTTGATTCCAAACCTCTGAGTAGCCACTATGCTGCATTACTTTTTCTTTTTTTTTTTTTTTAGAAATTTCATGTTCTGTCTGAAACATTTATATTAACATATTTCCATACATATGCATTACTTTTAAGACTTCATGGTGGTACTTACAGGTCCCTCTCTCCCTGTACGACCCGAATCTTCTCATGGACAGAGACTATTTCTGATTCACATTTTCATCCTCAGACCTAGTGCAGAGCTGGGTCCACGACAGGAGCTCAGGGATATTTGCAGGATACTGCGGCCCAGGGGGTCAGGGAGAGCAGTCATTGGAAGCACAGGCTCCAGAGACACACGGCATGACCCTGAACAAATTATATTACATCTCCAAGCCTCAGTTTCCCTAAAAGTGCAACCGTGATAAAAAGAAATTCCTATAGGGCTACTGAGAAGATTCAATGAGATAACACAAATGAAGCACCTTGCACAGAGCCTGAGACACAGTAAATTCTCAAAAATGCCATCAGTAGTTACAATAACCTTGAGGAAAGGGAAGCTCATTATAGGGGGCATGCATCAGTCAATAAGAGCTAAATTTCACTGAAGTAACAAACTCTTCCAGAATCTTAGTAACTGAAAACACCAAGGATTTCTTTTCACTCACTCTACTTGCCCACTGAAGTTCTGGGGATTCACCCCTACTTTGTTCTCACTCAGCCACTCAAAATGAGAGTCTAGAACATCACTACCTACCCTGGCGGGGGAAGGCAACACGGTAAACTGTGCACTGGCTATCGAAGACGTCCACTGTTAAGTAACACACCTCGCTTCCTTCCACATTTTATTGGCCATGGCAAGTCACATGATTATAAGCTTGAAGGGGATGGGGAAATGCAATCTTACCTCATACCCAGGGGAAAAACCAGAAACACCACATCACCAGTGACTACAGTGGGAACAGAAGAGCATTTCTTGGAGCAGTAAGTGTACCAGGTACAGCAAGTGGGAGAAAGGCTCAGGGGAGGCACCAGGGGAAGAATGCACAAAGGTCGGCAGAGAGCAAACAGTAAGTCAGGTTGGAAGACAAGCATCTGCAGCGTGGTGTGGCTGGAACGCGGAGCGTGTGGAGACCCTGCAGGAGCTTGGGCTGAGGAAGGCGGGTTGAGTCAGATCGCAAAGGGCTTCTACGCTATGTCAGTGGTCACCCGAGTGGTGGGAGCCCAGGAGACCGGCGTGATAATATTTGCAATTGAATACGATCAACCTAGGGCTCTTCATCTCCCAAGAGGAAGTATATTTATTCTGCTGTTACCTTGTCATAATTATACTCATGTTTTATCTATTTTCTTGCTTCACAACTTGGAAACAGAAGAACAACTTTTTCAAAGTATTTTTCCCACTTAGATGGAGAAAGAAAGTTAAATTCGGAAACTCATGAACCATAGGACCTGAAAGACCTGAAGTGCACACGCATCTCCACAAGAAGCGGCTTCTCCTCCCTGGAAGAACGAGGCCAAGTTGGCACCGCCCGTCCCAGTGCCTGATGGAGTGTGGACCGCAAAGCTTTAATGTAATTATTCAAACGCCTACTCAGACTGGAGCTGGGCGGGCGCGGAAGGAAGGGAGTTTCAGGCATGTGGAACTCATCCCCAGTTGAGTTCCAGGGTCTCTGGTGTCAGCTGAGTTTACAGAGCACAGACCCCAACATGACCTCCGTGTTAGGAGATGATGCCAAAACGCTTGTCCCGGCAAAGAGTCATCCTCTGTTATTCTAGAAAAAGTTCTTCCAATTCAAGTGGTGCTTCTGCTGCCATCAATGATAACTTACAGGATTTTTAAATACAATTCCCAACTTGTGGGCAACGCGCCTACTGTGTGTGCTAACCTCATATACACTTGCCTTTTCTTTAGATACTTTATGAGCCAGGCCCTCGAAACTTTTCTACCTTTATTTGTGAGAGACAGATTGTAAGGCATCGACAAATCACTGCATGTGGAGTCAGAAATCCTTTTTTCTGGTTTAAGTCCCAGTCTTTAAATTCCTATTTGACCTTTAACAGGAGGCCCAAGTCACCTCACCTCAGCTTTCCCTTCATAAAATAAGGAAAACTATTAGTCTAACTTGAAGTTTTAGCTTAAGAGTCTTCCAGTGGAAGCAGCTGAGGGCCCGTACCCATGTTACAGTGAATCCTAATGCCGTTCCTAACCATTGGCTCTGCTTGTATCTCTCTCCTAAGGTGGTGTTCCTTTCCACTGGATAAAATTCCAGTATGTTTCTCAAAAGACCCTTTCAACTGCAAGAGACAAAATCCCAATTCATACTAGCTCAGCAAACAAACAAACAAGCAAGCAAAAAGCACGAAGCTATGAAGCTATCATCTGGGCCTGTGGAAAACTGTGTGTGAAAAAGAAATACATTACCATTCTATGGAGCCACTGAGATTTCCAGGGCACTTGTTACTGCGTTTTAACCTAGCCCATCCTGACTGAAGCACAAGCTTCCTTCACACGAGTGCAAGCAAATCCACCCCTGCTTACCAGCCTCAGCAGAATAAGAGAACCCCTCCTCCGGCGGCCCCTCCCAGTCCTGAGGAAGGGCTCTGATGAGCCTTGCCGTGGTCGAGTCCCTGCCCCGGATGACGGGACACTGTGAGGTCCAACCCTGAGACACACGCCTTCTAACCCAGCAGGCGTGCAGGGGCTGTGACCAAAAGCTGACAGATGAGCCACAATTACTACTGTCCATGGAACACTCTCTCTAAAATTTACCTAATCTCTGAGCAATTATCCGCAAGCCTATCTCTTTATTAGTGCAGCCATTACACATTTTCATTCCCTTGAAAGCAACATGCAGAAAATTCTCCATAAATATTAATATAATTTTCTCTAAGAAAGCCTGCCACAATGTTTGGATTAAACAAGTTGTGTTTGTTTTATGCAACCATAAGTAAAACAAAGATCATGTACTGTTTAGGTTATTTTGTCTCCTTCATTCAAAAATCAGCTCTCTTTCCCAGCCTATGAAGACTTGCCAAATTCCGTTTGAAAATTACACTGTCATCAGTAACTACTGCAGACAACTTCTGCTGGTCGCCAAGATGGGATACAATCTTCCCCCACTTCTTTCACGCACCCATGTATCCTCTTCTCCCTGGTACTGAAAACATACGCTGTCCACACGCAGAAGACAATGCATCTCATTTAGGGTTTCAAAACATCATATACTGAACAACATCATTCCGAAAAAATATCAACACAAGAATATCCTTGCTAAATTACCTATTATAAATCTAAAGGTAGACCAAATGAGATTTATATTGCTCAGAGAACAGAAAGTAATTTTCTGATGGGAAGCATTTGTTATTCTTGTATTCCTCTAAACTAGGGCAACCCTAGGGAAGGGTCTTTTCGTTCCTCTCCCCAGCCCAGCACGTGTGAGCAAACATCAGGTACACTGTCCTTATCTGCATACACTTTTGAAACAGTCTTCACATTAGAAAATGGCGTGAGAAACAAACCTATATGGTTTTCTCTAATGCCAAGAATGCAAACTGAAGTAGACTATGAGAAACGGTACTAAAATAGCCCAGAAAAATTCTTTTCCAGCAAGAGACTCTCACCTCACTACATTTCTTTCATGAATAACTATAAAAATATCTAGGCTTCCACACATCAAAAACCATTGTAATCAACAGGGCATAAATTCAAACAGAATGATGTGACACTATCAGCAAAACCCTTTATTACACCTGTAATCAGAAGCGATGTGTAAAGACGAAAATGCATTCAAACTTGACACACAAAACATTTTAAAACTCCAACAGAAAAGAATATTTTTATTTAGGAGATAGCTCCTCTTTTATATTTACTCGAGTTCTTTCATACGTTCATACCTTAAATTGAAAACCAAATGTCTCGCTTTGTTTCTGTTCCTTGCATCATGTGGTGTAATAGACGGTAATGTTATTTTCCCAATAGACGCTGCCTTTTGAAGAGTGATGTTATACCTTCTTTGTGTGTGTTTGGATATTTTTCTTAACATGTCTCACTCCATAACCCAGCAGACGATGAACCAAATACTTATTTGATTACAGTTAATAAATTGCCTATTCGTGGATACTGAGGAAGCCCACAGAACTGTAAAGCAGAGGTCGTGGAACTTATTAGTCACAACTAAGTGTGAAATTACCTGAGTCAATCTGTTGCAGAGCTCCTCTTCCAAAGGCAGCATAAAAGTTAAAGATACAGCAATATTCTCATTAACAACTTACTGCTCTCTCTTCAGCCTCAGACCCACGTGCTCGAACTGCTAACACCAGCCCGCGCTCGCCACTTGTCCAGTCAACATGTACCTGAGACTCAGCTGGCCCAAGCCAAGCCCTTCATCTCACTCGCCAAGCCGGCCCTCCTCCTGGGACCCCTTCCTCGCCACCCAGACCTGACACCAGGAGGTCCTCCGGGGGCCCCGCCATCCTCCTCCCCTCTCTGCCACAGGACACCACAGCTCCAAGCTGTGCTGACACCATCAGACATCTCTCAGATATTTCCATTATTTTCACTCCTTCCGTCAGTGACTGGGTCTTAAAACCTCTGCTGCCTACGCTCTGCTTTAACTCGTGCCCCTCCAAACCAGGGTCCAAAATTGCCAAAGTCGCCCTTGTCGGTGTTCATTCGACCTTATTCCCCACACTCCCTCCTTAGGAGTCTTCAGCCGGTCCTCGTGCCTTGAAGATAAAATCAGAACTGTGGTTGTGGCTCAGAAAGCCTCCCCAAATCCCATCGCAAACCGCCTCTTCCGCTTCCCCTCCTCCACCCATCTCCCTACTGTAAGCGCAGGGTCAGCGACCCCAGGACACTGGGACAGACCACGGGAGCCTGACCTGTGCCCCGGCCGTACACTGGCTCCCCCCAACCTACGAGCGCACCCCCTACCCCCACCCCCATCTGCCTAAGGCCCACGTATCTTTTAAGCCCACGTATCAGGATGTGCCTGGTTCCAGCGAAGCTCCCCAGTGAGCCCAGCCTGCCGTAGCTGTTCTCCCCTGGGCCTTTTTCGAAACGGGGACTACTTTTTATTTTGTTCACTGATGTATTTCCAGCACCTAGCAGAGTTCTTGGTGCACAAGAGGCATCCAGTAAACACCTGAATAACCGATTAAGTGAATTAAAACAGAGAAAATATGTTAAAATCGCTCTGCAGGTGCAGTGACTGATCAAACAGAAATAAGGACTGGATGAGGGGAACTGTTCACTGGAAGGAATGTGATGAAAGAAGAATCTAAGCAAAGTGGTGTAAACTCATCCCACCGAACTTACAAAAATGCATATAAAATAAATAAACTCCCTTCATTATGTTAAGATAAAACAAATTTGATAAGGCAGCGAATTAAAGTCATAATAATTACGTAAAACCTATCATTTTAAATGTCAGGCTTCCGAAAAAGCTTTTTATTCAGATACTCTCAACAAACTCTGGAATGTTTCTGATACCAAAGGGATAAAGATAAGTCTGGATTTCTTCCACGAGTGACAAACAGAAGCAAAAGGCAAAGATTATTAGGCCATGATGAAAGCAATGAGATATTATTGTTTTGTTGCTTTTTTAAAAGAAATATTTAAAACAAAACAATGATAAAGCATTAGGTGTGTGAGTCTGAGGTTCATTTAAATATGATAGGTATCAAAAGTTTTATCTTAAAACTCCTTTTTGCAAAGAAATACTTTATGCATAATAACACTTATTCATTCAGCTTTGATTCATTTTATTAAGTTACTACTCAGTTGACTTTAATAAAATTCAAATGTCTTTTCACATTTATGCTACTTTCTCTCAGCGCCTCATTCAGGACCTGCTTACACACCATTTCCCCGTTTATGGTCACTTTCATTTTCCGGTTCCTGTGATCTAACCCTGCGTCCTTGTTGTGTTTGCAGCATTGCAGAGGAATGCATGAATCACACCCTGAAGACCAAAACAGAGGGAAATAAAGCAAAATCTATTTTCATTGATTCACATTAGATATTTTAAAACCCTGATTTTTGCCCACAAACTTGAGTTTTCTTCCTTTCATTTTACACCTGACTTGCAGTTTGAAAATACTGGCTTTCTAGTAAGTTACTTAAATTAATTTCCTCTGTTATTCTTTCCAACTGAAGAGAAGACATTTTCCAGGTCAGATGTGTTTTAGTCCCCCGTTTGGCCTTACCCACATGACAGGAACGCAAGTTACCAGAACTCAAGGTAAGCAGTGGCTGCGATATTTTCTACTTTCCTCACCCAGAAACCTCTCAGGAACCAATTTATAAAATTATTCGGAAAATAAGCGCTCTCTTTAGCACAAAGCCTAGTTTGAAGGGGCAAACATCCCGAACCATATTTAGCAAGGCAACAGCATAAGGTCCCGGGGAGCAACCTTCAGCACATATCCCATGAGTTCATGAAGTAACTGCTCCTTGGCAGCCGTAGTAAACACTCTTTAAAGAATAATTCCAGTTTTTCCCCAAGTAGCTTTCAGTCTTTTAGGGAAACGTTTTCTTTAGGCAGACAGCCTAAAGGGGATAGATGTTTTGTGGCCTTTTCTAAAGTTTCTTTGTGATGTTATCATGATGTGTATGTGTATATGTATATATATGTAATGAGATACATAACAAGATATTATAACAAGATATTACCATATACAGGCAAAGCCAATATCATTATTACGTGCACTTGGCTTGGATGCCAAATTAATATCCTACCAGCAAAGTATTACACAGCCACTGAATTTCAAAAAGACTAGCTTCCTTCTAGCACAATGAATTATTTTGTTAATAGACAACTTATTACAATCAGTTTCTCCTGAATCCAACAAGTTAACGTGCACCACAGTTTCCAACACAAATAAAAGAGTTGATTTCTAAACGGCAAAGAGAAAGGCACACATATTGTATACCTCCAGCATCTTCACACACACACACACAAATTGAAAGCAATACAAATATGCAACAGACCATTTTTTCAATAAATTTTATTTAAAATAAATATTTTATTTTAATTATACTGGCAGACATCTCCTGAATCTTTGCAGAATTAGTCAATACTATTCCTGTGTTAGATGCCTAGAATCAAAACTAAGAGCACAACTTCAAGAAAATATATCTTGGTATGAGAGATACTCGTAAGGACATATGACTGACATTTTCTCAAGTGCAAGATGCTTTCTCAAGTGTGGTTATGTTTACATCCCTAAGCCCTGAAATGCCAGGAGAGCCTCTGGGAAAACAAGCAGAGCAAGCCTAAAAGGGTGAAGCCCATTTCTAAAGGTGGCAGGGTTCCTTCCCATCCTCCGACTCCAATATAGGCAAGTTGACCCCTTGCAAAGGCAAAATACCCAACGAAGCAGTGCCTAGAAATCAGGAAGGGGTCAGCTTTAGGGGTTACAATATCTACAGCAGTGCCACACCTTTCAACTCTGCATGAACAACTTAAAATGAGCTGCTACAGGTGATCAGCTACCAACTGTCAGTACTAAGGTAGGGCCAGGAGGTGGCCAGGTGTTTGCAGCAACGCGCTCCTCGGAAAGTCTGGCACTAGGGTAAGCAACCCTCTCGGCTTGCCTGGGACTGAGGGGGTTTCCCAGGACACAAGACATTTTGTGCTGAAACCGGGAAACTCCCAGGCCAACCAGGACCAGGCAGTAGATCCGCCTAACAGGCACAGTCGCAACTGCAGCATGAGATTTAGCCAAAATAAAGGTCAACCAAACACAAAATCAATCTCATGAGCAGAATAAACCCCACTGGCCTTCAGCTTTAAGGATCCACGCTTATTCACACAATTCTCAGTAGTGAAGCACAGTGGAATAATCACACAGCAATTAAGGCTGTTTTTTCTCCAAAATAAATTGCATGCATTAAAGATTAGAAAACTGACCAATGAAATACTCCGAGAAGAACATAGTGACCCTACTTTTTTGATAGCAAAAGTAATTGTGTATAGGTACAGATATATAATATGTATTGTTTAAATGTGTATTTGCTACTGTTTTACTTGGTAAAACTGGTGCATGAGAAAATCACTTTGACTAATATAATTGTCTAGTAATTGGGTTTTTTTTTTTTACTTTATGTTAGTATAACAGACCTTTAACTTGCAGATTGCACAAGCAAAAAAGAAACAGGAGCAAAACTCACTCTGATAGCAATTCTTGGATCTGAAACCTGGACACTACATCACACATGAAATCCACCCATTCTGCAAACATAGAAAAGGCATGTGAGGATTATCCAGAGGTGTCTGTGCTGGCCGTCTATGTCAGGCCTGGTCTCCTCACACCACAGCGGGCCCATCTCGACATCAAGCACACAACCGGTTGCAATTCGCATGCACGTGGTTCACATCCTTGAGGAGAAAGTGGTCTATGTGAAGAAAGAACCAAAGACACAGAGGGAGAAAACAGTCACTTGAACTAGAGAATCCAAGAATTACACGGTCCTTTTCCACACAGTCACAAAGAGGGGGTTCTGGTGCCCCCTCCAATTTTTTTCAGGCCTCCAGCAAGGGCAGTTTGTACTAATATACAAAAATGTCAGCTCTGCCCCTCACCGATCACCCGACGCCCCCTGGGCCAGACAGTGATGACCTGTACCGGCTTCCCCTCCTCCTGTCATAGCCACGTTCACATGAGAGCTCACAGCAAAAAGCACAAAACCCTCCCACATGACGCGGTTGCAGTATCTGTAATCCCTGGATGACGTGTAGGGCAGCAGTGAAGATTACACGAGACGATATATTTCATAAGCGCCCAGACACTCTGAGCTTGTCATAACTTACTCTTAGCTACCCTTGCGCTAACTTTCAAGGTCTCAACCAACAGTAAGCCAGAATTCTAATAATGTCTAAAATGAAGAATCTGTTTCAGAGAAGCTGAGAATACATTTTAATCTTTCCCTACTCATATCCCTTTACTCTCCTCCATTAATTGTATTATTTTCCTACCAATTCCTACCCTCCATCTAATAAAAAAAATCGACAGGCCACTCAATACGCTGGGCCATGATACTTTTTTTTATACCAAGGACCAATCTCTGTGCTCACAGAATAAAGACACCAAGGAAAGCAGGGTTTTTTGTTTTCTTTCATGTCTCCACTCCTGCCGCCACCCCATCCCAGCAGTGCCTAAACGTGGGGAGGTGACGAAGGGCAGTAGAAATGGAAGAGCGGCTGCGTCTCGTCAGTGTCCAAATGAAATGCCTTGTGACATGTCGAGGCTAGAGCAGCTGCCTACCAGCTTTGTGCTTCCTGATGCCACAGAGCATACCTGAGGGTCTGTAACCAGGTAGCTGTGGAAAACCTGACTGTTCCCTAGGCTAGCAGCAGCCCAGGACCTGGCGAAACGCTGAGCAGAGCTACTTAAGGCCAAAGGAAGAGAGCAAATGTCCAAGTAAAGGAACGGATAAGGTGTGAAGCGGGGTGGCCAAAGGCAAAGGATGAGGAAGGAAGGACGCTACCTCACATGGTGGCGAGTTTCATGGAAGAGCCCAGACCTCTCGGACTCAAGTTTTGGCTCCAGAGCAGACGCTATATCAGGACAAGAAGGGCAGAGAAAGGTACAACTGCTCACACTTTGATTCTTACCTCCAATTCTTATTCCATATATTGTCCTGAAACAATTTGAGAAAAAAAAAATTTGAAGACCCTGATCAAATGTAACTGTTGTGATGAAAACGACACGGTGAAGCAAACTGCATATTTTAAAGATATCATTCATAACATTTAGAGAACTAAAAAATTTAAAAACTGGAACGGACGTTCAGGGAAGCATCACATACCAAATTTAAGCTTAAAAATGACAACGCTTCTTACAGTATGACTTGCCTACGACGCTCACAATATAAAATTTGCATAGTCAAAACTGACTCTTTCTGGAACTGAAAAGGTCTTTTACCTCTCAGATCAGGATCTCTAACAGGTTGCATAAGATCTACATTGTCAGTAAAGGATTATAAGAGACTGATACAGAAGACAAAATCCCTGATACCAAGAGGTTTCTCCCCTCATTTTCTATCATACCTAAGGCTTCTAACACATAGATAATTGTCTTAAACTGTTTCCTTTCTTCCTGTGATGGTTCATTTTACATGTTAACTTGGCTAGGCCATGGTACCCAGGTGTTTGGTCAAACCAGACTCGATGTTGCTATGAAAGTATTTTTTAGATGTGATTAAATCTGTCCCCTATGAGTAAAGCAGACCACCCTCCATAACGTGGTGGGCCTCACCCAATCAGTCGGAGGCCTTAAGAGCAAAGACTGAGGTTTCTCCCAAGAAGAAGGAATTCTCCTCAAGACTGCAACACAGAAACCCACCCTGAGTTTCCAGCCTGCTGCCCTGAAGAATTCAGACTCAAGACTGCAACACCAACTCTTACCTGAACTTCCAGCCTGCCATACAGATTTCAGATTTGCAGCCTCCATAATTATGTGAGCCAGCTCCTTAAAATCAATCAATAAATCAATCTCTCTCTCTCCACATTCACACACACACACACACACACACACACACACACACAAACACACACACACAATTGGTTCTTTTTTGTTTGCTTGTTTCAGGCACCATTTATCTGATTTGGTGGGTGGATATTTTTGTTTGTTTTGTTTTGTTTTTTTGTTTTAGACTATTCAGAAGAATAAGAGCCTCTAAGATTGCTCATAGTTTTAAGTGGAATTTTCTATCACAAGTGAGAGGTCATGAATAGCGTTCGTTTTAGGTCAGCTGCGACTGGTTCTAATTGGGATTGGTTCTGTTTTCCTGGAAAACCATGACTAATACACTTTCTCTTCACCCTAAAATACCTAATAAAATCCTTATGGCAAAACATGCACATGTGCGTGCACGCGCACGCACACACGCACACACGCACACACACACACACACACAGCGGAGCTATCAGAAAACACCTTCAGTTGAAAAGTTCATGTGAGAAAGAAACCCGGTAAAAGGAAGAAATTTGGGGAAGTCCCTGGTGGTCCAGTGGTTAGGACTCTGCACTTTCACTGCCGAACAAGACGCAGGGCACGGCGGAAAAAAAAAAAAAAAATTTCTTTACAATCAACTTAGATGCCAAGGGACTCTATCACGTCCTATGCCTTTTAACCTATGAAACAAGAAGTGCAGGGAGACCAAGAGGGAGGGAAGAAAGCAGGGAAACGGGGAGAGGGAGAGAAAAGAAACCAGAGAAACCTAGACACCCTCAAAAAGGAGCTGCCAGAAATGTCATCAAGGGAAGCACGTTTGAAACAGAAACTTTTTTAATGGTACAAAAGTCTTAATATATTTTAAAGTTACTTAAAGGAAAAAGGAATGGTAGCTTGGGAAGACATCACAGAAGACAAATTCTCCAGATTTCAATGACTGCAATTTACTAATAAGGTTTCCTCTCAATCTTTTACTTGAAAGTGGTTTATTCTTGCCTTATACATAATTTTAGACCTTGCTTATGTGGATTATAAACCAGTGCCACGGTACATCAGCGTAACGAACACAAACAGCTGTAAATGATAAAAATCTTAAACCATCGGAATTTAAGAGACTAGTGTGAAGTGACAGTCTTCAAGCATAAAAAAATTAAGAGAACAGCGCCACTCTGGGATCAGCTTGCCTGGGTTTTGAAACTCTCTGTGCTCACAGGCCAAGTTACCTAATCCCTCTGACATTTATTTTCCTTATATATTCAGTGAGGATAATCACCACTACCTCACAGGGACGGACTGAGGTGCCAATAAAACAATCCAGGCAAAACGCTAAGCACAGTGCCTGACACAGAGTAAGGACGCACTGATTTCTCTTATTTCTATCAAGAAAAGGCTCAGTGATATCAGTTTGCTCTGATTTGGAAGTCAGAATAGCACACAGAAATTTTAAGCAGAATTTAAAACATTTCCATCCAAAATGGTAAGTTTTTCAAGTGTGGTGCTTCAAGGGGTGGTGAAATTCACTAATTCACTAAGCTGGTCTAAACCTCCAGAATGATCGATAACCAGGATTTCACTATTGCATGTTTCCCTCACAGTAAAAAGCACTGTAATGCTCTGAATAATCCAAGTGCTGGATTGAAAAAAAAAAAAATCTAGATAGTGAAAAGACCCCTTACTTAACTGAGGGCAGCGGACGTATGTGTTGAAAAAGCCCAGACTTTCATCACAGTTTTCAGAATCCCTGATACCCAGATTTTCACGGTGCTGGTTGTTTTTTTAATACAGAGATGAATGGCTTGACACTATTTCAGTATTTTTGATGTGCAGGTGGGCAGACGGTGTGGGAGGATGTGATGACTAAGCGTTGAAAAAAAACTTCTGAAGGGTTCCTAAGAGTTGGAGAAGTTAAGCTGTGCAGTGAGTGCGTGAGCAGGTAAGACGGAGCTGTAGGCTAAGAGGCAGCAAACTCAAAGGCAGGGCACCGAGTCTACCGGACTTGCAGCAAGCAGTTACAGAATGGATCCTACATTCTCCTTAGATGCCTCCAGAAAGGAGAATTCCAGAAGGCTGTGTGCCAGAGTGAGGTGTGATCCCAACAGCATACAGCTAAGGTTCCAAAGAAAACCGTTTCCCCTGACCTGGAGTCTTTAAATATCATCATACTGAATTCAGAAAGCCAGAAAACAAGTCACTTGAATGACATTTTCAAATCCAAACTTTTTATTTTCTTAATTAGATATAAATTCGTTTATAAACTTTCCAAGTAAAGCATGAATAATTTTTTTTTTTTATTGACGTATAGTGGATTTACACTGTTGGGTTAATTTCAGGTGTACAGCAAAGTGATTCAGTTATATTTATATATCTATTTTTTCAGATTCTTTTCCCTTACGCGTTATTACAAAATATTGAGTATAGTTCCCTGTGCTATATAGTAGGTTTTTGTTGGTTATTTTTTTATATATAGTAGTGTGTATATGTTAATATTAAAAACTACTTTCAAGTTGCCTAGTTTGAGTTACGAGATATTTTAAAATTAAAACTCACCAGAGAATTTTAACCAGCTCAGGATTAGCAACTGCTTTCAACTTAAAAACGAACAAGAATAAATTGTTATCATATTAAACCATTTTCACTGTACTGATTTCATTTTGGTTCCAATTAAACACCATTGTCAATATAAAGAACTCATCCACAATTAGGAAAAATCAAACGTGAAACCCTCATCAAACAACCCTTCAAGTTCCTTGAAATCTTCTTAACTTCAGTACAAAACCAGAGAATCCAAGCAGGGCTACTTCGACACTGATTTAAATGTATGTAAGGACTGTAGTTATGCGGAAAATGGACTGTAATTATTCCATGCAATTTAATGTATAGTGACATGAAGGAATTACACAGACTCGTTCTCTCTCTCTCTCTTTTACCCTCCCTCTCTCCCGCTCTCTCTTAAATAAACCATTAAGGGAGGCATGTTTGAATGGAATTGAAATTTCTCCAGGTAGACGTTTGCGGCCCTTTATGTGTCCGCATGAACATTTAGCAAAAGCTTCCCTCCACTTGTACGGCCCAGGAAGCAGGGCTGAGTGTGGAAGAAGAGAAGTAGGATCAATGGGGGTCAAGCTTTCCATGACAGACATCAGGATACGGAGAATTTTCCTTCACCGTTAAATGTCACAAAGTCAACTAGGTCCCTTGAAATATTAATATTATTTGGGGTTTTTTTAACAGCTATCTTGAGATATAATTCACATAACACACAATTAACCCATTTAAAGTGTTCAGTGGTTTTGGTACGTAACATTTTTTAAATTGTGGTAAAAAAATATGCGAACGTATTCTTTATCCATTCATCTGTCACTGGGCACTTGGGTAGCTTCTATGTCTTAAATAAAGGATAAAGAAGATGTGGTATATATACACAACGGAATATTACTCAGCCATAAAAAATGAAATAATGCCATTTGCAGCAACATGAATGGACCTAGAGATTATCACATTAAGTGAAGTAAGTCAGACAGAGAAAGACAACTATCATATGAGACATGGAAAACAAACTTATGGTTACCAGAGGGGATGACGGGGGGACGGGGTGGGGAAGATAAATTAGGATATACACACACTACTATTAAATAGACATACTACTATTAAATATGCAGCATAAAATTTGCCACTTTAACCTTTTTTAAGAGTACAATTCAATGGCAGTTATGACATTCACAATGTTACACAACCATCACCATTATCTAGTTCCAAAAATTTTTAACACCCCAAACAGAAACTCTGTAGCCATTAAGCAATAAATCCCCATTCTCTGCCCCGCCGAGTCCCTGGTAAACTCCATTTTACTTTCTGTCTTGATAAGTCTGCCTATGCTAGATAGTTCATGTAAGTGGAACCACACAATATTTATCCTTTTGTATCTGACATAATGTCTTCAAGATTTATCCATGTTGCAAAAAAAATAAAAAGTAAAATAAATAAATAGTTATCGATGTTGCAGCATGTGTCAGACTTTCCTTCCTTTTGAAGGCTGAATAATATTCCATTGTATGTATATACCACATTTCGTTTATCCATTCATCTGTCGATGGACGTTTGGGATGTTTCCATCCTTTGGCTGTTGTGAACAGTGCTGCAATGAACATTATCATACAAGTATTTGTTTGCGTCCCTGATTACAGTTCCTTTGGACATATACCTAAGAGCAGACTTGCTGGGTCATATGGTAATTCTATGTTTAGCTTTTCGAGGAACCACCAGACTGTTTTCCCTCATGGCTGCACCATTTTACATTCCCATCAGCAGTGCAGGAGGGTCCAAATGTCTCCACATGCTCACCAACAATAATTCTCCATTTTTAAATTATACCTATTGTACAATATTAGGTGTGAAATGGTATTTCATTGCATTTTTTAAACGTCTTTATTGGAGCATAATCGCTTTACAGTGTTGTGTTAGTTGCTGCTGTATAACAAAGTGAGTGAATCAGCCATATGCATACGTATATCTCCACATCTCCTCCCTCTTGCGTCTCCCTCCCACCCTCCTTATCCCACCCCTATTTGCATATCCCTAATGGCTAATGATGTTCAACATCTTTTCATATGCTTATTGGCCATCTGTATATCTTCTTTGGAGAAATATCTATTCAAGTCCTTTGGCCATCTTTTTTTTTTTTAATTTTATTTATTTTTGGCTGCGTTGGGTCTTCGTTGCTGAGCGCGGGCTTTCTCTAGTTGTGGCGAGCGGGGGCTACTCTTCGTTGTGGTGTGCGGGCTTCTCATCGCGGTGGCTTCTCTTGTTGCAGAGCACAAGCCCTAGGGCACGGGCTTCAGTAGTTGTGGCACGTGGGCTCAGTAATTGTGGTGCATGGGCTTAGTTCCTCTGCAGCATGTGGGATCCTCCCCATCAGGGATCGAACCTGTGTCCCCTGCATTGGCAGGTGGATTCTTAACCACTGTGCCACCAGGGAAGTCCCTTGACCATCTTTTAGCTGGGTTATCTTTTATCCTTCAGTTGTAGGAGTTCTTTATATATTCTGGCTATTAAACCTTTATCGAACATATGATTTCCAAATATTTTCTCTCACTCCATCAACTGTCTTTTCACTTTCTTGACAGTGTCCCCTGATACCCCAAAGTTCTGAATTTTCATGAAGTCCAATTTATCTATTTTTTATTGTGTTGCTTGTGCTTTTGGTGTCATATCTAGAATCCATTTCCCATATAGATTGTTTTTGAAGGAAGTTTTTCCTTTTCATTCTTTGTTCTGTTTCTTACTCTCCATTACACACTAGAACATTTGGATTCCGACCACCACAATTAACACTGGTAGGACACATTTCAGAGCATATTTGGAAATGAAGACTATTTCTACTGCAAATTATTAGAGAAATGTACACTTGACAACCCTGACGTTTTACCTACAGATGGGGAAAAGCTGAAGCAACCCCACAGAAAGTATGATGCTGACAGCCTAGCAAAAGACCTAAGTCTGAGACTCTGTACACACATTAAGTCTTCCGAGTAGAAAATGTGAAGAATGAAGGAAATCTTGGAGAGACAGAACCCAACGGACAGCTCCTCCAGAATCAGCTGGGTGGAGTTCCCACGGATCCAAGCCTAAAGCTCCATCTAGCTCTCCTGCAAACTGCCCCAGTGCAATGAATTTTGTCTAAACAATAAAATAAACATAAGTGTCAAAATAACTGGAATCACTGTTTTCCTGTGCAGTGTGTATGAGGCCACCTAACTATTCTCTTTGGATCGAGTAAAGGAGGGTTTAATTTCAACGTAACCATGTGACATGTCATAAATGTACACATCATCCTCAGCACCCACCTGGGGGCAGGGGTGGGGAAGAAAAAGTCAATCCCCTCAGGATTGTTTGAGTGAGACAATTTGGACAAAAGTAACCTGTCATCAATAATTTCCTTCCAAAAATGAATGCTGTGCTACCTGTATCACTACAGATTTATTAATTACAGTATGCCATTAATTATGTGTCTTAAATACCTTTCTCCATGTTTTTTATTACAAGATTAAACTTACTGTTACAAAACCGTGGATAAACAAAACATTCTACGTAGAAATAAGAACTGTTAGTAATTACCAAGAGTAAAGAGGGGAGAAAGGAACACCATCCCCCAAACCAGTATGTATAGCCTATGGAGGTTGCAAATGTCTTACAAATGTCATTCAGAAATTATATCTTACATAAAACCTACCCTTATACCCTTAGACTATAAACAGCCACCACCAAAAGACAGTACCTAATACTCAAGGGGATAGTGACATAACTAAAGATTTTTAAAAATAAAAAAGGATATTAAGAGGCTGAGATTACAGAGGCCTGGGGGGTGAATGCCATCCCTCGCTAAGCAGGAAGCCACAGAAGCTATGCTGCTTTAGAATCAAACGAAATGGAATTCCAGTTTGAGTTTAAAGCTCATAAGAAAGCTCAGATAGGAGACTGTGATGGCAACGTCAGATAACAGCTACACAGAAGGCCCTTGAGGACAGAGAACAGTGGGATCCCTCTCTCTCCTTAGAAATTTCTTACACTGTAATTTGAACGAACTTCTAACACTTCAGAGAACCATCATGAAATGCACTGTTTTGATAATGAGACTCCTAAAGAAAACTGAACTCTGCTCTGATTCTTATCAGCTCCAAGAAGCTGTGAGATAAGGGTTCATCACAATCGCCGTATCTTGTGCTTTCAAATTAAGAACAAAAAAAGATGGACTTCCTATGACTTGGATCCCAGTATCCCGGTAAATCTCAGGGGGAGAATTTCTGCCCAGATTCTACAGCCCTTGGGGATGAAGTGGCGTGGGGAAGGCTGTCCTTGCACATGTCAGACACACCGGAGCCTAAAAGGCTGGCTGCATGCAATAACTTTAGTCACAAAGATGGGAATGAGGGTTCCTTCAGGCACATAAACTCCAACTAGAAAGAGACCTGGAGGGCTTACAGGACACCAGCTCCAGGACATCTCGACTGACACGCTTCTATAACATCTGTTTTGCTCTTTAGTGCTACACACCCAGGAATCACTCAGATTTGCCAAGATGGGCTCCCAGCTCTAGCTTGAAGGCACAGGGCTTCCTTCCATCCGAGATCCGGGGGCTGCATGATTAAAACATCCCCATCACCTTGTGTGTTTTTCAGTCAATGAATGCGGAAGAGATTATTTCACAATTTCTGTAAAGAGGGTACCATGCTCACTTCGGAGAATAAAGGAAGTCATTGTATAGAAAAACACAGCTTTTTATCTTGGTCTGATGTTAACACTGCACACTGAAGTCAATGCCCGTGGTTTATGCACTTGTGAGACGCAGGGTTACTTCTCTACATCCAAACAAAGCACCAGGGAGAAATTAATAATAAGGCCCATAATAATGAATAATAAGGCACCCTCCATTAAGTTAATGTCCCTGAAATCGAGCTCAGAAGCTGCCTCTCCATGATGAGGGCACCACACACTCACAGGAGCAGAGACTCTTCAGGAACACGGGGGCCCGGTTTCCTTTGTGCAGAAGGGGATCAGAGGGATGGGCAAGAAAATTAAAGCTGCGGGGCTCCTCGCGGCGGGGGAAGGAGAGAGCCCACAAGGGCACGTACTGATGTCAGTGAGCACTGCAGCCAAAGGGCTGAGTGCAAAGGATTCTCCTCAATATCTTCAGGCGGGATGTCCTTTGTAAACATATTATACAATCTCTACTGATAAGTTAGCTTTTTCTCTATAGTTACAGACTCGCAGGCTGGAAAAAAAACGGAAAAACTCCCCTTGGAAGAGAGAAAGGATGGAATCCTTAAGAAAAGAAACCAACACGTAAACATTTTAAAACCCTGCATTCACGTCTCCAAAGGAAACAGGGGCCAGTAGTTTGGAGAAGTATTGAGAACAGGAATAGTACAGATCATTTTTATTTCTAAAACTTACTCTTTTCACCCAACAGATAAGTTATGGAAGCGATGTCTAAAAACTGAATCCTTAAAAATTGAATTCAAATGTACACGGACTTGAAGCACCCGTTACTTAAGGAAACAATTTTTTTTTCTCTAAAAAAAATACTGAGTGGTTTCCAAAGTAAAGAGTGCATCAGCTGGTGCTGGGCCCCCTGCCCTGAGCTTCCGATGCAGGAGGTGTGGGGTAGGGCCCATGCGCTTTGAGAACCCTGCGGGGTCAGCCTGGACAATCTGCATGTGTTTGGCTTGGGGTGTGGATGTGTTTGCAGCTCCCCAGGCAAAGTTCATTTGTGTTTGTGGAGTGTCATGAGTTGTCACATTGTAGTTGTTGGTTTTCCTGAGAGAGAACATGGCATGGTTGGTGGAACGAGCTTGGCTTTTCCAGGAAAGGGACCTACAGCTGAACCTGAATCCTGCCACTCACGTTATTAGCTGTGGGACCTTAAAAATGCTGGTTCCTCTTATGTAAAACAAAGATAATACACCCTACCGTCTCAAGACCGTACTAAATAATGAATAAATGAAGATTATTTACCTTGCCTTGTTCCAGAGTATGTATTGCAAGTATACATCAAGAGGAGTGAAAAAACAAGATAACAAACATTAAACAAAAATGAAAAAGAAAGCAAAAAATAGGGAAATAAAATAGCACAAATGTGGATAAGACAAAACACATCCCACAGAAAGTGACACACACACTACAGATAAGCCACAAATTTGCCTGCAAACTTTCAGCAGTCAAGGTGAAAATGCAAATTGCTCATTTACACAACTCGGCATCCACAGGATAAAAGCAGACCACTTGTTCTGGAAAAACAGAGCAGTATTCCTGGTACTAAAAGACTGAACACGCCCCCCAGCTGCTGGTCTTTCACAGCAAACTTTCTGCAGACACAACCTCATTATAACGTCCCCCCTACAGAGCCGTGTTCACACGGACGGGTCCAATGGGACACGGTCCAGGGTCCACGTGCAGCACAGGCCTCTGGCCTGTCCTAGCTCAAGCTTTTAGGCGGTAATCACTGACCTACGATGTTTCCCGAGAAGTGGCTGGACTACAGCTTCTCCAGGTTGTCCGTTCAACAAAGACTCATGCCACCTCATTAAGGGCTGAGGGGGCAGAGGGGATATTGTTACTGAAACTGAGCAGCCCCGCTGCACTCCTCACAGAGGCCACCTCACAGTTACCGGGAAGCAGCCGTGGGCCCCCCCTAGTCGGTGGCGGTATCACAGGGACAAACAGGCAAGGAAGACCCCAGAAGAAACGAGTGTTGTGGGCACGTGCCGAGCCCAGGGAACGGGTTTATAAAAGGCATCGGAACAGGCCGTATCCGCAAAGGGATCTTACTTATTATTATCATTTGTGAGGAGCAGGGGTTATTATTTATCATGTTACAAGACTGAACGTAGGCGCCAATTTAGTCCTGGCATAAGCATCCCATCACAGATCGGTACGAAGTCAAACGGTGCATGTGTGTGTGTGTGTTCGTGGTCTTTGGGAAGCCGGGGAGTTCAATAATATACAGCTTCTCTCTGAGTGTACAATCGTAGTCAGTCCATTAAATCAGTTAGTGGGTAAACAAGCTTGCAAAACTTCTTAGGTCTGTATTTATAGACAGTTAACTTAGGAAACCGCTGTCCGTGGCAAGTATCATACCAAATTCAGAATTATGCCATACAATGAAACAAGTGGATGCTTTACTTAGAGTACATTTATATCTATTTAAACTTACTTTAAAAGGGATTTGTGACAAGTCTAAACATTTTCCTACGTATGCATTTTGTAAAATTTTTTCAGAGATTTGGAAATACTTCTCAGAGCGAACAGTTTAAATTACGTTCAAATAAATGCATAGGTCTGTTCAAATAAAAAATGTTAAAGACCATAGTCTTTGCTGAGATACATAATTTGAGGCATTCAATAAAGAAGATAACTTTAATAACCATCTGAGGAGTAATTAGGAACAAAAAATAAAGAGACAGGAATATTATACTTTAATTTAATAAAAACCAAAGATTCTACTTTCTTAACAGAAAAATATTAAATGCTATATAATTACAGTAATCTGCCTGGCTGCAATGTTTCAAACAGAAACATTCACAGTAACTGCAAATATCACAAGCTAAGGCTTATCACTATTGTTAAGTGTCTCGATGTAATGCAAGCTGTTCCCATGCCCTCTAGGAAGTCCCTTAGCGTTTGCCCTTTATTTTTTCTACAAATTTCAAATGCATAATTCTATCTATAGGTAGACATTTACATTCATGTGGTAAATAAAAATCTCTTGTTCACCTGGGGCATGTGATGCACATTATCAAAAGAATCCCATATTTCTATCCGTGGGTTAGAATAAATCCTGGGAAACAAATCCCATATGCTTGCCCCCATACATTTTGTCATATTAGCAAACATACAAGCCAGTTCATTGGCTCCGTACAAAGAAAATTTTGACACAATACACAAACACACACACACACCTCAAAACAAAGTTCTAACAATTATTTTGAGGGTGAAAATATGGGAATATAATTTGATAAGTTACATTTATGTATCTATAGTCTTTCCATTGATATATAACTTTGAGGATTAAACATCCATCGTCGAACGTTGAAAACAATCATACTCCAGTAAAGATGTTAAAAAAAAAAAAAAAAAAAATCCATCATCTAAGAGGAGCACCCTAATCTGATTACAATTTACAGCTTTTTGGTAAATCTTCACAGGAAGAATGCAGGCAAAAGCAGCCCTGACAGGAAACCTCACATTCCAGACGTACCGTGGGCTCAAGTGAATCCCAGGAACAGCAGCTGTCTGTTCCCGTCTACTTCCCACAGTAAATGCAACACTCACTATTCAAACAGAGAAATTTGCTACACAAGCAATTATTCTACAAAAACTGGATAGGCTGTTAATGCACCCACATGAAAATAGATGTGAAAAATTAATTGGAGGTATAGAAATCAGCTTCCTTCTGATGCCACGCATTCGCTTGCTTTAATCAGGCATGATTCCATCTAGTGTACAAAAGCCCTGCTTCCCAAACCAGCCCCCGGCCCAGACACCCTTCACCCCGGAAGGAAGGCAGGGCGGGCTACCGGGAGGGTATGGCAATGTCAAAACCTCCACTCAGGCTGAGAGACTGTCACCAAGCCACTTGACACCTCAAAACCAATTTTATGATCTCAAAACAATAGCTTGCCTCTCTAGCAAGATGGCTATGATCACACTTGAGATAATTAACCTGAAAATCCTCAATAAAGGAAATAATAGCTGGTATGTATTCAGTGCATTGCCCTGACTCCTATTATTTAACTAGTTCAATCTAAGAACAAGGTACTTCTTTCCATTTGATATTATAGATGAGATAAGTGGGGCAAAAAAGAAGTTATACAACTAACTGCTCACCGACAGTAAGTGACAGGTCAGGGCTGAGGCACTTCCCCACCTGAACCAAAGTGCCGAGTACGAACGCCAAGGGCAGGAACACAGCTGACACAGAAAGAAACGGCAAAAGAGGGGCCACCTGCTTCCCCCAGGCTTCCATTGCTCCAGCCACTGCCCACATCTTCCACCCACCCCGTCCTGCCCGGGCTTCGAGGTGTGTTTATGACCAGATAAACCTATCTCTGACATGCACCGACTGTACTTGACCATGAAAGACTGGGTGCAATCTGTTCCGTCCCCAAAACTAAGCTTTATGGTGGATGGCAGTGACGTGCACACACAGGCTTTGGAAAATGACCCATATCTGCCATGAGGAAACAGATGCTATATCCAGTCAATATTCAGTAAATACTCTTTGGAGCACCTGCTATGTGTCAAGCAGCGTCATAGGATCACAAAGACAAAGGCCTCATTTTTAATGGTGTGTAACAGGCCCTGCCCCAGTACTACAAACTTCTTCTTATTTCTTCTTATCCAAACATGCGGAAAAGAAGAGCAAGGGCCAGGCGCCCCCAGATCTGAGTGTGCGGTTCCCGGGCACAGGCGGGAGATCCTCCCAGATTTGCAGCAAAGCCTTTCCAGAGTTCTCACTGAATTCCCTGGGCAATGATATTTACAATAAAGGCAGGGTGCCAGAGCAGAAGGCAAAATCTGGCTTGAATTTCCCTACAGCCAAAAAATAATTTCTAAAAATGTGCCTTGCCTACCTCTTGAAGTAAGAAAATGCTTTTTAGCAAGTATTCTCCATAATCCCACTTTCCCATAGGTCCTCATTTCCTCCATCCAGTACTCGCTGCTAGTAAATGCTGTCAATAACTTCTCTTCTAAAAATAGGTCAAGATTTCTTTATGCTGCGTGAAAAGGTCCAACTCAAAATGGATATCTAATCAGATTCGAAGATTATGCCTTTTGTGAAATGCCTCAGAGTAAAGCCTCCTACTTTTTTGCCGAAAGAAAGAAAGAAAGAAGAAAGAAAGAAAGGAAGGAAGGAAGGGAGGAAGAAATTATTTTAACCTTTTCCATTTGGAAATGATTCTAATATGCAGCACATCCACCCTTCCCTTTTATTTCCACTTTACAATTCAGATTAAGCACAGCAGGAGTCAAAACTAAATGCAAAGAAATGCAAAGAAATTTTAACAAAGAGGAAGGAAGGGAGGGGGGGAAGGAGGGAGGGTAGAAGGAAGGAAGGAAGGGCTCAGTTATTTTTATATCAAAGAAAATCTATCATTAAAAGAAAAATAATTTAATTTTCGTATACCAATTACTGCACTGTTGTGTTGCATTCTGAAACAATGCACATAATCCTATTCCTCTGCTCAGATCACCTCATCTGCACTGGCGTTTGGGATAGAACACTTACACTGTATATTCTATGCTGTTAACATAACCACACAGATAAATGCAAAGAGAATAAGATTTTTAAAGAGCATATACTATAAAATCTTAAGACTTGATCATTTAAATATTTACTAGTCATACTGGTAAAAGTTAAGTTCATCATCCCAAGGTTAAATCACCCACACTGTATAACAAGGTATGTATTTAGTTGCCCACCTAGCAATCTAAAATAGAGCCTGTGAACAACAATGGCAAATTAACTACTGTACTGAGGGGGAGCTGGTCTCTGAGGGCCTAGAGCACAAAACTGCCACTCAAACACCATATAACAATGAGAACTATTAACTATATATTCTCTGTCCCCCCCCCCCCCCGGTTTTGTAACAATACCCTAATGATGCATCACATTTGTGGTGAATTTTACAGTTTACAAAGCACTTTCACGTTCATTATTTCACCTTTATCCTGACCAAAAAGGGAGGAAGCAGGAGACGGAGGGGCGGATAGTAAGAGTGCCACCATTTTACAGACTGGGGAAAACACTCAGAAATGAAGTGGTGTGCCCAGCCATCCATAACCAGTAGATGGAGGAACCAGTGTTTAAACTATTCCATATTCAAATTCCGGTCATTTGATTTCAAGGCTTACATTCTTTACATTACACTCTGATACCTATATTTTATTGACTTGCTGCTATTATGACTTTTCATTCATTACCTTAGTTTGTACAACTGAAAACTGAGAAACTAATTTTATTTCTTATAGGAAGTCATACCTATTATAATTCTCAACTGCAACTAATAAAAGATAAACAATGAAGGGAGACAAAAAGTAATCTATGTAACATCAAATGAAGCAGAGTTCTTTAAATTGCAGGCATGTCACTCTTTTCCATTAGGATATAAGAAATGCAGACAATGTGAAATTTCTAGATGTTGAAAATGCTTTTAAACTGCTAAGACATTTCAAAGCATAAAAGTTCTGATGGCTTTTATATACCATTTTCTTTTAAATCTTTTAAAAGTCACATGCCTTTCTGTTTCTGTATTATTTTATATGTAATATTAAGATTTTACACCTTTTTCAAATCACCAACCATAATACATCATTTACTCAGTGAGCACATATTAGACAAGTACAACTATACTATTCTTGGTTTGTAAAGGTTTAAAAGTAAAAATTTCATGTTACTTATCAACAAATTGTACTGTGAAATTTAAACAAGCTTACGCACGTGATTCCAAAATGGTGAGAAAAGCAGTTAATTACTTTAGCACAAAGAAAATGTAAAGAACATGAAAACTAGTAAAAATTAAGGAGAACTTTCATGTAATAACCTATACATTACTATTAACTATTAGTAACTGCTGTGAGGCTCTCCCTCTTCCTCTCTTCCAAAACTTCTTGTTACAAAGGACTGAAACTACACCAGATTCTCATCTGGATGTCAGATGTACAAAATAAAGTTTTGATAAACTATGCAATGTTGTTTCTGTAAGATGCAAATTTAGATCAAACCTGGATTGTGTAAATAACGGTCTATACGTTTTTAATAAAAATTACTTATTAAAAATAATTTATAAGTTTGGCAGAGAACAACATAATTCACCCAATAAGTACAGTAACTTTATCCTGATTGTTACTTTGCCCAGCAGGCTATCGGGAAATACTGAAAATGCACACAAAGTCAGTGTCACTCATCCAAGGCCACTTCTCCAGTAACCATTCTCCACGCAGTCAGGAGTGACTTCACCAAGGAGTGGGTGCCCTCCATCCACGGGCAGGCCTGCAGATCCCATATTTAGGGCTAGTAACCTACACACAAATGTGGTGTCTGCTTTTCCTGACCAGAGGAGATGGAAAGCAAGCTGCCTAGGGACGGGAGGACAGGAGAGCCTCTGTGGCTGATGCCCATGGATCCACAGAGAAAAAAAAGGGGAAACAAAAACCTTAAAAGTTGCAAGAAAGATAAACAAAAATGCACAATTGTCTGAGATTATTAAAGCAGCCTATAGAACCATAAACCTTAAGAGTTCTTTCAGGCACTCCTATATTATAAAAGAACAATAATTGATGCTCATAAGGATAAAAGGGAAAATATTAGATTAACAATATACATCTAATAAGATAAGAAAGGCATCACACATTTTTGGAAGATTTCTGTGTAAAATAAATTATTAAAAGTAGATGCTTTAAAAGTTACACATGAGTAATCTGAAAAAGGTTCCCCTCCCAGAAAGGCTGGATCATGGAGGTAGAGGCAGTCCATTTCAGGGTGATAACGCACAAGGAGGTCACCATGTAAGCACATCCAGGTACAGAAGCCAGCATGGACCAAGGCTCACTGTGTCTACAGCACTGGGGCCCAGGTCTGCACCTCTGAGCCTCTCTTTGCTTACACTTTGTCCTCTTGGGACTATTTTAAGAACCAAAAGAGCAAACTTCCAGTTATAAAATAAGTAAGTCACCGGGACAAAACGTACAGCATAGGGAATATAGTCAATAATACTGTAATGACGCTGTATGGTGACAGATGGTCACTAGACTTACTGAGTTGATCATTTCATAATGTATAAAAATATCGAATCACTGTTATACACCTGAAACTAACATAATATTGTAAGTCAATTATACTTCAAAAAAATAACAAAAAAAACCATGTGAGATCATGAATATAAAACGATTTAACAAACTGAAAACGCTTCCAGGTCTGTAAAGCGCTGTTATCCCTGGAACTACCCAGGTCACTGGAGGCCTCCACAGGCGGCTGTGGCAGCTCTGGCCGCATCTGCCCTCTGGCCGTCAACCCCCATTTTAAGGGCGTGGCCTCCCGTGAATTTGGTTTCCTCATCCATCGGGGAGGATCTCGTGCACAAACGCGCATGAGATCCATCTGTTCACTCTGTGGGGACCGCAGCGTGTCGCCTTGACGGTGACGAGGCCGCCCCAAGACACCAGATCCAGACACGGGCACCTGGGCGACAAGCGCCCTCTCCCCAGGCCTCTGCACCCACTGCTCCTCCACCAGGGCACCTTCCCTCCCCTCCCCCCTCTCCAGAGCATCCACAGCGGCTCATCAGCCTCTTCCTTCTCTCTGTCTCTTCCTCAGGGGGTCAAAGGCGCAGCCTAGCTCAGCCCCTGGGCACACGGGTCCAGCATGCTGGTGTAGGTCTGCCTGGACTGCTGGACCACGGGCCACGGGGCTGCGGACGCTGCCAGCTTTGCTCACCTCTGTATCGACAACATGCGGTCCTCAAAAAACACTCACTGGATTGAAGTGCATCAACGTGGAATTTAAAATGAACATAGGCCACCACAGAGATATCCAGAGGGCGAGCTCTGCAAAGCAGGGAGGTGTGTGCAATCCCAAACAGTCATCCTGGTCACGACATAAGGGGTATGAGCTGATTGATAGTAGGAAGACAATTCTGGGGTCCTCTCTGGTCTTGAGGACATCTGTCAGCCAAACCTCAAGCATAATCCCCATCTGTCATCTTTACCCTTTTGGCTTCCCCTCCACCTTTTAGGGCTTTCAGGTACTCTTAGGTGGGGGACGCCAGGGCCCAGGTAATTCACCCACGTGCAGCACATCAGTTCAGGTCAAGAGCACCTTTCACATCTACTCACTCTTCTGCAGCGTATTTTACTTCCAGAAGAAATTGTACCCTCTCACACATTCTTAGGTTGACACATAAGAATTTTTATCACAGGTTTAAATAGATGTGAATGATATATGTTTCTTTTTTTTTTTTTTTTACAACAAATATGTCTTACGTGCACTTCTGTCAAAACCTTGGAGCTGAGGAATAGTTCATTCAGTCTATGGGGTCTGTCCACCACACAGCTTTACTGGAAAGCCGTGCCAACAAATAACTAAGTCAGGCCTAATTTCGGTCTGAAAGGATTATTTTATAATTTAGATACACATTCTAACTTGCATCTCACTTCTGTGTTAGAATTCGAAGATGGAGGATGGATGGAGCACGGATGGAGACACACAAGGAGCTCGGTAATGATCTGTTAATGTGAGAAGCAGAGTCTCCACGTCCCCAGGAGCTCTGCTCCCTTCGCTCTCCCCGGACCCTCCCTCAGAGCAGAGCCTTCTCAGATGGTGCCCCGGTTCAGGACCCACGTCTACACCCCGGGGCAACAAGCCACGGTGAGACTCTGGATAGGAAAGTGGGAAGCCTTTCTTCTTTTGTAAGTGGGAGAAGCGCAATTGTACAAGGGAAGCAAATTCATTTTTCAAGAGTCTATATGAACACTGAGGACATAGCAATTGATTTCTTTAAATCCTTTTCTTAAATTCTTAAAACCTTTGCCCAAGTCCCCTCTTGGAAGTGGGTACACCAGTTTGAAGACAGCTGATGAGGAATTCCCACCATTTCGAGAGAGCCCTGGGGTCCTCCTGTCATCCCCCCTGAGTGAGGGCATTTCCAGCATCCCTACAGGCTGCCTTTACCCCTGGGCATCACAGGTGTGAAGACAGGCCCAGTGGTTTCCCCTCAGGCTTCTCCTTTAATGTGGCCATTACATTATTCATTCATCACTATTACACATGCATTGTAATAATAATAACAGTTTATCACATGTAATGTATATATA
Organism: Eschrichtius robustus; assembly: GCF_028021215.1. Classification (NCBI taxonomy): domain Eukaryota; kingdom Metazoa; phylum Chordata; class Mammalia; order Artiodactyla; family Eschrichtiidae; genus Eschrichtius; species Eschrichtius robustus. Next base: position 3,454,007 of record NC_090832.1, on the reverse strand, counting down.
TTATTATACAAATGTATTTAGCATGCATTCAGTATGTAAACCTTGGAAAAATTTCCCTAACATATCTAAATAATAAGTCAGGCTGCATTATCCAAATCTTCCCTAGGATCCGTAATCAATATATTAAGAAAAAAAGAAAGACAGGCATGTATGTATGTATGAGACAACAGGGGTTTCTTGACAAATTGGCCATTCTGAGTACTAGGTCATTGGCCTCTGTGTAAATTAATCTAGTTATCCCCAAAAAAGGATATATCGATATCATCTCTCCAAGCCAGTTCAACTGTACAAAAAATTTAAAGCAGTCTGCCAAAAGAAATTACACATACATCATATGGGTCCCAGAGATAAGTGCATATTTATACATGTCTCCTGATTTCTGTCTTACTCTTTGTGAAGTGATTTAGGACTACAAGATGCTAGAAAAATAAAAATCAGTGATGCAAATTCTACAAGGAAAACCCAACAATTCCTGTTTCATGAAATTGCTGCCCTTTTGACTCCCCACAGAAGCTGAATTACTGGAGCAGGGCACCCTGTCTTAAACAAACTGGGCCACTAGAGCAAAGAGCCAGCCTGCCACACTGCTTTGGGATGGATGTCCACATTCCCAAACTACGACTATGACCTCAGACACTCTTTCTAGTGAAAGAGTGCTTAGTGCTTTCTAAACACCCAAAGGGAGAAATTTGTGTTCATCAAAAATAATATATTCTTCTAACATGAGGGGTCAGCAAACTACGGTCCACTGCCAGTTTCTGTAAATAAGCTCATTCACTTACGTGCTGCCTGTGCTTTCCTGCTACAACGGCAGAGCTGAGGAGTGGCAACAGAAACTGTGTCCCACAAAGTCTAAAACAGGCACCTAGCCCTTTACAGAAAAAGTTTGCCCCTGTTCTAAGACCATCATTTCATATAGATGTTTTCATAGAATATGCTAGCGTTAGTATTTATTTTAAAATAGTCTCTTTATTATTAGTCTTAGGCAATCACCATACTGATTGAATTAATCAATTACTTTATACAATCTTCTGATTCAGAAACGCGCAACAGTAAAGATATTTTTTTACTAACCTAAATTCCATCTGTGCCAAATTTATAACTAAAGCTACATTCTCTGTGCTTATAATTATTATCCCTATGGATAATAATTCCACATTATCTAGGAGAATCACTTTTAAAAGCTGAGGACTAGGAACAACAAAATGGGGGAAATTTGATTATTCAGAGAGCATGCGAAACTTCTGGTTTCTGGCCCAGCAGTGGGGGCCTGTTCCCAGCGAGGTGAGACTCCGCTGAGGCGGTCCACACCCTAAGAGGTGCACACCCTGAGCCTTACTGCTTTCAGGAGAGACACACGGCCCTCCAGCAAGCGCAGAAGAGGCTGGAAGTGCAGAGCCAGTGCTGCCAAGAACTGCCCTCCCCAGTGGGGGGGGGAGCAGGTGGGTAAATGCTGCTGGCCCCTACCCCCCCCCACCCAAGCCCTGCGGGAGGGAGGCCCGTCCGGCTGGAGGCCCCTCTCCTCCGGGAGGGAAGGCCAGCGAGTGGGGCCCTTACTGCCCACAGGGCCGAGTGAATAACTCGCCCTCTACTGGCTTCACTCCTTGCCCATGACCCACACTTCCACTCCCTTGCTCCCACCTGCTGGAATCACCTCCCAGATCAACTACCGGTCTTTTATCGTGGGCTCTGCTTCCAGGGAAAACCCAACTAAGAAACTAGAGCTCTTCGAAATCTTTCTTCAAGGGAAACGGAGTAATTAAGAGAACCACTGGAGTCAGAGGTGTGAGCGCAGGGTGATTTCACAGCAACGCAACCACGCTCGACTCTGGAAAACCTACAGGAGGGGCCAGCTGGGAGCCCCTCAACTTCTCACTGGCTTCAGCCAATCACTCGACTCCACCCGAAGCCGCTACCAAACCAACCACAAATGGTTTCACAGACTCTTCCACTTGAGGACAGTTAGCCTTATATAAGGTAAGAAAGGAGAATAAAAGAGGCAAAATCACCCAGCAATGGAAACCACTGGGTTTTCAGGTCAAATCCTGAACCCTGCGTCAGTCTTCTCAGAGAGAGGCCACACGGGCCCCCCAGGACCAGCCCTTCGGCAGGTGGGGGCCCTGCAGCCCCAGCCCTGGCGCTTCCTTACAGACCTTCCCACGAAGTCACAGACTCTTTTAAGAATCAGAGGCACTATTTTAAGGAATTCTGAAAACTGCTCTGCATTTTCTTGTCTCTTTTAATGCAAGAGAACTAAGCTGAGCCTCTCATACTTAACATACAATCAAAATGAAAACATTACAAATCTAAAATTGTTACAATTCAAGAAAATTCCAAAGTGTTACGGCTTAGATCTGCTCTTTCTTCTTTGGGGAAAAGTACTGAAGGGAAGCTAACACGTACTGAGCACCCATTTTACAGATAAGCAGAGCTTAGCTCAGAAATTAAGCAGAGCTGAGATCTGAACCCAACTTTTTTTCCAAAGTACAGGTTTCCAGTGCACCTTCCTGCTTCTTGGAAATCCTTCACTCATTCAATACACACTTAGGGAATGATGCCTACTGAAGACTCTGCTGGTCATCTGAGATATAAAGACAGCAAACCTCGAGCTCACAGTGTCAAGGAAAGACAGATGAACAGGTGAGCAATTTTGGCATCATGACAGAGCGATCACCCAGGTCTCTGTCCAAAGAGAAGGATGGGGAAGGAGCCTTCGCCATGGCTGCACCGCTGAATGCCCATCTGGAATTTCTTTTAATTTTTATGAACTATTCTCTGCGGTAAAGCAGAAGCCAATTCAGTATTTTTTTAAATATACATGTCTACTACATAGTATTAAAGAATTCCAAAAGATCGTAACAGATAAAAGTGTAATTCCTCAAATTATTTGTAAAGTTTTACATGAAAATGAGATAACTCGTTGGTAGTTTTGTTTCAGATAAATGTAAACCAGATGGAGAATGTTTTTTTAAAATGGTTTCAAGTGTAGCCTCAAAATTCACCCTTAAGGAGGTAATTGTTCATGGGCACATTCCCACCTTTCTCCAAGTTAGAGTCTATTAAATTACAGAAGAAAAATGTAACACATACATAGGACTAAGACCATTCACGTAGTTAACTAAGCATATAGACCAAAACTCTACCAAAGTCTGAAGTGAATAAAGAGCCAGTTGCAAAGTAAACAGTATACATACAAACCAAATCTAATCTATCCTGTCCTCTGGATAAAGGCCCAGACGTGGGAGCTGCGTCCTGGGCCGGCACACGCCTCACGTGAGGCCTGTCCCTGCGTCCAGGGCTGCTGCACTTTCCCACTCAACTGAAGCAGCAGGGAGGCCCCATAGAAACGTCCCTCTTTAGTCAGGCCAAGTGAGAGTGAACAGTTCAGGGACACGAGAAAATGGAGGTCAAAGATGTTGCAACTGCAGAGGCTCCACAAACGGGGGAAATGACTATATTAGCCGTTCAAAAAATAGATTCCCCTAAATGCAAGAATTCTAATGACAATCACTGCTTTTCAGTTCTTTCTCTTTCCAAAAATTCTTCCCTTTTATTTTCAACACACTTTCCTTTAACTCCTTGCCAAGAAACCGGAATTGCTCTAAGGCTCCAGCCATTTCCTGGTATCAGTGTTTCCAGAAGCTGTACTTCCTGCAACGACAAAGAAACACCTTTCCCAGCCAATCGGATGCTCGAGGCAGCCTTTCTCTTCGTTTCCCTTTGCCACTCGACCATCTCCCTGCCAGATGATGCCCTCGCAGGGCTGCCGTGCTTCCCTCCCAGCAAAGCCTGTCTCACGGGGTTCGCTCAGAGCCCAGGGGCGTGAGGACGGGCGACTGTGCTCTGGCACTAACTCTGTTCAAGGCGCCGTTGCCAACACTGCATACACGTCATCTCGTCTCATCTTCGCTCCAACGTGGGCTCGCCTAACTCCACGAGCACCGGGTTATGCTGTGTCCTCGGCATCTGCTTAACAAACAGCGACACAGACCCATTTCTTAACACCTCAGACTCTCTGCTTCTCCTTACCGAGAAGTCGCCAGTCCCAACGCGCTAGGAAATACTGACCAGGGCCAGCAGTGTATCAACAAAGAAAGAAAAAATGAACAAGAGTATGAACTGTTTGTATCTCTCTCCACACACACCCCCTCCCCAGGGCAGATCTCTGTCTCATAATGACATCTGCAAAAAGCCTGGGTCGTCCCACACCCTGGTACCTTGCCATAAGAGCAATATGGGGTACTTCTCACCAGACCATAACCCAGATACAAGAAGCCGTAATAATCTGGAATCTTGAAAATCTGGCCAGGATCCATTAAAAAATGTACCAACACAAAACAAAAAGAGTTCAAAAATCACTTAGAAGAAAAAAAAATGACAAATTTCCTAACGATGGCCCATTTGACAAAAAGAACAGAACACTTACAAGACACATAGGTGCCAAAGCTCTACAGCTATGGTAGGATCTTAGGAGAAATGCAATTAAACTAGAGCATTAACGTTAATAAAGAATAACCTTTAAGATAAAGGCATTCCCAGCGACCTGAAAATCCTCTGAAAGTATCTGCAGTCCTCAGCAGAGTGAAAGAACTAGGATTCCACCCCCCCACACACACACCTGATCCACATGCCTCACTCCAGGAAAAAAGAGCAATAATCCTCAGGGCTCTCCCTGAAAACCTGGCTACTATGGGAAAACCGTGCCTTCAAGAAAGAGGCTTAAGTATGTGCAAGCTGGCAATGTCTGCATCCCCAAGGCTAGGGTGTGTAGCATGGATTAACTGTGTCAAGACCCCAGAAGCATGAATATGTGGGTCAGAGAACTTGGTTAGGGTAGTGGAAGGCTGACATTTAAGGTTAGAAAAGGGTTTGCACAAACTCCAGTAACTAGGAAGGAAGTAGCAGCTAAAATAAAACCAATGGGTGGACTAGGAGGAAATAATACTAAGCGATAAGACAAAGAAAAATGTCAACATTATAAGCAGAACACAGGAAAATCAGCAGGGTTGATAACTAAGGAGGTTAGAAAGAAACCCACTTAGATACCGAGAGAAATGGTGAATATTAACTTTAAACCCAAAATAAAATCAGAGAATAGATCAAATGTGAGCATCTAAAGAATGTTTCCACCACAAAGGCACAGCCAGAAGGAGGGCAGTATCCTTGCTGGACAGCAAGGTCTCTGAGGTCAGGGGCAGGCTTTCATCGGGTCCAGCCAGACGGCTCCCACAGCGGCTCAGCACATGTCTGCTGAGGAATGAATGCATGAGTCCACACTGTCCCTGCTCAAAAGGAAAAAATCCAATCACTGTAACGAGAATAAATTATAATGAACTGCTGTGGCCCCTGCTGAGGGGTATTATTAAGTTGCAAGACAACTGGAGGCTACATTTCCACTCACTTAAGAAGCGCTAAAATGTAAAGCCCACGTTTTCACAGGGAAGACGTTCAGTTTCTTGCCAAAATGTAGTGATTTCTACCAGATGAAGCTGGCTGGGCAGCTCTCCAACAGTGTAAACAATAGTTCATATCTTAAATGTGAATCCATAGACTCTATCAGAGTCAGAAATTACATTAAAATAGAAGTGACTTTTTTTTTTCCATTTTCAAATCTGTGCATGGCGTAGAAAAGGAGTTGGTAAGTATGAGAGGTATTGATGCATGTGACTTTTTTCTTTAATATTCATGGTTTGACATTTTGAGATCTTGTGTAGGAGAAGTAAGTGGGAGGCTAGAGAAAGTCAGAAATCAAGTGAACAAACTTCAGGGGCTGAAAAATCAACTATGATCTCAATAGGAGGACAATAAAAAAAAAAGATAACGTGAACCACAAAGTAGGACGACTACAATTAGTTAAACGGCATTTCAGTAAAATCTTACTTATTTTTAAATTTAATTTTTGAATGGGTAATAAATTGTTATTCAAAAATCAAAAAATATAAAAGGTATACACTGAAGTCTCCCTACAACTCGTTCCCAGGCCCCCCATCTCCACCAGTCCTGCAGAGAAAGTGCTGTGGGCGCTTCCCTGAGTTTCTGCCCCGTTTCTTTATGCAACACAGACACACACAGGTATACACTTTTATTGTCCTTTCTAACACAGAAGTGTGTGTGTACATGTGTGCATTGCTTTACATTTTGCTTTCTTCACATAGCGACGTATCTGGAAGAGCTTTAGTACCTTTGTTTCACTGCTACAGATTTTATTTAGCCAGGCCCCTACAGGTAGGCCTTCAGGTGGTTTCTTCCAACGTTCTCTTCAACCAGTGCTGCAATATATTAATACCTTGTTAAGTCATCTTGCCCAAGTGTGAGTCTATCTGAATGATAAATTCCCAGAAGCGGAATTATTGATTCAATGGGTACATGCACCTTTAATACTGATCGATACTGCCAAATTGCCCTCTTCCGGGGCTGTACCAGTGGATGCTCCCACCAGGAATGCATGCCAGTACCTGCTTCCTCATAAAATTGCCAATAGCGTGTTATAAAATTTATTAATTTCTGCAAACCCGACAGGAGAAAACGGTACCTCAGTGTGACTTTAAATGGCATTTATCTTATCATGAATGAGGTTGAGCATCTTTGTGTTCATATCCTTCGACTAATTTTTAATTGGGTTGTTCTTTTTCTTAACCATTTCTAGGAGCTCTTCGTGTGTTAGGAAGGTTGGCCCTATGCTGTGATGTGGGCTATTAGTGTTTTTTTCTAGGGCTGACGTTTAAGAACAGTTTGGTGCTGCTGGAGCCCTAACTGTCCTGTAGGAAGCAGGATAGAGACAGCACAGGAAGGCAGAGGGCGTCACCGCACGGGAGATGCGCAGGAATATATTGTGATTTTTGCTTATGGTATTTAGGGCCATCAAACGGTGTTTTGGCTAATGTAGACTCACTTCTCCATCTCTTCTTTGATTACTCCCAGATTTTGAGTCACATTTAAAGGCTCTTCCTACTCCAAGGCTAGAAAGGAATTTCCTCATTTTTCTTCTTTCTATGGTACATTTTTTATTATTTTTTTAAACATCTTTATTGGAGTATAATTGCTTTACAATGGTGTGTTAGTTTCTGCTTTATAACAAAGTGAATCAGTTATACATATACGTATGTTCCCATATCTCTTCCCTCTTGCATCTCCCTCCCTCCCACCCTCCCTATCCCACCCCTCTAGGTGGTCACAAAGCACAGAGCTGATCTCCCTGTGCTATGCGGCTGCTTCCCACTAGCTATCTATTTTACGTTTGGTAGTGTATATATGTCCATGCCACTCTCTCACTTTGTCCCAGCTTACCCTTCCCCTCCCCGTATCCTCAAGTCCTTTCTCTAGTAGGTCTGCATCTTTATTCCCGTCTTGCCCCTAGGTTCTTCTGACCTTTTTTTTTTTTTCCCTTAGATTCCATATATATGTGTTAGCATACGGTATTTGTTTTTCTCTTTCTGACTTACTTCACTCTGTATGACAGACTCTAGGTCCATCCACCTCACTACAAATAACTCAATTTCGTTTCTTTTTATGGCTGGGTAATATTCCATTGTATATATGTGCCACATCTTCTTTATCCATTCATCTGTTGATGGACACTTAGGTTGCTTCCATGTCCTGGCTATTGTAAATAGAGCTGCAATGAACATTGTGGTACATGGCTCTTTTTGAACTATGGTTTTCTCAGGGTATATATGCCCAGTAGTGGGATTGCTGGGTCGTATGGTAGTTCTATTTTTAGTTTTTTAAGGAACCTCCATACTGTTCCCCATAGTGGCTGTATCAATTTACATTCCCACCAACAGTGCAAGAGGGTTCCCTTTTCTCCACACCCTCTCCAGCATTTGTTTGTAGATTTTTTGATGATGGCTATTCTGACTGGTGTGAGATGGTATCTCATTGTAGTTTTGATTTGCATTTCTCTAATGATTAATGATGTTGAGCATTCTTTCATGTGTTTGTTGGCAATCTGTATATCTTCTTTGGAGAAATGTCTATTTAGGTCTTCTGCCCATTTTTGGATTGGGTTGTTTGTTTTTTGGATATTGAGCTGCATGAGCTGCTTGTAAATTTTGGAGATTAATCCTTTGTCAGCTGCTTCATCTGCAAATATTTTCTCCCATTCTGAGGGTTGTCTTTTCATCTTGTTTATGGTTTCCTTTGCTGTGCAAAAGCTTTTAAGTTTCATTAGGTCCCATTTGTTTATTTTTGTTTTTACTTCCATTTCTCTAGGAGGTGGGTCAAAAAGGATCTTGCTGTGATTTACGTCATAGAGTGTTCTGCCTATGTTTTCCTCTAAGAGTTTGATAGTGTCTGGCCTTACATTTAGGTCTTTAATCCATTTTGAGTTTATTTTTGTGTACGGTGTTAGGGAGTGTTCTAATTTCATACTTTCACATGTACCTGTCCAGTTTTCCCAGCACCACTTATTGAAGAGGCTGTCTTTTCTCCACTGTATATTCTTGCCTCCTTTATCAAAGATAAGGTGACCATATGTGCGTGGGTTTATCTCTGGGCTTTCTATCCTGTTCCATTGATCTATATTTCTGTTTTTGTGCCAGCATCTATGGTATATTTTTAAATATATATTTAAACATATGATCCATATGGAATTTATCCTGGAGGTATAGTAAAAGGTATGCTCTAATTTTATTTTTTTTCCAGATGACTACCTAGTTGTCCCCAAATCATTTATTCAGTAGTCTATCTCTACTCCTCCTATATGAGGTGACACTTTTAAAATACACTAAATTCCTTTATGAGTCTGGCTCTGTTCTAAGGCCTTTCTATTCTGTTGTACTGGTCTGTCTGTTCACACGCCAGTACCACATTGTTTTAATCACTGCAGTTTTATAAAAAAAATAATTAGATGACATATTTAATCATGAGGCACAAAGAGTATTATCCTAAAAAGGCGTGATGACTGAGGACACAAGAATGTTTTTCAAAGTAAACTTCTGGTCCTGGGAGAAAAAGAAAATGTGAAAATGTATGTAATCCTAATAGCAAAGATAAATATATAATTACCAAATCTAGAAAACCATAGTAATCAAGCCCTTCTGGATATCATTTAAGATGTTTATTTTGGAAGCTGCTAAAACTCCAAAACAGAAGCACACAATTACGTCACGCACAGAGAAGTACAACTTGAATACCATACACCCATGATGCTTTGCTCCAGCAGTGACCTGCTCTTCATGCAAAATTGCTTCTTACAGAGTAGTTACCAACTTACAAGTCCAAATATGCTTATTCTTTTAAATAATTCATCACATCCAAACACATGGCATTGTTGCAGCACTTCATAAGCAACACTTTCTCTTTCCTCGTGTAGAAAATGTTTTTGTCAAAGTAAAAAGCTCTTTATCACCGCCTCAGGAACTAAAGCTGAGGCGTCCAAAATGCTGTACACACTTATGCCCCACTCCTCCTATCGTCTCCTGGTGCCGCCCCTGGAGCTCCCCATCCAGCAGCTCAGGCGGACAAATATGCTGTGCTCTCCGTAACTCAGAAGCCCTGGTCATTGGTGCCAAACAGTGTATTTGGATCACATGAAAAAGAAAAAAGAATCAAGTGGAATTTCAAGTTATGCTAGCAAGATTTATCAACCACATTACTTATTTTATTATTCCCTTCCTTTGCAAAAACTAACATCTTTAAAGGACCACTTTGATCGTTTTCTCCCGTTTAAACACCTTCACTTACTTATGCATTAGACTTGCTGTGCTTTGCACTGTGCTAGGCACTGAGGTTAAGAAAAAGAATAAAACATGCTGCCTGCCCTCACGGAGCACACGCAAGCGTGGGCGCCTACAAGCGCCAGGCATTAGGGAGACACAGACGGGGCCGGTGAGCAAGCTGGGGGGCAGGGCGGGATTCCAGGGGTCCCCGCAGCTGGCATCGGGGAGGAAGCCCTGTCGCAGGAGACGGCGTGACCTGGGCCAGAAGCTCAGGATGTCAAGCAAATGGCCCTGTGGACAGTGGGCAATGGATGCCATTAAAGAGTGTTCTTCACGCCTATGCACGCCTCCATCAGTTGTCCGAGACGGCCTTTTATCTTGTCCGCATCCCTCCTTGAAGGCAAGGATGGGTCTGGACATAGCCATTACTGGTGATTACGACCGCAACTGGTACACGGCAGACCCTCGATAAACATCTGCGTGCTACGTCATCTGGTAACACTGCGCACCTCGGCACCTCCCACGCCTTCCCCAGTGAGACATTCGAATGGCCTCCAGGGGAGGACCTGACAGTCTTTCCTTGCTCCATCCTACCAGCTCCACCTTTCCGTCTCTTCTGCGTGAAGCCCTCACCACCATCCAATCATCCCACTTCCCGTTTCCTGGATTCCGACTGTACGTTCCTACCCTCCTGCCTCTGTCCAGGGCCTTGCTCAGCTCCACATACCAAACACTCTTTCTCCCTCAAGACGCCTCTCAAATTTCATCCCACTGGGCCCTTTTCACCAAGATGTGTACGGAGAGCTTACAAATGTTCCGCGTACTCTTTAAACGCAGAAGTGTGTGTGCACAGGCTGTGCCGCTCGCTCTCACGCAAGCCTCTCTACACACCACGGATGGGCAAGTCTTCCTCAACTGTCCCTTCAATCATATAAGTTCCCTTCTAAAAAGTTCTCCGTCATTCCCATCCCTCAGCTAACCATCCAGTCACGAGTCCGTCCTCTCCAGCCGGGGCAGGACCTGCGACCGTGCTCTTGACTCCTGCGTGGCCCCGGGCAGCTCATCGTCCTCGGGGCTGGCCCTCCTACTCCGCTCACCCCCACATGCCCGCAAGGTTGTCCAGTCAGGGAAATGGGAAGAGAGGATCTTGTGAAGGTGCTGTTAATTCTTCCCGTTCCCTCTCTCCACCCAAACCCTTCTCAGCACCCACAACCGCTCTTCCCACCGTTCTCTCCGAGGACAAGGTCCCCTTGCTGTCCCAAGCCCTCTCGTGCCCACTACGTTCCATTGCTCCCAGCTTCTCTAAGGTTCTGCTCTGTTCTCTTTTTTCCTACTCTTCAAACTCCTTTTCCTCAACAAATAAACACTCTCCAGCCAGTCTTATGTGGGGAAAAGCCAGCTCTTCTCTCCCTGTAGACACGGGACGACGTCTCCCCTTTCCTTCTCTGAGGACTAAAGCGACTGAGTTAGTCCCCACCGACTCCTCAGCCCCTGAAGGTGGCTCTCCGCCTCCGCCACTCCACTCGGAAGCCCTGGACAGAGGTCGCTGGTGGCGCCCCGGCTGCCTCTGCCTCGAGGTTCTTCTTCCGAACTCCACAGCGCGTCCGTTCCGGCCCGTTTCACCTCCTCGCTCTCGCACCACCCCTTCTCAGGGCTTCCACGGCGCCTTCCCTTCTGTCAGCTCTGACTCCTGCCCTTTCCTCACTCCCACTGTTTATTTCAGGTTCCCATTCAGCGCCATGGCTTCAACGCCCACCTGGAGAGTCACACACCTAATCAGTTCCCTCCGCAGGGTTCCAGAGCCCTCCTGTCACTCAGCAGACTGGGGGAGCACCTACACCGCACCACACGCCCGCTCCTTAGCCGACTCCATCAAAGCCCTCCCGGTCACGCAAAGCATCTGCCCACTCTCGGCGGGGGGCACACGGCCCCAGGGTTTTAGACACCATGACTATAGTCTTTATTCTCCGGTCTTGGTCCATCAACCCTCTGATTTCCAGACTTACTTACCCACCTGCCTTCTTACCATCTCCAGTAAACTGCGCAGCAGGCATCTCAGACTCAACACAGCCCAACAGGACGCCTGGTCCCTAGCCGCCCCCTTGCCAGCTCCCCCCGCTGGGCACAGTTCCACCTTGCGGCCTGTGCTCCAGCTAAAGCCCTGGGCCCTATTCTTGGCCCTCAGTCCCCCTTATTCCAAGTAGCCGACCCGCCCGCTCGTCTGACGTGTTCTAACACCTCCCGAAGGTACGGGGTTCGACGGATTCCACTTCTGTCGCCATTGCCCTAGTCCAAGCCACCCGTGTCTCTTGTGCTGGCCACCGTGGTGGCCTTCGGGTCCTCTGTTTCCCCCGCAGACCCTAGATTCACTCACCAAACTGCAGCCAGAATGAACTTCTGAGATCACAACTGCTTAGAACCTTCCAGGACCTGCCCCTTGCACGGGGAGTAAGATGCAAATTTTCCAAAGCCCTAACCTGGCCCGTGTGCCTCGTGGTCTTCGTTCCACCGGCACGGTGTTCCCCTGGGCTCAGAGCCCCAGCATCGAGGCCCTCGCTCGTTCCGGGGGTCTCCCTCGGCCTGGGGCACTCTTTCTCTAACATCTGCAGTTTAACCTCCTCTACCCAGAGAGACCCTCACAGACCGCTCAAACCTGCCAACTCTTAACGGCACTTGATCTTCCTGACGGTTGACACTTTTGGTTTCTATGCCTGATTGCTCAGCGTCTCCACCATGGCACGTAGGCACCGACGACGCTCGGCCCACAGTAGGGGCTCAGTGCCAGCCCCTCTTTTCTCAGGACACCACACGCAGCCCAAGCCTCCCGTCAGGACCCGAGCGGCCCTCTGCCCTCACCTCACCAGGCCACCCGCTCTGTTAGCGATGGCTGCCATCCTCCCTGCCTCGGGCTGCCTTTCACGTGCTGGCTGCCTGGCTCAGGCCCGCCTCTTCTCACCGGGCGTGCCCGCCACAGACCCGAGCCCTCTGTCTGCATCGCCCACGAGCCCAGCTCCACCACGGAAGGTGGGCTTCCTGCCTTCCTACCTTACCTCTTCTGTAGGGTCCCTCAAAGGGTGACTGTGAGGCCCTCGGCGCTGGTCCAGAAGAATCCTCTCAGCCTCGCCAGCCTCCCTCCCCAGGCCTCGCCCCACCTGCCTCCTGACAGCAGCCTCCCATGTGCCTCTCCTGGCCAGAAAGGCTTTCCCCAGAACCCGGCCCCACCCAGCCCTGGCTGGAAGCACCCTCCACCGCAAGCCCCAGCCCAGCTCCTCTGGAACCTTTCTGGGGCCCCCGGAGGAGACGGGGCTCAGCTCTGGGTCCCAGAGTGTCCGCACGGCCTCCCCCGGGAACCTGCTTGTCAGCTGGCTTGTCTCTGTGCTCAGCCGTGCGCTCTGATCACAGTGGCTCTTTCTCACCCACGGTGGAATCCTGGCTCCTCAGGACAAGGGCCAAGGCCAAGGACGCTTTCGATGAGTGGCCTTCAACTTCTGAGTTCCTTGAAGGCAGACACCACGTTGTTGTTCGTTTCCGTTCATCTCTGAATTTTCAACACAAATATCTGAGCTCCTTCCATATATGTGTCCGCCACCTTTACAGGCTCAGGGATGTAACCAAGTAAGACAAGCCCCTGCCCTCAGGCTGGCACCAAGCTTGCCTTCTGCACAGGGAAGACAGGCAGTAAACAAGTAGGCCAGTAAATGAGCACGAGAATTCCAGAAAGTGGTAAATGCTACAAATAAAATCAGAGTGCTAGGCGTCCTCTGCTTCCTTTGTAAGATTTGAGCGATTCTATCGCTGTGGAGTTTTCCCTTAGACAGACTTAGATCAGCTGAAGGAGACTGATTTACATTTTAAAAGGAAATTAAAATATTTTGAATTAAAACTAAGAGTTCTCCTTTTAAGACAGAAATATTCCTTTCTCATGAAAATTATAGTTTCTTTCCTTCTCGGACCTCATGAGCTGTTTTTAAACAAACAAAAACTAACAATGTATTAACTGGTAAAATGTTCACCACACCAAGTTTAACCTGCTTTATAGTAAACGAAATCTCGTAACCATCTAGCACACTGCATTTTGTGTGTGTGTGTGTGTGTGTGTGTGTGTGTGTGTGTGTGTGTGTGATGAGGACTGTTAAGATCTACTCTCCTAGCCACTTTCAAATATGCAGTACAGTCTTAATAACTACAGTCACCATGCTACGTTACCATCACTTATTTTTCTATCGTACCGCATTCATTTTTCTTAATGGGGTAGAAAAAGTTTTAGATGCAGAAATTACCTTCAGTTAATATATCAGGTTGACACTGTAGAAGACACCATCTTCTACTGTCTCCACCATTGGTCATTTAAATTTTTAGGGATTATCTTTGTTCATGGAAGCTTTTTGAAATTAAAAGAGGAATTTCATGAAATTAAAATTAATGAATCTAAATAGTTCCACCCAGTTTAAACAGTTTGCCCTTTGGATTTAAGCCCTGATTACTCCAGCCAAAACAGACCTAGGCACCTCCACTACGCCTGGTCGTTTCATGACCTGCACCCTGGCCTGGCAGGAAGAGTTCCCAGCCTTCCTTTGCTGGTTATCTTGGTAGGTATCCTATCTATATTTCAGGTCCTTTGAGGGACTAGTTCTTATCATTTGCATCTCCCTAAAATGATTTGCACTGAATAGGTCCTCAATAATTACCTGTTAGTTGGCTATTAATTGAGTTATACCCAGTTTGGTTGCTGTGTTGTTGGCCTTGCACCCCTCTGCAGTCCCAGTCTCAACAGGTCCATAAAAACAGGTTCAACGTGAAGTCCAGTGTAGCTTCTATGTGGTAGACACATTTGCTCTTAAAAGGGATCATATTTATCTCAGTTTGCTCAAGTGTTGGCCACACAGTATCTTAAGTCTCAAGAAACAGAGCAAGAGTGGTCAGTGATGGATGCGGAGTATATTTAAAGTCTAGGATTCCTAGACACATACACATTTCCTGTTTGGAATATTTGAGAAATATACAAATTGTGTGAAGAAGTATTGAATATTTGCCACCTGCACTAACAAATCTTTCCCAGCTCATTTTTCTTGCTGTCTCTGATCTCTCATTGACCAACAGTTTTCTTTTCTACAGCACTCTGCATCATTCAGAGCAGCCAACTGGTGAAACATACAGTAGCAGAGCGGTGGGAGCATTCGTGAGAGGGAGAGAAAGACAATGACCTTCCTTTAACTTCTGGATGTCTTTAAGGCAGGGTTCCCGACTCGACTGGTAAAGTCCTTGCCCCCCAGGTATATTTCCTGCACTTCCCCCCACGGCACAAAGTGTACTCAAGGTAAGCTCTTTCCTCCGGAAGACTGAATGCAACTCCTACAGGCCTATCGAAGCACGACTTCTTGGCTTTCCTTTCCTTTGTGTATGTGCATGTGTGCACACACACACACACACACACACACACACAAACACCCCACTGCCAAGTGGACTTCTCAGTTCGCTCTGGGAGGATTTGGGCTCTCCCTGCACGGGGACTGCTTTCTATTCCAACCAGCATCAACTCTCCGAGCAGTAAAGTGCTCGAGCCCAGTGCCTGAGGACAAGCTCAGAGGTCAGCAATGAAAGGTGAAGTCAGCAACACCCTGATAGGGATGTAGAGTGACCACTGACCCTTCTAGCACTGGGCGTCAATGCTGCACCTGCTTTTAGGAGCTCTCTTCTCCTGGTGGGTGACATCCTCTTGGACCGCAGCCCGGCTAGGGCAGCGCCTGGCAAGTGGCAGTAGCTCTTAGTAAGTGTTTGCTCCGTGCGTTACTGAGCGAACCAGTGAATCTGTGTGAGCCAAAATGCAGAGCCAAAGTGGACAGGAATGGAACTAGGATATTATACTTTTAAAACACAATTTGCTTTTTGATGATGATAAAAAGCAGGCATTCCTACAAACAACAGTTGGACACAGCAGCCTTTACATGACAACTTGCTTGTTAGACCTAGAGGAGATCAAACTGAACGGAAAAAAAGGGAATAAACATGCACCAATCACGACACATCTGTATACACTTGGGGCGTTCTTCCATTCTTATAGAATTCCAAAGTTTTCTCAAAAAGACTCACTTTTATTGACAAATATCAAAAAAGTCCTCCAAGCTTCAGGTACTTCAGCCACTCACACAAATGTGGCTTGTCACGCAGCAACAGACAGAAACAGTCCCCCAACGTGAAGGATACAGTGTCAGAGCAGAAACTGGCAATGGTCCTTAAAGTCGCCATCTAGCCTTTTTCCACTTTTGCAGTGACGTGGGTATATATAATAATAGATTTTGCTTAAAAGAACCTTAGTATTTACTACCTTAGTAACGTCCCAAAGAAGATTCTGGTTCCTATTCAAACCCCAAGCTACCTCTCACTGACTTGGTTAGAGAAAAAGACACAGAAAAACCCAACAACTCCTGAGTCTATTGTCACTGGGCTTCTCCCTGTGGGAACTTCCCACAGGGGTGAGGGGGGGTGGGAAGTGGGGTCAGATGGCCCTCTTCTCCGGGTCCTCTCTCTTTCCAAAAGGAAAGCCTGCTAGGGATTCCCCTAGAACATCTCCATCCCACCTGAGCTGTTCATCTTCATTCTTCTCCCCAGTATCCCTCACAACCTGCCCCACCCGAGACAAACAGCAGTAACAACACACAAACAGAAACTTCAGTTTAGGAAAACCCCTGCACAGCTGGTCTCCCCAGCACAGCCTTCTTCCCAAAAGGTTCATATGCGAGATGTGGCAGCCTCTGACCCGCACCCTCACTCCTCCCACCCCACCAGCTGCCGACTGTAAAGAGTAGATGTTTATTTTTTACAGAAGGAAATCACTAGTGCAGGAGGAGGCGGGCAGACAGGAGCCCCAATTCTAGGCCCCAGACTAACCCAACACAAGTCAGAGCTGGTCGGGAGCTCCGTCCTCTCCCGCAACCTTCATTCAGTTCACGGCCACCAGGCTCTGTTTCAGCAAGTAAAAATGTCCATTCCTAACACATCCAAGGGCAGCTGGCGAGGCCACTCCTGCCCAGACCATGTCCTTCCTGAACCGCAACATTCTGAATTAATCAACACCCGCAGGTGGGGCCCGAGGGAAGCAGACTCCTGGGAGTTGCTGTACGGGTCAGACTACGGGAGGCTACGGGATGGAGGGGTCAGCTGCGAGCCCAGGGCCCACGCCCCGATGTCCTATCAGGTCCACCGGCAAATATGAGCAGAGACCGCCGCCAGCGGCTCCAGGCAGCCAGCAAGCAAGCGAGAGGCCGCTGGACCACGCGGCCCCCTCGGACTGAACCTCGCCAGGGAGGCGGGATCTCGGGGCGGGGCGGGGCTGGGCGGGGAGGGGGTGGGGGGTTGCCGGGCCGCACCGTACACGCTCGCACGCCCAGGGGCTGCACCCCAAAGGCGCCCTGCGGGCGGTGAGCCCAGACAAGTTCCGGCCGCGAGGAGGGGTTAGACCCCGGGTACCCAGGAGGCGCGGGCCGGCCGGGACTGCGGAGTGAGCGGCAGATGGGAGACGGAAGCCGCAACAGCAACCCTGGAAGAGTCTGCCCGGAGAAGGCGCCGCGGAAACGCGGTTCCCCGGCGAGAAGCAGACAAAGGCTCGGGTGCGCACGCGGTGGACGGTGGCGCCGGAGCCCCGCGCCCAGGGCCTCGAGGGGCCGCGCCCGCCCCGGCTGGCGCCGGAGTCGCCCGGTGTTCCGCGGGCGCGACCTCCCTCCCCGCCCCGCCCCGCCCCGCCCCAGGTCTCCGGTCCTCACCTCGCTCGCCCTCCATCCAAGACAACGGAGACCCCCTCTGTGCACCCGGCGCCTCTTCCCTTAACATCTCCCGCCTCCTGCCTTCTAGCAAATACCTGCCTTGACGATTCTGCTCAGTCCCGTCCCCCTCCCCCGTGACACGCCTTCTGCCACCCCTGCTCCCGCGCGCTCTCAGCCCCGATCCCGGGGCTGGGGAGGCGGAGTGGCCGTGATCCCGGGGCGGGGGGGCGGGGGGTCCGAACCGGCGGCACCTTTCTCCTCCACCCTAACGCCCCATTGTCCTTCCCCTGGCCAACCCGACCACCAGCTAACCCCCAGGATCTAGAGAAAGTGGACTCTCGGCGGAGGCGCACCCACTTCCACGCGGCTAGTCCACGCTCTGGAACAGGGTCACTGCGGGGTCCGGGGGTACAGCGGCCAGGCGCCGACACCCAGCCGGGGAACCGCGAGCGCCTTCACGCTTGGGAGCGCGGGGTCCCGGGGCCCTGGCCTGCCCTCCCCTAGCCTGGGGACGCAGCGGGCGGGACCCCACGCGGAAAGAAGCGCCTCGACTCCAGCCTAGTGGCCGCAGGCTAAAGAGACGAGCCTGGCGTCAGTGATCACAGAGTTGAGAGTATAAAGACGTGCAGGGCAAGTGTGGCCAGAAACAGCACCGGGACCCCGAGGCGGGCAGCAGGTCCTGTTTTAACGCTGGCCTCCCGCCGCTCTCCCGCTCACCCTTCCCCCGCACGCACGCGGAGCCTGGGAAACGCCGGTGTCCCGCCGCTGGCCGAGCCCCCCGCCCCTCCAGAGAAGCCCGCTGGCCGCCAAACTCCCTGGGCACACGCACCCTGCCGGCCGCCCACCGCGGGGAAGGTGGAGCCAGGCACTTACTGGGGCTCAGGAAACACTCCGTCAGCCTTCGGAAGCAGCTCGCATTATTAGAAGGTCCATCTTCCATGTCGGCACCGAAAAGCAGCGAGGACGCGGCGACGAGGGCGGCGCCGGCGCCTCGCGGCCACCGCGGAGTTCGGCCGCCGCCGCCGAGGCTGGGAACGGGGCCGGGGCCGGGGCAGCCCCCGCCGGCGCCCGGGAAGCCGTGGGAGCCCGCGCGGAGGACCGCCGGGCCGAGCGGGAGCCGGGGCGGCGGCGGCGGCGGCCGGGGCCCGGCGCGAGCTGGCAGCAGCAAGCCCTGGAGCGCAGGGGAGAGGAAGAGCCGCCGCCGCCCGCCGCCGCGGTGACTACTGCTGGGGGGGACGCTCAAGGGAGCTGCCTCTTGTCCTCCTCCTCCTCCTCCGCCAGCATCGCCGCCGCCGCCGCCGCCGCCGCCGCCGCGCCCTCCCTTCCTGGGAGACGCACGGGGAAGTGAAAGGCAGATGAGGAGGGGAGAGGAGAAGGAGGGGGCGGAGGGGGCGGCGGCCAGAAGTAAAAGGAAGATGGAGTGGAGGAGCGGACAGGGGAGGAGAAGGCGAGCGCGGAGGGAGCGCGGGCTGCGACCCAGCCGCCGCGCGCAGGCAGGGCGCCGGGGCCCCCCGCGGGGCTGGCGCGGCCTGCGGACGAGGGGGGAGGGCGCGGGGGCACGGCGAGCTCGGCCCGGCTGCCACCAGGCTCCTCGGGGGCCGGGCCCTGGACCGCCGCGCTCCCCCCGCCGGCTGCGCTGCCCCCGGGCTCCGGGCGGAGTTTGCCGGGGCCGGGCTCGTCCCCGGCCGCGGGCAGGGGGGCCTGGGGGCGGGGAACGAGCGGCTCCACGGGGTCGACCATGGCCCTCCTCCTCGGGCCGCCGGTGGGGGCCGGCCGCGGGCAGGAGGGGCGCGCGGCGGGCCGGGACTCGGCGGGCTCCGCCCCCTCAGAACCAGCCCTCCGGGGCCACTCGGCCCGACCGTCAATCTAGCCCTTCTCTCCCTCTCGGCCCGGTCTTCACGTCGTGTTCCGCGCTGGGTGTGGGAGGGCCTGGGGCGTGCTCCCGGCCGGGGCGAGGGGCTGCGGAGCAAGCGTGGCGTGGTGTGCGCGCGCTCCGCTGGCGGAGCCTCCGCGACTGCTCGAAAGCAGCGGAGAAGCGCCGCAGTGCCGCTGCCCGTGGAGGCGGCAGCGGCTGCAGAAGACGCCCACTGGCGGAGCCGGCGCTCCCCACGCCGCCACCGCCCGCGCCCCCGTAGCGCGCCCCGCAGCTTCTCGGCCTCACCGCGCCAGGCCCCGCACCCCGGCGGCCCTGTGTTAACAGGGCGCCCCAGGCCCGGGAGGGAGGACCGAGAAACGCTGCGTCTCTGCGAGGCGTTCTCACATCCTAGTGTTCCGCATTCGGTACCCGCCGCCCTGCAGCCGCTCCAGCTGTGCACTGCTGGGCGAGCCACGTCGGCCTGCTCCGTGCCCGAGCCCGGGAGCCCTACTGATGGCGGGCCAGCAGCTCCAGCTGAGCTGTGCTCAGAGCTCCCAGGAGAGTGCAAACTCAGACATTTGGTTGGAGTTCCCTTCAAGGCATACTGTTTCCAATAAGCTAAGGTTTAGAAACCTGGTTCGTCCCCAGTACTCCCTTTCCAGTACTCACTTTATAACGAACTTTGTGTGCACAACCCAGTTTGCCCCGGCCACGTTAGAGAATGGAAAGGGCAAACTATGGCTGCCCTTAGTTAAAAACTAGGAGACCATCACTCCAAAGCCTTGAGGACCGCGTCCTCACCTTTGGCTTTCTTGGACAACGGCCCGTCTCTCCTTCCCCAGCCCCAATCCATACGGTTGCTGCTGAAGAGAACTGTGCCGCCCAATGGGCGCTCAGAACCAGGAGCGGCCGCCAGGAGTTAGGAAAGTTGGAGCGCTGCGCGCACGGATGCGCTGGTGTCGGTGTCCGGCAGGCGCGCGCAGCGGGGCCACCGCAGCGCTCCGGGTCTGAGCCGGGGCGGCGGGCCTGCTGACCCACGGTGGGACGGGCTGTCCAGACTCCCTGGACTAGGTCACCTTCCCAAGACTGCAGCACGCGCGCCGATGCCCAGCTTCCGCGAAGGTCAAGGCGGTCACTTGAGCGCTAGGCGTGCGCGGCGGTGCAGCCGCTCCGGTGACGCAGGGCCCGGGGCCCCCACTGTGCGCTTGGCCTGGGGGGTCTTTTCTCGCCCTCAACTGTTTCTTCCCTCCGTCCAGTTCTCTGGTGTTTTTATTTTGAAACGTACTCCAGATTCTTCCCTAGTCTGCTTTTCCTCACTCCCATCCAGACACCCACAGTGGAAAAGGGCATACTGGTATTTGCACCAAACTGGGCCGGTGGGGCGCCTGGGAGGCTGTGCGGCTCCCCTCCCTCTCCAAAGTACCCGGGCGTTTCCGCGACTGCGGGGCGGACTCGGACCGTCGCTTGTTAACGCGCGCCGACCCTGGCACTCACTGGATCGGAATTCTTAACTTTGCGGAAGAAGCAGAAGATTCTGGTGGTTCTTACCTTACTGAGGGGGGATTTTGTCCGTTGCATTTGCATTTTTTTTTTTCCGGCGAAGAAAAAACGACAACGACCGAGCCGTGCTGCCTGGTCTGCTGCTGCAGCCTCCAGGCTGACGTTTCTGGGCCGCGCAGCTCTGACACCTGTTACTTTCCTGAGAGTCGGCAATTCGCGCGGGCTGAGCGCTCGGCCCCGAGGGGAGGGTGTCCTGGGCTGCCCGCAGGTTTGGGGAGGACGCGTTTCTCCTTGGAGTGTTTACTGTTCGTTCTTTTACAGGCAAAATGTTTCTACTTGTCGTTTAAGTTTCTTTAGTTGCCTTTCTGGAGTCATTGAAGTGACTTCCCTGTTACAAGAAAATTTGCCTTTAACTTGAATTAAGCCGTAGGAGCGCGGGGTGCAGGGCGCGGGATGGAAAACATCAAATATTTGTTCTCCGGGTCTTTGTTAAACCAGGACGCAAACTTTAGAATTTTCGGTAACCCTTTTCTGGAATCAACCTCTTTCTGTTTTTCTTCCTTCTTTTCTCCAAATGATTGCTGGAAGGCACACATTTCCTGGACAAATTAAAAACGAGAAAGCCTGACAACGGAAAAGAAACACGATGAGGAGTTTACTGATTATCGGTTACATCTATCTGTTAAGTGTTCTCCCTACTTAATGCTGGAGTCCACTTCTGTTAATATAAGTCTAACAGGCGCCCAGCCACAGTTCCTTTCTTCATGAAATATTGTGTAGTCCAGATGTAAATTACAAACACATAGACATAAAGGCGCTGTCACTCACCCCTGTGTTCAGGTGTGGCAACACCTGTAGAATGTGTTTCTTGCGGATTCTTTTCCTTCGCTTTGAGCTTCCTTAGTGATGATATATCAGGAGAAGGAGAAGACTGTCACTAAACATTTGTTACTCCAAGCCTTTTAGGAATAAACACGCTGGCTCACAGTTAAGTGCACTCTGCATTCTGATAGCCCCCATAAAATTAGCAATTTAGCTATATGTCAGAATGTTATCAGATTACAACACAGCTTAAGCACAACTGAAATTATTAGCTGTAACTCCAGCAAAAGAAGAGCAATGGCAGGTCACACCACGACTGTGCACCCTCTGCGAAATGAACAATCTTCCTCATTCTCGGTTGAAGAAATGCCAGCCCGCACTGCAAAGCATAAAAACTAAAAGAATACTAACAGGGCGACTAACACCAGGAAAGGTGCCAAAATTATGATGATCATTACTAGTAGTTCAGCATTTTAAAAGAATGTAAAGCATCTGTCTCTGCCCTTTACCAAGGAAAATGATCAAGGAAGAAACTGATATCGGTAATGAAACCTTATATTAGTGGACCTATGCAACCATAAGTATATTTAAATTCTCCAAGTATTCTTCCATATGCTGTTAGTTTTCAATTACCTTAATTCTACATTAATTTTAGTATTTTATGCATAATAATTCATATATAGAGGAAACAACATCTGCCTGATTATATCTAACTTGAAAGATATGTTCTTAAAAACATTTTAAAATATGGGTCAAGGAAGAGAATAAGAAATGTTAAAATGTTGGTTTTCTCATAAAATTATAAAATTTCTTTTATGATAATTGAACCACAAACCCCTTTTAATAGCCTAAGAGTTAGGTTTACAATAAATATGATTAATATTTTATGAACTCTTTGGTCAACATGTGGGCCTGCATCTTAATTGATTTTATTTTACAACTTTTAACATTAGTGCTTACAGCTGTAAATTTAACATTGCTAACTGATTTTTGAATAATCTGTTTTCTCTTTGAAAATGCTAGTAACCTTTATAAAGATATAAGACAAAGACTGATTAAACTCCTCTATTTATATAGATAAGGTCTATAAAAAGACACATTGTTTTTACTTTGATTTTAATTTTTGTGACTTATTTAAAATACAAAGTTATCGGAGCAAAATAATTCATAAGCAAGTGTCTTTTGCTCCCAAGCTCAATAGAAACATGTGGGTTTCACATGTCAGACTTTTCCATTTAATTGCTAGTAAATTATCAACATGTATCATATCACACAAACTCTCTGCATTCTATTAAGATAACTTATTCCTTGTCTGGCATGTTAAAAGTGGAGTTCAGCCGCCAGGCACTAATTCATGCCCTCCCCAGTGCACCAAATCCCTCACTACTAGTTCTAAGTTTTTCTTTCTCAAAAGCCTCCTTTAATTTTTCTCATCCGCAATCCATCACAGCTTTGCTGTCCAGACTCCTAGAACTAATGCATTTTATCTGCATATATGAATGTGTTGCACTAAACCTCTTAAGAAATTTAATGCACGTATAATCTGCACTGACAATTTTATTTTAAACAGCCTGATATTGGAAGTCATGCTTCTCTTACCACTCATAACCTTTAATAAAGGCCAGCACACAAGAGGCACTCAATGTTTGCTCCCCTACCTGTCACGTGTATGCCAACTGATTACAAATTTCTATTAGCATCGTTGTTAACAAATCTTGACTGAAGTGACAGATCCATTCTTACAGTACCGTTGTAGTCAGGCCTATTTTTTAAAAAGGGCATTATAATTTTAGTAAGAAAAATATTATTATAAAGTCAATACACTGAATGGGACTGCCTTGAAAATAGACCAGAGTTGATGAAAACAACTTCTTCAGCCCTAATATTCCTAAATCTGCAGTTTTGATTGAATTATTTTTATGAATTCAAACAAATTAACTAGAAAACAAGCTACAATTTTAGTACTGCTTTATGTTATAAAACAACTAACACTATATTATTTTTCATTAAAAAACACCAAAATAGTGTTTAATTTTCAATGAGGGAATGTTTTTGATAACAGGCCAATTGTTAAAACATTAATATTCCAAATAAATCTCCTTAGGTATCCATACCTTCTGAAAAGAGGGATAAGTGTGTCTCTTGATGAATAATAAGATCAAGTAGAAATTTTCATTAATCAAGAGCAAAACACTTAATTCCCTCATGAAAATAAGCTCTGCTTAATGGCTGTGAACATCTAGACCCTAGGAGACTGCAGTTAAAAGGCCTGCTTAAGTTATATAATCAATACAAAGTCCCTGTGAGCATTTACTTTCTCATATAACACTACTGTGTTATGACACAGAACTAAATTTTGAAGATGTTGCCATTTAAAAAAATATCGAGTCACTTTAGAAACCCACTGAGATTTGTAGAATGCTGAAGCAGTTTTCACTTCTCAAAAACACACAAAGTAGAATACAACAGTGAGTTCTGGTTAAATAATCAACACTATCACCAAACTTTCACAAGTCAGATATATCAATTTCCTTTGAGGCTGTCTTAAGAGTCACATAGAAGCTGAATGAGAGATTACATATATTTATATATAATTATATACAAAAAAGGCCTAAACGAAAGAAATATTTCTTTAAGAGAGCCAAGTCAATTTAAAGCACTTAAGTAGAACGTGACCATGGGGGCATCAGGGATAAAAAGGATAAGCTAGGGAATGGCTTAGATTCCCTGACCCCTACGACCACCTGACATACAACGAGCAGAGAGTTTCGTAAAAGGCTGTCAGAATTCCTACTAAGTCTGTCCCCCCATGATGAGTACCTTAGCGCCCACACAAATTATCATGTGATATTTGAACTGTGTACTGTTAAAGTCATTTGAAATAAGCAGGTCTTCATCTGTGGTTTGGGAATCCTTTCCTTGCAAACATTATTTTAATAGCCATATTCTTACAATGTGCCTTGCCATTTATACAAGGGGGGGTATGATGCAGTTATGGAAAAAGCAAAACTGTTGACTCTTACCGATTTGTCTCAAAAATTAGGATCAAAATGGCTCACTTAATCCAGAGAATGTGATTCCTTTCTGTTCACCTCAAAACAAAAAACAAAACAAGAAAAACCATGGCATGGCCTGGGGCACAAGTGTTCTGATCTGGACCAGTATTGGATGGGCATTTAAGGGCATGCGGCAGAGGCCACGTTCATTCACACGGGTGAGTTGTTCTGACGTCAGGCCTTGACTTACAAAGACAGGTTTTTCCCGGAGCTCCTCTTACAAAAGTGCCCAAAGGAAAAAGGAGATGGCGAGAGAGGTTCATGCAGCCGTCCAGCACCCTGGGCTGCTGACGTGCACTACACACGTTAGACACGCAGCGCCCAGACAGTTCTCAGGATTTGGGTTTTATGATACAGACGGTCCTTGCCCAGACTAAGTCATCCCTCCTTGTTGACACACACACCATCCGGCGTCTGGAAAAGCAACATGTTGTGAACTATCACTAGAACTTTGTGTATTAAATCTTTTGAAAGGACTCTCATCACAGAAAAAAAACAAACCGAAGCCAAAAGGTAAGCAGCCTTGGTTTTTCGGCCACACTTGTTGTCTGTGTGACTTGACCCAAAGCTGGGGGCCTGTGGTTGAGGAAAGGGGAAGCTGAGACAATGTATATTCCATAACCTCTGGACACATTCGTTTTGTTTGGTTGAGAATGGGGGGTGAGTAACTTTGTTTTATCTTCTGCACTAATTCATACTGCAGTCATCAACAAAAGCAATGTCCAGAAGTGGGCTTTCCTCCCCAGGGAGCTCATCTGCATCCACATTATGCTCCTGACCTGTAAGCAATGATGTGGTAGGATTTCCTTGTTTCAGACAGAGGATAGGAGAGTGCTAGCCAAGCACCTGGAGGTCCCCTGAGTTCAAATCTGCCCCTTCACTGATCCCAGGTCTCCAGTTAGATTTCTGCAACGGTGTGTGTGAAAATCCCCTTTCTCTTTCTCCCTCCAGGAGAGGGAGAAATTTCCACAGGAAGAGATTTCCACAGGAAATTTCCAGAAATCTCCACCCAGGAGTCTTGTGCTCCTGGCACGTTAATCCATACTCTGCCTACTGGTGTTCAAAATAGTCCTACGGGGGACTTCCCTGGCGGTCCAGTGGCTAAGACTTCGTGCTCCCAATGCGGGGGTCTGGGTTCGATCCCTGGTCAGGGAATTAGATCTCACATGCCACAACTAAAGACCCTGCATGCCACAACAAAGATTCTGCGTGCCGCAACTAGGACCTGGCTCGGCCATATAAATAAATAGTTTAAAAAATAGTCCTTTGTAAGGACGCTTGCCCTATTCAAATAACCCAACATCATTGCTATCAGCAACAAAACCCAACTATTTAGCGTATCAACCCTAGCTGAAAAAATATACTAAAAAGCCATGTATCCTCCTGACTGGAAATCTCCATAATAAATCTCCATTTTACTTTTCTTCAGTTTGCTGTGCCCTGAGAGCTTCCAGCTGAGCGACATGACTATGGCCAACAAGGCAAATGCCATCTTTACAGAAGAACACGCCAAGGTTAAGTGGCGTTAAATAATTTGTTAGCTTTGCTTCCCATGTTACACTGGTCCTTTTTTTAAAGGACCCAGCTGTCCCAAGCCCAGGTCTGTACACTTGTGGTTGAACAGGGCAGGAAGGGAACATCTGGAGGCTGCATTTGCTAAAGCTGCACCACCTGGCAGGGGCCAGGAAAAAAATCCTGCCACACACGGATGGTTAGGGTGGCTCATGGGGAATCAGACACAGAGAGCTTCAGAGGGGCAAGTAATGTGGCACGTTCTGTGTAGACTTTGTCCATCTTCTCCTTCCAAAGGGTGTGAGGGTGGACCTCTGGTCCTGACATGAGCATCGTGAGCCAAGGACGGTGTACAGACTGACATATACGGCGTGCAGACCTAATACACTTCTTAATATGAGTCACCAAAAAATGCATTTGAGTGAAATACAGAAAACAAAGCGTGGCTTTAATGCATTTATATCATAGTTACCATTTAGCTGCTGTTTTCCCATCCATAGTGTAAAGTCCTTACCACAGGTGCAGTGAGAAAGATAACGGAACATCATTAACCCAGATTCAACTCATTTGATAACAAACGTTTAGAAATGTTAACGCGCATTCTGAAAAATTCTACTTGGTTAAAAAAATGAAACTGAACAATTAAAACCAAGTTTAAAATGATTGTGACTTTTACCTGATAATCTTATATAATTGACAAATAAATCGTGATATAGTCACCTTAATTTAAATATGAGTGTTTCCTATGACTGCCTTATTCCTTGTTTCTGGAGTTACCTAAAAGCAGTGGCAACATTTCTGGGGAAGCTGCCCAGGTTACAGGTGGTAGAGAGGGCTTACAATCCCTGGGGTCTTCGCATACCCCAAACTGCCGACATTATACACGCTTTAGGTGAGGAACGAGAACGGAGATAAATGTATGCAAACAAACAGAGAAGTTTCACGCGGCAGGGCCCCTTTAGATGAATTACGGTAGGGTCCCACCATGAAGGAGACCTTGATCATATTATCTGATAGCTGCGTGGTGTCTCTGTTGACCATGTTCCCCTGCCTTCTTGCTAACTGCTGGAGTATTAACACATGGACACTGTATACCCATAGCCTACCTTTCACATTATGCTACAATAGTAAAGAGATGGATTTCATAGGTTTTCAATGTATCAATGTTAAATCACCCTTTTTGGCAAAAAGAAGTTCACTATTTTTAAAGAATAAAGAGTAGATGATCTTTGCTATAAATTCCCAAAGTCTATTTGTTTTCGTGAACATCATCCAATGATAGGCTACAGTGAAACCCTCTTCTGGCTTTTGTTTTGTTTTGTTTTGTTTTGTTTTGCTTTGTTTTTTAACTATGTTGATTAAATTTCCCTAACCCTCTTTTCCCAAGACTGGCAAACTTGGTAATTTATTTTTTTCGGGAGACAATGAGCATGATACCCCAGGAGTGATCACAGAGTATGGCTAACCCTGAAGAGCGTAGATTCAGCCCAGGTACCCCTGCCCACTTAACGCGAGAACTGATCATGCGCCATTCACACAGCACTTGTGAGTTAAGTCAGCCCAGGAGAGAAGAGATGGCTCATTCTGCCCCCTTCACGTGACTATTTTCTGTGTCTCTCCCTGAGTGTGTTCACCGTGACTGCCCTCAAAGACAGTTAATTTACCTCCCATAAGACTGTTAACTGCCATAACAGTCCTCAGAGGTGGCTTTTACGGGCTAGGATTTAGGTCCATTTGTAGATTTTGCACACGAATTATAAACCTGACGAAAAGCAGCTACAGAAAGCAAATTAGGCCTTTTGGATTTCCCCTTTAGGTATGTAATGTGTGCTTTATTCTCCAAGGCAGGATGTCCGCATTCAGTATTTCCAAATTTTTGTATATACTAAGGTGAGATCACTTTCAAGAGGGCTCAATTAAAATGCTCTTCTGATATAAAAGCAAGCTTAAGCATTAAATAGGCTGATTTTATAGCTGGGTTAGTATACATGCTATGAAAAAAAGTCTATCCATCTGTTTGCAGTCAAATCTTATTTCTTAAGTAACCATAAAATACAGGTGAAGTCTAATTTTGTGTTTTGAACTCTGATTTAAACAAATCCAATATAAATAAGTTTTCAGAAGAGAGATCAATACAAAGTGATAGATCTATGATTCAAAGTACCCCCTTTGAATCGTGCATTTAGAACCTGATTCTAATTATAAAAAAGAATATTTCCAAGCTGATCTCCCTGTGCTATGCGGCTGCTTCCCACTAGCTTTCGGTTTTACATTTGGTAGTGATCAGCTCGATGCTTTGTGTCCACCTAGAGGGGTGGGATAGGGAGGGTGGGAGGGAGGGAGACGCAAGAGGGAAGAGATATGGGGATATATGTATATGTATAGCTGATTCACTTTGTTATAAAGCAGAAACTAACACACCATTGTAAAGCAATTATACTCCAATAAAGATGTTAAATAAATTTTTTTAAAAAGAGTACTTCCACAAAGTTTATCAGAAACTCATTAACTGCATACAAGTATGCATTACTCACATGTATCTCCTGGGTCAATGGTCCTACAAAGCAATGGCTTTTAGCTTGACCAAAGCCTTTTATCATAACTCTAGCACTTCACTGTGGCTACTGGAGTTGCCAGTCTTTGTTGGGTATAAAAGAGCCCTTCCCCCCTTCCCTCTACAACAGATTAAAATAAGGTAACAGCAGTGGGCCCATACTGCTCACGGCAATTGAATCTGGAACCAAACACTTAACATGTCCCAGAACTGTCATTTCTAGGTGAATTCATCCAGAATACAGTTACTGAACACAGTATAACTCTGAAGAAAGTGTAATTAGTGAAAAAAATTTAATTTTCAAATCTTTCATTTGGTTTATAATAGTCACATCTTATTTTAAAACATTATAGGGTAGAAGAATTACCATCACAACTCCTGGGCACTGTGACATTGTTACTGTGGTAGTACAGGCTAGATGGGGGAATGGTTTGTGAAGTCTATTTGGTAGGGCAAATCTTAACTGGAAAGTAAAAGTGTAGATTCACAATCACAAAATACAAATAGAAAGTTTGTAATAACAGAAAAATCCAAAAGCTTGCCTCCAAAAAGCCCAAATCAATGGTGATACATGAGCTTTGAGTGGCAAAGAATTTAAAGAGGGTCTATAAATCATGGTCTATCTGTTGAATAAGCAGTCAGCAAGCACAGCACAACTCTGAAGAAAATATAACTTTATCAGTAGATAAAGGAGACTGAGGGAAGGGAAGAGGCCATGCACCATTACAGGTGAATGGAACGCAGATTCCCTGTTGTGTGCAAACTTCCCAAGTGCATTTAAGTGGAATTTGGTTTACAAAAGCCAGCATCACCATGTCAGGAATCTGTAACCCCACTGTGAGGCACACTATTCCAAAATAAGAAAAGCAGAGCAGTTAAATACTTTTAATTGTCTTCTTTCATGCCATAGCAGGTTTGGCTTTATTAGACCAATGTAGCTTCTTTGTCAGTTTTGGAAAGACAGGGGCTAAGGTCCTCAAAGAGCTGGCGTTCCCATACTATGGCGGCAAGAGGGCCCCTCAGAGATCCTGAGACGCCACCCACAACTCAGACCACCTCGGCCACTTCCAGTTTCAAAGACTCAGTTTCCGTATTTACTTGTACTTTCTCTTATATGTTATTAGTTTCAGCTGTTCTGAATTCTCTCTTTGCACTTTCATTTTTTGTCTGTTTTCCACTTTTTTATGATGTGTTCTCAGCTCCTTTTAGTCTTTCTTCTCTCATATTGAAGGCATTTCCTTCCATACATTGAGCTTTGGGGGATCCCACAGTCTTCAAAATAAAATATCCCCCCTTTCATATGTTTCTAGATTCCTAATTTCAGTTTTAACATCCTCTTTGATAGACGGATTATATAGAAGTATGCTTATCAATTTCCAAGTAGTGAAGAATATGTTCAGCCACATTACTATCATTTTTAAATTGTTTTGGCTATAGTGAAAGTATGTGGCCCGTAAAATCTCTAATTTTACATTTAAATTAAAGTGTTCTTTGTGTCCATGTATATACTCAACCTTTATAAAGGTCTGGTGGGGAAGGAGAATCTGAGCTTTGCAGACTCGTATCTTTGTTGAGGAGACAAACTGCCCAGGTTCAAAACTTGCTTATACCGCCTTCCAGGTGTGTGTCTCTGGACAAAATACAGAACTTCTCTGAGCTTCGTTTTCCATCCTCAAAGTGGGAACAATAATAGCATTCACCTCCTAATGTTGCTGTGAGAATTATGGAAGACTATGTGTGTGAAATGCCTCACATGGTGCCTGGCATGTCGTAAGCACTCAATAGACAGAAATACTACTAAGAAAAAAGAAGGAAAAAAAGAAATGGGTCTCTGAAGTCAGAGCAGCGTGGTTCTGAATCCTGGGTCTGCCACACCCTGGCAGCTCTTTCAGGTCATTTTAGATGTAACTGTGAGGATTCAGAGAGAAAGCACGTGGAGGCTGTTAGACGGATGCCTGACACAGAGCCAAGGCCCCACGCCTGCGACCTGCTACTTAGGGCCATAAAATGAGACAACTCAGACTGAACTGTGTTTTCAGCTAACGAGCTAGCCTAACTGATGATTCTTGAGGGCCTGACCAGGCCAAAGAAAACCACCGACCCTCTCACAAAAGAAAGGCAGAAGCCACCGGGACTCAAAGTGCCCAGAGATTGCTCTTCCAAACAAGACCCCGGAGCAGAGTGCAGCCAACAGCCTGTGAACATTGTAACACTAACTTTCAACACCAGCTTCCACGTACGGATTTTTCATGTGTTTTGGGGGCATCTCCCATCCCCAATTCTCGAAGCTCGGAGAAAGGTGGTTCCATTCCAAGTGCCTTTTCCTTACCCACTCAGACCTCAGCCTCCTCTCTGAGCTCCAGCATTCTCCATTCAGATGCCCACAGCACACAGCAACCCACTGCAACCAGGGCCTTTTCTTCTGGAAAAAGGGAGCAAAGTTTTCAAGCTGGAGTTTTTAGAATAAGCCATCTTGGTGAAAAGAAGAGAGGTGAAGACATCAAGATAATCTGATATTAGAAAATCAAGGGTTTTCTCTGCATCTCTGTCTGCTGTAAAAATATGGCTATATTTTTCATATGAATTTGCTATTCTGCAAATAGGCAATTTTTTATATGCTTCTGAAAGCCTGAGATTTAAGTATCCGCTTTGTTTGCTTTTGTTTTGGAAGACACTTCTTAAGCAAAAAGACCAAACCACAGAACTTCACATTTAGTCACTGGAAAGTGTAAATAAAATTAGACTGCATGCTGGCAAGTCATTACCAGTGCTTATCTATGCCTGGGTCTAAAGTAAGGATTTATTTTTATTTGATAAGAGTAAAGTACATCATTCTCTAAGTATTTTCTGTGTACTGAGAAGGGGAGAGAAGCCTTTAATATATTTAATTCAAATTTTTCTTGGATGATTTGCATTCTATATTTAGCTGAAATAAGATCATTTAAAATCAGATGTACAAATACTCTTGGCGTGCCCATGTGCATGGATGCCCCCAGAGGATATTCGCAAACTGGAAAGGACTCCCATCTCTTCCCAAGATTGCCTCAATCAGGCCAGTGAGGAAAACCCAGAAATGCCGAGTGAGGGATTTAGCGGCAGCTGACCACCAACTGTTGCGGCACACTAGGAAATCACTCGTGTTCAGTCGACAAAAGTTAACTGGGTGTCTTCTGCTACGTGCCAGGCCTTATTCCAGGCACTTGGGATACATGAGTGGACCAAACAGATACAAACCGCTGCCCTTATGAAGCCTGTACTCCAGAATGGAGAATACAAAGCCACAAATAACATGAATAAGTCGGCTGTATCATGTGGTAGATGTGGTGGGGTACAGCAAGGTGGGTCGAGGCGCTGGCAGGTTTTCAACCGTGCTCGGGCGGGGCTCACTAAGAAGCTGGTGTGTGAGCCAAGACCTGACGGAGGTGAGGGTGAGCCAAGGCCTGACGGAGGTGAGGGTGAGCCAAGGCCTGACGGAGGTGAGGGAGAGCCAAGGCCTGACGGAGGTGAGGGTGAGCCAAGGCCTGACGGAGGTGAGGGTGAGCCAAGGCCTGACGGAGGTGAGGGTGAGCCAAGGCCTGACGGAGGTGAGGGTGAGCCTGCGGCGTGTGGGAGGAAGAATGCCCCAGGGGACAGTCTGTGTGAAGAGGCCCCACAAGGACCCACGTGCGGCTTCTCAGAAAGGAGCCTGGAGCAGATCTGAGCGGGCAGGGGCGGCCGTGGCCAGGATGCAGAAAGGGAATGGCGACCAGCTCGTGCCAGCTGTTCAGGCCACTGACCTTGGTTTTCCTCCTTCATGAAATGGGGGAACTGGTGGACTCACATGATCTGACTTTTGTTTTTAAAAAAATCATCGACATTTCATGTATTTTTTTTTTCCTGAATTGCTCTGGAAGGATGGAGGTGCTAGGAGCCCGGCCAAGTGGCAATCCACACTTGTGCTTCCTTTCCTGTGCGTCAGGATGGGCCTGTAGCCTCAGGAGTGGGCGAAAGCAGAACTTCGAAGAGCGCTGAAGGTGACTGGGGGCCCCAAGGGCCATCTCCTCCCACAGGACGGGCACTAACTTATCCCCAAGAAATGGAACTGTTCTGATAACAACTTTCAGAGAAAAAGTACAAAATCTTCCTTAAATTATCGACGTCCTTCCTTCCTGCAGTGGTTCACTTTATACATCAATTCGCCTCGCCATAGTGCCCATGTTTGGTCTGCATGTTGCAGGGAAGGCACCTTTTAGATGAGATTAACATTTACACGGATAGACTTTGGCTCTCCTCACTGTCTGTCTGTCTGTCTCTGTCTCTCCCCTCGCCCCCATCCAACGCTTTTGGTTCTGTTTCTCCGGAGAACACTTCCCCATGATTCCTTCCCTGTTGTTAAGCCTGTATTCAGACCTTGGTCTTCCGTATTTCTGGAAAATGCATCTGTATTATCTCTTACGTAGCAATAACCTTTTGGGATTTCTTTTTTAAATTTAAACTGGAAGTGTGAAAGCGCAAATCCTCATAACCATTTTATTTGGATTCCAAAATAAAGTTAGTAAAAATTGTCTCCCTTTCCTATTCTGCTTGCCTCGCGGCAACAGTTTCTCATGCTACGTGTTCGGTGCCAAACCCCAGCCCCCAGCCCCCGCCAGCGTCCTTCGCTGCTTTAATCTCAAACCCTTTCGCTGTCAACGCACTAGATCACAACCCTCCTCCGCCCACACTCAGCTTCTCTGTCTCTCTTTCTCCCTTTGTACTAACAGGTTTTGCACATTAGCGCTTACCAAAAAAGAAAAAATTCTCTTTGAATGATAAATTAGCATCACATTCTTATTTACACGTGGCAGAAATTCTACCCTAGCAACAGCCACCAAATCAACTGTCATCCCCAAGGATCTGGTCTGTTTTCTCCTAGAAAGAGATTTAAAGCAGTCAGCCAGACTTTTCCAGATTCTTTTATGTTAAGGAGTACATTAGAAGATGAAAGAAGATGGGAGGTTGTCCAGGAAAAAATCCCATTGAAAGGATCAGTTTGGAACTTCTGAATTTTCCCAAGGGTATTTTGATAGTATTTTTTAAGTGTGTGGCATGTGGTCACTTCAGGTAACCGTGGCCTGGGGTGTTCAGAATAAGGGGCTGTCCTGTCAATCATCTCAGTTGAACTCTGGAACAACCTCACCAGGTCGGGAGACCAAAATGCATGCCAGGTGAAGGGAGAAGAGAAGAGGGGTGAGGTATTTTAGCTCTATTTAAAAGCCGATTTAGGCAGATAAATCTCAGTGTAAGCCCAAATAACCTGATCCTTACCTGAATGCTCTTTATGCTTCGGTAGCCTCAGGTACCAGCAAAAAACAAAACAAACAAACAAAAAAAAAAATAGGGCTTCAAAGTTGAAACAGGAAAGTTATGAAGAACCTTCTCTCAGCCTTCCTAACAATCCTGGGGAAGGGTACGGGATCAGAAAGGCCACTTGGAAAGGGAAAGTCTGGAATTTGATGCGGCTCTTACCTCTTCCAGCCCTTGAGGGGCTGCCACCTTCCCCTGACAAAAACCCTCTAGAGATGCTATCAACAAAGCAAAGCTGGGCTCCCAAAGCTGTCAAAGTGTGTGAAGGCCAAGGAAATACTTCACAGTCTCCTTAGGTTTAAGGCTATCCTATTTCACAGTTGGGAAATATATATACAATAAAGTTGGACCTATGAAATTGCTGATATTCAACTGGTTCTGACCTATAGGAATGGTATTTTACATGGTTTAGCCTCAAACATAGCTATGCCCTCTTTCAAAGACACGAGGCCACAAAATTTCATGTGTCCAGTTTAGGGATGCAGAGAGAAAAGTTTGGGAAGTGGCACTTCTGGAATAGTCTTAACCTTACGGTCACCATGGGTACTGTTGGGTACCCATGGTGAGTACTCTTGGTTATGATTGGGCACCCATTGTGGATACTGTTGAGCACTATTGAGTACCTATGGTGGGTACTAGTGGGTATTGTTGGGTGTTATTGGGTACTGGGATGGAAACAAAAATAATTATGGATATTGTTCTTTGGCTTATCTCTTAAGGAGTATAACATCTTACTGGGAGAAATGAAAAAACTCCACCATGAAATTTCTTCTCAGAAATAGGGGGTAATATGGTAAGTAAAGAGAGATTTAAGGCCTAATATATTTTTCAAATTCTAACGTTTAAGTCATTTGCTGCCAAAAAAGCAAAAATGATCAAAGTTCAGCTGTAGCAACCTCCACTGAGCAAACAAGGTGAAAAATTATACTTTCTCCATTTTACCAGAAGGAAGACTTCCAATTACAATTAATTTAAGGTGCCTTTCAATTGGAGATAGATAGATACTCCATGAGTACAATAAGAAAAAAAAAAAGAAAATGGAGTCTTGTTTATATAAATTGACCTTGAACTTGAGTCATAATCTGCAGACAATTTTTAGATAAAGCTAAAGGTACCTCGAAAATCTCTACCACTGTGTTACACCCCAAAACACTTCCTTTCAAAGATACTCATTACCTTCTGCCTAATACATCCGTTTCCTCCTATATATTTTAGGGTGGCCAACTTGAAGAAAATGCTTTTCAGTGCTAGTATCTTTACATTACTATGGAACCTGTAAATCTGAAGACTCAAATTACTTTGTAAACTGCCTATGAAAGCTTCTAGAGAGAATACATATGGGACTTTCCATATAAGTGTAGTACTGAACAGCTTCCGACTCTCCCTTTACTATAACAATGCCTGTATTTACAGAGCACTACAGTTTACCTCATCCAACATGCCCATATGACAGACACTGGAGTCTAGAAGATTAAATCAGTTTCCAAATGGAGAACAGTAACATTTGCTAAAGGAATAAAAAGCCAGCCCTAATATAATACTTAGGTCCATGTGGCTATAGGAAAAGAGACAATTTTTAAACATATTCCATATTCTCTTCCATTATAGACTATTACAAGATATTGAATATAGTTCCCTGTGCTATATAGTAGGTCCTTGTTGTTTATTTTATATATAATAGTTTGTATCTGCTAATCCCAAACTGAGACAATTTTTTAAACTTCAAAATTATATATTTTATGCATCAATAGTAACATCAATAATTGTTTTGGAAATGTGTGTGTATGTGTGTGTATGTGTGTGTGTTTTCCCTTATGGCAGAGATTGAGAATCATGTGGAGGATCTCTGCAAAACAGACTGCCCTGCCCCAGAGCTTCTGATTCAGATCTGGCATGGGGCTGAGGATATGCATTTCTAATAAGTCCCCCGGTGATACTGAGGAAGTTGGGCCAGCATACCACTACTACTTCCTTAAAACTATAAAGGAATCTATGGTGATTACATATACTTCTCTCCTTCTTCTAAAAAGAGCAAACTGTGGACAGGATATAGTCAACATCTATGAGTGTTTTGAAATACATTTGTTGTTTACTCAGAATCAACTCTGAGCTGCATCAGCTTAGAAAAGGTGTGACCTTTGCAGAGTCAACAGCAGCTGTAGACCAAATGGATGGGTTTTACAAAGGCACTGGCCGCCACTACGTGCTCTGCCCTAACAGAGCTACTGGAGGGGGGTGAGAAGCGTAGAGAAGTACAGTGACCGCCTAAACCAACTTGATGACCCGTCCATTTGTATTAATGATAAGGAGTTTAATTTTTCTGAAATCATTTATTGTCATCAAAGGAGTGTATAATCACTCACAGAACAGTGGGTGTCATTCTGGAAAATCTGTTTCCAATGGCCATGATGAAATCGTGCTAAGTTGTCCTTGATCTAGTATTTGACTGGCTGATTTTCCACCAATCTATTAAAATAGCCAAGTTTATGTAAACACCGTATTTACCATCACCTGGGAACATGAAGATCAACAGCTACAGTCCAGAATCTGGCTAATGTCAGCTTCTGGCGAGCTGCACCTGCACCTTCAGGTCTGGGCTGGGTGCCCTCTGATCTGGGTCTCTCCTCACCCCTCACCTACCTCCCGCTAGAATGTAAAAGTTGGGCAGGGACCAGGTCTGTGTGTATCACTGTATCTGACACTTAGCACAGCTCCTGGCACATAGCACATATTCACTAAAACATTTGCTGAATGAATGGATGACAGGAAGATGTATAGACAGTAACTCGGGATGAGGGGGGTAGTTTTCTGAAAGGGACTGATTCCCAGAGTAGTGATGCAGATCTCAGGTGACAGGTGGAAGGACGCAGCATGAACAAAACAGAATGTGATTCAGGACACACTGAAGACCTTCGGGTGGCGCATCACCAACACAGACTTCTAGGAAACAGCCCAGACAGCAGGCATCCCAAAGGAAAAGTCAGGTAAAGACTTAAACAACAACAAAAAGTGCACACACACACACACACACACACACACACACTCCCACGTTACCTACTAAGACCCCTATGAACTAGCTTTGCCTCTGGGGTCCTGACGTGTGATGTGTTCAGAGTCTCAAGCTGCAAACTCTTGGGTCTTTCGTGTTGGGCACAGTGCCTGGTGAACGATGACAGCAACATTCCCGGATGTGATTTCCCTGTGAGTCTGGCTCTCCTTGAATGTCTGCTCTTTCCCATCTTGGCCGCCATGCTTGCTACATGAGGCCTCTTCTCCCTTCGGGTGAGCCCCTCATTTTGTTGCTGTTCAGGGAAGAGCCGTGGCCACACTCTACTCCCAAAGTCTGGCTTATTGGCTCTATTTTAAACATTAGGGTGAGTACTGAATTCTTGCAGCGTCAGCATTTAGAATGACACATAAAGAGGGCAGAGTACAACAACGTCTAACACGAAGGTCTGTAATATCATATGCATGTGGTAGGAAGAACAACAGCCTTTTTTCCAGTCAAATCGTAAGTTGTATTTCTATCTGTCCTTTTGTTTCCAACACGTTTCTGTAAGTGCTTTTTGGAAAACCCTTAGAGATGCAGTGGACGCTTGCCATTCAGACCAGGGCACACATATGAGCATGGGCATCACCCACTCGTTTGCTGGTTCTCGTGGGCATTAGCATTCTCACGGGGCAGGACCTCCGCAGCCCAGCCGGACGTGAGCTCTTCCCTAAACGCGCTGCAGAGCCACCTTCTCCACTGAACGCTATTATGCGTGCTTCAGGAACGTTTTGGAAAATGTACAACAGTTTGATGTTAAGGAGAGTGACATAAATAACACTAGAACAAAAACAATAGTTCTTTAAATGACTTTCAAAATTCTCTCTATTCAAAGTTCTAGCAAAAACAAGTCAGAGCACGGCTGTTCCCCACCACCTGCCTTCCTTTCTGTCCACCCCGCAGTGCGCCTACACTCTACCCCGTCCTCCAGCCACTTTAAAGCACCTATCCCACCCTGCAAGCTCCCAGACGATGCCCATGGGCAGGCTTCTGCCCCGGTCAAGGCATGCTCTTTGTGAGGAAGCTGTATTTCCACATCACTTATGAAGATGTCTTAACTATGGAATCAAAGTTGCCAAACTGAGGGAACCTAAAGCGGTTCTTTAAGATAAAGATGAACATCACTACCTTGTATTTCACTCTCACAAGAAGAGAAGAACCGCAAAATCGAGAAGTTCATGAAATGAAAGTTTTCACTTAGTGAGACTACTTTAAATATCATCGACCAGTTTAACTTTCCCACTAGTTCCATTAGCAGGATGCGGTTTTCCATGATGTTCATTAGTTTGGTAGTGATACCGAGGGGCCGACGTTAAAATGATTCTGTCTCCAAGTATAAACTGCAGAGACGCACTAACATTTGCATAACGTATCAGGCTTTGTCTTTTCTAAGTCGTTTCTTTATACTTTATCTCACAATGCTTCCATGAAATATTGTTGCTGGCTCCACATTCAGATGGGCAGCCTTAGATACAGAGGTTGAGGTTCCCTGAGAGGTTTTTATTTATTTATTTATTTTATTTATTTATTTTTTAATTAATTAACTAATTAATTAATTTATTTATTTATGGCTGTGTTGGGTCTTCGTTTCTGTGCGAGGGCCCTCTCTAGTTGCGGCAAGTGGGGGGGCCACTCTTCATCGCGGTGCGCGGGCCTCTCACTATCGCGGCCTCTCTTGTTGCAGAGCACAGGCTCCAGACGCGCAGGCTCAGCAATCGTGGCTCACAGGCCTAGTTGCTCCGCGGCATGTGGGATCTTCCCAGACCAGGGCTCGAACCCGTGTCCCCTGCATTGGCAGGCAGATTCTCAACCACTGCGCCACCAGGGAAGCCCGAGGTTTTTATTTTTTAAGCAAATGCTATAGGCACTATTCACTCTTTGCCAGACATTAAGTGTTTCCCAAATAGTCACTCTTTTCATAATTCAACAGCCTCATGCAGTGAAGACGAGCAGGCTGAGGTGGACAGAGGGGAGGGGCTCACCTCAGTCACAGCCGGTAAGTGGCAGAGCGGAGATGTCAGCTGGGACTGACCGAGTCCACAGCTCCCGCCCTGAGCCACCAGCCCGGGCCAGCTAGTGGGCCCTACAAACGTAGACTGCTGGTGTGGTTTCACCTGAGACTCTGAAAACACACAGTAGGTACCATGTATGGATACACATCTTCTCACCAGAGTGGGACTTATGTCTAGCTTCTGCATCTCTCCCCTAGTGATGCGCTTGAAAAACCTAAACAGAATAGGTTTACATGCCTCTGAAGAAATGTCAAGGGAAAGAAAATGCAAACTGAGGATTTAATTTGAGCATAATTCCAATGGATCTCAAATCCACAGGTTTATCTCAGCCCCCTCTAATATGGACCAGTATTGAGTGGTTTAATGGCATAATTGACGAAGCCTCAGAATAGGTAGCTGGCAACTAGCGGGATTTCCCTCAACTAGAAATTAAGGCAGGAAGCCCAGCTAAGAGCAGCCTCTGTGGGCCGGCAGGGCATCATTTGAATGCTCTTAAGTAGTAATATTCTAATCAAATGACCACTGGTGCAGCCAAGCAGGGGAATGGAATATACACTGATCTAGAAAGATCTCCAGGACACATTAAATGAAGAAAACATGACGAAGGTCTGTGAATACGGAATCCTACCTTTTGTATAACAAGAGAGAAAAATAATATATAATCATATTTGCATGTATTGTTTAAAGAAACTCTGGAAAGCTATTGCAGAAATGAATAGAAGTGGAATGAATAGAAGTGGTTCTCTCCTCTCCTTCTCCCTCTCTCGCTCTCTCCTCTCCCCCTTCACACTGTGCATGTGCACACATGTGCACACGCATGGGTTTAGGAACAGATGGGAGTGGTGAAAGGGAGCAGGGTTAAGAGTGAGACTTCCCAAAATACCCCTTTTTATGGTTTTTATTTAAAATCATAAAATTAATTTTTTAAAAATCTGTCATGCGTTAAACAAAAGACCAGAAACAAAGACCAAAACAACATCCCCTACTGGCACTGTTTATGCAGGATATGTATGGGATGTACGCAGAAGTACAGAAAACTTATGCATGGGATTCATGTAGAATTAATCTAAGCATTAGAATCTCTCAGACCTGGGTTTAAGTGTGGACAAAACCCACACAGCCTGTGGGACAGTTCAGCTCGAGTGCCTTCAAGACGGACGGAGCAACAGGAACCCCAGTGCTGTTGCGAAGGTTAAACGAGGCCCTGTCTCTAGAGAGCCCGCCACTAGTGTGTCCCCGACAAATGGTGACTGTATCAGAGAACGCCGCTCTCTGGTGCAAGTTCGGGCTCCGCCAACATGTGGGTAAACGCAGGTCTTCGGCAGGCATCACGGGCAGCTGTGTCTTTCCCTAGTAAGTAATAGAGCTTATTTTGCTTTTTTTATTTTAAATTTTTTATTTATTTATTTATTTATTTATGGCTGTGTTGGGTCTTCGTTTCTGTGCGAGGGCCCTCTCTAGTTGCGGCAAGTGGGGGGGCCACTCTTCATCGCGGTGCGCGGGCCTCTCACTATCGCGGCCTCTCTTGCTGCGGAGCACAGGCTCCAGACGCGCAGGCTCAGCAATCGTGGCTCACGGGCCTAGTTGCTCCGCGGCATGTGGGATCTTCCCAGACCAGGGCTCGAACCCGTGTCCCCTGCATTGGCAGGCAGATTCTCAACCACTGCGCCACCAGGGAAGCCCCCTTATTTTGCTTTTTTTTGCCAACCAGGTACTTTATGCACCGCGCATGGTCTTATTTGCTGAGCACGTTAACTATGGAATGTTGAGTGCCTGCACTTGGGAGACCCTGTGGCTCTCTGTTGGTCTCACAGCAGAATTGCCAGAGTTCAGATGTGAATCCAGTTCTGTCTCAAGCCAAAGCTCACGCTTCTTCCTCCACAGGCCACCTCCTATTTCAATTCAGTGTCAAACAGTCTCAGCCCAAGACCCCCGGATGCTCTGCAGGGACCACTACGAATTTCCCAGCTGGTTTAAACCTCATCCTAAGGCTTTGTTAATGAAAACTGTTGCCTGCGTATCCACAAAGGATGCGGAGGCCATCGAGCCCTCAGCCACTGCCGCAGCCCAAGGTGAGCCCTGCGGGAGCTCAGGGTGGAGACAAACCATCTGCCCTCTGCCAAGCCCTCAGCCACGGCAGCCGCCCCCAAGGGTGCACCCTGAGGGGAAGGGGATGGGAGAGCACAGGACGCCGGCCCTAGAGAGCTAAGGTGCGTGTCAAAGGAATGATCTCAAGAAGCCCAGACTCTTGCATCTTCCCACACACAGAAAAGCGCTACATTCCTTACCTTGAGATGTCTGATTTTCTTCACTTAACAGTACTCTCTTGATGTTCTGACTCCCTGGTCTTTGTTGCAAAGCTCCTCTATATCCAGGCTCCCCCCAGAGCTCTTGGGAGCCGTCCCTCAGAGCTATCGGAGAGGCTGTCTTCCGGGCTTAAATCCTCAGTTTTGTTTGCCAAATAAAAGATGATTCTCAACTTTTAGGCTGTGCATTTTTTTTTCAGTCGACAGTTTCCAATCTTGTACCTGGTCTCATCCCAATAGAAAATGAACAGTCTCTGGCTTTGGGCTGCTCAGCCGCTGTTCTTCTGGCATGGTTCTCCACAAGTTCTCACATCAAATGTTTGTGCAGATCACCATCGCTCCAGCCCGCCTGGTTTCTGGTCTCCCTGGCTCTGCCCTCCTCAATTCATTTCCTTATAAAGCCAGCGTGAGCTCCAGAAACGGCGAATCTGATCTGGCCACCCCCTTGGTTCTTGGGGACGAGCCCAGACTTGCTGGCGTGCCCGTAGGGTCTTCACGGGGCTCTCTGGCCCCGTCCCCCACCACCTACAGAAGCTTGAAAGTACAGAACTGCCTCCAGCTCCCGGGGTGCTCTTTCTCAAGTCTCCTCCTTTCCTGCACGTGCATTCTTAGCTGCCAGCTCCTGCTCATGCCTCAGCCCGGCTGTCCTCAGGAGGCCTCCCGGAGCCTCCAAGCGCCCATCAGGAGGCCCAGCAGGGGCCGTCTCCCCACCCTGAACTGCCCAGCTCAACTCCCCAAGGAGCCCAAGCTCCCGGCTCTTCATCCTGCCACCCACTGGGCTCTAAACTCTGAGTTGGTCCTGTTTATTATCATTTTATCTTACACTTTTAAAATAAGCACTCATTAAGTGCTTACTGAATTAATGGATTTTGATTATATCCCTTACACTTTTTGACTGTACACTGAACGAACTGACAAGCAGGCAGCTTACATCATCCCTTTATTTAAGTCCTTACAATGAACCATCCCTTGAATAGGTGCCCTTTGCTCGGTAATTTTAAAAGATGTAATTGTTAAAAGTACCTAATTAGTGGCAGGACTAATCCTCAAATATAGCCCAGTACAGTCTAGAGCAGTATAGCGCTGTGTTCACCAGGCTCCACTCATGCAAAAGTGCAGGGAGGTGATGAGTTGGGACAGCGAGGGGGATTTCGACGCAGGAAGACGCAGGTTCATACCCAGCTCCAACCCCAGATCTGCCTGCCTTCACGGAGAGATGATCTTGAATCCCAGCCTCATAGAGTGTTGTGAGATTGTAAAGGCGCTGGATGCTGGGAGAGCACCTGCCAAGTTCTCCTTATATTCAGATCCACAGTTATGCTGAAAGCGGGTGGGACAAAGAGTTTATCCTGTATTTTAGGGCAGAGCTTTGTAGCAGACCATTGTGCTTTGAAGAGGAAAAGGCATTCCCACCTCTTGTGGGCATGTGTGAATGAGGACAGTATTATGACTGGGCCTTTGGCACGCCCTGTATCATGATAATTTCGCATTACAAAGACTACTGCTCCCTCGGGCAGTGATGGGCTCAGGCTTCTGGGTCGCTGGCCCGGGAATCCTGTCTGTCCCCAGGGGGCACACTTCACGACCACTATCAACAGGATCCCACTGCCCTCTCTCTTCTGCTTGTCCTTCCATCTGCCTTTTGGCTAAAACTTCCAGGAGTTAAGCGTATCTAGAGAAGTGTTTTTCTTTAAACCCTTAGTCCAGAAAGCATTTTCTTCGCAGTAACACATACAGCACACAAACAAATCCTGCAAATCTTAAACAGATTTTGCATTTGGGAGAAAATTCGTATTTAGAAATTACCAGAGCACTTCTGATCACATACTTTCAATCTTTCCTTTTCTAACAGAATAAAAAGTGTTGTCTAATACAACCAGAAGTAGTGGAGTACCACGTTTTATTTCTAGGTTCCAAATAAATCCATAGTGGCTGTGCTGCAGAGATATGCCTGCAGTATATTTATAGTTTGCAGGAAACTGGTTCCTCTCTTATCTTGTTAACGTCACAGAGAGGATGGAATAGGTCTAGATAACCATCAATAGCCTAAAAGATGTACCAGTTCTAGGTGTCACATTTTAATAAAAAAAAAATCATTACGTCCCCTAATTTGTTTTAAGTGTTGAATCTATGAATCGGGGATTTAGAAACACTGGCTTTAGTGAGCTGGGTTTCACTCTGGGTACCTACGCAACAGTTAGTTCAGATTCTCATTCTGGAGAATATTGTGTGAAATCATGAGTTAAGTGAAACATTTAAAATTACAGTGACGTTTTTAGAATATGAATAGCAGCCAAGTATAATACTCCACATCACCATCATGGTTTCTCTTTTTACTATTATTTAAAAACCTGTAAGTACTCTAAGTCACGTAGTATTGGTTTTAAGAACCTGATTTGTTTGAATAATTCTCACCAATCTGAAAGGACAGCCTTGTATTCCCCACATCTTGGCACCAACAAAATTGATCTCAGGAATTAATTTTTTTGTGGAGCCAATTAACTTCGGGCAAGAAGGCAAAATAATACATTCACAGGGCCTTGTTGAGCAATTTTCGGGTTTCAAATAATCCTTGCTGTTCCCATAATGCTCATAAAAGTTTTTTAAAGTTTTTTTTCCTGCTAGCTAATACAGTTATATGAAATCAACTTATTATTTTTCTGAAATGTATTCTGAATTTCATAAATCCAGTTTGAAGTAAATATTTTACTTTTAATGGATTCACGTTGAAACATCTCACAAAACCACACAACATCTGTGCACAACAATATTAGATAATGTGTACATAATTCAAGGCACTGTAAATGTAACATAAACCAGAAGGAAAGGTGGCTCATTATATAACAGGCTTCCTGCCTTTGTGGGCAGTGCACAGGTATATCTCATTGCAAGTTAATTAAATACAGAGACAAACTTACAAAATCAGGGAAGTAGGAAATTCTTTAATTTTTTGACATTACCCTCAGCCTTATAACTAATGAATTTTCAGGTCACTGTGCACCATGTTTCACTGTAGCAGCTACAAGGCAATGTGATGGAGCCCCCGCCCCGCCCTCCATCAGCATGTTGGGAATGAAGGGGTCAGAGTGGCAGTGGGAAGAAGTCAGGAGTGATCTGCCATCGCATGGAGTGGAGGTCAGATCTATAAACAAAACTGATGAGTCACGTAATGCTGGAGGGTGGGATTCACCGCCCTCCGACTCTACCCCCAAAGTGTCCTGTAACAGCAGCAGGTGGGGCAGCGAGCAGCAGGGGGGCCGGGAGACCAGGGCTCCGTAGGCGGGATGTTGCATGTGAGGAGCTTCTCACCCCTGAGGACTG
Source organism: Eschrichtius robustus (assembly GCF_028021215.1). Taxonomy (NCBI): domain Eukaryota; kingdom Metazoa; phylum Chordata; class Mammalia; order Artiodactyla; family Eschrichtiidae; genus Eschrichtius; species Eschrichtius robustus. The sequence continues at coordinate 3,409,276 of NC_090832.1, read as the reverse complement.
TGCTTCCTCACTTACGAGAAAAGAGGAGAGTGCAGTCCATGGTCTGTAAGTGCCTGCTGAGCTAGACGCTTCTCTGAGTCAAAATATCACCCAGTAAGGTTTTGTTTGGTTGCTTTTTAACTATCTGGGACACAGAGTGGATGAGAAGGGAGCACTGACAGTAAAGACAAGAGACAAAATCAGAACAAAATCAGGCTCCAAAATGAAACAAAAACCTACTCGTGGAGAATGTTAACTCCCTAAAAACACAATTTTAACCAGTTGGCAGCTTTCCCCTGTATTTGCCATATACTTTCATTCAATTAATTATGGGACTTTTTTCTCCCTAAGAATAAATCTCTTATTTGAAAATGAAGTCCATGGAAAGTGATGTTTATTTTTCAGCCCCATTTCTGTAACACATTTTCCCCTGAAGTGGACAATGTTTCTATATAGAGATACAAATGAGGGTTTTTTCCCCTAAGAAAAACAGTGTGCATAATACTAAGGGTGTATCATCTAGAGACCAACTTTCAGCTTGGCAGTGTGAAGAGCTCTGTGGGCTCCTTCCCCAAAGAAACTGGGGAAAACTGTGAAAAAAAACCCCCAAAAACATATACTTAAAGCCTCTACAAATGATCCTAAGAGCATACAACAAATGGAGAAACATCTATTCAAGAAAATCTACAGACATTTGTTAAGAACTGAGAGGGTCTGTGATATTTGAACTGCGGTTGCATCTTCACTCCCTCCTTCCAGCTGAGGGAGGTGGAGACTCCATTGCAGACAGCTGCAGTCAAGATGGCAGGGCTCCCTCTTCCCCAGCTCCCAGGGCCCCAGGGGTGGAGGGGAGGTGACTTCAGTGTTTCCTCTCCTGCCCCAGCTCCCTGTGGCTAAGGCAAAGTCCCGGTGAGTGCAGTGGAGAGGTGAGGCTTCCTTCTGCAGCCCAGACCCCATTCATGGAATGGAGGCTCTCCCTCGGACATGGCACGCTCAGAATACTGGCCCTCAGTCACCCTTCCTCCAGCTGCGAGGTGGAGGTTCCAGGCCAGGAGAGGTGAGCTAAGAAGACCCCAGGCTGCTGTCTACCTCTCCTCCCCTACAAGCACTCAGCCCCTAGAGCAGAAGTGTCACACAGAGAGAAGTTAGCCCATGTCCCCACTCTCAGCCCCAGAGCCCTGGTTCAGAGATTTGGCCTGGGGGCAGAAGCAGGCTGTAAAACAGATAGCTCCTATCTCTTGGGAAGAGGAAGGAACTGATTTCACTTGCAATAGAGCCTGGAGAAGTTTAAGATTGAGGGCACTCTCAAGAACAATGGAGGTGTGGTGAAAGGCAACTGGGAGGAGATTTGTGGTTTTAAGGAAGAGACATTCTAGGCTGTAGGCTGGCTAGCCTGCTTTAGAGAACTGGGGAATAAGATCGCTGGTGGGAGCCCTCCTAGGGTTAGAATATCAAACATGACCTCAGAAACTTTTCCTTCAAAGGAGCCAGAATTTGATTTGATCAGTTTGTAAATCAATCTATCCCTAGGCATTGTTGAAAGCAACTAAGCAATCAGCCAGCAACGCAATTAGCGGAGTCAAACAACTGTTTAGTCAAGGAAAGCAGGAAGAGAGCCCCACCAGTACCATTGTCACCCAGGGTGACTGTGGGCACACCAGAAGCTGTGCCTCCAGTGGAGGAGCAATGTCAGAGGGTTATGCTGTGTGTGTGCATGTGTGCGTGTGTTGTGTGTGTGTGCGTGTGTGTGTGTGCTGAGGAGCAATGTCAGAGGGTTATGCTGCATGTGTGCATGTGTGCGTGTGTGTGCATGTGTGCGTGTGTGTGCGTGTGTGTGTGTGCACGTGCGTGTGTACTGAGGAGCAATGTCAGAGGGTTATGCTGTGTGTGTGTGCGCCTGTGTGTGTGTGCGTGTTGTGTGTGTTGAGGAGCAGTGTCAGAGGGTTATGCTGCGTGTGTGTGCGTGTGTGTGTGTGTTGAGGAGCAATGTCAGGGGGTTATGCTGCATGTGTGCGTGTGTGCATGTGTGTGTGTGTGTGTGTGAGAGAGAGAGAGAATAGGCTTCACTAAAATAATCCAGCAATAACTAAACAAATAAGCAAACAAATACAACAGCAAGCCCTGGGCAGAGGGAGGACCAGTAGCCAGAGTGGCTACAATATATTATCTGAAATGTCCAGTTTCCAACAAAAAATTATGAGACATGTAAAGAAACAGGAAGGTATGACCCACACACTGGGGAAGTGGGTGGGGGAGAAAGGGAAAGTAAAAAATAAACAGATAATAGAAACTGCCTGTGAGAGCAACCAGATGTCAGATTTAATAGGAGATATCAAAGTAGTCATTATAAATATGCTCACAGAACTAAAGAAAACCATGATTAAAGACGTAAAGGAAGGCATAATGACAATGTCACATCAAATACACAATGTCAGGAAAGAGAGAGAAATTTATGAAAAAGAACCAGGTAGAAATTGTGGAGTCAAAAAGTACAATAAAAAATCAACTAGAGGAGCTCAACAGTAGATATAAACTGGCAGAAGAAAGAATTAGCAAACTTGAAGATAGTTTGAATAGAGATTATGCAAGCTGAAGAACAGAGAGAAAAAAGAAAAGGAAAAATGAACAGAGCCTCATAGAAAAGTGGGGTACCATTAAGCATACCAACCCACATATAATGTAAGTACCAAAGGATGGAGAGAAAAGAGAAGAAAAAATATTCAAATAAATAATGGCCAAAATGTCTCCAATTTACCGAAAAACTATAACCAATAACCTACACACCTAGGAAGCTCGATGAACTTCAAATCTGATAAACTCAAAAAGACCCACAAATAGACACATCACAGTAAAAATACTGAATGTCAAAGTCAGGAGAAAACCTTGAAAAAAGCAAGAGAAAAATGAAGTGCATAAAAGGGAACCCCAAAAGGTTAAAAGCTGACTTCTCAGAAGGAACAATGGAGTCCAGAAGGCAGCCAAATAACACATTCAAAGTGCTCAAAGGGGGAAAAGCCTGTCAATAAAGAATTCTATACCCAGCAAAAATATACTTCAAAAATAAAGGGAAAATAAAGAATTTTCCCAAAGCAAAAACTGAGGTAATTTGTTGCTAGCAGACCTGCTTTATGAGAAACACTAAAGGAATTCTTCAGCCTAAAGACTATAATTCTAATCCACGTGAGTAAGGACGACCAGTAGAAATAATTATAAAAGACACTATAAATGCATACTTTTTCTGATTCTTAACTCACTAAAATAGCAACTATATAAAATAATTATATAAAATAATAGATATATATTTTTGGTCCTATAACATAAAAAATGTGACAGAACTATAATGTACTTGCCAATACAGCACAAAGGAAGTGGGTGGGGGCAAAGCTGTAATTGCTAAGGAAATGATAACAGATTGTAAATTAATAATTATAAGAATATATTGTTGGGCTTGTATTATAATAAATATAATATGTATAACAATAATACCATCAAAAGGGGGGAAAGGAATAGAGCTATATAGGAGTAACATGTCTCTATATCACTGGACTTAAGCTAGTATAAATTTGAAGCTGCTTCTAATAAGTTAAGATGTATATGGTAAGCCTTAGAGCAACCACTAAAAAGTAACTCAAAAATACAGTGACCAATTTACACACCCACTAGGATGGCTATTATCAAAAAACTAAAGTAAAAAACAACAACAACAAAAAGAAAATAACAAATGTTGACAAGGATGTGGAGAAACTAGAACCTTTGTTAATGGCTGATGGAAATGTAAAATGATACAGCTACTATGGAAAATGGCATGGCAACTTCTCAAAACTTTAAGCAGTTCTACCTCTGTGTTTATACCCAAAAGAAGTGAAAGCAGCGACTGAAACATACTTGTGCTCTCATATTCCTAGCAGTTATTATTCACAATAGCCAAAAGGTGGAAGCAACCAAGTGTTTCCTGGTGGATGAATGGATCAACAAATTGTGGTATATACATAAAATGGAATAATATTCAGATGACTAAAATGGTAACTTTTATGTTATGGATATTTTACCATAATAAAAAAATTAATTGTGACTACAGGGTAAAGAGAAAAAGAAAACATTCCAGTCTTACTCAGTTACCATTCCTGCTGAGAGTAGTGAGTATTGGTTCCTATCAACCTTCATAATAATAAGCACCTCAGAGAATTATTTTATTCCTCAGGCTTGGCTTTGTAGAATTAAACTCATGAAGTGAATCCTTCCTTTTCCTTAAACATCCCAACTTCCTATTATTTAAAAAAAAAAATCCAATATTTCCTTAGTACCTAACTAAATTTTAACCTTTTTTTTTTTTTTTTTTTCTGGCCACACCACACAGTTTGAGGGATCTTAGTTCACTGATCAGGGATCAAACCTGTGCCCCCTGCAGTGGAATGTGGAGTCCTAACCACTGGACTGCCAGGGAATTCCCCCTAACTGAATTTTAGGTGCTATGAATGCCTCACCTAAACACCAGGGAGATCATTCAGTAACAATTACTAGTTGCTTAAGGCACCTTTGGTTGAACAGTCACAGCAGGAGGCCCCTTGGCTCTAGCTAGCAATCTCTTGTCTCGACTGAAACACTTAGGTTAAGCCTTAAATTCTAGTCCTTTCCCCAGTGTTATAAAAAATGAAAACTGGGATAAATAACCCTAGTAAGGGCTACTACCTAAGGAGAAGGCAGGCAACCTGAACTGGGGCCATATGGAGGGAACACTACTTGTAACCGTAAATGTGAGAAGTGGCTTGATATAGTAGAAAGAGTGAGGGGTTTGAAATCAGAAAAAAAAAATAGAATGAAAAAAATTATTAATGAAATTAAAATGCTACTTCAGAAAATACTATGCAATGTCAAAGAAAGAAGTCAAGGAAAAATAGAGAAACAAAAGAGACATGAGATACATAGAAACAAAAGTAAAATGGCAGAATTAAATCCAACTATAATTAACACAACATTGTTAATCAACTATACTCCAATATAAAATAAAAATTTTTTTAAATCCAACTATATTAATAATAACATTAAATGTAAATGGCTCAAACAATCCAATTAAAAGGCAGAGACTGTCAGAATGCATTAAGAAAACTATTTGTTGTCTACTGAAGATACACTTTAAATTCAAAGATATGAATAGGTTTAAAGTAAAAGGATGAAAAAGATATATAAGGCAAAAAGCACCCACAGGAAAGCTAGAGTGACTAGACTAATATCCAAACAAAATAAGCTTTAAAACAAAAAAAAAGAATGTTACTAGAGATAAATAGGGATATTTCATAATGATAAAAAGGTTAATCCATCAGGAAGATATAATAATTACAAAGATATACGCACCTAATAACATAGCACCAAAATATATGGAGCAAAAACTGACGGAACTGAAGAGAGAAAAGGACAATTCAACAAAAATAATTAGAGACTTCAATACCCCAATTTCAATAATGGATATAATGAGACAGAATATCAACAAGGAAATATAAGACATGAATAACACCATAAACCAACTCAATCTACAGAACACTCCACCTAACAGCAGAACACATTCCTCTCAAGAGCACATAGAACATTCTCCAGGATAGACCATATGCTAGACCATAAAACAACAAATTTAAAAAGATAAAAATAATAGAAAGTATGTTCTCTGGCCACAATAGAGTAAAATTAAATATCAACAACATGGAGAAATTTGGAGAACTCACAAATAGATGAAAATTAAACAACACTCTTAAACAACCAAGGGGTCAAAGAAGAACTAAAAAGGACATCAGAAAATACTCTGAGATGAATGAAATGAAGACAACATATCAAAACTTATGGGATGCAGCTAAAGCAGTGCTTAGGTGGAAATGTGTAGCTGTAAACGCCTACAATCAATAAAGCAGAAAGACTGCGAATCAGTAACCTACCCTTCCAATCTTGAGACACTGGAAAGAGCAAACTAAACATAAAGCAAGCAGAAGGAAGGAAATTATAAAGATTAGAGTGGAAATTAATGAAACGAAGAACAGAAAAACAATAGAGAAAATCAACAAAGCTCAAATGTTTATAACAGCATTATTTACAATAGCCAAAAGGTAAAAATAACCCAAATGTCCATCAATTGATGAGTGGAGAGATAAAACGTGGTATATCCATCAAACAGAATATTATCTGTCCATAAAAAGGAGTGAAGCACTGACACATGCTACAACATGGATAAACCTTGAAAACATTATGCTGAGTGAAAGAAGACAGTTGCAAAAGACCATATATTATGTGATTCCTTTCCTTTGAAAGTCCAGAACAGGATGATCTATAGAGACAGACAGTAGATCTGCGGCTGCTTCTGGACGTGGGAGGGTGATGGGGCTAGGGTTAGGGAGTGAGAGTTAAAGGGCATGCGGTTTCCTTCTGAAGTAATGAAGATGTTCCAAAATTGACTGTGGTGACGGTCGCACATATCTATGAATATGCCCCAAACCATCTAACTGCACGCTTCAAATGGGCAAATTATACCTCAAGAAAGCTTTTTTATTTTTAAATATCACCTCTCTTAGTGTCTCCCAACATTAGCACATACACAGCACGTCCTTTTCCTTTACTTTTTGCAGGTAACATCATACAGATGTTAGAGAATTAGTGGGGGGGGGGGAATTAAAATGTCATTCATTACCCAATATATTGTGTAGATTGGGGACTGACGAGAATTAGAAAGTCAGACTTGAATTTAAATTAACTTTTGGTGCAGATTACATGGTTTATCCTAGGCAGTTTTATACCTACTTTATTTATAAAGATAATGCTCAGAGTTTACCATGATTGGAATGAAATCTCATCTTCTAAGTGCCAGTGGTAAGAGTATTTGCCAAGTATACCGTCACTGGAAGCATATCACCATCAGCTTATCTCTGATGTCAAAACAACACATACATTATGCAACTTACTAGGTTTCTTGTATCCTTAGGAGAACCTCTGAAGAAAAAGGTACAATTTAATGTTCACACGATTTTTTTCTCTTAGAGGATAAAGCTATCATGCAGATGGTTTTATAGGTAGTACCAATGAGAAAAAGTGAGACATTCGAAGGGTTTATCTATGCAGGTTCGTTGGCAGCACTGGCTGGGAAATTGTAGGCTATTCAGCTTATGTCTGATACCTGCATTCTGTCAGTATGATAATTAGGAGAACAAAGCCAGAGGTCCTATTTGTAATATCAGATTCTTTTGTGCCTCATAGGTAATAGTACCTCAGTTAAATGCCTTCCATATTTAGAATAAACAGATCAGTTACAAAGCACACCCTGGCTCTACTGATAGACAGAAGGAGAGATATCTTGTTCAAACAAAAGGCCCTGACTTCAGATACCTGGGCATGAATTCCTGGGAAAAAGGAAAGCTTACAGAAGGGCCACCTGTCCAGCACTGCTGAGGCAAACGACCCAACTTGGTCTCCAGTGACTCCATGCCTTCCACAGGTGCGTTTCCTTTGTCCTCTGGTTGTGTTCAGAACCGAAAAACCACAAACAGAATGGGCCACTGTTGCTGTCCTTTGTACTTTTTCAGGAGGGTTCTGACCACTTGGCAGCTCTGTGCCAATCCCAGCTTGGATTATGCCGCTTTCTTTGATTCCACAAAAATTGTTTTGCTGAATTTCTAACATGTTCCAACACAGCAGTAGGTGCTGGGGATACAGAAGTAAATAAGATGGTCTCTGCCATCAGGAAAGTCAGTCTGGAGAGGAGGCTGATGGAAGTATTTGCACAATACCAAGAGATGTAAGAAGAAGATATGCTGGTAGCTGGAGGGGAGGACGATCAGCTTTCCTGGAGAATGTGTGTGTTTGGAGTGGGGTGAGGGGAGACTTCATAGGCTTGAGATGAGTCCTGACGAATGACTGTTTGATAAACTGAGGGAGGAGAAATTGGACATGTGGAGGGACCCTCACGTGCTACAAAGGAGATGTGCAAGGGAACCCTCGGGCAGTCTGGGCCTGGGTGCTGCAGCCTCGGGTGTCAGAGGGGAGGTCAGGAGGTAGGCAGGGCCACTCCAGCTATGTTAGAGTATGTCTATCCTTCCTTCAAGAGGCAAACAATGTTTGAGCCCCTGATGGATGGAGCTACCTCAAAGTCAGGGTCAGGGTTGTGTGAGTTCAGAACATGCCCTGAGACAGAGAGTCTGCTTAAGGATAAACTCTGTGTGCAGTAAATTGCAAAGGAAAAACCACGCACAGCAGAGAACAGGTTCATTTTTTAAACCTAATTTTCTAAAAACACCCTGCCCTTTCTCTGTTTCCTTCTGACGGTGAACACTTTTAACTTATAATGAAACCAGACCACGTTCCCCGGTTGCTGACGTCAATGGGCTTTTTGCCTGAGTAAGGACCTCACAGCCGACCCTAAGGGCTTGATTCTAATCTCGGGCACAGCATCCCTCCACAACCTGGAGAGCAGCAATCACACACTGAAATGGGACAACGCTGCCATCTGGGGCACACACTCACATACAAGAAACGTTCAGTAACACTTCAGAAACCTATTTGAGTGTCAAGAAGTAGACCGTTAAGATCAACCAACTCCCCGCGGGAGAGTGACAGCACGTGGCACACTCACAGATGTGCTAAGCTGACAAGCGTTACACAATTCAAAGGAGCTAGAAGCAGAAGAGGACAAAGGCAGGCTCGGTTCTGCGCTGAGTAAGCCGAGCTGGCAGCCGGCCTTTGGCCCGCGAGGTCGCTGGACTTCCCACGTCATCTGAGGAGTGAGCGCGGCTCATTACAATACTGCGCTCTCACTATCTAATCTGCTGGAACCAAATGCACACAGGGGCTCTGATATTCTTATTACACAAGATGAAACCTCTCAGAACCAGGGCTTGCTCTGGGAAAGGTCACGTACTGAAAATGAGCGGACTGATGAGAGCCCACTGCAGCGATCTCTGGCAACCAGAATGCTCCTCAACTTGCTATGCAACCTGAAATACGTCTGAACAAAAACTAGATAGCGTCTCTGAGAGGTGAAGTGCACACATCTCACTAACTCAGGAACAACTCACTTTGGAGAAGGGAACACCGTGTTGTGTTGCAAAGGTCAGATCCTGGAGTTGTCTGTAAACTTGCAAATAATTATTTTGAATAAGACAAAACTGCAGTCACTCCCTACCTCTGTTCGAGTGGCCCAGACCCTGCAGTCACGTTGCCTTACACCCGGTGTGCGGTCCAAGCCTCTCGTAAGAAGTGACGTCTCCAAGGAGTTCTGTGGTTGGGACGCTGAGCTGATGCAGCTGTTGCTTTAGCCTCATCCAGGGATGGCAGGTGGGACAAAAACACGGGTGTCACTTTGCCAAGTTTTAGAGCCGTAAGAGGGTTTTGTGGGCAAAGCCATACAAAGAACACAAGGATAAGACACAACTGGGTTCCTTTTGTGCTCACTCCTGCTGTTAATTCACGTTCCCCCTCCGTGAGTTCCAAAGAAACACAAAGCAGAGCAGAGACTATCAGCTCAAGGCTTTCAAAAGTAAGTTCAAAAGTTGTTGTAGATGTGAAGTTAAAGGAACGTGGAGATTGATCTGACGCTCTCTTTTGAGAACAAAGATAAGAAACATTACGCATTTGAAAGCTCAGAAACTCTGTCCAATTTGCTGAATTACTCCAACGATCATGTACCTTGCTCTTCAGCTCTGTAAATCTTGGGCTTAGGCCAAAAGCAAGAAAATGTGACCTGACCTTCTCTGGGACCTCCCACCTCCCCGTCTCCATCCTGCCTCTTCGGCACCTCCTAACCATCACTCCTTCCCAACAGCAGGTGCCCCTCGCCTCTGACCCTCACCAATGGCTATGGGATGGTGCGGGGCTGAGAAGCCAACCAGGGACCAGCCAGCCTGTCTCTCCTGTTTTCACATCCCCTGAGATTCTCTAAGAAGGAGTGGAGGTAGCTAGTCCCTCGGCAGTAAGGATGTGACTTCGCAAGTCACAAAGTCAGATCACCAGGAAGAATGGGTGGAACAATTGGCTACCAGAGTAGTCAAGTCGTGGAAAACACAGCTTCTAGCATTTTCTTTCCCCACACATTTTTCAAGGCTGCTGCACACACACCCAAACATATTCACACATGTTCACCAAGGAGGGAGTAAACTCAGCTGCAGCAGTGTCACACACAATATGTTGTCCCTAACAGAGAAATTCTATATACGTTTGGGAACGGGCTCGAGTTCTCAGGCTCTGGGCCAGCAAACGCTGTGGGTGTTGAACAAAACCCACCGCCAGACGAACAGATGCGCACAATGCCAACAGCTTTGGAGGGACCTGCGGGCGCTCCTTCAAGGAAAGGGAGAGTAGCGTGGGGATCAGGAAAGAAAGGGAGGAGAGACCCAGGAGTACCCACTTAAATTATGAGTCAACCAGCACCACCACTGCCTGTCTGCCAGGGGCCGGGGTGTGGCTGAGATAACTTCAAGGAGAGCTGACAGCAGGAACGCTAGGGATGCTACAACTTCCCTGCAACCTTGGCTTTCTTTGCACAGTGTCCTTTCCAAGAAGAGTTCACACAGAGTTTACATACGTCATCCTATCTGTCACCACTAACACTCCTCAGAGGCACTTCTGTCCTTACCGTCACACCTGCAAATTCACCAATGTATTGACCATTAAGAGGGGGGAAAAAATCAATGGGATTTGATCAAGAGCAAAAAGCCCTGATGATTAGATTTTGTGAACAGGTTTCACTGAACAGAAAATATCCCTTTTTGTAGATCTGGAGAACAGTGAGAGATTAAAATAAACACACGAAGAGATGTAAAACCAAACAGATAAACCATCTTTCCTGTTATACATTTGATCATCTCATGCTTTTGGTCAAGGGGAAAAAAAAGCCGTAGTATAGAAAGATATAACAAATGAATTCCATCATCAATTGATAATAGCCCGTAACCAAATATACAATTATAGCATACATCCGTGACTTCCCCTCATTCTCCTCTTTTCTGTCTCTGCCCTTTACATCATCTCCTTTCAGCGGTCATCCCCTTTTCACTGCAGACTCTACTGTCCTCATGGGCAAAGCACAACAAACCTTGATGCTATAGCAGGTGGCTTCTCCTGCATCACCAGCGCCCAGAACTCCAGTTCTCAATGCTCCACGTACCTGTCAACCACCCAGATTCCCCGGAACGCCCACAGCTCCTAAGATAGTTCCATGAGGACGGGACTCAGGAATTCTTGTAAGGATTTGTAATATAAAACCTTTTAAAGTACAGAGATTGTTTGAGGCTATGTTCCCCATAGCACCTAGCATGGTGCCAAAGCCAGAATAGTCTTTAAAAAATACTTCTTGGGGTGGCAAGGAAGATGCCAGGAATTCAAGAATTTGTTCAAATAGTCTGTTGTTACAGAATCGTGTGGCATCAAATACAACTGACAATAAGTAGACCTTCAGGTGGAAAATTATTCATACACAGCTTTTGGTTACCGATTTTTGATATATAAGATGGCTATTATAATTTAGGTACTAGATAATTTTGATAGAAGGTGAAATACGGAGTCTGTTTTTTAAAAAGATGCCGTAACGTTAAAAATATTACAAGTGCCTATGGATTATTAAGACAATAACTAAAGCAATCATTTGCTAATGATCAACTCTTCATTTAAATATTGAAAATTTTATTTATTTGCATGTAAAATGTGAATTCTCCCCCCACAAAAAAGAGTTCTGATTGATTACAATAACGACACAGGCACTGCCAGAGAGAAGGAAGCGTGGACAGGGCCACGCTCCTCCAGGAACGTGGAGGTATTGGGAATGATCGTCTTCCCAGTGGGACAGCCATCCTCCTAGTACAGCACTCTAACAACACTGGCGATAGAAACGCATCTGAAAAATGTGGAGGGACGGCTGACATGGTGTAGTGGTGTCAGAAAAGCACATTTTAGTAGTGCTTAGCTTTGTAGAGAAGGGAAAAGATAAAGTCTGAGAGGCAAAAGCATCCCTGCCACCAGAAAAATGTTCTCAACTGGGCAGCAACAGTATTGCAATGATATTACTATGGTTTGGATGAAACATCCCTCAAGATGTTATTTCCCTTTGCCTTAATCCTAAGCAAATTGCTAATTAGTATTTTGGCTTCCTAGATATCTCAATATCAGGAAAGAGGTTTCCATGGATTACAAACAGGAACATTCTGGTTACCACAAAGAGATCATTGCCATTATAAGTCAATAAATTAGTGTTCTGGGCTTCCCGGGTGGCGCAGCGGTTAAGAATCCGCCTGCCAATGCAGGGGACACAGGTTCGGTCCCTGGTCCAGGAAGATCCCACATGCCGTGGAGCAACTAAGCCCGTGTGCCACAACTACCAGGCCTGTGCTCTAGAGCCCACGAGCCACAAATACTGAGCCCACGTGCTAGAACTACTGAAGCCCGCACGCCTTGAGCCCGTGCTCCACAACAAGAGAAGCCACCGCAACGAGAAGCCCACGCACCACAAAGAAGAGTAGTCCAGGCTCACCGCAACTAGAGAAAGCCCACATGCAGCAACAAAGACCCAGTGCAGCCAAAAATAAATAAATAAAATAAATTAGTGTTCTGATAAATACTTATGATAATAGTCAATTACCCAACAGAAATACTTATTTACGTAGGGTAACTGATAAAGTCGAGTTTCTGGTCCTTCTTAGCTACGGACAGAGCTTGAACCAGAGTCAGATTCCAGAGTCACTGTTCCTTCCCCCCATCCTGTTCTCTCACTCAATTCCAATAACTCTCTTTGGCCTCAGTGTTGAAGCTTCCTCATGAAAACTTCAAAGACTGTGATTAAATCAATTCGTTTTTCTAGGAGCTTCCTGGTAGCCAAGACAAAAAAGGGCATGAAACTTTGCAGATAATTAGTTCTCATTACCCAATAAAAGGATCCTTTGGAAACCAATATTAGGAGTTATTAAAATCCTATTTTCATTTACCATTTAGACTGTAGGGAGAAAAAGACTTACGAATAGCAGTTTATTACATGATTTCATTCAAGGAAAGCAGATTTTTCAAAAGATGAAACACTATTCTTAGCCTCAACCCCAGCACTATCCCTATCAAGTAAGTAGTTCAGAATTTGCTTAAGTCTTTGAAAAATGCTAATGCTGTATTCCTAACTAGGAATGTTAACGTATAAAAGTTGAGATCCAGAAGTTTATTTCAAGTCAGTTGTTTAAAACAGAAAATATTTCTCCATGAAAATAGTAGTCTTAAAATTATGGGAATTACTAGGGGGAAGCCCAGGAAATCCTATTTGACCCCAAATGTAGCTGAAATGGTACTAATAGCAATCATGATCAGATGCCATGTTTTGGTCCCTGGACCTTGAGCCAGGTTGCTCCAGGCTGCACAGGGGCTCCCCTAGCCCTGCCCTGATTCTGCTCCAAAACGGGGCTGGCATGGACCCCTGCTCTCTGCTCAGAACCAAGTCTCAGGGTGCCCAGACTCTAGTCAGGGCCCCTGCCCACCGAGATCCCAGAAAGAGCGCTGAGCCAGGACTCAGAGGTCCACCTTCCACATGCCCTTCCATCTTTTAGGAAACCAGCCTCTCTAAGCCTCAGAAGTCACACCTGAATGTGCTAAGAAGCCCAGCGTTCAAGGACACCGTGGGGTGGGGGGCAGAAAGCTCCTCTGTGAATTATTCAACAATCTCAGTTTCAAGGGAATCCTGTTCTGAGTTGCAAAAAATTGAATTACAAATAAAAAACTGAAATATAATTGTTGGAGCTGCCTTTACTATATTTTTACTGATTTTTTTGCATTCGATTTCCTTCTCTTACAATAAACTCCGGTTAGTAGCTGTCGATTTGGTGCTGACCTCTTCAGTTCTCATGAGCAACCTATGATTCCATGTCTCCTAATTCTTCAAATGCCTGGCCTTGCCTTCATCATGTTTCTCTTACATTTTATTCAGGATTGACAAATCCCTTCTCAGTTTGCTTTGCTCCCTTCTCCAACAAATAGTTCCTCTTCTTGTAGGCCAATCTTTCTTTAAGAATATTCTTCCCCTTAGGATTCGCAGCAGCCGATCCAACAGAATGTGACTGTGGAAACAGTCCACTTCTATGCTCTTCCCTAAGTAGCCACTCACCACACATGGCTACTGAGCACTTGACATGTGGTGGTTTGACTGAGAAACTGAGTTTTTAATTTCACTGAATTTTGACGAATTTAAATTACAGTAGCCACAGAGGGCAAGTGGCTACCCAAAAATGTAAAGACGCTGTATTTGGTTTCCCCACTGGCACTGAATTTGACACTGGAATTGAATTTGCACGTGTGTGTGTGTGTGTGTGTGTGTGTGTGTGTGTGTGTGTGTGTATCTGTCTATCTACAGCTTCCTGGCATTGTTTTTGCTTTAAGGTCTCTTGACTGGAGTGATAAGCAGCCTTCTTCCTACAATAAGGCTGAAAAGGTACTGCTTTTGCTTTGGAGACTTCCACAGATAGGAGAGAGTCTCCACCTGGCTGTAGGATGATCACATTTGCCACTGATAGGGTTCAATCAATCTGCCCTGCCCCATGTTTTAAAAAAATATATATATACAAACTAAACAAACCCTTTTGATCCCTACCTCCCCTGCCAGCTTATCGTCCTACTTCCTTGTTCTATAAAACAAAACCCATTGTAAGAGCTCCGCACACTTGCTGCCTCCCGCCCCCTCCCCCGGCCCTGCCCTGGGACCTCAGGCCTTCCTCCTGTCCCTGCCCGGAACAGCTCTCCCCAAGGTCCACCCAGAATCCACACTGCCAAGTCCACCATTAACGTCCTGGGGACTTTGTCTCCGTTGCTTGCTTTCTCCTTGAAATGTTTCCTCCTCTTGGCCTCTGGGCCACCCTATGCCTGGCCTCCCTCCTCCTCTCAGCCATTGTTGGGGGCATCTCCACTTCCCGTATTGCAGAGGCTGCAGGGCTCATTTCTCAGCTATTTATTGGCCTCTCTCTCTCTAGGAGACCTCAACTAGTGCAGTAAGTTCACATACCATACGTCTTCCCATGACTCCTGTTGGTCCCCTCAGCACCAGAATCAGACATCTCACTGTCTACTCAATCAAGAAGATGCCTGATCCGACTTACAAAAAAGAGAGATAAAGAGCAAGTATATTGGTCAAATAAATCCTCCAACATAGGAGAAAGAAGTGAAAGAGAAAAAAGCCATACAGGTGTTTTAGAAAACTCATGCAAGACTGCCTCTGTGTTCCTGGGAACTATTCTAACCTCGAGAATCCCCGTATCTTTCCCGATCACGGACAGTTTTCTTGGCCACTGTCCACAAAGCCCCTGCTCAGATGAGGCGGGATTATCAGGGAAGGTGGAGACAGTCTTAAGGGGGGGACGTCACAGCGGGGCTTTCCTTGTACCTGTTGCACTGCAAGAGTCCAGGCTGCCTTCTGCTGGGTCATTGCTCATCTGCTCCTGGGTGTCTGGCCTGCTTCTCAGTGTCAGCAAAGCGGGTCCTTTGCTCCCACTTTTAAGTGTGAAGGGGAGGCAGCTGGCTGGAGAGAACAACAGGGTATGGTGTTAATGTCAACTACTAGTGAAATGTACTGTCACAGTCAGGAGTGGGGCTCTCCCAGGAAGTCTCCAACCCCAGGAAGGTCATTTACACAGTGTGACCAGGGCTGCAACTGCCCCTCAATATGGGAGCGCGCACACGCACACACACACACACACACACACACAGCGCCAAACTGTGGATTCAGAGCTGTCATGGTCAGAAACTTACACTGGCTACAACATCCGGCTTCTGGTCAGGTACAGTGGACTCCGAGAGTTAGCTATTTGCAGGTGGCTTTAAGAGTCAGACTCGATTTGGCAGGTTTTCCTAAGGGGATGTCAGGTCAGCCTGCACTGTCTAGCACCTCCGACGGGACCCGAAATGTAGGGAACGTGAGTGTATGTGTGTCTTGGTGCGTCAGGAGATGAGACGAGGGCGAGAGGGAAGGTGGAGGGTGAGGAGCTAGACTCACATGCTTGCTCAGTACAATGCTGGCCTATGTTCAGCTTAGCTACAAACCTCTTTAAGAACCCAGGAATTGTGCTGTGCCTTCATCAGGCCTGGGTCTCAGACGCATTCCCGCGACACAGTGATGTTGGTGTTATATTACCTGTCATTCACCTTAACAGCCTTTAGTATAGACAGCGTGATGCTGAGTCGTTAGGCAGTTTTAATCTACATCCTTGGGGTAGGTAGTTAGCACCTGAGCCCCCTGATCAATGACGCACTTCAGAAGTGTTTAATATGTGAAAGAAGCATCGAAATCTCATACTCCGCAGGTGGCCGCTAGAGATTCTTCAACTGTCTTTATTGCTGGTCATACTGAAGGGTTTGTCATCAGAATAATGGGTATAATAATATATGGGTATATATATATAATATATATTATATATAATATATATAATATATATAATATATATAATATATATAATATAATATATAATATATAATATATTATATATAATATAATATATAATATATTATTATATATATTATATATAATATATATTATATATTATATAATATATATTATATATAATATATATATAAATTATATATATTATATATATAATATATATAATATATAATAATGGGTATATATATATGGCATTTCAGTGGTGAAATGAGGGGAATTCAAGAAGGATGAACTGGTTAGAAGATTTGGGCTTCTGCACGGTGATATGAAGAAGGTAAAAGACTCCAGCAATTCTTTCCAGTTCTGGGAGCTGCAAGTGGAGGGATCTAACATCTGGTGGGACTCAAAGGTTAGCTGAATGCTGCTGCTAGAACAGTACTGACCTTCCCTGAGTGAACATCTCATGAGAGGCCAGCAGCAGGATGCCCAGAATGACAGTGAACAGAGCACTCACCACCAGGAGTGGGGCTCTCCCGGGAAGCCTCCAATCACAGGTAAACGATTTGTCTTTGTGTGTCCCTGTGCCCATTCCCTGACAAAGGTTCGTCTCAGTTGCAGGATTTGGTCTGAGATTTACCTCATCCACAAGATACCTGGGGAGTGGGGAGATAGGAAAGGCACCCTGTACCCTTCACCCAGCTCTAACTACTGGGGCCCATGGGCATCTTCCATTAAGAACCTGGTTTCGAAAATACCGAAGTGGCTTGGGTCAGTTTGCAACTTCAGCTCTTCTGCTATTGAAAGTAACTTGTAACAGTAAATGTGATTTTTAATAATAAAGGTTTCATTTTTTCTTGAAAATAAATTAGAATGCATAGATTCATCTCTCTCATGTGCAATCTGAAAAGCTTTCTAGAGAGGAAGGGATGGGGACAGAGTTCCCATGATGCAGTGGGAATTGCCCAGGGCCTTGGATACTTCCAAAGGACAGAGCGGTGCCAGTGAACGCCATCGTGGGTCAACAAGGCCGGAGACCACTTTTCTAGAGCCTCGCCCTCAAGGGCCCAGGGCTGCAGTAAAACCAGAAGGAGCAAATGAAGAGCCCCCTCTGTGTCCAGATTCCGGGGAACCATACCTTCCTAGCACACCTCCTACGCCTGAAGCACCCAGATGCTGGTTCACACCAGCAGGGCTGATCTGGCCAGCTGAGGGGGAATGGCTGGGAGAATCTTCCCAGTTACTGAACACACGTGGAGAGTGTGGTGTACTTGTTCTCACTGGGAGAATGGCAGTGTGCTGGGGTGTTATAGAGACAGGGGGTTCGATTCAGAAGTGTGTGTGTCATGGGGCGATGTCGGGCTCAGCCTGGTCTCTTTCCACAGGGTCATGAGGTTTGCTGTCATTAAGGAAGATTCTTGGGGTGGCGACCACCGAACATCATGGGCAGAAGAGCTGGGCACTGTGTGTCGGGAAAAAAGGCAAGAACTGAGGAAAGGAGCAGAGGTGGCTGAAGACAAAGGTCATCAGAGCAAATAAGACCAGAACCATGCCAAACATCAGTCCTTTGACAAGTTTAATCCAGCCCTCTCCATGCCAGTAACAGCAGGGTCGGGCAGTGGGGTAGAACCAAGACTGCCAGGTACATCTGTGTGCATGCAACAATTAACTAGTGTTCATGGGTCTCTGTGTTGCTATTCTTACCTTTGATGTGTAAATAACTAACAAGAAAGCTGAGGTCACATGTCTGAAGTGAAAAATCATACAACAACCGATTACAAATAATTTCTAAGTCCTATGTACAGATTCTAGGATGCTTTATTGGTGAGAGGATGACTTTTGATATGTAATAAGTATTTCGGATTAAAATGTCCCATAACATATGAATTATTTTAAGACAGCTTAATGAAGGTATAATTGACACCTAAACTGCCCATATTTAAACAGAGCACTCGGATAAATTGTGATATACGTATGCACCCGTGAAACCATCGGCATAACATTTTGAGTAATTAGAGTTGTGTGGAAACAAAAACACAAAACGGAGCGAATGCTGGAGTTGGATGGCTAGTATTCTAGTCTCAGTTTCGATATTTCCCGTGCAGTATCGGACCAGTCACATGACATGCCTCATATCAAAGTCGAGCTATGGGCTTGATGGAGGGCCATGGATATTGCCTATTTCAGGCCACCCCCAATCTGCCAAGAGCGCTTGAGGCAGGAGTGCCAGGAACCACCAGGCCGGGCGGGGCTGGAGGTGGAGGCATCCACAGGTTTGCTTTTCCTGACCCCTCTAGCCTCCAGCCCTGTGTGGCAGATCACATATTCCTTTAAAATTTTAGGACATTCTAATGATAACTGTGTCTAAAAGACCAGAGCCAAAGTTTCTTTCTAAAATAAGAGGAATAGATAGGGATTGAAACTCAACCACGAAGACTGCAGAAGAAGGACAGACGTTAAAGGTCGGTAGGAGGGTCGCTCCCCCGGAAAAGCCGGGGCAGGTGGGGCAGGCGACACCTCGCTGCATTGACCAGGCCTCTCCCTGCGTGGAACTGAGATCCTGTCCAGCACTGCGTTACAGGCACAAACAGGCTGGTGTCACACCAGGAAAAACAGGAATTGAATCACAAAGGGGACCTTTGGGGGCCTTGAGAGAACTCCATTACTTCACACGTTAATGCAACAGGAGTCTGCTGTGACTGCTGGACTGAGCCCAGGATCCAAGGCTGCAGGGAGTCACTGTTCTGCATACAAAGTGATGGGCAAAGAAGAAGGTGCGTGTGTAAACACACAGGGTGCCGCTCTGGGGCTCCAGGGACTCCCCGGCCCAGCAAGTAGGCCAGCAGGACACCAGGGGCGACTGCTCTTCCCCGCACAGCTCAGACGAGCAGAGACCTGTGTGAACTGGGAGCTCCGGGGCCGGACCAGCAGGATGATCGGCCCTTGGCAGGAGCCCAGGCCCACACGTGCAGCAGAGGCTGGCAGCCCTGAGGATGGCGGGCATCAGGGAGAGAATGAGATGGAGTAAAACGGCACCTCGGCAAGCGCTGGGGCTGGGAGCTGGTGACACCCGTGTGCACTAACGAGCCGAAACAGGTACTGTGCCCTTATTCACACTCAAAACTGGTGAGGCTTGGGGACATACAGATTACAAACGTTTCTGACATAAGCAGCCACATTTTTATACAGATGAAAACCAGGATTTAAAGATTTTTAATAATAAAGTGAAAAGCATTAATCCTAGACAATAGGCTGCACACAGACTCGAAATTGAGCCAGCAGGAGCTGCACATGCACCAATAAACATCACCTAAATTTGAGCCAATCTCGAATTTAGACATTTTCTCCCCAGATAAACCATTCAGCAGATTCCAGGAATGCTGTGTTTTGGGGCCACCAAGAAGACCACGTTTTCCTGAAGGAGAAGGGACCTGTAGGGGAGTAACAGATACCAAGGGAAGGAAGGAAAGAAGGAGAGGGAGAGGAGAAAAGAGGGGACACACACACACACAGACACACATGCACAGGCACACACGTGCACACGTAGGCACACTCCCGTACACACACTACGCCTCTTTCAGAGTGTGAAGGGTTGGCGGTATAGAGGACCAATCAGATGGATCAAGGTCCAGGAAAGAAGACGAGATGAAGCTGCCTGACAGAAAACAGAGGACGATCAAATAGCTCTGACTGCGTTCCGACACGTGTGAGGCTCAAACCTCACTTCCCAGCATCCGTGTCCCCCGCTACGGATCCACTCAGGTTACCACGGCACACCGCTTTCTCCCAGCCTTATTCTGTTCCACCAGAGCAGTCGGGACTCCCTTCCTTCTATAAACCATTCCTGGGAGTCAGTGTAACATGAAATGCAGGCTCCTTGACCACAGAAGGCCTCCCGCTTAGGCCCTAGGCCACAGAGTAACTTCACCCACTGAGGACAAACCGTGGGAACAGCAGAGTTCTAAGAGAAAGACCACAGAAAGAGAACACTATGTGTTCTCTTGTCCAGACTGATGAAACCCCAGGCGCCCCGGTGCCAGCCCCTGCGCCCTGCACTCACCAAGGGTCAGGGAGTCCTTCTGACAGCGGGGCACCAAGGCCTGGGTTGTAAATTTCCACAACTGTAAAATTCACAAATTATTTACAATTGATTCGGTTTGTGAAATTCACAGGATGGCTGCTTTATAGCAGCTCCTTTGTTTTCTTTTATTTTCTGAATGAGCTCAGGCACACTGCAGGGCAAGGCAGAGAGAGAGGGTGCTTCAGGATAGAGCGCGAGCCGTGGGGACCGCCGAGGGGCAGTTCTCACGCGCAGGATCTGATACCGAGGGAGCACCTGACCTTCTAGGAGGATCGTGGAAGCAATGCTATCATTTGCTGTAAGCAGGTTTCAGAGCATTAGGCCTGAGAAAACCATCTCAGTGGTGCTCAGGACAGGGAGTGCAGGTGTGCTGGAGAACCATCTTGAGAAGCGTGAACACTTGGAGGTGTGGCGCAGAGGGCACAGGGCAGTGGCCGGCATGGAGAGCGTGTGGGAGGAGGAGATTCTCCTCAGGCTAATGGAGCTCGGAGCTCAGCTTTAATTAGGGAATAAGAAGCTGACGGTGACAGGGTCTCACGTGTATGGACAAGCGACCAGGGTTCAGAGCCTGGCCACTGTGTGAGGGAACTGGACGAAGGAGTAAGATGTGATGCCTCAGGGAAGGAGGGAAGACAGCTCTTTTCCTTGCATTTAGGAAAAAGGAGGCAATGGGTGAAGACAGAGAGAATTCTGTCATGAAGAAAAGTAAGAGAGAGGAAGCACTAAGATGGTTTTGGGGGCGTCCCTGGTGGCGCAGTGGTTAAGAATCCGCCTGCCAACGCAGGGGACACGGGTTCGAGCCCTGGTCCGGGAAGATCCCACATGCCACGGAGCAACTAAGCCCGTGCACTACAACTTCTGAGCCCGCGTGCTGCAACTACTGAAGCCCGCACGCTGCAACTACTGAAGCCCGCACGCCTAGAGCCCGTGCTCCACAACAAGAGAAGCCACCGCAATGAGAAGCCGGCACACCTGATTCCCACTAGTTATCTATTTTACATTTGGTAGTATACAGAAGTCCATGCCACTCTCTCACTTTGTCCCAGCTTACCCTTTCCCCTCCCCGTGTCCTCAAGTCCATTCTCTACGTCTGAAACTAACACACCATTGTAAAGCAATTATACACCAATAAAGATGTTTAAAAAATAATAATAAAGTTTAAAAAGAAGCCTGTGCACCACCATGAAGAGCAGCCCCCACTCACCGCAACTAGAGAAAGCCCGTGCGCAACAATGAAGACCCAACGCAGCCAAAAGAAAAAAAAAAAAAGATGGTTTTGAACATTTGAGTGAGATGAAATATCTGTGAACACAAATCTTTTCTTTTTAATGGCTATTCCTGATTTAAAATTTTTTTAAATCGTGGTACATATGCATAACATTTTGCCATAAAATTTTACCATTTCAACCTTTTTAAAGTGTTTGGTTCTGTGGCGTTAAGTACAGTCGCACTGTTGTGCAGACATTACCACAATCCATCTTCAAGTCTTTTCACTTCCCAAACTAAAACTCTGTGCCCCTTAAAAACTACTTCCCCATTCTTTCCAACCCGAGCCCTGGAAACCCCCATTCCACTTTCCATCTCTGTGAATCTGACTACTTCAGGAACTTTACATAAGTGGAATCATGCAGTATTTGTCTTTTTGCAACTTGTTTATTTCACTTAACATAATGCCCGGGTTTCATCCATGTTGCAGTTATGTGTCAGAATTCCCTACCTCCTTAAGGCTGAATGATATTCCACTATGTGGATGTACCACATTCTGTTATCCATTCTTCTCTGGATGGACACTTGGGCTGCTTCCACCTTTTGGCAACTGTGAATAATGCTACTGTGAATATGGATGTACAACTGTCTTTTTGAACTCCTGCTTTCATGTCTTTTGGGTATATTTCCAGAAGTGAAATTGCTGGATCATATGATAATTATATATTTAATTTTTTGAGGAATCACTATACTATTTTCCACAGCTGCTGCATCATTTTTACATTCCCATCAACAATGCACAAGGGTCCAATATTTCCATATCCTCACCAGCACTTGTTATTTTGTTTCCCTCCCCACCTTTTTTTTTTATAATAGCCATCCTAAGGGATGTGAAGTGGTATCTCATTGTGGTCTTGATTTGTATTTCTCTAATGCTTAGTGATGTTAAGCATCTTCTCATGTGCTTACTGGACATCTGTATATCTTCTCTGGAGAAATGTCTACTCAAGTCTTTTGCCCATTTTTTAATCAGGTTGTTTTTTGTTGTTGTTGTTGAGTTGTAGGAGTGCTTTTCACAATGTGGCTATCAACCCGTTATCAGATATATGATTTGCAAATATTTTGTCCCATTCTGTGGGCTGCCTTTTCACTCTGTTTATTGTGCCCAAAATTAAAAGTTTTAAATTTTGATGAAGTCCAACTTATCCCTTTCTTTTTGTCATTGTTGTCCATGCTTTTGGTGTCATGCCCAGGAAATCACTGTAAATCCAATGTCATAAAGCTTTTCTCCTGTATTTTTTCCTAAGAGTTTTATAGTTTTAGATCATATGTTTAGGTCTTTGGTCAATTTTGAGTTAATTTCTTTGAAAATGTAAAATATGGCACAAATTTACTTGTCATCCTTGCACACGGGCCATGCTAATCTTCTCTGTATAGTTCCAATTTTAGTATATGTCCTGCCAAACCAAGCACTGAAAGTAAATCCTTGGAGGAAATTCCTTAACACAAATGGATGAAAGTAAACCTGTCTGTGTTACACTTACAGTAATAAGTGTTCTCACTCTCTGTCTTGGGGATTCAGCGTATTTATCCCAGGTCCGCCAGATGCTTTAACTGCCACTGTTCAGGCCCATCTCTGCCTCCCGCATGCTCAGTGAAGCTCTTCCTTAAGGTTCTCACCCTGACTCTCACACATTCTATAATCACTCTCCATGTGTGGCCAGCATCTTTCCCACTCTCAATGCCAAGCCAGTGGGGACACAGCAAGATTTTTAGGTCCTGTTGTGAATTTTCCATAATTTTCAGATGGAAGCTGTGATAAGGACATATTTCAAAGAATTGAGACATTGATTTAAACAAGGGGGGGGTGGACTGAAAGCCTTACATTGAGAGTCTAGACCCTCAGGTACTTTCCCCCATCCCTAGAAGAAAGAGAGGATTTATTCTTGGGACAAACTAAACCAGAGAGACTCTAAACGCAGACATACTGACTGGATAGAGGACTCAGAACACTGTACATACAGGAGGGCAGAGCTGAAGCTCTAGACCGACAGGAACACAGTGAGAATCAGCGTTTCAGCATTTCAGACTGTAAGGTACCCACCACTGCCCCAACTGCCTCCCCCCATCCTGCTGCTGGAGTGTACGCTTCCAGGGGTATCCTCCTGCCCGCAACCCCTGCCCTGACAAGACACAGGAGAGCTTTTCCCTGAAGAAACCGAACGGTACCAAAGATAAGACCTACACGTTCTGACGTTTGTGAGGGTCTCCCTAGGCAGTCACTCTACAGCAAGCTCACCAGACCACAATCGCTGACTCTCCTCCCCACTTCGCTGGAGCTTCCTATTGGCTTTTAGTGCCTCACTCTTTAGTAGGAAAGGATGATGAAGGATAATACAATAGTCAAGGAAAGCTTCCAACACGGAAGACTGAGGTTAAAATAATAAACAGTTAAAAGAACCTTGGAAAGAGATCACACAGGGAGGAAAAATGTTCTTAACACTGTAATATTCTCAGAGAGAGAAGAAAATATATTACATTCATGGTAAAAAGAACGCTATAAAAGGAACGACTAGAGAAGAGAGTTTTTAGAAATTAAAAATAGAATATTAAAAACGGTACAAATCAGTGGAGAATTTCAGGGATAAAACTGAAGAACTCTCTCAGAAAGTAGAGCAAAAATACAAAAATAGCAAAAGAAGAGAAAAGATAAGAAAATATAAGGATTAATTCAACATAGAAACAACAACAACAGAAGAAATTATCAAAGAAATAATACAGGAAAATAACCAAGGGCTGAAGCATACAAGTCTCTGTACTGTATGGCACATCACATGCCTGGGACAATAAATTTAAAGAGACCAAGACACATCATTGTGAAATTTATTATCAGTGGAGATCCAGACCAGAGCCCAAGAGCTCCCAGAGAAGGAAAGGGGCCACAAACAAAGGAAAGGGAAGGAGAATGGTGTTCTCTTCCTCAAGAACATTACTGGACACTAGAAGACAGTGAAGTGAAGTGTCCAGAACTCAGATGAAAAAGGATTTTCAACCTGGAATTCTGTATCCATTGAAAATATCATGGAGGGAGGAAAAAAGGTATCTTTAGGCATACACAGTCTCAAAATGTTTATCTCCCAGGTACCC
The DNA here is from genome assembly GCF_028021215.1 of Eschrichtius robustus. Classification (NCBI taxonomy): domain Eukaryota; kingdom Metazoa; phylum Chordata; class Mammalia; order Artiodactyla; family Eschrichtiidae; genus Eschrichtius; species Eschrichtius robustus. The sequence continues at coordinate 3,384,503 of NC_090832.1, read as the reverse complement.
TTGGTCAGAAAGTCACTAGACGATGGGCTCTGAAAAGTGAGGGAGCAAACCAAGGAAAAGAGAAACACGAGACAGTGGGAGCTCCCAAGGGCTGTCCCAGGTTGACGATGATAGGGGCTCCCAGGGTAGCAGGCGTGCAACAGATGTAGCCCTTCCGGTGGGCCAGAGCTAAAGGTGGTGGGGGAGTGCTCCAAGGGAAAAGACCACCGTGCTAGTAGCGTGCTTTAAACATGTTTGGAATAAATTTGGAACTGTATTGTTAGCTGTGACAAATGTGTTAGAGCATCTGGAAGAAAAAAAAAATCCAAACTAAGATATAGCTAAAAAACAAAGCACCCATAAAACAAGGTTAATACTAATTGAAGGGAAAATAAAAGTTATGCAAGAGAAAAATGGAATCCAGGTACCCTATTTGGCTCAGGCATGAGGGATATTTACATGGACCAAATAATGCAAATGCCACCACTTTAGCCAATAATTGTGATCTCAACACACTGAGCTCATGAGGGTGCATGGAGGGAGTGAGTGCCAGCAGAGTTAGTCCTCAGTTCCAACACAGAAAATCAGTAGATGATGTGATGGGACTGGTTAGAGGTAGGGAGTTGTAATACAATTTTAGGATGAATAAATGCAAGTCCAGTCTCAAGAAATGGAAGACTGTCACAACCAATCTTCTGCTCTGGCCAGGCCACTTATGCAGTATCGTTCTCAGTTCCAAGGTCTAAGGAGGTCACTGGCTGTGTTTATGCAGAGTCTTGAAATTGGCAAAGAGCAATCACATGGAGAGTATGGGTATCTGTAACTACAGACCTTCCTTAACTTACGAAGGGGCCACGTCCTGATAAGCCCATCATCATTTGACAATACCATTAAGTCGAAAATATATTTAATACACCTAACCTACTGAACATCATGGCTTAGCCAGGCCTGCCTTAAATGTACTCAGAACACCTACATTAGCCTACAGTTGGACAAAATCACCTAACACAAAGCCTGTCTTATAATAAGTGTTGAATATCGCATGTAATTTATTGAATACTGTACTGAAAGTGAAAAACAGAATGGTTGTTAAGTGTACTGGTTGTTTACCCTCATGATCTCGGGGCTGACTGGCAGCTGCAGCTCACTGACACTGCCCAGCATCACGAGAGAGGATGATACCACGTGCCGCTAGCCTGGAAAAGATCAAAATTCAAAACTCGGAGTACTGTTTCTATTGAATGCGTATTGCTTTCACATGACTGTAAAGTTGAAAAATGGCAAGCCAAACCATCATAAATCGGGGACTGTCTGTAGTCTTAAAAATTTAGAACATCATACAGAACAGCAACAGATTAGACATTTTTAAAGGTAGAGGATTAAAAAAAGTTAAATGGAGAGAGAGACTGACTCATTATAAAGGACTTTCTAATTCAGATTGAGATATTCAAGAATAAAATGGGTTGCCTTGCAGTGCTGGGATTAGAACTGGGCCCCTGTTGGGCGGAACAGGAGGGCAAAGTTAGAACGGCTTTTTTGCCCTGGCTGAGACTAATTTCTAGCATGAAGGGTTTATGATTTAATGCATTTTATCGCTTCCTCTGAACCTTGAGCTAGAAAGCACACTTCAAAAATATTTGATTTAAGTGGTTGGTAAGAAATGATTTCATCCCCAATCCAATTCATTACTTCTTAACTTGAAAACACTGTATTGCTTTTTATTTGCTTCCAGGTAAATGATACTTTGGGGTGTGAATGAAAACCCAAGAGAATTTTCTAAGGATGGTAGATCTGAACTTCTCAACTGCTCTGGAGAGGCTTTTTTGTCACCCTTCATTCCTGTCCATACTCTAAATGCCACTTACACACTGACATCATAAGTGGTTCCAGACGCCATCAGTGGTCCACAGTGAATTAACAAGCCATAGAATCCAGATGCTTTTTCCGGTAAACAGCTTCTTTGCAGGAAAAATAAACAGAACAAGAAGGACATTCACTGACCTCCTCTACCACATTCATTCACACACTTCACACCCAGTAAGCATGAGAGCCCCATTTGTAGATTCACTGGTCCACAAATATCACCCATCTCATACATTTTTGCACTCCTTCTTTTAATTAATTCATTGTTTTAAATAACATAAAGCGAGTAGAGTCTATACAAAAAGATACTAATATATAAATTAAGAAAAGCTGAGACTCTAATAAAATTACTAAAGCCGTTAAAAATTTCCTCTGAGGACTATTGAGTACAATCTTGTCACATCAAGCTACAAATTGTTGGTGCTTAAATTACAGTTCTCGTGGCATTACACTCCTTCTAAACCTAGGGATTCCAAGGTGATTTCTTATATGGGCGTTAAACCACAAATTTATATATTTCATCAAATATATTTCCCCACAATTTTTTGAGTGGTAAGGAATTATTTACATGATTATGTCAGGTAATTCTACCAGATTAACCTCATCTTGAGATTGGATGAACTTTATGGAAATCTATGTCCAGTGCTGTGATATAAAGCAAATATGATGGGTTTCTTGCTACATTTACCCATTTACCATTATCTGTGAAAAATAGAAGGTGGCTCCCTTCGACCTAATCCTGCTCCACTGGTTTATAACTATGACACAAGTGTTAGAGGGTTCATTTTTACTCATATTCATGCCAGAACAATACCAGGTAAGGTAAGACACTTGCAAAGTCTGGTATATACAAAGTTCAGGGTCTTTACTTCTGCTGAGCATGCTGATAAATCAGTTCACATCATGTCACACCTTCGCAGGTAAAACAATATGGCCCATTGATCTTATGAATCCTTTCATGAAATTTGTTCCAAAATAAACAAATCTATATTTTCCACCCAGAAGCTTAATTTGCACAGCATTTTTGCTTGAATTCGACACAATAATTCCTCTCAATCCAATATAAACGAAACGTGAACACAGCCCCATCACCCTCTGCTTTAGACAATAACGTGAATGCTTAGCCCTCCGCCTCTTATCTGCGGTTACATACAATCCAGTCGGGGCAGGGGATAAATACACAGCTATGACTTCAAAGCAGACGTGGCCAGAGCCACCATCACACGGGCTGTGGCGGTTCAGCGGAGGTGAGTGTCCCCAGCAAGCGAGGCTGTGGAACTCTGACCTGGACGTCAATCACAATTCTTGAGATTCACTCTAGACAAACCCCAATTTCTCCTTTGTCCATCTCTCCCCTTGCTTTCTCTCTCCTTTGCTTTCTCAGGAGATGGGGGTGAGTGCTTACTATCTAGTATGTAAAGATCTGAGTCCTTTCATTTATAACGTGACATATCCGCAAAAAGAGTGAGCATTCATTGTCCTCTTCCACGTGAAATTCCGCTTGCTCACACTCAGCGGAGGGATTTGCTCACAAGGGCACAGGTGGAAACAGTGCAGCTGGAAGTCCAAGTCGTGTCCCTCACCCTCCAAAGCCCCCGGTGGGCTGTGCAGATTCTGAATCTCCCAGTGATCAAGATACAGCATATTTTGCTACAGTTGTTAACAATTCCATACGTTAAATTCTATATTTTAGAAACAGCAGGGAAATGAGTAAATGACTTCTAGCCTCTTCCAGAGAAGTAAGGTAGGATGTGAATTTTCACTATCTTATTTTGAGCTTTGTTTACAACACAAATGCTGTTTCTGATTAGCTGCCTCAAATTGATTACTTAAACATTTTTAAGCCAGTTTTGAAGGTGTATGAACAAACAAGGAATAAAATAAGGGTCTGATTATTTTTTTATTTTCCCTTGGAGGTCAGTCTGTGAATTTTATTCAGATAATAAAATTCCTCTGAGAGATGCTGAAAAAAAAGGAACTTAATTTCACTGAGAAATGCATGCCGTGAATTCTGTAAGCTATTCCAGAATCAGGACTATTCAGGTTTCTCCGTGTATGCTACAGGCTTAAAGTTTGTAGCATGTAGTTAGTTCATCAAAAATAAAAGTTTGAAGATTCGTCAGCAAACCACTACATATAAAATGACCTTTATTTGTGTGCATACACAGGGTCACACTAGGAAGACACTGGCAGACTTCCCCCTATACTCATTATGCAAAATTGGAGTTTTATTTAAACTCATAGCATTATGATGTTGCAATTGAAAAAGACACTAGAAGTCTCTAAGTCTAATATCCCAGAGGCTCAGATTTTTCATCTATAAAATGAGCTAATGAAATCTTTCCTGCTCTCCTCAGGGCCATTTTGAGACCAAGAGCGTCACAGATGTGAAAGTATGGCGAGAAAATTAGAAGAGCTATACAGATGCAAAATTAAATTATTATTCCTATTACCATCATTCTGATAGACAAATAGGTAAACAACTAGACTGTTAGAAAAAGACTAGCTAAAAATCAGGCTTGTAATCTTGTCTTTACAAACCTGATATAGTAGTGTTTCTTTCTGATATCTTCATGAGATCCATCTAGTCATTTAGCCTTTGAATATGCCAAGTGTAATTTCAAAGTTTCTTTTATCACGCCTACCAGGTCCTTATAATTCCTCTAAGCTATACTTACAAGGGAAATTAACGGAAGTTTGTTCAAATTTCCACATTTACTGGGAAATGGCTATAATCAAATGAGGTTTACTTGTATTACCAATAATTAGGCAGAAGGAAATGCAGAGTGAGAATAACAGGGCGCAGTCAAGCAGGTTAAACACTTGGCAGTCAGGAGACTGTTGATCATTCACGGAGACAACATCAGATTCCAGCGTCATCTTTCTCACCACAGCAGGTGCAGGTTTCCTCTTCAGGGACGGAAAAGACCAAGACGTTGTAGGTTGTTCATTTAAGATCATTTCCTGTGGTATCCACGAGACTCGTGCAGTCAGGTGTGGCGTGAGGAACTGGTTACAGTTTACCCTAAAGCGTGCGGCTGCTTCTCCACGCTCATTCTTCTTAACGTTGCCATTGCTTTTCAGTAGTTACTGGAAAAACCAACCATGTTTATTTATCCCTCCCTCTTAGTGTTTGACTGAAGGCATCCCCTGCCACCACCTTTCTGCCTCCACGCTCTTCTTCCGTTGCTTCCCATACAGACCCACTCTTTCTGCCACGACTGACCATCAACATGTGTCTGATGTGCCATCTGCAGCTCCATGCCATCGTCTGCAAAGTTCAATGCAGCAGTTTCTCTATCTGTCCGGTGAAGGGCCTGGCTGTGAGCGCGATGGTTTTGAAGGATCCTGTCTACCTGGTACAAGCTACAGAAGTTGAGTTACGTCAGCACAGTCTCTCCTCTTCAGAGGCTCACGCTCCCTGCTAAGAGAATACGGTCTTACGAACAACAGCTCTATTTCTACTTGATTTAATATAGACAAGTATATAATATATATATATTTTTTTTTAAGAGAATTTTTTTAAATTTATTTATTTTATTTATTTTTATTTTTGGCTGCGTTGGGTCTTTGTTGCTGCGCACAGGCTTTCTCTAGTTGAGGCGAGTGGGAGCTGCTCTTCCTTGCGGTGCAAGGGCTTCTCATTGCAGTGGCTTCTCTTGTTGCGGAGCACGGGCTCTAAGTGCGCGGGCTTCAGTAGTTGTGGCACGTGGGCTCGATAGTTGTGGCTTGCAGGCTCTAGAGCGCAGGCTCAGTAGTTGTGGCACACGGGCTTAGCTGCTCCACAGCATGTGGGATCTTCCCAGACCAGGGCTTGAACCCGTGTCCCCTGCACTGGCAGGCGGATTCTTGACCTCTGCGCCACCAGGGAAGTCCCAAGTATATACTATACTGTGTTTCAGTACACGTGCAAGGCAGGGGAAGGAAGAACCAAGGAGTCACATTGTTTACAGGATAAATTTCCAGGGTTTCAATGAACAAAGGCAACTCATCCCACGAGAATGTTCACGCCCTGCAACGTTCCAGCCCTTGGAGGGAAAGAGGGAGTAAGATAAAGGAAGTCCAGCAGTCCTCTATTCCCTGAAGCAATCAAATATATAAATTGAGAAATATTTTACAGAACTGGAAAACACTATAATGTTGGGAAAAATATAATGAGGAAACAAAAAATTTTTTTCCTGGGGAAAAGAATTATCCTCAACAGTTAGATGAAAATATTCAAAATTTTACATTGGTGATAAGCAAGATAAATGAGTACCCAGATAATATAAGTTAAGCATTGTCAGCAAAAACTTGAAGCGATGACCACGGAGCTAGGCATGGGGAGAGAGGTGGCAGGCGGAGGGTTGCAAAAGCCCAGTGGTTGCCAAGTTAGAAGGACGCTGGGCCAGTAATCTTTGCTGGTTTGCTTGTAAGAGCGGGGCTGGGGGCATCCGGTGGTTAGATCCCACACAGCCTGAGAATCAGCTTCCCTGGGCAAACCGGGCCCTCCCGACATCAGGGCACAGGCTAACACAGGACGTCCCCTGCTGAGCTGAACACACAGCACAGTATTTTATAAGCACAGTTGCCTATTAAAGGAAAACGAGCTGAAATTCCCCTTTGGGAAAAGTGCTCCACTTCATTCGTGACCAAACTGGAGATTACAGAGAAGCCCAAACGTGTTCCAAACCAACAAAACAGAAAGCACCCCAAGGACAGATGGGCAAGGCTAGTGAGAATACAATGCGATACACCACTGTGTCAGTAGATAGCCCGCGGGAAAGGGTTCTTCTGAGGGCACAGGAGGAGAGGGCGTGCTGAGGCATTTCTGCCCTTCCATCCACCCTGCCTCGGGGCCAGAGTCTGCGCTGTGGGTCCTGCGCTGGACAGGAAACGCTTCCCCAGCTGTGGTGACGACACACTGGACCCCACCATGCGTGAGCTGAGGGCTGACCTCAGACACAAGCACCGACCGCAGGAGACCAGTGACTAATACAGAGGAGAGTTCTTGAGAATTGACACTAGTTTCCTCCTCCGAACCACATACTAACGGCGCAGCCAAATTTTACTTACCTTTGTGTCATGATTCCTCCTCGGGAGCTCACATCAGAGGTCAGCACGCAGAGCTTGTCAGAGAGCCCAGACCACCCCCAGTGAATCGTGTGCAACCCATGCCTGCTGAAGACAAGGGGCCTTTCCAGGGGCCCAGGGATGTTTTAAAAAAGACAATTCTCGATGCCTATTCCTCTTCCTTCCTCTCCCTGAACCGAGTTCAGGGTCCAGGAAGGAATCGCTACAAGACAGCCGGCCCCAAACTGACAGATAGCCCTGGGAGTGTCTCCTGAGCGGGCCAGCTCACTGATTATTTTCCTAAGGCTGAAGCCACAGTGGTACACTCAAGAATTCAAAATGTTTATGGAAATTTGAAGGGAACAGATAGGAGGAAGAGGGCCAGGAGATCGAAAATTATAAAAGAAATGAATAAATCATTTGCTTTCTTGTCCAATCACTTGATCACTGCAAGGAAAAATCTTAGTCTGTTTGTTTATTTAATGAAACATAACCTGAATAATCCATGTTTCCAAAGAAAAATGAAGACATTTTATTTTGTCCAGCTGCTTTTCATCTTATGCTGCTGAAAAGACCAAAATTCAAAGCTGCTTTGTACGTTTGCAAAAATGAGATGAGGGGGGAGAAAAAACCAAAAGGGATTTACATTTTTTCCTTCTCAGACAACTAGGCCTTAGCCTTCAGCAGAAAACTAGGCAAAAATCCAACAGTTCAAGGAATCCCCACCGACCCCTAACACGTACATTTTTCAGGGGGTAAGACAGTGATGAGATAGGGCAGTTCCCAGGAGCACTGCTTGGGCAGGGTTTCTTCTGATGCCCAGCACCCAGAAATAAAGGTTATCCCCTCACGGAGCCTCCGAAAGCCCATCAGAGCAGCTGGCACTTTTTCGTGCTTGCCTCCCAACAGAGTCCACACCACCACTTTCACTTTATCCAGCTATTCTTCTAAGCACCTTTGGAACAGCTTCTGCGGCACAAGAAGAAACTCACGGATCTACACATGTGCCGGGAGAAGAGGGCACAAACGTAAGCCAGTTCATAGCTGGGTTCACCCCTCCCTTCAGAGGTGACGTGTGGGTGCGTGGCACTGACCCAGCACAAAGATTAGCTTTCCTGCTTCCACTTGGAGTTTGCCAGAAACAATACACATTTTGAGAAATGTGATGGTTTGAAGACAAAGAATCCATTCACAATTCCAACATACCAGTTTTCACCACGCAAAATAACTGCCCCCAAGATGGTAATATGTTAATGACTATGAGAACACTGGAAAAGTTGGAACGGTAAAAAAAAAAAGAGGGATGTTGCAATGATAACATATTTAGGCAAAAATGCATTTTAAGCCATCCAAAGTGAAGGTAAGATACATAAAATTGTAAAATACCCTGGAATAAAAACAGAGAACAGTGGCCTTGACCTGGGAGAGACTGTGTGCAACATCCAAAGGCAATGACATCCCCAAAGGAGACTCAGACCACTTCTTGGACCAAACAGATCAACATCTATTGGGCATGACCACTTCTTGGACCAAACAGATCAACATCTATTGGGCATGATTGGTCTCTGATTCCTTAGTTTTTGAGACTCTGCTTTCTTTAGTGCCTAATTTATATTATGTAAGAGTTATAAACATTTATCATAAAAGATGAAGACCTGTCATTTGGAATGAAGCTAATTAAAGAGAGATCAGGAAAAAATGGATGTATTTAAAGCTTTCCAGTGAAAATTTAATTTCAGTAAAACTGAATATCAACCTTCTTCAGGTGGAAAATACCCAAAATATAACAGATGTTTTTCATCCTGATTTTACCTTATAATTTATAGACATGAAGAGATAAAACATTATAATATTTGGATAAATTACTTAAAGCAGTCTTTTCAAATATGGAGAGTTGGAAATCTATTTTAAAAAAGGATTGTGTTAGGAGACACTTAAAGATAATAATAAAATAATAAATAATCACCACCTGCTCCTACCACTGGGGGGCAGTAACCCAATACTCACCTAATTGGGGTACTCAATGGCTAACCTTGGGGCCCAGCCACATGGGTCCAAAGTTCCTGGGGACCATTGTATTAACGGAATCAGAGTCTTAATAAACCTCTGATTTAAGTAGTTCAAAATCATATGCTCAGCAAGGTCTACAGTGGTGAGTACCTCAGAGGTGGGCCTTTTGAAGAAATTGTAAAGGGGAGAGCAAATATTGAAAGTGTTCTTATCTGTTCTCAGATAACCATACTGCAGTGGATTATTAGGCAGAAAAAAGTCTAAGGTTATTTTAAGGGCAAACCAGAGTAGCTTCAGGCTTCTAGATAACATCACAAGCTGGAGACGGTGGGGTAATTTCTGTTGTTTGTGATAGAATGATCTATACAGTCAAGCTGTGTTTTGAAGGCAACTGATAGACATATATATATATCTTATTATGTGTGTATATTTTCAATAAATATGACGCCTGTATACGTTTTTTGAAAAAATTATTAGAAGATGCACTCCAATTAAAAGATGACACCCCCCCCAAAAAAAAAACCCAAGCCCACTCAAAACTCAAGACTGGGTTAAAAAAAAAAAAAAGGTAGGGAATCCTGAGACCAAGCAAAGATAAAGCTGAATGGAAATCACTCCTTCTTAGCACTTCCACAGCCCTCCTCTATTTCTACCAGAGTGTTCCACTTAGTCTACAAGGCTAAACCCAAAAACCACATTTGCTCTGAAGTTCTTCTGTATTCTCAGGTCCCCTTGTCAAATACATCACTTCCTCTGACCCCAGAGTGTTTTCTGCATTATCCGAACTATAGCATGCATACAAAAATGTGAGCAAATAATTCAGAACTCATGTACCCAAGCCAGCGACACAATACCACCACACTCCAGAAGCTGTTGGGGTCCCCTCCTTATGTCCCCGCATCCCCAGAGGGAACCATCATCCTGTGGATCCTGGAGACGTGACAGAGAACGTGACAGGCAAAACTCAGCCCCTGGGAGAGACAGACAGTAAAGGAAGAGAGCCAAGCAGGCAGGATGTGATACGGTGGCAGGTGCTATGGAGGAGAGCCATGCCAGGAAGGGGCTTGCAGCGTTAGGGGAGGGGTCTGGACCCTCCTTCGCCAAGTGGGCATTTGAGCAGAGATGAAGGGATTGAAGGAGGGAGCCTTGTGAATATGTGGGGAAGAGGGTACAGGGCAGAAGTATCAGGTGTAAGGTCCTGAGGTCAGAGTTTGCCTGGGGTGTTGGAGGAATAGCAAAGACCAGCTTGGCTGGAGGAGAATTAGCAGAGAGAAGAATGACTCCAGGGTTTGCATTAGTAACTGGAAGAGTGGAAAAATGAACTGCTCCCATCGATAAGTATTAATTTTATAAAGAGAAAACCTAATAGTTACTTTAAAACAGTAACAGCCAACCAATAAAAATGTCATGTGGGATCAAAGTTTGAGTGTGTCTCAGGGATAATTCTCTAAGCTCTATGCAAGCTTTACTGATCCAGGAAACACTGCAGAGCACTAAAATGCCCACCCTCTAAAGCCAAGACTTCGGGCTGAACCCTAACTCGCCACTTTCAACAGTGTGGCAATGGGTGAGTTATTTAACCTTCCGGTGCCTCAGTTTCTTTATCTGCAAGATGGACACACTACACTGTGTTATTGTGAGGACTGTGTGAGTTCAGGCATTAAAACACTTAGCACTATGCCTAGTATGTAGTAAGTGCTCAAAAAGAGTTATCATCTTTATAAGAAATTAGATCTGCAGAAAACTCAGTATTTTGTTTTCACCTGGTATCAGGAGTCAAGGTAAGAAGTAGACAATAAAGGTATCCCTATACATTTGGTAAAACTGCTACTGAAGACATGCCCATGGTTTTCAGATCCCTTTATGTGAAACTCACAAAATTAACTTTTCTGGCAGGGAAATTAGTGTTCTTTTATTAGCAAGTTACAGCTGCACCAGCCCTACTGCAGGATGGACCACATAGTGAGTACTCTCTCATTTTGAATGAATTAACTCATCCTGTTCTCTTTTTGCTGTAGCTTTCAGGAAACATGAAGATAAGAGTTTACTCAGTTGAAGCAACAAGACCAGCTTTCTGACAGCAACAGCCTTAGCCCTTCTATTATTTCGTGCCCCCAACCCCTGCTTTACTCCATAGGTTTTTCACAGTTTTAAGCCAACTCCAAATGATATCCTGGCAGCCTTTCATCTTTTGACAACTGTCTTATAGGAGTCCATTGGTATTTTAGTTCTTAGGTCCCTGGTTCCCAATGACAGTTCTCTGGGATGCCAGTTGCCTGTCTGGATGACTGACTACCACCTGCTCCAAGTTCCATAGGTTCTTATTGCCAATGAAGGCTGCACTGTTCCAGAAATGGCACGCCCTCTGTGCCCTTCACCTTGTCACTCAGCACTACAGATGTGCTGTTTTCTTTCCTGCTACAATTATCCTAGTAAGCCCTGCTCTCGTCTTGCTGAAAACCTCCCCAGGCATGCCCCATAAAGACCTGAGATATAAAACATAAGCGAGCAAGAAGCTATCATATTAAACCTCTTCTCTGAAGAATATCCAGGATGGTGATTTATTTTCTTGTACATTGTTTTATGTTAATAACAGCTTCCTTGAGCTGGGAAAGTGGGGGAAGACTCTTCCTATGTTTCTGGTTGCACCTGTGTGAACTTATTCATGGGATAATCTGATATTTTGTTTTCAATGTTGTCACACTTGAGCTACCTGGTCCTCATTTTCCACTAAACAGACTTTTCTACTAACAAACTAGCTTCCACAGCGTGCAAAGGTGTTGTCAGGATAAATGGCAACGTCTATAAAGTGCTTGGAATTCTCTGAATAAAAAGCACAGTAGAAGAATAGAGCGTTAGCACATTATCATGCTCATAAGGTGTGGGTGGAATTGCAAAGAGAAATCATGTCAAAGATGTAAGGAAACTTAAAAGTCTGAGACTTTAAAAGGCTGGGATTATTAAAACACCCAGTTGTTTGACAGGAGAAAATTAAACTGTTCTCCTGTCTCAAAAGATAGAATGCCACTTTCTCATTACTTTCTGTACTTCACAATCTCTTCTTCCTGCACAGAGCTTTCGGTGAAGTCAAGAAAGCTCCGTATATGAAAAATTCTTGTACAGATGCACTGTAAACTGACAATCTGGTCAGGAGGGGAACGAAACGATGCCTTTTTGTCAATCACAGCACCTACAGTCATGGGTTACATGTAGGATCCAAAATGCAACACCCAAGTGCACAGGCAATTTTCACTTCTTGCTCATGGATACGGCATGAGGCTTGGGGTCCATGCAAGTTGGGGAAATGAAGCTGAGACATCAGCTTAGAAGTGGGACTCTTCAGAGGCTACGTCGCCATGGAAAAAGGAAACAAGAAAGATCTATTCACTGGAAGGGAGAGGCTGCAAGGAGCACATATCTCCCTGGTCTCTTGGTGAAAAGAAAGGTCTCTGAGGAGTAAAAACGTGGTAGCTGCATGGAGTCGGAATCTAAACTTATTCTGTGTCTGCATGTATGTGGGAACCCACCCAGTGGGGTAAAAAAAGCCTAAGGATGGTTCACAGGGGAGTGATACTCCTTGGCCACCTGCCAAAAGCACAATAAAATCCATCTGGAGGGACATGGCTACCACCTAAGCCACACATGCTTCCCACAGAAAAAGATGTCGAAACGGGAGGGAAAATACACACAGGAGAGGTTTTGCACATACAGCAAACCCAAAGACGAGCATTCCCCAAATTTCAGAAACTAGAACAAGAAAAAAATTATAGGTCTACTTGAAATTCTTAGACAGAAAAGGATTGAGAACTACAAAGAAAAATGCGTTATGAAGAAAGAGGCTGGCAGATTTGAAAAAGAACCAAACCGTAGCTTCTGGAAATAAAAATATAGTCACTGAAAACAAAAAAAAAGAAATAAGCAGCATATTGGATGAAGTCAATGAGAGAGAACTGGTGAACCAGAAGGTGAAACTGAGGGTTACCTAGAACACAGCTGGACTAAAGAGCTAGAGACATGAAAGGAGCCGTAAGAAACCAGCACATAGAAGGAAAACTTCCAGCACATTCCTAGTCGGAGCACCAGAAGGAGAAAATAAAGAAGGTGACAGAGAAGATGTTCTCAGAGATAACGGCAGAGAATTCCCAAGATTGTTGAAAGTCAAGAACCCTCAGACTGGAGAAGTACGACAGTTCTGGGCAGGATCCGTATTCACGTGCTTGATATTTAACTTAATTCTGTATTAGCAACGAATCTCCAGAGAAACAGAACCAATAATACATATAAAGAGATTTATTATATGGACTTGGCTCATGTAATTATAGTCCGTCCCAGTTTGAGTGTGAGGTCTGGAAGCTGCTGTAGAAGCAGGAGTTGCTGACGTTCCAGCTCCAAGGCCACCCGGCAGAATTCTCTCTTACTGAGGAAGGGTCAGTCTTTCGTTCAAGTCAGGGCTTCAGCCAACTGCGTGATAAGCCCCAGCCGTATTATGAAGGGCAATCTGATTTACTCCGTCTACCAAGTTAAAGGCTAATCCCATCCAAAAATACCCTGACAGAAACACTCACAATCATCTTTGACCAAATAGCTGGGCATCCCAAGGTCCAGTCAAGTTGACACATAAAATTAACCATCACGTATTTCTTATTAGTGAAATTACACAACACCGAAAGACAATGGAAAAAAATTAAAATAGCCAGAGAAGAAAGTTATTTGACTTGTGAAGGAATGAAATGGGGCTACAGGGACTTCTTCACAGATCAGAAAATATTTAAATAGTATCTTCAAAGTGCTGATGAAAAATAAACATTAACAGAGAATTTTTTACTCAATCTATTAGAGTATGGGCAAAAAAAAGACTACTCCAGGAATACAAGGACTAAGGGAGTTTGCAGCTTCGAGCTCAGAAGGTCTCTCAGGAGGTGGAAACTGCACTCAGAAGGAAGTGGTGGCCAGAGTGACAGCAGCAACCGTGTGAGCAAATCCGAGGGAGACGGCAGACACACGGGCGCGTCTGAGAAAGAGCACTGTGACCCAGCTTCATTATTGTCATCGGCATTATTATTATTATTGCTGGTGGTGATTAAAACAAAACCATTCTACGCTGATGTAGCATTCTACATTTCCTAGATGGGTAACAACTAAAAAATGCTACAAGTCCAGATGTTGACAGAGATCTAGATCATCCAAAACTGTTGATGGAAGTTTAATACTGACACAGTTAATTTCAAGCGGGATTTGACAGTAAATAGTAAAGTTGAGTATAGGCGTATCTTACTACCTAGCAACTTTACCCCATGGACAATAAATTTTTTTTAAAAAGGATGTCATTTTATAACATTAAAAGTAAGCACAGCAATACTATGTATTATATAGGAAATTTACTTACATACAGTAGAAGTTTTAAAATGTGCATGTGAACAAAAGTTGCTAAATTTAGGTGAGTGGATTCTTACGGAGAGGGTAGGAAGGAAATGGGATTGATTATGGGTACACGGGAAGATTTATTTATATCTTTCATGATTTACTTTTAAAAGAAACTCTGCAGAGCATGATTTCTAAATTTACAAGACCACAAACTATAGGCAAAAGGGTTTTCTCTAGAGATTTTACTTCCCTTTTTCTGATATTTCATTTGCAAAGATGACATATTGAGACCATAAAATGCATACCACAATTAAATGTTGGCAGCGAGGTGTGAAAGGGCAGAGGGATTTAAACTAAGCCACGTGTGTTCGGTACAGGTCAGGACAATCATCTCAGCAGGGAGCATCTACTGATGCCTAAGGACCCGTTACGCATTATCTTATTTAATTACCACACTGACCCTGTAAATATCATTTCCTTCAGTTTTAGCGAAGATAAAACAAAGGCTCAGAGAAATGACAAAACCTAACTTCAGACCAGCCTGCATGCCTTCAACATCTGTGCTGACTTCTACCTGCTACTGCGCCTCCCCTCGGTCTCCCCATCAGAACTGAAGGCGGTCCCCCTAATGACAGATGATATCAAGTGCCTCTCCGTTCCAGTCCTTTCCATCTCCGAAGTCTCTTAATCATTACGACAGCAATCACTCAGATAGGGCACTAGCATTTACCCGCCGTCACTGGTGAAGAATGAAGTGCAAAATTAAGCAATTTGCCCATGAGAGAGGCATCCCGAGCCAAACCCAGCCCATCGGACTCCAGAACACACCCTCCATGACCACATCCGTAGGGCCACATCAAGGGGCCCTCACACAGCAACAAGACCACTGCACCTTGCCTCTGGCTGCGGACTATGATTTTCAGACACACTTATGAGAAAATGAGATTGGTGTGTATCTAACAATGATGACCACAGCAGACCAGACTTAGATCTCTGGCCACTGGCCTGCAATCAGGTCCGCAAGACAGTGCCCTGGACGGGAACCCTTGTGCGATGACTGGCTCCTAGATATCCTGTTTCCAGCACTGTCTGTCCCTCTTCTCTGTGCTGTCCCACCTCCTGACACACATACCATGACCCACCATGGAAGTATAGGCTTACCTTCCTAGTTCACGGACAGAAAACTGAAACTCAGCCACTGCCTGCTTGGGTTAACCAAGAATAAACTAGATAATTTACCCTGTAACCAACACTTGCAAGGAGGTGTTCAATGAATGCCTGCCCTGATGTCCCCTTATCTTTTTATAGAGGAAAAAAAAGTTGCCAGTAAGCTGTTTCAGAGCCTAATGATGAACCTGTATCTTAGCTGTCCTTCATTATTACTGGAACGAGTGAGTCATTCGTTCTTTTAATAGTAACTGTGTACCTGTGATGTGCTAATTACTACCTAGGCACTAGGACTAAAGTCCATGATATTCTAGTGGACCTATTTCATAAATGTTCCTGGATATGTCACTTTTTAAAACTTTTTTCATTTTGCAGTAATTCTAGGCATACAGAAGAACTGCAGAAATAGCGCCCAGTGTTACCTATGCTGTCACCTGTAGCCTCTGCTGTTAACACCTCACGTCACCACGGCACCTTTATCAAAATTAAGAAGTTAGCATTGGCACGATCGTACTAACTAGACCACATTTCTCAAGTTCTACTTTGAGGACTACTTTGAAAGTGCCTCTCCTGCTCGTCTTTAATTTTCATACGAGGCTGTCCATACTTCTACCCTCTGCCTGCAGCGTCAAGGAAGGAGTTCTAGGAGAGATCTGAGTTATTTCAGTCGGTGTTCATGAGTCTCGAGTTCTTACTTCATAAACCGGATCAATGTGCTCCTGCAGGTAGTGTAGACATTGTCATACTGCAGACCCTCCAGTTTACTGTATTGTTTCAATACAATAAACAGCACAACATAGGCCACTTACTAAATCAGCATCCATCACAGAGCTAAGCAAGTGAAAAGCCAGGATCCTAAGGGAGATGTTCTGGCTCCCTATTTAATCTTCAACAAGAGCATTAGTAAGTGGTATTATCCTCATTTTATTGATGAGAAAATAGAGGTTCCATGTGATCAGGCCAACTTTATTTTTATTTTAATGAACATTCCATCTAGGACATGGACAAATTGAATAGGCGGTATCACCTATGTTTATCCACGCACAGGAAAATGGAATGCACAGGGAATATGCAACCAGAGAGTTGATTGTGACTTTTGGATGGCAATTTATCGCCTCCCAATATTGCCTTTAGGGTAAAATGGAGGGTTCAGGCTAATCTACTTGAAACGCATATTTTTAAAAAGTGGTTTTACAGTCCCTCTAGGAAAATAGCAGAAATAATGTAAGACCCTAGATTCTTTACACATTTCTGACATAATCCATGTTTATAAGTAGTGATGTCTACAGGAAAAAGAATTCCAAATTCATCCAATCCTTATGGAGCAAACACATTGGAACAGATGACGCAGGCAAGCTTGCATTTTCATGTCTACAATAATTAAAGATCTCATAGTAAAGACGGAGCCAATTTTTAAACATTTTTAAACCAGTTTTGCATATTGGTACATAGTTACCTTAATTTTAATTTTAGTCTTCCTAGTATTTCACTGAGTTACACCACCAACATTTGCTTAAGACTTTCCATAATATTCATTTTAAATTGTTTCGTAGTTTGTTTATATTATTTGTGACAGAAATAATACTGGTATTAATATCTTTTCGAGATGAGGTCTTACACATATTTATGAAATAAAAAAGCACTAAAACCTAAATTTTTTTAACAAGTTTGAAAGCAAAATTTATTATTTTCCCTTAAGTTTAAACTCAAAATTCATTGCGAGTCATTATCTTGCTTACACGTTCCACAGGAGAGATATCAGTGTGTTTCAATGTAAGGTGTCACCTCAGACCCTTGCGGTGTCATGACAGTAGATGCATCATATCATCTTTAAAAAAAAAAAAAATTAGCCTGAATTGTGAAACACATCCGGCCCAGGGTTTGGATAAGGGATTGTGGACCAGTATTGCCTTTTTAATAGTTCAAGTTATTTATTTTTGATAAGTTTCTAGTAGTGAGATTCCTGGCCTAAAGTGTACAAATGTTTTTACTTAAAAGTATTATTCTGATCTACAATATTATTGGTAATTTTTCAGGATACCTATTTCCTTGCAGACTCTCCCACATTCAATTTCATTTTTAGAATAGCTTTTGCTAGTTTTACAGGATTAAAATTGTAGCTCATTGGTATTTTAATTCCCTTTTATTTAATACAAGCTAACTTAATCATTTTTCCCAGTGAGTTCAATGAAAATAATCTCTTGACATCAGGCACTTAGAGTTGTGGGAAAGTTCATGTCACAGTTTCTTTACATAAAGTGTCTTTGAATTTTCTTTACACATTTACACACATTCTTTACTTTTAGCCACTTGTATAATGTGCTGTATATATTGACCCTTGAACTTCACATTTATTACAGATGTTTCTCCATGATTTTTTCTTCACTTTTAGTTGTACTTTAGTTGTATTGGTTTTCATGGTACAAAATTCAGGTCTTTGAGTTTTTAATTTGTAATCCCTTAAAGTGCTTCCATTAGTAGAAGATTAACAGTTTTGAAGAGTTAATGCATATCCTTTTAAAACTAATCAAAATAATATTTTTACAATCTTCTTGACTTAAAAATAAACTCCTGACCCAAATATGATTAGAAAACTTAGTTCATTCCCAGTAAACCATTACTTCACCATAAATGTGTTTAATGCATCACATAAAATTTAGTCAAGGGCTTCCCTGGTGGCGCAGTGGTTGAGAATCTGCCTGCCAATGCAGGGGACACGGGTTCGAGCCCTGGTCTGGGAAGATCCCACATGCCGCGGAGCAACTAGGCCCGTGAGCCACAACTACTGAGCCTGCGCATCTAGAGCCTGTGCTCCGCAACAAGAGACGCCGCGATAATGAGAGGCCCGCGCACCGCCATGAAGAGTGGCCCCCACTTGCCGCAACTAGAGAAAGCCCTCGCACAGAAACGAAGACCCAACACAGCCAAAAATAAATAAATAAATAAATAAAGGAATTCCTTTAAAAAAAAATAGTAAAATAAATATCCTTTCAAAAAAAAAAAAAATTTAGTCAAATAATGTTAAAACTCAGGCTTGGCTTATTGATTACAACCAACATTGACCTTACCTTTCTCTAATTCCTAATAAACACTTTTATAACTTTGAAGTTATTGTCTAATTACACGTAAACCTCTTTGTAATCGCTTCTGCACAGTCTAGCACAAGATCAGGGGCATGCACTCATACGCTTCTAACTCAGTGCCTGGTGCATGCCTCTTGGCTCCAAGGGGTGGGAAAGACATATTAGAACTGATCCTTGCACTCAAGTATTTTGCAATTTGTTTAGGAGGCCAGGAAACATTGAAAGTCAAGGCAGTAAGTCATAAGCACAAAAGGAGTGATCCAGACACTAAACATCTGGTTGAGAGAAGGACAAGAACAGGGTGAACGTACTAATTAGGTGACTTGCCTCAGATTTATTCTCTAAATGTTGTTTTATAAACACGCCTTTTAAAAAATACCCGGTAAAAGAGGTCAGGATAAATTAACAGAGAAGAAACTGAGACCTTAGGAAGTAAATTTAAGAACATTAAATAAAAGCCAGGGCCCACAATATCAAATTATTTGCTCTACTTTCTAAGAAAGTGGCTATAGGACCAGCATATGTTTGAGCTCCCAGGCAAATGAGGTCATGAGGAAAATGTACACCAAGCTCACAGCGTGCACATGATTGAAAAAAGACCATTTGCTAGAAGAAAATGGATAGGCCTGGACAGTTGTGTTCAAAACTCAAACTTACACTCAGTAACATCTCTAAAGCACACAGGATGACAAGCATCCTCCCAAAGCAAAGCAATCGTACAACTCAAGAGTGCAATCCATAAAAGAAACAAAGTTACATGGGGGTCAGAAAGCCAAGTTTCTGACCATTTAGCTTGATTTCAGGACAATATTTAGAATAGTTAATATGTTGAAAATAACTATGCATAAGAACTAAGGCATGATCATGACTGCTTGAAGTGGTTGTGAAAAATTAGATTTTCTACGGATTTTTTTTTTAATAAGCAGTGAATAAAATTTACTGAATACTTTCTTGCAGCCATTAAGATGATCACAGGGCTTTTCTCCTTCACTCGATGGGTGTGATAGATTACATCAACATTCGTCAGCTTAACAATGTTAAACTGTCCATGCAACTTGGTCATAATTTTTTAAAAATTCAGTCAGGTTCAATATGCTATTTTTTTTTAAGAATTATTGCTTATATATTCACAGGAGGGATTGGTTTACAATTTTTTTCCTATGTCCTTTTCTGGCATTTCATTTAATCTCAGAAACACCATACAGATGTCCACTAGCACTGTCAATACTCAATATAGTAATGGATAGAAGCAAAAGAAGTCATTTGAATTACTGGAAAGAAAGATATAAAATTGTCATATTTACAGATCATACTGCTAACTATATAGAGCCTAAGGAAACATAAAGACAAATTGTTAGGATGGACTCAAGTGTCTTGAATAAAAGACCAAATGCTTCCCTATAGCTAGTAACAACTATTTAGAAAATGTAATTTAAATAACATGCTGTTTTGATAGCAACTACAGCTACAGAGTAACTGTACTAAATCTAATAAAAGGTGTTAATTATCTTTAAGCTGAAAACTATGATCACATTATTCAAAAACATTTCTGAAAGACCTAAATATATGGAGTGAGAGCATAGTCATGCAACGGGAAAGCTCATTATTATAAAGACATCAGTTCTTCCCAAACTAATCTGAAAGTTCCATGCAATTCCAACCTGATTCTCAACTGGGCTTTTCTGATAAGATGTTCTGAAATTACTGCGGAAGAACAAACGGTCAAAAACAGCCAAGATCATTTTGAGGAAGGAAAAGTTGGGGCGCTTGCCATACCAGACATCAAGATTTATATTAATCTATGGTGAATCAGACAATAAGATAATTGTGCAGAAATGACAAACAGACCAAGGAATAAGAGACAGAACCTAGAAAGAGACTCATACATCAATGAAAATTAAAATATGACAAATGTACAATACATTTTAAAATAAACAGTGCTTGGACAACTGGTTTTTCATATTGAATAAAATCAGCTTCCTACCTTGTACCACATACAAAAAACAGTTCAGATGGGAAAAAGCCCTTAATATAAAAAGACAACTTCAAAACGCTTAGAAGAAAATTTGGGAGAGTACCTCTAGGTTCTATAAGAACAAATCATTAAAAAAATGGTTACAAAAGTGACAACTTTAAAATTAAAAACTACTGTTCATCAAAAGGAACAATAAATAATTAAAACAAAATAGACATAAACAGCAAGAAGATACTTATGAATATAAATATAAATAGGAAAGGACAAGTATCCAGCATATTAAAGAACCAGAAATCTGTTAGGGAAGACATCAAAAACCCAATGGAAAATGAGCAAAAGAAATGCCAGACACCCAGGGAAAATACTCTAGGCCCTCGTTCTTAAACATGGATCTTTTGGCTCCAAAAAGGCCCACTAGCATTTAATTGTCAATTCCACTTTTACTATTTATAGTGGTTAGGTACTTGGAACATAGAAGTGTTGCGATGGCTCTTGCCCTGAAAATGGATACACAAACCATTAGAAAATATTAAGTGCTAAGCTACCTAAGGCTTTAGAGAAAAAGGAGAGTGTAGTTTGGGTTCTGTACTCTTACTTTGTCATGTGGTTTCTAACTTCGTAGCATGAATGCATACTCTCTCCCTGCTGGAACTGCAAGGATTGTATTTTTTCCCCTTTCAAATATTTTCCTTCCAGTGTATTTCAGTCTCTGGTTCTGCTAATACCACTGCTGTTATTTCAAAGTCAAGGACATGACAGAAACATTTATGTTTTCTTGCTTGTGCCAAAGGAAGTAGTTAAATATGTGGGTTGTAGGAGCAAACTGTTCACAGTAACAACTACCGACAGTTCTACAAAGGCAAAGATGAGGGGCAGTTATCTGGAAAGAGGCAAACCTCACAGCAGAAAACAGATGTGCAGAAGTGCCACAGTGCACAGAGGTTCAAATGGAGATGACTTTTTTTTTTGGCAGTGCAGCACGCAGGATCTTAGTTCCCAGTGGAAGCACAGGGTCTTAACCACTGGACCGCCACGGAAGTCTGCACAGAGGTTCAAGAAGCCCAGTGTTGAAATCTGAGTGCCCACTTCACTTCTGGGAAGGGTGTGTGTGTGTGTGTGTGAGAGACTTGATCCACCTGTGAAGAGGCACTATGATTAGGAAACAGAATTACATTATCCTGAGGGACCCGCTGGAGAGGCAGCAGAGTGTAGCTCAATTCATAGACTTCAGGTTAGGACTTCTAATATATGCCATTACCACTGTGTGCTTTGGGCAAGTTACTTAGCCCCTCTCTGCCTCAGTTTCCTCACAGGTAAAGTAAGGATAATACTAGTACCAATCTTGTAAAGCTGCTATGAGAACTGAGTTAACGAACATTAGAGTTAATGCACATGAGAACTGAATCTGGCACATACCAAGTGCTCAGTTTAGACACAGCTATCATCATCACCATCACCAAACACCATCACTACCATCTTCACCATCACCACCATCACTACCATCTTCACCATCACCACCATCACTATCATCTTCACCATCACCACCATCACTACCATCTTCACCATCACCACCATCACTATCATCTTCACCATCACCACCATCACTACCATCTTCACCATCACCACCATCACTACCATCTTCACCATCACCACCATCACTACCATCTTCACCATCACCACCATCACTACCATCCATCTTCACCATCACCACCATCACTACCACCCTCATAATCAGCAACATCATCACTATCTTCATCACCATCATCATCACTGTAATCATGATCACCACCATCACCACCACCCTCATCATCATCATCACCATCATCTTTATCAACGGTATCACCATCATCATCATCCATGGACTATTTCTTCCAGTAAAGAAATTATTAAATTATTAAGTTATTAAAAAACAACAAATCCAAAATAGGCAACTAAGAGCTCCTAAAATATTGGTCAGACCTCAAATCTTTCCAGCTGGATGCACCTTTTTACCCACTTCCCTACTGGTACACTTATAAACTAATTCTGGCCACCTATCAAATTTAGTTTCTTTACACTTTTATCGGGGTATGAAAAACAGCTGTTCTTCAGATTTCTGCTTTTTAGTATTTATCTTTTCTGTTACTAAGTGAGCAGAGAGAAATGCCACCTATTGAATCCGAAATGTCTCACGCTTCCTACTCAAACCCTGACTTACTCTTTCCTTGGCATTTATTAGCCACTCACATTTCCTGAAGTTTCCTGGAATCTCATGGACCGTGTTTAGGGGGAGAACCTGAGACGTGGGGTTGCTGGCGTGCCGCTTCCTGGTCCTCACTGACTGACAGGTTTCTCCAGCTGCCATCTGAAGGGAGAGAAGACTTGACACGACGAAAGCCCAGGGTGGCCGGGGGATTGCATGGGGACCGTGCAGAGGAGGAAGGGGACGGAACCGGCTCTTGTTCAGTGGAGAGAAAGATGCTGACGTAGGGAGGTGGAGGATGAGAGCCGCAGGTCACAGACAGACGGATGAGCGGTGAGCACAGTGGAACGATTAGTGGGAATGATCTGAATTCAGTTCCCGAAATCAAGGTGGTCAAACACTGTCAAGTGAAAAGCAAGAAAAGACTGGAGTACCGAGGAACTTTCCTGGACTCCTAGGAGCCACAGTTGAGGGAGGAGGAGGCCGGCTGGAGGAGAGGGTGCAAGGAGCTCGGAGGGGCTGCGGGCGGCCTCGTGAGGCTCCGTGTCCGCCCCCAGGCCCGAGGTGGCCGCCGGCGGTTCCTTCTCTGTACACGGGGGCCCAGGTGGCCGATTCAGCCCTCGGCCCGGCCGTGACCGCGAGCGCTTGGGGCTCGGCCGACAGGCAGACAGAGCGGAGGGACGGGGGGCACCTCGCCTTCCGCTTCTGGTCGGGGCTGCCCGGCGTGGGCGAGGGCTTCCGGCTTCCTTCGGTTCCGTTTCAGACGCCGTCTTTCGGCTCCTGTCTCAGGCGCAGACGTTCGCTTTACTTCGCAAATGTGTCCCCGTACACAAACTCTCTGGAGCACGCAGACATCCTGCTCTGTCCAGCTGCTGCTGGGAACCGAACCGGGGCTCTGAGCTGACCCCCTTCAGGTGTCACATGGCTGGTGGCGCCTCCCCCCGGGGGACGGGCCGCTGCCCAGGGGGAGCCTGGTGGGCGCCGTCTCTGTCCACAGGGCACTGGGTGCTCGCCCACAGGAGGCCACTCTTCCCTGGCTCCCTGCCCGGGAAGGCGGTGTTGCTTTCAGGACCAGATACCATGAGGGGCCCTCCATCTGCTTAACACATTCCCAAGGTGGCTCCAGTGGTGCCCGCCTCCTGGGGGTCACACTTGTGTTGCCCCTCCCCTCGAGGGTGGGCTGGACCTGTGACTCGCTTCTGATGGCTGGAACACAGCAGAGGGATGGATGCCCACTGTGGGCTGAGTTCAGCCTGTCCTCCCCTCTCCTTGTGGCTCTGAACGAGCTTCCGCACTGGGAGCTGCCCTGGGGAGAGGGCAGCCTGGCAGTGCATGGTGGGATGAGGGGTGCAAGAGGCCCGGAGCCAGAGGGCCCCACTGAGCTACACCCCAACTCCTCCCCCACAGGAGCCCAGAGACAGGAAGTGTGTGCCCCTTAAACTACCAGGACTTGGGCTCTTTTGTTACACAGCAACGGATAACCAGTGTGACCGGCTCCATCGTTTGTACCCAAAAGAGTCATAATTAACACATCAACCCGGCAGGAGTACTTAAAATTCTCAAATACTCGTCCCTTCAGGTTAGAACACTGAAGGGCCTGTGAGCATATCATTTCTAATGTCAATATCTGTAAGGAAATGGCCTTTGAAGAGATGCTACTTAAAATATGAAGTACATTACCTAGAGTTATGTATCCTCTGATGCTATTTTTTTTTTTTTTTTTTTTGGCTGTGTTGGTCTTCGTTTCTGTGCGAGGGCTTTCTCTAGTTGCGGCAAGCGGGGGCCACTCTTCATCGCGGTGCGCGGGCCTCTCACTGTCCTGGCCTCTCTTGTTGCGGAGCGCAGGCTCAGTAGTTGCGGCTCACGGGCCCAGTTGCTCCACGGCATGTGGGATCTTCCTAGACCAGGGCTCGAAACCACGTCCCCTGCATTGGCAGGCAGATTCTCAACCACTGCGCCACCAGGGAAGCCCTTTTCTTTCATTCTTGCGGGAAAGTCAATACCAAAATTATATCACATTAGGAAATGCCTGTTCATTTCCTATATAATACATATGCACATTAAATGTATGTATCCATGTATAACTAAGAACTATTTTAAACATGTAACTCATATTTTACTAAAATAGGTCAGCATTATTACATTATATTGTTAGCATTTGAGAGAAATTTTCATAGCCTTTAAATTGATTATCAATGAAATGTTTTTGTGAGCAATGCACGAAACTAGATTACCTGAATTTTAGGTAACCAAAACAAATCAGAGTTGTCAGAAATGTATTCAGTAAGTCAGTGCTATCTTATATTGCATCTTTAACAAGTCAAATAATGTACTTTAGGCATCAATTCCCTGGGAGTCGGTAGGTTAAGTTGAAGGAACGCACTTCACCACAGTCTAGGGTAGGTAGATGGGCAGTGTCCACCTTTGGACTCTATTCAGGTAGTTTGGCCACTAACAAGGTGAGAGAGCCAAACTCCTGATGGGAGGGGCCCCTGACGGTGTCTCATCAGACAAATTCTAAAAGAGGAATTTTATTTCACATACAGAAGGCTCACATGAACAGCTTTCCTTTACCTAGGCCAAGTGTACAACTTTGTTTTCGTTTTAAATAACAGTGTCAGAACTCACAGGTTTTGTTTCTTAAAGGATAGTCATAATTTTAATCTTAGTGTTTAGTTTTTTTCCCCACCACAGATGCACATTTGCTTAAATTTAAACTAAATGAATTTCAGTAATTTATTATAAGCTTATTAAAGTTTTGGATAACTTCCTTTCAGTGACAGAATCTCATCTAATTCACAGTAGTAAAGAATTCCTCAGTGTTTACAATGCTGCGGTACTTTGAAATGCAGAAATGTTAATGGTTACACAGTTTTCTCCATGTTGAGATAAGTAAGCATAGTTACAATTAACTAGAAATAAGAAAACATAGACAATAATTCTTCTACAATCATTTGCTTCATTTTCATAATTTAGTAAAGTTCAAACACGTCCAACTAGTGAGATACATAATTAAGGTACATGCCAGGCTGCCAAAGGCACTAGAGCTTGCTCACTTGTAACGCAGTGCCAGGAACATAGCGCTTGATAAGTGACTGTGCAACTGAACCTCCAATGTTTTTGAAAAACAGATTGGAGACATCTCCCAAGAGAACAAACTAGAACAAATCATTTTCCTGGTATGGAGGAATGAAGACCTAGTACTCCGTATACTAATACTACTAATACTAAACAGTGTGCTATTGGAGACAAACACTGATTTAGAGTAGTTTTTGGAAAAAAAAATATTTAAATATTAACATAACAGTTCTTATAGGTATGGACAACCAAAACATACTTTATATACATATGTTGTGTGTGTGTTTTTATTATTATTTTTGGTGGCTAAGCACATGGGTTTTGGATTCAGAGAGCTGCAACTCCACACCACTTACAAAGTGGACTTGCACAAGTCACTTAACCTCCTAAAGCTTCAGTTTCTTCATCTGCAGAATGGCAGTAACAATGAGACCTTCTTCACTGTGTTGTTTTAAGAATTAGATAAAACATGGAAAGCACTTAGCTAGTCACCCTTTTGGGGTCAAAAATAGAAATATGTCACTCCCATCTGAACTCCTATCTTACATCAAATCGTTTAATCAATCTAGAATTAGGATTTCTGGGGCACAACAAACAAGCTTCTCTCAGATGGCCTGTATCTTGAATTTTATCTAGAAATATTACAAAAAGTCAATTTTTGTTTCAGTAATGAATGTTCATGTTTAAAATTGAACAAAAACCCCAAGTAGTAAAAGAGTTCATATAGACAGACATGCTTAGTTCTTTGAATATGTGAACAATATTTGAAGTTCCATAAAGACTAACCATGTCCAAACAAAACTATTGGGCAGTTTGTGACAAGTATTATAGGCAATTGAAATTCACAGC
Organism: Eschrichtius robustus; assembly: GCF_028021215.1. Lineage (NCBI taxonomy): Eukaryota > Metazoa > Chordata > Mammalia > Artiodactyla > Eschrichtiidae > Eschrichtius > Eschrichtius robustus. The sequence continues at coordinate 3,357,901 of NC_090832.1, read as the reverse complement.
CATATTAGAAGGCTTGTTTCCTTAGAGCCATTAATGAGAACCAGTTTCAGGAGAGAAAAAAAGGTTTTGAAAGCGACGTAAATTATACATCCAAGCTGCGCTATGGCAGAAAGCCATGAGTGTCAGTGTCTTTGGTCTTTGAGAACAGTGGGCATCTGACAATCAGTGTTGGTATTTCTATTTCTAAGTCAGTGAGGGATGTGGGAGCTGTACTATGCGTTTCAATAAAACAGTATGTATCAATAGCCACTTAGTTAAAAAAAAATTCTCCTTATTTTTTCTTACAAATCATTTTCTAATATGTGTACCATGATGTACACTTGAAATATTTTACAATTTTGCTTATCAGTTGTATTACAATAAAGCTAAAAATTGAAAAAATAAAGACCCCACACACACACACACACACACACAAAAATCTCACTGAAAATACTTGTGTGGTTTTTGTCAGTTTTAATGTTAATCCATAAGTTAGGAGTGTTGGAAGAAAAAGTCCAAATCTATGTCTTGGAAATGTTCTGCGTCTATCTTAGATATTAAACAGCAAGCAAAAAGACACAGCCATCCCCTGACCCCTCCACCCTCCACTCTGGATGTGATTCCATTGAGGATAGGGCAAAGCAGAAATAAATTCCTAAAAATACTTTTCTTTTTCTATTGAACTTCTCTGAAGAGGCACTTGTGTCCTCCATTCACAGGAAACCAAATGGCATTGATGTGATATGGACCTGTGATTGGCAGGAGAGTCAAGAGTCAAGAATCCTGAATCCTTCCGTGCTTTCCTAAAAGCGGCCTGCATTCTCCTGGGAAACAGCACTCTTAAGGAAATCACTTAGTAGCAATTATTATTTCATGGTAACAGGGTCCTGACTCTCACCATGTTGCAAAATAATAATTACAAGTTATCAACTTCAAAGTGCTTAATTAAACTTACTTATAAGACTTCTAAAATAAACAGTTGCCCTGGGGAAGTAAGGCCTTGGAAATGATCACACAGCCAGGCATCTGAAGAAAAAGCTCTATGTGTTTAAACAAGTCTTTCTCAGCAGACTTCTCTCTATAAATGTCACTCTACCATCACTCAAAGACATTGCTATTAGAATCACTCTTTTCCTTAAAATACAGCACAAAAAGCAGGGTGTCTAGTCTTCATTATCAAATAAGCTTCAAAGCTGTTCTTCACCTAGTAATTTGGAAGAATGGCTGATAAACAGTGATTTAAACCAAGGAACGATAGGGTTTAACATTTCAAAAGACAGTAAAGGGAAAGAATTGGGGTGAGGGAGGTTTGTGGAAGAAGACACAGGAAAGAGGAAAGCACACCGCATTTGGAAGAGGCAGGACAGCAGACCTCTGTCGCATGCCAGGTGCAGCTCCCTGGGGTCACGGCAGAGTCCAGTGATCACCTCACCTGGTCACACGACTCACAGTGAGACTGCTCACTCAGTGTCTCTGAACAAGCCCAGTGCGGTAGCAGAAACGTGGGCGCTGAGGTGCCTGGAGCACGTCCACAACAACTGTCCTTCTGCCATTTACTCTCTGGACCCGAGCACATAAGGCTGATTCCCGTAGTATTCGAGTTCCTGTCCAGACACAGGATCGGTAAAGCCAGGACCTGCCCGTTTTGGGATCCAAATCATCACTCCGTGGCGCCTAGGACGTGGAGCTTTGCTTTTCTCTCAAGGAAAAAGAGAAAAAGCTTTGCTTTTCTCTCTTAGCCACACAAGATATAATTATTTTATAATTTACATCTCAGTTTCCCTTGAAAGTTCTATCACCTGGTCATCTGCAGTCTCTCTGCTGGATCCATCACAATTTTGCAGAGACCTTTTAAATCGCCCCTCAGTTTTGCTCAATATATGAGCATGGCTTTTTCTTTAAATGTAAGATGATCTACATGAGGTTAAGACATCAGGTCTCCAACAGATGCTTAAAAACAGCAGATTAGAAAAAGCAGTCTAGGTTATTAGAAATACAAAACGCTTAGTGTTTTGATGCAAATAATTAAAATATATTACAATCTTTTAAATGAGTATTTATTATATCTGCTATAATTAATATATAGTAGTTAAAGAAATATCCCTTTCAAGGGAAACTGAGATGTAAATTATAAAATAAATAGTTTAAAGTACATCCTATTGTGTGGCTAGAACTACCTTCTACAATAAGAAGTAACTGTATGCCTAGTAAATGATCCTCTCTCTAGTTATTTTTAATGGAAATCCACTGAATGGTCTTTTTAAGTAATGCCTTTTTAAAGGTTCATTACAACTTACTCTGTCAGTGGTCACCAGATCTTTAGATTTCAGAAACATAAAAAAAAAAAATGATGGTGAGAGTGGGGAAGAGAAAAGGGGGGTAATTTCTAATTTTGTAGACTTATTCTGTAATTATGTCTTACACTCATACAGCAGATCTTCACAAATTAAGTGAATTAGAACACAAATACATAATGATTACAAATCAAATAAGTATACCTCCACAAAAATTTTGCTACACTCTTTTTTCTTAGGTCACCATAAATACTGCTGCCTTTCCCCCACCTAACTCACTCCACTTCCACTGTCCTCTGGGCAACTGTCTCCACAATAATACTGAGAGCAATGTAAAGAGATGTGTGCTCATGAAAGCGGTGAGTAAGTAGCAGTCCTTGACAGGCTACTATGACAGGACCCAGGAGAAAGGGGTGTATTTCTGGCTGCTTTTGCACATCCCATGTGTGGTAGGACAGTCACCAATACTTACTTGAAATAAAACCTTTAGCCTACAAAGAGCCAGCTTTTTTTAATTTGGAAAGATTCATTCTTACATATGATTATATTATTTAGTTACACATTGCTTATAAGGCCTTAGCAAGAATTTTAAAGTTCAATTCGTCTTGTCCTCACAATTTGGCATGGAGACCATGGTTCAGTGCCCAGTTGAAAAACTCTGTATAAAGTTTAGAGAATGAACTGGAAACCTTAGCAGATAGTCTGAAGTCTTTTGCAGATTGAGGTCAATTCTCCATGCAATCATTTTGTTCTGCAAACTAGCTGAATTTTTAAATTTTATATGCCCTTACTTTTATTGTTTATTTGTCATGTGGCAAACACTTCCTGCAGGCAGTTTGTCCCGGCTGGGATTTTATATAACCCAGGAAATAGAGCCACCAGACCTGTACCTCTGCAATGATTCTGCTCCCCCTTCCTGAGAGAAGCAGGCACTTCAGAGATTTAAATATAAATGCAAAGACAGTGACAAATAAGTGGAAATAAATGTGTTTAATAGTTTGCCAGTGCACTCAGAATCATTCCATTTATTTAAAACTTTAGAGATGTGTGAAAATCCTATGTGGTTCAGAGCTCTTTTTATATAGCCGTTGAAAGATTATATAACATGCAATTTTGACTAAAAAAGATGTTAACTACTTGAGTCTTTCAAACTCTTCATTGTTTTATAATTAAATTTTCTGGCTCACAAATAACACACTCCACTTATAATTTATACTTTTAGCTAAAGTGAAAAGTGCTGCTTTCCTGTTTCTACATAAAAACATGGACTTGATTTTGCTATTATCATTCACTCTGACACTTGCTCTTATCGAGTTTTTCCCCCCACTCACGTTCCCTGAAAGACTGGGTCAGATGGCACTGAAAAAACTTACATATTATTAGACTAAGTGTTAAAAAGAGAAACCAAGAATTGCACACTTATTTTAAAATATTTTATTGAGATATAATACATACACCATAAAATTTATCCTTTAAAAGTGCACAGTTCGGGAATTCCCTGGTGGTCCAGTGGTTAGGACGCCACGCTTTCACTGCCAGGGGCCCGGGTTTGATCCCTGGTAGGGGAAATAAGATCCCACAAGCCAAGTGGCGTGGCAAAAAAAGAAATGCACAATCAATGGTTTGTAGAGTATTAACAAGCCTCCACAACCATCACCACCATCTAATTAAAGAACATTTCATAACCCCCAAGGGAAACTTCATCCCCATTAGAAGTCACCCCCATTCCTTCCATTCCCCAGCTCCTGGCAACCACTAGCCTTCTTTCCATCTCTGTGGATTTGCTTACTCTGGATATTTCATATACATGGAATCATACAATATGTGTTCCTCTGCGATTGTGTATTAGTACTTCATTCTTTTTATGGCTGAATAATATTTCATGGTAGAGATATGCCTTATTTTGTTTTTCTATCCATCAGTTGATGGACATTTGGGTTGTTTCCACTTTGGGACTATTATTATATTGCTCCTGTGAACATTCAAATACAAGTTTTTGTGTGACTATACACTTTCAATTATCTTGGGTATATACTTAGTAGTAGAATTGCTGGGTTGTATAATATCTCTATGTTTCACTTTTCAAGGAGCTGCCAAACTCTTTTCCACAGTGGCTGCACCATTTTAAGATTCCCGCCAGCAACGTACAGGGTTCTAATTCCCCCTGTCTTTGTCTATAGTTGATGTTTTTGTTTTTTATTTTAGTTATCGTAGTGGTTGTGAAGGGGTATCTCATTGTGATTTTGATTTGCATTTCCCTGTGACGAATGATGTTGAGCATATTTTCATGTGCTATCTGACCATTTGTATATCTTCTTTAGAGACATATCTATTCAAATCCTTTACCCATTTTAAAATTGGGTTATTTGTTGAGTTGCAAAAGTTCTTTATATACTCTAAACACTAGGTCCTTACCAGGTACAAGATTTGCAAACATGTTCACCCATCCTGTGGGTTGGTCTGTTCACTTTCTTGATAGTGTTCTCTGAAGCACAAAAGTTTTTCATTTTGATGAAGTACAATTTATTTTTTTCTTTTGTTGCTTGTGTTTTAAGTGTCGTATGTAAGAAACCATTGCCTATCTAAGATCATAACGATTAACATTTATGTTTTCTTCTAAGAGTTTTACAGTTTTAGCTTTTACATATAGGCCTTTGATCTCTTTTGAGTTAATTTTTGTATATAGTGTAAGGTAGTAATTTACTTTAAATGTCCTTCACTTTGCTCTTAAACTTTTCCATATCTACAGGGAAACAGAAAATTATCCAACATCATTAATAGCATTAGAACACCTATAGAAAGAATCCTATCCTGTAACATTTCTAAGCGCTTTGGAAGCTCAACATATCATAGAGAGAGAGAAGGAGTTGACCCTTGAACAACTCTGGTGATAGGGGTACTGACCCTCTACATAGTTGAAAGTCTGAGTATAACTTATCATCGGCCCTCTCAATATGTGGTTCCTCCGTATCCACAGCTCCGCATCCGTGGATTCAACCAACAGCAGATCACATAGTACCGTAGTGTTTACTACTGAAAACAATCCACACATAAGTGGAACCATCCAGTTCAAACTTGTGTCGTTCAAGGGTCAAATACATATATACATATATTTGATACATATAAATATTATGATAACCTAGGGTTAGAAATCCGAAGAATACTAGGAAGAAAAGGTAGGAAATCAAGATTGGCCTCTTAAATTATTTTTCCTTCGATGTCAGTTAAGGTCAGTTAATGTCCTAACTCCACCCAAAGCAGCGCTGTGTCTGAACTTGAATCAGATCTTGCTGTATTAAACCAGAGAAACACTGTGACCGTCATAAATCTTAGTATTCTCATACTTTCCTCCCTTTGTCTAAAAAGGCAAATAAAACACACCTAGCATGGAGCTCCACAAACTCAAACGTGTTACACGCTAAGTGAAAACAGGACACAGTAAACTGTGAAGTACTGATGTGCACTTTATATTCCGTTCTGTAAAGGATATACATGAAGGACTTCCCTGGTGGTGCAGTGGTTAAGAATCTGCCTGCCAACGCAGGGGACACGGGTTTGAGCCCTGGTCCAGGAAGATCCCACGTGCCGCGGAGCAATTAAGCCCATGCGCCACAATTACTGAGCCTGTGCTCTAGAGCCCGCGAGCCACAACTACTGAGCCCGTGTGCTGCAACTACTGAACCTGCACACCTAGAGCCCATGCTCTGCAACAAAAGAAGCCACCGCGATGAGAAGCCCGCGCCCCGCAACGAAGAGTAGCCCCTACTCGCGGCAACTAGAGAAAGCCCGCACGCAGCAACAAAAGACCCAATGCAGCCAAAAATAAAATTTTAAAAATTAAAAAAAAAAAAGAATATACATGAAACTGCATCTTTTCCTTCGTTACACAAATTATTACAGAAACTTTTCCATTTTTAACTCTGTTTATGACATATGTTTACTCTAGATTAGTGCTATCCAATAGAACTTTCTGAGATGCTGGAATAGTCTATATCTGTGCTGTCCCAGACAGTGGCCGTCTGTGGCTATTCAGTGCTTGAAGTGTGGCTAGGCTGGCTGAGGAATTAAATGTTTAATGTGATCTAATTTTAGTTAAGTTATATTTAAATAACCACAGGTAGTTGGTGCCGATGCCACACCTTTATCATCTGGTAGCTATAATCTGCTTAAAAAACAAATACATTTTAGAGTACATGAGACTGTCTACTGAAATTGTAACCTATTTCAGAAAAAGGAAAAAGTTGAGATCTAGCTCCTGCGGTAATCTGTATTGGTTAATTTAAATAGTGATGCATCCCTCGAGACTCACTTCCTCTCTCTCTCTGCCAAAGAAAAGAATATATGCAGACTTCTGGCTGAATATATCCTATACGCTGCCAAGCATGTAACTAAAATTAAGCAAAAGTTTAATTGCTAATAGTTTTTTTTTTTATACCCTGTGAAAATCTTGGAAAGCACATAATCACATTCAGATAGAAATGTAGAGCATTAGCAAGTTTGTCTGTGAGCAAAGAAACAGTACAGTGTCTGATATCCAGACAAAGAGTATAAAGCATTTTATAACATGGACCAGAGAAGAGAAAGGGGCCTCAGGGCTCTGTTCTAAAAACTATCTTGCTCACTTACCTAACACTTCAGTCTTCATGAGTTTGTGTGTATAATACAAACATAATAAATTATTTATGCAACATGCTATCTTGAGAATTGGAAGGAACTCAATAGACATAATTCCTTGTAGATAAAGAGATCATCCTTAATCTACTATGTGATTTTGATATTTTCTTATAATATAATTTCAGAAAATACTGACAGATATATTAACATCTAGAGAAAACAATTTCTTTACTCAAAAAGGAGTCCTGGCTATTGAACCATTATGTTATGTTGTGCACCTGAAACTAATATGTTATATGTCAAGTTTTTAAAAGAGTCCTCGTAAGATCCTAGTCTCCATCTCTATTCCTGAGTAACACACAGAGGAGTGAACATTGCAATAGAAATATTACCAAATGAAAACAAACAAACAAAGGCAACCTAATGCAGAAGCATTAAAAAAAAAAAAGGTAGGTCCTTTCTTCTCAGGACTAGAACAGAGTCCGGTGAGGGTCCACAGGCAGTGCTCAGGGACTTAAGAACTGCCAAATAATATGCTCTGAAATGTAGAAAGCAAACATGCAGAAAGGTGTTAAATGGGAAATGCCAGTCTCCCTGCCAACCCCCAATCTCCATATCCACTGCCTAGATAAAACAATATTTCCCCCTTTATCCTTCCAGAATGTTCTCTCTGCAGATAGTCATATATAATAGGCAGTCTTTTATCTCAAGAAGTTAGGCAAGTTTCACAAGCTTGAAGATGTGCTCTGAATTTCCACCCTAGAAACAATGGAGTCACTTTGGACTCCTACTTCCCCTCCTGTTCATACAACACACAGCCCATGCTCCCGGGAGTGGGCAAGAGGGGTGTCATCTCAGGCTTGGGTTTCATCACCTCTGCTCTAAAAATATTTATTAGCCTTCAAGCTGGACTCTACACCATCCTCCATGTCCCCGCACAGTGAGGGCTCTAAAACACAGGTGTGTCACTTCGTTCTCTAACCCTGTGATGTCATGACATCACCTACAGGAGGAAATGCAAAGTTCAGGAGTGGAGCACGGGGACCCCTGGCTGATCCTTCCCAGCTGCACCCATCGCTGCTGCTGTGTGCAGCCCATGCCTCTGCCTAGAATTTCCTCCCCGTTCACCCTGCTGTCGGTCCCCATTCCCTGCCAGGCACACCCTCATTCTTTGCCCAAAGACCATGCTCCTAACGTGACTCACGGCAGTTGGCAGAATTTGATTGATAGATTGAGTTTTCCAGGGCAGGGCTCCTGTTTTGTTAATATTTTTACCTGTCGTGCCCAGTACAATCTGTGGCTGAATGACAGGGCCCCAAATATTTGCAGCCTCTGTATTAAATGGTGAGGAGAGCCCGAGAGCCTATAGGGGGCCGCTATGGAATAAGAGAGTATAAAAATCCGTGGGAGCTGAACCAGCTTCATTCTGTTGTGTCTGCAGAGCCCCGGGGGCCCCGGAACCAGTTCTGGCAGGGCTGCATCTAATCACACAGGACACCGACTGCTAAACCACACTGCAAAGCCTCTCACAGCTGTTAGTGTTCACACAGCTCCATTTTCCTATTAGCCCCACAGGCTTGTGAGTGGCTCCAGTATAACCCGCACTTTTAATGCTTCCAGGCTCATCAGCATAACCCTGATTTCACACATCCAACAACCAGATTCTGATACGGGTGAAGTGACCTGAAAGAGATTTCTGTTCACTCCCATGAAATAAACAGGAAATAAGACTTATTCCCTCAAAGCTTATGTTCCTCAAGAATTCTGTAAATAAAACAAGTAATACATTTGTGACAATGGCAAATAATATAATTTCAAGATCCTGAGCTCACCTCTATCAAATCTCCAGTTAAACAAAAAAAAAAGAAAGGAAGGAAGGAAGGAAGAAAAAGAAAGAAAGAAAGAAAGAAAGAAAGAAAGAAAGAAAGAAAGAAAGAAAGAAAGAAAGAAAGAAAGAAAGAAAAGAAAGAAAGAAAGGAAAGAAAGAAAGAAAGGAAAAAAAGAAAGAAAGGAAGGAAGGAAGAAAAAAGAAAGAAAGAAAGGAAAGAAAGAAAGAAAGGAAAAAAAGAAAGAAAGGAAGGAAGGAAGAAAAAAGAAAGATAAAGAAAGAAGGGAAGAAAGAAAGAAAGGAAGGAAGGAAGGAATGAACGAAGGAAGGAAGGAAAGAAGAAAAGAAAGAAAGAGAGAGAAAGAAAGAAAAGAAAGTAAAGAAAGAAAGAAAGAGAAAGAAAGAAAGAAGGAAAGAAAGAAAGAAGGAAAGAAAGAAAGAAGGAAAGAAAGAAAGAAAGAAAGAAAGAAAGAAAGAAAGAAAGAAAGAAAGAAAGAAAGAAAGAAAGAAAGAGAAAGAAAGAGAGACAGAAAGAGAAAGAGAGAAAGAAAGAAAAGAAAGAAGCAAACAAAGCAAAAGGAAAAATTTTCAAGCCCTGCTTCTCTCTACCTCATTAGGCCCTAGGTTGTAAGCTGGTGGCAGTTCTGGGAAGTTCGTGGCCTGTGTGACCTTGCCTGCACTAGAACAGCACGAGGGGCCTAACGACAGCCACACTTGGTCAGTTCTAGCGGAACTGGACTGTGGGCTGCGTCCACCTGACTGGCCGAGAGACTGGGGCTGGAGCGCCCGCTGGGAACGCGCGGCTGGTGGGTTCTGACTGACGTCAGGGGAGGGCTGCTGGGTTCATTTTCAGAAGTCGCCTTGCTCCCCCACCAGAAGTTTCACATTCACGCCACCATATATATTCTGTTGTGTTTGAAAATACTTCTTTAAAAGATCCACCTTAAATATTCATATTTCTGGGAAACTGAAATGATGTTTAACTCTGATAATATCTTATTTAAACAAATACAAACTGCTTTTAGTCCCATTGGCAAGACAAAGAATAAAGCATTGTGTGATTTGAAAAAGTCTGACAAGGAAACCACCAACTTTTTTATAGGGATTATTTTTCATGTTCAAATAGGATGCACTTTGGTTATTATGCAGCATAATTAGACTAAATGCTCCTTTAATGTTCCTCAACATTTTCATATCCATCTTTCTCCTGTAGTAAAGCCCTAAGAAAGAGAAGGAAGAAACCCAACCCTTTAACCTTTAACTCCTCTTTCAAAACCCTGCTGCTTCCTAGTATCTATTTTAACATCGCATCGCATCACACCCAAAGTTCTCACCGCGGCATCCGGGACCCTCCTCTGCCGGCTCCCATTCAGTCTTCTGAAACGCTGGTCCTTGCCTGACGGGGACCCGCTTTGCGTGGCGACCAGCTGGACCTCGCAGGGCTGCCTTCCTTCACCGGGTCTCATCACCTCATCTATAAACATGGGAGGCTGGGTGACCTCTAGGGTCCCTTTCTAACTCTATGATCTAGTGATTATGACCACTTCTTATTGCAATATTAATTAGTACTTTACTCTCCAAATGAAACTAGTTGGGAAAACAAATCGGGGGTGTGGGGGTGGGAGGAGAGGGGCGCAAGGGCTCTGACCCCTTTTTTTTCCTATAATAACTGAGGAAAGATTGTGCTTGTTGATTTTGACGGGGAGCAAAGACTTGGACAGAGTGAGAAGTCTGAAGGACAGACTATTTCAGAAGCAGCAATGCTGGGACATTCGGAGGCATGCACTGCGACACGGACGCACAGCCCCCAGCCCTGCAAAGCACACACGTTCCCGGACTTGCCTGTGAACCAACCATCATCTTCACAGAAATCAGCAAAGCGAGTTCTTCATCCCTAGAAACCTGATTCTTTCAACAAACTCATTTTTATCATTTCCCTGGGCCAAATCACTTTTTAATAGGCAAAATGATCTGTGAAAGCACGCATCCCTCTGAATTTTCGGTTTTTATTACTTCAGGTTCAAGTTAATGAGCTTTTACTTATTTCTACTCAAATAGCACAAATTATTATTTTTAAAATATGCACATGCATAACTGGTCTCTTCCATCCTTGGCAGAAGAAATAATCTTTTTTTTTTCTTGAAAATATTTCTTTTTTATTTACTTGAGAAATGCATGTTGACATTACGAGTCCTCTTAGAAGTTTCCACATCGAAATAATGTTCAGCATAAAGTTTGCCTCGTGTTGCTAGGAGAGACAATATTTGAAAAGCTGTTCTTATATTTTGCAATGACAACTTGTTCCCTATTGCTTCATTACTTTTTTCATATTCTCAAATAGAAGTATTAGCTTAAAAAACAGAGAACACTTCTAATTTTCAAATATTTATTTTTTCTTCCTACAAAGAAAAGTTCAGATCTTCAACTTTAGTCATTTTGACCAGGACACAGCCAAGAACCAAAACTAAGAAAGAAAAGAGGCCCCTGACTCAAATTTAGGCACTAAATGAGTTCCCCACTGATAGAAGGCTAGTTTGGGTTTAATAGTTTATGGTCAAAATTTCCAAGTAATGGCCTATTAAATAGAAGCAGGAAAGAGAAGGAAGGAGAGGGTTTCCAGAATCTTAACTAAAGATGAGAGCAAAAAATGACTTTGTCAGTGTGACAATAAGTAAACGGACAGAAACACCATAAAATCTAGATATAAGAAAAAAATCACATGGGGCCATTAGCGCAACAGGGAAAAACAGCCCTCAACCCTGGAAAATCTTAACTCATATGATTCAGCAAGCATGCTCAACATGTTTCGGGGGTTTTATGTTTGTTTTTTGTTTTTATTTTTAAGGCTGAGATTGTTTAAGACATTATTTCAGAAAGACTACCATCAACAAATATCTGGCATTTCAATTGTCTGAGAAATTCACTTACATGTAACCAATCTCTTCAAGAACCCCCAATAAATGGAGACCTTTTAAATTTAAACACTCTCTCCCTCTGAAAGCCAGATAGAAAGAAAAAAGTAGAGTAAAAAGTCAATGTAAAGTGAAAGAACTTCAAGTGTGAAGGTAGATGGATGTGACATGGACGAGATTATCTTTAATTTTGTGCTTTCTTTTCATCTCAATTTCACTCTAAAAATAACTATTAAATAGCAAGGTTCTTAGGAATAGATTTGCAGCAAGAGAAATTAGAAATAGCTCCATTAAGAGAATGCTGAGGGGAGAAAGCAAATTGCAGGGACATATAGAAATAAATATGCATTTTTAGGTGTATTTTTAAAACACACGTAGAACGACTGACTGCATAATATATGTTCTTGAATATGTATGTAACAGTTTAATAGAATGGCCTGGAAAATAATACACCAAATTCCTAATAGTCATGGCTCTGGAGAGTCAGGAGAGGGCTGGGCCTCAGGATCAGAAAGAAATTCCGGGCTTCCCTGGTGGCACAGTGGTTAAGAAGGCGCCTGCCAATGCAGGGGACACGGGTTCGAGCCGTGGTCTGGGAAGATCCCACATGCCACGGAGCAACTAAGCCCGTGAGCCACAACTACTGAGCCCGCGTACCACAACTACTGAAGCCTGAGCACCTAGAGCCCGTGCCCCGCAACAAGAGAAGCCACCGCAATGAGAAGCCCGCACACCACAACGAAGAGTAGCCCCCGCTCGCTGCAACCAGAGACAAGCCCGCGCGCAGCAACGAAGACCCAACGCAGCCAAAAATAAAATAAATAAATTTTAGAAAAAGAAAGAAATTCCAATGTTTCTGATAATCTTTCCTTTACTTGAAAGAAAAAGATTGTTTCTTTTTTCTTTATTTGAAAGGAAAAGATCATTACTTGGAACTAATGTGACAAAACTATAACTCACAATTCTGGATGGCTGAAATACAGTTCTGTTTTATTACTTTCTTTAATTTTCTTTTTTTAGTTTTTTGTTGCTTTAATTGTTCTAAAAAAAATAAGCATGAAAGAACCCTCTTTGGGCATGACACAGAATGGCCATGATTTTGAGGACACTCAGGGGCTAGGAACTTTACTTTTGGCACCTTTCCGTATCATTATTTAGAACAGAAAAATTAAGACAAACCACAAGCAGCCTGTGAAATGGTGTTAGGCTGAGTGACATGCAAACTGATGTTGCTTATTGGTGGCCTTTGGAAACAATCCACATTCTACTAAACACAAATGTGAATCCTTCCAGCAGGCCAAGTGGAAAGTTTTTTCTAGTTTATCTCAGTAATATTATCAACAACACAGTCAATGGGGAAAACAAAAGCAAACCATTCAAAACCATTTCAGAATTGGCTTGTTGCTACAACAAGAATGGTAATCACTGCCGTGGAGCGGATGCCAGGTAGAACTCCAACCTCTGCACAACAGCTGACGTTTTCCTAACATGTAGAGTGGCCATAACAACCACTTTGGCGGCACAATACCATCCATCGTAACACTTCCTTAGCAACCATTTAACACCCTGACTTTTAAATCATCCATTATTTTGGCAACAGGAAGAATATTTGCTGTTTATGAACTTTTAAAAGATCATCAGCTGAAAACAAGCCTGCTTCCTGTGACTCACCACCTCCCCTATTCATGAAACGTACCCACTACTCTGAAGACGTGAAACCTAATTCCTTGAGGAAAAAATAACATACTGTTTGCACCTTTAATGGGAAAATAAAATCTTACTTTGGGGATATCAGAAAAAAGTCCTAATGTTGACTGCCCATATTTTATTACTCTGCTACTGATTAATAGAAAGAATGAAACTGATTGAAAACAAATCATTTTGTTGAAGCGATTTTAAGCATTTTGGCTTATCTTTTAAGGTTAGTTATTAAAGTATGCCTGTAAAGCTCGTAGTTAGCAAAAATACAAAATTAATTCATATTCAACTTTCAACTAGTATTAGATTTTAAGACTTATACTTAATTTTCAGCAAGAAAAAAATGGCCAATATTAGTATTACTTCCAGAAAGGGATGGTTTCATATTCTTACAAAATTCACTTAATAAATTTAATCAGCTTTCACACTGCCAATGTCTTCAAATAATTTTACCACATTGGTATATTTGAGAAGAAATCAGAGAGATTTGCCAATAGTACTGAGGTGCTTTTATTTATTAACTATGTTCAAAACATTCTACTTGATGAGAAGAAAATACTCAAACTGTTTCTCATCAAAGTTTTGTAGCTGTGAAATCCACACTAATTAAAATAAACTCATTTTTAGAATGATTCCTGTTAATTTTATAAACCAAGTAGCTTTTTCTTACTAATTATGCATATGTATCACACATTTAAATTTTTCTAAAGTATAAAATGGCTAAAAAGTAAGAAAATTTGAGAACATCCATACGAAGTCTCTCTGCTTCCCTCTTCTCCTGGTGAATTATAGTGATGTCCAAATAGATCCAACAAGTTCAGAAGTTGGTACAGTCAATGGCCATTTTTGCTCATTTCTATGAATTCAAACTACTGCAGTAAAATATACAAGGCAAATGAATGCTTATAAATATAAAAGAATTGCTTTCACTCTAACTCCTTACAAAACAGGGAATTTTTTATATACATATAATAATTATTAGCAGTAATTGACCTTAACAATGGCATTACTTACTTTAAATTAACTTTTGTGAACTCTCAAGTTCACAAAGCCTTTCCACACACTGTTCTTCACGGTTTGTGGCTGAACTGCCCTCCTCCCTCCTTCCCCTTCCCTCTCCTTCCCTCCCTCCTTCCTTTCCTTCCCACGAGGGCCTTGTATTCAGCTCTGAAAACATTTAGGAGGCCGTGTCCCTGATCCCGGAGAAACTCACAGGCAAGTCAGCAGAGTGGAGGGGGGTTAGCAAGGCAGGTATCATGCCATTTAGAGACAGGGAAACTGAGGTTCAGAGAGGGTGAACAACTACCTAAGGTTTGTTCAAATCAGCAGCAGCAGGACTTAAGTCTCCTGGATGTTTTTCCAGTAAGATTTTTCCCTCCACGTAAGGCTGCATATAACAAAATTAATCATATGTATGTGTGGATTTTTTCCCTCATTCTCGTCACTTTAAAAATAAGGAATGGTACTGAGTGAACTGATGAGGATGATTATAATTTTTGTGATTTTCTGTTTAAATTAAAAAAAAAAAATCCCACAAGGACTCAGAGGCAAAAAATATACAAATCAATTTTCACTGCAAAGTAAAGGAGCTGTTACAGTGGAGGATTACCGGACTGAATGTCAATATTATGACATAGTATGAGTGTGTTTCGCGTTTGGTAATTGCAATCATTGTTGCTTTTGTTGTGGTCATCCATTTACAATGCTTGGTGTCAGCTGATTTATCTGTTGTAAAAATAAAATACAACACCCATTTATGATAAAAACTCTCCAGAAAGTGGGCATAGAGGGAACCTACCTCAACATAATAAAGGCCATATATGACAAACCCACAGCAAACATCATTCTCAATGGTGAAAAACTGAAAGCATTTCCTCTAAGATCAGGAACGAGACAAGGATGTCCACTCTCACCACTATTATTCAACATAGTTCTGGAAGCCTTAGCCACGGCAATCAGAGAAGAAAAAGAAATAAAAAGGAATACAAATTGGAAAAGAAGAAGTAAAACTGTCACTGTTTGCGGATGACATGATATTATACATATAGAATCCTAAAACTGCCACCAGAAAACTGCTAGAGCTAATTAATGAATATGGTAAAGTTGCAGGATACAAAATTAATGCACAGAAATCTCTTGCATTCCTATACACTAATGATGAAAAATCTGAAAGAGAAATTATGGAAACACTCCCATTTACCATTGCAACAAAAAGAATAAAATACCTAGGAATAAACCTACCTAGGGAGACAAAAGACCTGTATGCAGAAAACTATAAGACACTGATGAAAGAAATTAAAGGTGATACCAACAGATGGAGAGATATACCATGTTCTTGGATTGGAAGAATCAACATTGTGAAAATGACTATACTACCCAAAGCAAGCTACAGATTCAATGCGATCCCTATCAAATTACCAATGGCATTTTTTACGGAACTAGAACAAATCATCTTAAAATTTGTATGGAGACACAAAAGACCCCGAATAGCCAAAGCAGTCTTGAGGGAAAAAAACGGAGCTGGAGGAATCAGACTCCCTGACTTCAGACTATACTACAAAGCTACAGTAACCAAGACAATATGGTACTGGCACAAAAACAGAAACATAGATCAATGGAACAAGATAGAAAGCCCAGAGATAAACCCACGCACCTATGGTCAACTAATCTATGACAAAGGAGGCAAAGATATACAATGGAGAAAAGACAGTCTCTTCAGTAAGTGGTGCTGGGAAAACTGGACAGCTACATGTAAAAGAATGAAATTAGAATACTCCCTAACACCATACACAAAAATAAACTCAAAATGGATTAGAGATCTAAATATAAGACTGGACACTATAAAACTCTTAGATGAAAACATAGGAAGAACACTCTTTGACATAAATCACAGCAAGATCTTTTTTGATCCACCTCCTACAGTAATGGAAATAAAAACAAAAATAAACAAATGGGACCTAATGAAACTTCAAAGCTTTTGCACAGCAAAGGAAACCATAAACAAGACGAAAAGACAACCCTCAGAATGGGAGAAAATATTTGCAAACGAATCAACGGACAAAGGATTAATCTCCAAAATATATAAACAGCTCATTCAGCTCAATATTAAAGAAACAAACACCCCAATCCAAAAATGGGCAGAAGACCTAAATAGACATTTCTCCAAAGAAGACATACAGACGGCCACGAAGCACATGAAAAGATGCTCAACATCACTAATTATTAGAGAAATGCAAATCAAAACTACAATGAGGTATCACCTCACACCAGTTAGAATGGGCATCATCAGAAAATCTACAAACAACAAATGCTGGAGAGGGTGTGGAGAAAAGGGAACCCTCTTGCACTGTTGGTGGGAATGTAAATTGATACAGCCACTATGGAGAACAATATGGAGGTTCCTTAAAAAACTAAAAATAGAATTACCATATGACCCAGCAATCCCACTACTGGGCACATACCCAGAGAAAACCGTAATTGAAAAAGACACATGCACCCGAATGTTCACTGCAGCACTATTTACAATAGCCAGGTCATGGAAGCAACCTAAATGCCCATCAACAGACGAATGGATAAAGAAGATGTGGTACATATATACAATGGAATATTACTCAGCCATAAAAAGGAACGAAATTGAGTCATTTGTTGAGACGTGGATGGATCTAGAGACTGTCATACAGAGTGAAGTAAGTCAGAAAGAGAAAAACAAATATCGTATATTAACGCATGTATGTGGAACCTAGAAAAATGGTACAGACGAGCCGGTTTGCAGGGCAGAGGTTGAGACACAGATGTAGAGAACGGACATATGGACACGAAGGGGGGAAAACTGCGGTGGGGTGGGGATGGTGGTGTGCTGAATTGGGCGATTGGGATTGACATGTATACACTGATGTGTATAAAATTGATGCCTAATAAGAACCTGCAGTATAAAAAAACAAACAATCAAAACAACTAATACTAAACTTTCATTGGGTTATTTGTATGGAAATATGTTAATATAAATGTTTCAGACATTACATGAAATTTCTAAAAATCTTATATGTTCTGGTATAATGTTATAAGTCATAATCCTAGTTATTACCTTAAAATGTATATCTCAGAAATAACTAATTTTCTTGTCAACTGCATTGTTATGAACTTTCATCAAATTTTTAACTGTGGTCATTTTTAAGTCTTTTGTCATTTACAGACAGTTCTGTGTGTACTCTGATGCTTTTGCAAATATGTTCCTATAAAAGGGTTTCATCTTTAAGAAATTCATGGAAAAGACTCTGACAAGTACAGGTTTCTGGTAACTGACTGTACTGCTGAACTGAATGAATAAGCATTTTCAGAACTCTAATGAAAAACTGATGAACTCATAAAAGTGCTAACAAAAGATCAAGATGAAAAAAAAAAAATTAATTACATGGGACTGAGTGAACTGATGAGGATGAGTATAATTTTTGTGACTTTCTGTCTGAATTAAAAAAAAAAAAAAAATCCCACAAGGACTCAGAGGCAAAGAATATACAAATCAATTTTCACTGCAAAGTAAAGGAGCTGTTACAGTGGAGGATTGCTGGACTGAATGTCAATATTATGACATAGTATGAGTGTGTTTCGTGTTTGGTAATTGCAATCATTGTTGCTTTTGTTGTGGTCATCCATGTACAATGCTTGGTGTCAGTCTATTTATCTCTTGTAAAAATAAAATACAGTGTGTGTGTGTGTGTGTGTGTGTGTGTGTGTGTGTGTGTGTGTGAAACAAATAAATAAATAAATAAAAACCCGTAAAACAAAACAATAAAATAAAATAAGATAAAATACAGTGTGTGTGTGTGAGAAAAAGAAAAAAGAGCTACTTCTTTTGCAAGCGCCTATATGCATACAAACAAATTTTTTCTCCTGTTAAAAATAAAAATAAAAACTAAAAATGAGGAGCAGTGGGTATGAAGTAGGGAGGTAAGGGAAAGAATCTGGATCCTGCTCCCCTGTTATCTTCAAAACACGCATCAATGTTAGAATCTGGTGTTCTCCAGTTTCCTGAAGAGCAGTGTTGGGTCCAGTGTTAGATGCAGCTGAACTTCGGCTTCCCTCCCTAGGACTGGCGTGTGCGAGTGGGATGGAGGCGGGCTGGCACTGTGGATGGGGCGGCCACCGGGTCGGAGAGTGGACTCAAGGCTGCGTTGGAGTAGCAGGAAAGCCGCTTTCCTAGAATGTAACTTATTTGAGGAGGCATAGAGGGAGAAGGGACAAGCATCATGGGGATTCAAGGGATGCAATGGACTGATTTTTCTCCTGAGTAATGAGTTGAGCGGTTTCTCTCTGCTCTTACCATAGTTTTCACATATGACCCTTTTCTAAGGAATGGTTGTGACCAGGGCACTGATCATTTAACCCAGTGGTCCCCAACCTTTTTTGGCACCAGGGACCCGCTTCGTGGAAAACAATTTTCCACGGATTGGGGGCGATGGTTCAGGCGGTGATGCGAGCCATGGGGGGCGGCAGATGAAGCTTCGCTCCCTCGCCCGCCGCTCACCTCCTGCCGGGCGGCCCGGTCCCTAACAGGGGTTGGGAACCCCTGATTTAACCCATGACAATACAGCCAGAGCCTCATCTTTGCGATCGACGGCAGTGTACCTCTAGGAAGGATAAACTATGATTCTGAGTCATTCTAAGCAAGAAGGTAAATCTGGTGAACTTTCTGTTAAATACAGGTATGTGCTCTCCTGTTACCATCCCTAGTCTAGGGAAAGTGCCAGATGTGCAAAACCACTCAGAAGATGGATAAGATGGAAAGGGTCTCTTCCCCCGGGGCATTTGCATTTATTATTATTTAATATTTAATGCACACAAAAGAATATCTGTATAAAGCACAGCGGTAAGTTATGAAGCATGAGAATAAACAGACCACTGTGAGTCAGTCATCAAACACAGAATGGGAACAAGGTTTCTCACTGCAGCGCTAGCCTACTTCTCCCTGCTCCATCTCCAACTTCTCCCCAGAGGGCCGCATTTTCTGAAATTTGGGTTCATCATTACCTCCTTTTAAAGAAAGCATTTTGGGACTCCCCTGGTGGTCCAGTAGGTAAGACCCCACACTCCCAATGCAGGGGGCCTGGGTTCGATCCCTAGTCGGGGAACTAGATCCCACATGCCACAACTAAGACCTGGCACAGCCAAAATAAGTAAATTTAAAAAAAAACAAAAAACATTTTTATCACATATGTATGTATTTCTTGAATGATCCGTTGTTTAGCTTTGCTTGGTTTGGGGTTTCAACAAACAATGTCACCATATTCACAATACGCCAGTTTTCACTTAGCATTCTGTTTCTAAGATTCATCCACTTTATAGAGTGTAGATGACATAGCCATTTTCACTTCTGTCTAATGTTCCACTTTGCGAATAAAACAATTTTTATTCCTCCATCCTCCTGTTGATGGACTTTCCGGCTGCCTCTAAGGCCACTGGGCACATCCCTGGGCCCCTAGCAGATCTGAATTCACTTCCAACTGTCATGATGCAGTATGGGTTCCTGTCTTGCAGGCGCCTTTCACCTCCTACCTTCCCACGTGGCCACAGCAAGCTGCTTCTCCCACTTTCCCCTCCTTCTCTGATTTGCTGAGAAAGGACCATTTGCCACCTTCCAATTCACTGCTGCCTATGCCCTGCACCAGTCCACACACAGTCACAGAGCATACATCATGCCCTGCTGGTCTGTTAAAGGATGAAGAGCTTAACAAGGCCGTTCCACACCACCCTCACTCCACATAACCTCTCATATAGCATTCTGATCTTTCCTTCTCACCACACCTCTTCCATTCTCTTCATCATCTGTGACGCTCCCCACAGTGTCCTGCCATGTTCCCACCGACCTCCAGGATGAGCTCAGGGCCCTCCTTGCACTTTTCCACTCCACCCTTTTTGCTGACATCTTTCTGGCCCTCAGCATCATTTCACTTACCCATTAATGAATCATCAAATGCTCTAACTCTGAATAAATGATTTTTAAGAACTCATGTGACCTTCATCTTGATCCTCCAATATCCTGCCTTGGAAGACCTTATAAGCACTTGAGGAAACATCAACCCCAGTATTCAGAACTCACCACATTCTCAATTCACCACAACCATCTCACCTGCTACTTCATATAGTCTCACACCTACAAAATCTGCTCTTGTATTCAGTCAACAAACATATATATATGTGAACTTGAGAGAGTTCACAAAAGTTAATTTAAAGTGAGTAATGCCATTGTTAAGGTTAATTACTGCTAATAATTATTATATGTACATTAAAAAATTCCCTGTTTTGTAAGGAGTTAGAGTGAAAGCAATTCTATTATATTTATAAACGTTCATTTGCCTTGTATATTTTACTGCAGTAGCTTGACTTCACAGAAATGAGCAAAAATGGCCAATGACTGTACCAACTTCTGAACTTGTTGGATCTATTGGGACGTCACTGTAATTCACCAGGAGAAGAGGGAAGCAGAGAGACTTCGTATGGATGTTCTCAAATTTTCCTAATTTTTAGCCTTTTTATACTTTGGAAAAATTTAAATGTGTGCTCTACATATGCATATATATATATATGGAGAGAGAGAGAGTGATGTTGACATTCAACTGAATAAGACATGATTCTTGCCCACAGGGGCTCACAGGTAAGTGGAGCATACAGGAACACAGACAGACAACTATAAACTGCTCTGGTGAGTTCAAAGACAGAGAAGCATTCTATTAAAGGGCACACCTGGGAAGGACACCTAACCTCTTCAGGGCTGGGGGGGGGAGGTGTTCAGTGACAACTTCCTGGAGGTGAGTGGGATCTGGCAGAGCAAAGAGGAAGAGTCTATTATATAGAGAAGGTAAAACATGAGTCAAGGAAATAAGGAAATAAGAGAAACATATCATGGTGAATGTGTGGAACTTCAAATTATTCCAGAACTTCTCTACCACCTCCTCTGAAACTGCTCCTTCCATAATCCTCTCCCTCTCATGTCAACACCTCTCTTCCTCTGGCTCATTCTTTTCAGTCTACAAGACTTTCTAGGTCTCCATTCTTCTAAATGATCCTCCCTCAACCCTGCCGTCAGGTCAGGGGAAAGTCCTCTACCCACCATTGGAGCTGTGATCCGAGAGTGGGGCAGACTACCACTGCCCTTTTCTCTTTCTATCCTCCCATTGGCCCAAGATATGGGAAGCAATATGCAGGATACAATCCAAAATTACTTGGCACTCAAAAACCAGGAAAATCTCAGTTTTTGCATGGGGAAAGATAATCAACCAATGCCAAAGCAAAGATAACACAGATGTTGCTATTCAAATACATCAAAGCAGCTATTACACAGAAAGGATTTGGAATTTTTAATTTATCTTGTATAAGAGAGTCCATGCTACTTGGAATAAGTTCCCTTTCTCAGGACAGATGCCTGTCTTGCCTCAAGTCTGAATGTTTTATTGCCTTTTACGTCCTCTCCTTATATTCAATTTTTCCCTTCTCAGATTATTCACATTTGTATCTCCAAGTGGTACAAGTTTGAATTCAATTGCAAAGTGCCTTGAGTTTGTCTAAGGAAACTGAGATTTGACAAATAATAAAAATACAAAAACAAAAAAACAATCTTATTCCAAGCATTCCAGTTTTAATGCTCTCAGATGACCAAACCAGCCTTCAGAGCGTTCTCTGTCCTACTTCTCACTTTACTTGTGGTGTGACCATGTTCATTATAATCTCAAAGGAGAAAAAAAAAGCCTTGTAAAAAAAGCAAAAACAACGACAAATAATAAAAATAATAATGTCTAGTAAATTTTTTTTGCCTCAACATTCAGGGTGAAAATGCAATAAAATAGTCTTTAATATTCAGAAAGGCCAGTCATTTTCTTTCAAAACGTAATTGAAGTTTCATGCTTAATGAATCCCAATATGGAAAATAATAGAGATGCTGAATCTAGTAAAGTGACAAAAATGAGTTTGTAACGATTATCTTCATACCAAACCAAAAGGGGTATATCATAAAAGAACAGTTAATACCCCCCTAATGTGATTAATTTGAAATGCTGCATTTTCCAGATAATACATTAGAGCCTGTGTTACAGAAAAAAAAAAAAAAAAAGAAAGCCTGTGAAAGTTATAAATGGAAAATGGTAAAGTAAAATAGCACAGTTCTGCAGATGCCCAACAAATGCCATCCGACACTGGGTTCTCAGGAGGATGGAGAGCAAATTGACAAGCCCAGGAAGGCAGATCCCTGGTGTTTAACAAAGTCCACGCCAGAGGAGAGCATCATCTATGAGAATTTATTCGGACCATCTCTGCGCTCTTCATAGTCACCAAATCCTCATAATAAATAACTACTGAGATTACGTGCACAGGGCACAGTACCGAGCTTCACCTTCCTGCACTGGTGTTGTCTGTTGGTCTGAATTTGCCAGAGGTCTCTGACTCTCAACTCTTCTGCTGTATTTAATATAATGTCTGACACTGACTGTGCTCTACTTAGCATTTGCTTGTCGTTTAACTTTCTGTATTTGTTTGGTGTCTGACCATGGGCAGGTTCAACTCTGGGCGATGCTTTGTTGTTCCTTATTTGGTGCATTCAGCCCCAAGACTGGGTATCAGTGCAGAAGGAACCAAAAAGAATTAAAAGAGATGCAAAGACAATAATATTATTATCCTTTCAGGGGTCTATGTAGTGGAGAAAATGAAGTACACACACACTAACCGTCACATTAAGGTGAGAGCTTATGGTCAGCAGAATAAGGACCCCTCCCAAATGAAGTCCATGTCCTAATTTCTGGAAACTGTGAATGTTACCTTATGTTGCAAAAGGGCCTCTGAAGATGTAATTAAGTTACAGATCTTGAGATGGGGACATCATCCTGGATTTATCAGGTGGGCGCAACGTAATCACAGGGGACCTTAAAAGTGGAAGGCAAAGATAGAAGGAGAGACAGTGGGAGACTTGACTATGGAAGAGGAGGTCAGGGTGATACTCCATGAGAAAAACTCGACCAGATGTTGCTGGCTTTGAAGATGGAGGAAGAGGCCTACTAACACCTTGATTTAGCCCAGTGGGACCTGAACTTGTAACAAGTGTTGAACTTGTTAATTCACAGAACTGTAAGATAATAAGTTCGCGTCGTCTTAGTCCACTACATTTTTGGTTGTTACATCAGCCATAGAAAATAATACATTGTCCCAAATTAAGAGCAAAAAAGTCCACAGAAGGGAGAAATATGCAAGAATATGGGAATAAAGGTAGTTGATCTGCTGTCTAAACTAAGTGTAATCTGAAAGTTCTAATTAAAGTATGTTCACCTTGAAGTCCTTAAATCAAAAGTTTCTTAGTAATTCAAAATTTAATCACGAAGTTAGCATATAGCTCAGTAAAAGGACTAAGTCATGTGAATCACTGACAAGTTAATTGTCCTCTGGGATTTTACTGTCATCCTCCCCATGAATTTGATTTATTGCTTCAGAGAAATCATATTACTAATTTAAGTCTGCCTCACAGACATTGCCATAGACACACCATCTTATCTCAAGTCACAGAAATTTATTTGGTCCCCCTAACTGAAAATCACTCTATAACCTAGTCAGAGGGTCCAGAGTGGGGACAAGGTGTGGGAAATCTGATTAAGTGTATTACAAACTGCCCAAAAACTAGATTGAGCCCAGTGGCAGCTCTGATGTGTACAAGCGTTGCACTCAAAGTTAAAGATCAATATGGTTTCACTGTGTTTCATTTGACCTTTCAGAGATGAGCATTGGACTCAATTACCCAACCCTCCCCTGTCATTTCCTGTGGAACTTGGAACTCTGCTAACTCAATCCATCATATTTCCCCTGGGCCCACATATAACGTAGTATCCACCATAACCTAATTCTGAAACTAAGACGCCTATGCAGAAGGACATCAAGAACCACATCTTGGGCTTCCCTGGTGGCACAGTGGTTAGGAATCCGCCTGCCAATGCAGGGGACAAGGGTTTGTGCCCCGGTCCGGGAAGATCCCACATGCCGCAGAGCAACTGGGCCCGTGAGCCACAACTACTGAGCCTGCGCGTCTGGAGCCTGTGCTCCGCAACAAGAGAGGCCGCGGTAGTGAGAGGCCCGCGCACCGCAGTGAAGAGTAGCCCCCGCTCGCCGCAACTAGAGAAAGCCCTCGCACAGAAACGAAGACCCAACACAGCCAAAAATAAATAAATAAATAAATAAAATTTAAAAAAAAAAAAAAGAACCACATCTTACTGTGTGCCCAGTGACATACTTACTGCTTCTACAGATGCCTCATGACCTAATTGATACCCTTGTGTGGAGCAGTAAATCATGTAGTCAAATTTCCAAAGTAAATTATGTGCAGTTTTAAAATGCTGCTGAATACAAAGAAAAGAACAAAATGATCTACATAAATATAGGTTTTAGCATGTTATTTTCATATTACTGCAGGTTTTTAACACCTACTTTGTAATACTCTCTGATGTTTCACACACACTTTCTTGCCTTATAAATTGATGAGTAAATGACTTACATACTCTATAAAATTATGTAGTCCTTGAAGGCAGTAACCATTTTATGTCTACCTGGCAATCTGAAATAATGTATTCAGTTAGCAAGGGCTTGGTGAGTATCTGCTTAACTGGAGATAAGAAAACTCTACAGGAGAGCATCTTATCATAACCGTCCAGCTGCACAGACCCAGGGGGCTGTTACAGAATATAATGTAAGTTACTATCACAGTCATAACTTTACTACGATTTTTAATGTGTGTCCTATCAGTCCTACTAGGGTATATTCTTTTTAAAGGTCAGGAACAGATAGTTTAGATTTTTATCCTCTACCATAGCATGTAATGTGGCACAGTTTTACTCATTCATACCATTTCTACAGAATGAATGAATAATATTAAGAAACAGCTATGTGTACAATAAAAAAGAGGTCACCTCTTCAGACTGAGGCTTTTTAGTAGTTTGATAATTCTGTTTTAAGCCTGGTTTCTAGAGGAGTGATGGGCATTGATCATAGAAGAGAAGAAGATTCTTTTCAAGAAGGAAGATTTCTTTCCCAGAAGCACAGAAGGAAAGCATCAGGCACGGCAAGACTATTGGTTTAGAGAAATCTCACACTCAGTACTAAAGTATCATAGAACCGGTGCTCTACAAACCTTTAACTGGCTGTTGATAGGTCAGTTTAAAGAGTCTGAAAAAACACCGTTTGAGAACCAGGAGTGATGGAAGAGTCCATCTAATTACACCCCATTCATTTTAGAGAAGAGGGAATTAGAACAGAAGAGTTAAGTGACTTGTCAAGTTCCAACTGCTAGTTAACTTGAAAGCCAGGAGCAACCCAGGTTGACGATATGAAATGAATGAACTGGTGTCAGGAGAAAGTGAGAGAAGGCAATGCAAGTACGAAAGTGTGTCTTTAGTTCATCTGACTAGTAATGCTCCTACTTCAGTGTGGTGTAAAACTAACTTTATTGGCCCTCAGGACTGTTTATCAAACAACCCACTCCCATGTCCACCTTGTCGATGTTTGCTCTCTCTTTTCTACTTTTCTACATTAACTTCCTGCTTGTGTGCTTACTCCACTGGTCTTTCTATTTGACAATTAAATCCTTTCTTTTCTTTTCAATTTTTAGCCCTTTCTACAAAGGTAAGGAAATTAAGAATTGATATAAATTGAATAAAATTAAAGAATTCAAACTTTCAGCTTCCAATATGGAATAATATAGAACAAAAAATGAAACGAAAGGTATTGTTTCTATTTTTAATAGGAGTTAAATGTAAAAAATAGCAAGTGATGCTAAATCTCTTATTTAAATGTGCACTTGAAAATCACCGTCCAAATAGCAACCTTCTAGTGAAGTTCCAATGTCCCCAGTAATTTTCTTTTTATTTTGTTTTTTTCTCACACAGACCAAGTTAGCTGGTCAGAGGGTGGGAAAATGATGGATATTGGGATAGACAAGGTAGACTGGGTTTGAGTGGCGATGGCTGTAAACAGGATTTAGGTGGAAACTGTACAGACAAGATGGGATGAAGACAAGTAAAGGTGACTATTGGGACAGAATTGCTTTAGTCCCATTTGGACAAGCTCAAACAAGGTCAGGTGGAGTTGGGGCTGGGACTTTTCAGTACCAGGGAGAATTCCTGGTGGATTCGTACCTGTGGGAAGACCTGAAGCAAATGCTGCCCTTTAACCTCTGAAAGTCTCACAGGTCTTCTATTATAATAAGCCCTAATGCCAAAAGAAGGAGGATGGATTACCATCCATTTAAAATCCAAGACTTAAAACTTAGTGGGAAAAAAAAAAAAAAAAACCTTATTGGGAGAATTCAACCTCCTTGTAAACTTCAAAGAGACTCTGCTTTGCTTTTTACAAGTTATGTGGCACTAAACACCTTGTGCAGTTGTCACAAGCCCAGTCTCCCCATCTGTTAAATGGTCATATGATACTTACCTTGTGAGAGCAGAGGGAGGCTGTTTACATTAAATGCACCCACGGGGGCTGTGATGTCACAAGTTCCCCACACCACTAACTTCTAACTGAGGATGACCAGTTCTACAGCTCCGCAGGCCTGCATTCCTCCCAGCTTTGCTGCAGTTCACGCCGCCATCCTGAGGGTCTCTGACTGTGACATGATAGTGTTTTCTTCCCAGTCCACACTCACAGTTTAGGAAAGATATCCTTTCTTCTCTCCCTTGCAGGGACATGGTGAGCAAATCTCTTCAACCACACTCCAGTGAAATATGTGTTTTCAGAGACTTCCTACTTTGGAGCTCATCTAACTCTCACTCTCCCACCTGCGCTGGGGTCTGCAGCCAGCTCTGCAGGGCACAGGTCTAATGCTCCCATCATGGGGTACAAACCCTCAATGATTTCCTGCTATTACAGGTGGAATATGAGCATCCTGGCCTGACACCAGAGCCCTCACCATCTAGCCCTGCCTGTCTGCTGAAGGTGGGCTCCTCTCCTGCCCTCCAACACCTCCGTAGGTGCCATAGAAGAGCCGCCTTCCTCCATGTGCCCAGACCTGGCATGCGGTGTTTCTCAGGCCTGGAACGCTGTCCCCTCCCCACGTGCCCTAATCCACTGAAGACAAATGTGACCACTTTTAGGAATCAGCGACCATTCAGAGCAGGGTTTCAACCTCTAATATGAATTCCTCAGTCAGACAGAAAGACGCCACTAAAGTTGCCCCTTGTGTTCTGCCTCTTGCTGGGATCAAGAGGAGAGAGGGCATCTCCTAGAAGGGTGCAGAGAGGAGCAAACGTGCATCGGCACTGCCCCCACCCCAGTGAAACACCCTTGTCCGGGTCACCCTTGTAGCCACTTCCAATAGCAAGTCATCAGCGCTCATCCTGCCCCACTCAGGAGCCCTTGGTAGCGGCATACTCTCTCCCTGAGATGTTTGTTTGCTTCCAGGATGCCACTCTCCCTGGCTCTTCTTAGAAACTGGCACCTTTCCCCCCAGTCTCCACTGCTGGATTCCTTTCATTGCCCCAAATTCCACAGGGTTCAGTCCTGGGGCCACTGCTCTTCTCTACTTGATTCTCCATCTCAGGGACCCCGCTGGCATTCGGCCTTAAATGCTGTCTCCGTGCTGACCACACCCAAGTTTACATCTCCAGCCCAGACTTCTCCTTGAACTGCAGGCTCAAGTGTCCAACCTCTCATGCCTCTTCCACTTTGATGAAACATTCATATGAGATTAACACCATCCAAAATGACCTCTTGACAATCCCAGGCAAACCTCCTCCTCTGCTCCATTTCAGTAGATGGAAACTCCGTCCTTCCAGTGGCTCAGGCCAGAACCTTCAAGTCAGCCTTGACTCTTCTCCCCACATTCACCCTTCTGATCTAGCAACAGATCTGATTGGCTCTGCCTGCAGAATGGATTAAGAATGCATCCTCTCTCACCTGAATCTTTATAATAACCTCCTTAGAGGTCTCCCAGCTTTTTCCTTGCCTTCCTATGTTCTATTATCTAAACAATATCTTTAATAATATTTTAAAAATACAGGTTTTATCATGTCACCCCTCTGCGCTAACCCTGCAATGGCTTTTCTCCAACACCCAGAATACAGTCCGAGCCTTGGTTCTGGTCGACAGGGCCCTGCACCGTCTGGCTCCCTGTGGCCCCCTCCACACTTCTCTTGCTCGCTCCACTCCAGCCACTCTGCCCTCCATGCTCGCCTCTGGGTACACACAGCACGTTCCCATCCCTGAGCTCTTGTACTTGCTGCTCCTTCTGCCTGAAGCACTTGCCCCCAGATGTCCACTGGGCTTATTTCCTCGTTGATTTGAGTGTCTCTTCAAATGGTGCTTTCCCTGACTACTCTCTGTACAGTAGCATAGTCCTTCCATGGTAATTTTGCTTCCTGTTACTTACTACCGCCAGATGCATGTTGTTAGTTTTTTGTTTACTGACTCCAATCCCTAACTAGAATGTTGGTTCCTTAAGCTCAGGGACCTTGCTTGTTCATAGGCACAGACAGAGAAGTAAAATCAATGAAAATGTGTTTCCTTTTAGACAATGGAGACCCACCTATATGCAAAGGCATCCATAGAGTAGGGGGCTTGATATGACCGAAAAAAGACACTGGTGTCAAAACAACATCCTTCCAGAACTGGAAGAGAAATACTCAGGCACTTAGGGGAAGGGATTGGCTTTGGACAGGAAGTGGGGTATCCCTTATTAATTAGGGCTTGGATTAAGGCTAAACCAAACAGACAGAGGCGGAACTAACTAAGAATCCAGGGAGACAAGAGCTGCGTAAGAGTGATGAGCCTAAGCACCAATACAATATTGATGAAGAAGAACAAAGAACAGTGACTAGCCAACTTCAAGACCCACTATACAGATCCAGTAATCAAGACGGTGTGGTATTGGCAAAAGAACAGACAAATATAGATCAATGGAGCAGAATAGAGAGCCCAGAAATAGACCCACACAAATAGAGTTGATTGATCTTTGACAAAGGAATAAAGGCAGTTCAACGGGAAAAGGACAGTCTTTTCAAAAATGGGGCTGGAATAAGTGGATTCCCACATGCAAAAATATGAATCTAGATGTTATCTTATACCCTTCACAAAAATTAACTCAAAACGGATCACAGACCTAAAGTTAAAATGCAAAACTAGAAAACTTCTAGAAGATGACATTGGAGAAAATCTAGGTGGCCTTTGGTTTGAGGATGATTTTTTAGATACAATACCAAAGACAAGATCCATGAAAGAAGTAACTAATAGGCTGAACTTCATTAAAATTAAAAACTGCTCTGTGAAAGACAATGTAAAGACAAGGAGAAGACAAGTCACAGACTGAGAAAAAATATTAACATACATATCTGATAAAGGACTTTTTCCAAAATATACAGAGAACACCTAAAATTCAACAATAAGAAAACAGACAACACAGTTTAAAAATAGGCAGAAGGACTGAACAGACAACTCACCAGACAAGGTGTACAGACTGAGTTGTGGGTGCTCCCAAAATGGCAGAGTAGGAAGACTCTGAGCTCATCTCCTCTCATGGCCACACCAAAATTACAGCTATTTACAGAAAACTATCCATGAAAAAAACAGAATCTCCCAGAAAAGATCTTCTACAACAGAAGATACAAAGAAGGAACCACAACAAGACAGGTAGGAGGGGTGGAGTCACAGTATAGTCAAGGCCCATAACCCCAGGTGGGTGACCCATAAAAGGGAGAATAATTATAATTGCAGAGGTTCTCCCCAAGGAGTGAGGGGTCTGAACCCCACATCAGGCTCCCCAGCCTGGGAGTACTGCCCTGGGAAGACAAGCCCCCAGAACATTTGTATTTGAAGGTCAGGGAGGCTTACTTTTGGGAGTCCCAGAGGGCTGGAGGAAACAGAGACTCCACTCCTAAAGGGTACACACAAAATCTCACATGCTCTGGAACCCAGGGCAGAATCAGTAATTTGAAAGAATCTTTGGTCAGACCTATCTGCTGACTTTGGAGAGTTTCCCAGAGAAGCAAGAGACAACTGCAGCTCACCCGGGGGACACAGACACTAGTGGCAGCCATTTGGGGAGCTCCTTCTACCACATGGACACTGGTGCTGGTGGGCACCATTGTGGAATCCTCCTTCCAGCTTATGAGCTTCAGGACCCAGCCCCGCCCTGGCCCAACAGCCTATAGGCACCATACTGAAATTCCTCAGGCCAAGCAACTAACTAGCAACTAACTAACTAACACAGCCCCACCCACCAGGAAATCAGAAAATACCTTGAGACAAATGAAAACAAAAACATAATAATCTAAAATCTATGGGACACAGCAAAAGCAGTTCTAAGAGCGAAATTTATAGCAATACAAGCTTACATCAGGAAACAAGAAAAACCTCAAATAAACAACCTAAACTTACACGTAAAGGAACTATAAAAATAAGAACAAACAAAACCCAAAGGCAGTTGAAGGAAAGAAATCATAAAGATCAGAGCAGAAATAAAATAAAGACTAAAAAAATGGAAAAATATCAATGAAACTAAGAGCTGGTTCTTTGGAAAGATAAACAAACTTGATAAACCTTTAGCCAGACTCATCAAGAAAAAAAGAGAGAGGGCCAAAATCCATAAAGTCAGAAATGAGAAAAAGAGAAGTGCAACAGATGCCACAGAAATGCAAAGGATCATAAGAGATTACTATGAACAACTTTATGCCAGTAAAACGGACAACCTAGAAGAAATGGACAAATCCCTAGAAATGTACAACCTCCCAAGACTGAACCAGTGAGAAATAAAAAAATATGAATAGTCATATTATCAGTGATAAAACTGAATAAGTAATAAAAAAGAACTCCCAACAAGCAAAAGTCCAGGACCAGATGGCTTCACAGGTGAATTCTACTGAACATTTAGAGAAGAGTTAACACCTGTCCTTTTCAAACTATTCCAAAATATTGCAGAGGAAGGAATGCTTCTGAACTCATTCTATGAGGCAAAACCAGATGAAGATATCACAAATAAAGAAAATTACAGGTCAATATCACTGATGAACATAGATGCAAAAATCCTCAACAAAATATTAGCAAACCAAATCTAACAATATATTAAAAGGATTACACACCATGATCAAGTGAGATTTATCCCAGGGATGCCAGGATAGTTCAGTAACTGCAAATCAACCAATGTGATACACCACAGTAACAAACTGCAGAATATAAAACATATGACCATCTCCAAAGATGCAAAAAAAAGCTTTTGACAAAATTCAACATCCATTTGTGATAAAAACTCTCCAGAAAGTGGGTATAGAGGGATACCTCAACATAACAAAGACCATATATGATAAGCCCACAAATATCATATTCAGTGGTGAAAAACTGAAAGCTTCTCCTCTAAGATCAGGAGCAAGATAACAATGTCCACTCTCACCACTTTTATTCATCATAATATTGTAAGTCCTAACCACAGCAACAAGACAAGAAAAAGAAATAAAAGGAGTTCAAATTGGAAAGAAAGAAATAAAACTGTCACTGTTTGCAGATGACATGATACTACATATAGAAAATCCTAAAGATGCCAGCAAAAGACTGCTAGAGCTCATGCATGAATTCGGTAACATTGCAGCATACAAAATTAATATACATAAATCTGTTGCATTTCTATACCCTAACAATGAACTATCAGAAAGACAAATTAAGGAAACAATCCCATTTACAATCACACTGAAAAGAATAACATAGCTAGGAATAAACCTACCTAAGGAGATAAAAGACCTGTACTCAGGAAACTATAAGCCACTAATGAAAGAAATTGAATATGACACAAACAGATGGAAAGATAAACTGTGTTCATGGATTAGAGAAATTAATATTGTTAAAATAACCATACTACCCAAGGCAGATTCAATTCAATCTTTATCAAAATACCAAAGGTATCCTTCACAGAACTAAAACAAATAATTCTAAAATTTATATGGAAATACAAAAGACCCTGAATAGCCAAAACAATCTTGAGAAAGAAAAACGGAGCTGAAAGAAACAGGCTCCCTGACTTCAGACTATACTACAAAGCTACAGTCATCAAAACAGTATGGTACTGACACAAAAACACATAGATCAATGGAACAGGATAGAGAGTCCAGAAATAAACCCACACACTAATGATCAATTAATCTACAGCAAAGGAGGCAAAAATATACAATGGAAAAAAGACAGTTTCTTCAATAAGTGGTGCTGGGAAAACTGAACAGCTACATGTAAAAGAATGAAATTAGAACATTTTCTCACACCATATACCAAAATAAACCTAAAATGGACTAACGACCTAAATATAAGACCAGATACTATAAAACTCCTAGAGGGAAACATAGGCAGAACACTCTTTGACATAAATGGAAGCAATACTTTTTTGATCCATCTCCTAAAGTAAAGGAAATAAAAGCAACAATCAATAAATGGGACCTAATTAAACTCAAAAACTTTTGCACAGAAAAGGGAACCATCAACAAAATGAAAATACAACCTACTGAATGGGAGACAATATTTGGAAATGACATGACTGATAAGGGGTTAATATCCAAAATATATAAATTGCTCATACAAGTCAATATCTAAAAAACATACAAGCTGATTGAAAAATGGGCAGAAAACTTGAATAGACATTTTTCCAAAGAAGACATACAGATGGTCAACAGGTCCAGGAAAAGATGCTCAACGTTGCTAATCACCAGAGAACTGCAAATCAAAACTACAATGAGATATCAGCTCACACCAGTCAGAATGGTTATTGTCAAAAAGACCAAAAATAATAAATGTTGGCGAGAATGTGGAGAAAAGGGAACCCTCATACACTGTTGGTGGGAATGTAAATTGGTACAGCCACTGTGGAAAACAGTATGGAGGTTCCTCAAAAAACTATTAAAAAAAACAAAACTATAAATAGAACTACCATATGATCCAGTAATTCCACTCCTGGGTGTATATTCAAAGAAAATGAGAACACCAGTTTGAAAGGATACATGTACCTCATGTTCATAGCAACATTATTTACAATAGTCAAGATATGGAAGCAATCTAAGTGTCTGCTAACAGATGAATGGATAAAGAAGATGTGGTATAGATATACAATGGACTACTACTCAGCCATAAAATGAATGAAAATTTGGTATTTGTAACAACATGGATGGACCTGGAGGTTATTATGACTAGTGAAATAAGTCAGAGAGAGAAAGACAAATACTCTATGTTATCACTTAAATGTGGAATCTAAAAAATAAAACAAACTACCGAATATAACAAAAAAGAAACAGAACTCACAGATATAGAGAACAAACTAGTGGTTACCAGTGGGGAGAGGGAAAAGGGGAGGGTAAAGTAAGAGAATTAAGAGGTACAAACTACTATGTATCAAATAAATAAGCTACAAGGATATATTATACAGCATAGTAAATACAGCCAATATTTTATAATAACTGTTAATGGAGTATAATCTATAAAATTTTTGAATTGCTATGTTATACACCTGAAACTAATATAATATGGTAAATCAAATATACCTCAATAAAAAATATATACAGATTGAAAATAAACATGTGAAACATGTTCAATATCATATGTCATTAGGGAAAAGCAAATTAAAACAATGAGATGATAATTGTGTCACTACACATCTATTAGAATAACCAAAATCCAGAACACTGACAATACCAAATGCTGGCAAGGATGTGGAGCAACAGGAACTCTCATTCATCACATTGGGAACGCAAAATGGTACAGCTATTTTGGTAGACAGTTTGACAGCTTCTTACAAAATTAAACATAATCTTACTATAAGATCTAGCAATCATACTCTTTGGTATTTACCCAAATGAGCTGAAAACTTAGGTTCACACAAAAACCTGTATATGGATATTTATAGCAGCTTTATTAATAATTGCCAAAATCGTGAACCAACCAAGATGTAAACTAGTACATGCAGACAATGGAATATTATTCAGCGCTAAAAAGAAATGAGCTATCAAACTATAAAACGACAGGGAGAAACTTTAAGTGCATATTACTGAGTGAAAGAAGCCAACCTATAAAGGCTACATACTGTATGATTCCAACTACAAGACATTCTGGAAAAGGCAAAACTGTGGAGACAATGCGAAGATCATGGTTGCCAGGGAGGAGGAAGGGGTGAGTAGGTGGGCCACAGAGGATTTTTAGGGCAGTAAAACCATGCTCTTTTATATCGTAATGGTAGGTACATGGCATTACCTACCATTTGCATTTGGCAAAACCCATAGAATGTACAACATCAAGAGTGACCCCCCTAACGTAAACTATAGACTTCAATTAGTAATAATGTATCAATATTGGCTCATCAATTGTAACTCATATGCCCCACTAAAGCAAGATGTTAGTAATAAGGGAAACCTTTGCAGGGAAGGAGTAGAAGAGAAGAAGAGGGGATATAAGGAATGCTCTGTTCTTTCTGCTCAACTTTTCTGTAAACCTATTAACTACCCTAAAAAATAAAATCTGTACAAAAAGTAGGGGCACCAACAGGAATAATCTATTTTAGGGCTGGGCCCACATGGCTGATAGTTCAAAAAATCAATGTCATCTTTTTACAATAATTTAATGACTAAGAACTATCACAATACTTACCTCTACCCATTCTCATTCTCTTTTTCTCTGTATCTTAATTGTAAGAAGGCACAGGCCTTATAAGAAAAGGAATCATTCACTATGAAGAAGATAAAATTCCATTTTACAGACTCAAAAATCCTGTCATCAGAAATAAAAATGTAAT
Source organism: Eschrichtius robustus (assembly GCF_028021215.1). NCBI lineage: Eukaryota > Metazoa > Chordata > Mammalia > Artiodactyla > Eschrichtiidae > Eschrichtius > Eschrichtius robustus. The sequence continues at coordinate 3,322,810 of NC_090832.1, read as the reverse complement.
GCAAGGTCTTTTGACAAGAGGACAGTTTTTTCCCCTTGCTATTCCTCTCAGCTACAGCACACTATAGCATGGGGCTAAGATCAGCCATGGTGCCCTGGAGTTCACCCAGCACCAGGCACTGCTCTCCATCAGCTGAGTGGATCCCACCATCCTACCTGATGAGCTTTACCAATGAGAAGACTGAGACTCACAGCAGTTTAAGCAACTACAAATCATTAGTACCACGTGAAAGCTGCTCTCATCAGGCCTGCTGCTGGAGCTCCTCCTTGGGTGTCCCTGCCTACCCACCCCATCAGGGATACACACCCCATTACTCATGATTTTAAGGAAAGTGGGCAGTTACTTCTGAGCTAGCCAATGGCTCCACCAACTTGCAAACAGGGCTAAGGATAGGCATTTAGATACGTGGGCCAAAGGCTGGCATTTTGCATTTTAACTTCTGTTTATAGCTCTCCAATGTTAAAAGAGAATAAAAGACCTGTTTGAAAGATTTCTACATCAAAATACATCTAATGAAAAGGAAATATGCACAAAATAACAGTAATTTGAATTTATTAAGTGTTTATTATGGGCCAGGTACTGGAATTGACATCTTACTCATATCACCCCATTTTACCTTCAAAAACTCGTGTGTAAAATAGGTATAATTTTTGTTTTACAGATCCAAAAACAGAGCCTCACAAAAATTAAAACCTGCCCAATGACTCAAAGCTAGTAAGTGGCAGAGTCAGGATCCCAAACCTGAGCTGCCTCCACAACCCAGTGTCTCGTTTATGATAATGCAATTCCACTCTCCACACTCACACCCACAATTCACCCTCACCTTCACACACACACACGCGCACCCACACTTACAGTCACACTCGTGCACATTCACACTTGCTCACACACACACTCAAACACTCACAAGAATGAATTTCTCATTTAGCCAAAAGGCAACCTAATACTGAAACAATAAGATCCTCTGAGAATTGATCTCTGCCAGACATCATTGTACTTTAAAGGGCAAGTCTAAAGTGAAGTAATGATTTTATCATTGAATTGCATAAGTAATTGGGAGTCAGTGAAACTTTCTGGAATAAGGAACTTACAGTGCTAATGAAAACGGTCTACAAAATTATTAATGAATAAACATGAATTTGCCTATTGTTTTGAGCTGCACCACAATCCTATAATAGAAAAAATTAAAATTATATAGATACTCTATTATAAAAGAAAACCTTATGTGACACGGGCTTATTTTAGAGCTCTGTCAAAACAGAACTGTCATTTCGATGTCAAAAAGGGAGTTAATTTTTCTGCATCTCCATACCCCACTCTCCCAGCTATTGTTCCTGTCATCTCGAGGTGCCTGAACTGACTTTCCTGGAGGTGGTTCTGAAGAGCCTGACGCAAGGCACCCCCTCTGGAGGGTGGTTGCCAACGCCCTCATCTCTCCATTTGCTCCTCTCCACTTTTCTTTTGTTCTTCTTTCTGGAAATTCTCTAACACTTCTGTCCTTTGCACAGTCACTTGGCCATTAGGCTGTCTAAAGAAATGCATTTCCAGCAGTGATTTTACTGCTCATGACCCTCATCGGCTGCCTTACTGAGGTGCCCAGTATGGGCTGTGCTGGCCACTCAGGGGTCTTCATGGAACATCGCAGGGGGCGGGGGGCTTCCAGGGGTGAAAATGGACCAATGCAGTCAGCTGAGTTCAGCAGCTGAATTCATTCCTCTCCTGTGCGGGAAATGTCCTTACTTATAGTGACCTGGGTACACAAATGAGGTCAAAAACAATACTGTCTTGTCGTCCTCCACTCCCCACACTCATTCACATTGCCCTTTGGATCAGCCCTGCAGCTACACTATGTATGTCGTTTTTTGGGTTTTGGTGTTCCTTAACTTTTATATTCTCAACGTTCATCTGAAGCCTTTGCTCATAAAAAGTTGGTGAATTCAACACAGTCAAAAGTGAACTCTTAACCAGGAAGATTCTACAACTAGATTGCATTTAAACACGTCTCAACTCATCCAAAAATTGGAGAAGAGATTTTGTCAGTCTCGTTAGCCATTTGCTTACCCATCTGGGCCAATAGAGTTTTCCCCAGAATGGTAGAGCCAAGTAGTAGTATGTCCAGCAGTCCTGAGTATACAACCATATGGTTATGTGTGAGAATCAACCAGTAAGTTTCCAACATAGTAGTCAATAGGATCTCCCTTTCACATAAATTTCACAAAATAAAATTATTATTCTCTAATATCTAAAATCAAATCTCCCCAATTATTCCTTAATGTCTTCTATAACAACTTTTATTTTTTGTTATTCCAAACCAAGATCCAATCAAGGTTCATGCATTGCATTTTGGTTGTTATGAGTCCTGAGTGCCTTTAATCAATAAAGCCTCGTGCCCTGGTTCCCTACACTCCCCTCATTTTCACAACATTGAAGCTGTGAAGAAACCAGGCCAGTTCTTTTGTAGAATGTTCCACTTTCTGGATTTTACTGATTGTTTCCTCATAGTGTCATTTAACTGCTTCTTCTTTAACTTGTATTTCCTGTTTACTAGAAGTTAGATTTAAACAGGGTAACCATATAATTTATCATCCTAACTGGAATACCTATGAGAGTAAAAAGGGCCCTTATTAATAATTGTACCTGGATACCAGGCGGGAAGTAGTAAATAGGTGCAAATAGGTGAGCGGCGACCTTGGTCTGAAGGCTTGATCGAGTGAACTGTTCAGGCGAGGGCACCCCCTAGGTGATACTGCCCACTTCACACTGTCACGATGCTCTGTCTCATGACTTGGTTAAGTAGTGATCATGGGATCCCCCACTGTATGGGTTTGGTTTTACTATTTGCAATTAATAAGTAATTTGTGGACTGATTATTTTATGGGGTACCTAGAGAATATCTTGTTCTTCAGCAGCTTTCATCTAATTGTTTTGAACCCATTTTTGATCCTTATTAGATTTATTATTTCCTTGGGGGTTGCGAAATAGTTATTTTCTAAATCTATCATTTATCCTACATTTATAAGAGCTTGCATTTTTTCATAATAGAGAGCTTTTCCTCATTATCCAGGGTAAACTACAGTCCCTCCTATAAAGACAGGGTAAATTCTTTCCCTGTAATTTACAATGGTCAGAATGACGGCTTGGGGGTGACAGTCACATCCAAAGGGGGAGCAGTGTATATTCTCTCTTTAAGTATTACCATTGTTTGAAGATGTTTTATTTACTCAATATTTTACAATCATTTATAGTAATTATTCATTTTTATGGTAAGCAAATTTTAATATGATCATAAGTTCAGGAGTATTACAGTCTGAAAATTTAGCAAATGACTAAAGCATTGCAGTCAGTTTTAAAATGAAAATATGTATATTTGGAAGATATTCTTAATCTTTGACCTTGAAAGACAAACATAACATTTACACACCAAATGCTTTTTGTTTCGAGCAGAGCAGAGCAGTTTGCTCATTCGTTATGGTTTTCTGTGTATTTTGTTTTCTCTACTTTATGTGATACTATATAATCTAATTATTCTGAGAATACAGCAGACTAGGTAGGTGAGGGTGTCAGTAAATTCAGGTCGGATTCCATTATTGGGCAAAGCTTGAAGTGAGATGCTTATAGAGTTAGTATTTTTGTCTTTGGCGTCCATCCAGTTGAAGAAATAGTTCTTGAAGCCCTGCAGTGGGGCAGACATCCCGCGACTCTTTCATACATACTCAAAAATATATAATTTTAAAATGTCCGTGCTAAGCTGGAAATTTTAAAAGTGTCCGTGCTTAGGTAGCTTTAAAGTTTCAGATTTTATTAACATTCCATTTCTCAAAAATATAATCTTCGTGAACAATCGTAAACACACAGTAAAGTTCCTGATTGTGTTCTGCCTATTTGCTAATGAAAAGTGAATAAGGTAGATTTTGTGAAATCAGGTCCTTGTAACAGAAAAATCAGGATAAAAACGATAACAGAGAAATTATGGGGAAACAAGGTACAAAGTCAGCAGAGACTTTTGAATGTTTGATATTTGATCCAGTGGGTCCCAGAGTTAAGGCATTCCGTCCCATGTGTGTCAGAACTTGGCCATTTTGGCCGCTCCCTGACCTCACAAGAAGACAGATTCCACTCATGTGTTTGCAGAACCCACAGCACTGTCCAGAGTCTGCAAATAGCAGTCATCTCTTTAAGTGGTGGCTCAGAGCGGGCCTGTGGCTGGGAAAGGAGAGTCTGGATCCACCACCACATGTGAGGCTGCCTCATCATTCATGGGAAAAGTTGAAAATCTTCACATGGAAATACAATATTTTAATGACATTAATCATCAAAGTTATATTTAAACCAGTAGCATTTAAGAGGTGCTGAATTAATTTCAGTGAGGATATGATTATTAATGATAAAAATTAGTGACAACAGGCTCCATGGGAACATTAACCGGTCCAATTTAAATTTTGGCCAAAAAAAAAAAAGACCGCAAAACTGGAATTCCCTTGGCAGCCTGCAAAGCCTGCCTCCGATTTAGAGCTCTAATCTAGCTTCTGTAGTGAATGAGAATCTGTGAAAGAGAAGCTGCCGTGAACAGAAAATCAGAGAAAGAGGGTAGATCTGTGCTCTCACCAGTCACCCCACCTTCTGCCAGCTGCCAGGGCTTTTTGTTTGTATGTTTTGGTGGGTTTAAAATCTTACAAAACTAATGACTACCTGGGTAGGATTTCTAACCTACACAGAAGAGCAGAGGTTAGACATAACTGTTCCTTTTCAAAACTTTTTTTAACCATTTTAAAAAATTGAAGTATAGTTAGTTTACAGTGTTGTTAGTTTCAGGTATAAAGCAAAGTGATTCCGTTTTTTTGTTTTAGTTTTTGTTTTCTTTTGGCCTTGCCGTGTGGCATATGGGATCTTTGTTCCCTGACCAGCGATTGAACCCATGCCCCCTGCAGTGGAAGCACAGCAGTCCTAACCACTGGACCGCCAGGGAATTCCCGGACTCAGTTTTATATATTTATAAATATATATTATATATATATATTCTTTTTCAGATTCCTTACTATTATAGGTTATTACAAGATATTGAACGTAGTTCCCTGTCCTTGTCGTTTACCTATTTTATATACAATAGTGTGTATATGTTAATCCCGAACTCCTAATTCTCTCTCCCCCTTTTACTTTAAAACTTTTAAAATATATATATATATTTTTTTTAATTTTTATTTATTTATTTATGGCTGTGTTGGGTCTTTGTTTCTGTGCGAGGGCTTTCTCTAGTTGTGGCAAGCGGGGGCCACTCTTCATCGCGGTGCGCGGGGCCGCTCACTATCGCGGCCTCTCGTGTTGCGGAGCACGGGCTCCAGACGCGCAGGCTCAGCAATCGTGGCTCACGGGCCTAGTTGCTCCGCGGCATGTGGGATCTTCCCAGACCAGGGCTCGAACCCGTGTTCGGCAAATCTTCTGTCCTGCTTCTTGGTGACAGCTTACTTCGCCTCATTTTCCTCTTCGCACTGAAAAGGCAGATCACAGCTGTTCTCTCACTGCAGAGGAGCCTCCCTAGGAGCGGCCTGGAAAAACGCTTTCCGTTTTGCACCTCGGTCCACAGAGCAGTGTTGCGTCCTCTGTTAATTAGTTCATCCATTCAGTACGTGTGCGTTGAGCATCAGTGTGCACAGCTCACACCAGATTTTACTTTTCCCCTACGGTCTTCTTAACTAGATTTTTCCACTTAATCTTTAACGATCTTCAGAAATTGACGGTGATTTTCTTTTTAGACTTGCGTCAGTTGAGGTTAGCACTGGCCTAACCCTGAGGTCTCTCTCCCTCTTCCACGGATATTACTGTCCTTACTAAACAGGTCCTGACCTGGGAGCATCGGCACTGAACCCTCAAGTGTGGACCCTCCGAAGCGCCGGCGTTTGTTCCTGGTCTGCAGCCCATGCTGCCTTTCGTTAACCAGGTCGCCCTGTTGGTGGCGTGGCCTGCAGCTCCCCTGGGCCGTCTGTCGGGCTACTGCCGTTAGTTCTTGTGGGCACGTATTAAAGACAAAGGCGGAGGTCTTGGAATGTATGCTTTTCCAGGAGCAGATTTCAGCCGTTCCTTGTTTGAGAGTGAGATCCCCGGGGCTTTCTTTCTGAGCAGATGTACTCAGAATCCAGGATTAATAGCTCTGTAAAACTAGGCTAAGGAACATTTTTAAAAGCAAGTTACTCACGCGATTCCCCAGGCAGGATGGTATCATCCCGGGAGCCATGAACGAGAGCAGGAGAAAAGAAAGCTTAGATTGTCTTTTCTGCTACTTGTCAGGGGCTGAGAGCTGCATAAGCCAGGCTCCATCTTCTCATAATGGACTGCGTTATGTCACAGGATCCTAGAGACCGTCTGCTGGTAAAGGTGTAAGGAAACTGGGGAATTGCATCCTGTGGGTTGGAAACCCTGCCATGGGAGGTGGACACAGACAGGCAGGGGCCAAAAATCTGGGGGCACCTACAGGAAGCAGCCACACTGCCCGCAGGATTCTGGGGTGAAAGCCCCTCTGGCCACAAAGGAAACCCCGCACAGTGTGGCCAGCAGGGCCTCGGAGCCTCTGCCAGAATCCCGGCAGCGGGGAGTGACCTGTGTGCTGCAGCCCCACCTGCCACTTAAGGTGTGGGTTATGGTCTGGGTACCTGGCGGTAGCTTGATGTGCTTCAGGGAAGCACAGGGACTTGTCCCTGGTCAAACTGTCAATTAGTGATCAAGGTACAGCTGAAACGCATGTCCCGTCTGGTAGCCCCAGAGCAATGAGCGTAGTGGTTAGTAATGAGGACCCTCCACATCTGTAGATTGCAGCACCAAGTTAAATCCACTTGTACGGCAGCAGCGGCCTGAGAGGACACAGAGAGGGGAGTCACTACTGCTCTCACGGCAATGATGAGTCAACCGGCTACTGAGAGGTGAAATGGCTCTCGTGACGGACCTGGGATAAGTCTCCCTGTCCTGGATCCTGGTCTAGAACTACAGCCATCACACCAGATCAGGGGCTCACTGTAAAGGCAGGAGTTTTTAGCAGTCAGCTGGTCAGCTTAGATCTCTGCATCATCACTGCTTCCTGAACTGTTCTCTGGAATCCTTAAACCCGCTGTCTCTTTCTGCAGAGACCTCCCTCGTGCAGGGGGCTAGAGTGGAGCCTGGGCACATCAGCATCATCAAAGCGAACGGCATTTCAAAAGCATCCCCTCCCCTCTTTTTACATTCACCGTTTCACTTTGACTTGGCTGAGGAACTCTAAGGTGATATTTTGTTTGGATATAAAGAAATTGCTAAATTACTAAGACATATTAATTGCCCTGATTCAAAGATTCAAGCAGTCACAAGTTTAAACTCATTTTCAAGCCAAGTCAACACTATGTTTCTACTAGTTAATTCTTGATATATATTTTGTCATAGAGCTATGGGAAAAATGTTTCTAGGGTTGAATCTTTAAGCCTTTCATGTTCCCCCATTAAAGATCAAAATGGAAGCCTGTCTAAAAGACAGTTATTTCTGGTGTCGGCATTCTATCAATGGTCTTTTAGGGTCTTGAATAAGACGGCCTCTCCCACAGGTGACCCAACAGGCACTCAAGTGGGCGGTTACGGTACCAACAGTGGAAAAGGGCATGCAGAGAAGGGACGGATGAAGGTGATTCTCATGGTCACTGATAATTACGTTGAACAAAAAGATCTGTACTACCAGAGTCCAAAAGTTACGAACAGTGACAGACACCCCGGGACCATCACTGCCAGCACTCAGGTTGAGCCTCCCCTCCCCTGCCCTTGATTCTCGCATCGCCCTGCCATCTGCATCCTGCTGTGGGGTTCATTTTCTTCCCACACGACTTCCACTCCACACCCAGCAATTCGAAATGGTTCCCCTCTGCCTACTCCATCAGCTCTGACCCCCAAGCTGAGGAAGTACTAATGTAGCCATCATCGCTTTCAACACTTCACAACTGGGACCTGGCTCTAGGGTCATCTGGACTGAAATACCTATTAAGTATTTACCAGGCCCCTACAGTGATACTCAGATGATGAAGTGAAAAGCTTTCCTGCCAGGAGAGGCTGGCATGCAAACACATGAAGGACAATCTGAATTGGGAGCCTTGGGAAGGGCTCCCACAAAGGTGTGACCAGGGATCTATCCAGGTTGGTCGGGCCTGGAGCTTACAAAATCATGGGGCTCATCCTTAAGAAAAACATGACAGAATTATGACTTCAAAATTAGGTAACAAGCCTTAGAAGGGGCCTGCGTGGATGAGGCCTATGCCCTGAAGCTTAGCTTCAAAGACACCTGCTTTCAGGTGTGTTTCACGTGTGTGAGACTGCAAGGCAGGTGTCTTTACCCTCCACCATCATCCTTGTGCTTTGGCTCAAGAGTTTAATCCACACTGTGGAGACGCCTCGAAAATTTAAGACTAGAGCTACCATATGATCCAGGTACCCCACTTTTGGGTATTTATTCAAAGAATACAAAAAGACTAATCTGAAGAGATACGCGCACCCCCATGTTCATCGAGGTACTATTTACAACAGCCAAGGTAGGGAAACAACCTAAGTGCCCAACAACAGATGAATGGATAAAGAAGATGTGGTACATACACACAGTGGAATACTACTCAGAAAAGATGAAATCTTGCCACGTGTGACAACATGGATGGACCTTGAGGGTACTACGCTAAGTTATTTAAGTCAGATGGAGAAAGACAAATACCGTACACGCGTACGTGGAATATAAAAACTAATAAACAAACAGAAACAAAATAAATGAACAAACCAAAGCAAACCAACAGAGACACGCAGATACAGAGAACAGAGTAGTGGTTACCAGAGGGGCAGAAGTGGAGGGGAGGGTGAAACAGGTAAAGGGGATTAACTGTATGGTGATGGTGGAAACTGGCAGTGAGCACGCTGTTGTATACAGAAGTAGAAATATAATGCTATACACATGGAACTTACATAATGTTATAAATCAATGTTACCTCAATGAAATTTAAAAAGGGATTTGATCCAGCATGTGCTACCTGGAATCCCCTCTCCCTGTCCAAGTTCTGCCTACTTGACCTGACCCCGTTCATCCCAATTTCTCTGTAAAGCCATTCCTGATTTCACGGTTTTCAGTTAATTCTGTTCAGGGTATTGTCCAACTGCTTATGGTGATCCTCATTACGGCATCCCATAGAATTTTTCAGTTGTTTCAGGTTAGATTTATTTTGGAAAATAAATTATAAATCTCAAGAGGCCAGGGCTTGGTTTTATGGTGGAGATAACCATTGTGCCTGGCATAACGTTGAAGATATGACGGATGCTTACCACTTGCTTGAGTTACAGATGGAAGGAATGATTGAACTTGATAATTCCACCTTCTGAAACCAACATTTAGTGGCACCAAGGGGCATATTTCTTATAGTGCAGCCCGTCTTACCAGATGAGTCATCTCTGAATATAAACGGGTATCCTCCCAAAATTCATCATTCAGGCACTTAACATCTCTGAAATTACACCCTTGCTCTGTTCTCTTGTCATTACACATATTCTCGCTGGGTCATCTCAACTCCTCCCATGATTTCAACTTTTTCTTATGTGTAAGGGCCTTCAGACATACATTTCTGGCCCAGCTCCAAAGTCATATATCTAACTTCACCATCATGTCTCTGTGTCCCTACGGAACCTGTGCTAATCACATCCACAACTAAATATAGGAGGGCGGCTGTGGGAAAGAAAACAATTAAAAATATCTTTAAAACTATTTTCATGTCTATGTCCCTGTACTAGACAAGCAGCTTTATGAAGGTAGAAATGAGTCTTGTTCACCTTTAAATGCTCAGCATGCAACCTATGCTGGAACAAAGTAGGAATTTAATAAATCTTTGAATGAACAAATAATGTGCAAAATTATGAGAGAGTTCATGCGGTGAATCGCTAAAAATGGACATTGTATATAAAATGTTCACGGACGTCTTCATGGGCTGCATGTGCTGCACGGTCCATCCACAAGGTGCCTGTGGACGGGGTGTTTATCATCTCCCTGCCTCCACACGCTGCTCCACGCGGTGCAGGTGCAGTTATTAGCCTGAGGGGACTCCCCTTCCTACCCAGCCTAGGCAGGAGGAGGCAACTTGAACTTCCTCCCCTACACCCCCTACACTGGCCCAGGAACAAGCTGGGCCGTCTAAGCGCACCCCATCTGCCTCACGTGTGACACCCGTGGCCTCTACTTTTCTCTCCTTTTCTAAATGAAAGAACCATTGTTTTTGACACCAAGAATGCAACGGTAGACGATTTTGAAGAAGAACTTAAAAAATGAAATAGGAGGGACTTCCCTGGTGGTCCAGTGGTTAAGAATCCGCCTTCCAATGCAAGGGACGTGGGTTCGATTCCTGCTCGGGGAACTAGGATCCCACATGCCGCAGGGCAACTAAGCCCACGTGCCACAATTAGAGAGAAGCCCGTGCGCCGTAACGAAAGATCCCGCATGCTGCAACGAGAATCCCACAAGCCACATCTAGGACCCGACACAGCCAAATAAATAAATAAATGAAATGAAATAGGGAACAAACTTACGGTTACCAATGAGGAAAGGCGGGAGGCGGGAGGCGGGAGGCGGGAGGCGGGAGGCGGGGGGCGGGGGGCATAGGAGGGATAAATTACGAGTTCAGGGTTAACAAACACACCACTATATATAAGATAGATAACCAACAAGGACCTACAGTATAGCACAGGGAAATATACTCAATATTTTGTGATAACCTATAAGGGAAAAGAATTTGAAAAAGAATACATATATATGCATATATATATACACATATATATATAACTGAATCACTTTGCTGTACACCTGAAATTAACACATTGTAAGTCAACTGTACTTCAATTAAAAAAATGAAATACAGACAACAAACCTATGTTTAACCAACTGAAGTATTCTTCAACTGAATTTTACTTTATGAGTAAAAACATTGGTTTAAAAACCGAAATACTAAAAAATCAGGAAATAGGTGTGTTTAGAGGATGAGTTGATAGGGCAGATTGATAGCGAATATTAAATGGAAAATATTTTCTCAAAACAATGACTCATTCTATATTCAAACGTCCTCACACTGTAATATTTTCTTCTAAATCCATGTTAAAATGTTGACAGCTGCTACAGGAATGTGCTTCAAATTCATCCTGATATTATAATTTTCCCACTTTCAGTCATTCATTTGCTTTCAGTTATTTTGTTTTGGTTTGGTTTTTGGTCCCTGTGCTGACAAAGAAGACAGGAATGTTCACGTCGTTTTATCAAAGGCTGGGTGGTGGTGAGGGCTGACGCACCCTCCAGAAGAGGAATCAAATGACGGAGCCCAGCACAAGGAAGCGTGCCGGGGAAGATGGGGTCCTTGGCCATGCGGCCAAGGTCGGTTTCCTCTGAACGGCCAAGAAGCTACTGAGAACTTGGGGTGCGCAGCTGGGGGTGTGGGGCGGGGTGCCTAAGTGAGGGGCAGGAGGGTGAGGGAGGAGGGAGCCCTGAGCACTGCGGGGCGCTCGTGGGAGGGACGTCCGGTGAGATCCGAGCAGTCCCCGCGCAGCGGCGTTAGGGGGACGGCCCTGCGCGGAGGGTGCTGGACGAGGGCAGGGCGTGCAGCCAAGGGCTGGGGGCTCCGGCTGCAGAGACAGCTGAGGGCCAGGTGCGGAAACCCGTCTTGCCTTTTAAAGCGGGAGAGAGCTTCGAACCGCAGAGCAACTCCAGTGCGCCCAGGTCCCAGGGCGAGGAAGACCCATCTGTCCCGGAGGAGAAAGTTCCAAGGGGAAGCGCGTGGCGCAGCGACTGTGATGGCCTGGGCCACCTTCACCTGCTGCAGGGCCCCAGGGGCGAGACTCAGCCCGAGCCACCCTCCGCGCGGGCATTACCTCCGCCCGCGCTCCGGAGCTTTAGCAGACTCGCCTCTCCTCCCCCGGGGCACCAGAAGGAAGTGGAGAGGGTCGAGGTGCCAGGGACAAAAGGACAAATGAAAGTAAATGAATGTTTGCAAGCGGGAAGGCCCCCAGTGGGGGGTGAGAGAGGCACTCCCCCACCCCATGGAAGGTATCAGAGGGGGTAGGTCCTGTCCGCGGGTACCTGGGTCACCCCTTTCCTAAGGGTTCGCTCCCCATTTCCAAACCGGGTCCCTTCCTCCCCAGTCCTCACACCAACCACCTCCCCAGCCCTGAATCTCTTTTAACTCTATTTACAAGTACATTTAGCTATTTTTTAAGGTGACAGGAGGGAAGAGAAGGGGTCCTAGATGGTCTGAAACAGAAATCGCATCAGGGCCCTCACCTTCTGGCTGTCTCCTCTCAGGGCAAGTGACCAATATGTCTTTATATTATTCCTATTGAGTTAGGTGGTATTTGGCAAAGTTAATTTTGTCCTTTTTGGAATGTGCCACCTTTATCATCATTAAACGTTTAAAGAATTGACTGAAACTTGGGAGAGTCTGCAAAGCAACACACGGGAAGTAAGGAACTGGGACCCAGCTTTCTGTAGGGACCAGACAGCGGAGAGGTTGGGCTCACAGTCACCACTCTGGGTCAGAACGCTGGCCCCAGTTCCTGAGCTCTGCACAGAATGCTCCATGATTTAATCTCTCTTAGCCTAGCCCCTTATCCAAAGAAAAATAATAATCTTGTATAGCTTAGGCTTCTTGTAAGGGTCAAGTGGAAAAGCAGATCTCCAGTAATACGTATTATGATCAGCAGTGTTAACTCTTCCTCTGCTCCCTTCAACCCCAAGGCATTCTGTGGGGTCCTGGTTGACAGCCTGACAAAGATGTCCCTTAAACAGCAGGATATCTCAAACATCCACGTTCCTTGAGTTCTTCTGGAATCCACGCAACAACTGGCCCCACACATTTACCGTCGGGAAAATGAATGAAATTGTTTCCAACTTAAGGGGTGTCAGCCTACTTCCAGAATGCTGGGATGTGATGAAAAAGAAAACCCGCGATCCACCTCTTACAGCCCGGGCTGCTTTACGATCTTGCTATTTCCCCCCTGTCCGCTTGTCCTCTCTCCGGAGCAAAGCACCGACTGCTTTAGTCTGTCCAGCGTGGGAGCCCTGACCCCTCTTCAGTCATTTCAGTTGTTTTTGTTCATCTGATGGGGCCACTGCATTAACACATCCAAAGGTCTGTGAAAGGATAAGCCAGTCTGCCCGTTCCACTGTCAAGGTGTCTCCTGGGGTTGTCTGATCCCTTCCTAGGGTCACGGGGACAGAAAGGGGACAGCAATGTATAAGGAGAGGTATGTTTCATCTCCCCAGGGGCCTGCTCTTCCGGATGCCCACACGGAGGCTCTTCTGTTGCTCCGTGCCCACCCTTAATCTCGGAGGCCACCCTTCATTGTAGGCACATACTGGGAGATGAGCATGTGCTGATGTCAGCGCGTCCACCGTCAATCCAGCAGCCTAGTGACCCTTCTCATCCAGTGCCGCTGGATTTGGGAACCATGTTTAGTAAACTTGGAAATTCGAGCAGCATGTTTGTGTTCATTCTTTTGACCTGAAAATAAATTTTAGGATTTTTTTAGGTCTTCAAATCTCTTCAGTGGTCAGCAAATATTACTAAAATAAACATTTTTAGTTTTAGAATATAAACGTCAGTGTGGGCCTAGTTAATTAGTCAATTTCTGCCAGATTGCAGATGTTGCACATCATCTACAGATGGCCATCCTTCGCCACCCCCAGGGGTTACTTTTTGAAATGTTCCACGGCCAGCAAAACCCAGGCCACTCGACACAGAGGGTCATAAGAAATAATGGGTCAGAGATAAATAATAAAAATAGCGTCGAGGATATTTTTATGAAAAGCAAATCAGATTTCCAGAGGCACCTATTTCCAAATAAAACAGATTTTTCAATGACTAAAAACTGACCACAGTAAGTAACCTCTCTCCTGAAACATGGTTGAGGTGTTCTGATTGAGGCTGATTTTCCTCCCAAAATGGTTTATTAAGCAGACTGCATTTGATTCAGCCACTGTTGGATTGAAATTTAATGTCTTGAGCATTTTCATGATCCCCTGTTAAAGAGTTAAAGGCTTGTCAAAATGATTGTGTAACTGCTTGGCCTCTTAAAAAAGGATCAAATGAATAAGAACATCTTTTTCTGGGCTTGACTTCTATCTGTGTATTCCAGCGCCAGAGTTTAAACAGGCAATTCTCTAAACGACCTCACAGACATACCCATAAGTCTACTGGAGTCGGGAGCAGTAAATATTGTGTTCTTTTGTATAAGACGAGTTTCTAGTCTTGGGTGCATAACTATGGCAAAACCACAAATGATGACGGATTCCTACATAGGATCTGGGTGTCACTTTATGTTAATGGAGCTCCTGTGTCCAAGGGCGCCGCCCTCCTTGCCCACGCTGCACATGAATGTGGGTCTCAGCACCCAGTACCCGCTCGTCCCTACCTGTTTCACACTCTGCCACCCAGCCTGCTCCAGGTCTTCCTGAAACTTGGGGTCTTCATTACCCTATGGCTCATTTCCTATTTACAAACTTGTCTGCATCCTGAGATGTACTCTTCTAGGTGCTTCCCGACACAACCCAGACTCTGCTGTTTACGTAGTGGGGATTCTCCTCAGTGGGGCTCCCTGTCCCCAGGGCTTTCCTCTAGAAACTGGGAGCCGCAGCCTGCTAGGACCTCATGCACTGACGGCAAATGCACCTTCAGGACCAGAATCAACTGCTTTACGTATTGGGTTTTATTTAGTAAATGTAAAAGGCGTGTTGATTATAAAACAACAGAAATCCTTATAACTGAAGTGCTTAAACTGTCCCCTTACAATCTTATTTCTTTGCACTTAATAAGTACACCTGCATGGTCTACCATATACCACTGTGAGGCCCATTTTCCAATATATTTTGCAAGTTTCCAGTCTTTCCATCACAAAGAGTTCTTCAGAACCAGAGTATACTCTTGCAGCTTAAGTCGTACGCCTGTCCAAATGTAAGAGAAAACTTGAGATGAGGAATGGGAAAGACAGTCCTTCAGTCAGCTATTAATGTGTGTGTTTGATCCTCTCTCTCAAAAAGAAAAAAATTCCACATTATTCATAAGTTAAATATACAGATGTGGGACATGCATGCATATTGCCCTTTTTTGATACTAGTAGGATGTGTGTTGACAGTACAAGAAGTTGATTCATCTGTTGGGATCTTCACTTAGTAAACAGAGGCAATCACTTTCTGTCTCTCCCTGAGCCTCTCCCCATTTGTACAAAATTAGTGTTAAGTCCTGAGTTCCACACATCACTCCTTGTTTTACTCCCATCAGCTGCCTTCCTGCCCCGCGCACAGCACAGCAGGCCTGGATTACAACCTGTTCTCTTGGCAGGAAAGCAGTGACAACAGCAGATCGATCGGGCGAACAGTAGAAAGGGAAGTTTGCAGAGCAGACCTGGGGCCAAGACTTGAGGGAGACTGGGGACCACGACGGCATGAGGTCAAATGAGTGGTATGGTCATGGAAATGTTGACCATAAGTTGGAAAGAAGAAAAGGCAAGTTCAACGTCAACCTCTAGTTATTCAGAGCTTTTAGAAATTTGAAAAGATCATGCGTTAAGTTCGCAAAATCCTCTTAGAAATTCAGATTCAAGCTGAAGATACAAAAGCTATTGCACCGCTGGAGGATGGTTCGTCGCACAGGAGGTCTTCTCACTGGTCAGTGGGAGTCGGTGATGGTCACATTTTCAGTGTGGCTTGAGCTTGACTGTTTTTGGAGTTAGGTGTGCCTGGTGCCAGTTTCCATGTGTGTCTGTAAAACCACATTCACATTTTTTCCTGCCACTAACTCCAATGTGCCAGTATGTAGAGAACTGAGAATTTCTTCAGGACTAAGAGAGGAAGAAGGTCACAACATAAAGAAAAGGATTCATATTTTTGAAAGCCATTTGTGAAGCCCTTCAATGAAGGCAGAGGGAGCCTCTGTGCAGAGCCAAATTTCGATTGCCTCAGCTTCACTGCCTTTGTTTACTTTTTCATCTCTTGCTCTGTAGTTGTGTTGCCGAATCATTCCAGGTTCCCTTTCTAGCTCACTCTCAGGAAGCATTCATCTCTGTTACTTCTCATAGCTTACCTTGTTTCTTGTTCTTGCTGTTATGTACGAGTCTAGACAAATACAGGTACTCAAATTTCCTGGCAAAGATCCCTTTCATATTTACTTGCCGAGGGCAATCAAAACATGAAGCCATCAGTATGTCAATTGATTTATACTATGGCCTTTGCACGTGTCAACGTGGAAAGTATCCTTTAAATCCAGTTGAGTTGAAAGCACTCTTCTCCATTTAACATGATGGAGGCTGTGTATTAAAATGACAGGCTGTGATTTTCTTTCATGTGAAGTAAAAGGCATCATTGCTTGCTAATATTCTCTGACATAATACTGGCAATGTGGACATTAAATATAATTAGAGCATTCTACATCAAACATTTTGCCAACATTGGGCACAGTTAAGGAGGTAAATAACTCCTGTCAGCAAATCATCCTCAGTTTTAGCACACTACAGACTTTTGAAACAAATTATTTCACCCTAAGTATTATTTGCCACGGGACTAAAGTGTAAGTGTATACAGTTCATGTAGCAGAGAACCACATGCTCTGAACCAGGAGGCTCTAAAATGTGCCATTCCACTGAGAAAGCGAAGCTTTGCTCCTCCCGGAAGAGGCAATCTGAAATGCCAGGGACTCTATCCCCTGCAGCCCTGGGCTTACGGGGCAGCCCTAAATGCCTCAGCTGTGCCCTAGCCCCACCCCATCCAACCCACCCCCAACCTGCTGCTCTCCCACTTAGCCCCCTTTTGTAATTGCCTGTAGCTTTCAGGGTCAAGTTCAACTGCCCTCCTTTAGGAAGCAAGGCTCTTCCTTTGCTGGCCCTTGACCTTCTCCATCTCCTACTGACTTCACAGCCCATGCCCCTGAGCTCTGAGCTGCTGCCGGGCCCCCTGCAGGAGCATCTCCGTAGCAACACCCACCACCCCCACCCCCCAGACCACTTGCCTGCTCTCCCCTTAGCGATTCTCCCAAAGGCCCCTCACACTCACACTGCAGGAGGAATTCAGTCACTCAGTCTTCACAGACCAGCAAGCACTCTTGAGTTTTCCGACTGGCCCAACACCACATCTGGCTCCCAGCAAGCGTGTTGGGTGCTTAGTGGACAAACCTAACAAACAAACAATGATGCCTAGGGTCTACTTTTTAATATTTGTAGAAGACAAGGCTGAACCACTTGGTTTCTACAGGGCTCTATCAGCAGGTGAAATGCTGCATGCATGCTGGGATCAAGCCTGTAACGGGGTGCAGGCGGGGAGCAGGGGACTCCACAGAAAGAACTACTGATGCAACCTGTGAAATGAATTCCCCAAGTCAGCCGAAAACACAAAAATACCTCCCCGCAGAAAACAGATTTGATTTTCCCCCCTAGATGATAAATAAATTCATTGTCTGTGCAACATGATGGAATCTGCTGGCGGGACCTGGAAGAGGCTTGGCAGGCAGCCTTCCCTTGTCTCTCTGAAGACTCCTCTCTGGACCAAAGGCGCAGCCAGCAGCCTGCCTCGAGGATGAGGATTTCTACATCCACACTTTCTGGCCTCAGACTTGGCAGGGCAGGTGGTTCAGGAGAGGTGAACAGGAGTTACTCCCTCTTGACCTATCTGTTTTGAAAACATTAAATTCTGACAGACTAGCAGAGAGCACAGGCTTGCTCTGGAACCAGTGTCTGACTGTTCACTGACATTCCTTCTTTCAACTTTGTACAAGAAAAATGCCCAAAGTTTATTCAGATCTGATTAAGTATTCTGAGGTGTGATAACTCATTGACTATTTTATGAACATTACCTTTCTTTTACTGGGGGACGTGGGAATGAGGCTTCCCCCTTCCCTTATGGGCATCTTCTCCTGGTGGTCTTGATGGCTACATGTGCCCCAAAGTCTTGCGTTTGCCCTTTTATTCACTCCAGAGTTACTTCTTCGGAATGCTTAACTGTCATTGACCAACTATCATGTCCACGTGGATAATTCCTAAACTATACCATCCATCGCTGTGCATGGGCCTGAACATCTGCGTTCTGCCTCCATCTGCTGGAGGGCTGACCACCATCCTTTCAAAGTCAACCTCTTTAAAACAAAACTCTTTCCCTTCCTCAAAAAACTTGTTTGGCATAAGTACAGCCTGCTGCGTGCCCCTCACCTTTCTGGCTTCTTCTGCCCCGTAACTGTCCCCCCATGGCTTCTTTCCTCTGAAATGTCTCTCACGGCTCACCTCCTTCTCTCTGTCCGACCATAGCCAGGCTGTCTGGCCCAGTGCCTTTCCTAACACCATCTTGGAACTACTCCTAGATTAATCTTTTAAAGATATTTTCTTCATTTAACAGTTTTCTGGTTAAAAGGGAAAAAAAGCCAACACAGAATGGCCCAGAAGCTGTAGTCCAAGCTGCTTAGACTGGACTCAGAGGTCACTGACAATTGCACTCAAATTGTCTTTTCAACCCTTCCTTTCACTTCGTCACTAATCTCCACTGAGGCCAAGCTGGCCTGTCTAGAATCCCAGGAAGTACGTTTTCTGTCCCCAGGCCTTCACCTAAATAAACAAGTCATTCTAGAAGGGCTGCTTAATGAATTCTCCCAACCCGGTTCATTTCCTGGGCTCCATCTCTGTGGTCTCCCTCTCCTTGGCCGTTTCCGTCTCCCGTCTGGGTCCGGTGTACGCAGTAGGCCGGGGTCTGACTCCCCAGGGCATGAAGTGTCTCCTGCCTACTCACAGGCCGTCTGCTGACAACAGCAGGGAGTTGACGTTCACTGCACTTAGCTCTCTGCTCAGCTGCCGGGACCTTCGGGTCAGAGTGTGCGCTCAGCGGCAACATCCGTTCCGAATTGAAATGTGTTGACAAACTGCTCCCTTTACCACGTCCATGGAGTCGTTCATTTAATTTTGTCTTACGCTCATGGTCTTCGATCTTTTTTTTCTTTTTTTCTTTTTTTTGGCTGCGTCGGGTCTTAGTCGCAGCGCCCGGGATCTTCGTTGTGGCATGCGGGATCTTTTTTTGTTGTGGTGCACAGGCTCTTCTTGTGGCACGCGGGCTCCTTTCTAGTTGCGGCCCGCGGGTTTTGTCTTCTCTAGTTGTGGTGCGCGGGCTCCAGAGAGCGTGGGCTCTGTAGTTTGCGGCTGCGGGCTCTCTAGGTGAGGCAACTGGGCTCAATAGTTGTGGCGTGCAGGCTTAGCTGCCCCTCGGCATCTGGGATCTTAGTTCCCGACCAGGGATCACCTCCTCGCCTGCATTGGAAGGCAGATTCTTTCCCACTGGATCACCAGGGAACTCCCCGGTCTTTGATCTTAATGAGACAACGTTTTTATTGTAAACAACCTCAAGTTGTTTTGGGAGACAGGAAAGCTGCAAACACATTTTCTGTCATCTACTTACTTTCTATCCACTTAGATATTGTATTATGTATGCGGTACGTAGCAGACAAATATTTTTCAGATGATAATAATATATTATGCACACAAAGTATGCTATTTCTAATTTCCACGTTCAGTGTTTTAAAGAAAAAAATATTTTTAATAACTTCAGCAAAATTGATTAGTGGTCAAGCAAGAAACAATGAGGATCCTGAAGAAAACAAAAAAAGAAAGTGTCCTCCTACAGCTCTAGGTGAAATAAGAAAACTGGCTTTTTTTCACACCACCAGTACTGTTCATGGAGTGCAAGATTGTAGTTGACTGATCAGCCGAGCTATTTTTAATGTGAATAGGGGCTTTTTCAAAAGTTTCAAGTTGCTTTAATAAAGTTTAAGATAACAATATCATAATTAATGATTAGTGAAATATAAGTTGGAGATCAAAAGTTAAAAAGAGGAATGTTTGAAACTATATATTTTCTCCAAATATTACTACCTATTATGGTACAATGTATTGATTGATCACTTAGAGAGTCTTTATATTCATTTCCACTCTGTACATAACAACCTGCAAAGACAGCACGATGATTTTTGCCCTGCAAAGAAGAAACTGAATCTGATAGAGGTTAAATAAGTTTTTACTAAGATTAGTTCACAGATACGCTACAAGGATAAGCTTGCTCTAAGCTTATCCTATATAAATGTAATTTTAAATTGATGCCCACATGAAGTACTTAGGTATATCTGACAAAATATGTACAAGATCTATATGAGGAAAGCTACAAAACTGATGAATGAAATCAAAGAAAAAATAAATGGAGAGATTTTCGATGTTCATGAATAAGAAGACTCAATATTGTCAAGATGTCAATTTTTCCCAAATTGATCTACAGATTCCATACAATCCCAATAAAAATTCCAGCAAGTTATTTTATGGATACCAGCAAACTGACTCTATAATAGAGAGGCAAAAGACCCAACATAATACTGAAGAAGAACAAAGTTGGAGAACTGACACAACCTGACTTCAAGACATGATAAACCTACAGTAATTAAGACAGTGAGGTATTGGTGAAATAATAGACAAATTAATTAATGGAACAGAATTGAGAGCCCAGAAACAGACTCACATAACTACAGTCAACTGATCTTTGACAAAGAAGTAAAGGCAGCACAATGGAGCAAAAATATTCTTTTCAATAAATGGTGGTAGAACACCTGGAAATTCACATACAAAAAAAAAAAAAAAAAAAAGAAAACAAACTTAGAGACCTTACACCCTTCACAAAAATTAACTCAAAATGGGTGACAGACCTAAAGGTAAAATGCAAAACTGTAAAAATTCTAGAAGATAAACATAGGAGAAAACCTACGTGACCTACAGTTTGAGGATGACTTTTTAGATGCAACACCAAAGACACGATCCATGAGATAAATAACTGAAAGGCTGGATTTCATTAAAATTAAAAACTTCTGCTCTGTGAAAGACAATGTCAAGAGAATGAGAAGACAAGTCACGGAATGGGAGAAAATATTCACAAAACACATATCTGATAAAGGACTTTTCCCAAAATATACAAAGAGCACTTAAAACTCAGCAATAAGAAAACAAAGAACCCAATTTAAAAATAGACAAAAGAATTGAACAGACAACTCGCCAGGGAAGATATACAGATTGAAAATAAGCATATAAAAACTTGTTCAATATTACATGTCATTAGGAAAACGCAAATTAATGCAATGAGATGATAAGTATGTCACCACACATCTACTAGAATAAGCAAAATCAAGAACACCAAATGCCGGCGAGGACGTGGAGCAACAGGAACTCTCATTCACTGCTGGTGGGGAGGCAAAATGGTATAGCTACTTTGGAAAACAGTTTGACAGTTTCTTAGAAAACTAAACATAAGCTTACTATACACTGTGGCAATCACACTCCTTGGTATTCACCCAAATGAGTTGAAAATTTATGTTCACACAAAAACCTGCACTTTTATAGCAGCTTTATTCATAATTGACAAAATTTGGAAGCAACCAAGATGTCCTTCAGTAGGTAAATGGATAAATAAACTGTGATACATCCAGACAAAGGAATATTATTTAGCACTAAAAGGAAATAAGCTATCAAGCCAAGAAAGGACATGGAGGAACCTCAAATGCCTATTTGTAAGTGAAAGAAGCCAATCTGAAACAACCACATGCTCTCTGAGGTGGGTGGCTCTAGCAAATTGACCTGAATTGATACGAGGGTGCCAAGGGTGTTACGAAATATGTGGTATATTTATTGCCTTTTAAAAATCTAAAAAATTCTGAATTTGGAACTACATTGGACCCTGAGGGTTTTGGGTATGGGATTGTGGGCTTGCAGCAGTGGGAACCTGATCCAGTGTTGGAAAGGACACCACATGGGTGGTCAGGCTACCTGGGTTCTCACTGTACTGCTTGCTACCCACCCGGCTTCTCAGGCCACCCAGCAGCTTCAAACCTCCCTCCACTGACCATGTAATGGGATGAAATGACCCCAGCCTTGCCTCCCATGCAGGATTATTACGAATATCAAATGAAATAATAGATAAAAGCCTATAAAATGATTCATACAGTTTTGAAAAGATTTCATCCTAACGTTAAATTATTGGACCAATGGAGAAAAACAGGGAGTCATATTTACTTTTGATAAAGTATTTTACAACAGTTTCCTCCATGATTTCCATATTCTTTAAATTCTGATTCACTTAATATGCTTTTAAAATGCCTACTTCCTTATATACGTAGGAATACAATACAGTAGAAATCAAAATATAGAATTTCTAGAAAACTGTTCATATAGTCATATTCCTCAGCTTGGTGTTCTTTTGCTATAACCAAAAAACAAAAACAAAAAGACCCTAAGAAAAGCACCAAACCCATGTGGAAAATGATTATAGCTGGGCAAACAATAAGCCGGCCCATGACGAACAGAAAGTATACAAGGATCTTTAATTCCTTCTGCTGCACGTGCAAGGCTAGGTAGGCATCAGTTGTGCGCCTCTGCTGTGCCCAGTAAGTCTGGTATTACAGGGCAACTGACAAATCAAATATTGAGGTTCATTGCGCTATTTCTGCAGATGATCCTTGGCACCAGAAAGATGAAAGAATCATACAGCGAAAATGGACTCTCTGTGTGCATCTATGATTCTGAAAGGAGATTGAGAGTTTTAAAAAAATGCTTATGATTTTATCTCCAGTTGCCTGTTCAAACAAAAGAATAAACACAGTCAGGGTCAACGTTACACGCAGAAACAGGTAAAACAAGGGAATGAATCTTTCTTGTCATTGTACACGCCAGTGCCCAGCTCCTTCAACACTCAATGTGCTCCATAAATATCAGTGGCTGAGTGAATCCGTCACTTGACAACAGCAAAAGAATCCCTTCCCTGCCGTTCTGCCCCAAGTCATGGAGGGCAGGGTGTCTTTATTCTTAAGGGGGTAGGCATTTTAGCTGGGTTTTGAACTCTTGTTAGGAAAGTCTAGGCCTCACATTTGGCAGAGGTCAAGGAGAATAGTTTAGCAATCAATTAACTCATCAGTGACACTGCTGTTAGGGAAACTGCCCAGAGAGGAAAGAATACAAGATCAATCATGTCTGATGGGAGAGGGATCGGTGGGAGGAAGAAGTCAGGAGCTGAGTCACCCAGCTTGGGGCATGGATATCATGACAGTGTCGAACTTGAGTGAAGAGGCAGATGTGCATAGGGTTGGGGAGGGGTACCGGGAAGAGGGCAAAGCTCAAAAAAGGTGCTGAGGTCCTGGCTGTGTGATGTCATCCAGAGACTGGTCGTCTTTGAGGACTATATTTGGCTTTCCAACTTCAGGTTTTATTTCCTTTGCTCACAGAACGATAGAAATATTGTACTTTAAAAAGTGTATATATATATAGTTGTTCCTACTAGCCCATTCTGTTCCCTTTCACCGTGGACTTGGTGGGGGGGGGGGCGGGTAGCTCTGGTCCACAGGGTATGAAGGATGGTCCAGCTGGGGCATCAGACACCCCATCCGTTGCTCATTCAGCTGAGTTGCCTCATACACCACACTCCCCTCCCTGCCTCGCCCCTCCGGGTTCGGCCCTCCCAAAGCTGCCTGTTCCCAGAGGAGAGTCAGCCCCTGATAAAGAAACATGAGGAAGGCTTCAGTTTAATATTTATCGATCAGTCATTTACTACATCCTCCCTCTGCTAGTTCCCATAGGGGATTTTATTAAAGGAGCTGATACAGTCACTAAGCTTATGAAGCCTTCCAGCTGTTGAGAGAGAAGCAGCTCAGCAAGTAGTTAGGAGCATGTGCTCTGGAGTGAGCCTGCTTGGGCTTGATATGCATGACTTCCACTTACTGGCCATGGGAACTTGGGCTCTGCTTCAGTGTTTTCTCTGTACAATGGGGACAGTAGTAGGAATGTTATGAGGGTTAAATGAATTAATGTTTGTAAAGTTCTTAGAACACTGCCTGGTAAGTATTAGGTACTATGTAAGTGTTTATTAAATAGATACACATAAAACAGTCAAATAATTGCAAGCAGCACAAAATCTATTGATAAGGCTTTGACTAGAAGCCAACACCAAACTATGGTGCAGAGTGCCGTGGGTGTTCTGCAAGTAGAGAGAGAGAAAGAGAGGGAAGCACAGCCCCGGGGAAGAACTCACGGAGGAAATGGGACTGCAAGCTTTCTTCCTGGTGGAGATGCACTCGGCGTGGGGCATAGGAAGCAGAGTGCAGATAGGAGGAAGCCCCTAAGAAGGAATGATGGATATGGGGTATTACAGGGTGGTGAGGAGCTGGAGAGAAGCGATGCTGGAGCAGTTAAGATCGCTCTGGTTGCAAATGGTAGGAACACAGCATAAGCCAGTGTCACAGAAAAAAAAAAGACAAGAAACCTAGAGGGAAAACTCGATACCCAAGCTACAGGAAGGGCAAATACCTGGAAATCAGAACTCAAAAACTCTCAATGTGCTCTTCCCATCTCTTGCTTCTTCTTTGCTCTGCTCAGTGGCTGCATCCTGCTTCCCACAGCAGACCAGAGTGTTTCATATGGAAGAGAACAGGGCTACTGGCAGCTATAGAGTTCAGATCTCACTGCTCCAGCCACTGAAGAGGTTATTCACTGGCCCAGTGGGTCAGGGCCTCACCCCTGGACTGAGGCACGGGGAATGACAGGGTCATGTGTGGACTTCAGCCTGCTGCTTTGCAGTGAGGGAAAGGCAGTGGGATTGGGGGGGGGGGATGCTCCCCAGAAGAAGAGACAACTGGAGGGGGCAGCCAGTCCAGAGATACTGCCCCCCACCCACGGATGTGATAAGCTAGAGATATGCTTATGATATGCTGAATATTAAGGTCAGATTGAAGATGGTCTTGAATGTCAGGTCGAGCAGCAGACACGCAGTCTGATGTATGGGGGCCATAGGTGTAAAGTGAATCAAGCAAGCAAGAGCTACTGTTCTACAGAACCCTCCCCAGTCCCTGCCATCTCACAGGAACGGAGAGAGGAGAGAGAGATCAGAGCAAGAAACACTGGATTTGGAAATAGGATAACTGGGTTCAAGTTTTGACTTTGCCAGTGAGTTTAGAAGAAAACAGCTTAAACTCAGTTTTAATTTCCTGATCTGTAAAATAATATATGCTCTGCTGTTTATCTCACAGGGATTTGGTGGCAAATGAGACTGTACACATGAAATGAAAAAGCGCCATAGAATTCTAACATTTGCAAGATGAAGGGTAGAGCAAGCCTATCCAATCCTATTTGTTCCACTTCCTAGGATAATGCTTCCCTGCTGTTGATCATTCGCCAGGTACTGACATGAACACATCACACATAAACGGCATTCATTTCTCACACCTGCTCTCGGAGGTAGGCATTCTTAGCCCATTTTACAGACGGGAAACTCAGTTGCAAAAAGGCCATCACTGGCTAATAGAGGGATGAGACTCTGCCTTTTGTGGTCTCTTTCACTCTTTTGTAAGCTTTTGTCGGCTCACTCAGCTGTCACTTCTTCCCCATCCCCACCCTCATTCCATTGCCTCCTCCCATATACAACCACCTTTTCTCCCAGAGTCCTCTCTAAATAAGAACCAAAAGGGGGAAATGATGAAGAAGGAGAAAGAGCAAAAGAAACTTAAAATAACGTTACGCATTTGCTAGTCTAGGCTGCCTAGGTTTGTTTCCTTTGTGCTCCTTGGATGTAATGGCAATGAAAAACATATGCATGTCTTTGGGGAATTGTAAAGAAAGTCAGTTAAAGTCTTTAAGTTCAAGTATTTTTCAATCCCTGGGTAAGGGTGGCCAAACACAATACTAAAAGCAGGATGTAAGCTGACTTATGAAGAAAAAATGTATAAATTTGTTAACTATGGTTAGCCTTTAGTTTAGAGGTGTGAGGTGGTCCTATCAAATCAGTTTGCCTATGGGAAATGTAAAAATGAGATTCAAAGACTTTAAAGAAAGAATCATTATTTCATGAATGATTGTTTCAGGCTCAGAGCAGATTTCATATGAACCTGTTCTCTTAATAACGAGCAGCAAAATCTGAAGGGCTTCCAAAGATGTTTGCTAAATGTTCTCAATAATTTATTTGGATACTAACTAATGGTGAAAACGTCTTTCAAAGTGATAAACAGAAGACAAACTCCTGTTTTTACGTCAGTTCTGTTGGACAGTATTAACTTATGTTTAGCAGATGCTGAGTTTCAAATCAATCTAAACTCTTGAAACTTTTCATGATTTCTTTACTTCTAGGTTTTAAAATGTCAATTAAATATATATGAAATGTAAGGGGCTGAACAAGAAGCTTAATGTGTAGCTGAAAAATATATGCATTTCCCTATGTACATTTATGAAGCTTCCATCTAAGCTTGAGTTCTGCCTTCCCACTGGCTGTGTGATGTCCTGCAGGCATCTCGAACTCAACATTTCCAAAGCCAAGTTCATCTTCTTTCCTAAACCTGCTCCATCACCTGTACTCCTTTTCACCCTGCGTGCACCCCATCAGCACACCTTGCTGCGATTTTTCGACTCCTCCTCTCACTGCCCACATTTTGTCAGTTGCCGATCTCAGTTTTTCTATCCTAAGCACTTCTTGCTTCTTTAAAAATGCCACTTCTGCTGTGAAATTCAGCTCCTCATCAGTGGCACCATCCGTGTTTCTCTTGCCTCTCGTTTCCATCGCCTGCATCCACCCTCAACACTGCCACAAGCAGAGCTCCTCTCAGAGACATTCCTACCTCTTGTGCACATCCCCATCTGACTGTAGGTTGCAGTTATTCTCCTTAGTTCTCCAAAGAGTGGTCATCCACTCATCCTCCAGGCCTCATCCAGTGCCTTGATCCCCATCCCAGTTTGTCCTGAACCCCATCAGGCAGATCCAGCTGCTCCTCTTCTGGTTTTCATAGTATTTGGCCCAAACCTTTACTGACACTCTTACTATATTGCATTTCAGTGGCTTTGCAATATAGGCTTTTTGCCCTGGCTGAGGGCTCATCCAGGTAAGCCTCTCAAAGTGCCCTTCCCACATCCCCAGTACCCGACACACATTCTGCCACACAGGTGGAGTTCAAGAAAGGTTTCTTTTAATATACTGTGTTCTTGGATTGGAATAATCATTATTGTTAAATAACCATACTACCAAAGGTAATCCACAGATTCAATGCAATCCCCATCAAATTACCAATGGCATTTTTCACAGAATGAGAACAAATAATTTTAAAATTTGTATGGAAACACGAAAGACCCTGAACAGCCAAAACAATCTTGAGAAAGAAGAATGGAGCTGAAGGAATCACGCTCCCTGGCTCCAGACTATACTACAAAGCTACAGTAATCAAAACAGTATGGTACTGGCATAAAAACAGACACAAAGATCAATGTAACAGGATAGAGAGCCCAGAAATAAATCCACCCACTTACAGTGAATCAATCTACAACAAAGGAGGCAAGAATATACAATGGAGAAAGGCCAGTCTCTTCAATAAGTAGTGCTGGGAAAACTGGACAGCTACATGTAAAAGAATGAAATTAGAACATTCTCTAAACACCACACACAAAACTAAACTCAAAATGGATTAAAGACCTAAATGTAAGACTGGATACTATAAAACTCCTAGAGGAAAATGTAGGCAGAACACTCTGATATAAATCACAGCAATACATTTTTGCATCTGTCTCCCAGAGTAATTGAAATAAAAGCAAAAATAAACAAATGGGACCTAATTAAACTCCAAAGCTTTTGCACAGCAAAGGAAACCATGAACAAAACGAGAAGACAACCTATGGAATGGGAGAAAATATTTGCAAACAATACTACCAACAAGGGATTAATTTCCAAAATATACAAAAAAGCTCATACAGCTTAATATAAAAAAAAAGCAACCTAATCAAAAAATAGGCAAAAGACCTAGATAGACATTTCTCCAAAGAAGACATACAGATGCCAAGAGGCACATGAAAAGATGCTCAACATCTCTAATTTTTAGAGAAATGCAAATCAAAACCACAATGAGATATCACCTCACATCAGTCAGAATGGCCATCATCAAAAAGTCTACAAACAGTAAACACTGGAGGCAGTGTGGAGAAAAGGGAACCCTCCTACACTGCTGGTGGGTATGTAAATTAGGTACAGCCACTATGGAGAACAGCAAGGAGGTTCCTTAAAGAACTAAAAATAGAGTTACCATATGATCCAGCAATCCCACTCCTGGGCATATATCCAGAAAAAGATGAAAACGGTAATTCAAAAAGATACATGCACCCCAATGTTCATTGCAGCACTATTTACAATAGCAAAAACATGGAAGCAACCTAAGTGTCCATCGACAGAGGAATGAATAAAGAAGACGCGGTATATATATATCCAATGCAATATTACTCAGCCATAAAAAAGAATGAAATAATGCCATTTGCAGCAACATTGATGGACTTAGAGATGATCACACTAAGTGAAGTAAGTCAGACAGAGAAAAACAAGTGTCATATGACATCACTTATATGTGGAATCTAACAAAATGATAAAAATGAATTTATTTACAAAACAGAAATTGACTCACAGACATAGAAAACAAACTTATGGTTATACCAAAGAAGAAAGGATGGGGAGAGGGATAAATTAGGAGTTTGGGATTAAGAGATACATACTACTATATATAAAATAGACAAACAACAAGGACCTACTGTATAGCACAGGGAACTATATTCAATATCTTGTAATAACCTGTAATGGAAAAGAACCTGAAAAAGAATATATATATATATATATATATATATATATATATATATATATATATATGAATCACTTTGCTGTACACCTGAAATGAACACATTGTAAATCAACTATACCTCAATTTAAAAAAAAAAAGAAAGAAAAGTTTCTTTAAGTGAATAGATAGACAGATGATAGGCTGGAATAATTTCAGAGATGTTTACTAGGCTGTCTCAGTGTTATTCACCCTATTTGGTTAATACTTTATTCAGTAACCCAAGGCACTATTTTAAAAAATCTTTTTTGTAACTCCCCAAACACAAGTTAATAATATAAAATTCAGGAGGGAATTTTTTAAATAAAGTATCTTTTGAATCTTACAAATTATATTTGGCAAAATATATGTCTATTATTACAAATATAACCATTAAAAATGGTGTAGAAGAATGTTTGCTATATTAAATAAAAAACAGATTATAAGGGCATGTATGATTTGTATTCATTATTGTTTTATATATATATATACCACAAAAATCTATAGCAAAAGGTTCTAACAGGATTATTATCACTGATGTAGGATTAAGAATTTTTATTTTAATTTTTACTTATTTTTACTTCAAAAATCTCCTACAGTGCATATTAATTATTATAGGAAATCTTTTGTAAGCTTTTGCCACAAATCACCAGGATCACTTCAAAAGTTCATCATAAATAATCATTTGTTTCCTCTCCTCTCTCCCCATACTTTCTGAGGTCTATATTTCTCTAACAAGTGAGTGTTACCAGCTCTATAATTAAATGTGAACCTTGATCTCTAGTTTATTTAAATAAGTATAAAAAACAGTCCTGTGGCTCAGAGCATCCTGAAGGGAAGACACCACCCAACATGGGCCCCATCAGAACCACAGGGCTCCCAGGACACTTCCCTCCTGCAGGCTGAAATTCATGGAATGTTGCATTTGCTCAAGAGCTTACTTCAGTAAAAGCAAAATGTAAATTACTATTTAACATAAAGGAAGCAAAATGACATATTAATGAACCTCAGTTCTTTCACTAATCAGTCACAGTTTCAGATGAACTCTCCCTGAAAACATACTTTCATAACTACACTGCATATTGTCCAAAGCAATCTCTTTACTAGTCATAACATACTGCATATTCATTGCAGTAACATTCAATGGCTTTAAAATTGGGGAAAATACTATGATTTGGTGAGTGGAGAAAATAAATTTGACAGGCTATTCCATAATTTGGAATCAATACACATTAGAATATTATTCCATTAGACGTAAATCAAATTAATGGCACTGTCAACATTTTAACTTCGATGATGGCTAAAAGCTATTTATTAAGTGCTAATCAACTCAACCAATTAAAACCAAATATTAATCACATATGGCATGACAAATCTATTCATGCTTTTGATAACTGAAAAGTAGCTAAGACTACATAATGCCTGAAGATAGCATTATGCTCAAAACTTATAGCTCGAGAAAATATCGTATAAGTGGATTTCATATAGAACAGAATCTTAGAACCAGCTTTTTAAAGGGGAAAGAATACTTTAGTATTGAAGAGAAAATTAATTTATAACTATGCATATTAGAAACCTACACCCAGAAAATAAATCTCAGTCTTACAGTAATTCCTAAATCTTTCGCTCAACTTCCAGGAGGCTTATTAAATTATTAGTTTCTGCAACAAAGCCAGCTGCCCCAAGATGACTGTAAACATACTCATACGAAACACAAGTATTTGACCACATTTCACAAAACTACAGTGAGATAATTTGAAACGGAACTTCTTGTTCCACTGATTCTATTGAACTTTAATTAGTAACCAAGGTGGTACCAGGGATGGTGCCCTGTAATATTCTTCCTCTGGATTAGTGCTTCTTTTCTATTTGTCCAACCCTCACCCCCAAATGTAAGCCCCCTCAGGAAGGGGGTCTTACTTGACAGCATAGCAGGAACAACTTGCAAAGTGCAAGGCACAGAGTAGACGATCAATAAATTGTTGAATAAATAAATGTAGCATTGAAAAGTATTTTTTTTTTTTTTTTAGAGATCCAATGTCTCATTCCGCCTTCACCAACTGGTGAATATGTAAACCACCCAGAATGACTTTTTGTTCATCGGCTTTCCCATCACTCCACCACAGAGCAGGATTTTTTCCTTTTAATGAGTTTGCAGTAAGTCTGTTCTAGCAGAGAAGCAGATGTATACCTGGAATGAAGGCAAGCACGCCTTTTCCATCGCAGAAACCAAAAACAAAATGAAAAGCCCAAGGAAGGCTAATGTCATGCTTCCCAATTTGTTCTCAAAAAAATAAATCAGGAGCTCAGTTTTACACATTCTAAGTGCAGTATTTATAGCATGGCACAAACCACTTATAAGCTCAGTGGAAAGACCTAGAAGAGAGCCTGGCAGATAGTAAGTGCTCAATAAATACTTGGTGAAAGAGTGAGTGGTTAGTGTGGATTTAGACAGCTTGATCTATGATCTGTCTTCCAAACTCACAAAAAACTTCCCAATCCTCTCTCTTCCTCAAACATGTAAATTACTAGTGGACAGAGAAAATGAAACAAGTCGGGAGTCAGCTGTGATGGGGCAGGTGGTCGCTCATAGTTAATGCTATTCAGCAAATAAAAGATTGAGTGGCTGCTCCCTGCTCGATCCATTCCCAGAATTGAAAGGAAGGACACAGAGCAGAAGCAACTAATTTCAGACGCATAAGCTTTAGATTCTAACAGCAGATCCTGAGCCGGATTCTTGACCCAAGCTAACGGTGCTTCAGTGATGTTGAAGTAGCCTCTCAGAGCTCCGCCCTCACATTCAATTTCCCTACCTGCTTCTCCTCAACAAGCCCTTTCCTTCCCTGTGCCCCTTTCAGAACAAAAGTGAAAAATCATTATCTTGACAGCCTGGAGAAAAAATGGAAACCACTTTGATGATGAAGCATTTAACATTTTAATTACTGATAATTATGATACTGCAGAAGAACCTAGGAGATGGCATTATTTAAATGTAGAAGACAAGTTTAAGTTATGCTAATGTGTTCCAGCTTGTCTTATTATTCTTTCTTTTTTTTTTTTTGACAGAATAGAAAGATCGGAGTCAGCTACCTGACTTGAGTGAGCTACTGGACTGTCTCTTCACCTTGCGGTTAGAAGTGATGACATTCTAGCCCTGAAGGATGGGAGGTAGGGTCAGGAAATCACTGTTCACGCAGAGAGATGACCTCAGAAAGGTCAACTTTAAGCCTGAGCAAGTCCGACGGTGTTCTGAGTTTGAAGCGTCTGAACTTGGCGAAAACTTTCCCTTTTAATCTCACATCCTCAAACTTAAATATATATGCTTAAATGACATGTACACGTTCCAATATGCCCTGATTCACTGATGGCGATCCTTTTTACTGCTGCCTAAAAGTTTTTTGCTGTTTAAGAGTCCTGTGGGTTTTGAATTTAGAAATGCCTGGGTTAAATCTATGTTTCTGCTGTTTAAGTGCCTTGCGATCCTTAGAAAGTTATTTAATCTCCTGGTGACTCAAGTGCTTCCTTATAGGATTGCTGGGAGGCTACTTGAGAAGACAGAGAGAGCCTGGCACACAGCGGGTATTTGGAAATCATAGCCCTCCTCTCCTATGACTAGTTATTTTCAGTAAAATTTAATTTTTGATAGCTATTTAATTTTCAAAAAGTCTGAGTCTTTCCCCAGGGGGGTGACAGATGAAACCAAAAGAAAAAAATTGCTTGCAAAAAATATCAATCTCAAAATAACAGATAGCATGACCAAATTATTAATGAGCTTTTGATGGGGGTAATATGGATTTGAGAAGCTTTTGCTTTGGGCAAAATTACATAATTGTTATGTAATTCATATGGACAACCATTGAAAATGAACTTTCCTCACAATCTATGTTTATCTCATCACAATCTTCTTGTCCGGATCTTCCAAGGGCTTATTCATCTTATTTACCAAATACCTAGGATCCGGACTTCATGCAAGTCACTTTACCTCAATCCTCACATCAGAACAAAGATAACGTACTGTTATTTGTATTTGCAGATAATAACCTGGTTCAAAGACCTTTTTTAACACGTCGGCATCACAAAGTATTTGATGCCTTCTTGATGTTTCTTGGAAGGAGTTTTTCAGCAGTTTTGTGTCTTGATTTTTTTTTCAGGACAATCTATTATCTTTTATTTCTTGCAAAAAAATTGATTTCCATTTCATTCTCACCCACTGAATTTTTTGAACAGTTGCATTCATTTGTCTTAAACTATTTATCTTAAATCTACTGAATCACAGAGTTGTTTACTGCGTTATTTAGACATTTCTTTAAGTTCACCCCTTGATGGATGCTCTCAGAACAATGACATATCTGGGTTCATCTGTCAGGCTCATGGAAATGAGAGAGCCTTGAACGAGGAGGGAAAACCACGGAGACCTGGGCAGATCACGTTTTTATGCGACAGCTTCACTCTTTACAAAGGAAAAGTAATACCATTCCAGCTCTCAGCTGTTCACGTCACTGCCAGCAGGTGCAGGTCGATGCCTGGAGACGGTGTCTATGTGCTGAGTAACATGCACGCTCCTGTGACAAACTAAAACCACTTTAAAAACACGGCTCCAGTCTGAGCAACTCTCATCGCGTCCTCCCAGCCTGGGCCAGGCCCACCTCCTCCAGCCCAGACCGCTGCAGGGCCTCCTCCCTGCTCTCCCCGCCTCACCGGTAGCCAGGCCTCCCGACCCCGCGACACTCGGACACAATGGCCTCCTTGCCTCCGGCTCAGAGCCTTTGTGTTTGCTGTTCCTTCTGCCCCGACACTCTGCCTCCAGGCGGTGCCAGGACTGTGCAGATCTCTGTTCCAGGGTCCCCTACCGAAAACACTCCTCACAGACAACCCCAGCACACACACACCCCCCCATCCCTCCCCGGCCCTTCACTCCTGGTTTCTGTCAACACCGATTAGCACTGACAGTACATCACGTAGTTACTTGTTCTGAGTTCTACTGCTTGTGCCCCTCGCTGTGAGCTCTGGAGAGCAGGGGCCTTGTCTCCCGTGTTTATCGCCGCACCCCTAAAACCCCACGTGTTCACAGAGCAGGGCTCAGGGCCTGTGTGCGGGCAGCTGGGACAGCCAATCAGATGCGGAAGCTTCTCCTTCAGTTTCTGCTGTCTTAGGAAGGCAGCTGGGCCAGATGGAGAAACGTTCCTCTTGACCGTACTGAGTGAAACAGTATCGGAGAGGACGCTCCAGCAGCCTTCGTATCCACGCCTGCTCTCGTCAATTCACAGAGCTCCGGATTCGCGCCCACCCACACCGGAGGCCAGGCCCGTTTGGGGGCGACTCAGGGCAGCTCCGGTTGCCCGCCATCGCCCCAGGGCCGCACAGCAGATAGCTGGTCCGTGTCCTGATGCCCGTCTGCCCCAGTGGCGTGGCTACTGGGCGTAGGAGGAAGAAGGCACCCAGCACAGGCCCTGTGCGCCAGCAGGTGTCAGATGCCTACTTGTTCGCCTGAAACCAGGGTCAGCCTGGAGTCGCTAGCCCGAGGTGGCTCCACCAGGTGGTGGGAGACGTGCGACCCCACCCCAGGTAGAACTGCCGGCATAGCGTGTGAACCGACCTCCCGGTCACTGCCGTGGCGGGCATGGATGGCCAGCACAGAGACGGGTCCCTGGCGACCTAGGAGCTCTTTCCCCTGTCTCAGGTGAAGTGGTTCTTAGCAACACAAGAAGGACGAGTGATTTGAGGGCATGGGCCACCGCCCATCATGCCATGGGCCTCAAGCTGTGTGGTCCCCAAACCCCAACTGAGGTCAACTGAGAACAGTCCAGCCGCACTGCGGCTCCCTGACACTTGAGGAAGGAAAACCTGAAGCCGGGGACTCTGGAGCCCATCCCTTACGTGCAGTCTAAAGAAGACTCCAGCTGGGTTCCTCAGGCCATCTGGGCGGCCACAGAGTCAGGAGAGACAAACGCAAACTGCCGGAAAGCCGGCCGAGGCCCACAGGGAAAACAGCAAGACCAGGGATCTGCCCTGGTCGACCTGCCGCTGGTTAGCTGGCCTCCAGCTAGTATCTTTGGCCCGTGGCCCCCGTGCCTGGGAGGCCCCCTTGACGGTGTCTGCTCTCTCAGGACCCCGCAGGAGTCTGAGGCTGCCCCTGAGTCTGGGGTTGGGGGGCAGGCCCTCCACCCACCGCACGGAAGAATCGCCTTCCAATCACCCGAGTTAAACCTCAAACCCCGAGAGACGGCAGCCCTGGCCACTCCAACCCTCTTTTTATCACTCCTCACCGTCTTCACGATTTTCTCATGAGGACCAGGCCTTAAAAATTGGTATCAAGAAACTCCCTTTTTTCCTCAGAAATTCTAAAATATTACAGCCATAATTTTGATCAAAATGCAGTTTTAAAAGAAAAAGAATTCTCAGTCTTCTTAGAAATGAACCCCACACACCTAAGTTCCAAGTCCCTATTATCACAGAAGAATGGTTTTCCTTTGTGTCAGCCTTTGAAGTTTCCTGTCTCGCTCCCAGTGTTGTTCCCGAAATTGGATTTTATTCACAGAGCTGATGAAAGGTCCTGGCCTTCTGTTTTCCTCCAAAACAAAACACGCTGCTGTAGACCCTCAGGTACCGAGCCCAGAACTGCCCGCAGGCGCAGGACGGACGGTGTTCCTCGGTCCAGCGCACCGGCCTGCGGGGTGAGCGCGGGCGCGAGGTCAGGGGCGCACCTGATGCTCAACCCCGAGAAGCCAGCCCTGCACGTGCTGAGTGGGCTCCGCAGGTTGCCAAAGTCGCGAGTAAGCCCTGTCGGGGAGGCGGGGGTCGGGGGCACCGAGGGGGCGCGCAGGGGGAAGTGACTGGGAGAGGAACGGCAGGCAGCGCGGACAGAGGGGACACAGAGCGGGGATGGATGGGGGGAGTCTGGGCGTCGGAGGAGCCGGGAGGGGACCGGCTCTTGCTCACAGCCCTGGGGCCGCCCGTCCGGCCTGGGGCGGCGCCACCTGCCTCCGGGTCGTCTGCCTGCCCAGGAGGTGGCCCGACGGCCGGGGCCAGAGCCGGACAGAGCCCGAGGCGGCCCGGCCCGGGAGGGCGCAGGGGCTGCGTGCGTCCAGACCAGACCGGCGCGTCCCACAGGCGCAGGGCAGCCTGGGCGCGCACGTCCCACCGCGGCCAAGGTCACCGCGTCCCCGCGCCAGGCCGCCCCGGCCAGGACAAACGCAGGAATGACGGCAATGGCCGCGCCCACGTCTCAGCCCCGCACTCGTCAGGCAGTCAAAACACACAGAGCGGCGGCGGGGGCTTTGCTAGTGACCTCGGACCTGCACCCCACGCTCCACGCGAACGGTGAACATTTCTCTCCAACCCACGGAAACGCTCGGCCGCGCTTCCCCTGCCACCTCCCCCAAGACGCAAGGACCACTAAAGCCAACAACCCACAGAAACATTTAAATTTAGGAACGGATTTTCCGTCACTAAGTGGATCCAAGTTACAATAGTATTTCAGTGGTTGCTAAAAACTGAGATGATATTATTAAACACACATTACTTATTTTGATACATGGCTTTAAGTCTATTTTTCTTTCTAATGCATTTTAAAGGTTAATCAGAAAAAATGATTGCCCATTAACTCCCAAAAGTAAGGAATCTGGTCCAGACTAACACAGGAAGATACAGATCTGATTTCAATGCCATAAAACTCCCCCAGTGACTCAGAGCCTGCTGGAACCACCCGTCTGCAGAAGAGAAAAGATCAAAATCAGGCTTAAGAAGTGGAACCCTAACAAGAAAGAAACAGTTCTATCTAGAGAAAATGGTTTGTTCTAAGGCATACTCCTTCCTTAGAAACGTAATTAGAAGCAGCATCATTATTTAATTTATTGAATACCTACTATTATGGGCTGGACTCTGCAGTAGGTATGGAATATAAAGAGGTAAACTCCTTGCGGGGAAGAATTTCAAAGCCTAGGTCATGAAAATCATTCCATACCAACCTGAGAGCAAGTTAGGTCTGAAAAATAAGTATGCTATCTGGGGACTATTAAGGAAGGTTTTAAAAAATGTGAAACAGGTAAATAAATAAATACATATCTGACATTTATTAAGTATGTGCACACATAATTGCATATATAATTACAATTATATATAATGTTAATACTCCCATTTTATAAAGAGATTGAAGTTCTGAGGTAAAATGCACAAGGTTGAACGGCCAGAAATACTGCAGTTTGAGAATCTGAATGCAGTTTTGTCTGTTCCTTAGAGCTGCATCTTTTAACCAGACTTGTCAAAGCTGGAACTAACCCTTCAGCAGCAATAACCAATGTCCCAAGGGAAGGAGGCTGGTGGGGGGGGGGAGGCGGGGGGGGGGGGGGGGGCGGTGTTGGAGGGCAGGGAGTGCCCACAGCCTTAACGCTGGGTCAGTTTCCTATTCAGGGCTGGGTAAGGAGTCCAGCTCCCTCCCACAAGCGTCTCCTTACTTAGTAATACCTGACATTTCTCTAACAAAGAAAAATGCTTTCACTCTTAAGGAGACAAAGGCTTATTTAAGGCAACGCATCAATGTTAATGAGTTCAAGTTAGCCAATCTAGGAGGTATTGTAAAAACTGCAGATACTGGAGACCCTGCCTCTGATGGATTTTAACTGGGTTAGTGCTGGTCAGGGCGGGGGCCAGGGATGAGGAGGGAAGGAAGATGAAGTGGGGAGGTCCCCACCTGAAGAGAAAAGGCAAGAAGGAGAAACAGGACAGGAAAAGCGTCCTGTCGTTCCCAGGATGCTGAGGCACGCCCACCGTCCTCGTGGCTGGGACAGGCCCGTGGAAGCTCTGCGGTGCCGTCAAGAGCCCGCTCACAGGGCACACCCACTCACAGGCCCCCTGATATCACTGCTCTCCCAGTCAAGCCCCCTCGAGGGGCTGGTGGTTTGGTCAGACAGGCAGTCCCACTGTAAAAGCAAGAAGTATGCTCCAGCATGCAAAGTTAGGAACTCATATGCTGTATTTAGTCTCTAAGTGAAATGACATCCTCAAGTTGGCGTTAATTGGTTCCAACCTTGGCTGCCAGTCTTGTCCTTCCTGCTTGAAACACTCACAGGCTCCCTTCTGTGATGATTTCCTAAGACGAAGTCCTACTGTCCCAGGCAGGGGCGTGTTTTCACTGTTGGAAACACGGAGTGTGAAATTTGATACCTGCCATCAGCTGCAGAACTCACAAAGCAGCCCAGCTTGCTTACTCTGTGACAGCATAATATTCATTTTTTTCCCCCAGTTAGAACTGTGATCAAAATCAAGCTAAACGATGAGTTTCATCTGACGGAGAGATGAAGAGAGATGGAGAGATCCTACTGTAAGGCTTCGGAACATTTTTTTTTCCCAAATGCTGCCTTAGTTGGCAGACCTGATCCCTTTTTATGTTGCTATCTACCATGTAGGAGGTGTTTCCTTGTTCTCCAGCAAAAGAAAGGTCACCCTCATTTGGCATTTGTGGGTGCGCCAACCTCTCAGCCAGAGTGAGCAGAAACCCTCACTCTTCATTCCAGGGCTCAGGGCAACAGCGTCAAAAAAAAGAGAAAAGCCATCCTGGCTCCATTAACAGGTAACTACACTCTTGGAAGACATTCTGCAGAGGTGAAGGGAAACACAGACATTTAAATGTAGGGTCTGCTTCCCTGGCAGACCTGATAGTAAGCTGAAACTCCAGACCCCACCCCTGCAAATATTCTGGAAATCTTACTTAACAGCTAAGTTGATGAGACATGGAGATTCAGTATCTTGCATATAGCTGGAAAACTGGTGAGCGTTTTGTGGGTCAGAAATGCTCTTTCAAACTGGAGGTGTAGAAGTAAAATTTACTGACAAGTTATAATGAAAACAGAATCATCACTTTGTTGCCTCGGTTGTACTGTTTACGGTAGGAAATGCCTTGGGAACTCCTCTGCGAAGCCTCCTCCGGCTCTAACTTGGTCTCCAGACAGAATCTCACCCTGCCACCCACCCCTCTCCCTGGAAGGGGAGCCATGCTACCTAAACACTGGAGAAACAAGCAAAAATAGGAACAGCCCTCCACAGTAAATAATGAGTAATGCTCTCATCTAGAATACATTCCAAAGCCAGCTTTCTGGTCCTTTCCAAAAATAATTCAGGTGGACGTCAGCACGGATCCCTCCACACACCACGTTACGAAGCCACGGTAAGCCGAGTAACCATCACGTGTGGCTTCTCCACATGCTCAGGAGTGGAAGGGGGCCTCCCTCTGTGCAGCCCATGAATTGTCCATGTGACACTGGAACTCAGTGTCTTAGGGAGTTGGACCAGCTTCCTGGTTGCCTCTAACGACCCATCCTTCTGTGCGGACGATAAAACAGAGACGTCCAGCCCCTCTGTGAAGCATGGTCTGAGCAGCTGAGACCATTAAAGCAAATCAAGAGCTGATCAAACTTCAGTTCTCCGTTCCTTGTGCCAATAATATGCCTATTCCTACAGGGTCAAACTGATATAAATGGATGATTCTCACGAAATTCAGACGCTAATTTTAAAGTGTTCATTCTTAGCAGGTTGAACCTGTCAGATCTTTAACATCCACTTTTCTATTCAAACCTAAATAACCAACTCTAAACTTCGAGAAGGAGTCATAGAAAAGCACCTTTCCTTTTCTCTGAGAATGTCCAGTCACTGATCCTAACTGGCAACCAGGTGACATTTTATCTACATAAATAGCCTACATAACTTTTTAAAAACAGATTCATATCTCTCAAGCGAGAAGTCAGTCCCTTCTGGTAAGAAACAATTGCCCAGGATAGGAATTCTAACTTAAATTTACCTTTACTATTTTATAAGTTTCTGTGTATTTAAAAATTGCAGGAATCTTTTTTTTTTTACTAAAAATCTTTTCTTTTTTACTGGTTTCTAGGATACTTATTGGCACTTTGTACTCTGGGCTTCTTTTGTACCTCGCAAATTTCTCTATCTCTTCCACTTGTCAA
Organism: Eschrichtius robustus; assembly: GCF_028021215.1. Lineage (NCBI taxonomy): Eukaryota > Metazoa > Chordata > Mammalia > Artiodactyla > Eschrichtiidae > Eschrichtius > Eschrichtius robustus. The sequence continues at coordinate 3,283,186 of NC_090832.1, read as the reverse complement.
GATACCACATCGTTTTGTTCTGTTTTTTTTGTTTGTTTGTTTAAAGAAAAAAGCTAGGAAACAATTAAAAAACACACAAAGACATCTAATGCCAGGCCAACGGGACATCAGAAGACGCATCATAGAACCATGCTTGTTTTGTTTTATGATGGAAAACCATGGAACTTTAAGAAAGTGAAGGTGTTTTCAAGGACCTTCAACTTCCACACTAGGAAAGTGTACGATTTTCTTTTAAAAGAGATATACATGTATTTCTTAAGCCACATGGGAAATCCTTGGTTCCTGTCACAGATAATCACACGTTCCTTCCCTTGGACAGAGAGGAGGGGGTGGGAGCCAGGAGGAGGGGCTGCAGGAAGGGCGGGAGCTGCTCCACTGCTACTTCCGACTGGGACCTGAGGCGCTTTCACTTGTTGAGGTTTGCCCAAGACAAGCAGAGCTGCCCAACGCCGGGGACCCCTCGGCTAGAGGGCAGGCAGCACCCTGCCCCACGTGTCGACTTGGTCACCTGGCATGTGGGGGGCAGAGGTGCCGAAGGAACAGCTGCCCTGGCTGCTGACCTGAGCCGGCCCGAGTCCTAGAAGCGTTCTTCATCTCCTTTCATCACACAGGTATCAACTGGCAATGGACAAAAAGGCCAGCCCTGTGAAGGTTCTGATTTCCATTCCAGGTAAGAGCCGGTGAAGGTCAGGTGTCAGATCCCAAGGAGCCAAGCTAACAGTTCATTATCCCAGGAAAGATGCAGACACAGGCGGGGCCCCCAACTGGGAGCTGAGGGCTCACAGATGGGTGCGCACTTAGCCCAAGGGCTTAAACTGGACGTAAGATGCTGAGGTTGTCCTGCCAAGATCAGGCTGTTTAGTGCAACCTAAGGGGCAGACGACCTGTAGAGACACACGTCCTGCAAGCACCGGGGCCCAGTCTGGAGAGGGACCAGAGCGGGCAGTTTCGCCCCGGAGTGGCTGGAGAGAGAGCAGGAAACACACCACTGGGTGCAGAGCACCGTAGGCAGTGGGCCCACTTTCCAGGGGCTCCGGGGGCCCGTGTGAGCCCCCGTGTGACTCCACAGAGCACCTGACCCGCGGGGCCGCAGCAGCAACCTGGGCCAGGCACGCAGGTGAAACCCAGGCCCTGTCGCCGGTGGGGTGGGAACTCCTGCCCAGACACGGGGAGAAGCTCAACAAACGCGCAGCTCTCGGTTCACCGCCAGGGCAGAGGCCAGACCTCCTAACCAAGGGTCACGGCTCCTCCTTTGCGCAGCTCCCAGCGGCCCCAGGCGCTGCAGCTCTGGAAGCCCCACTGCCCTGGTGGTCGAGTGCCTGAGCGGGTCGGGTGCCTCGTCATCCTTCCAGGCTGCGGCTGCGGTCAGAGCCCCCTCTGGCCAGTTCAGGGAACAAACACCGAGAACGGTGGAGAGGGAGCCTCTCGGTGGGCAGGGACCTCGCCGTCGCACATCCCGAGTCCAGCTCTGCTACTTTCCACAAACCACGCCGCCATGGGCAGGTGGCTCCCCGCTCAGCCTCAGAACGGCTCCTGAGAGCACAGCACCGCTTACTCCCTGCATGCCGCCTGGACTGACCCCGGCCCTGCCCTGGAGGCTGCAGGGGAGAGAAATCCAGCTGCTGCCCCCCCAGGACTTGTGTGCAGAGAGGGTGGGCGTGGCGAGGTCCACGGAGTGTGGAGAGGAGCCCTGCCAGCCAGGCTCCCTCCCGGCAGGGAAGCGTCACCGGGAGTGGGGTCTGACCCTGACCAGTGCAAACTCCAACCCAGTGCCCAGAGGCAGGAAGCACTAATACTTCGGTCCCTTTTGAACCCACGTGCAAGGTCAGGGCTATGACAGTGGATCCAGGGCTCAAAGCACACAAATCAAGAGGGCAGACGGGTGCCGGACAAGGCTGTGCCAGAACCACAGGTATGGGCTGCAGACAGAATGCCAGGGGGCAGGGCTGGGTGGGCAGGAAATGGAGTGAGCCCCGAGGTCGGGGAGGAATGTCCTCAGCCTCAAAGATTCTAGCATGTGTCAGCAGTTAAGCAGGTTGTTTCAATGTAATGGGCTGGTAGATGACTCCACCACCATCCCGAGACCTCAAGCTATATTTTAGCAATCATGAGGCTGAAACTATTTTTTGACTCTCATTTTTCTCTGCGCTTCCTCTCCCGGATGCCCCAGGATATCCCTTTATAAGAACAGAACCTTGCAGATGTGCCTAGTCTAGGATGCCCGGGTCCCACTCCACTGGTCACCATCCGGCAATTTCCCTTTGTATCCTGATCTCCTTTCTCTCTAAGACATTGTGCCTCAAAGGCACATCCGCTCCTGCAGCAAAGGCAAGGACGGGGTAGCTGGGATTCCACTGAGATCACCTTTCTTCTTCCCCTGCTGGTCTAAGTGCTTGGACACCACAGAGCCTTGGAGAAGCCTTACTAGGTAAGGAATCTGGGGCTGGCCTCCCACCAGGCTTCCAGTGAGGGCTTCTTTGCTCTTTCCAGTGCGAGAGGTCTCTGCAAGACTGCAGCCACCTGGGTGCATCAGCCCATGCACCTGGAGCAGAGAGCACCTGGGGAGACAGCCATCTGCGCAGGAGGAGAGTGGCAGCAGGCAGGTGTATACAGGAGGGGGAGGGGGAAGAGAAGGAGGAGGGGAGTGTCCGCAGGTAAGAGCAGGAATGAACAGGAAGAAGGAAGGGTAGACCAGGTAGAGAGAGATTTTCCTAAGGTAACTTCCCAAGGACAAAAACTCCTTGATGACTCCAAAGAATGAAAACCTTCAATAGCTCCCCCGAAAGAAAATAAATAAATAAATAAAACCCAACTCTTTGGCCCGTTTGACATACTCATTTGAACTGAATATGAAATTGCCATTTTTGTAGGTCAAAAAATAGTCAAATATTAGTGATTCCATGCGGTTCAGCCTAAGGCAGTGCCATCCCCATGGTCTGGACAAGTGACTCTCTCACCCCCAAATTTTTCTCTCCTGAAACGTGATTTTGTCCCTGTCAGGGAAAGCATCAGGTCTGTGACATCGCTCAAACCATTTGCCCAGTCTAAATGTCTTCCCCTCTTTGCTGCCTGCCCAGGCCTTCCTATTCTGAGCCGGGGGTCATACTGCAGTGGATTAACCAGGATCCCACTACACCATACCCCCACTCTAGGTCTCACTAGTTTCCGAGGAACTTTAGAGCACTGTCTTCCAAATGTCAAGAATCTCACACCCACTGTATTCATTTCATAAAGTTCTGACCAGTCGTGAGGTTGGTTTATCGCCTCTCCAGGGTCTTTCATAGCTGCTGGAAATACACGATCAGCCCTTTGATCTCTATGACTGCGGACAGATGCTCACGCTACGCTGTCGCGCTTCTGCAACGGTGTCTTTCTGCTGCTGGTTATTCTTTGTATCAGTTTAAAGTGGATCCCGTGCAGACAGCACCCTTCGGACTAGGTTATTTTCCAGATGGGTCATTGAGAGAATCATGCCACAGGATGGTGACTGTCTACCATCATCCATATCCCAGGCCTAAGAGGAGAAGCCGGGTTTTCAGAGTTGCTGTATCCTTAGGAACCCACTGCCTCCTGGGAGCATCTAGAGATTGGGGCTTGGGAAGGCCGGAGAGGAGCATGGAAACTCATCCTCCCAGAGCTTCAGAGTAATGAAAACTCCAAACAAGGAAACTGAAGGCCTGGAGAAATGAAATACTAGACGGACGGACGAGATTTTAATGCTTACTAAGAATATAACCAACACATTTCACACTGCAATTCTGAGACGCTGTTATCTGTAGAGTCATGCACGGCCACAGAGTTAAAGTGGTGGTCTATTTTCTTACTTGGTAATCTCTTCCCTTTTTATTATTTTCCCTACTTGCTACTATGTGGGTTCCATGTTTCATCTTTTGCCCAAGTTTTTCCTTTGAAAATGTAAGTAAACATTTGCTGCCAGAGGTTATTTTAGAAAACAGATCCACCAGTTACCTCACCGGTCGTGAATAATGTTTAACTCAAGGAGTCCTGAGGCTCCCCTGAGAAATCTGCTGATTTAGGCATGGCTTACACCTCTTCATTTTTAAAAGCTGAGCAGAGCTAGTAGCTCAGAGTGGAAGCTGAGGATAGTGTGCCTTCCTCTGCCCGAGGACTGCAGGAGTGAGTGGATGACCTCAACCTCCTGTAATCGAGGGGTTCAAGTAACACCATAAAACCATTCTGTTCCCTTCCCATGATTTATAACCTCGCTGAAACCCTTTGGGGGAATAACTTTAAAACCATACCTTCCCATTCATCATTTTCTATAGATACTAAAAAGCCCACATTAATGGAATGCCTATTGGATGAAGCGAAGCGAAGCCATGAAATGATGGATATAAACAAGGGTTTTCTAAGATTTTTTTTGACCTTTGGTATTCTTTATGTAAGATAATTTTTGACATAGTACTTTTCCACTTTTTTATTGAGATATAATTCACACACCAAAAAATTCACCACTTTAAAGTGTACAATTTCGTGGTTTTAGGATATTCACGAGATTGTGCAACTATCACCACTGATTGCAGCACGTTTCCATTAGCCCCAAAGAGACCCCGAGCCCAGCTGCCGTCACTCCCCAGTTCCTCCTCCCCCAGCCCTGGGCAGTTGGTTTTAATCCAGTAAGTGTTTCTCAGGAATCTGTGGCTGCTTTGGGTGACATGTGGCACCAAGAGTGTGCACTCGGTGGCTTGAGAAGAGCTGAGTCCTGATTCCAGCGATGTTTCTGCCACCTGTGTGAGGTCAGGCAAGTCTCCTGACTCTGTCCTCTGTCTCCTCATCTGCACGTCAGGGATCATAATGCTAGTCAAGTAGGCCACAATGCCAGCTGTGCCAAAGGCCCCGGCGCACAGTAGATACTCACAACATGCCCCTGTCCCGTGAGATAGGACCCCCGCGGGGCTGTACATGCTGGTGGGGGGCTGCTTCCTGGGGGGCGGCTGGATTAGGGGGAGGAACATGACAGCGTCCTGGGCTCTGGACTTGGTTTGATGATGGGCACCGGACTCTGCCTAGTGGCTCTGAGGGCTGGAGCTTCTGCAGCCATTTGGGCAGCAAAGCCCAGGACAGGTCTGCTCAGAAGAACTGAGGTAGCTGTGGAGAAGTGTTGCTTGAGCTCTGTCATCAGGGGTTGGTCAGCTAAGACTCTGGCCCCAACACCAGCCCCTGTGCAGTGTCATCTCCCCAGGAACCATGGGAGTTGGTCTATTTTCTCGCTTTGTCATACTCCATAGACCCTCCCTCTTCCTTACTTTCCTTCTTACTCAGGTTGGATCCATGACAGGGACCTTCAACTCCACCCCTTCCCATTTCTGCACATCATCTGGAAAAACCTCTACTCAAAAAAAAAGCCCAGGGGGCTTCCCTGGTGGCGCAGTGCTTGAGAATCTGCCTGCCAATGCAGGGGACACGGGTTCGAGCCCTGGTCTGGGAAGATCCCACATGCCGCGGAGCAACTGGGCCCGTGAGCCACAACTACTGAGCCTGCGCGTCTGGAGCCTGTGCTCTGCAACGAGAGAGGCCGCGATAACGAGAGGCCTGCGCACCGCGATGAAGAGTGGCCCCCGCTCGCCGCAGCTAGAGAAAGCCCTCGCACAGAAACGAAGACCCAACACGGCCATAAATAAATAAACAAATAAATAAAAATTTTTAAAAAAATCAATTGACCATAATTTAAAAAAAAAAAAAAAAGCCCAATATCTTCTTGCTCTGGATCAGCATGGGGGGCTGCTTGGGGCTGATTTAAAGACACACAATGGGACCCTGGTGTCAGCCTTTACTTACGATCACGACTTAAAACAGGCCCACAAACCACCTGGCATTTAACTGCAGTTTCTGGCCTGCTGGTTCACTGTCTGCAAATCCAACTTTCTCCATCCTTCTCACATCGTCCCTCTCGGTCTACTAGGTCATGCCACCTTGCATGTCTATCCCCATCTTCTTTCCTCCCTTCTATTAAATCAGAGGATAGAGCGTTTGCCCTATTTCAGGCTAGCCCCTGTGGCCTGGCCCTCCTGCTTCTCACCTGCGCCGAACCCGACCGCAGCAGCTGCCCTGCCTCTGAGCGACAGGCGGCGCCTTCTGCAGTGGCTCTGCCTGCCCAGAGCTCTCGATCCTCTCAGGCTCTTTCGCACACGCCAGCGGGAGCCTCCTGGAACCCGGCTGTCCCTCCAGCCTGCCCCCTAGTCCCTCTTCCCCGTCACCCTGAGTCCACAGAGCTGTGTCCCAGCCGCCGGCCGCTCCCCCACTTTGCATGCACGATCTGACCCACAGCCGTCTGGCTCTGCCCCCTCCCTCCACGGACTCAGCTCTTGTTCCTAAATGTAAGGGACATGTCAAGTCCTCCTCTCACCGGGCCTCTCAGGTGACCCCCCCCGCGGCCTCGTGAACACCCCCAGGTTGCCTGCTCCCCATCCTCTTCCCAGGGTCGCTGGGTCACCACTGTGCTCAGTCCCAGCCCCTCCCAGCCTCATTCCAGCGGAGTCCAGACCCCTCCTCTGAAGGCCATCCCTCACCCCATGTGCACCTGGTGTCTCCCCAGGACGTCTCAAAGGCGCCTCGGGTTCAAGGAGACCAAGCCCAGCGCCCACAGTGCACCCTCCAACATCCCCTCTCCCGCGGGCCACCGTCCACTTGGACAAGCTGGACCTTCTCTGTGTCACCCGGCCCCCCACGCTGACTTCTGTTGGTTCCACCCCCTAAATGTCTCAGGTCCTTCTGACCTCCGGCAGCAGCCTTGTCCAATCACTGTCACCTCTTTTCCAGACATCTCCAGGGCCACTTATTCCCTCCAAGCTGCTCTCTGAGCTGCAGCTGGAAGGGAGACCTGACCCTGTCACGGCCACCCGGGCTGAAAATGATGTCCAGGGCTCCCCTTGGCTTTTCTGCTCAGGTTTAATGTCCTAAGTGAGGCCTAAATGCACAGCACGAGGCCTGAGGTCTCGTCCCACCGTCCCCCACCTGTGCCCCGGCCGGCCCAGCCCCATCAGCTGCCGCATGAGCCAGCCCACCGCCACCGCCAGGGCTCACTCGGTGCCCCTCCTCAGGGAAGCCTTCCCTGACCTCGCTTCAGCCCCCTCTGCACACTCACTGGTGAGATGCTTATTCGCACCCCTCCCCCTGCCCCGCAGCAAGCTCCTGCATGGGTGGGACATGGCACAGGAGTGCTCCATAATGGTCTGTCCAAGGAATGAGTAAATGAATATAAGTGATTTAACACTGCCCTATCATGAGTGACAGAAAAATGCTCATGAAAGATATTTCCAAATGACTTATGCTTTGCAACATTCAGTGAGTGGAGCGAAGCTCAAAATTCGATCTGAATAAAGGGATACACTGTATTTATTTATAGAGAATCAGCGTCTCCCTGACTCCACTAAATAAATGCTGTGTAAATCCATCAGAGATACCAAACTACTAGCTGCCCAGATTGGGGTTGGAGCATTAGCATATAACAAAGACCTCCGTCCAGCATTGGGTAGAACAGTGCTAGACCCAGGCCAAGCGTTCCAGGCGGTGAAATTCCAAGGCAGGAGGAGAATGGGGGAGGGGAGATGCTGAGGACCAGCTCTGGGCCGGCAGACTTGGTTCCAGACCAAATGGCGCCAGTGCGTGAATCTGGGCCTTTCACACAAGCGCTCTGGCCTCTGCTCTCTTCTCTGTGAACTGCAGAGCGGATTCAATGCTCTTCAAAGGAGGAGGAGATGAATTTGGAGGAGAGAAGAAGGCCAGGCTCTGCGGAGGAGGTGCAGCTTGAGAGGAAGTCAAAGGGTTTAGTTCAGCAGGGATGAGAGAGGAGAGACTTCTGTGAGAGGAGACCGGCAGACGACAGGGACGAGCTTTATGGAGTCACGAAGAGCCGTGAACTTATTCTTTCTCTCGGTGAATCAACAAACACCTGCGAAGCATTTACTTAGTGCCTGGGACTGTGTGAGGCTCAGGGGACAGAAAAGTGACAAAACCTATTTGTTGCCTTCGAGGACCTAACACCTCTGTGTCCCATTAGTCACTGACAAGCGATCGTTAAGATCGTAACTTAGTCGGTGTAAGGATCTGGGCGAGCCCAGACTGCTATGGGCAGCTGAGGCTTGGAGTCCTGGGAAGTTTAAAACAAGGGTTTGCATTTGGGAAGGAGCCACGTGGCTGCAGCGTGGGGGGCAGGGCAGCAGAGGCCGGGAGGTTGTGCACTCCCCACCCCATCCCTAGGGCCAGCATCCCACCACCGTGCAGATGTCAGCCCTGGGGAGGGGATAAGACTGCAGGCAAAGTATCCTGCAGGGAACAGTTGTAATAATCCAAGTGAACCAGATCACGGGGAGGAGAATGGAGAGAGGGGATGGAACTGAGAAGCATTTAGGAGGTAAAACAACACAATGAGATAACACTTCACACCCATTAGGAGGGCCATTATTTTTTTTTAAAAAGAAAAGAAAAACGTGTTGGTGAGGACGTGGAGAAATTGGAACCTCTGTGCATTGCTGGTGGGAATGTAAAATGGTGCAGCCACAGTGGAAAATAGTATGGTGGTTCCTTAAGAAATTAAACATAAAATTACCACATGAACCAGTAATCTCACTTCTGGTTATGTACCCCAAAGCAGTGAAAGCAGGGAATGCAAAGTCACTGCAGGGCTGAATATTTAGTTGACAAAACACTTGAGATTTAACATTGATATTTTGCTCAAGTCAAGGTTAAAGAAAGAGCCCCCGGCATTCAAAATTCAGTTATTAAGTTGAGTAAGAGACTGTGAATTTGTTCTTAAAATGATGGTTCTCCTCTTTTTTTCAACTTCATATTGTGGGACTATTCATTCCTTCATTTGAAGAACGTTCATTAAGTTTGTGCTAGTAGCTCAGCATTATACTGTGCAGAAAGAAGATGTACATTCTTGTCCACAATTAGCTTCCAAACTCATGGCTTGATGTCTAGCCATAAGGCTGCTCTATCCCCTCCCCTCCTGCAGAGCAGATGTAGAGAAGCCAGGCACAATGAGGGAAGGGTGTCTCAGCAGGAAGTAACAGCACATGCAAAGGCTCAAAACCCAGCCAGAACATGATGAACTTGAAGAAGCAGTGGTCGACCAGTACCCCAGGCTTCCCCATGTGGTCCTCGGGAGACCTTAAGAAATGCCATCAAATTCTTACTGCCATACTCCCTTAATTCCCAGGAAAAGTCCAAGATCTCCAGCACAGCTCACCTCTTCCACCTTCTCCTGCCACCTATTCTATGAATCACAAATCAGTCACAAAGCAAAGCTCACCTGTTCCCCTTTATATCTGTGCCATTGACCTTGCCATTTCTTGGGCCTGAAGGAATTCCTTCAGCATCTCCCTCCTCTCCTGCATGGTAAATGGTCACTTGTCCTTCAAGATCCATGTAAGATCTCACCTCCTCCAGGAAGCCCACCTTGACCCCTCCCAACCCAGCATTCTGTCTCTCACTCCTGTTATGGACCTTGTAACCACAGGCTCTGATCTTCTCCCAGTCGACCTCCTTCCTGTGTGTTTGAGCCCCTGGGGAACACAACCTGTATCTTTCCCACTGTGGCACACCTGCTACTCAGAGCCCAGCACATGGGGGGGTGGTTAACCCTTTTCAAATACCTTTTGTTGCTTTGCTTTTTTGTTATCCAGAACCCAGTATTATGTAAACTCAGTCAATTGGATGTTTCTTCTGGGACTTTGGATGACTGATGCGGAAAAGCCAAGGGTCTAGGATTTACTGCACACCATCCAAGGTGCCCATGGTCCAGACTGGTCCTGCCTCTGTCCATTACCTGGGCCTGGTTCCTTAGATGCCTCATGATACTCCGAGCAAGGGGATGTCCTTCCAATAAGTTCCTTCCCTGATTCTGAGCTGGTTTGTATTGTTTGCAAACGAGAACCCTGACTGGTATGCAGATTGAATGAAAATATGTAACATCCGTGGCTGTCCGCAGGTTTCCCACCTGCTAACTCCTTCCTAGTTGACAGGACTAATTTGGCGAAAAAAAGCCCTTCTAAAAAGTCTAGAAACTCTTCTTCCACATGCCAGACTCTACCACTGACTTAACTAATGTGGCCCTGAATGAGTCATTTTGCCACCTACCTCCCCCACAAGGGTGTCGTTAGGATTAATGAGTTAATATTCAAAAGTACTTTATGCTTTAAACAGTGCCTTTCAGCAGAGGATCTCAAAGAATTATAATCACCATAGCTGTGCAATAAATTATAAAGAGGTTTTTTAAGAACTATCATATTTATCTCAAACTTTTAATGAGAAATTGACTACAATTGCAAATTTTCCCTTCAAGAAGTGGTCAAGACTTTGAGTATAAGAAACTGAAAAGAAAAAAAAAAAAGAGAAACTTACATAAAAATGTAAATTAGATTTCTTTTATTCCAACCCTGTTCTCAATAGGTTGACTAACAACACAAGATCTCTATGACTCCGGGGTACTGCCAGTCTCCAATTCATAGGGTTGAACGATTCTGCAAAGTTGAGAAGGTCCTCCCTGCTAAGTCCACAGTGTAGATCCATATGGGCTCTCAGCCTCTGCTTCTCCAAGCTTCTCCCTTTTCCTCTTCATCCTCCTCTCCACCCTCCTCTCCATTCTCTGCATCTTCACCTTCATCCTTCTCTCCGTTCTCTCCATCTTCACCTTCATCCTCCTCTCCATCCTCCTCTCCATTCTCTCCATCCTCCTCTCCATCCTCCTCTCCATTCTCTCCATCCTCCTCTCCATTCCCTCCATCCTCCTCTCCATTCTCTCCATCCTCCTCTCCATTCTCTTCTTCCTCACCTTCATCCTTCTCGCCATCCTCCTCTCCATTCTTTCCTTTCTCACCTTCATCCTCCTCTCTCTCCTTATCTCCACCCCCATCTCCATCCTCATCTCCCAGCAACCTCTCACGGATGCCTCCAGTCAGACTGGGCATCCTTGGTTGCGTTGTCTGTAGCCTAAGAACCACCTTTCAGCAACAAAGGAGCATTGAAAGGCATGGGTTTTTTATCTTACTTGGCAGGAATTTCCTTTGGCACCATTCTAGAGCTGATCCTTCTTTCCCTGAAATACTATTTGCTTACCCTTCCCTCAACAATGACTTGTAGTCATTAACATATCACAAAAGCAGATGTCCACAGAAGTACAGCAGTTGAGCACGACTGAGCCAGCTGAAGGTGCTGGCTCACTTCATTAATTACACATTCTCACAAGTTACTGAAACTGCAGGAGAGGGATGTGGGAAGACACAAAGGAGGGTCTGTGAGTCTTAGGGGTGCCCATTTGTGTTTCTAGTATATTCTAATGCAGAGTACTCTAAATGACTTTGATTGCCCATTCCTATCAGCAAAAGAAGTTTAATACACTCCTATTTCTGGTCTACTTTTTAACAAATTATACACAGAGGAAAGGATCAATACACTAACATATCATGTGCATTATAAAGTATACACTAAAATACAAAATTCAACAAGAGCACCCTATTTTAGAGACCATCTTTCTAGAACTTAATTTGGATAATCTCTGTCTATACTCTTCCTTACCAGGGGATTCAAAATTCAGTTATATTTGACTGTATTTAAAACCACCAGGTTTTATTTGCATTTGTAGACTTAGCATCTCAGCTCGGTATTTTGCAAACAGTAGGTGTTCATCAATTAATTTACGGATTTCGAATAGCCGTTTCTCTCATTTACTTTTGGATCTCAATTTCCTTTTAGCTTGTCACCATTGCAAGACCCAGTCTCACTTTGTTTTCTGGCTCTCTAGTGAAAACCTCTACATTGACTAAGTGCAGAGCAGGGAACAAGGCAGACCCTCCAAAGAGCCCCTGGTGCTCACCCCTCCTCACGCACTGCCCCAGAGAGCTCGGACAATGCTGGCCAGCGCTGGTTATTGTTACTGCTGACTTCTGAGAGTCTTTGGTGGACCTCAGCCCAGCCTGAGTGTGTGGACATCTCTTTGCTGCTTCCGAGCAGAATGTACTAGAGTATTCACTGCAGAAGGTGACCCCAGCTACCTGCCCTTTGAACCACACGACAGTGCGGTGAGGAGGCCTACCCCTCCTCTCTGGGCACCCGGTGATCTGACCTGTCCCTGTGGGTGCTGGGCACCTGCTGGGGTCCTCCTCCCTCTGGTGCGGAGGGAGAACGGCCCAGAGGGAGAGAGACATCTGCAGAGTGCCTTGCATGGGACGGAGCGGTAAACAGTAAACAGCTGTGAGTAAATGAGTGACTCAGCTCCCACAGGCTGGTAACGAGCCGCTTCATCTTAGTGTTTCAGTGGCCACAGCAGAGCAGGGCTTCAGTTCATGTCTGTCGAAGGAAGAGGTAACTACATCCTTGCTTACTTTAATGTGAAAGTAACTGGAATGGAAAACAAAAAATATTTTAATTATGAGTATGATATAAGTTATGCCCAGAGTCCTGCATCTTTGCTGTGACTTTTGCTCAACCTCAATTGCTACACGATTCTGTTGCAGCTTCACAGTATTTCTCACTTTCGTGTAGTTACATTAGAAAAAGTGATAGGACAGGGGGAAAGAAAGAACAAATATATGAACAATTTGCAAAAGATTTTATAGATGTGCTTTAAAAAGTAAGATGTTACCAAAAAAACCCAAACGAACTTTTTGGCCACCGCAGTATAACAATGGCCCTATTCCTCTTGAAATGATACGCACTTGATAACTTAATCTAACCAAAATCTTAATGTGCTTGCCTTTGACATATTAAAAACTTGAAAGATAATATTACACACTTTAAAAAATGTTAAGATTGTCACAATCAATCAACCAGACAAAGCCGGGTAATTCAGAGGCAGAGATGACAACGTTGATCTCTCTATTTTCACCCAGCCTGGTGATGTAACTGCATGACTTCCATTAAATGAGCCACTTAGTGCCACAAATGTACCCATTAGAATCCCTCCACAGTTCTGTAATTACTATTATGAGGAGCTTGGTGGTTAAATCTTTGCATATGCTAAAGAAACGTAGGCATTCATATTTAAATCCAACTCCCTTGCCTGCAGCTCAAGAAACATCCACCTACTTTAACTCTCCAAGTGAGTTAAAATGAATAACAGAGTGAATGCAAGTTTACTTTGGAAATTCATCAAGGCCTTCTCCTGGTAGACGATATGGGACAGTTGATGCTTTTGATTTTAACTTTACTGAGGGTAACTCAACTGTATCCATCATGTACTGTGCACCAAGAACAACACAAAGCACCCCGCAGGATCATTTCTTTTTATCCTCATCACTCTCTCACACAGCACAGAGAGGTGAAGTAAGCAGGGTCGCACAGCAAGCTAGCGGTGGAAGAGGCAAGATTCAGCCGCCGAGGTCGGACATGATATCACGCAGTTAGAATGTCCACCTTCTCTCGTTCTCACTGTGACATTTATTGGCCCCTGGCTAACCTCCCACAGTTCATTCCACTTCTCTGAAGCTGGGCTGCTTCCCCAATGAAGCTGGGTCACGTCTGCTTGTCTACCTGAAAGGTTGCTGTGAAGATGGGTGAGATCTTTGAAAGCAGAGACGTGTTCGTCTTCCCTCGACAAACATGAACTGAAGCCCTGCTCTGCTGTGGCCATTGAAACACTAAGATGAAGCAGCTGGTTATCAGTCTGTGAGAGCTGAGTCACTCATTTACTCACAGCTGTTTACTGTTTATTGCTCCGTCCGATACAAGGCACTCTGCAGTGCCTTTAACATGTGGATATATGGCGTGGGATAAGGCGTGGCGCATGTACACACACACACACACACACACAAGTCCCCACTGCACCTGACCCGTGTGGGAGACAAGATGGGTCAGGGCCCACCCCGTAGAAGCACCCCTTTGAGTTCGGGTGAAAAGACAGGCTCCTGCGCAGACTTTAAAAAAACCCCGGTGCTAAATGAGGCAGGCGGACAGGATAAGCTACAGGAATTTGTGGCACGAAGAGACCACTGTGGGCACGAGAGGGGCCCCGGGAAGATGCAGAGGATCCGGGGCAGGATGGAAGCCCAGCCCAGGGCACCATCGACCGAGGTGTAAGAGCCAGGACTGGCATCCAGAGAAGGCAAAGCGACGCACGGAGAGGAGGAGAGGACTTCTCTTCAGGAATGGGGATGTCAGTGTGGCGGGCATGGGGAGTGCGGGGGGGGGGGGGGGGGCGGAATAAACTCCTGAGCTTTATCCCTGCAGGGCAGGGTGGTCACCGACAGTCTTAGGAGGAGAGTGGACGGTCAAACCGGTGCTTAAAGAGACCTGTCCTGGCAGCACTGAGCTAAATCCATAGACACCAAAGAGAGAGATAGGAGAGATGGGGGCCTGCCCCACCCTCGGAGGGCAGAGGATGTGGGTCAGAGGCAGCTCTGAACACCACAAGGGGAGGTCCCCAGGCCTCCAGGGCGAGCTGCCTAGAAGGTCCTGAAACGGGAGCGTCCGGTCAGAAGCAGAGGGGAAGCTTGCGGGGGTCACAGCACAGGAGGGGACAAGAGCAGAGCTTCGTTTTAGTGTGACTTTGATTTTCACCAACTAGGTCATTCCTGCGGAAAAAAGTCATATGTACTGGGGCCTGGAACGTGGGAGGGGCCGAGTTTGAGCTGTGGAGTTGAAGGTCATTCATACCAAGGTCAAAGGGCCTCAGAACACAGACAGCACAGTGAGCAGAATAGAGGATGGAGGAAAGCTGGCCCGTCCTGGGTCCAGACTGAGGTTCTGTGAGCAGCTCTCGGTGCAGCCTCTCCTGTGAAAGCCCGTCGCGAAGACTCTCGGAGAAGCGTGTTGCATAATATGCAAATTGCTCACCAGTGAGATTTAACAGGGAGCAACTAAGGTGCTCCAAGTCACTCCGTTATCCATTTTCTAAAATGAACCTGTGATATCTAACACCCTCAAATTGAACCTGAGCTTGGAAATGTCTTATGAGTTATCATAAGGCTAGAATTGGAAGTTCTTTACATAAAAGTTAACTTAAAAGTTCAATATGTTTAAAAACCATAAGGCAGGATAGAGATAGCTTTTAAAGCCTATTTATTTGACCTAATAAATTTCATTCTATCTTCCAGGAATATCCCCAATTCTTGTTTTTCCTCTTTAATCATAATTTAAGGAGGTTGAAAGAATTATATTAAAGCAATAAAATTATAATAGGACCAGCGTCATTGGGTAGAGTAGGGAGCCTGAAATGACAGTATGAAAACTGCCTAGGATCTTGTTAAAATGAGGACTCGTGGGTCCCACTCCCCAGGGGATGCGCCTGGATTGTGGCCAACACACTTCTTTTTCAAAACAAAAAAAAACACAAGAGGTGATTCTCATCATTTCACCCTGGATGCACTTTTTGGACAGCCTGCTGTATTTTCTTACCTTTACATTTATGGAAGTATTAGCTGTTATGTTTTTTTATATCAGAACAGCTTATTAAGAGTTAATGAAACATGAACAGACAATATCATTCTGAACCTAACAACTTCTGCCGATTTAAAGCATTCTTGTAATTTACTTGGTGGGCTGTACTGAGAGTCACCGTGTGATGCTGTAAACAAACCTTCTGAGATAAAGCATGTGACGAGAAATGGTTTAAATATCACAGGGTCTCATTCAATGGTTCCACTGAACTTGAGATACAAAAGCTGGAGGTACAAACTTAAATACCTGATGTGATGTAGACTTAGCAACAATTTTTTTATATTTGAAATTTATCACAGAAGGCAGTCCAGTCTAAACTGACAGAAAAGAAAAAATAGCATTTTATATGTTTTTCTACCATTTATACCAAAATGACAAAGGTCAAGGTTATGATGGCTATATTAATGGAATTCTAAAAGAGGGCACCTTATGGGAGGGACCTTGGCAAACCACAGTCTCATGGAAAAAAAAAAAGATAAAATTTGAGTGACTATGAGAAAGGATTGAGAAGAAATAAAGTTGAGATACTGAAAAACAAGGGCGATGAAATGTGGGAAGTCGGTGTTTAACACCAGGCATCAGAACCATTCCACCACACCCAAGTGGTTGATCATACCCATAATGAAAGCAGAGAAACGTATCAGAAACGACGTATCTCTTACCGGGCTCATGCACATCATTGCTGGGGCAAAACATTTAACCCACTTATTTGGAAAAATAGTGCTAGAGCTGATCAGAACGGTCAGAATCCAATAAATAGGTTCAGACAGCTATGGTCAGTTCAACAAGGGGTGTGTTTCTCTCTTAAACTTACAGGCTGCTGGTGGTCATTATTTATGTGCTGTTAAACCTCATAAGGGAAATTTTAAAGCTCTCTGGAATCAACCGAACATACGAAACAAGATTAAATTGTACCGTTTGACATACAACTTCCGAAGGTGCATAAATCTGCCAACATCTGCTAAATATGTAAGTGATTTATTATATTCTCTTTGGTGCGTTTGATAAGAAGACAGTAAATCTGACCAAACACTAGGTATGAGAACGCCAGACTTTCATTAATTAGTTAAACAGGAATATCTCAATGCAAAAAAAAAAAAAAAAATTCCCTACTATGGCTGTCGGTAGAATGCAGTGATTCTAGCAGTGAGTAAAGAAACACAAAGAGGTGTCTGAATTGGGAAACTAAATCTGGGGGAGGGTAGATCCTTTAGGGCAATTTCCAGAATTTCCAGAACACATGCTAGCTCGTAGTCAATCTTTGTCAGCTTTCGGCATCTAACAGAGAATGGGCACTTTGTGCCTTTTTGGCCATGAGCCGTTGGTGCCCCGAGCAGATGGGACTTACAGTAAATGCTGTCATCGCTGCAGAAGCTCAGGGAGAGCCGTGCCCTGCGGAACTAGGGTCCAGAGCCACGCCCCACGGTTTGTAGATTAGGAAGCGCGGCCAAATTTTGACAGGAGCCCAGAATTATCATTCCACCCGCCTCCGTCAGAAGCACTGAGGACTGATGCAGTTACAAATCCTCCCGAGTGGCAAATCACTGTTCACAAACACGTAAACCCAGACGGCTCTGGCAAATTACTGTTCACAAACACGCAAACCCAGACGGCTCTGACAACCCACCTCCTGGCGTCAGGGCAGATGCGAAGCAGCCCAGGGGACAAGGTGGACGTCGGGTCAGTAACTGCGTCGTTCCTTCAGGCGCCAGGGGCTCCTCCTTCCTGGTGCCCCCTCCCCCGCGCCTCTCACCACCACTGTCAATCCGCGGGCTGAGTCTAGTTTCAGTTCAAACCCTAGGGACAGACAGTTCTCTGAGGAACTCCAAAAAAGAGAGCTGTTTCTCCTTTAAGCAGTTTGTGGAAGGAGGAAACATGAGCAATCGAGATGGACAATTTGGAAACCAAATAAAAGCAAAACTGGATGAGAAGTGAATGCCACAAGCCCTGCGGGAGCAAAGCAAAACTATGCATTCCTTCCTTTCTCCCTGTCCCTGGGAAGAAAATCCTGCAGCCTGAACACTCTGTCCTGTTAAAAACTAGTACTCAGGCTTCGTGAGAGGGCCTGCAGCTCCTCCAGCTAATACTGCAGTACGTGGTGTTGCTCCTTCTGAATGATTTTCCCAACCAGGTACGGGCTGGAAACACCATGGCCTCTGGAATAGGTGCATCCAATGGCAGTACTCCTTGTTTCGACAGCATCTTCCCAAATAAGTAATTATTTTCTTATTCTACCATATAAATCTAATCACTGCAGGTAAAGCCAGATATGCTAACATTCAACTTCCTGCCCTTTAGGATTTACACACACACAACGGCAACGCGCGAGCAAGGAACTCGAGAAACGCTGCACCCCACTGCTGGAGCCCTCAGCACGTGCATGATAGCTGGGGTCACCGTATGAGAGCACAGCTGTTCTTCACGCTGACACAGTCGGTGTAATTAAGCCGACGCAAGTGGCTATAAATTATCAGAGGTCGATGGCTTCTGATTTATTAGCTACATTTTAATCATCATTAAGAATGTTTCTCTGGCATTGTTACAATACACAATACAAGCAACACTTAGGACAGCAGAAAAGTATGGCAAAGTCCCTGCCTTATATAAAAACTATCTGATGGAAGATCATGAACAAGTTAGTAAGGCATATGAAAAATAAGTAGGAAGATAAATTTGTGACCAAACAGTAATCTTAAAAGGGGCAGTAATCTTAAAAGTTTGAGAACACTCAAATGCAAATTAGCCGACTTCTTCAGAAACACAGACCTGCCTTGACATCACTTCTGATAGAGAGAATCTTGCTTTGAAGCAAGCTGACTCCCATATAGTAAGCCCGTGGGTTTTTGGTTGTCTATTTTGGGCGGGGGGCCGGGGGGGGGGGGCAGTTGGCAGCAGTTAAGGGACAAAAGATGATTTTTTTCATTTATCGAGAGAACAAAGTTAACTTAAACCTGAAGCACTGAGGTGTGAATTGTCATATTTCTTTGAACCTAAACAAACTTGCCTGAATCTCAATCTTCATTTCATTTCCCTGGGTCTTCTGGTGACAAATTATATTCAATCCGAATTTGTTTTTCAGGGGTGTAGGTCAAGTTTGTTGAAGTCTTGTGGACCTTTCAGAAGAGATGCAGTACCAATTAGTGAAGCATTTCTCTTTATTTTTGTTTATTCCACCAGTCAACAACACATTGCCTCTTGAGTGTCATCCAGAACTGCTGATTAAATGTCCGTATGGCATTTTATTCCTTTTCTCTCAAGTTGAAGTTTGGGACATAAATGCACCACAGAGAGAAAGCAACCTGCAGGACAGCTCACTCCTGCCCAGACTGAATCGTCTGACGCGTATTTACTGCGCACCTCCTACCTGCCGGAACGGTTCGCGCTTTGGGACTATGACAGCCAACAACTTGGGCCACATGCCTGTTCCTGAGCAGCTTCAGGAACACCAGCTTACGTGGGATAACTGGGAGGGTGTCCCCTGGGGGGTTAGGACATCAGGCCTGTCTGTGGGCCGAGGAGGAGAACGTTGAATTGGGTCATGGGGGAAGGTCTTCTAGAGAAGGTGACCTCTGAACAGCGACCCTAAGGACTCGGGGTGGGGTTGCCGAGAAGCAGGCGGCGTGCCCAGGGACGGCAAGCAGGCTGGGCGCTGGAGGGGGCAGGAGGCGAGCCCAGAGGGATGCAGGGGGAGTGGGACCCACCTCGAGGACCTCTGTAGGACCTTGGCTTTTCCTCTGAGGACGCGGGGAGCAGGTCGGCGGCCACCCCGAGGGTAACAGTTCCTTCACAGAGACCTGTTCTTTCCCTGTTCTTGAACTCGTGCTCCTCCTGGCCCAGCATTTTCCAATTTTGACACAAACATGCCCCATCCATCCCCGCCCGACCCAACCCCAGGTCTTTCACATTCCACTGTGGGAGAAGCCACCTCACATGACTTTGGAGCCAGAGAACCAAGAGGAAGGGGGGCTGTGAGAGTTAGGGGCCCCCAACCTCTGGATGAGTCAAGCTAGCTGCAGCCAGAGCTCCCGATTTTTCAGTCAGGAAGTCTAGATACTTACATAAAACCTCTTGGCTTGGAACTACTGACAACTAATTAAAATACAGTTGACCCTTGAACAAGCCGTGTTTGAACTTCTCCAGTCCACTTATACACGGGTTTTTTCAGCGTAAATGCTGCAGTCCTACATGGGCCCGGTTGTTGCATCCGCGGATGCAGAACCGCGCATACGGTGGCGGGGGCCACGTAAGTTATGCCTGGATTTTCAGTTGCGAAGAAGGTGGGCGCCCCTAACCCCTCCCTGTTCAAGAGTCACCTGGGTTTTAAAAGTGCTCAGCCCCGAGTGATTGGGCCAGATGTGCCCAGGTGT
Source organism: Eschrichtius robustus (assembly GCF_028021215.1). NCBI lineage: Eukaryota > Metazoa > Chordata > Mammalia > Artiodactyla > Eschrichtiidae > Eschrichtius > Eschrichtius robustus. The sequence continues at coordinate 3,263,423 of NC_090832.1, read as the reverse complement.
GGCGGTGGTCTGATGGGAACATCACTCCCCACTACTTCAGCGGCGGGACTTTTCTCCGACGAGGAAAGAAAACCAGCGGCAGCGTCCACCTGCGTCCGCCGGGTTCTCCCAGCTCCCACGCAGCTACGCCCTCTGTTCAGACCTGCCGAACGCACTTCTAGGTGAAGGTCGTGGACGGTCCAGCGCATCGTGTGAGGGCGGGAGCCGTGGACGAAGGGGTGAGACGCCTCTGCCGCGTGCTGTGTGGAGACCTCGGAAGTGATTCCTTCCTCGTTTTTGGTCCGGTTAAGTCTCTCCGACTGCTCCTTGCACATCCACACCAATGGCCAAGCACACGGAATTAGGCAACAACTCGGGTCAGAAGACTCCTTCAGGCCTTGTGGTGCGGTGAACTGTGTTCCCACATCCATACACTTAAGTTCTAAGTCCCAGCTCCTAGAATGTGGCCTTATTTGGAAAAGGGGTCATTGCAGGTGTAATTAGTTAAGATGAGGTCTAACTCGAGGTGAGTGGACCCTAATCCAATGTCACTTCTGTCCTTATAAAAAAGGGAAATTTGGACACAGCGCACACACACACAAAGAATGCCATGTGAAGATGAAGGCAAAGATGGTGGTGATGTTTCTAGGAGCCAACAACACCCAGTATTACCAGCAGCCACCAGAGGCTGGGAGAGCACCTGGGAAAGGTTCTCACAGCCCCAGAAGGAACCACCTGGGCTGGCACCTGGCTCTCGAACTTCCAGCCTCCAGACTGTGACAGAATGAATCCGTGCTGTTTAAGCCCCGTCAGTAGTATTTTGTCATGACCCCAGCAAAGTACTGCAGGCCTTGGTTCCCTGTTTGTGGTTGACCCCTGTGGCCCCTACCTGCTCAGCTTCCTAGCTAGGCTTGTTCTTCTCCTGGCCCCTGTGGGGTTTGGGGGTCTGGATCTCCATCGTTTGTTTCAGTTCTGACTCGGGATTCCCATCCACTCCCTTTGGTGCCAACACCCAGTAGCAAACTCACATCACCTCTCGAGCCCCGGCTTTCCTGCGTGTTCAGGTAGAGCGGGCCATCCTCTCCTTCCGCTCCACCCCCTTACTGTGGTCCACGCCAGCTGTGCTCAGGCTTTCCGGTCTTGGGACCTCTTTCATATATACTTCAATCCAAGCAGCATCTCAGCAGACGGAATGCAGAGGCATTTTTGAAGATCCACTGTCTTCTATTAAGCCAGCCATTAAAGAGATTTGCAAAATCTAAACCAATGCCGCTCTAATTTTTTTCTGTTTTTGAAAACAGTTGTTTTTCATGGCAATGTGTTGTTGTTTATACTACATATAATGGGTTTATTACTGTTCTTTTAAATAAGTTCATATATGGTTTTCACAGCGTTAATTTCGACTATGGTTATACATTAGTATCAACAGATAAAATTCACACAAAAGTTCTCTGGAGTCCTCAGTAAGCATCAAAGTTTAACAAAACTAATTATTTTTTCTGCTTCTTCAAGGGCATTCTTAAGTGAAGCTTTCGGTTTTCTATTCTTTACAATGAGCGCAGAGTGGTGAAGACCCTGATTCATGCCAGGGCACCAGCAGCTCCATCCACCTATCAGTGCAAATGCCAACCTACTAAAAGATCAAATAATGTCTTAGCATTGCCAGGAGAAGACTTTGACCTCCCAAGCCCCCTGAAAGTGTGTTGGGACCCCCGGGGTTGGAGGGGTCCATGGGTCACATCTGCAGAGCAGAATATGCCTCCTAGACCCCAGGAATTAGTCAGTTTCTTATCGTTAATAGCTGAGAAGTCTGTTATACGCCTCACATACTGTAAAACCATAGTAAAATCAATTAACTTTAGTGGTATTCTTCCTGTAAATACGATGTGTTCTCAAAATAAAACTGACTCATAGTGGAATCAGTTCTACTCTTCGTTGGGTTTGGTGGAGCCTGGAAACACCGGCGCTTGGGGGGTGGGTGCCCTCTGCTGGTCAGCCTGGGAAATGACTGACCTAGCAGTTCTCTAATGGTCCAGCTCCTTCTGTCAAGTATCCCCTTAAGCAGCAGGTTCAAGGTATTCAAGTTTTATCAACTACATAATTTACTTTTAATAATTTACTTTTCAATAATTAAAATGTTTTTTAGATCAAGATTATGATGTCAGAATTCAACATGATTAAAAATATTTGGTGACATCCAGGTACCTCATTAGGTAACCTTAAGCATAAACCAAAAGTCGTCTACTTGTTTATCTTCGTGAGCCATTGTGATTTGGATTAAGCAAATATTTTGATTAGTCAGTCCTACTGCTCTTGGGAGCTGTGTGTGTGTGTGTGTCTGTGTGTGTGTAAAGGGAGAGAAAGAAAGTGAACAGGTAGATTCAAGTAAGAGAAAACAGACTATGGAAAGAAAACTTTCAATTTACACATGAGACAATTTTCTACCTATATCTTTACCCTAATCATTACCATTATCACACATTCAAGGGGGGTTATGATCATGCCTTGCGAGTATGAAAACTCTTCTAAGCGTTATTCAGGTTTGGGATAAATTTACATTGACAATCCGTCACAAAACAGAGAAAAGCAACTGAACTATTCCGTATTTAGCAAGAATCAGCTTGGTTCCGTCAGATGTATGGTTTTGAATGTCCCCCAGTGGTTCTGCCCACTTGAGAAAGGCACGCTGGCCATTCCTGATCAGTTACCCACCATATACTCTTATAAACAGACGTATGTCATGCGTTAACTGAGCACTTGCGATGTGCTGGACACTGTGCCAGGCTCTGGGAAAGGTCAAAGGTTAATAAGGTGCATTTCCAGCCCTGCTGGAACTTTACAGTCCAGTAATGCCCAGCAGTGCCAGCATTAGGTGGGCCGTTGTAGACCCTCTGAGTGGGCTGCTCTGGGTGCTGAGGGTCGGGGGGCTCATCAGTCAGGAGGTAGAATTTGAGTTGGTTTCATGGAATTGTTTTGATTCTATCAGGCACAAATGGGAGGCTGGTGTATTCCAGTTTGACAATCACATGAGCAAAAGCCTTAAATCAGAGATGTTCTGATTGTATCCTGGAAACAAGAATAATAAAGCCTCACGTTTAAAATACATCTATAACCCCACTTGAGGAATAGTGGTTTCCTATTGATAAAAGTAATGATGATACCACAACATTTCCCCAGAGCATCCACAGGCAGCCCAGCGATGGGTGGCGCCAGCCGCAGACCAGTTCTCACCATGACCCTTTTTCTCGTCCCCGACTTCTACTGAAATGGAAAGTCAGGCCTCACTGGTAGTGTTCTGGTAGTGGCAGCAGTGCTGGAAAGTGCTCTAGGATGGTTGCAGACGGCGAGCTTGGACCAGGACCACGCCTCCTCTTGTGCTAAAGGAGCAGATCATGACTGAGAACTGGAAGTTGGGTGATTCAGCTCGGAAACTGGCCAAGTGATTCCTCATCTGACTTTGCAGAGTGTACCTGAAGCTTATTACACCATGTGGATATGGTTTAAAAAGATACTCACTTTGCCCTCTGTTTTGATGAGGAAGGAAATCACCTCCTCTCTGTGGCCGGCCTTCTTAAAAAGCTCTGATGCCTGGGCCCCAACGTGAAAAGTCATGTTGTTTCATCCTTAGCAGGTTTAAGCCACTCAAGATACTGAATATATTACTGAGATAAACCACTTGTAATCACAGAAATGCACATTCCCTGTGTCATGAAAACAATATTTAAACCTTCCCATGTAAAATGCTCCTAGGATCTGCCTCCCACTGATGGTCTGCACACATCAGTGTGGGGAGCCTGGCCTCCCTTCCTCACGGACAGTGCTGAAGAGGTGCCCTCTCCGAGCTATTACCTGACCGTGTCTGACATCTGTGCTGTTCCCTGTGCAGGCTGGCCAGGCAGGGAATCACCTGGATGAGCTCCAGCTATTCTCCCTGCCCCCCAACCCTGCTCTGTGCGAAGCGGGCGGGGGGATGCAGGTGCAGCTGCTGATTCTGTGGCAATTACCCTCTGCACCAGAGCTGGGCCTTGGTCATACACTTTTTCCACGTTACAGCATAGCTCGCGGCTCATGAATTAACTTCAAAACCTTTTTTCCTGAGACGCAGGCATGCAACTACAAAAGAACAGGGGTGGTGGCGCACACTGCCCTTAAGTGTGAGCTGGTTTATTCTCTGCACATCAGTGACTTCACCAGACGCCCCATGACGGCACCTCCTTTTCCACTTTCCCTGCCCTTGAGGTTGTGCGACACCCACAGTGCCGTCTGACAAAGATTTCTTCCAGTAGCTCGTTTTGCTTCTCCTCTGAATATAGCTCTGTCATTACGGTGGCGGCTGCTGTTACTAACTCGTCTGCAGTACTGCCACCTGTAGCCCCTGCCTAGTATGACTCTGACACCTCCGTAGTTCTAGCAACTTCTTTTCCTCTAGTGTAAAAATGATCATTTCACAAAGCATCGTTCTCTGAGTGTTCATTTGCTTTATCTGAAGAGGCACCATGTTTGGATGAAAATGACATAAAGGGTTTGATGGTGTCACAGAGCTGATAAAACTTCATGATAGAAATATATTAAGGACTAGGAATTAATGAGTCATAAAGAAAGCCCAAGTTCGAAAATTTACTATTATATTTGCTCTCCAAACATGTCTGTTTTTACCTACTTGTCCAAAACCATCCTATGCGCAGATTCCGTTCATTTTCACATTGGATAGATATTTCACATAGATATTTCTTAAGACTGCTTACATTGTGGCAAGATATCAAGTTTGCGCCATAATTCATTTTTTGTGAATTAGCAATGTATACAGAAAGAGCAATGTCAATGACATAATAAGTGATAGAACATAACAAAGAAATGATGTAAAAAACTTCCCTTTGTCAACCATGTTTTATCAAACCAATGAATGTAATTCTTGTTGCACTCCTGTAACTTTAGGAATGCAACAATAATTCAGAATGTAACTGGATTCCTGTGAATAAGATAATCAGCCTTACATTTCAAATTGTAAAACGTCTGTGACCCCAGAAGCTTTACTACCTGTGTTCTGAAACCACCGAGCCACTTGGAAGAAGGCCAGAGACCGCAAATGACTCACAGCCCACACTCAGGAAACACTAATTTGGAAACACGCTCTCAGGACAAGCTGGGGCCCGAGGCGAGTCTAGGTCTCGAGGCTGAGGAAGCAGAAGCCGTGAATAAGGAGAGAGACTGTGTGGGGGACAGACGTGCAGACGGATGTGCAGAGGTCCGAATGCCCTCAGAGCTGTGAGGTCCTTCCCAGGCCTGAGAACTGCAGCATTTCGCTCTGCGTGCCGTGGAGTCAGGGTCACCCGGGCAACCGGTGAGTGGGTGGCAGGGACGCAGGGAGGGAGGCTGGGCTGAGAACCTGCCACCTGCCTAGAGGTCCAGCTGAAGTCGTGCGGAGGACTGTCTCGGTTTGGGCTCAGATGACAGGAGTGCCCGACCCGGGGACTTGGTGCTGCTCGTTTACCTGGAAAGTGAGCCCAGGGAGCAGGAGGGAGGGGCAGGACGTGCGGGAAAGGGAAGGAGGAGAAGCCATGAAGAGGGGGCATCGCGGAAGTCACTGCGGGAAGCCCCTGCGAAGCACCACTGGGCGCCCCTCTGCTGGCCCCTTGCCCTCGGGTGCAGGTTCCTCTGGGGGCTTGTGCGTGCCGGCAGGGGGCAGCCCGTCTGCGGGACGCGGACTTGCAGGCAAGCGCACGGCGACGCGGCGTCAGGCGTGCATCTCAGGGTGCGGCGCCTGTCGTGTGCGACCCGCGCGCCAGGCTTCCTGCAGCCACTTCAGGAGCTGCGGGTCCCTCCATCAAACACCTTCTGCAGGTGTCTCGTGGGAGGCCGCGTGCACCGGGGGAAACGAAGGTAAGGGGACAGGCCCACTGGCCGCCAGGGCTCCGCCACCAGTGGGCGGGGCAGGTCGAGTATAAAACAACGAGCTACAAGAAAGAGGGGCCAAGGAGACACTGTGGGTGGCTGGGAGCCCCCCGCCTCACTGGAGGATCAGGAGAGCTTTCGGGAGGTGGTAGCGTTTGATCTGGGCCTTGAAGGGGAGGTAAGATTGTGGTGAGAAAGAGGGTAGGAAGGCAGGTGCCTTCAAGGCCCTGAGACCCCCCCAGCATTCAATGGAAGTCAGGCCAACAGAGAGACTGAGGTGGGCTTAGACCAGCAGGGCCGCGGGGGGTCCCGGCTGCTGAAGGGGCCTGGGGAGCCCACAGCACGCCCGGGACTCATCCGGAGCCCGAGCTGGGCCTGGGTGGACAGCCAGCCGGGGCCCTCGGTCCCACCCTGGGGTGGAGGCTTCCTCTGCCGCCAAGGGTCTTGCTGACCCTCCAGAGCTGCTCCAACCACAGCGAAGCTAAGGCTTGAAACTTCGGCGGCTTGTGCTACATTAGCAATTTTCAAAATATTCACCATTTTAAAGATAAAATTAAATTAATACATTTGTAACCTTGGATGAATAAATAATACCTTTGAGTACCTAGCGGGATAATCATATGTCTGAGTCTAATTGTATACAATGCACTTTTATGTTCCTAATTACCCAGGTGCCTCCAGACCTGTACACGACTGAGAGGCATGGTGCCCAGGTCAACCTCACCCCTAAATTCCAAGCTGACATCATATGAGCTTCCTACTGCTGCTGTAACAGATTACTGGTAGCTTAAAACAACACACATTTATTATCTTCACAATTCTGGAGGTGAGAAATTCAAACTGTGTAGTAGGGGGGCTAAAATCAAGGTGTTGCCGGCCTGCATTCCCTCTGGAGTCTCTAGGGGAGAACCTGTTTCCAGGCCTTTTCCACCTTCTGGAGGCGCCCTCATTCCTTGGCTCATGGCCCCTTCCTCCATCTTCGAAGCACATGACTCCAACCTCTGTCTCTGTCATCACATTGCCTTCTCCGACTCTGGCCCTCCTGCCTCCCTCTTACAAGGTCCCTTGTGACTACACTGGACCCACGTGGATAATCCAGGACCACGTCTGCAACGTCCCTGTTGCCGTGTAAAGTACCACACCCACAGGTTCAGGGGATTAGGACGAGGATGTCTTTGGGAGGCCATTACTCTGCCTACCACAACACGTTTTTAAACTAGGAAAAAACAAGTCTCACAATTTATTCAAGATTTCTGAATATGTTACATCTGCGTTCCTTGTCCTTACCCTGGAAGCACCTCAGTATTTTAGGAATGTCATCCTGAGCGATGGGGACGACCAACTGGGTAATAGGAAGTGGCTGCTGCTCCTGAACCGGCCTTGCTTATTTGCTGACCCCACCGATAGCAGCTTCCCCCAAAAAACCCCTCGGCAATAGCTTGCTTTCGGATGATTTGACTCTTCCTTTGAACGTGGCTTGATGACCACGGATGACTCCTGAAGTCCGGTGATCACAGCAGGAAAATCTCACCAAAGACAGACATTAGGCTATGGATTCCTGCTGTACATGTCTGAATGGGGGCATCTCTGGCTTGGTTTCTACTCTCATTCTAAAACATTTAGCAGATTTATTGTGCAGTAAACAGGGAAACGGTAACTGATGGAATCTTCCCGGTATCAACCAGGTTCCCTCTGTGCAAGAGAAGGTGCAGCAGAACCTTTTCTATGGAAAGAGTTCTGAAGCCTGGCTCTACCACTTACTAAGTGTGTGCTTTCAGGCAAATTATTTGGTTTCTCTGAGCTTTAGTTGCCCTGCTTCCATGAAATAGGAATGATAACCCTGCCTTCCTCAGAAGGTTGCTCTGTGAAGACCAAACGCGATCCTGCATGAAGATTTAGCTCAGTGCCTGGCAAACGGAAAACTCTCGGAGAATGTGAAATATCATTTTTTTATTGTTAAGTTGATTTACAATGTTGTGTGAAATATTATTATAGTTAACTTTATTAATCTTAGTGTGAAAAGACAGGGTGGATAGAATTTTCAATCCTTTATTGAAAGGATTCTTAAATGCAAAAGTGATTTTTTTTAAAGAATCACATTAGGATATTTGGAGGTGAGGAGGGGACTGCAGGGGCAACTGATGGCGAAGTAGCCTCTGGGCCTGGTCACTAATCTGCAAGAGTGACCGCACCAGTAGGGCGTGGTGCACCAAGGCCTGGAGGAGGCCGGCTGGGAGAACATGTGACCGCAGCCGCCGTGCTCAGAGGGACTGGGGAGTGAGGGAAGGCTGGGGCCCCCTCAGTGAACAGGTCCTAGAATTCACAGTGAGGGCAAAAGCAGGTCAGGCAGAAACGCATCGTTTCTGAAAGGAGACTAAACAACGTGGCTTGTCAACCAGTCCTAGATTTTGAGAGCCACACGTAGGTCAGAATGGTTATTCATTTTGAAAGCAGAAAGTGCCTTGAGGAAGAAACAAAAGTAATCATTTAAAAATTATTTTCCTTGAACTGAAAACATCAGGCGTGCTTGGTACAGAATCCAGGCCACCCTCATTCTAAATGCTGGTACTTCAACTCTAAATGTCAAATCGGCAGGATTAGATTCTATACACCAAATTGACGTTCAGTGTGCACTGGTCAGAGATTGCGTGGATGGGGATTTTTAGAATTCTCTCCTTTCTTACAACTGTGCCCCCCTTGGCCCTCTTCCTGGCCTGGGACTGCAGCCGAACCTCACAGCAAAGCAAACTCAAACTGAATTCTGAAAGGCCGGCAGAGAGATCGCAGCTCTGAGTTTAGTCTCCGAACTCTTCTCCCTGGGATGTTATGATCATTCGCAGCCTTTCTGCTCCATGACGCACAGAGGTTTGGCAGCCGCTCTTAGAACTGGGAGGCTGTTGGTTCTTAACCATTGAGGATCCCAAATAAGTAGCATCTCGTGCAGAGGTGGCTGTAACTTTGAGGAGAGAAAAAATCTAATAGGAAATATTTGGGAACGACAGCTTCATTTACTTTGCTATCCCAATTTCTGTGTTTTTCAGTTTTCAGATAGGATTAGTCAGAATGAAAAGACATTCCAAAGAATCTTTCTCCCATTTTTGTTCGTTTTCTCAAGTGCCTAAGAGTTGGCCCGTTTGAAGTTTAAGTGCTTAATTCATTACATTAGGTTTTCTTTTAATAAACAGAGATGAACTAGTCTTCAAATGAGAATGACATGCTCGCTTACTTTAAACATACCAGCATCTGAAATAAGTAATGTTTAGATATTCCTTTCCTTCCTCATTTGACAATATCTACGATGAGCTAGTGGGTTCATCACAGGTTGTTTTTGCCTTTTTATTGAACATACATATTTATTCCTAGGCAGACCCCCTCCCTGCCCCTCTGTGTGCTGGTCTCCTGACCCTGGGGGAGGCGCTGTGTTTAGTTTGCCCAGAAGCCCCAGTGCATCTCCTAGTGCTCAGCATGTATCAGACACATAATAAATGTTTGTGGTATTAATTACCTCAAGAGTTCCTCAACACCTTTCAAATATATGAGAGTCATTTAAAATTCTGATTGTGGCTGCCAAACCCAAAGGGCCATCTCACGTTATCCATAAAAGCTTCTTCAAAGAGCCACTTTATGCAAGTATGTTGTTGTAGAAAGAGTCCTGGGCTAGTTATCAGGAATATCCTGTTCCAATTCCCGCCCTGCCCTTTATAGCTATTTGACCGTAAACCAGTCACTTAATTTCTCCGAAGTCCAAACCCTGCTCTTAAAAGCCAATAAAGGAAGCAGTCAGAGCAGTTATAAAACATTTGGTAGGCTTAAATATCTCTGGGTTAAAACAAAAGAAAACAGCAAAAGAAAACAGATCAGAAATCAACCCCCTGCCAAATCACAGGGAATTATCTTGGTTCTAGTGATGACAGAAGAAAAGAACAAAATGTATATTCTGAGGAAGGACTGAAAATTAGGGTTTGTGCCAGTTTCTAGGATTTGAGTGTTTTCCTGAGTAAACTTCTAATGTTAATGGCTTCAGCCTGTGTTGATCAATGGGTATTTACGATTTTAATTCTTTGGAGGCTAGTAAGGTGAAGTACTTAAATCACCCCCATGAGTACTTAAATCAGCCCTGTGAAGTACTTAGATCACCCCTAATGGCTATCAAATATCCCTGCATGAAGCTGAGCAATAATATAAACTACTGGACACCTACTGTATACCAGGCATTAAGTCTACCACCCAATAGAACTGGTCGTGACAGATGACAGAGAAATGTAACCAATGTGGTATTCTCAGTTATTACAGGCGTTAAACAAGCTGGTTGCTTGTACTGTAGTCCAATTGTTGTAACCCTGCCATTGACCCAGGGAGAAAAGACAGAGGGTAACTACCTCTTCTCCTAACGTTACCCTCATAATACTGAGATCCGTACACGAGGATGTCAGACACCAATCATTTTGGAAGAATTAGAGAAGATACTGATTTATTTACTAAATGAAGTGTGAGGTCTGGACCCATGGCAGCCGATCCCAACCTACACCAACTGTGGGTCCCCTAAGCATTTCTTAATGATTGTATCACTCATCTTTTTGTATTACTCTTAAAAACTGTGCACAGTTCTTTGTTTCAAATACTTTTACTTCCTGTTCCTCTCTAGGAAACTGATTACCAGTTTGATAATAACCAATGTCCCTACTGACCCTGACCAGTGTCCTTTCTTGGGCTAAATTACTTATCTACTTTTGAGCTCTGGGGAGGTGAGGAAGCAAACAGGGTTATAAGTTGCCTTTGGGAATTTGGGGTCTGCTACTGGGAGGAAGTTTGAACGTCCCAGTGGGGACGAAGTGCGTCATACTGACCCACAGATACACCGCTGAGAATCTGATGGAATTTTTTTAGTGGATTGGAGATATGTTTTAAGTTTTCCCTCTACTTCTTAATTTCAATTGCTAATACTGTGGACTGTGCAGACTTTTGCAAAATAATATTAGGAGAACACATAAATACACATACTTTTAAACATTCAGCACCATAATTTACATAAAGTACATTGATTTTAAAATTATTCTGTAGTCAGCAAATGACCGTAGATAACATTAATTTGAACCTAGTAATAACATCTTCCTTATCTTGCACAAAAGAAGAAATGAATTCACAGAACAAATTCACGCCATAGTTAAGAGTGTCTCAGGAATTGAACTTCAGATATGAGAACCAAGGTAAGGCACCCTGCTCACTTTTTCTAATGCAAAATAAATTCTTTCACTATGTGGGTAAGTTTGCTAGCAAGGAAAAGACTGTGCATTTTCCCCAGAAGCAAGTAGGTTCATTAGCTATAGCTCCCAACTTTGAATCTCATTCTCCACATTTGTAACTCAGGGTTGGGATGAAGACAAAATGAGAAAATGCAACACTATGTGAGCTGTAAAATCTGAAGTCTTATATGTGAGGTATGATTATTGCTGCAATTTTTATCAATCTTTTAGTAATCCTCCCCACTGTCCCCTGCCCAGTGGGCAGCTCTGGCTGTTTTTATTTTCTGACCAGCTTGCTGTTGCAATGATACCATTTATGCTTTATTTTCTCACAAAATGCTGTTTGCTGGGGCTCAGAGAACAAAGCTTCAGCCTCAGTCCCTTGGGGAAGGCTGGTAATAACAGGAACCTATATTTGTATTATGTTTTCCATTTATGGAAGCAGAATTTTCATCATAATACTTAACAGTCAAAACACGCACACACTTTGAATTCTTAAATGATCATTTTTAAAAAGAAAAATCCAGTAGTGAAGAATACTGGATTATTTTTAGGTATTTACCCTTTCGCTTCATCGTATGTGTTTCAGTGGATTGATGAGCAAAATAAAAAGAGGAAAGCCCACCTTATTTTCATCATCCAAATTAAGGGGGACAGTTATTTTTGCATCTAAGTTTTAAAACACATCCTTCACATCTCCTCTAAACATACATCTATCAAGATGATCTCTGGATAGCAAGAATATTCATTAGTTGCATCCCAAATTGGTGGGGTTTTTTCTAAGTTAAGGAAAGTTCTTTGAAAACCTAAAGTAAACGCTAGCTGTTAAAACAAATGTGTTTTTAAAATGAGATCAGCAGATGTTTGCTCTCTCTTGAGGGGAGGGATGAATTTAAGAAAACTACTGCCTTTCAAGCTCTGAATTTATAATATGAAGCGATAAATTATCACCATTTTGCAGATGTTCAACAGAACAGAGACAGAGGTTACCTGACCCTCCCTGAAGAGCAAGTGACGGTGGGAGCCAGAAACCAAGCTGACCCAAGCCCCCTCGCTGCTGTCAGGGCTTCTTCTCAGTCCCAGAAGTACTCCAGGAATATTGTTCTTGTTTGGGGATGTGTTGAGAACTCACCACTTAAGGAGTTCAAAGAATTGGTGGTTGAAGAGATTTTAAGCAAAGGAGATCACTTTGATGTCATCTTTCCTGAGCATGCAATTCAAACTGAGGCCTTAATCTGAAGGCAGAAACCCCCCGCAGGCATCCCTGGAGGACACTCCCCCTCCCCCAAGGGCCTCTGCTTCCCCCTCAGGCAGGCCGGAGGCCAAGGAGCAACCTTGCCCAATAACGGTGGAAAACTCTCCATTTTCCAGCCTACGAAGGATTTGACCTCATTTGCTTCCTCCACTGGGAGTTTCCCTCAGCAAACACAATTTCTCCTTTGGTGCTGAGACCCAGACCCGGGGCAGAGGTCTGGCTCCTGCCCTGTCTCGACTGAATGCCTGGGGTCTGGGTTCCAGCTCTGTGAGCAGTGGTGCTGATGGTCCTTGGTCCCCTTGGCTGTGTGGTCTGAGGACAGCCTTTGTCCCACTGGAGGCCACTACTGAACCTGCGTGGGGTTTAAATGCATTCCTCTTATCCTAGTGACGTCTCCCACATCACCTGAAGTACCCCCGCTTGTCGTGAAGGGAAACGCAGTCCCTCCCATCTCGGTGACTCTCCCGCCCACCTGAGCCAATCGCTGTGGTCAAGGAAATGCAGGGCACTGGTGGGCTTTAGATAAGGGGGGAGGGGCTCACTCCTGGAGCCCAGGTGAGAGCAGTGTCAGCCCCCGCTGCACGGGCAGGAAAGGCGGGTCCTATCTAGGAGGGAGGCGGGGATCACGCAGAAGAGGCAGGCAGCGCAGGTCCCTGGCCCTTACTATATGCTCAGTGAGGCTTGCGGCACCGATACCCTGCAAAACCCCACGGTGACACATCAATCCAGGTCCAAACCCTTCCAGCACATAAATGAGAGGGGTCTCCTTGCTGCAAAGTTAATGAAAGCAGGACTTCTCAATAGGTTTTCCAGTTACTAGTTTTGAAAACAGAAAAAGATGTTTTATTTGCTTTCATTCATTAGACATAAATGAAAATAGACTATTACAAATGTACATGTTTCAGGTATAATAAGACTGATAAACCTAAGGGAATAATAGCACGAGCAGAAGAATGCACTAAGTCACTTCATAAGGGCGTCATCTAGCCTGCTTTGTGGCTGCCCTCTGTCGAGACTTTGCAAGGGCAGGAGTGCACGGCACTCAACAGAGCTCCTAATGAGTGCCAGGCAGTCAGTCACTGCTGATATTCGAGCCCTCTGAAATCTTGGCCCAGGTGAATTTTCCGTATTTTCTACTCTCTGAGACCTTCACCCGACTTTGATATTTTGTTGGAAACACCTTGATTTCCTCCTTCGACTATGTCCCTCATTCCTCCCTAGAAGGCTCCCCTTTCTCCAGCCTGCAACCAGGATCAAATCCCACTCCCTCCAGGCAGCCTTCTCTAGGGGCTGCAGCCCTGGGTTCTCGTCACCCCACGCCTCTGCGTTCTCTTCCAGGTGTGTGTCGTACCTGGGAGATGCGTTCACACCTGCCACCACCTGCCCGTGCCTCACTGGGGGCCTCAAATCCAGCATTTCCCAAACTGATCTTACTCTATTCAGTCCCCTCAAGACATCTGCTGAATTGTTGTTTCTCTGGGTTGTTGATGTCACCCAATCAGCTACGTGAGGAGCTTGAGTTTCTCTCCACCTGACACCGACCCTCTCATCTCCCTATGTTCACGTGACCAGGTAATGTCAGTTCTGCTACCTCAGCACCACTCAGGGCACTCCTATCTACATCCCCACAGCATCCCTTTACGTTCAAAATATTTGCAGCTTTTACTGATTTTTATTCCAGTTTAAAAAGCAAAGCACACATGTTAAAGAACACTAAAAACATACCAAAATATAGTTTAAAAGTAAAATGATGAATCTATGTCACAACTGCTAGATAATCCCCATTAACGGGTTTACTTGGACCATGCTGTACAGATGGTGGTGTGGGCTGAGTTTTTTTCTTCCACACAACATTCTTTTATGAACATTTTTCTATGTTACTGAGATTCCTTTATTTGGCAATTTATGGTCACATAATATTCTATCATACTTTATTTCCCAGTTTTTGGACGTTTAATTTTTTGCTATTATAAAATACTACGGCATGAACAAATTTAGACTTAAATATTTGTCCACATTTCTATTTTTTGGCTAGATTCCCAGAAATAGAATTAGTGGATTGAAATGAATAAATATCCTTAAGGCTCTCGATACTTGCCAAGGAAGGTGAAAGTTTTATCCCCACCAGCAGCATGAGAAAGTTCACATCTCAGTCTGAATCACTAATTTGCTGGGTGGGAAAGCTGGTTCTTTCACGTTTCAGTCCTTGACTGATGATGTTGAACCGTTATTGGTTGTTTTAGTCAATATTTCATCTCCTGGCTCTGGTCCTATCCTTTGTCCATTCCAGCGGGGGGTGGAGGGGGGTGGTGGGGGGTGGAGAGATCATAGTTTAAGAGCTCTTCCACATAAACCCTTTGTTCTGTTTATAGTGAACACATTTCCCCAGTTGGTTCTTCGCCTTTTAATTTTGTTGAGGATTTTCTGTTGTATAATACAATAGCATGTAATTCTGTCAAAGTCTTTCGCAACTTCTGATGACAAACCTTAAGGGCAAGAGGAAGTCTCTGAAGTCTTTGAAGCAGGTGCCCAAGATTAGGTTTTCTTCTGCAAAGGGTCACTCCGGCTGCTGTGCAGGGGATGGTTTGCAGAAGTGAAGGTGTAGCTTGGGGTCCACAGTGAGAGGCCACTTAGTGACAACAGAGTGGGCACCCAGCCCTCTGCCCGCCCACAGCCCACCCCCCGGTGGTCACGCTTCCCTTCAGACACGCAGCATCCTCGCTTCATGACCCTCTGTAGCCTCACACAACCACACGTCCTGTCCGCTCACGTCCTGACCTCTTGGTTGGGGTCCTTAGGTCACCTCTTCATTCACACTTCAAGTGTATCTTCAGTAACTGCATTCACAAAGGTTCCCTTTATTTCTGGACTCTGGAAGTACCTTGCCCTAAACTCCTGCATATTTATAGCGTGTTGGTATCCGTATTTTGTTTTTAAAGCAGGTTTTTTTTTTTGGCTGCGTTGGGTCTTCATAGCTGCATGCAGGCTTTCTCTAGCTGTGGTGAGCAGGGGCTACTCTTCGTTGTGGTGCACGGGCTTCTCATCACGGTGGCTTCTCTTGCTGCGGAGCGCGGGCTCTAGGCGTGTGGACTTCAGTAGTTGTGGCTCGCAGGCTCAGTAGTTGTGGCCCGCAGGCTCTAGAGCGCAGGCTCAGTAGTTGTGGCACACAGGGTTAGTTGCTCCGCGGCATGGGGGATCTTCCCGGACCAGGGCTCAAACCTGTGTCCCCTGCATTGGCAGGCGGATTCTTACCCACTGCGCCACCAGGGAAGTCCCTGTATTTTGTTTTAAGAGCTACTGTAGTATATATGTGTTCATTTTGTTTATTGATGGTGGTGAGGTGATTTATGACTAACTCCCATACGATGAAGTAATTGTGAAATATAAATATTTAAAAATTTAAATATTTAAAAATTTAAAAGTCAGCGGCAGAGGAACTATAAATAAGAAAATGCCAAGACAAGAAGAGGAAGGAAATAAATGTGCTAAATTGTGTCACATCAGGCAGCTGATGTATTTCACCTCAGATTAAGCTCTGAGCTTCGTGCCAATGTTAACAGGTAGATGGAGGCGTTTATCTGGTTTATATTGTCCAAGGGGACTCGGTGCCCCTTCCTCCCAGGGACCTAAAGCCTGTTTTCTAGTGATTTGCCCCAAAAGTAAATTTTCACTTGGGCTTCATGGAGCCATTAGGCTTCCTGAGCAATAAAGCGTGTGCTCCACTGCTGTGAGCAGACTCAGGGTGAGCTTCTGAGCGCTGTCCTTTGATGAAAGCTGAATCATCAAAAACCAAAAGACAACAGATGCAGCAAAGACCCTGGACCCCCGGAGTAAGACTCCTCAAAGTGAGGCCTGCAGCTCCTCTGCAGGGGACACAAGCGGCTCCCAAACTCAGTCTGTTATGGGCCCATGGCACGCAATTCATGGGGTTTCAATTTGCATGCTGCTAAAAGCATTTTAGCGATTATTAAGGGGTTATGAAAATGTGGGATTTGTGAATTAAAGTTGTGTGTGCGACTGAGTTTGCTGAGGTTGATTCGGGATTCCTGGAGCCGGCGCTCTGTGCACACGGGAAGCAGCACTTGCTGGTTTTCTGGCGGGACGCTTTGTCATCAGCGCATGCCTTGCTGTTGTCCTGAGTTCAGCAGGCTTTTTTGCTCACCATACTCCTGGCTTCCTCATTATAAACTGCTGTGGCTTAAACTTCATCATCACCCTTTGGTTTGTTAGGGGCGGTGGAGCGGCCATCCGTGTTTATCTGGTAATGCACGGGGGCATCCACAGATCCCTAACCTGTAAGCCAGTCCTCAGTTTGGACTGCAGATCCAGTAAGAACCAGCCTTAACAAGTCTGCTAAAGCCTTCCTCTCTCCACCTTGAATGGGCACATCCAGGGGTCCTTCCCCGGTTTATGCTGTCTGTGAATTTGAGCTGTTTAAACACTTCAAACTTACAAGGGAAGTGGAGGGAAATCGAGGGACCGTTTTTAAATGCTCTAAGCCAGGGGTCCCCGACCCCCACGCCGAGGACGAGCATCGGTCCATGGCCTTTTAGGAACCGCGCCACACGGCAGGAGGTGAGCGGCAGTTGGGCGGGCGAGCGAGCAAAGCTTCACCTGCTGCTTCCCATCGCTCGTATTACCGCCTGAACTATGCACCCCAACCCTGCCCGTGGAAAAACTGTCTTCCATGAAACCCGTCCCTGGTGCCGAAAAGGCTGGGGACTGCTGCAGTGCAGGCAATTTTTTACTAATGTGAAATCATGTGTCTAAGCTCATAAAAAAAACATGTTTATTTGGTAACTCTCTCTCTCTATTCTGTTATCACAAATGCCTCCTTTCACAAGAACTCGAGAATCGGAGCAGTAACCACCAGGCCTTTTGCTTTCACCGCAGTGGCTGCCACCAGGAGACCTGGCCCCACAGACCTAGGGGCATCACGGCAAACTTCAGGAGCCTCCTGGGAAAGCGAAGGTGTGACCTCCACTAAGAAGGGCAGGAATCACAGGTGGAAGGAAGGCCGCTGCCAGCAACTGAGCTTCCCTTTCAGTCCTTTTATACGTGAATTCTTCTCTCACCTGTCTATGGAATATCCACCCAGAGAGAATGCACTCGGAGTTCCTATTGCTGGAAGCTCTGGAACCTCTACCATCAAAGTCTAGGCCAAATCCAGTCCTGGAGATGGACGGTGGTGATGGCTGCACAATGATGTGAGTGTTGTTAATGGTAAATTTTTATTATGTATAATTTACCAAAATGTTTAAAGGCCCCCAAGTCTAGCATCCTGAGCACGAGAAGGCTGCATTGTGCCTTACTAATTTCAAAGCCACAGCACCTACAATTACACAACAGTATTCACAGACATTTTAAAAATATTGAGCAAGATGCTTAAGACAAAGATGCCTTCCATTCTATTTTCTTTCTCCATCCCTGCTTCCAGAAAACAGTACAAATAGGTGTGTGTGTATACAGGAGAAATGCAGCACGAAAAAGCAGCATCTGTGGAAGTTGTGGGGCTGCCGGCCCCGCCCACCTTACAGACCTGCCATGCGCTTGTCTTTTCAGGCACAAAGCAGGCGGCACCTCAGACCCCACTCCAGTGACACAGACTGACCCTCTCCGACTTGGCAAGAGGTCCAGAGAACGGACTGTCCTAATCTGGTTTTGTTGCCCTGGGAAACACGATCATTCTTTACACACACACACACACGTGCAAAGCTGCTGAAACCACACTGCACAGGCAAGAATGGGGCTGCAAATAAGCAATTTCCTCTCAGGGTTCCTTGTCGTCAGTGGCCCTTTGATCACTTCCCTTCCCCTAGGGTCCCCTCCGCAGCCTCCATGGGATGCAGCTTTCACGGTGGGGACCAGTTACTAGAAATGGACTCACCTTTCCCTGCACTTGGCATGCACTCGGGGAGACAAGACTGGAACGAAAGGCTGTGCAATAGTGAAGAGCCTCACAAGAGGTATTCTTCTCCTCCCTGCCCCCTTAGGAGAGTCCGGGGATTGTGGGAGGAACGGAAACCTTAATGAAATGTTGGCTGGCTGGGCAGGTGGCTGAAAGGTCATGTTTGCTGTAAGGAGTGTTGGTCCTTCTGGGGTTCAAGTCCTGGTCAAAACTCCGGCCAAGATGCACAGTAGCTCACTGGGATGGAGCCCCATAGTCAGCTCCAGTATTTCAGATACCGAGGGTAAGTGGGTAAGTTTCTGCTGAACCCTGGAAGGCTTGGAATTAAATAACAGGGTGATGAAGCTCATCCATCCTTCATCCTAATCCTTTTGTTCACTTTAGGAACCATCTCTGCCTATCTTTGTCAGATTATTTGATAACTTAGAGACTGAGAGATGAACCTTGGGTCTATTTGGGTTGAGCAATTTATTTTTAATTATGAATGTGATTTTTAGGTGGAAGGTCTAAAAAGTGTTCAAGCGTTAACAGGACTTGGGATTCACAAATCCCTGAGTCATATTTGTTGATTCACTGGAGTTGTTTCAAGTCCCACACAGCTCACAGCATCCATGCCTGCAGGGGGCACATCACCCCTGGCAGCAAAAGTCCTGGGCCATCCTCCTCCCACGAGGAAAAGGAAGGAAATGCTCCTACGGAAACTTCTAGAAATCATTCCTAATTCTGGAGCTTTTCTTTTTTAGAAAAACTGCTTTACTGAGGTGTAACTGATATGCCAAGAACTACACATTTTTAATAGGTACAATTTGGACAAATGCAAACACCTGTGATACCATCCTTACAATCAAGGTAACAGAACCAGTACCTCCCAGAGTTTCCTTGTGTCTCTGTTGTTGTTGTTGTTGTTGTTGTTGTATGTGTGTGTGTGTGTGTGGGTGTGTGTGGTAGGAACACATTAGATCTACCCCCTTAACACATTCTGAAGTGTACAGCACAGTACTTTAACTATAGGCACTTTGTTGCACAGCAGATCTCTAGAAATTTTCCATCTGGCGTAACTGAAATTTATACCCACTGGACCATAACTCGCCACATCCCCTCCCCCAGCCACTGGCACCCACCATTCTACTCTCTGCTTCCATGAGTTTGACTGTTTTAGATACTTTATGTAAGTGGAATCATGCAGTATTTGTCTTTAGTCACTTATTTCACTTTGTGCTTATTCACTTAACGTAACGTCCTCCAGGTCCATACGTGTTGCTGCAAATGGCAGAATTCCCTTCTTGTTTAGGGCTGAATAATATCCCACTGTATGTATATACCACACTTTATCCATTCATCTGTCAATGGACACTTGTGTTCTTTCCTTCACTGTTGTGGATGAGGCTGCAGTGAACATAGGAGTGCAGATACCTCTTTGAGATACTGATTTTAATTCTTTTGGATAAATACCCAGAAGTGGGACTGTTGGATCATATAGTGGAACTATTTTCAGTTTTCCAGGAGGTAACACTTTCTTTCTCCATCTGTTGATACTTATGGGCTTCGTGGATCATAACAGAGATAATCGTGCTGTGAGGTATTTCCCAACTGGACTGGGCTGGGTAGTGTCCCCTCAAAATTCACGTCCACCCGGAACCTGTGAATGGGACCTTATTTGGAAATAGAGACTTTGCATATATAATTAAACTGAGGTCATATTGGATTAGAGTGAGTCCTAAATCCCACATAACTGGTGTCCTTACAGGAAGGCCACGTAAAGACAGAGGCAGAGATTGGAGTGATGCAGCTGCAAGCTAAAGGCCTGCCAGCAACCCCAGAAGGTAGAAGGACGAGAAAAGACCCTCCCCTTCAGAGGGAGCATGGCCCTGCCCACACTTTGATTTCAGACTTCCAGCCTCCAGAACTTGGGGAGAACAGGTTTCTGTTGTTTTACGCCACCCAATGAGTGGTCCTTGGTTATGGCAGGTGTAGGAAACATAGACCAATATTTTCCCCACACTATGGAGGCTGTAAGTATCAAACCAGGTGAGAATCAGGAGGCCTTAGGGGCTGAGGGGAGCAGCTGCATGGACACTGCAGCAGGAGGCCACTTGGCCACATGCTGGACCCTCAGTGTGTGTTTCTGAAACGTCAAGCAAACCTCCCAGACGCCTCTCAGAGGCAGAGCAGACCCAGTGCAACGTCAGAGCTGCTGTTTTCAGCTGTCCCTGAGAAGGCAGGGGACGCAGCCCCGCCCAGTGTATGCGCGGGTCTCAGCCTGTTGGCATCGTCGTCTCCTAGACAGCTTTTGGCACACACTGTGGGTTCCTGTGAGGCCTGACCACAGGAAGGAACAGATCTTTACTAGAAACAGCTGGATCAAGAGTCATCTTTGGAGAAATCCCTCAGGCAAAGAGGATACTAGTATTTCTACTGTTATCTATGGTGTTTTGAGTTATGTGCTGAATACGTGGCACATAGCATATTGTTTAATCCTAACAATAAACTTATGAGGTAGAAATGTGTCCCCCATTTACAGATGAGAAAATTTAGAGTCAGACAAGTTAAGTAATTCAGGCTTAAGTAACCCAGGCCCAGGCTTAGAGGTTGTAGGAGGTGAAGCCAGAGTTTGAATAAATGTCTATCCGTTTTTCTTTAAGTCATGTGACACTCTGCATGGTTTCCTTCTCCCTTCCCTGGGGAAAAGGATGGGAAGAAATCATGTTTGAAAATATTCACTGCACTGCTTATCCTTGGTTTACATTAACTGATGTGATCTGATACCATAACTAGTTTTACTTGCAAACTTATGGATTATGTGTATATGAGGTGAAGACAGTTTGGTTCACAAGGGTTCCAACATGCAAGACTGGGTGGGGAGGAGGGGCCGGTGGGGTTGCTTTACACCAAGGAGGGGAGAGGGCTGGACTGACCTCCTGAGGGGCCATGTGGATGGAGCTGTGGTTGCCCTTCCAGCAGGTGGAAGGTGATCTATTTGGAGATGCACATGTGTGACTGGATTTCTACAGAAAGTGGCAGGTGAGAGCCCGGTGTGCATGTGGCTGCAGCATTACCAGCCCCGTTTGTGCAAAGACCCAAGAATGGGGGTTGGGAGCGATCATTGCGGGGAGGGTGAAGGAAACGTGAGGGTAGGTCAGGAACTTCACTTGGGTTCTGAACTCAATAAGCAGAGAAATCTAAGTAATACCTGAATTATATATAATGAATCCTACATAGAAGGGAAGAATTATTTAAAACCCCAAAAACCTCAGGCAAAGAAACTCCATGTGTTCCATGTAAATGTGCCTCAGTTATACAGGAAATCTGTCATGATCAGTAATTTCCCAAACCAAGTTCAATGTTCAAATCTGAGGCTGCTTCCAGCTTGGTGTCCAGGGTGAGGTCTTCTCTGGGCCCTTCGCAGGTCAGCTTGGGCACCATATTGATTCATTCAGACTCATGCCCATGTGAACAGGCAGTAAGGACAAAACCCAGGTCACGTCCTTTGCTGTAGATACTTGGTTTTTTTTTTTTTTCAATTGTCCTTTTGAAAATAACAATAGTGCTGAATCTTTGGAATTCTTTACCTTTCCTAGTGATATTATTTGAGGAAACAAAGTAAAATGCTGACATACTCTGTGTGCCTTCTCCACTCAAACAGCTGGACAATGTTATCATCGTTTGAGTGGCTTTCCCAGAGCCAATCCTTAACAAAATTGCGAATTAATATTACTACTCGTGCGTATCCTCCATACCTGTCTTTATAAGCCCCCTCCTCCACCACCACCCTCTCCACACAGATGTCTGAGCCCATGTTTTGCTTCACAATGCAGTGGAAGGCTTTCAAACATAATAATCCACACCGAGGAATAAGTGTGGAACAAGTAACTCGAGGTGTGCTCCCCAGAAGGGTGTTTGCGTTTTATTTTCATTTTAAAGAATAAAATCATTTCTATTTTTAAAATATTTTTAGTATTTGCCTCTGAAAAACACAGTGAAAAAGGCAAGACTTAGAAGTAAAGAGTAAAGAAACTTTAATGGTGGGCAGGTCATATAACCTGTCATCGCAGGTTATATAAGGCGGGAAGCAGGGACCCTGTGTGCAGATAAAGTCAGCCCTGGCTGGTCCCGTCCTCAAGGAGGCAGGTTCCTGGTTCAGTCAGGAACATGCTAGAAACTGAGAAAAAGTAGTAGTAGTGACATTTAATAAGCAGTTACGGTACCAGGCACTTTTCTGAGCACTTCAAATAGACTGTCACAACACTGCAGTCAAGCGGGTATGATCATTAGTCCCATTTTACACTCAGACAGAAGGGAGGTAACATCCAAAGGGTCTTATTCTAGTGACTGATGACTGTGGGGTCAGCCCCTAAGCACCATACGCCATACGGCATCCTTGGGCCACTAAACCCCTGGCACTCCTCCTTTGGAGGTAGGTGTAGAATCAATACAATGTATTTTCTTCACAGTTCCGGCTCAACAATGAACTGAATTAGATCTTTGAAAGTGCTGCTCTGGCCTATATTTCCCCTGTTCAATTCACTGTGTGGTTTCTCTTGCCTGATTAGACCCAGACTGATACAGAATTGGTACCAGAAGTGGGGTTTGAGTCTATGTGGACATATGCCCCTGCTCCTGGCAGGATGTATCTGTTTTTTAGAGTTCAAAATGAGAAGGTGTTGGGGTCCCTGCTGGATGCAGAGAACTGTCTTCTCAGCTCGTCCTGGACACCTCCATTTTCAATGAGATTCCTAACGTTTTCCTGACCACGCATATTTCTGCCCATTGAGTCCTCTGACATTTCTGAAAGTCTGGGTTCCTCTACTCCTACTCCAAGCTTCTCTGCCCCAGCTGGGCCAAGGCCTGTGGATGGGTAGCAATGCCATCTTTCTCTGGTATTAAGTGTTTCAGTTTCCAATCATAAAATCCTACCACGTGAAGACTTTGCATCGGGAGCAGGCTCAGCTAGCAGGTGGGTAGGTTCAGCAAAGTACTACAAGTCATTTATCGAACTTTCCGGGCCAAGCACTTTTTGCCAGGAACTTTTTCCTTCTAATTCTTAAATCCACGTGCATCTCAAGGGAAATTTAATCCGTGTGTTTCTCATCCATTCACACTTAACTCATCATTTTGTCATTTCATAAGAGCTTTTGAGGTTCAAGAAGCCTTCTGTGTAGTTTCATAAGCCTTTCCTTTTGTTCTTTAAACCATGTAAGCCACATTTTTTTAAACAAAAAAGAAAAGGAGCAAACAACCAGAGTTTTATAAGACTCAAAATCGGCTGTACATTAAGAAAATGCCAAGATGCCTGGATGGCTTCTAGGCTTCTCCAGGGCACTGTACCTTCTTTACTTCTCAACCAGAATGTTGAGCAATGCTCTGGCTACTGGGAATGGAAAAATCGCAACTAATTTCAAAAAAATCAACACTTCCAAACCAGAAATGTTTAAATAAATAACATCTAAACCCCATCCGGCAAGACAGTAAAACACTCTCTAAATACAAACAAACCACACCTTTTAGAAATAGCTTCCTAGCTGAGGACAGTGCAACAAGCAATTTCCAGGTTTGGGGAAATGCATTCGACTAAATATACATCGTGGGGGAAATAACGATCATACTAGTCCAAACAGCCGTAAGTGATTTATTCTTTTTTCTCTCCCTGACTATTCAACTGCCCCTGACTCCATCACACATCTTCACAATTTTCCTCACTGTTGCAAAAATACAAGTCATGTGGAAAAATGCTGCCCAGTGATATTATCTGTACCACATGCAAAATACAGCTCCCGGGCAGAAGGGCTGCCGCGTGGCTTGCGGTGGATCTGAAGCAGGGCTGCGCCCCCAGCACCCGCTCTCACACTCACCTCTTGGCTCCATCTCATCCCCTGATTCCTGAGACCCCTCAGGTAGGAACCAGCTCTTCGGCCAAAACACCACTGATCTTGGAGACACGATTCCAGCACTGAATAAACTGGCATATGTGGCCAACTTCTGCTCCTGCTATCGCTGACCGTGTCAGAGAAGGAACCCTGATTCCAAGGGTCCCCTGAGAGATCTCTCACGGAGCGTCTCCGGTTTTATTATGCGTATGTGCGGACGTGTCTGACTCGTCCGCTAGACTACGGCTGTGCTGAGGGGCATCCGTGCCCCTCACCCCGACCCGGTGCCCCCACCATATCCAGCATATAACGGCACAACATTAGCCTTGGTTGAACGAGCCCGTGACATCAATCATGAATGCCAGGTGAACTGCAGAACCAAGCATCCAGGTAGCTACTAGTAGGTCGAAGTGAAGAGCATTCAGGCCTGGGACAGGCACATGTCAAGTGCTCCTGCCTAGCAAGTCCCACTGCTGAGTCCACCCGCGAGTCCATTTAGGTTTGGGGAGCAGCGGCGAGCAACGCAGGGCCAGGCGGCTTGGGAGGGGCGGCTGGGAGCCTCCACCTCCCTCACCCAGAGGTCAACTGGCCAAGAGGAAGGAAAGGTGGGTGGGATCCAGAGCCGCGGGGCTGTGGTTTGGAACGTTCCGTGTTGCCATCGACCCTCTGGGGGCCCTGGTGGAACGTGGGGCAGGTGGGAGTGCAGTGCTCGGTGCGTTCAGCACGTGGCAAGGGTTAATCTAGGTGGGAAGTTAAATAGCAGACCTGGCGCTTCATCCCCGATCCACACTCAGGATGTGTGACGCGGATTGAACGGTCCAGGCCCCAAAGAGAGGCCGCGCCCACTGAGTTGCCGGACCCGCTCCAATCCCGGGTCTCCCTGACTGGACTTCTTAGTCCCGAGGGGAGACTGCAAGATAAACCAGCAGTACAGACCGCAGAGACAAAGGCAACCAGAACCCAGAGCATCTGTGTGCCTGAACGAATCCCTCCTTCCCCCCAAACACAGTGGTCCCTACAGGTGAGAGGAGGCGAGGGGAGCAGTGTGCAAACACGACCTGCAGACCTGGCGTCGGCGCTGAGGCTGCTGGAGATTGTGGAGGCGCCCACGCAAAGCCAGTGCTTTCCCCAGAACAGGCAACTGTGCTGCACGTCACCAGGGCATCCGTCTTCTGGGGGAGGGGGGGCGGGGGGAGAAGGCCTTGGGGGTGTGCATTTAAAAATTGTGTTTCTTCCCCAAAGTTTCAAAAAACTTTGATTGAAAAAAGCCTCTTTCGTCAAATTTTTGACTCCCAAATTTGACTCCCACTTAGTCACCACTCGGGGGACCACAGGAATGAGGTCTGGGGTCTGGGGACCATTCAGTCACAACCCGTTTGAGAGACCCCGCAGTCTAAGTGGTCTGCTCAGCACAGAGTTGGCGGGCGGCAGAGTGAGAGCCCAGAGCCAGGCATCCTTCATTTTCCACCTTTCACATGATGTCTCTGAAATTTTCAACTATACTATTTTTTGAAAATACACCACACACCTAACTCAATCAATTTGAGTCACATGGGTTTGTCTGAATCGCAAAAAGAAACCTGAAGTTGACATAAACTACTTAATGTTACTGGAATGGATTTTATGTAAAATGCCCTTTCACACAGTTGAGAGGAACAGAGGAATTAACCCGCATCACGCGTAACTGGTCTCCTTCTGATCACAACCACATTAACGGATCAGATTAATTGAACAAGACAACGTGCCAGGCTTTGTTTAAGAAAATTACTGCAAACGTGTTCAGCGGTGGGGTCTCTGGGGATAACTGGAAAGAACACAGCAAAGAACACAGGGGAAGGATACACACACAGAGGGAGGGAAGACGGTGCCAGATACGGCGTCGCAATTACAAGGTTTATACATGCTGTTGTGTGGGGTATAATCACACAGCTCTGCGGGGACTACCCAGCAGGGGCTGTAAGCTGCACGTCTATGCAGCGGCTCACCACTAGATGGAAGTGTATACCAAATAAAGAAGCCACGCCAGCCCGAGAACTGGAAGTTTTAGGTGTGTATGTTGTGATTTTCCAGACTTACTAAGATTCCAAACTGCATGTTAATATCTCTTTTAAAAATCCATAGGTGAACGTAGGTGAACATAAGGTGGGAGCTGCAGCAAAGAAAGGTAAAGATCACAGCCTGGTTATTAAGAACCGGGGCCCACAAATAACAGGTGCAAACCTGTGTGTGTGGTGGTTTTGACGGTGGGCTTCAGGGGAGGGTGGCCTCTCGGAATCGCCTGGAAGCCCCTTGGAGGGACCGGAGACTAGCTTCGAATTGTGGAGGTAGGATCCGTGGGTCGCATGGGGTGGTTGGTGACAGTCACCGTTTTACAAGCCTCCTTGGGTCGTTCCAATTCGCCCTTCTCTCACGTCGTGTGCCTGCAGCCCAGGGAAATGCCAGGTGAGTGGCTGTGTTCTGCTGAGCTCTTAGACCTGGCGTGTGCTGTATATGCAGATATACCGATGCGTGTGTGTGCTGAGAGGGAGGACAGAAGGACTAAACAAACTAACCTATCATGTCCTCTGGTCTGATATCTGTTTCTACGTCTACGTCTACATCTATACAGATACGTTCCAAGACCCCAGTGGATCCTTGAAACCCAAGGTAGTACCGGACCCCATATATACGATGTCTTTTCCTGTACATACACACCTATTTAATTTATAAATTAGGCACAGTAAGAGATTAATAACAACTAATAATAAAATAGAACAACTATTACAATATGCTGTAATGAAAGTTATGTGAATGTGGTCTCTCTCTCAGAGTATCTTGTTATACAAACTTAATGCCTTTTTCACCTTAACTAAGCACTTATCATGGACTGTGGCCATAACTTTTGCAGTTTGAGGTGTGACAGCAAAACTGGTACAGATTTCTTTTTCCTTCTTCACAATTTCACAGATAGAAGATTCATTTTTACCATAGATCTTAGCAACCTCCTCATATGATTTTTTGTCTTTCCTTATAAAGTCAAGAACTTTTACCTTTACGCTTAAAGGAAGCACTTTACTTCCAAATTGCCAGCATCACTCCTCTGGCACTTTGGGGCCATTATTAAGTAAACAGGGTCACCTGAACACCAGCACTGTGATATCTCAACAGTCCACCTGATGACTGAGGGCTGCTGAGTGACGAACAGGCGGGACGCGCCAGACGAAGGGATGAGTCTCGTCCCGAGCGAGATGGAGAGAAAACGTTTCATCAGGCTCCTCAGAACAGACGATTCAAAACTTATGAATCGTTTATTTCTGGAATTTTCCATTTAATATGTCTGCATCAAGGTTGACCGTGGGTAACTGAAACCTCAAAAAGTGAAACCACGGATAAGGGGGCACAAATGTATCTGTATCTATATAGAGGAATGATAGAAATTACTAAGTTTAACTACGAGAGTTTACGTATTTCATGTAACTTTGTGTGTTTATTCATCTCCTCAAATATTTATTGGAAGCCTATGATGAGCTATATACACTGTGCCGAGGAAACTGTAAAGACAATAAAATCGCATTCATCTCTGTCAGTAATTATAGTGTAGACAGCCTGAAAACGCTCTTGTCACAAACTAAAAGTGTTAGATACAATGTTTTCAAAATCCTTGTATGTGCATAGCTGAGTTCACGAGTGAAATCCTAGGTGGGAGTGTGGACCGCAGCTGCCCCTGGAGCCCCGGAGCTGGAGCAGCCCTAACGGTGTTTGCTACTGCTGAGGGTTTAGTGACCACCCAGGAAGTCCGGAGACAGGCCTTGGGCTCACCCACGTGAAGTGAGTGGAGGTACGAGGCCCCCACATAAACCCAGAGCCCAGAAGATGCTCAGTGAGGCTGAACAAGAAGAAAATCAGACCCGCAAATGAACACAAATGGGAACACTTCATAGTGGCCTCGGTTCCTTGAGGGGAAAATACGCATCCAGTGAAACTCTGTAATCACGGGCTGGCCTGGTTTGGGGTTCAAATTTATGCTATGAGCACAAGCTGGACAAGAAAATTGTTTTACAAATATTGTGTATT
This sequence comes from Eschrichtius robustus, assembly GCF_028021215.1. Taxonomy (NCBI): domain Eukaryota; kingdom Metazoa; phylum Chordata; class Mammalia; order Artiodactyla; family Eschrichtiidae; genus Eschrichtius; species Eschrichtius robustus. Next base: position 3,235,229 of record NC_090832.1, on the reverse strand, counting down.
AATGCATGTATGTGGAATCTAGAAAAATGGTACAGATGAACCTAGTTTCAGAGCAAGAAGAGAGACGTAGACATAGAGCATGGACGTGTGGACACAGCGCGGTAAGGGGAGGGTGGGATGAATTGGGAAATTAGGTTTGACATAAATACACTACCACGTGTAAAATAGATAGCGAGGGGGAACCTGTGGCATAGCACAGGGAACTCAGCTCGGTGCTCCGTGATGACCTAGATGGGTGAGATGGGGGGGGGGGTGGGAGGGAGACACAAGAGCGAGGGGATATATGTATACATATAACTGATTCACTTCGTTGTACAGCAGAAACTAACACAACATTGTAAAGCAACTATACTCCAATAAAAAAGAAAATTGGTTTAAAGCATTGCCAGACTGGTAGCACCAACTATCAGCTGAAGACCATTACAAGGCAACTTAAAAGTTATGGAGGGGGACCTGAGTGTCAGACACACAGGAAAGAGGGCTGTGTGAGGACGGAGGCAGAGAGTGGAGGGATGCAGCCACAAGCCCAGGAACACCCGGCGCCACCAGGAGCTGGAAGAGGCAGGAAGGATCATCCCCTGCAGCCTCGGAGGGAGTGTGGCCCTATGACACCTTGATTTTGGACTTTTGGCCTCCAGGGCTGTGAGTGCATAAACGTCTGATTTGTAAGTTACCAAGTTGTGGTGCTTTGTTACAGATGCCCCAGGACACCCATACATCAAGAAAGAGTTAGCAGTTCCTGACTTTCAACCCCGCCCAACCTCCAAGCCAGTCAGAAGAAGACTAGAGTCTGTAGCTCCCACGTGGGCATGACCACAGTTAATCTCACAGGAATGGGAGGCTGTTGTGTCTCCTTCATGGCTGTTATCAATCCTCTCTCTAACCACATCACAATTTCCTCTCTTAGAAGTAGTGTCAGGATAAAGGCCCCTCTGGCTCACCTTTTATGGCACCAAACACAACACAAGTGAATGAATGATTAGGAAAGCCCATGACTGTACCAATGAGAAGAATAGTAATACTTATGAAATCAAAATTTGTAGAACTATCTTATTTGCCCAAATTAAACACAGGAGAACCTGTAAAGAAGTACATTGGCGATTCAAATGGTGACGAGTTGTGATTGTTAATGTCCCTGGTGGGGCAACTCAAGACGCTACAAGACTGCCGAATCCTGCCAAAAGGCAGTTTCAAAACCTAAATATCCATGGCGGGATCTGACTGCAAGAAACCAGAAGGTTTTAACTGAGGAATGTGGTTTTCTGCCCCCATCATAGCCCTTTTGAGATGACTGTATGAGAACTCTGTGAATGCCTTTATGACAAGCTTCCACTGGAATTTTAAAAAATCAGTATGATGTGTTGCTGATGATTATAATATAATTCGGTGATACAAATTAGATGAGCCTCTGATGTCTCTGAAATGCAGTGTGTTAATGGTACATACAGGTTAAAAGATACAGATATGGAACACCAGGATTTACATGAAATTATCACAAGACTTCGATGCAGTCCTGGACCAATTCAAAAGAGCAAGTTTCATATGAAGCTGTCTCCTTCTCTTTGAAGGTGCCTTGATCTCTGCACAGTCACCTATGAATTATATTACAGATAAGGTAATTAAAAGCACTGCAGTATGGAAAAAAAGAGTTGTGGAGGATAGAAAGAAAGCTCTAACATACATTTAATTGGAGTTCCCGAAGGAGAGGAACACTATTTAAAGACAAACTAGTTGAGTACTTGAAAGGCATCAATCCTCAGGTTTAGGAAATATAAAAAACCTCAGGTAGAATATATGAATAATTACATCATCCACACTTATAAACATGGCAGAGATCAAGCAATAAAGCAAAAGTCCTCCCATCACGGACAACTCTTTACCACAGTTTCAGAGCCCTGACCGTACGTTTTATGTATCTTCCATGAATTCAGGGTCAATGCTGCCTGTGTGATACCCAAGAAAACCCAACAAGACAGGTGAAATAGTAAGGAAAGAGATTTTGTGGGGAAGGGTTCCACAAGCCATGGTAACATCTAGTAGCTCTTGTCCCTTTGGGATTGACATCACCCCTGCAGAGAACGCATGATCCATGATGCATGTCACTGGGCAACACTGCTTACTGAGAAGTAAGGGTTACAGGGACCAGAGAGAAGTCCCAGATAATTAACTGTTTGCACAAATTGCTATTTATCCAAAAGCACACTCTTGGTAGTTGTCTCCTAATGTGTTCGGTCGTGTGCAGCACATCCCTGAGCAGGGACATTCCCATTTCTTGGTAAAATGTCAATACACTGGTCGCCACAGAAGAAAAACGAAAGGTTCTGGATACCCTGGTTTGCCTCTTCCGTGGGCACTGGGGGGCCACCAAGCCTGGAGGCAGAGCCCTGGTTCACGAGGTACCTTTTGAGCTGCTAACCCATCAAGGCGCACACTAGGTGACCCGGATAAAACCGGCACTTCCCTGGGCTTCTCCTGTTCTCAGTGCAGGAGAGGATCTCAGAAATTCTCTTCCTTTCCCCACCCAGCGTCCTCCAATCAGAACACTATCTGGTATCGAGAAACTCTAAGGACCACCTAGACCAATGGCCCAGGAACCTTTCCTCACAGGGAACCCAAGAGGCTTATGATTTCTTTCACTCATTTAATCCTTCTCTCCCTCCCCACAAGCACTCCCAAGCACTGGCTCTGTGCTGGGTGCTGAGGATCCAAGAACACCCTAAGAGATGGGCCCCTACAAGCATTTCCTGAGCACTTGCTCTGTGCTGATGAGGCAGGAGATAGATGGGCCCTTGGGCTGGACAGCTGGTATTTGTCAAGTGGACTAAAATTGAAGCTTCGTTCTCACTCAGACACTCCAAAGACAAAGCTAGTGGCAGAAGCTGAGCTGTGCTGAAGTAGAGAGATAAGATGACCACTCCTGAGGTCAAGGAAAACTTCCCCATCTGCACATGTGCAGGAAGGCTCCTTGGGGGTCAAAAAGGGAGGGGGCGCCACCCCATAATCAGTGTGCACATGCACCCCAAACACCTCTGCAGTGGGACCCATCTTAGCAAACAGTTGCACACGCATCTTGGGGAGGGTCCTAGGACCAATCAGGTGTGAAAAATGAAACAAGAGAATTGGCCAAAGGTAAACAAAGCCCGGAAGGACTGTCCTACATAAGTGATTTCAACCACCTCTTTACTGTGCTCCTCCCATTAGAGAGGACGCCCACACCCTTTCTCTCTGGGTGTGTATTTCTGCCTAGCTTCTGACTTAAATCGATAAACTGCTTCTCTGTGTGCTCTCCCATACATTGTGCTGTGTCTCTAATAATAAACTTTGTACCTGTTTTTACAGTTTTTGCCTCCTTGAAACATTCTTCCTTTCAAACGGAGCGAGAGCCAGGGAAACTTTGCCTCTCGCCTCTAGCCCCTGGTGGTCTAGCAGCTAGGATTCCTGGTTTTCATCCAGGCTACCCAGGTCCAATTCCTGGGCAGGGAACTGAGATCTTTCTTCAGGACCGCTCACTGCTGTCTCTCTGAGATCACTGGCTGCTGGGGATCCATGGATACCCTAAGAGATGGTGGCCAGCACAACGCAGGGTGATGACTCCTTCAGACAGCAAGTTCAAACCACGGTCTCCCAGTGACCTTAGCTAAATGTAATTTAAGGAATCATTTACAAGGAAACAAGAGGGGCTCTGTGTTATTCTGCAAATAAAAAAATCATCTCATGGACTTTTAACCCAGCAGAGTACAGAGACTGCTGTTTCTTGTTTTCCAGTGGATGGCAGCAAACCCTGGAAACATGACCCCTTAGGAGAGTTAAGACAGGAAGGTGGCCTGGCTGTTTGTCGATGACACTTTTTAGGCAGGAGAACTGTAGATAGATAGATGGGGGAGGGAGCGAGAGATGACCAATAACAGATCAATGGCCTCGGGATGATGGCTTCAGCTATTTAAGTCATGTTTTAAATCCTCAATTTTTGACTGTACTATGTTTAGACCTCATGAGAAGTTAATGAGTTTTGTCAGGAACCACTTTTCTTCACTCTCCTTATACAAAAACATTAAAACCAACATTAATGACGTGTCATGCACGTTCACTGACTATACCAAATACAACAGGCAGTGGAGGCGGCTGTGTGTGTGTGGCTTCAACGGGAACCCTCTACCTTCTGCTCAGTTTTGCTGTGAACCTGAAACCGCTCTCAAAAACAAGCTTATTAATTGCTTTAAGAACAAGCACAATTACAGGTTACTCCTTTTCCTCTATATATACTGCCATGGTCTCCAGGGTGTCCCTGGGTGTAGAGGGAACCTTCCTGCTATGCCCTGAGAAGCAGCTAGAAAGGCAGAGGATGAGATAGCACCCCTCCCCCCACAGTTAAAAGGATACCTGGGATGTGAGTCATGACGTAATGACATTAGATCCCTGTTATTTTAGAAATAACTCCATCTAAAGCTTAAGAGCTGGGCTTCCCTGGTGGTGCAGTGATTAAGAATCCACCTGCCAATGCAGGGGATACGGGTTCGAGCCCTGGTCCAGGAAGATCCCACATGCTGTGGAGCAACTAAGCCCGTGTGCCACAACTACTGAGCCTGTGCTCTAGAGCCTGCGAGCCACAACTACTGAGCCCGCGTGCCGCAACTACTGAAGCCCGCGCACCTAGAGCCCGTGCTCCACAACAAGAGGAAGCCACCGCAATGAGAAGCCCGCACACCGCAACAAAGAGTAGCCCCCACTCGCTGCAACTAGAGAAAGCCCGCACACAGCAACGAAGACCTAACACAGCCAAAAAGAAATAAATAAAATAAATTTATTAAAAAAAAAAAAAGCTGAAGAGCTGTCCTAATTTTCAAATTGAGAAAGAAACAAGGGAACTAATTTGTACATTTCTGAAGGGATCTGCATCTGGTACCAGCAGGCAGGTCTAAACAACGTTTCAGTTTTATTCACCATCCCCTGGCCCAGACTATCTTAACCCCTTTTGAATTTTAGAAGAAAACAGGAAACTCTCCTCCCCTCCACCACCATTTTCTTTCTAATAGATTGTTTTTTTATAGTAGCAAACCTTGAACATGTTGTAAGACTAGCGGCTGACAGCCATGGATAGTATTTTCAGCCCCTTTTAATGTTCTGAAAATGTGTCATCCATTGTGTTCCCTAAAGGGTTTTGATTTTCTGTCTCATTTTAAGAATGTTTGGAAGGACTCTTGCAAACAATATGAGAGTAGCATTACATTACGGCAGTTCAACATTTAAAGTAGTTTTCTTTTTTTTATGTTCTGTCTTTGTACCTCTTTTGAGATGTACTGGCTCATGTCAATAAGTTCACATCAGAGCTTCAGGTGTGGATGGATCTGGGGCTCAAAGGCATCAAAGGATGCAGGTGCTTGTTGTCACCCAGCTCTGTGTCCCCCTGATGGTGTCAGGAGGTGAGGCCTTTGAGAGGTGATTAGGTCGTGAGGGGGGATCCAAAGACCTGCTGCATAAAACCTCACCAGGGCTGCTTTCCCCACACCTTACGAGGTAAAAAGGGCCCCAGCAAACAGCACAGACTGCCCACGTGAGCCCTTGGCAGCCCTGGTTGAGAAGATGCTGGCACAGCTGGCGATCAGCCTTGCCAGCTCCTCCGCAAGGCCCAGCGCTCGTTCCTGTCTGTAAGGTTTAGAGTTTGTGTCCCTGTCTCCAGCCTCCTCTGTCCCCTACAGGCAGCTGTATCTGCAGCCCTGCCCGGCACCTCTAGCTGCTCACAGAGCACCCTCTTGTGAGTGTCCAGCCTCACCCCTCCCAGAAATAATCCAGGGAAATTGCACTGCGTCTCCATCATGTCCAAACTGAAGACCTGTCCCCACTGCGGGGCAATGATTCTGTCCAAGGGAAGGCTGACCGTGAACTTGGGAAGAATCTCCAGACACACAACACAGGGCTCTTGCTTGTGAGTTATACTCTCTTTTTTACCTGCACTGAATCATCTGTAACAACCATGTGTTGTTCTATAATGGTCACATTTTATACCAGTCTCCCCACTTAGGTAGAAGACGCTTATAGAGTAGAGGAGACACACATGTTAAAAGGGTTGACGTTTACATTTCTTTAACTTCATTTTGAAATAACCACTCACTTGCAAAGGGTTGCAGAAAGAATATAAAGTCCTTCCACCTCCCCAAATGTTACACAGCTGCAGTACAATAATCAAGATCAGGAAATCAACACTGATACAACTACCTTAACTCCTGAGTCACTATTCAAAATTTGCCAATTCTCCCACTAACGTCCTTTTTCTGGCTCAGGATCACATATCACCTTTACTTGTCAAACCTTCATAGAAGTCGACGTTTTTGACCACTAAGTGCTGGCCCTGCTCCTAAGTCAGACTCTTTCCACACATCTCATTTCATCTTCACAATCTTGTTAGTCTGGCTTCCGTTATGGTCAACACTTAACTGATGGCCAGAATGAGGCTCAGAGAAGTTAATGATCTTGACAGAGGTCACACAGCAATCAAGTGCGGTGCTAGTGTTTGAACCAGATCCATCCTTCTCAGGAGCCTGAACTCCTCACTTTATGTGTCCATACAGCTGGGTAGCCAGATCACGGATAACGGCCCCATCCCGCCTTCCTTCATGTCTTTCTCTTGTCCCAGGAAGCCACATGTTAATATACTCCAGAGCATGCAGCACCGTGACAAATGTACAGTAGGAGTTCAGTAAAGGATCTCCACGTGCAGTTGAACATTCCAGGTATTTTTTTTTTTAACTTAAATAGGGTTTGGAATTGCAGCAACCTGAATACCATGCTCTAGCTTCTAGCTTCAAAAATTGTGCTATGTGGACTCTGAATTGGTTTCTCAGCATATAGTCACTTGGTGCTTGGTTGACTCATTGATTGCTTTCGGTTCAAAGTTGACAATAAAAATTCTTTGTTGGTGGCTTGAGTTTTCTCGGTGGAGCCCAACTGATGTATGCATGGCCCTGGTCAACCTTGCCTGCCACTCTTTTGTCTTCTTGACTTGTACTTCAGGGACTAATTATACGTTTGCAGCACCTCCTGGACGACAGAAGTTTCAAAGAATTCTCTGAGAATAAAATATGGCTTGACTAAGAGTTGGTTCAATACGACAGCTGATTTAGGAACTATGTACCGAAAGAGTATTTGCCAGTGGAGGTCCGTCTCTGGAGGAATATCATATGTCTCTCTCTCTGTGACATGTTTAACCTGTTCTGTTGCAATTTGGGCGAGGCCAGAAAAGACATGTTTATCAAATCTGCAGATGACAGACTTACGAGATGTGGCTCACATGATAAATGACAGACTCGAACTACAAAGGCCCCAACAGGCTAGAGCACTTGACTGAAACCACAAGATGAAATTAAACAGAGATAACATGTCAAGGCCTGCATCTAGGATCCAAAAATCAATTGCACAAGTACTGGATAGGGAAAACCTAGATTTATAGCTGTTCATGTGGAAAAGACATGGGAAGAGTCTCAAAAGACCATAAACTCTACAAGGAGCCAAGTGCAGATCGGTCTACTGTGAAAGGGACCACCATCGGTACCACATCCATAGAGGAAGAATAAACAGAACAAAATAAGTAATGGTTCCACTGTGCTCGGGCTGGCCACACAACATCGGGAGGATTATGTTCAATTTGGAGGGCCACATTTTAGGATGGAAACACTAGAAAACATTTATACATGGCTGTTCCAGACTTTGAAGTGTCCTAAAACCGACATCATAAGAAGGAAAAACCCTTCAACTGGTCCTCATCAGCCAGATGAGTGGCCCTAAGCCTGGTTAAGTATCAAAAACACCCAGGGAGCTTTAAAAGTGTCATATCTAGGGGGATTCTGACGCAGAATCTAGACATCTGCATGTTAAAAAGATTTCCAGCTGTTTCTGATGAATAGCTAGGACTTAGAGTCACTGACCTAAGGAATAAAGTCTGAATTCCTTAGCTTGGATTTCAGAGGAGTATCGGTGCGACACCACCCTCCTACCTAACTTCCACTCACCACTTGTTGTGGGTTGAATTGTGTCCTCCTAAAAGACATGTTGGAGTCCTATCCTACCCCTCAGTTCCCGTGGATGAATGCGACTTCATTTGGAAATAGGGTCTTTGCAGATGCAATCAAGTTAAAATGAGGTCATACTCCACTAGGGCGGGCCCAATCCAACATGACTGGTGTCCTTAGAAGAGGAGAAAACAGAGACACACAAGCACAGCGGGAAGGTGGCCGTGTGAAGACAGAGGCAGGGATCAGAGTGATGCTGCCAGGAGCCCAGGGACGCCTGGAACCACTGGAAGCCGCAAGAGGTGAGGAAGGATCCTCCCTGAGAGCCTTCAGAGGGAGCAGGGCTCTGCCCACACCTGAATCTTAGACTTCTGGCCTCCAGGGCTGTGAGACAATAAAATTCTGTTGTTTAAGCTGCCCGGTTTGTGACACTTCATTACAGTGGCAGGGAACTAAGACACCCCTCTGCATGGGGTCCTCACCCCACGAAAGCGAGCTCCTCCTGGCCCCTGCACAGGTCCTGCCAGTCCCTCCTGGCTGTGCCCACACGGTCTCTCAGCCGCCCCAGCCCCACGCGTCTGAGTCCTGCTGACCTTCCACACTCCTGCTCCCACGTGCTTCCTCCATGAAGCCACACGGACACCACCGCCCAGACCCCCCAAAAGCAGCACCTCATCAGATCGGAGCCCTTGCATTTGGGGTCTCTGCTGCAGCACACTCGCCGTGTCCCAGCTGATACAGGACACACCCGGTTGTCCCTATAGAGCTGTGAGATGCAGAGGACGGACTCCATGACCATCGTCTCAGTAACCAAAGCACCCGGTACCATGCTTTACACATAACACACATGTAGCAAATATTCATTAAAAGCCTGGAAACATATGAGAATGCGTACAGAGGAGACGACGAAAAAGACACATAATAGCTACCCTGAGATGTTTAACCATCAGTTGGGCAAGAATGTGGGCATTTTTTGATTTTTTGTGGTTCCAGAACTGAAAGGAACTCAGAAGCAAAATGAACCTCCTCACAACTCCGAGTGTCCAAGAATTAAACAAATTGCCTAGAGAAAGGATGAGCCCTCTGGGTTTGGAAGCATAAGGCAGAAAGAGTTGATGTTTGGTCAGGGCTTCTGGCAGTTGAATTTATAAGCCAAAGTTCTGAGGAGAGTTCCAGAGGATAATATACATTTGGGAGATATTTGTGTGTGGATCAGATTTAAAAACTTGAGCCTGGGTGAAACCACCTGGAGAGACAGGTATGTGTAGAGAAGAGGAGAGAGAAAAGATCCACGAGAGGACAGGGCTGGGAGGGGGCCTTGCAGCATTTGGTGGTGGGAAAGGCGAGGAGTAGGTGAAGGAGAAGGAGACCCAGGAGGCGAGCGTGGCTGGCTGTGTCTGCCACACCCAGCACTCCATCACTTCTTAGGTCTCCTCTCTGAAGTCATCTGATCCAGAGGGCTCCCTGGCCCACACTGCTACTCCCCCCCCCCCAGTGGTGGGCACCCCTGGGCCGTCACTGCCCTGCTGTTCTGTGCAGGCAGCCTGCAGGCACGTAGCACGGTCACGTAGCACGGTGACCCACAGATCTGTGCCATGAGTGCAAGCATGCTGGCTAACTTAGGGGACAGCACTCAGCTGCCAGAATTTAGGTATTTTATTGCTGAAAAATACTTCTGTTAGCAACTTGAAAAAAAACCTCTGAGGTCATGATCCTCTCCCACATTTTGACTAGAGATGACATTTAATGGTGATCAGATCCAATACGCTAGTATCAGCTTAATTTTCACTTGTTCATTAATTCATTCTACAAAGATTGAGACCTGCTGTGAACCAGCCGATGTAGTATGTGCTGGGGATAAACAGGGTGAAACAGAAGCAGGCCCTGCACCTGCCCTTGGCCAGCTTCCAGTCCAGTGCATAGAGAGAGATTTTATAAAAACAGAAAAATACATTTGTTGTTACAAGTTTCGACACGTGCCATGCAGAAAAGGCACAGGGCACTCTGAGGGATATAATTAACGTGGAGTCCATTCTGAAGAGGCCCCACTTCAACAGAGACCTACAGGAGGACACCAGTGCATGTTTGCCAGGCTGTGCGGCTCATTCCGAGGTCTTCAGGTCAATCCACTGGCTGAGTCCAGGAGCTTGCTACAAAATCAACTGCAGCCACCTTCTTGGTGTAAAAATAGAATCTCCCTCTGCTTGCGGAGTCGGGTTGCTCAGCAACCTGGTTTTTTCCTGTTTGTTTTTTCCTATTTCTTTTTGAATCTCCCTGTACACTAATTTTTCATTGGCCCCTTGGGTAATTAATCTGGACGGGCTGATTGGTCAGAACAAGCTGATGAGTCATGCTGGCGAGAGCGAAGGGGACTGTGATGCCTCGAGGGAGGGAAGCAGGCCTCCTACAGGCCTTGCTGCAGATGCCCACCACCTGGGCCAAACCCGGGGGGCCTGCCGCCCCAGCCTCAGGCTGGAGGGAGCCACAGGGAGGCTTTCAGAGACACATGGGGGTCTTTCCAGGTAGCACTCAAGAGTAAAGACATCCAACCACGGGGCATGAAGTCACCTCTCTCTCCTGCACACACACCTAATAGGAAAGGATGAGGGACTGAAGCTGAAGACCTTTCTTACAAGCCCAGTGAGTACTGATTAGTAACAGAAAAAAGAGTACAGGACAAATCAGTGATAAAGTTTAATCCTCCTTCCAAACTCCATTCTCAAGGCCGAATTCAATCACTGATCTGCAAAGCAAAACTGCAAACTTCACATTTCTTCAGCACTTTTCATACACACAGTTGGTTACCAGATAGCACAGCAAATATTACATGGAATAAATATTCGATATTCCCTGGACTAACCAGAATATTGGCAACACAGTCTGGTTAAAGTTCTGAGCAAGCTAATGATTAAACCCAGGCACAGGCCCTCTCTTACTTGGCAGAGAGGTCGTGTTTCAGATCACTGTCATTGGGCGTGGCTGACAACACAGTGGGAAGCCCAGAGTGGGAGTGCGAGATCTAGAGGGTTAAAGCCCCAGTGTGGTCCACACCTGCACACATACTGAACTGTCAATCTAATTCTTGATGGACAGGTTTTGGTGATTCCACAAGGGAAACATTCACCCAGTTGGAAGCACCTTCTCCATAGGGATGAGGCCCTGTTATCATTTTCTGTCACATCTCCAGCACCTAGCCAGGTGCCCAGCATGACACTGATGTTCCCTAAATACTAGTTGGATGAACTGATGCATGCACGAACGAACTGACCTCCACACCAAGCAGCAAAGGACGGGCTTTCTTTCCTGTTATTCCTGACTCCAAACCAGGTATCTCTTCAAATTCACTTTGCAGAGCAATTCATCTAAAATATAACAAATGACCATATCCTCCTCTGTTGTAAGACATCCAGTGGCTCCCATGCACACAGAGTAGAAGCCCAAGGTCCTCAGCAGAACTACGGGCCTGCACAGCCTACTTCCACCCCCCTCACCCCTCCCCACACCACACCCTTTGCTGTCCACCCTCCACCAATGCAGAATGGCCCTGCACACTGATTTGTGCATCTGTGTCCTGATTTGGGCTCTCTTCTCTGCTTGGAACGGCCTCCTGACTCTCTCAGCTGTTCCTTTAAGACTCAACCCAGAAACCCCCTCTGCCAGGGGTCCTCCCCTTTCTGCGCTGTGGTGCCCTGCTTGGGCTTTCCTACTCAGCCTTAGAAATCATCAGAGGGCATTAAGATAATCAACTTTTCTTCCTACCTCTCTGCCATATGGTGTGACTCCCCAGAGGGGACGTGTTTCTCTTGTTTCTTGGTTCCCAAGGCCAAGCACAGTCCTGTCACATAAAATTGTGCAAAGGTATTAGCTGATCTGATGTTCATTGCTGAAGTGTGAGTATTTACAGATACTTGTACATTCTGTAGTCAAAGTTGCTTTCCAAACAGTCTCAGTCTGTTATTAACAATCGGTCATCCTTCTTCTTACGTCATTTGTGTGAGCTGTAGAAAACAGTGGTCAATATTTATTTCCAAATTGAATAAAACAAAGATGTCTTTTTTTTTCAGTAAGTGCATTGGCCACATATGCAGATTACACTTCTGTCTCATAAGCTCATGGTCTTTCCAGAATCTTTGTTCAGGGAAACCCACCCCATCTCATCAGAGATCCACAAAATGTACATCATGATTTGAATCTGGGCTTCAGTGGCTGAACGTATGTGATGCTGAAATATGTAAGAAGTAAAACAGCTTCTGGGAAATGAATATTTTCCTTTGATTTGTGTTTCTGCCTTCAAAGTCTCAAACTATCAGTTGACTAATTGATTTTTATCCAAACTGATTGGTGGGTTTTGGCATCATATGCATAGATAGCTCACCTTGAAGTACGTTCTTTTTCTTGTAGTTTGCTTGATATCATGTGAACGCGTGATGCTCCCTCACAGAACTTGCTCTCTGCAGTGGTCTGTGTTCCCTGTCAGAGACAGTCATCTGTGGCGGAGTTGGCTACATGACCACTGGAATTTGTGTCCTCCATCCACAGAAGAGAATTCTAGAAAGTGGCTTCCCACCAGGGGTACTTCCCAGTCTTACTCTGCATCCAGAGGTGGCCTCACGGGTGGCCCTTGCCAATGGAATGTGAGTGGAAGCACCAAGTGTCCTTTCTGGACCAAAACGTACAAACAGATGTGCTTTCTCCACACTTTTTCTCCTTCCACAGTCTGAGTGCAGATATATGGGTTCCTGGGGGTGGCAGGCTGGGATGAAAGGGGCCTAGGTCCCTGAATCTCTGAGTGGCGGAAATCTGCCTGGATCAGGAACACACTGTCAATGTGAACCAGAAATAAAATTCTATTGTATCTGAGCCTTTTTTTGGTGGCCTGTTTCTTACAGCAACAAGCGTCAAGGTCACTAGTACCCTATCGAATTCAGCAAGGCAGAAACATAGGTCATTTTGACACTTTCCTCATGTCCTATATTTAATTCATTACCAAGTCCTGTTGCTTTACTTCCTAAGTAAAATTGAGGTAGGGTGAAGGAGAGTCATAGGATGTTGATGAACTAGATGAGGTCTAGTTTTTATAGAATTTTATAGTAAGTAGTAAAGAGTTTGAATATTCATTCTTGTGCATTGGGATCCCATTGGAGAATATTAATCAATTGAGTTTTATATGGTTTCCGTTTCCCAAAATTGACTGCTCTGACTACACTGTGGTAGGACAAGAAAAAAGGACAGAAACCAGAAGGAAGGCTCCTTCAGACAGAAGCTGGACGAGGCTTTTAGTAGTGGAGATGGGGAGAAGTGGGTGGATTTAGGATTGATTCTGGCAGTAAAGACATTAGGATTTCTTTAAGGTTTGAATGTCATAGGTAAAGGAAGGAGAGAGATCAAAGATGGCTACTAGTTTTGGTTGGAGGTTCCTGCCATTTATTGAGATGTATAAGCCTGGAAGAGAAAAAAAGCAATTGGAGTACAAAGCAAGAATTCTCCTTTGGACATGTTAAGTGTGAGATTTCAATTAGACATCCACGTGGAGAGGCCCAGAAAACTCTGCATGTTATAATCTGATACTCACTGAAAAGATGAAAGGTGCAGGTAAAATTTTGGAAATTACTTTCACAAAGATAATATTTAAAACCGTCGTTTTGGATGAGATCACTTAGGGAGAAAGTGTAGATACAGATAAAGGCTGGGTACTCCAACACTTGGCAAAGAGAGAAGACTGAGAACAAGAGCTAGAAAATAGGAGGTGAGATGTCACAGGAGCCAAGAGCAGAGCACACTTCAAAGAAGAGGAAGTGGTCAACGATGTTGAAATGCTGTTGAGGAGTCAAGAAGAGGACAGAGATGTGAGCCCTGGACTTGGAAGATGCAGTCAGTAGGGAGCTTCATAAGGACAGCCTCCTCGGAGTCCAGAGATGAAAGCTGATGCAACAGGCTAGGAGATAATCCAGGCTGAGGAAGTGGGGACGGAAACGTCTGCTTCCAAGGGGAGCAGAGAAGGAGGAAGTAAGTAGCTGGAGGTGATTATGGGATTCAGGAGGGTTGTTTTATTAAAGATGAAAGATACAAGAGCATGTTCTATGCTGAAGGGAATGATCAAGTCCAGGGAATCACTGGTGGTAAAGAGGAGAGGAATTGCAAGACAAAGTCTTGAGAAGAGAGAGGGGGTGGGGTCCTGAACACCAGAGGAGGGGCAAGGGGATCTCACCTGTCTTAACAGAAGGGAACAAAGGGACCTCTACGGGTGTGGATGTGCGCAAGTCAGGAAAAAGATAAGTACGTCTCTGTGATGGATTCTATTTTTGCAGTAAACTATGAAGGGAGGTCACTGGCCAAGAGTAAGGAAAACTAAGAAGTAACTCATAATTGAAATTAATACCTAATGATGTAAGATATAATGACTTGCTTTAATTTTTCAAAATATAATCCCACTCAATATTTTTACCTATTTATGACATCATTTTGGTCCCTGATTTTGGAGAATCTCTCTAAGGGGACTTTCTCAGGTTCCAAGTTTCCCTGGATGGCAAGGACCTCCTATACTCTAGATTATTAAACAAACAAATGTAAATGTAAGTAAAAGAGGTGTTATTTTTTTACTTTACCTTTTCTCTAAACGAGAGTGTTTAAATTTCCATTAATTTCACTTATCTTTTTCACTTAGTACTTCATTTGTGCATAACCATGGAATCTCACCCCAGAAGAATTTAACCCCCCGAGTCATGTACTATCTTTTTCCCCTTTTCCATCAGCACGAAATCTGTCCCATTCAAAGACTTCCACGCAATGAGGATTACCATAGAATAATTTATGTCACTAATTAATTAACAGGTTTGGGGTTTTGTATGCTATTTTAGCTCTTCTTTCACATATGTGGCTAAATTCTTTCATCCTCTTTAGATACAAATGTTTCACATCTTTCATTATTTTATTCACCACCCTTATGAGCTTTTGTGTAATAGAATGTGTCTACTTACTGTATAAAAGGAAATGCCACCACCACCCAATTTCCAAACTACCATGATGTTGATGTTTGTGAGGAATGTTATGCCTTTTACCCAAAGCTGAATGTTTTCGCTACAAAATTCTTTTACTTTTCGAGAGTAATAATAATTTCATAATAAAACCTTACTAATTTCAACCAATAGAGGAGAATCATTTGAAATGTTGAAAAGACTAAATTTTAGAATATTTGTAAAGAAATGGTATTACTTTGTACTCATGTCTATAAAATCTATGCAGAGAGGCTGTTTTAAGTACTAGACAGAATTAAATTGTTATTCCCAAGCAACTCAGTCCTTAACAGTTATATGTGTTAATCTCTCTTTAAGAAACGTAAGAATTTTGCCAATACATATTAATTTTATTAACACATTTTATCAATTGTCAATGTCATGGCTATACGTGTAAGAAGTCTGAAACATAAACGTGTATATCATATCCCGAGTTTGCTATTTTTCCGTACCACCCCCTCCCTCCCTCAGTAAGTCTGACAGTGCCGTGAGGTGGTCAGTGGTGACAGAGACACCTTCCTTGTGCTGCCCTGAAGAGGCCTGTTCTGGACCCCTCAGCCTCCTCTCCCACCCCTCCCCCTTCTGTAGTGAGCTGTCCCAGGCCCCACTGGACTGCTGCCGACATACTGTATGTGGGTGAAACATTTCAGTAGATTATGTGACGGTGGGTAATCCAGTTGAGTTGTATGAACCAGGACCAGGAGGACTCAGACACTTGGCCAAGCTCAGGCCGCACGCACCCAGAACAATCCCCACTGTCTGCAACCCTTAGACCCAGGCACATACCGCGCTGGCAATGACTTCCAAATGAGATTCTTACCCAAGTCCCAGAGGATAATGAAGAGATGGGTTCTAGCTGCGCAAACATTTCATAAGAAAGGAGTTGTGATCTCAGAATAAATCCAGTCACACATTTTTTTAATTCATCAACCAATAAATGAATCATTTTGGGGACATCTAAAGTACAAATACTTTCATCTCAGTCTTTTTGAGATCTCTTAAAATATTTCTGGAATTTATTTAATCTTGGGGAGGGGTTGGTCAGGGGGTTCAAAAAGAGCCCATCACACATTTCCCATCAGACAACAAGGTCCTGAAAGGCAGCAACACTGTCTTGCAGCCCCTGCAAACATGCTCCGTGATTGGTAAAGAAGAGTATTTACGCTCCACAAATATTAGATTTCCTCCCTCAGGACCAGGATGCTCCAGGAACCACTCGGGTAGCCCCATCCTCTCAGTTTACAGTGAAGAAACTATGGCTGGAAGAGGTGAAGTGATTTGACCAAGTCACACAGTAGCTCAGAGTGCAAGTAAACACATTTACTTTATTTACCAAAGAAGGGTCTGGAAACTAGTGCTGGTAAAGTCCTGATGCACCAGAGGTACTTTATGATTCCTCAGCCAACCATCCAAACATTTGTTCTACTAAACTTCCACCACACAGCTTTGAAGTTCTGGCTTATGGATTGTCAGTGAGACTCGGTTCCTTACCTCCGCTTCTTTCCTTCTTCTTCGTCCCATTTCTGAACCAGTAAGACAGGTTTGCTATTAAGACTGGAGAGTAAGCATGGACATGGGCCCAGGATGGAGGCTCCAGCCCAGGAAAACAGTGGTGCTACCAGCGAGGCGCAGACGTCCTCATCCATGGCTGAGGCTCATCTTCTGGCGGAGGTGAAGGAAAAGCCTGGTGAAGGGTTCTAAATCAAGAGGCTAGTGAACTAACAGGCTGTGCCTGGAAATCTCTGACTCCAGAATGAAGCTCGCTCAGAGGCAGAGGGAAAACCAGTCGGCTGGTTAGAGGAAAGTCTTCAGTTCTGCCACTTAAACTAACAAACTAACACAAGTACCTGTCAGCCTTGGGGCAGCACGAGGAACCCTCAGAAGACTAGGGTCAACTTTCCCACAAGTTTTGTTCTAACAAGAGGAGGAAGTCTCTTATTTCAGCAAATACCTGGGAGAGGAGGAACAAGAACCAGGTGAGAAGTAAGATGAGGTTTTCAGGCCCAGGCAATCTTCATGAAAATTAATGGGAGAAGACAAGGCGGACGGACTGAAGCTGCTGACGGGAGGTTCTGTCTCCTGTGGGAGCTATTCTGCCGCCGGACTTGAAAAACTGGGTAAAGCCATGGTGTCTGGTTTGGTTTGGTCTTTCTCAGGTGGAGCATTTAACAGGCACCTGCAGGGCTCTCCCTGGACCCCAGAGAGCACAGACTAACAAATCACTGTTAGCGAGAGCTTCACAGCTCAGGTTAAGAAATGGGAGGGGAAAAGGTAGATTCTCCATTTGCAGCAGAGGAGGAAACCAGGAGGCACTGTTTTCTGAGCAGAAGTCAAAGACAGCAGCCACATGGCAGACTTAAAATGTCTTGGGCCATTTTGAAGAAATACAGGGAAAAGAGCAATGATCATAAGGAAAGCAGAGCACTTAATTTTGCTTGGGAGTTGCTTATTACAAATGTGGATTCCATTGCCAGCTGGGGTCCAGGAACCCTTGCAAACAGGCAAAGGGAATTAGGAAGTTTTAATGCACAGCCTGCACACGATAAACAGATGAGAAATTCCAGTGAAACTTGGAGGTGCTGCCAATGCACGTTACACACTTGTTAGCTGACAGTGGGGTTTAAGATGCCATTTTTCACGGTGAAAGGCAGTCTGCCTAAAGGTAGACAGAAGATGTTATCCGAGAACCGGGAAACTCCAGTGTCACAATCTACTGACGGGAGATGGCTTTGAATTGAGCAGGGATTTTCCAAGGTAGAGTCTTGATAAACTGTATGCTTTTAACAGCAGCTCGGAGAAACTGAACCAGAATGCTGCTTTTCTCTCTTCTGATTCCCCCTCTACCACCTTCCTCTACATACCACAGGCCATCTGCTGTAATCTGTAACTGGTGACAACAGAGCAGGTGTAAACTGTAGGAGAGTTACCAGGTCCTGCAAACTCCGCATTTCCTTAGGACAATAGCTGTTTGGATTGTAAGCTGACCAAATAGATGCATTTGGGATTTGGGGTCGTGGTTCCCATGGGGAAATGAGGGGCTGGAGAAAGCTGGCTTCTCTATCTTGATACAAAGCTTTATCTCGATAATTCATTGGAGTGTCGAGAAAATGGAACACAAAAGTCTCGGAGTTGTGTTGGAATTTGGAAGCAGCAGAAGGATCCACATCTGTTCCAGGGAAAACGAATTTTGTTGCAGGTTCTGAAAAAGAGCCTGACTTTACCAGAAGACACTCTCACTAAGGCCCTCTGGTCAGGACCAGCCAGAAAGAGAAAAAGAGGACAGGAGGAAAGATGCTTTTCAGTTATTGTAGGATTTTAATTACTCCGTGAACAGGTCTTGAGTTGACGACGGGAGGCAGTTGGATGAGAAATTTTACAAAGTTATCATAAATTTTTACGATTGCTCACCTTGTCTGCTGCTGTCTGCTGGGCAAGGATACCATCCCTTTGGGCAAATAGGAAATAAAACAGAAAATGGCTTCAAGATAAAATTAACTGAAGCGGTGGCTCGATGCTTTACAGAGGTGTCGGGAGCAGCACTGAAAAGGCATCTATAACTGGCCACCTCCTTGGTTCCAGGTGGAAGCTGGTGCAGGCTGAGCCGAGAAGCCCACCAATTGCTCCTCTGGGCCTGCACGAGTCTCCCGAGGCGGGGCCTTGGTCCCGAAGGATGGAATCCACCCGGGAGCTTGTGGTGGAACTCTCCTGCCATTCCAAGACCTCACCTGAGAAGGCCAGCCAAGCCCACCCCTGGCCACAGGCTGGCCAACAAGCCCCCCAAGGTTAATGGGAAGAGGCCAAAGGAAGACGCCGATGCTTTGCCCCCCACCAGCATTCTCCAAGACGGAGGTCCCACCAGCTCGATGAAGTGCAAGTGGGTGCAGGTGGTGGTGATCCGGGCAGAGGGGACCCTCCAGCGGGCACAGCCCCGAGTGCCTCCTCTCAGAGGCCTCCCTGTGTCTCCTCTCTCTCCTCTGCTGCTGGACCTTGGGATGAAACTCCCATCCGGGGGGCCCCACCATCCACCTGGGGTTCCGCCCCGCCCCGGGGGAGTCAGGAAGGCGCGGCTGCCCCAGCTCCTCTCACGCCAGGGCTTTTGGGGGAGTCGGTCCCCCTGTGGCTGCTCTTGGCATCCCAGGGCTGAGACCCTGGGGACCCCGCGCGGGGAGACTCCCGGTTGGAGCGAGTCACAGCCTCTCGAATCCGCGCTCCGTAGCGTCGACCAGTCACCTCGGGGTGGAGGGTCAGATGCATTCAGGTCAGCGACAGGAGTAAAGCAGAGCCCAGCGCACAGGGAGCTGGAAGTCGGCGACTGTCACCCAGCACGGTAAATGTAAGCATCGCTCTGCTCCCGTCCTCCCCCGAATAACTTTTTTAAAATTGGACTCTAGTTAATCTGCCATGCTGCGTTAGTTTCAGGTGTACCGCCAAGGGACTCCGTGATACACATACATATTCTTCTTCAGATTCTCCCCCGTTACAGGTCCCTACAGCACACTGAGCTCCCCGTGCCACACAGCAGGTCCTTGCTGTTGACCTATTTTATGTACAGCAGTGCCGACCCCCTTCTTCAAGCCAACGCTGGGTCGCTCCGAACGACCCCCAGGTAGTCCCCCCTCGTTCCTGAAGGGTTTCCTCCTTCAAACACGACCCCTGTCCGGATCCCTGCGCTGCGACGACGGCCCTCTCAGCGCTGGCTCCTCAGTCCGTGTCTCCTCCTCCCGCCGCCCTGCGGCCCTCGCTACCATCCCCCCCCCGGCCCCCCGCCGTCCACACCGCCTCACCGCCGGTTCCCCCGCCCCGATTCCCGCCGGCGCCAGCCCCTGCCCGCGCGGCTCTCCCGACACCAGGGTCGCCTCTGTCCACCTCGGGCTGCATTCCTCTCCTCAGCCGCCCAACCGTCACTGGCGAAGCCCATTAACACGTCCCGGGAAATAAAACCAGAATCTGGATAATAAAATAGAATCTAACCTTTTTTTTTTTTTCCTTTGTGCTTAGTCTTCTGTCACTTGCTCACAAGTCACCGCACACTGTGAGAGGCCTCTCGCCGGGCCCTTCAGACGTGACCTGCTCCCGGGAAGCCGCGCCTCAGCTCCGGAGCGTGCGCAGAGGCGGCCGACGCCGCGACTCAAGATGGCGGCGGGCAGGGCGCAGAGAGGCTGCGCACTGGATCTGGGGGCGAGCGGCGGCCCCGCCCCTCGAGAGCCCCGCCCCTCCCCTCCCAGCTGACTGGGTCCCTATAAAGGGGCCCTGCCCCGGGCTTGTCGGGGAGGGTGTGCTCTAGAGCTGGCGCATCTCTGGTGTTTGATCAAAGGCTAAAGCTCTCCTTTCCTTCTGAACCGAACTCCGTCTCCCATTGGCGCAAGCGACACCAGGCAGGAGGACCCCGGTTGGGGCCCGACAGGAAAGTGTCAGGTAACGCGACACTTCCACCCGGGCCCTGTGACTGACCATGGCTGGCAGCCGCCCGTGTCCAGCTCCCCGGGCCCATCCCTGGCTCTGATCTCAGTGGTCACGGCTTCTGTGTGGTGCTGCTGGACGGGTCTCACTGTGGGTCACCAGCCCCGGGGGGAGGGGGGCTCCCGCCACCCACAGTCCCCCCACACTTCTGCCCTCCTCCAGACCTTCTCCATCCCGTCCTCTCCCCCCTCCAACCCGCGTGGCCTCCCCCCCTGGTCGCCGGGCTTCCTGGGCCTCGGGGCCTCGGCCTCTCAGGCGTCCTCTCTTCCCTCTAGTCCCTCCCACGTCCCCACACTGCCAGGTCCACCATGGACACCCGGTGCCCATCCTACCAGGGTCCAGCAGCAGTGGGCACAGCTCAGCACACGCGGTTGAAGGGCTTTGCTCACTCGAAGTCCAGGACAGGTGCTCTCCTGTTATCCCTCCTCCCCTGCGTTCACCCCTGTCCCAATCCCTTCCTGCTGCCGCCCTATCATCAGAGCTCGTAAACTCAGGGCCCTGACCCTGCAACCACTTCTCTTTCCTGTCTTGACCCCTCCCTGTCCCGTGGCTTCAAATAGCATCGGTGCCGGTGACTCCATATTTAATTTTCCACCTGAGCCTCAACCCTGAACCCCAGACCCAGACATCCCACTGCAAGCCCAGCTGTGCTCAAACCTGCACCCCTGACGCACTTCCTCCAGGCTTCCCATGTTGTCAATGGGAGATCCTTTCTCCTCGTTGCCCAGGACTTCAATCCCGGAGTCCTCCTGACCTGCACCCTCTCACCACCACACGAGCCCCCTGCAATCCTGGTGCCTGATGGCTTCACGGTGTGCCCAGCGCCCCAGAGCCCCCTCCCACCACGGCCGTTGCTGCTCTGAGGGAGGCACCACCTCCACAGTCAGGAGCCTCACAGCAGCCTTCCAGGCGCCCCCAGCTCATCGCTGATGACTCTCCCCTCGCTGGCTGCTCCCCTCTGCAGCATTCCTCGGCTAGGGGTCCACACAGCTTGCTCCCGCCAGACCCAATTTTGAACACTTGCTCCCCCGTACTCCCCCAAACACATGCACTTAATAGCTCCTTTCCCTGCTTTATTTTTTTCTTGGTACTGATGATCACTGTTTTAAAAATGTACTTGTCTTGTTTATTTTCTCTTTTCTCCACTAGAATGTAAGCCTCAGGCAGGGATTTTACTCTAGTTTTCTCTTTACTGTGTCCCCAGTGTCTTGAATAGTGTCTGGCATGGGCTAGATGCTCCACAAACACATGTTGAGTGAAAGATGTGATGTGATGTGAAGTGATGCAGTGTGATGTGATGTGGAGTGAAGTGATATGATGTGATAGGAGGTGATGTGATGTGATAGGATGTGATGTGATATGAAGTGATGTGATGTGACATGATAGGACAATCCCATCTTGGATTGAGACCCAATCCAAGGTGACCAAGAGTGGGCATTACTCAAGGATGTGCTGAACCTTTAATGAGTGGGGTGTTGGTGACAAGGTAATCTACTTGGGCAGAAGACTCAGGAAGTCAGAGACAGTGCCCGGGAGCTGAAGGGGTGACATGTTTACATTCAGACTCTCCCGGACGAACAGATGGGAATACTTTGATTGCTCATCAGATAGTCAGATGGCATCTAAATAAATTGCTGACAAATTTGCTAAGTACAGTGCTTTCTATTTGGAAGATTCACAAAGCAACTGACGTATGTAGTGTCTACCAGCTTAAAACAATACTGCCAGAATAAAAACTGTATTTGAAAATTTCTTTTAATAACATCTTGGGTTTTTTAAAAAGTCTAATTTGGTTCTTCAAAAGAGATGAAGCTTTAAGTTCCTAGTAAAATGAATTTACTTCCTCAATTTCTTTATTCCCATATACTAGAAGATCCTATAACTACACGGCAGTTAAAAATTGCAAAAAATAATTTCCAAATTTTGCAAATAAAACCTAACATGCATTTACAGTGTGACACTTTGCAAAGCCAAAGAAAAAGAATGTAGATTTTGGGATAAGGACACTTGGATTTGAATTGCTGATAAGACATCCTAGGTATTCAGAGCCTTGGTTTCATCATCTGAAAAATGGGAATCCTGATGTGCACCTTGCAGGGCTACTGTAAGGACTAGAACCGGTATACTTACAGTGACTATCAGAGAGCCCTGCATGCAGCACATGCTCCAGAGTGGTGCTAACAGCCAATTACTAAAAAACAAAACAGAACAGCCTATCTAATCTTGATGCTATTAAAGGATTTTTAAGAATTGTGATGCTATTACAACTCAAAAATTCTCATAACTCTAGAAACCCAAAACATCAACAAAAGCCATCAACAAATCCTTCTTTTTTATTCAAATGAGTCAACTTACTCATGGAAAACATAAAAGGTACATGTTGCATTATTCCCTGAGCACTTTCACAAAGAACAGGGCTTCTAAAATGGCATGCAAGGACCTTGTTACAGAACTCCATCTGAGTTTCTCAAAATTACATAATTTAAGTTTTATTTTCCCCAAAAAGGACTTTGGAGTCATAGACTTTCCCTAAACAAATGATCTTGTTCTACAGATGAGGACTTGAAGACCAGCTCCCATCTGGTTGTACAGGCAAGACCTGGCATAGTCTCCGGACTAAGTCATGACTCTGTCATCGGCACTGTGACCGGGGCAGCCAGTAAAGAGATGAATAAACAGTGGAAAGGAGAGTCCAGGCCTATAACATCCCTTCAAATGAGGCCTCGCCCACCACTGGTGCCCTGGCACCAGCGTTCCTGTATTGCAAACGTTCTCCATATGTGGCTCACCCACCAGGAGCAGAGAACTGCATGGGACATGGGACCCTGGCTCACCCTCCAAATCTGCACAGCCTAGAAGGGATGGCAGGTCACACACCTGGAGAAAGCATCACACCAACGTGCATGGTCAGTGCCACGTGAGGAGGGTAAAAACCAGTGTTTGAAGAGCCCGGAGGGGAGCGGGGATCATTTCCAGGTGCTTAGAGGAAGCTCTCAAGGGACAGGAAGTGAGCAGTATCTTCTCTCTGGGAGAGGTCTGCCCTTGCTTCCACATGGTTCACCACTGGATCTTCCAGCGGGTGTGAAGACTTTGTTCACACACCGTCCGGTCCTCATCAGTCACGGATTCCATATCTGCGAGAGAATTCACCTACTCGCTAAAATTAATCTGTTGCCCCAAGTCAGCACTTGTGGTGCTTTTGCTCATTAGTGGACACATGCAGAGAGGAGAGAAATTGAGTCTCCTGATTGATGCATGCTTTCCCAGCTGAGGTTGAACAAGGCCACACTCTGCCTTCTTGTTTCAGCTCGTACTGTAAATAAGTACCCCTTCTGGAGTCTGTTTAGTGCCACGTTTTCCACATTTTTGTGTTTTGTGTGTGTGTGTGTGCGATTTCACTGTTTACAGTGGCTCCCAAGTCCAATGCTGAAGTGCTGTGTAGTGATTTATGGGGAAAATACATTTGTTAGATAAACTGTTCAGGCATGGGCTACAGTGCATTTGGCTATGAGTTCAATGTCAACGGAACAACAGTGTATATTAAATAAGGTGTCTTTAAACAGAAACACACATGAAATAAGGTTTTGTATTTATAAGTGAACATAAATGTGTGACCAGAGGCTGGCAGGAACCTAACCCTGTATTTCCCCTGGGAGCAGTGGTTCAGTGTTCACTGTTTCCATGTTTGTGGTGACTACAGAAGAGAACTACCATGACAAGGAGAACTGACTATATGTACGTACATATACAGGCACTCATACAGAGATATGCACATATGCATGTACATGTGACTGCATAAACATGCATGGGAAGATATGGCATGTAGCTCGGGTCATGGTTTCATGAAAGGAGACTGTCATGATTCAATAAACTATATTGTGAAACCTGGAAATCTCAGGAGATGGGAAGTGAAATCTAAAAGAAATGCATCAGGAGTCTGTGCATAAATCACTCATCGGTGGCCCAAATCCAGGATAAGACATGAGTGAGAAGTGCCATGTTTGTGTTTCTCTTAGCTTTGCAGGGAGATTTTATATCTTCCTTATAACAACTCTGACTTCATCAAGCCTGTGAGAGTTCCAGCACACAAGAGCTTCTTTTAATGCAGCTAGATGATAATACTTTTCTCAAATTTTCAATATTCTAAATATTTTAACTGTCACAAATTATTTGTCTCCAAATAGTTTATATTAACAAACTTTAAATGTTAATGTTTTAAACAAAACACCCCCCCCGATACATGCATCTCTATTGACGTGAGCATAGAAAAAAAAGGAGGCTTTTCCAACTGTCAACATTTTAAAGCAGTGTTATCAGTTTTGAGGTTCCCATAGCAACATGTTCCATTGCCTAGGTGACAGTGATCTTATGATGTCACCAGTGAGCTAAACTAACTTGGAAAACAAACAGACATTTCCTCCTGAGTGTCCCCACATCTCGAAGTTGCCTCCAAGCCTTAGACGGTCAACGCACCAAGTGCAGCTTCGTGAAGAGTTATGAGGACATTTCATAAACATGATTCCAGGATTTGACCTGTTAAAGCATCTTTCATCTTCAAGGGGTTTACAACACTAAACAAGTTGCCCTTCATGTTATCCCATGGAGATTTCTCCCAGCTGCAGAACAGATGTCAGAACGAAGGCACAGCATCTTGGGGGAATATGCTGCAGCTGCACAAAGGCATAAGGGAGAGGGTGAAATGGGAGATGTCCAGTGATACTGTCACCAACTCAGGCAGTAGGAGCCACTCTGGAAAAAGTTGATGAGATGCATGAACCACCCGAGGCCAGTTTCTCTTTTCTCAAACCAAGTGATAGCCAAAATGGAGGAAGATACGCCCATCTTGGTTTCACTCTATTAATAGTTCCATGAGTATGTAATCTCATACAGGAAGTTATCCTACACGCACATGTGTGGAAGAGATACTTATACAAGTGGGGAGTATTTTAAAGTGCATTTAGGACCAGAAACCTAGACTTGGAAAAGGATTCCATGTTCTTTTCCAATTCATCTCACAACTGGTTTGTTTGAATGACAGATGTGGCCAGGATGCTTCTAGAGAAAAAGTGAAATTTAGAGAACGGAATGTCAGTCCTGATTTCAAGGCACAGAAACACTGTCCTGTTGCATATTTTTCTTCCAAAATAATCAAATATAATTTAAGCACTTTATAATTCACCCGAAGAGGGCTTTTAACAAACAGCATGGAGCTCTAAGTTGAAAATGTACAATTGCAGAGTACGTCCAAAGCCAACTTTCTTTTGCAAAAGGAAAATGTGTGCTCTAACTGCTCATGTTCAACCAGAAGTGTGAGAACCAGGCTTAGAGGATGAGGCCCAGCCTCTCAGGCCAGCCAAACATTAGGTTGGACAAGTGTAAGGCTGAGGTTGAGAGAGAAGACGGGGTCTCTTCCCTCAAATTGTAATGATTAGAAAAAAAAAACAAACAACAGTGAATTTTAAGAAAATTATAAAATAGAATGAGAAATAATTTGAGAATAAGACAAGAAAATATAATGAAATCCTAAAACCTGATATAGACCATATATTCCATGTGAAGGTTAGAATGAAGAGTTACAAATCACAGCAGGCTAAAGAAGGAGGGTAGGCCTTCCCACCCCTGCTGGAGCTTGTCACACTTCAGGCCATGTTTTCTCTACAGCAAAGAAGCATCAAGACTACAGAACCGAGGAAGGTATAAGACACTTCCCCTGCCTACTATAGAGCACTGCTACCTCTTTGGCAATTCCTGTTTCCAGTGACCTAGCCAGCCCTCAAAGGCTCCTGCACAGTGAGGCCCCAGGGCATTGCACATAAAATCAGATAGCACAACACTGCATCATTGGACCCCATGGTCCAATGTGCTCTACTTTTGCTTTCCTAAAAGCCAAGATTATTGCTACAAGCCTAGGTCATGGCCACGCACATACTTCAAAGCTTCTCCAGCTTGTTTCTTCAATACATCACTCAGTCTGCTCAAACACCCGGGCTCAAAGATCGGAGCACCTTTGACATGTTGATGACCATTGTTTTTAGTTCCTATTTTTTTTATTGTACTTCTGAAACAATCCAAAGTCTGAGACAATCCTGGAATTAAAATGTATGAGTCCACAAGAAAAAGACATTTTGGTGTGAAGGTAATGCTTAGTCCAGCCGTGCCGTTAGGTCTGAACACTAAGTCTTTAAGATGTAAACTATAACAATCGATGCGTAATGACTTTTGCACAATGTGGCATTGCTATGGGAACATTAATTTGGGAATGTATAATGATTCTGCTTTAAATATTCTTTAAAAATATATTGTCAGCAATTGTGGGAATTAATGCCAGTTTCTAATTTGCAATCTGTTGATCTAAACATGTTTCTGCAAAATCTGCCAGTAACAAAAACGTAAAATATCTCTCAAGCATCATGAGGCTCCATGACCTAATTCCAAGTTTGATTTCCACATGTTTTTTTTGCTATAACTGGGTCAGTAAGTACTCAGATTCAAAACTGGAATTTAAGGCCAAGACTTCTTGTTGGCTTCATCTTACAGGACAGCAGAGCAGCCAAAGCTAATGACAAAGAGAAAAGAAAACAAGACACCAGTGCTTTCCTTCTGCTGCCTCTTTCTCCTGCTTTGTGCCAGATCTGTATGTGCACTAAACTCATCTATATTGAGAGTGATGTTGTGTGGCTCTGGGTTAAAGGATTGTAGAAACAAGAAAACAAGACAAAAAATGGATTCCTTTTGGTCTTCAGCAATTACTAACAATTCTGTCTCTTCTGAGTGGTTGTCAGATAAATTAAATATTAACTTGCTCTGTGGGATGTGGACCAACCGTACTGTCATTATAATAAATTAAAACAATGTCCTCTATTAACTGACACCACCACCTCTGTCTTTACCATATGGGGATCTTCAAAGAGTCATCTCTCTTGTCCAAGTTTGGTGTTGATAAGATATTCTCAGTTACAGGCAGCAGAATATTCCATGAAAAATAGTTTAAATGGTTGGAATTTAGTATTTCACATAAGTCTCAGGGTTGGGTGGTTCCGAGGTTGGCTAACTCAGCAGCTCAAAGTCAAAGCTTTGTTGGAATCTGTTTGGATTTCCTTCCACTGCAGCAAGATGGCGGCAGTAACTCCCATCCCTGCACTCATCCCAGGGAAGAAGAGGGTCATGGCTCCCACCCCAAACTTCATTTTATTCTAGGAAAAAACTATTTTCCCAGCAACCATCTCCTGCCACAGAGGCTAGGACTGGGTTACGTGGCCCATGCTAAACTACCACTAACAGGGGGAACTGAATTACCATGATTGTCTTAAGTCAATTACGATTCAGCCCTGGACTAGGAGGCGGCCACAATCCCAGGACACTCGGGAGGTAAAAACAGGGACAAAGTGAGATTCTGCCAGCAACAAAGAAGTAGGGAGAGAGAATGGCTGCAAAGAGTGTCTGCTACACATCCTGGCACAGTCTCCGTACCTGGGAGATGCTGAAATCTAATGCTTAGTTCTAAGGCAGAATTGGAGCAAATTTAGGAATAAGATTTTGGCCTCCACTATTATAAATCTATGTGTACATTTAATTTCCACCTGAAGGGGAAATTACATGGTCTGAAGTCTGTGATCTGTATCTTAGTATGCTGTGTCTTCCAGCTTGTGTTTTCTCACTGAGGCACCCAACCATCTGCTTCCGAGTGAGGGACCCGGCTCCCTATCCCTCTGGGGGTTGTGCCTCATTTTCACCGTCCCCCAATAAATGCTCAGTAAATACAGAAAGCCCACTGAAATTAATTCACTTCATGCTCCAAAAAGGAAAATAACTTGGTAATCCAACAATCCCAGGGTGGTGTAAGAAAATATAGACTGAATAAAGTAAATTTGAATTCCGCATATTAGAAGCTGTAGGGATTTTTAACCACGATGGTCTCATCGTATACAGAACTCTTTGGAAGGTGGGATCAAACATGTATGTAGTTTTTCTTCAGTAAACTTTTTTAAATGAGAGATTTAAGTTCACAAAAAAACTTGAGCAGGAAGTACAGAGATCCCACACATGCCCTGCCCCGCCCATGGGTTGTATACTCTCAAGTTACCAATAGTGTTGGAAAACATGGATAATTAAAATGCAATATGCATTTCCAAGTTTAAAACAAGTGAATAGAATGCTTTGGCTTATTTTCATTCAGAAATATACCTCAGACCACAGTCAATCTCTACTGAATTGAGATTTAATGTCACTGATACTTAAATAATTATAAACCCCATTATCTGACTCCAGAAGGAAGGCCAGAAATTCTTCTTTCCAAACAATAACTATTTTACTTGCCAACAGTTCATCTGAGATTTACAACTTTTTTTCATAGAATTGCTTGAATGACAAACTGATTTTTGCACTTAAACTACCTGCATTTGAAAATGGATTTAAATATTCCATTTGAATATATTACCTACAATAAAACATAAAGCATGTTAGTTTACATTTTTTAAACCTAGTTGGCTACGCTCTTGTTTCCTAGAAGCCCTCCTGAGCAAGACCACGTCTCCTCCCAGGCTTTCCCAAGCGAAGCCTCCCACAGGGGTGGCAGTGCGGGCACCTGGGAAGTAATAATACAAGTGACACAGACTCAAATTCTCTCCAGGGATGTGTTTGCAACCTCGTGATAAGTTACAGAGAGCTGTTTTCGATGACAGATGACGGAAAATCTGCTCCTACCCAACAGCAGAAGCATGAATGTAAATCACGTTCTTCTGGGAAGTGCTTTGTACCCACAGACATGGCAAATTGTCAAGGTTTAAAAACCTGACTCTATTCTTGAATAAACATGGGAAGATAAGGGAGTTCCTTCCCTAGAAGCCCATCTTAATGTTGAAAACTTTCTCTTCCTTATGCTCTGTCAGGAAGCACAGAGGACTGACGCCTGCCTTCTCTGATTGACCAAGCTCTTTAGAGAGGAAATCAGAGCCAGAGTTTTGTCCCTGTGCCCGTTCCCATTCCAACAGTGACGTCTGTCCACCCAGCATGTGAACACGCACCATCCCTCGGGCAGGGCAGCCGTGCAGCCGCGCTGGGTGCTATACGCGGGCGTGGGGAGTGCGGGCATCTCGGGGGCACGTGCTCCGATAGGGGTGCAGCTGCTCAGAACCCCGCCCCCCCAGGCACCCCTTGGCATTTCCTGTTAACAGATGGTGCTTGATCCTTCCACGGACCAAGTGTCTTCTGCCAACATGGTCTTCCTGCTCTCTGGTCAGAGGGCGGCCAGCTTCCTCTGCAAGGGCCAAAGAGCAAGTTTAGGCTTCCAGGGACACAGAGAGTCTCTCACACTCAGTGTCTCCTCCTCCTTCTTGCTGTTGTTCCGGTTCTTCTTATCTCCTCCTCCTCCTCTTATTCCTCCTCCTCCCCCACCCCTTCCTCCTCTTTCTCTTTCTCCTCCTATTTACAACCCTTTGAGAATGTAGAAGCCATTCTTAGTTTGGGGGCTCGACAGAAACAGGCCACCGGCTGGATTGGCTGACCTCCGACTGCAGTTTGCCAGCCCAGGCCACCCATCCAAAGCTATCTTTACGATACTATTTTTAGAACTATAATCACTCAGTAGCTCTTCAATCTGACCTTTCCAACATTCCTTGCACTTTATTGTGCAGATGAAAGCAAATCTAATGCTCCAATCAAAGTCTGACCAAGGCAGAAATCTAGCTATTGATAACGTTCAGAAGGCTCATGGTAAAAAGGATACTTCCCTGGACCCATTCTCTGCATGCCTTGGAGTCTCTGAGTCTCTATAGGTCTGGCTTCTAACATCACGCATCATTAGATACGCTTTAATCACCCTAGAAGACGGCAGGAATCTAGACACACTGCTGCTTGCACTCTGCCTGTTCGGTGAACAGTTCTTCAGGGGTGCAGCCACGCTCACAGGTCACATGTTGTCTGCGGCGGCTTTCATGCTACAACGGCAGAGTTGAGTAGTTGCAATGGAGACCATATGGCCCACAAAACCTAAAATATTTACTGCTGACCTTTTACAGAGAAAGTTTCCAGATCTAGACTAAAGCAGCATCAAGCACATTCAAATATCTACTTTCTGCTTCGCAGCAAATGCTTTGTTACCTACCTGCCCCCGTGCATTTTTGCACCTATTCCTTCCTTCAAAATTCTTACTGACAACCTTCTATGCGCACGGCACTCTGTTGATCTGGAGGGGGATTGTACAAGGACTCTGATCTTTAAGAACGAGGCCACTGGTCTTCTAACCCTAGTGTAATTATACTGATTGACTATCAAATGCTTATCTTCTAAGTTTAGGCTCTCTCTCTCTCTCTCTCTCTCTCTCTCTCACACACACACACACACACACGCACACACACTCTCCTATACCTGCTTACTATAAATCCCAGGACAAAAATCAAAGTCAGCAATGGGCATGATCAGCCTTTGTTATATTTTGAAACTGATTAAAAAATTGTTTTTGGTGTTTCCACCCTTTCTTTCTGTGCCCATAACCCCTGGGTATTCCCTCACCTCCCTTTTTCTATCATTATCTAAAAGGTTATTATTTGTGTTTGTTAACTTACTTGTTTCACATGGCATAACCCACTAGAATGTTCCATTCCATGGGTCAGGGGTTTTATCGTACACTACCGCATCCCCATCATTTGCGGAGTGCCTGGACCAGTCAGTGCTCAACCAATATTAGTAAAATAAATTCATTTTCAAGACACCATAGCATCTTCTCCAACCTCTAAGTGATCCAAGTCTGCTTGGAGGAAGAACCCATATATATATGCTCACAGAATAACCCGAAGGCTCATTTTGTCACCACCCTTGGCCTTGAGCGAAGGCCTGTACCTTCTGACGTGGGCTGTCAGGCACTGGAAACCAGCTCCCGCGGGCAGGGGGCAAGTGTGGGCCTGCTGGTGCTAGGGGGTGCTGCCTGGGCAGCCATCTCTCCACGAGAACGGAGCTCGCATTCTCTGGCTCCTGGGTCCCCAGGTAGGCTTCCCCAGCTCCTGCTTGCACACCTCGCTACCATTCTGGAACATCACCAACAGCTGAGAGGGAAGAGCCAAGGTAAACAGGTCTCAGCTGCCAACGGGCTGTGCATGAAAACAGACTTAAAGCTGGAGGCATGTTGCTCTTTAAATGGTCCATTTAGAGAGTAGAGAGAGAGCTACCAGCTCCTGGTGGTGGTTCATTTACTAAGCACATAGGGACAGACCAGGGAACAAATATGACATGATCCCTGCCCTCAGGGAACTTACATTCTAGAAGCTGAGGGTGAGGTCAGATGATAGGAATAACACAGTACATTTAAAACTCACCGGGTGTGTTAGAAGGTGACAGTGCCGTGGATGCAAGAGCGGGTGAGGAAGATGAGGAGGCTGCGGCCCAGCTGAAATGTGAACAGTGCGGTTGGCCTGAGTCTCATAAAGAAAGGGAACGTTTGAGCACAGGTCTGAAGGGGGCGAGGGAATGATACTTGGGATTCCTGGGGAAAGAATGCTCCAGGCAGAAGGAATACCCAGCGCAATGGCCCTAAGACAAGAGAAGGCTCGGTGTGTCCAAAGGCCAGCTTGCAGACCAGTTGGCCGTAGCAGAGTGAGCCGGGGGTGAGTTCAGAGAGGCGGGGCCAGGCCAGGCCAAGGCCGGCCTTGCTGGTCTTTCCGAGGACTTGAGCTTTTACTTTGAGTGCAATGGGGAGGATTGGCAAGCTTGGAGCTGAGGCCTGAGACAGACCTAGGTTGGCACAGGCTTGAGATTAAACAGTAGAGAAGCAAGGTGGAAGCAGAGAGACAGGCTTAGGGGCAGCAGGTCAGGTACCAGAAGGCAGTGGGGGGGCAGGGAGCAACAGTGGGTGGGGAGAAGGAGCAGCATTCCAGATGTTTCTGAAGGCTGAGTCCACAGGATTTTCTGGGGGATCAGGTATGGGATGTGAGACAAAGAAAGGAATCCAAGATGATGTCAAGGGTTTCGGCCTGAGCAAGAGAAAGCACGGAATTGCTGAGGTGAGAGAGGCAGAAGGGTAAGGGAGTTTGGGGAGTGGGATCGGGCCTCGGATTTAGGTCTGAGGTCTCTGCTGGGCATCCAGGTGGAGACATCGAGCAGGCAGACGGTCTGGACATTGGGACGGAGAAGTCTGGACTAGAGACATGATTCTGGCCATTGTTGGCAGCAGATATAACTGAATGCCAGGAGTCTGGGTAAGATCCCCATGCCCCCGGACCATCTATTCTCTTCTTATGCAAACTCCTTTGATGACTTGTCTGTGCCCGAGTCTCTCCCCATCGCTTCCCGCTCGGGCTCCGCTCCAATCAGACGCTCACCCCACCTCCTCATGGACCGGCTCTGCCAAAGGCAGCACCGACCCCGTGTTGCTGGACCTGGTGGTTAATTCCCGGTCCTCAGCCTCCCTGGTCCACCAGCACGTGTGACAGCTGACCAGCCCTCGCTCCTCCTTCCTGTCGCAGGACACTTTCTTCACTTGGTCCCAGGACACCACACTCCGCTGGGTTTTCTGCAAACTCAGTGGTCTCCTCAGGCTCCTTGCTGGTTCCTCCTCTGCCCCAGGAGTTGTGTGCATGATGTGCTCGTGTGATTGTATGTTGTGTGTGTGTTATGTGTGTGGTGTGATTGTGTGTTGGGTGTGTGTATAGTGTGGGTGTGTGTTGTGTGTGTATTGTGTGTGGTGTGTGTGTTATGTGTGTGGTGTGATTGTGTGTTGGGTGTGTGTAGAGTGCAGGTGTGTGTTGTGTGTGTAGTGTGCTTGTGTGTGTGTTGTGTGTTGGGTGTGTGTGTGGCTGTGTGTTGTGTGTGGTGTGTGTAGTTGTGTGGTGCATGTGTGTGTGTTTTCTCCAGCCACCTTCAGCTGTTCGGGTGGAGACGGAGAGATGGACTTCAACACGCTCAAGGTCCTGCTAAAGTGAGGCAGGAGGGGGGCAGGGGGGGTCAAGGGTGTGAGTGAGGGAGTGACACAGCGAGGGACACAGGGATCTGAGCTGGTGAGCAGCGGAGAAAACTCAGAGGCGGGTGAGGAGCCGTGTGGGGTTAGCACAAGCGACAGTGGTGCCAGGAACTGGGCTGTTGGAGTTGGGGCAGCTAGAAAGAGGGAGCCAGGGTGAGAAAAGTTGTTGTTAAAAGAATTTCTTTCAAAATGGTGGAGAACTTTGCTTAATTGTGCTAAGCGTTTGATGCCATGAATTTGGAACAACTATATTATTTTCCATTTGTCCATTTACATGTATAATTAAACCTTGGAGTGTTTTTGCCCCCAATTTGTCTGAGATGAGAGTCACATCATCTACACAGAAAAATATCAGCGATATTTACTTTCTGCCCTTGGAATATATAAACCCATGAAGATACAGATAATGAAACCATCATTTCTCAATTTTCTATGACATCACCGTTGTGACAGTGAAAGGAAGTGCTATGTTCTAATCCTACTCTTGTGAGGGCAAAAGCCTGATTGCCAACCAGAAAAAACATACAGATGGAAGATGAAATCAGTGTTATCACAGAAACAGACTTTCTACTGTTAGGAAAGTTCCATCCTGATTCCAAGGCAGCGGGAACAATGTGATCAAGCCTCCTGATGGCTGATGAGTGGTCAGACCTTCCCCTGTCACCAGCCCCTCTTAAACCACGTGGTGCAAACACAGGTGAGGGGCACAGTACATGAGTCCTGCCAGGGCTACTCAGCTGAGTTTGTGTGTCTTAAAATTAAAAAGTAAAACAATAAAGGAAGGGTGTCTTCAATATTTGATAGTTAGATATCCAGATTGGGAGTGACCCATTTTTCTCTCTTTTTTTTAAACTAGGACAACATACGTGCTCTCCAACTGATCAAGCAATGACACCAATTTTCAAGAATAGCCAAACCCCCTCGGGTGGCCTTGTGAAAGAGCACGGGAGGGATTATGAGAATGTGAGGGTTAAGCTGAACCGACTCTGACCCCTCCCGTGAGCCCCACATTGATTCAGAGTCAGGAAGATACGTGTGCCGACGCGGCATTGCCAAGGGGTAGGTAGATGGGCCCACAGAAGTGTTCTCCATCTTGGAAACATTGGGTCCAGACTTGTGAATGGGTAGCAAAATGTTGCGTCACTGGTTCTGTGCCAAGAGTGGAGGCCATCGCCTGGAGGACATCAGAACCAACCTCCCTCCCCCACGAGTCACGCCACACAGGCCCAGACGTGAAACCAGGATCCCAGAGGCCTGTAGTCCAAACACTGGGACCGGACTTTATGTATAAGCCCTCATGTCTACACAGGTAAAGCAGACAATTCACAGGGAGCAAAATGTGAAAATACCCTAACCCACTGAAACAGGGAAAATCTCCCCAGGAAGGAGAAAAGAAACCAGGATGTTACCTCAAGGCTTGGGGAGGTGGTGGCAGACATGAATTACACGAGCAAAAACTGCTTCTACCCTAATTATGAAACCACAAACAAGCTGCTTCTTTTTATATTGCTGGGAAAGAAGCATTGCACAAAAGTGTAATGTGTGCAGATAATGGAGTTTATAATCCCATGAAAAGATCGTCAACCTCATTAACGATGAGGGAAATGCAAATTAAAACCACCACGAGCTATCATTACACACCTATCAGATGGGTAAGGTTTTAGAAACTAGTGATAACACCAAATGCTGGCACGGATGCAGAGAAACTAGGTCATTGTTACATCGCTGGTGGGCATGCAAAACGGTACAGCCACTCTAGAAAATAGTTCGGCAGTTTCTTTCAAAGCTAAACATTCATTTACCATATGAGCCAGCAATGTTACTCCTGAATATTTATCCCAACAAAACAAAGACTTACTGTCATACAAAAAACCTGTGCTCAGATGTCCAACGAAAATACTGGAAAGAACTCAGATGTCCTCCAGTGGGTGAGACAAACTGTGGTCCATCCCTGCCACGAACACTGCTCAGCAACAAACACACGTGGATGAGTCTCCAGATATTGTGCTGAGTGAAAAGAGCTGGTTTCAGAAGACTGTGTAGGATAAGATTCCATTTACGTAACGCTCTCGAAATGACAAAACTATAGAGACAGAGAACAGATTAGCAGTTGTCAGAGGATGATGAGCGAGAAAGGGAGGGAGCTGTCACTATAAAAGGGGGAGATCCTTGTGATGGAGCTGCTATGCACACTGACTATGATGCTGGTCAAACAATTCTACTCATAGGATAAAATCGCATGGAACTAAATTTGCAAAGAGTGAAAGTAAAACCTGTGAAAGCTGAGTAAGATGGATTGTTTATATAATGTTGATTTCCTGCTGTCATACTGTTCCACAGTTACACAAATTGCTACCATTGGAAAGACTGGATAAGGGGTATAGGGGACCTCTCTGTATTATTTTTCACAAATGCATGAAAATCCACATTTATCTCGAAATAAAAGGTTTGAAAAATCTGATTTCTTGGCCAGTGCGCAGAGACAATCCCGGGACATTAGTTTCCCAGATGCATTCTGCCCGATGTTTCCACCTGAAGCGCCCCCTGGCAGAGTGAGGTGAGTGAAGGATCAGCGGCACTTGCTGATGTGTGGTCCTTGATTTCACATGCAGGTGAGGCTGGAGGGCAAGGCAAGACCAGAGGTTTTTAGGTAAACTCTTTTTTTTTTTTTTAACATCTTTATTGGAGTATAATTGCTTTACAATGGTGTGTTAGTTTCTGACCAGAGGTTTTGACAGAGCCAGTTATGCTTAGAAGTCATGTAGCTCTTGCTTGGCACTAAATCCATCCCTTCTAATCTAGCAAAAGACACCCTTTAACCACATTCACCTAGAATTAAATGAGCTTGTGTCCTTTAGTATTGAGAAAGCACTGCTATTTTGATTTCTTTCATAGTGTTTGTATCAATGTCTAAATTCTTCTCCAATGCAAATGTTCCAGTTTAAATGGAAAAGTCAAAAACATTCAGTTGACATTTAAAAATCCCAGTTTCCAGTTAATTGAGCAATCCTGATTGTGAGATTAGACACACCTGTGTCCACACTCTCCCTGCAGGTCCCTGCACTGGACAACAGGAGAGACGAAACAAGCCAGGCTTCCAGCCCTGGATCATTAGAGCACAGTGTCCCACCCCAGGAGGATCAGACGTTACACGTCAGCCCACCTAGCGCCAAACATCCAGGACCCTCAGACAGACTCGGCTCTCCTTATCCTCAGATGACTTCACGGGTCACTGCAAACTCTTTAAACCTCAGAGCTACTGCAAATCATTGTTTTTCCAATAAGGATATTCTACTTCACATCAAAAAGGATTTAATTTTCTAATAGAAATAGGTTGCACTTCTACAGATTTTGCAGTTGCACACCAAGGCCTGCTCAGGGCAGGAGAAAGGTTGCTGGATTTTCCTCCAGCTACCATAGCTATAGAACAAACTTATTGGAAGGATACTAAGATCCTTCAAAAAGTTTAGGCCAGCTCTTAAACTACCAGGAATTCAGCCAAAGAAAGTAATTAAGGATGCAGTTAAAGATTGGACTCTAACAATTATTGTTACAAATGGCCTATAAGAGCCAACAACAGAAGATTGGTTAAATTATTTACATGTATATATTAAAATGATAACATAGAAGTATGTTAGTGATATGGAAAGATAATTATAATACAGTAAGTTTTTTAAAGGCAGTTTATAAATAGTAACCACAATAAAACATTATTTTTGGAAAAAATATAAATATATAAATGACTATACACAGAAAGTTTGAAGAACGTACACAGTTATTCTATGTGTTGGTCTGTGGGTGGAATTCAAGAGGCCTTGCATTTTCTCTTAGATGTCTGTATTTTCTCACTTTTCTTTCATTCATATTATTAAGGAGAACAATATAAATTAATTATATTTTAAGTATAAAATTATATTTTAAAATATAAATTAATTATATATATAAATATATATATACACAAATTATATGTAATATTTAAAAGGTACATTATATAGTTAATATTTATATATAATATTAATACATAATTATATATATTGTATACAGTATATATCGAAAGTAAGTATATTAAGGCTCAGACTTAGGTAGAAAAGGGGAAGAGCACTGGACATTTGTGGGCATTCTCACAGACATGCGTTCAAGGGTCTTCATTTGAGTCAGAAGTGAGATCTCAAAGTACTCTGCAGGAGAATCATTTTTATTTGCCCTATGAGCAGATTTATTGAAGGATGAGACTAAAATAAGGTTCAAGGAACCCAACAGAGCCCAAGAGAAGAGTGGGCTTGTATGTGGTTGCCACAGAACCTTCTGGAAGCCTCTGCAGAATTAGCGAGCAGTCAGGCCAGCAAGTGCTCGGACACCCTCCATCTAACTGCAGCGCACAGGGCCGTGGACTGCTCAACCCCTCACTCTTGACCTAGAGGGGCCCTGAAGCCTTGCTAGAACTAAAGGAGAGAAGTGTTTTAAGAGTGACAATGATGGAGCCAAGGGGGGAATCTCTTGCTGGGCACTCACTCTGCAGGGAAAGGAGGCGAGCTGTCTTCATCTTTGAAAGCTAGTGGTGCCAGCACCCAGGGTTGGCCTCGAGGTCCCGGTGTCGCTGGCTCCCCTACATTCGCTGTAACAGACATTGGTCGGGCATCTTCTTCTAAGTGTTAGGGACTATGGTAGATGCTGTGACTTAAAAGAGGAATGCGTACGTGTGTATATGTTAACCCCAACATCCTAATTTATCCCACCCCCCTTTCCCCTTTGGGAACCATAACTTTGTTTTCTAACCAACAATGACCTACTATACAGCACAGAGAACTAGAGTCAATGTTTTGTAATAACCTATAAGGGAAAAGAATTTGAAAAAAAAAAATATATATATATGCACATATAACTGAATCACTGTGCTGTACACCTGAAACTAATGTGACATTGTAAATCAACTACACTTCAATTTTGTTTTTTAAAAAAAAAAGAGGAATAAGCAATTACTCAGACGCTGAACACCGAATGCCCAAAAGTGGCACTGGAGGATGGAAAAGTGAGAGCTTTGGACCTTGTGACTGAAAAGCTTCCCTGCTGTCTGCTGCGACGACAGAAGAGGAATTAAACAGTGGGAAGAGGGCACGGGAAGCCACAGAGCTCTACGTGCTGACAAACTGCTCCCATGAGAGTTGTGTCCTTCCGCAAGGGACTGCCTCTTTGAGCTCCTGATTTCTTGCCTACCAGGGAAATAATCCCTCCCTCCTTTGGGCTGTGGGGAGGACGGCCTTAAACCCTGTGCATTAAGTCCATGCACACAATAGTTGCTCACCAAGAAATTAATTCCAGCCACAGCCTTGCTGTTTGTAGGCATCCAATAACTGACTATTAGTAAAGTGATTGGTGTAGGAAACAAAATGAAAGAAAATGAGACGTTTGTAAAGCTTCCTTATCTGTAGATTAGATTGCATGGTGGCCGGGAAGTGTGTGGAAACCAGGAAGGATGAAGGATGGGGCAAATGCCTCCTCCCACCTCACATTTGCTTGTTTCTGGGAAGGGCAGAGTTGGTATTGATCCAGGGAATACTATTGTTCTTGCCCTGGTATTCGGGATAAGTTCCACATTTTTTGTGGAATTATGCCGACATTCCTGTGAGGTGCCATCAGAAGCATTCCAATAGGAGTGACCTTGACACACCCTCAATGTAGCAGCCCTCCTGTAAGCAGGGAGGTGAGTGCATGCCTTGAGTTTGCTATTAGAAAATCATGATGGATAAACAAGGTCCTACTGTACAGCACAGGGAACTGTATTCAATATCCTGAGATAAACCATAATGGAAAAAAAACATGAGAAAAGAATATTTATATATATATATATATATAACTGAATCACTTTGCTGTACAGCAGAAATTAACACATTGTAAATAAACTATACTTCAATAAAAAATAAAATAAAATAGAAAATTTTTTAAAGAAAATCATGAAAAAATATTGAAAGGAGCAGAACCTTATGGTACTTCTCCCCCCATGTCCTCTGCCTGCCTTTTGTCTGTAGAAAAACTTTAGTCAAAGAATAAGTTTAATCAGAGAAGTGAGAAAATACAGAAGCAAAGTAAAGCAGTCAAAGAGCACAAAATAATAATAGTTGAGTCATTAAGCAAAGTCAAGGACCTTGAGCTCCTCCTCAAGGGCTATAGATAATATTCTGAGCCACATCCTGTGGGCTGTCTTGTAGATACTGAAACCCCCGTCAGGTGGAAGAAGTTAACTACATGATGAGCGACTGTAGCCACGACAAAAACTGCCACAATTCTGAGAACCGGCCTCAAAGAAATGGGAACAAACCAACCCTGGAACTGAAGACTAACTTAAAACAATCAAGATGAGCACGAGCAATTTCAAAATGACTGTCAGAGCTGCCTGTGCCGTTTCTGCACGTAGCCCCCTCCCTCCTCCTAGACACCCCTGAAACTCCCCTTTTAAAGCTCTTGCCCACTGATGGCCAGTGGGGAGTCAGCCTTTGGGCACAAGTCCACCCTCTGCCCCAGTTGCCAGCCTCTGGAATAAAGCAAGCTTTCCTTTCCACCAATCTTGCCTCTCAAGTATTGGTTTTCGAGTGGCCAGCAGCTGGACCTGACTTTCAGTAACAAAACCATAAGTAGGATAAAACAACAACAACAGCAATAATAAAAATATCTTACTTTTGGATAAAAACTTCAGTTTGAGCAACATTTTTATACAAATTATCCCATTTATCACGTTTCATATAACCCCATGTGCTATATAACAGGCAGTATACCTCCACTACATTAAAGGGGAAAACATGTAACCAAGTGACTTCCCCAACGTAAAGCATGCAAGAAGGTGGCAAATTCAGGGCTCAGAAAGAGTCCTATCTGTCAGGCACTGCTTCCATGAAGCTACAGACATGGATAAGATGTCGCTCCTTCCCTGAAGAAGTACACCATCTGGTGGTGGATGCAGAGGTGTAAACCAACACGTGAAAAGGGCCCCAGAGATATGGAGGTGGTCGCTCCAGAAAGGAGAAGCCCACCACCAGCAAGAGAGGACAAGGAAGACTTGGCCAGTGAGGCCACGTTTGGGTTGCTTCCTTGAGGAATGAGAAGATTATAGGTAGAGCAGGGAAGAGGGGAAGGATGGGAGGAAGTGGTTCCAAAGGAAGAAGAAGTGTGGGCAAAGGTCCAGAGACACCAAAGCCCTGAAGGTATGCATGCGTGTGAAGGATGTAGAAGATTTCTGGGAAACAGGCGGGGCTCGGCGACAAAGGGCATCGCGTGCACCCAGAGGAGATTTGACTTTATCTTACAGCCAATGGGCAGCCGCTGTTGGTTTTAACCAGGAGAAAGACAGGATCAAATTTGAATTTGGAACTATTTTGACAGTAGAGAGGAGATGAACTTCTTTTTTTTTTAATATTTACTTATTTTCCTTATTTTTTTGGCTGTGTCGGGTCTTAGTTGTGGCACAGGGGATCTTTCATTATGGCACGCAGTCTCTTCATTGCAGCGCTCGGGCTTCCCTGTAGTTGTGGTGTGCGGGTTTTCTCTCTCTAGTTGTGACACATGGGCTCCAGGACACGTGGGCTCTGTAGTTGTGGCGCGTGGGCTCTGTAGTTGTGGCACGCGGGCTCTGTAGTTGTGGCACGCAGGCTTAGTTGCTCCTCAGCATGTAGGATCTTAGTTTCCCAACCAGGGGTCAAACCCGTGTCCCCTGCATTGGAAGGCAGATTCTTTACCACTGGACCACCAGGGAAGTCCCAAGAGGAGATGGACTTTTAAGGGAGGAGATTTTTGGCAAGAAAGCCCAGGCAGGATATGATTCTGGTCTAAACAAAGGCAAGGACCATGGAACTTGAGGAGAAGGGATATATTTTTTTTAATTTTTAGGAAGATTTTTAAATTTTTACTGTAGGGGATATTTTTGAGAGATCTTTCTAGGGCGGAAAAATAGAGGG
Organism: Eschrichtius robustus; assembly: GCF_028021215.1. Lineage (NCBI taxonomy): Eukaryota > Metazoa > Chordata > Mammalia > Artiodactyla > Eschrichtiidae > Eschrichtius > Eschrichtius robustus. The sequence goes on along the minus strand of NC_090832.1, from coordinate 3,193,858 downwards.
TCTGGTAATTATTTGGATATAGGTAGTGAGTGAGAGAAAGAAATCCGGAAAGATTCGAGGTTTTCAGCTCATAAATGTTGGAGGATGGTAATAATTTTAATATAAGAAGGAAAAAGAAAAGCAGATGGGCCAAGGAGTGAGGAGGAGGAATTGGGAAGAGAAGGTATTACATTTGGTTTTGAGCAATTCTTTACAACTTATGAAAGAAATATTTATTGGAATTTATTTATCTATTGGAAGAGTTTACTTATTGGAAGAGTACATGTTAAGACGTTGTTACAGGTTCTACAGTGCTTGGCACATAGTAGGATTCGATAAATATTTGTTGAATGAACGGAGAGTCAACAGTAATTATTCAATGAAAGAATGGTGAATAGTCATTTTGACAAACAGATAAAAACCAGCTGAGAATGAGCTGCTGTCAGTTACACAAAGCTTGTTGTCAAGAGCAGCAATTCACAATTTAAAAATAAAATTACCCAAGTTGTCTAAACAAGATAGAACTAATAATTTACTTACTCTAAGCCAAACTGGCCTTTTCATAAGTGCTAATAATAATAGTCTTGCCAATTTCAGAGATTCTTACCTGTCAAGTCTTAAATTCAGGACACTGTAAACCAGCTTCTGCTGTTTGAAGTCAGATAATAAATGTTTAAAAATCCAGACATATGCACAGATCCTATGCCATAGATGGATCATAAGTCATTCTTTCCCTCTTAGTCTCTCTCCATAAAGACTTTAGAAGTCAAAAACTGGTCTATAAATATCAAAAGTCTAAATATACTGCATTCTCGCCTCCCCAGTAAGTCAAGAAGATTTGCAAACTGAGTCAAGAGCTTTGGCACCCTTGAAGCACAACCAGGAACACGTCGGTAACTCAAGGTAAAACACCCAGATGAAACCAGCTCAAAATCAGAACAACCTGATGACATGACCAGAACAGCTGTGTCATCAAAAGCTAACACGGTTTCATAAAACTATAGTATAGAATTTATTGGCAGTTATGGGCATCCCTGAATAAATTGTAGAAATATGGTTAAGTCTTCAACTCCAATAGAGAGGACATCAACTCATATCTCTTGCTGTTTTCATTAAAATAGCTATTCTGTATATAAGTTACCTATTTTATTGAAATGCTGTATATTTTTGAATGAAACCATGCCAGAAAGATGACTTTAGGCTAAAATGTTACTAAGCTTGGAAGAGTTTGAGGTGAGGACACCCTGGGCCCTAGTGCTCATTGGATGATGGAGCCCTCCTCCCTGGGCTACTATTTCAGGTCCCCAGCGAACCTGCCCGGGGCTTTCTTCAGGGGGGGAGCCCTGATGTTTTCCAAACCACTTGTCTCTGAATCCCTTGAAAGCATGTACTCAAGAAATAGATATAAAGTCCGGAAGTAATCAGGGTATAACAATAACAGGTTAACTGATCTGCATGTGTGTGGAAGGGCAAATTGGATAAAATGGGAGAGAAAATTCTGTTTAGAGATTGGAAATGAAATTTTATTTGGAGAAGTAAAATCTTCAGCACATTGGATGTATACACAAGAATATTTATTGCAGCATTGTATACAGCCTCAGATAACTGGAAGCAAAGTAAATGACCATTGATAGGAAAATGAATAGAATATAGTACATCTACAGAATATTATGCAGCCAGTATGAAGAATTAATTAGAGTATATCAGTTGACTTAGTGATATTTCTAGGAAGTACTGTCACTTGAGCCAAGGTATAAAAAACATGTATAACCTAAAAGCTGTGTGTACTGTATACAAATATCCCTTTCTCTCCAAATCCTCTTCTTCTTGAGTTCAGATAACAAGTTCAGATAATGAGATTTCATATAGTGAAGGTTACCTGTATATGTATATGTGTATATATTTACATCTATAAATCAACAAACAGCGTTATGAGATCCCACATTTTTGCATTTATAAAAATATCTGTGTAAATACATATAATAAATTTCTATATTCAATTTTTAAAAAGAAGAAATGAAACAGATGAATTGTTTACATTTTATCATTTGTCTTCTTCTGGTATTTTCATTCCTGTAAAATAAATTCTATCTACACTTTGTGTAGATAATGTTTGAAATATTACATGTATTGTCTTGTCCTCATAATTATCTTCAGAGGGAGACTAGGTGAGAAGAATGGTCCTTCTTGAGGTTAAGTCACTTGCTTAAGCTTACGTAACTCAGGACCGGATGGTAGCCCAAGTCTGCCTAGCTCCAAAACCCTCTTTACTCCTCACGGGAGCCATAAGACCTCCATGGAGAATCAGACAGAATCAGCTCCAACAATGGAAGCATCCTTTGCCACTGAACATGTTGATTACTCCAAGTACCAACCACCTCCAGTTCTTGGGCCCTGGGACTGAGGCCCCGGGAGTGAGGAGATCATAGGATCCTCAGCTCTCAACAATCCCACATCTGCGCAGTGGAGGCAACTGGTAAACCTCACAGCGATGACAACCCACCTTTAAGCTGGAGACACCTGAAGCTGAGCACGTGGGCGCCAGTTGTTTTTTCATTCAAGAGGATTTACCAGGTGCCTCCTTCACATTCAGAATAAAGGCTCTTTCAGCCATACATTGTGGCATCTTTAGCACATTTCCAGTCTGTAGCACCCAGACTCAAGCTTTTATTAGACTGAGTCTTTGCAGACAGGGTTGGCCTGAAACAATGTGGAAAAAGGAAGACTGTATTAAAACACATGCAGTGGAAACTAATCCAGGGAGCACACAGATGTACTGGCAGCTACTTGCCTACAACCAGGCCAAGGATAAAGCATAATCAGGGAAAAGTGACCAAATCCATTTCATATTGGAAGGTGGAATCAACTGGAAAGAGCAGCCCTGCCTCTTATACATTTGCTCTTGGAAAGTTCATGTGAGGCTCTGGTGCAGTTTTCCATCGTGATGAATCTGCAGGACTGGTGCTCCCACTGTCACTTACAGCACTGATACATCTGGGTGTACGGTTCCAGCATTCACTTCGTCACTTTCTGCAGACATGGCCCACAGAGCAGTCCTTTCCAGGCTCTGATCCTCTTTCTTGAGGACCCTTCTCTGGCCTGTGCCTCCCTGTGGGTTCTCCCTAGAGCTCCGAGCCATTCCACCCTCAGCCCATAGCTTCCATTTTTTAAAAGGTCTTGAATGAAGTGAAATGTGATTAGTTACTGGGAATGAGCTAACGATGTGCACAATTCAATAACCTTTGTCATTGATGAAATAAAGGAATAAAGCTAATTTTCTCCAAATTTTGATGCAATAATAGCTCATTTTTTTCTATGAAAAACACAGAACTTAAATTGCTTCATCTTCACAGTGTCTTTTCAAGAAACATCATCCACCATCAACTTGAGGACTGCCTGCAGGCAGTAGAGGCAATCCCCGACTGGGATTTGCACCCAAATCTGAAACTCAGTAGCCGTGTGATTTCCGGCAAGTTACCTAAACTCTTCCTGCCTCAGTTTCCTCATCTAAAAGAGGGATAGTAATATTACCGACTTCATAGGGTTGTTGTAAAGACTGAGTGAGAAAATGATCACTCAGAATGATGATTGGTAAATGAGAGCTATTAATAATTCATTAACAGTAAACCTGTAATAAGGAAAGTGTGACAAGTCTGCCAGAAACCAACAGACGTCTCCCCATTTCTACAGCCATAAAGGTACTGTCTTGCAAGAGGTACAGAGATACCCCTTCATCAACTGTCTACCCAAACCAAACTTGTTCCAGTCCTTTGAAAACGCTCCAGGCTTTGCTGCCCTTCCACACAGAGTCTGTCTTCCACCTGCAATTTCCCCTCTTCTCGAGGCCAGACTCAAATTCCGCACCATATGTGATGACTTCTTGGAGACGCCAGGCAGAGGGGTTCTCTTCCAACTCACATGGTCTTTGGTCTCTTCTGCATCCATGTAGCATTCATCTTGCCATGCTGTTTGCACAATGATTTATGAGTTAGATTTTACTGCTCAGCCTCGATGGCAAGCACCCTAAAAACACGTACATTTTGTTTTTCCTCATAAAATCTTGTTCGATAAATGTATGCTGCTGCGTCATTTATTAAATATCCCATTCGGGCTTGCCAACAAGCAAGCGTAGTAAACCATGTATGCACTGGGAGTTGGCAGGAGAGTTTAAAATGCCAATTTATGATAAAAAAGATAAAGTCTCACTGGAGCTTATTATCATTCCCTGTTTTGTTTCCACCTTGAAAATAATTACAAAAGATGCTAAAAATTTGTGACACATTTTCTTTAGTGTCTCTTTGCATCTGCAGGGGATGGTAGAGTAGACGTGTTCTGGAAGTTACTATTTTCCTCTCTGTCTGCAGTGGGACCCCACATATCTGTGCTGGCTACCCTACTCCAGTTCTGGGGCACCTGCTTTGCCTTGTCTACTTTCTAGTTTCAGTTTGTTTCGTGAATCCTACTTGATTTCCGCCTGGGGAAAAGTACATTAATTCTGACCATTTATTAGGCACTTAGTACATACCAACTACTCCATTCAGTGTTCTACAACCAGCAGTGTGCTGGTAAGGATTTAACAGGTGCACGGGGCGGGGCGGGGGTGGGGTGGGGCAGCCCTGACTTGAAGGATTTGCCAATTTCCAGGGTGTAAATGCAGCCAGTTCTGCTCGGATGCTTGCTCTGACGCTTGAGGATTTGCCCCAGCATGATTGATATATTAGGGAACAACTTGAGCGTAACGTGAATTTCAGTTTGCTCACGTGTGTTTCATCCTTGAGAACCCAGGTGACAGAAGCAGGAGCGCACAAATGGCACACGCGCTCGGGTCACCAGGACGACAAGCCACACCCACTGCAGCTGGTGGTATCCTTTCTGTCTGGTTTCAGAAGACCCTCCTGCCAGCACTTCTGTATAACATCATCTGCACTCCTTCCCTCTCGGAGCTCTGGGCCCTCCCTGTCCTCAATTTCCCCTGTACTCTCCCTTATTTTGTATTTTTCCCTCTGTTTCCTGTTCTTTTGCTCTTGGGGTCTTTTTTCTCTCTCCCCCTCTCTTTTTCTCTTCCCCTTGCAGACAGGGTGCTGGGCATGGCGAGCCCCCAGCAATGTAAGCACTCACTTCCACAAGCAAGCTTCAGACTTTATCAAGGTGACCTTTCCGAAGTGACACATTTATCACAGTATCCACACATTTCTTAACCAGTTAACATGGACAAACTGTGCTGCCATTTTTATTGAGTTACTATCTTTCTATTATGTGTCACTAAAAATTGTTGAGTGTTGTGGCCCTAACTGCGTTTTACTCGAAGTCCCGTGGTTTTTAATGCACAATTTTGCCAACAGGTTGAATTTGAGGAATGCAGACATCACGTGATAGCAGAAGTAACTGCCCACTCCCTTTGGAAGAGCTGGTTGTGTGTGTATATCTGTCCCCAACCCTGCATTAGTGACGTCACAGTGGTAACTGAAACCCACCAGTGGGAGTGTACTTGGGGAGTGGGACTCAAGAATTTACGTCTCTATCATTCCCAGGCGACACTGATGCTGTTGGTGCAGACTTCGAGGACCACTGCCTGAGGGTCAGACCCCCCTGTGCCTCTCCTTTGCGGGAGCCGGAAGCCACCCCACCCCTGCCTTCCTCCTACCCTCACAGGGTGAGAGGAATTGAGGAAGGCCCAGTGGAAGCCCCATTTGTGGTGTCTATACTGACGGATTCACTGCCTGGGAAGAGTGGGCTGCACTCCTCTGCTTCCAGAGTAAGGAGCAGTGACCCTCCCCTTCTCCCTGGCCTTGGCGAGCTGGCCTTGGAGTCATCTCTGTTTGGATTTACATCCACGCTCCACAGGCCACCAGCTTATGAGCTGCGGGACCTTGTGCAGATCAATGAACTTTCCCAGCTTCAAGTTTTTTCATCTGTAGAGTGGGGATAATAATACCTTGCTTGAAGTATTGTTGTGAAAATAAATTGGTATCTGATCCCCTAGTTACAAGGCTGGGTAGGAAAACAGAAGTCCTTTAACACATTTTCCCGAAGGAATTGAATACCTAAGGAATTGAGTCCTCACTCAAGCCTGCCCCACTCCACAGGAACGTGTATCCCAGACCATCGCATCAATACCTTTGTTTGTCAGTCTTTGCTACTTTTGCTAATGGATACGTTAAGACAGAATTCAATGCCAATGGATTGCAAAACGAAACTGCAATTCTTTCAAGAGCTGGAAGATTTCAGGAAGCCTGTGAGTCACGTGAGAGATGTGCCCTAATCATATGCTCCATGGACACGGTGGAAGCTGACGGTCAGACCAGATGGGGGAAGAGAGAATCAACAAGGACGACGATAGGGTAGGCGCCTCAAACAACATGATTTGAATATCAAAGTATGATGAACAGTCCTTAAGAAAATTGATAAAAAACTATTTTTACCAAACTGACCCTATATGAATGCTGAGAAAGTCGGATGTCATAAAATTTTTATTTTTTGTAGTTATCTGTTGAGTTCCAACATCATTCTGGCTGTTTTTGTTGTCGATGGGAAGTAAAAATGACTCAGGGGAAAAAAATGGGAAAATAAAAATATAAAATGTTATATAATTATAGAATAATAATAAGGGCTAAAATATGAGGAAGAACAAGAATGTTGATGTAAGAGATTTCTTTAAAACATATTATTTTGCATGAATCTAGTCCAGTCTCTTGTTTTCCCTTTATCGTTAAGCTGGACTTCCTTATTGTTATATTATCTCCCTTAAAAAGTGAACTTAGACTGACTTAGAAAATATGGCCAATTTCCAGAATTTAATACATGCTCTATGATCTGAGTAGGAGAACCCAGAGAATGCTTCAATAGTTATCCTTACATACACAAAAGTACAATCTTTGCTAACTGTTTTAACAGGCTTCTGTGGTTTGATATTAAGTTTTTAATCCGACATAATTCACTCACAGTAACATGGTTTGTAGTCTTTTTTGCCATTTTCAGTTTGCACACCGAGCGCTTCTGCAGTCTTTATCTTACGCTTTCTGTCGAGAGGATGAGAGATGAGCTTGCTTTCCTGCAATTTTGTCTTAAGGTGGGAGCATTGTCTACCTGTTTTGCATTTGTTAGTGCCCTAGAAAGGACATCCTGGCAAAAGCTGTGGTTCTTCAAAGCCTTCCCATGGGTGGTTCCTTCTGCTAGAACCTTCTTCTTTTGCACGCAGAGAGAGCTCTTTCTGCAAGTGGGCATTCACGAAGACTCCCAATACCTAGGAAGAGCAGATCCATCTGGAACGCAAAAAGGGGCCTTTTGAGTCAGGAAGACAGCAGCCAGCCTGGCAGTGGTCATGAGAACAAATTTAAACTGCACCAGTCTTCAGCTGAACCAGGGAAGTCCAAAGCACTGAAAAATGGGAAATCCGTATTAAAGGATGATTCACAGCCTGATCTAGTTAAATACTCAGACGTGAAGCAGACCACACAGTAAACGAAACCAATGGCAAAAAGTCAACGAAATAATGTAAAACTGGAGTACAAGTTGGGAGATCTGGTCTCTTATCCAGATTTGATCAAGTATTTGTGTCCTTTTTGGAACGTTACTGATTTCTTTGTACATTATTTGCTCATATAAGTTCAAATGATGTAAAATGTGGGTTATCTTTGGCTCGAACATGTCATGTCATTGTATATGCCTTCAAGCTCTAAAGGTCAGTTTATGGGAGGGACCAAAGCCCTACAGGCCTTTCTCGAGACCGACATAAGCAACACTCACTGTTTCGTGGTGTCCCATAAGCTGGTGAAGGATCTGAAAAACCACTTCTGAACTGACACAGAATCACACTAGACTCACCAGCTCTGTAAAGTAACAAATTAGATCACAAGCAACAGAACGAGTGTCAATATGCTGACTCTGTTTCTGAATTTATTTTATGTCTTCTAGTAGGGTATTACCTTTATACTCTTTTTCCCTTTTAGGCTTTGCAGAACTTCAATTTAGGATGAATAGCTAGATCAAACTTGGTCCTGTCCAAACTGAGATCCCCTCCTCGGGACACTCTCTGAGCTATTGGCTGTCACTCTGGTTCACATCTTCAGTATCTCACCGCTGAAGTGCCTCTGCTTGCTTGGTTCCCACCAGCAGTTGGCTGCCCTTCCAATTGATTCCATGAGCGATGCTAGATTACTCTTCCTGGAACCTCACCCACATGTGCATGATGTGAAATTCCAACCCCTGACTCTCAGGTTCAAGGTCCTCTTCAATGGCTCCGATCCTCCTTTTTAGTTTGGTCTCCTCCCAACACCACTTCTTCCATTTACAGAGGTCTGATCACCCCCTTCAGCTGTGCCCTCCACCTGCTGTTTCTTCTGGTTTAACTTCCAATTCTCCACAACTCTGAGTCTTTCAGATCCAGGTCAAGTCATTGCCTTCTCCATGCAATGGAGATCTTGCTTTCCTTTAATAAAGGATGGTTGATCCATTTACTCATTCAACAAACTTTTATCACCTGTGCCAGGCACTGTTCTAGCTAGAGAGTCAAAACTCCTCAATTGGCATTTTATCACACACTTGCTCTAATAATTTATAATAAAGAGTTAACCTTCATCAACAATGTACTGCTCCCAGCAGTGTGTTAAGTACTTCCCGACGTGTATTATTTCCTTTTCCCAGTAACCTTCTGAAGTGGGAACTGGTATCCTCCATTTCTTAGACGAAGCAGTGAGGCACAGAGAAATGGAATGATTTTCCCAGCCGGCATTCAAAGTTGGCTTTCCGGCTCCGGAACCCCCACTCTCAGCCACTATCCCGCTTGGTCTCTCCCCACGTGGCCATCACTGCCCCTGACGTGGGCTTCCTGGCACCATTTTTAGTGTTTCGCTTGTGCATATCCTGTCTCCCCAACTTTAATAAATTGCGTGTCTCTCAGTGAGCGTAACAGCACAGCATCTAGGGCAGCCGGGTTCACCCGATCGTGATGAGATTTTGCCGGAATTCCATGTTGGAATCATGGTAATAAGTGTATGACATGAACTGCTTATGTGTTATAGGATGTGGGGAAAACCCTGGGAAATCATACAGCGCCTCAGTTTCACCTACACTTCCCACCTCCCCTGAAACTTGCCACCTCTATCGGGCTTGTCCTTCAATCTTACTATTACAATAAAACCTGTGACATTTTTGCCTTAGATTTCCATTCTGTCTTCTTAAAGAAATAGGGAAAAGTCACCAGAAGCCTAAGAGCTTTGGGAGCGGCAGGAAACCACACCCCTCTAACCCCGCCCCAGCAGGACAGCCTGGTGTGGACTTGGGTCTGCGGCTGCCTTTAATTATCTCACCCGTGTCCCCCAAGGCCTCGAGGCCCGAAAACGCGGCTCCACTCACTTTGCTAAGGAAAACTTTTCTGTGTGTTTCCTTGGCCACTTTTTATTTTTATAAGAGCAGAAAGTGGCCACAGCACATTCCTAACCCAGAGTTGTGGGCTTCCCAACACCTCTCCTAACTGTGAAACAGCTGAGAAGCCTCTCTCCTGGCCGCCTCAATATTACATTTCAAATCCAGCATTAGGGAAAATTATGAACCGAAACAGAGAGACCTGAAAAATGAAAACTCTGTTTTTTTGAAGTTGCTGCTGAGCTACCATTTTGGCGTTCACTGAAACTTTCTAACTGAACTTTATATGCTAGGCTTGGCTGCATGGCTTGCTCTGCGACTTTGAGCCTTTTTTCTCTCTGTTCTCACAGAAGTGTTTTTAAACCACTTACTTAATAGCCCTCCCAACTTATCCCTTACAACATTCAATGATGAAATATTAATTTCTAAAATACTTCTTCAAGAGGTAGGAAAAGGAAATTTGTTTCTTTGTTAGTAGTTTATTATTTTTTTAAATTAATACACTTTTTTTGGAGCAGTTTTAGGTTTATAGAAAATTGAGCAGGAAGTACAGAGAGTTCCCATACATCCCCTCCTGCCCTGGACTTGGGTTCCCTATTATTAACACTTTGCATTGATGTGGCACATGTGTTACAGTTGATGAACCAATATTAATACATTATTATTAACTTAGGTCCATTGGGGGTCCCTCTTGGCGTTGTACGTTCTATGGGTTTTATCAAATGCGTATGTCACATATCCACCATCACTGTATCATATATAGTAAAACCAGGTACAGAGTGGTTTTACTGACCTCAAAATCCTATGTTCCCTCTGTCCATCCCTCCCTCCCTCTTAACCCCTGGCAACCACTGATCTTTGTGCTGCCTCCATAGTTTTGCCTTTTCCACAGTGTCATACGGTTGATGCCATACAGTATGTAGTCTTTTCAGGTTGGCTTCTTTCACTTAGTCATATGCATTTAAGGTTCCTCCATGTCTTTTCCTGACTTGATGGCTCATTTATTTTTAGTGCTGAATAATATTCTACTGTCTGGATGCACCACAGTTTATTTATCCGTCACCTACCAAAGGACATCCTGGTTGCTTCCATTAGTGTTTTTGGCTGTTGTAAATAAAACCACTAAAAACATCCATGTGCAGGTTTTTGTATGGAGAGAAGGAAATTTTTGAGTGAAAAATAAAAGTATTACAGCAGATGCCACGTCCGACGTTATTACTATGGTGATTACTGATGTTATTAAGATTGTGTTAGCAAACCTGGAGCCAAAAGCAGTGGTACTTTGACAGCTGAAGCATATTTTATAGAATGTCCACATCCACAGGGACGCTTGATTTGCTTCTAGATATTCAGGGCTTAACATCTACCTGTTAGGAAGCCTTTGGCTCCCAAGGAAGGAGAAAAGCCACTGTGCATCAGGTAGGAGCACACTCTGAAGCAAGAGAAAACCCAGCCCTCAGAGCCTGCACAACGGGGCTGTGTTTCTCTGAGATAAGAGGAGGGGAGGGCGGCAGCCGCCGGTGTGGTCCTCAGACCCTGGTCTCCCCATCCTCCCTCCCACCGTCAGTGTTGACACCACCTCTGCCACCTTCATCCCTGTCAGCTCATGGTTGCCGGGTGGGTGTGGCAGCATTCAAGCCGGGCAGACAGGAAGGGGCAGTGCCAGCATGGCCTTTACAAGGAAGCACCCGGTGTCCCTGCAGCTTCTACGTGGGTTTCTTTGGTTTGTATCTCACTGGCCAGGCAGTGTCCCATGGCCACTTTTGGACCCAACGGAGGCTCCGAGGCAAGCATTTAGTTCTTCACAGATCTGTGGTGGAGGAAATCAAGGGGAAGGACAATGGGACTGGTTGTCAGATTGGCTAACCCCACAGGTGAATAAATAGCCAACAACAGCAGCAAACAAACTCGACACAGCTCCAGCTGGGCTCCGTCTAAGCACCTTACAGCCCCCAAGGATCTCCTCGCTGCTCGTGGGGAGGCCTGGTTGGAAAGAGACGCCCAGACGGGCTGCCGTGCTCCACGACATCTCCTGGCGGCTACCAGAGTCCCGTTTTCCATCACTGCTCAGCAATACGCGCACTGAACGTGCCTGGACAAACCAGCCTCCTGTTTGACTAGTCACTTGGCGTGTACAAGACCCAAGCTTCCCACCTTCTGATGTTGAAGATCAGGCTCTGAATGTAGGGGTGGAAGCACAGAGAGCATAGAAGAGGCAAGAAGTTCACTTTCATGGCATTTCTCATTTATTTGCCACTTCCATTGCTTTGACTTAGGCCTCGCTATCCCTCACTTAGATCTTTGCAATGACTTCAGAATTGTGTCCCTCTGCCAGTCCTCCCACATTCAATTCCTCTCTCCCAGGGTTTCGAGCTGAGCTTTCCTGAAACGCAAAACAGATCGGTCCCTCACCTGCTCACACACCTTTGCTGCCTCCCCACCGCCTGCCAGGTGCAGCCCTGATGCCCTGGCCTGACGTCCAGCATCTTTACAATCTGTCTCCATCTCTCCATCCCCAGTCTGGCTACGCGCCCTGCCCCTGAGCCTCCACTCATGCTGTTCCTTCTGCCTGTACTGTGTTCTTCTCATCAAAATCCAGGATTTCAATGCACAAGGCATAGAAAACCAAACACTAATCCACATTAGAAAACTCTACTGTAAGACACATATTAAAGCATTTTAAATGTGAGTACAAGAGTCATTTCTCAGTATAGACGTGTTTTTAAAATATGGACAAGGAAAAAGAACTACAGAAGACCAGAGAATTTAAAGATGCTGTATCCTAAAAAAACGTCAATAACCTGGTAGAGTAATAACGTGTAGTGCAAACAAGGTACTACAACAAATAAAAATGGAAAAGCAGCCAATTCCTGCAGCTATATGTTGACAGGTTACATAACAGTATACACTTTCATTGATATGAAAAATTTTAAAGCTACATAGAGAAGTGCAGATTGTTTATAGTCCTTTGTTACAATTTCTGAGCATATTCCTTAAACTTTTGGGCCTCAACTGTCACATTTATAAAACGGGCATATTCATAAACTGAACAGAAGATAGGGAGAGAGACTAAAAAAATTGTTGGAGGTCTTTCCAGCTTTCACATGTCCAATACTATTACGTATTTAAAAGCAAAATAAAATAATGTCTCAAAAATTATTAAATTATTTCATAATAGTAGCCTCTTATTTTCAGCAGTCTCTCCTTAACTTGTGCACGCACAGGACTAATACAGGCAAATAATACAGGCAGATCTCGTCTGGAGGGAGCAATACTGCATTAGCATGAGAAATACCTAAATTGCTATTATTTCTCCACATTTATTTTTTATTTTTATTTTTTTTTAATTATTAGCACCTTTAATTATTATTTATTTATTTTTTGGCTGTGTTGGGTCTTCGTTTCTGTGCGAGGGCTTTCTCTAGTTGCGGCGAGCGGGGGCCACTCTTCATCGCGGTGCGCGGGCCTCTCACTATCGCGGCCTCTCTTGTTGCAGAGAACAGGCTCCAGACGCGCAGGCTCAGTAGTTGTGGCTCACGGGCCCAGTCGCTCCGCGGCATGTGGGATCTTCCCAGACCAGGGCTCGAACCCGTGTCCCCTGCATTGGCAGGCAGATTCTCAACCACTGTGCCACCAGGGAAGACCTCCACATTTATTTTTAAGAGTTCAAGAGAAGGACTCAGTACCCCTGGCAACTTCTCTCCATTTCACTTAGTCCTTTTCTAAAACCTCTGTTTGGGTGACTTGATTCTATGGTTTCCTGTGATTTAATTCTTTCAAGTGGTTCTACCCAGCTCCAAATTTTACTGATGTCTCTACAAACCTAACAAGAATGATGAAAGTCGTACAAGAAAAGCAATTTTTGTGGAATTTCAGCATGTTCAGAACTGCAAATCCTATGATACTCACTTGCAGGATCCTTTTTGTTTCTGTGAGTGAAGAAACTAACCCTTCCTCCACATGTGAGGAATATTTTAAAACTTTCTATTTAAACTGTGGCCTAGTTCACCAGATTCTACGTCTTCTTGTGGTTCTCACTTGATTTTCAAAACATAACTGTTCGTACAAGAAAGCAGTGAGTTATAGGATTTTCTCTTTACATCGTTCTCTGTCCACTGAGCACGTGAGAAGTCATGTCTGCTGTGGTTCAGAATTCAACCGTGTCATAGAATCAAAGGGTGAGTGGGATCTTAAGATTCTGCCGCAGACATAGGGTGGTGCGTTTTCAAATATATCTTTTCCTAAAGAGGGATTAACTGCCTACGTCATGATTCAACCTCCGCCCTGTCGGAGCATTTGATGGAGTGATGGGAGGCCCGGAGGCTGATGACAAGTCACCATCAGCCATGCAGCTGGACCAGGAGCAAGTCCAACAGCTGCCCAGCCCTGCCTTCCAGGAGGGGAGCATTTGCCAAAACAGCTCAAGGTGCAGGCACCGTGCAGCGGGCAGGATGCACTCGGGAGGCTGTCAGATGTTGGGGGTGGGGGCATTATCTCTAACACCTTTCCCTGAAAAACTGCTTAAGGACTCATTCAAGGAACATCCATCCCTACTGATAATCGAAACTAACATTTTCCAGGTGCCCCCTCTGGCCGTCACTGCGCTAAGCTCTTCACACGAATGACTTTCAGGCAGTTGGACTCCAGAGCCCAGTGGGGTCTAAGCCCACACCACTTCGCTCTAGGACTCCCTATTAGTTAAGGGTTTCCAGTGCCCAGGGCGCTGTGCTTGGGCTTTGGGAGGATAAAATGAGGAACGTGCGCAAGATACAGCCCCCCAGCCAAGAGCTTAAAAGCTTTTGAAGGAGGTAAACATGTTCAGAGACAGATAATAACACAAAAGCAGCAACCGTCTTTTAAACAGATTTGTTCTCTCTTGGTTTGAAATAGTTTTGTTTGAAGGAGTCCAGGCCCACATCACCCTGGAGACACTGCAGTGCTCAGGGCCAGGCAGGGGACCGGAGTCCAAATCTGGCACCACAGGCCTGACTCAGCTCACATTAGCCTAGCGCCAGCTTTGGGGCAGCTCAGTAGAAAAGCATTGAAACTTGTATTTCTGATCCTTCCCAGATCAGAACTCACATGGAGAGTTTCTCACTTGCAAGAGAAGCAAAAAGGAGGATTCGCTGGTTTAATGAACAGAGACCCGGCACCTCCAGGATCGTAGGCTGCATGTGCATCTTCAAACCAGGATCTCCCAGCATCTCATCCCTCGGCCTCACATCACCAAAGACAGCAGGACCTGCCCAGAGCGGGAGGGCTGGACATTCATGTGCACACAAGCGAAGGACAAAGTGGCCCAGAGTGAACGGGAAAAGCCAAAAGAAACTTTTGTTCTACGGAAAGAAGTATTGACCAATAATTATCCCTTTGGCCTATGATTGGAAAATGTTTCAGCTCCCTGCACATATTAATAGAGCTTTGTTTCCTGATCCTTCTCTCGTCACTCTTTCTGGGGAAATGAGAGGTGATCGCATTCATGGGATGGCTGAAAGGAAAAGGTAGAAACGCAGTGTTCAGCCACAGGCACTCTTGGACCAGGCTCAGAGAGTTAGACCAGCGGCCAGGTCGGGCCACATGCGGAGTGGTGACGTGTCACAGTTACTTCTGAAGACATCACAGAGCTTCAGGCTCAACACCTCGCCGCAGGCTGTTCTTGGCAGGCATCGCCCGTAGAGAACAGAGTGAAAATTTGCAATATGCTCAGTGGAGTGGGAAGCCAAGGTGAGGACATTCCTAAAAAATGTTCCTCCAACCAATGGTTTCCATATTGCCGAGCAAGAAACCGTCTTCTCTCGAGCTGGGAGGAGTGCGGATGGGAGGATGGGAGAGGGGCCATTTCAAAGTTCTTGGCTTTTCCCTCTGTCTCTAATAATTTTGTGAAGAAAAAACAGTGTTTTGCCATAAAAATATAATGAGCCATTTATCCACTGCCCTCCCTATGAAAAATATTACATACCATTCTAAAAAGAAACACGATAATTTATGTCTAGTTTTTGCATTCACATTGAGAGACTTGCTATCTTTGGATGATTTGTGGCAATCAGCCTAGAAAATTGATTCCCTGGGTAATATTTCATCCAGATCCTCTATTTTTTAGAGAAAAGAACACGAAGAGGGTAATGAAAGCTGTGAGAGAAGAGGACTCCCTGGAAGTAATTCGTGCTGCTCTGGGGGCCCCTTCTCCCCAACTCACTTCCTCCCCAGCTGTCGGCCTCCTGGCAGACAGGCCAGGCCCAGGGATGGACAACCAAGGGGACAACCAGAAGCAGTGACCCAAAAAGTTTGGCAGCCAAGGTTCCCTACAAGGCAGCACAGCCCCTGAAATCAGTAAGGGCACATGTTCGTGAGGTCACTCCTGCTACCTCACCCCACCCCCCAGCGGTCAGCCTGCATGTACAGAAGCAATGAACAGTCTAGCAAGAAAGCACAGCCCTTGAGATGAGAGAGCGGCAACAAGCCCAACACACAGGGTTAAAACCGGGCTGCTCTGTAAGAATGAATGCTTAGAGGGCAAGGACTGAACCTCCCAAGCCACGAAAGGGGGTGATCAAACAAGAACAGGTGAAAGAAACAAGAATTCACGAAGACTATGGGAAAGGAAAATAGAATTCTTCAAATGAAAAAAGTTAATAAGGGCTGAATAGCATACAAAGTCCAAAATAATGTGGTGAGAATTATTGCAAAGTAGCTCTCCCAGAGCACTGTGCAATGTGTTCAAAAAACACACCATAAAGAAATGGAAATTATAAATACACGTGAGGGATGCAGAGGACCAGCAGGAGTTCTAGGAGGAGAAAACAGAGAATGGAAGAGACACAGCGTGTAAACAAATAGCAAGACATCGTGTAGAGCTGAGAAAGAAAAGCCCTCGAATTCGAAGGTCATTTTCCACTGAATTCCATCCCGGATAAAATGTTAAGCCCACACCGAGACATGCCGTCACTCAATTTCAGAACATTAAGGACCAAGAGAAGCTAGTTGTCATGAAAGGAGAGGTGGGGAATAGCTGGAAGTCCAGTGAAGCTGTTCAGATCAAGGTGACAATCCAGCAGATTTCTACACAAGGGGGAGTGAGTCAGCTGATGAGGTGAAAATGAAGATCTGAGCGAAAAGGAGCAACCAGTGGCCCCTGGATGCTGGGAAGGCAGAGGTGTGTGCAGAGGACAGGTGGAGCCCAGGCAGGGAGGGAAGGAGGAGGACACAGTGACAATGGAATACGAGACAGAAGCTCATGTCTGATGCCCCAGGAGAGGAAGGCTCAGCGTGAAGACGGGCAGGCAGGCCACGAGGCATGAGTCTTTGGAATTTGCCCCCTTGCTTTCAATGTGTCTGTGGGGTAGAAGGAGGAAGACAGAAGAGGCACTGCCAGCGGGTGGCATCGGAAGACCTGGGCTGGGCCAGAGCCAGGGCCAGCCGGGGGCCAGTGTCTGGGGACGGGGGGGTCCAGGCTAGGGGCGGCAGGGATCCGGGTGGATGCATTTGCTGAGAGCCACCAAAGTTTATTCATTTAAAAGTTATCACTGGGAATTCCCTGGCAGTCCTGTGGTTAGGACTCCAAGCTTTCACTGCTGAGGGCCCGGGTTCGATCCCTGACGGGGGAACTAAGATCCTACAAGCCTTGCAGCTCAGCCAAAAAAAAAAAAAGTGCTCATTCAAACGTTGACACCCACGGAACGTGAGTGCCCAGAGAGAGCGCTAAGCTGGGCATGAAGGCGGCCCCGCCCTGGGTCCTCAGCCCCAGGTCACAAGCCGGGTGACTGCAGGCCGGCCTGCCGCCTTCCTTCTTTGTAAGATGGGCCCAGGTTGACAAGGGGCGAGGCCCACCTTGCAGAGGCAGGTGAAGGCTGTGCACACCCCAACGGGCTACACGAATATGAGAGGGCACCTCATCACAACGAACGAACGGGGCAAGGCGGGCAGGACCTGGCTGGCTTCCCACGGTATCAGAGCCTTACCTGCGGGCTGGGCGGAGGCCAGGGCCCGGTCAACAGCCCTCCACTCCCCCGGGTCTGGTTGGAGAGGCCCCTGGGCCAGCCTGGGAACCGCTAGACGGCGGTCTGCCCAGCAGAGCCCTCACTCCAGCGGGCTTCCCGGGCTCTGCCCAAGCTCCTCGGCCTGGATGGCAAGGCTTGGGCTCAGGTCCCACCAGACCCAAGGTTTCAGTAGGTCCTCAAGCAAGACGTGCCCTCCTGCAGAGCACAGAGCCCCACGAAGTCCTTTCCAGAAACCCCCCTGCGCCTTCTCTATCTGTGGTGAAAAGGTGGTTTGTGGGCAGCGAAGGAAGGACGTTGGCCCAAGACGTCAGCCAACATTCATGCCTGGACCCTTGGACATCACCGTGCTGTCACTTTATGTCATCTGACTGCCGCTACCAAGCCCTACCCGAGGCATTTCACACGTGTGATGGCAAATCCTTACAAGGACCCCGTGCTCCAGGATCGTTCCCACAACAGCCCTGGAGATACGGAAACATGAGGAAACCGAGGCTCAGAACTTATGCTGCCCGAGGTTTCACAGTGGATGGGATGCACCGGAGATTTGAACCCAGTTCCTTCGCCCCCAGCCTGTCCACTGGGCAAGACCACCGGTGCCAATGGCAACCATCACAAGGAAAACTGATCAGGAGTTGGGGAAGACCTTTAACCTGCGATGAAAGATGTCAGGAGCCACACCACCAGCCAGCTTGGCGTCTGCTCGGACAGGGGCCACCCACAGGCGACAGGCTCCTGGGCATCGGGCTGCATTCCCGATTGGTTCCACATCCTCAGGCGGGAACGTGGACGCCCACCCCTGACTCATTCTTCATTGCTTGGCTACGTTCAGCTTTGCTGCGCCACAATTCAGGTGGGAAGGAACAGTCCAACAAAATCATGAAGAAAGATGTTTTCCATTGGGCCCTAAAAGACGATGCGATGAGGTCCAAGTTGTTCCAGACTCTGGTCACCTGCTACGGGATGTCAGCCGCAAGCGGTTTGTAAAGTGTCTGGAAGACAGCGGTCAGAGTGTGGGCTCCCAGATGGGCGGCGGGTGCTGTCACATCTAGTCCTACACTAGCCAGGAAAGGCAAAAGATCAACTGTCTTCTTTATCATCAGTATGAATTCAGGGTCATGAGACTAGCAAGGTGCCCCAGTCACTGACTATCAGCACCACGATCACCCTCCCTGGGGGAACAAAATCCATCTGCTTGTGGACAAGCCTTTGCACATGCACCAGAGGCACATTTGTGACCAGCAAATTAGCTGTCCACTGAGCCCCATAGCGTTGCTGGTTCTGTACATTGAACCTGATTATTTCGTGAGTTAAAATATAAAATAAGCACATGTGGCCCCATGCACACACATACACACACACACACAACCAAGCTGTGATTGCTATTCTAGCCACCCGATCTTAGAAATACAGAGAAGTGCCAGGAATGGAAATTTTTCAGTTGCTGGCAAGAATGCAACCAACCTTTCCACCCTTTAAATGAACGTTCTGAAGTAATTAATCAAGATTTGTGTGGTTTCCTCCTCCCCCTCCCTCTCTCTCTTACACACACACACACACACACGAACTCACACACATGCTGATATACACACTTACACAAGGAAAGAGGGAAAGTATTCTTAATAGTAGTCCAGGGCAGCTCAAAATCTCTGGCTGTAAAGTAAATCTGCCTCCGTTCCTAAGACCTTACATTTGAAAAGTGCTTCACAGTTTTCCAGATACTTCCCCAGACATCCTCTCCTTGGTACACACGCAGGCCTACTGTGTATGGTCATCTTCATTTTCACGGAAGACGAGTCGGTGCTTTAAAAAATAGCAAGAGCCAAACGGTTCCGGGTTCAAAGCCCAGCTCTATGTCCTCCTTGCTGTGTGACCTCTCACAAGTGATCTAACATCTCTGGGTCACAGTTTCCTCGTCTAAAATGGGAGGATAAAGCCAGCCCCAGGGACTGTGGTGAACGTTTTATTGAAAGCATCCAGCATGAAAATGGACTAGTGGTTTTACCGAGAAAGAAAGCGGCCCAGGGAGCACCGATGACAGAGCCAGAGCCCTGGGTGACAAGCGCAGAGATGCCCCTCGGCCTCGCTGGAAGGCGCCTCCATCCTGCTCTCCTGCTTCCAGGCTTCCCTCTCGGTCTAGATGTCCCTTCCTCATTTTCCAAACGTGGTGACTCCCCTGCACTTCCTCACCCAGTCCAGACATCACCTCGCCCACCGGGGCCACAGTAAAGCCCCTCTGCCCTCTGCACTCTCTCAGCAAGGGCCATGCGGGCACCTCACAGGCCGCACTCTGAGGGCAGGTGCTGTGCATTTAACTCTGGATTCGAACCCCTGGGTCACAGCAGGTCACCAAAGGAAGGCAGAGCAGGGACAGCCAAGGTGTCGGCCACACCGTAGTTACTTGGGTTCCCAGCAGGTGAAAACCCAAGCAATCCAAGGCAGTCACCTCTTTGAAATCTACAGGCAAAGCTATCTCATTATTTTCTCTCTGTTATTGCCAAGAAATTCTTCCTTTTATCTATAAACCCTCCCTATAAATGTAACCCACTTCCGCATCATCAGACCTGCAGCAACAGGGAGCAATATGTCCAAGTTTACCCACAGTAACTCCTGCGTCCTGTCCTCCTGAAGCCGCCGGCTGCACTTCGAATCAGGGTCCCTCCGACCTGGGAGTGGCCCAGACAGCACACAACTCCTTGTTTCAGAGAGAAAAGAGGTAAAATCCAGGAGGGCAAGGAACACACAACTGAGCTACTTCTTTCTTTTCTCGTGGGACCAAAATTCTCTATCCTCTAATCACTGGTTTTTCTATTCTTTTTGTATCGTTACCAGTTTACCACTTTCCTTTTTTAAAGGTAGAGAGAAGATGTGGACATAATACCTCTGAAATATTCGTAATTTTTAAAAACACCCAACCAATTTCAGTTGAGTGAGTGACGCTAATGGAACTTACCACGAGACTAGGTGATTCCTCTCTCGTCAGCATCAGAAATGTACAGAGCACTGGCGACACGCCAGCTACGGCACAAGGCCCACGGGATATAAAACTTTATAAGGCCCAGTGCCTATTACCAAGCAGTGCCCAAACTTGAAGGGGACAGCCATGGAAACAAGTAATTACTAGGTAGATGTGTAAACGCAGTAACAGCTGAAGTACTTCTTAAACAAACACTTTGTTCTGGGCACACAAGTCAGCTCAGGCAATCATTAGAAGAGTGTGTCAGGTAGAGTGATGATGGTGAAAAGGTTGCAGGACCTCTGCTCAAGAAAATCAAGGAGCACTTCACAAGGAGAAGAAGCCACCGTGGTCACTAAGGAGAGAAGTTCACCAGGCAGATGAGGAGATGGAAAGCGCAGAGGAGGGTGGTGCCAGGGCCCAGAGGTGGGAAGCACGTGTGGGTCCAAGAGGGTGGAGTGGCGGGGGTGCAAATGAAGGACCCCTTTGCCAAACTTGACCCTGAAGACCACCCGCTAGTGTTTAGCAGGGCATCTTGTGGACGTGTTCTGTTTTAGAAAGCTCTCTAGCAGAAGTGCGGAGATGGTATGGGAAGCACGTGAACCTGAGCTGGGAAACCAGCCTTCCGAGTGACACGGTGAGGGACCGAGCTGGGGCCCGGGGAACAGGGAAGATGTCAGCACCCAGAGGAGAGAGATGATACGGGGGCAGGACTCACACAACTGTCAAGGAAAGGGACGGCCCAGGTTTTTGGCGGGTGACACGGTGAAGGGTGTGGCCGTGCCCTCGTGGAGAGCTCGGTAGGAGAAGCTGATCTGAGCACACACAAGATAAACCGGACTTCGCCTGAGTCTGGAGTGTAAACCCAGGTATGGACGCAGCATGGCATTGAACTTGGGACTCTGGGGCCCGAGGAGCTCTGGAGGCATAACCCACAGCCCTGTCCGAAAAGGACAGCAGGGTTTTGTGGTCTAGACCCTAACCTTTCCCCGGGGTGTGACCACTGGGGTGCTGCGCTCCCGCCCAGGACTTCGCTAGCAAGCCCTCACCTGCCTCTTTCTCTGTCACTTAACACACGGCTGCACGTCGCGCTGCTCAGAAAATAGAACCTGGTGCTGACTGGGGTTTGCGCTCCTGACTCCCAGGTGTGCGTCTCCATAGAGAAGTGTCTGGGCCAGGGCCAGTCTGAGTTTGGCCTTGGACTCCAATCTGGAGCCCCGGGCTGACTCTGTGATGTGGTCCACAGCCCAGCGTGCAGCTGGGGCTCCGTCGGAAGGTGGTGGTCAGTGTCGGGGCCGAGCCCCTGGCTAAGCCGCTCAGGACGGGCCGAGGAATAGGGTGCTGCCGTGGCCGCTGAGTCCCTGGGGCTTGGCCTTAACTACACCAAGTGTTCAGGAAACCATGTTATCTGTTACGACTCACCAACCCTGCTTCGGGCCATCGGATATGTGAGTTTAGGGAGACAGAGGTCCTCCGAAAACATGGTTGAACACCGACATCACGTCTTAGTCCACCAGACCAGAGAACCACAAAGATGGGTCTTTATCTTCCAAGAGATCTAAGACATTTGAACTTCAACGACACCTCACTTCTCAGAACCAAATGAGCGCCGGGCAGGGAAGAGGTAGGGGATGGGGAAGTACACCATCTGCAGGAAGAGCAGAACAGTTACCTCTTCCGTGTACTTCAGCGTGGAGGCTTGAGAGACCAGCATCGCTGTGGGTTATTTTCACTCAGCTGTGGACCCTGGTTTCCTGTGTGTTCCACAGAGACGGCATTCAGACGGAGGCGGGAGACCCGTGGGAGTCAACATCACCCGCCCCCGCCCCGGCCATCCTCTCCTTTGCATTTTGTGCCCTCGCTGTGTTTCCCGTTGCCGTCTGCATACTTCCCTGTGTCTGGGACACCACGGGGCCTTGGGCCCCCGGGGGCTGGCGCAGTGCTCCCCCCACCACACACAGGCCAACACACTGAAGATGCTCAAACATAACTGGTATTGGAATCCCACTCACTTTTTCTGCCGTCACACGGAAGAAAGTCCCCTGCTTTGCCACATGGACTCAGAAACAATTCTCTACAATTCACCAGACATTTATTAAGTCTTTGGTACGATTTTGCAAGGCATTGTAGCCAGGGGAAGATGGGAGGATAAAAAACAGTCATGTCCCTGGCCTCACGGTGCAGGAATTAGGTAAAGTGTGTTCCAGGTGCTACATAATAATGTATCTATTTGTTTCATTAGAGTTACTCATGTTCTCCTGATTTTATGCCAAAAGGGATTTCACACAGCTTACAAATATACACCCAACCAACAGAGCAAAAGAAAATAAAATAAATAGATGAGAAAGACTAAATGGCGGAGAATGAGGAGGAAGGAGAAGAGGAGAAAGGCATGAGGCCCGTGCACGAAAGAGTCGCCGTAAAAGCCTCTATAGTCTTCAGAGGAGATACCGAAATGGGCCCCATGGTTTCCAGAACTGAACGAGCAGAGGGACCCAGTCAGGACCATAAAGTGCTCACTATTCACCGAGGGCCCGGCTGACACTCACAGATGCTCTGGACTTCGACTTTCCCTCCGACGGCTGTGTCACAAGCTGCGGGATTTGAGAGAAAAGGAATCTTGACTCAAACAAAGGAAAAGAAATTATTTTGCTGCCATAAGTTTTGAACTCCATCACTACTAATCTTCTTTCCTAAACGATTGAAAAAAAGTTTAAAACAAATATGAGGAAAAAGGTCATTTAAATTAAGAAATGACATCTGTACGTGAGACGGAGGGCAGAAGAAAGAAATGTCTGGGGCATTTTCCTGGATGTAATATGTCTATCTTTTTTTTTTAATTAATTAATTTAATTTATTTATTTTTGGCTGTGTTGGGTCTTCGTTGCTGTGCGTGGGCTTCCTCTAGTTGCGGCGAGCAGGGGTTACTCTTCGTTGTGCTGCGTGGGCTTCTCATTGCGGTGGCTTCTCTTGCTGCAGAGCATGGGCTGTAGGCGCACGGGCTCAGTAGTTGTGGCGTGCAGGCTTCAGGAGTTGTGGCTCGCAGGCTCTGGAGCACAGGCTCAGTAGTTGTGGAGCACGGGCTTAGTTGCTCCGCGGCATGTGGGATCTTCCCGGACCAGGGCTCGAACCCGTGTCCCCTGCATTGGCAAGCGAGTTCTTTACCACTGCGCCACCAGGGAAGTCCCCTACATGTCTATCTTTAATTCTCGGAATGGATTGCAACTTTGCCTGAGAGACAGCCCAGCGATTGCTCAGGAATTATCTTCCCAGGCTCTAATCGTTTTTTTATGCGTTTGTACAGAGATCGTGTGATTCCCCTGCTTCATTAAATGTGTGAGTAGGTGGGTAGCTGTTTTCCCCGCAAACTCTGTCTCCTCCTAGGTTTCACAACAGCGTTCCTCAAAATTATACTCTTGCTAACCTTTCTCAAACACGGAATGTAGATGTCAATATTAAATATACATACAGGAATGCTGGTGCAGGTGGTTAGCAGTTACAGCATCCAACAGAGAAATCCAAGATTAGGAGACAATGCAGGTAAAAGATGTTGATAGTCATTCAAAAATTATAGGAAAGTGACACAAAAGGTTGAAATCAAGGGAGTTGATCTGCGGCAATGTCCTTGTCCCAGTGGAAACGATGGAGGAGGGACAGTGGGTGTCAGCTCTGAGGAAGGTATCGGAGAAGCAGGCAAGCGAAGATGACTCGCCAAGAAGCTCGATATTAGTGAGGGGTACAGGGTGCACCTGCATAAAGTCAGGTTTCAATACAACAAATGCACAGCCATGGTTGTATTTTGTACGGCATCCGGATCCAAACCTATTGGGCTGTGCGGGGTGGGGTCATCCACACTGGTGAAGCATAAGCAGAAAGCCTTATCAACATGCCAAACCGCTCAGTAAGGCCCATCACGGTGACCCACTGTCACAGTGGGAGTCCCGGACCCAAATGCATTTCTAGAAAATGGGCCAAAGACATAAGACACTGATTATGTTTTAGTCAAGGAGGAGCAGAATCGGGCATGCACCTCTAAGATGTTAACCATGGTGAGTTGTCATGACTGAGAGAGACAGAGAGAGAGAGAGAAGGGAGGAGAAGGAAATATACTCAGTTCCATGGCATTCTTTGTCACCTATCCTGACCAAATGACATGGGAAACCTCAGTTGTATCTAATCGGGAGCTTCCTTGTGAATGAGGAGTTTAAAATGTTCTGAAAATAATTAATAGATCAAAAGTGAAAAATCATACGATTATATCTATAGGAGCTAGAAAGTAGTTTGATAAAAAAATTCTGTATTCAATGTCCACTCTTTTAAAAAGAAAGCTACTAAAAAGAAAGCTATTGATGAAAGACGGGGGATTTCCCTAGTGGGCCAGTGGTTAAGAATCCACCTTCCAATGCAGGGGACACGGGTTTGATCCCCGGTCGGGAACCCGCGCACCACAACAAAAGATCCCGCGTGCAACAAGTAAGACCCGACACAGCCATAAATAAATAAATATCTTAAAATAAAAATAAAAAATAAAAGACCAGAGGCAAGGCTGGAGACGCAGCGCATCTGACCTCATTGGGAGTTTTAAGATCAATGGGAAACTGTCTAAATGGTTTTTTGTTTGTTTTTTAAAATTTTTATTGAAATATAGTTGAATAACAATGTTGTGTTAGTTTCAGGTGTACATCAAAATGATTCATATATATATATTCTTCTTTAGATTCTTTTCCCTTATAGGTTATTACAAGATATTGAGTATAGTTCCCTGTGCTATACAGTAGGACCTTGTTGTTTATCTATTTTATATATATTAGAATGTATATGTTAATCCCAAACTCCTAATTTATCCCTCCCCCTTCCCCTTTGGTAACCATAAGTTTGTTTTCTACATCTGTGAGTCTATTTCTGCTTTGTAAATAAGTTCATTTGTATCATTTTTTTTTACATTCCACATACAAGTGATGTCATATGACATTTTTCTTTCTCTGTCTGACTTATTTCACTTAGTATAATGTCCAGGTCCATCCATATTGCTGCAAATAGCATTATTTCATTCTTTTTTATGGCTGAGCAATATTCCATTGTATATATGTACCACATCTTCTTTATTCATCTGTCAATGTGTCTAAAGGTTTGATACAGGGGTGTGATGTGATCAGGTTTGCATTTAAGAAAGATCACCCTGATGGATTTACCTGTCTCTACCCAAGAGCCAGTAAGTACTATGATAAGTGGGGAAATGAAAGAAGCGTTCCCATAGCGTCTTTATCATTGTTCATGTTAATGACTTCCTGGAAGTGTTAAGCTGTACAATCAGATGAGAAGGAGGTATACAGTTTGGAAAGGGGAAGTAAAATTACCATTTCTTGTAACTGACCACCTGAGGTACTTGGAAAACTAATCTGAAGGACGAATATAAAGGACATAAGAGTCAGTAAGGTAGATGAGTACAAAGACAGCATTCAAATGTCCTTCGCCCCTCCTCCTCTTTCTCTTCTGCTTCCTCTACACTTTCCTTTCCTGAACAATTCAGTCCCAAAGCTATGAGACGGGGGCGACAAGACAAGCAGCCTCGCCAAGGCCAAGGGTGGGGGGAAGTTGTGGTGCCAAGATCTGGGAGTCAGGGCTGGATGGATGAGGAGAGCGCCACACAGGGGAGGGGCAGCCGCAGTTATGGGGCACTGGCTACACAAGGAGAAGTTGACCAAATAACACACAGGTGCAGATATAGCCAGGTTCCTTCCCTTTATCAGAGAAGAAAGATGCAAATATGGAAAAGGAACAAACTTAGAATGAACCTTGTGACACTGGATTGGAATGAAGATGTTGGCATGAACTCCATATTTTGAATATAGACAGGTATAGAAAAAATACAGATGTAAGTGCGTTTATATATGTGTGCATCCCTTGGTCTCTCTGCGTAGACAGATATAGAGATCAAGACTGAGGTAGAGATAAATATGTCAAAAGATACAGAAGCCACCTTGAAGGGGCTCCCACCAGCCAAATCTGGGACTACTTGAGCTTCAAAATGAACAGTGGTAGTAATGTATTGTAACCCACTGAATAAAATAGGAAAGCAAGAGTCCAAACTCATGTAAATCCACAAATTGTACCTGTTTTCTTAGGTCAGTCTCCCAAGGGAATAGAAATAAAAGCAAAAATAAACAAATGGGACCTAATCAAACTTACAAGCTTTTGTGCAGCAAAGGAAACCATCAACAAAACGAAAAGACAACCTACGGACTGTGAGAAAATATTTGCAAATGATGCGACCGACAAGGGCTTAATTTCCAAAATATACAAACAGCTCATACAACTTATTAGTAAAAAAACAAACTTATGTAAATCAGCAAATTAATAACTGAAAGTTTGAAAAGGAAAAGAACATTTACATGGATCAAAGTACCTTCCCACAAATTCCTTACTAACTCACAAGGGGGGAAAATGTAACTTACAATGGAGAAAATTGGAGGACACTCCTGTAATCAGTTGATTGAGTGGTCAAAGTGGACATCTTCACTAATGGGACAAATTCAATTCGTGGGCCACCTGTTAAGGTGCATAAGAAGAGCACAGCATCATTTCTATGACATTCTTCCCCCCCCCCAAGAGAGTTGCTACGAAATAACTTGCTCATAATTTTCAAAACCACAAAGGTCATGAAAGTCCATGAAAGACTGAGAAATTGCTCCAGACTGAAGGAGACCAAAGTGACAAATGCCATGTGTGGCTCTGGACCCGATCCTTTCATTATTAAGGACGTTATTAGAACAACTGACAAAACATGAAGAAGTGGAAGATTAGAAGGTAGAGATGTATCAGTGTTCATGTAAGAGAATGTCCTAGTTTGTAGAACTTGCCCAGGTAATGGTTCAGGGAATAAAAGATCTTCCTATTGGGCTTGAAACTTTTCTGTAAGTTTAAGATTATTTCAAAATTAAAAAATCAGTTTATAAAAATATCCATAGCATTCACCATACATAAGGAACTACTCCAAAATATTTAGTGCAAGAAATGATTACATTTATAAGGGCAATTCAGAAAAAAGGATAAACATACCTAAGAATGAACTTAGAGGAACTGGCAATATCTATATGAAGAAAACTTTGAAGCAGTATTAAGTAACACAAAAAAGACATTTTTCATTATATGGCTTTTGTATCTTTTGAATTTTTACCAATGCATTCGTTTTTATTCAAGAATAAGTGAATGAAATTTACAGCAAAGACAATGCATTGAGGAAAACACTATCAGAACATGCATTGGACCCCTTATTGAATCTACTGAAAGTTGTTAAAAAAGAAATCTCTTTTAAATAAATAAAGAAATTGCACAGGAATAGACTCTGGTTGTAAGATCCAATGTGCTTAAACACGAGGAATGGTTCCTCACTACCCAGTGAGCACATCAAGGCCATCCATGATTCAACTCACCCAGGGCTGGGAGAAATGGACCATGCCCTCTCAGAAACCTCTGTAACCCTTCGAATGACTTCCATGAAGTCGCTCACTTAATGGCTCCTGTAACACAGGCTTGTCTTCCATAAAGATTGAAAATTCCTTAGGGCTGAGAAAATAAACTCTGGTCCATCACTCATTGCAATTCTCTGCTGCTTTGCACATAGTAAACATGTGATTGTGTGATTGTGAAGTTTTCCTTTTCTTTTCTCTCTCCCTTGACCCCAACTCAGACCCAAATTGTAAATGGTGTTTCACCAATTAAGAACCAAGTTATACATATATTTTACTGATGATGGGAGGAAGGGGAGTAAAACTATAGTCAGTTATTGTCTCTAATTTTTACAAAGAGAAATGGAAAATTTAAATCATCAGACCTGGGGGGGGGTGAAGCAATACTAACAGCCACAGCTGTTCCAGATGTTTCCAGAGATAATTTGGCATGAATTTTTGCAAATTGGCATGTAGGCAGACACAAAGCTTTTATTTATTTATCTCATTATTTTACCTCTTTACCTATCAAATCTAGAGTAGTAAGATTTCACACTGAAAGGAGAAAACTAAAGAACTATATGTACCCATCACGTTGACTCTGATTTAACTTTAAACATTTTAAAGTATAAACTAACACGTGAGACTTGACAAAGTAGCCATCAAGGCATAAATAACAGAGGCTAAGTCCACCCCCTGTGAGGGGGTGAGGAGAAAAGGTACATTCTATCACACAAGCCTAGAAGAACCTAACTTAAAAAAGCACACACAGATAATTACTCCCCAAGCACATCAAGATGGCGAATTAGGCATGAAAAGTTTTCAAGAACGGAAAAATGATTTTAGAAAGGAGAGCGTGCCTTTCATTCTATCGTGGAAGGTGGAGCACATTCTGTTCTACTCACTAGGTGGAGTCACTGGGAAACAAGGATTCGAGTTACTGGTGGGGATTGTCACCCCGTAAAGCAAAGACCCGGAGGGGTTAGCATTGTTTCCTCCAAGCTGGCCCCAGGCTCCCTGCACTGCCTTCTGATCTGCCCTGACAGGAGCACCCAAATATGGACCTTCTCCCCTGTCCTCCTGTTCTCCTTCCCTCTCACCTTCCGCCTCTTCGTGGGGACCCACTTCTCAGGTGTGTTCCTGGTTCTCAGTCATTAACATAAAATCATTTGTTGAACAGCTACTCCGTGCTCATTGCTGGAAGAATAGCTGGAATGAAGACTTGATCATGACTTGACAATGTCTCCAGTCTAGCTGGGGAGGCAAGGCTCACACAGGAGTGTGAGCTGACAGCAAAGCACAGAGACGACTGCAGCCACCAGAGCAGGGATGTGATAAACCTCCTGGGACCGAGGCCCCGTAGGTGCCACTATGATAATGGGTTTCACTTCCAGTTAACACAGGCAGTTCAGAGCCCTCTTCAGATGGTCCTGAACCCAAAGAAATTTGCATGAATTCATTTAAATTATTTATTTATTATTTTTCACTAAGGGGCCATAAAAATTCTGGTGTTGTGGGCTATCCGTTGTCATGAAGATATCTATAAAATGTGGTCTAGACCAGGGTTTTGTTACTTTTTCAACTCACAATATGAAATTTATTTTTACAATAGGACCAAATGAGCACACACACAAGTCACTAAATAATAATCGCCACTTGCGGGACTCACCCTCACGCTCTCCACCCCTTGCCTTTCCCCTTATCCCCTTCCCTCCCCCCCTCCCTTTTCCTCCCCTCTCTTCCCCCATCCTTTCCCCTCTGAGCTCCTCCCATCCTCTCCCCCCTTCCCCCCATTCCATTCAGTTTTTAGAAATACAGTTTGGGTTTACTAAAAATAGATTTCATGACTCACAAATAGGTTGCTACCCACAATCCAAAAAACACTGGTTGAGACCATTCCAAAATGTTACGGAATTGAGGGCTCTGAGGATCCCCGCGTATGTTTTGTGAGTGAAAGATACAAGAGAGGTTTGTTGAGGTTAGTTGAAGTTGACTAAATAGGGCATTATGTTAACAAAATCTTGAAGTCTCTTTTTTTTTTTTTTTTTCTGGCTGTATTGGGTCTTCGTTGCTGCGCGCGGGCTTTCTCTAGTTGCGGCGAGCAGGGACTATTCATTGCGGTGTGCGGGCTTCTCATTGCAGTGGCTTCTCTTGTTGTGGAGCACGGGCTCTAGAGCACAGGCTCAGTAGTTGTGGCGCACGGGCTTAGTTGCTCTGCGGCATGTGGGATCTTCCTGGACCAGAGCTCGAACCCGTGTCCCCTGCATTGGCAGGCGGATTCTTAACCACTGAGCCACCAGGGAAGCCCTGAAGTCTTCTTAAAAAACAAACATACTGAAGAAACATCCAACAGTCCTTGGCAGTCTAAAGATGTATGTGGTACGGTAAGGTGCCCCTGGAAGATAAAGATGGACTAACAACATCATTAGCTTGTCAAGACCACCATCCAAGGATGGGTGAAGACAGGACCCTTACAGAAATATCCAAAGAAATGTGGAATGACTGGGCATTACTAGTCTTAATTTATAAATAGAGGAACAGTTCTCCAGGTAAGTTTCTTATTTTTTTCTTTATCACAATTCAGCTTCTTGGATATCTGGGCAATTTCCTTCTTCAATAACATGACAGAATTTCTCAGCAAAACTTAAGCATTTTTGCTTATGAATTAGCCACCCTGTAAACCAGTCATTGAAGTTTTACCCTTATACTTTCTACTGTCTGAAAAATACCACTTGAATCAGTCTACTACATTATTGAATAATGCTACAAAAGTTTGTAGTAATTTTATATCTTCTTTGGAGAAATGTCTATTTAGGTCTTCTGCCCATTTTTGGATTGGGTTGTTTGCTTTTCTGATATTGAGCTGCATGAGCTGCGTGTATACTTTGGAGATTAATTCTTTGTCAGTTGCTTCATTTGCAAATATTTTCTCCCATTCTGAGGGTTGTCTTTTCGTCTTGTTTATGGTTTCCTTTGCTGTGCAAAAGCTTTTAAGTTTCATTAGGTCCCATTTGTTTATTTTTGTTTTTATTTCCATATCTCTAGGAGGTGGGTCAAAAAGGATCTTGCTGTGACTGATGTCATAGAGTGTTCTGCCTATGTTTTCCTCTAAGAGTTCTACAGTGTCTGGCCTTACATTTAGGTCTTTAATCCATTTTGAGGTTTTTTTTGTGTATGGTGTTAGGGAGTGTTCTAATTTCATTCTTTTACATGTAGCTGTCCAGTTTTCCCAGCACCACTTATTGAAGAGGCTGTCTTTTCTCCACTGTATATTCTTGCCTCCTTTATCAAAGATAAGGTGACTATATGTGCATGTCTGTCATACAGAGTGAAGTAAGTTGGAAAGAGAAAAACAAATACCATATGCTAACACATATATGTGGAATCTAAAAAAAATGGTTCTGAAGAACCTAGGGGCAGGATAGGAATAAAGATGCAGACGTAGAGAATGGACTTGAGGACACGGGGAGGGGGAAGGGTAAGCTGGGACAAAGTGAGAGAGTGGCCTGGACATATATACACTACCAAATGTAAAATAGATAGCTAGTGGGAAGCAGCCGCATAGCACAGGGAGATCAGCTCGGTGCTTTGTGACCACCTAGAGGGGTGGGATAGGGAGGGTGGGAGGGAGACACAAGAGGGAGGGGATATGGGGATATATGTACACGTATAGCTGATTCACTTTGTTATACAGCAGAAACTAACACACCATTGTAAAGCAATTATACTCCAATAAAGATGTTAAAAAAAAGTTTGTAGTAATTTTAAAATTGCTTTCCCACACCATATATAGACTATCACTAGTAATTAATGCAGAGCTTCTTATCAAGGCAAATATGTGTGGTTTTCTCTCTTCATCTCTTTCCTCTACTTTTACGCATGGAGTAATAACTTTTATTGGAATAACTACACGAATGCATATGAAACAGCCCCTTTTCTCTAGAATCTTCCAGGCCAATGAGGATCCCAGAACTATGGAAATAACCCTCTTGCCACACAGAATGTGGTGAGCGCCTAAGGCCACCCAGAGCCCCAGACCCAGGAGGAAGGACACCCCACTCTTCTGGTGGAGATGGCCACGGCTTCATGGAGAGGGTAGACGTTCCAAGGGGCCTCCAAGGATGCAGAAGGGTTCTACGAAGAGAGACTGAGTGGTGAGCAGAGTCCTGGGAAGAGGAAACTTCATAAGCGCTCCTAGAAAGTAAGTATCAGTTTAGCTGAATGGGAGGGTCCTGTAAGGGGAGGGGTGGGAGAAGCACACAGGATGTTAAGGCTTTCACTTTGCGTGGCTACCTTTAGTTGACCACACATTGGCACATCCATTATCTCAGTGCCATCTCTTCAGGACTACAGTGTGACAGACCCTCACGCCCAAGGAGAGCGTTAGTACTTTACAAGAGAATGAAAGGAGAGCTGGCGACTTCCCTGTAGGAGAAGCGTCGGTGATAGGCTGCCTGCACTTGTTGGAGGGGTAGGGTTGCTGTGTCTGACGCACATACTTTCTTCTAGAAGTGGACTCTGCCCCGTCTGTCAGAACGAGAAATTCTGTCTTTGGGGTACTTGGGCCAGGCCAGCAGGGTCAAGGTTTTCTTTTCCTCTCTGCTCTGGGGTCCTAAGGTCTGACCT
Source organism: Eschrichtius robustus (assembly GCF_028021215.1). Classification (NCBI taxonomy): domain Eukaryota; kingdom Metazoa; phylum Chordata; class Mammalia; order Artiodactyla; family Eschrichtiidae; genus Eschrichtius; species Eschrichtius robustus. Next base: position 3,161,492 of record NC_090832.1, on the reverse strand, counting down.
GGAGCTGCCATTCACCTTGTTACCTTGGGGATGGGCTTGCAGGCAAAGGAGCCCTGTCCAAGGCTGGAGGCCCCACTGCTCCATCTTTGACTGTCCCCCAGGGACTCCCTGAAAACCGGCTTCCACTGAGATCTGTTCTCTTTGGATTTTGCCACTTGTAATTGACAGGGACCTCGGCACAGATGGGCTGAAGCAGGAGAGCTGGGGGCACAGAGTCCATCTAGGGGGCTCTTCTAAAAGTCCCCCTTAGCCCTTTTCTACACTACCTTCTGGGCATCCTAAGTCTACAGAAAAGTTCTACTAAAAAGGGAATTCCATTGTTCATTCATACATTTATTCAACAAATATTTACAGAGCACTTAATATTTGCCGGGCTTTACTCTAACTGGAAAAATGGCCAAAGAGGTTTCTGTCTTTATGGAGAACACATTCTCACAGGGAGAGGCAGACTATAAACAAGTAAGCACAATAAGAAAATCTCAGGTAGCATTTTTGTCCTACGAGTGAAACATCACATCCCCACAGTGACCCAAGGTTCCAGGACCCTGTGTGGCCAGCAGAGAGCACAGGTCAAGCGCTTACTCAGAAGATGTTTGACAAAAGAAAACAGAATGGGATAGAAATATATCGTAGTGGGGACACTGAGTAATCCTTGCTGGTTTTCTTTCTTCAGATGAAAGTCTAACTCATGTTCAATGACTTAGCACAGAAATGGAGCTGTTCCCAACATCACTCTCACGGATTTCATGAAATCCTGTCACTGCAACATTTCAGTTCCACTTTGCGATTCTTTTGCACTTGAGACCATCAAATAACAATGACCTCAAGTCTGACAATCAGAGAGACTGAACAGCAAAAACTAAAGGAAATGGGCAGGAAAAGAGCTTAATATTAAGCAGAGAGAGGGATGGATTAAATTAACATGCTATCAGTTGATAATGGATTTTTCTTGTAGGTTACAACAAATTATTTTTCCCTATATACTTTGGACATTCATAATGAAGTTAAAGGAAACTCCTCCTGCTCTACAAGTTATTGTTATTTATATGTGTTAGTTATCATTTTAATCACTTACAATAGGCAGCTGGTTTTTATCCAATCCCAGTGATTTTAAACTGGGTCATCGAAATCCACTGGGTCTAAGTGAAACCAGGGTTTTAACAATGCCTTGCAATCTTTTGCTGGATGTCAAGCCAGAGGTGATGCTGTATTAAGAACAGGAGACTAAGCTGTAACAACAACCAAAATGTTCCAATTAACTTCAAGTTAGAGGGAACATGTGGCCAAATACAGCTCAAAGTCAGGGCTCGAGATTGAGAGATTTGCCCTGAATAGCGTATTATAGCCTGGAGATACTCAAAGCCCTACCAACAGCCCTAAAAATATTCTAGGACTTAAGACCCCATGGGCTCACCTGTGTCTGGCTGCTACTTCCACACACTCAGGTCTGCTCCATGTCAACCCAGACATGAGACTCAGGCCCTGCACTGGTTTCCATTTACAAATGAGGTGTTGAAGAAGTTGGTAGGCTTATCAAAGAATTCAGGACACACAGAGGAGCGCAGCCGGCACCACCTACCAAATTAACCTGCAGTCACCATCAGTCACTCCTGGGTTCTGATTCCCTGTCAACCGCACCACTAGTAGGGGTCCTCCTCTGAGTTGGCCCCCACAGCCTCCTCTTTTCTGTTCTCTCTCACATTCTCGTTTTCTTTACACTCAGGGACTCTCCCTTTTGCTGGAGCAACCAAAGCCCTTGCCCCTGAGGCCCCAGGGTCTCACCTTCTACTGTTGGTGTGCACCAAAGCATTTTTCCAAACCAAGATCGTTCCCTTCCTGAGAGATATTCTGGAGCTAAATGTTAGGATGATTGCAAGTCCTCCTCCAGCTACAGCACCTGTTATGTAAACATGGGTTTTATTATTGCAGGTCAGGGGGTGGCATAAAGTCACATCTGTCCCTTTTTCCTTCTCCTTCACAGTTAGCCCAGGGAAGCCCCAGATAAGACAGGCAAGTGACTGTCTTGATGCAGAAAAATGGAAAGAGGCAAAAATCAACATCATGACAGCGCTCAAGGACAGCCTGGGAAAGAAAACTGAGCCTCCTGATTATACTTTCCTTCTTGAAATGAAGTTATGGACCTTCCTAGGCAGAGATTCCTAAGTTGGGTAAGATTTCCCCAAACAGAAGTAAAAGGATCTTCCTTATGAGCAACTTCACCTCAAGACTCTATACCTGGTGGGTATTTCATCTTCCTTCTCAATACCTCCTCCTTCAGAGCCAGCAAAGCAAGCACAATATATTTCTTAAATGAATAAGAATCAGGGCTTCCCTGGTGGCACAGTGGTTAAGAATCTGCCTGCCTATGCAAGGGACACGGGTTCGAGCCCTGGTCCAGGAAGATCCCACATGCCGCGGAGCAACTAAGCCCGTGCGCCACAACTCCTGAGCCTGCCTGCTGCAACTACTGAGCCCGCGTGCCTGGAGACAATGCTCTGCAACAAGAGAAGCCACTGCCATGAGAAGCCCGCACACCACAACAAAGAGTAGCCCCCGCTTGCCGCAACTAGAGAAAGCCTGTGCACAGCAATGAAGACCCAACGCAACCAAAGATAAATAAATAAATATTTTAAAATATATTAAAAAATGAATAAGAATCAAAGTCAACATCCATGGTAGAGAAGAATAACAAATATTTGTGAATCAAAATTATGTATAGACTTTTACTTTTAAGAACAAGATCTAGTTCATTTATCAAGATCCTACATCTGGATTGCAAATGTTGCCAAGTTAAAGGGCTTGGAATGCATCAGGGATTTTTCTCATGAATATAAGGTTTATAATATTCAGACATGTTTATAGAAAACCATACATCTTCATTGATGGGCTCCAATGACTGATAAAGCACATTCCACAAATGATTACAAAAACGAGTGTGTAGGATATATATTTAAAACAAATGAGTTTTATGTCCACCAAAAGGCATGTACACAAGTTGTTTCATATCAGTTTTATTTGTAATGACCCCTAAACTGAAATAACCCAAATACCCATCAGTAGTACAAAGGACAAGTAAATTGTAGACTATTAATACAATATTACTTAGCACTCAAAAAGAACAAACAACTGTAACAACGTAGGTGAATCCCACAGACATAATGTTGAAGAAAAGAACCCAGACACAAGGCTATGTGCTGTCTGATTCCATATATGTGATCCCCAAAGCAAGGAAAACCAATTAATGGCAATAGAGTTCAGAATAGTGAGTAGGGGTTTTATTGGGACAGAGCACAAGGAGCTTTCTAGAATGCAGGAAATGTCCTGTATCTTCATCTGGGTATGGATATATGTTAACATTAATTAAGCTGTTCACCTAAGAAAGTGAACTTTCTGAAAATGTTAGAGTTCATTTTATATATATATATATAGGTATGTAAGCAAAATCCAAGTTTATAGAGTTACAAATTGACTTGTACTGCAGATTTGAGTGTTCAACATTTTATACTTTCAGAAAGAGCTTTTTGCCATGGCATAAGTAGTGAATTATCAGAATATGTTTTTACCTCTCTTTACAATATAGAAAGAACTCTGGCAGACACAACCTTAACCAAGTGATCAAGCTTAACATCACTAATGACAGGACCAGCTGACATCATGTGTCCTCTGATGTGACCCAATGTCACCTGGATAGTATCCTTGTCCAAAATGTTTAACCTGAATCTGATCATTCGGGAACATCAGATGAATCCAAACAGGGAATTTCTAAAAGATTATTGACCTGGACCCTTCAAAAATGTCAACATCAGGGAGCATTTCTAGATTAAAGGAAATGTGAAAACTAAATGCCACGTGTGGTTCCTGATTGGATCCTAGATTGAGGGAAAAAAACGGGCTATTATTGGGGAAATTTGAACATGTGCTCCCACTAGATAATATTATATCAACATTAAGTGTTCTTGGTGTGGTTGTTGGATTGCGGTCATTTAGGAGAATGTCTTGCTCTTAGAAAATAAATCTGAATTCTCTAGATCATCATAATGTCTACAAATAACTCTCAAGTGGTTCAGCCAAAAATAATAATCATTGTGAGAGAAAGAAGAAGAGGAGGAGGGGAAGGAAGAGGAGAAAACATAGCCAAACGTTTGTCCCAGTCACTTGGGAATGAGATGGACCCACCTCAACCCAAAATTTGGTTCGAATGTCGAGACTGGTGATCCCACACATGCACCAAGAGGGTGTGGAAAAGTTTATTGCTCTCATAACGAGGCTCTGCTAGGGGAGCAGTGCAGACTCCCAAGCATGTCTGAAAATGGCTTGAGAGCCAATAGGTGCAGGTTTCACTGTGGTTACAGGTGGTTCTGGGAGATTCTCATGTAGGAGTCAGGGCTCTTGTGGACTGAGTTCCCACAGGCACCAATGGAAGGACCACGTGGGCTGTCGCATCAGCCTGCCCAGGTTTGGAGCAGACAGGAAGCTGGGTGGTGGGATCTGAAAGCTGTCAGCAGCCAACCATCAGAAATGGAGTCAGATTCTGTATCACATTGTCACATTGGTGATTTAGGTGAAGAGGACCTCAGCACGCACTGTACACATCCTGCAGCTTTTCTGTAGATGGAAAACTTTTCAAAATAAAAAGTGGGAGAAGGGAAGATGAGCCTACTGTCCTCTCACATGAGTACCAGGCACTAATACCTTAAAATCAATTTAGTCCTAAGGAAAACTATTTTTGTAAATACGTGATGCTATGTTTTAATCATCTGTGCATGCTTAATCTCAAAGCCAGTGTTCTTTCACAAATGAAAGATTTTTACATCTCAATATAAATATTCCTTCTTATCTCTATCCAGTTACAAGTAGAGTTATCATGGTCACTATTAAATGGAATATTCAATACTTTAAGATGTCTTAGTTACAGAAACATTGGTCATTTCACTCAAGAAGAAATTATTGAGTGCGGAATATGTACCAGGCATTGTATTAGGGGCAGGCATTAAACAGTGACCAAGACAGGAATTATCAGTTCTAGATGAAGCTCAATGTCTTAACATACCAGTTAAGACATTCCCCTCTGCCCTTTGTGAGTTTATATTCCGTCAATATTTAAGAATCTAAGTATATAAAATGTATAAAAGTCATGAAACCCAGACATATCATTACAGTTACGTGAGAATTTAAGAGTAATACTTATACCAATCATAATTTTCATGGGCTCCCCAGAAGGTGTATTCGTATCCTATTTTATAATAATGCATATTTTAAATAACATAATTCTTTCTCTGTTATTACATAAATTTATAGCAAAATCACAAACCTGTGCCTATTTATAGTAACTGACATGGACAGAACACAGTATCGTATCCACATCTGCTCTAAGCAGAGAGTTGGAGAAGAAAAACTGTCCCATAAATCCTAAAGTGCATGGTGCTACGGTTGCCCTACATCTAGTACTGCTCAGACTTCAAATATTCTATCCCACTGATTTGAGGAGCTTGCTTATATTTGCTAATCACTCCATTTTTAGGTCCCCAAAGTGTAGTGTCCATAGTGATAGTAGATCACTGCAAAAGAAAATTGGGGCAGGTGTGGGCAAATAGGCCTTTGGTGGAGTTTCAATTGTTGTCACCTTTTTGATTCAACTTCTGTATCTGGAAATTCACCAACAGATAGATTTGTACACGTGCTCAAAAAAATACTGCATGGTTGCTTATTACAGCATTATGTATAAAAACATTAATTCCATAAGAATTACCAGTTATGTTACATTGTGCCATGGAATACTATACAGACAATAAAAATCAAGCAGATCTATATATGCTGGTAAATTTCCAATACATAAGTAAGTGAATAAAGAAAGGTACAGGAGAAAAGTATGTGGAGGATGTTTGTGTCTGTGTAAGAAGGGGATATCACGTATGCACTCCTGCACAGTCGACCCTTGAGCAACTGCACAAGTTCACTGCTACACAGGTTTTTTTTCAATAAATACATATAGTGCTACACGATCCACAGTTGGGTGAATCTGCATATGCAGAACCAAAGATGGGGAGGGCTGACCATGGGACTTGAGCATCCTTGGGTTTTTGTATATCCACAGTGGGTCCTGGAACCAATCCCTTGAGGATTCTGAGGGACGACTGTATACACACACAACATTTGTGGTTGGTGTCATAAGAACCTTGTAACGTTGGTGACCTTTGGGAAAGGTGAATGGGGTTGGAGGGGGACATACTTTGCATCTTTTCTGTAAGTCCTGCTCTGATATTTACACTTTTTACCATGTGCATGTGTGTATATGTGCGTGTGTGTATAATATATGTGTGTGTGTGTATATATATATATAATATGATGATGTTGATCATTGTGATTGCCACATTGTATTCATCAAGGAAGAGAACAGAAAGTTAAAGAGCTTTCAACAAGAATCTCATATCACAGTTGAGCAGTTCTTATATTAACAATGCTCCTCCAACCAACAAAGTGAAGATAACTTCAGCTTACCTAAGAAGCCAAGATTCCATTTGCACGGTTAAGTCCAGTCATGGAAGCACTTGAAGGAAACATCTCCACAGAGCTCTCACCTCTGTTTATTTGCAATCCTGTCTCTGCACTGGTGGGAAGGGGGAAGGTGGGTGTTTGTCGGGGGCAGGGAAGGGGCTAGCAAATCAGAGTATAAACAAAACTGCTTTCAACATAAAGAGTTGCTTCTAAACCATAGATCAGAAGGTACCCTCAGTTAACACCCCACCACGCTCAGAGTGTCTGGTAGTTCTGGAAAGAATGGAGAGAAAGCATTGCCCCGGCCACCAGCCTGTCCAAATTGTGCAGATGTTAAGTGACTTCCCCAGCCTTTCACATCAGCAAGAACTGCTGTTTATCTACTTCCTTTGCGAGTTACCATTTAGTTTGGAGCCGGTTATGGTTTACCTGCTTCTTCACACAATCCTATTCAAAGTCTTAAAAATTTCACCATCCAGATCTTCTGATTCAACCTTCTGATGTTACAGATGAGGAAACTGGCAACAGGCGTGTCTTTTTAGACTAATGGGACTTCCTTTCTGGTCCATGTGTGAGGACTCACCCCTGAATGCTACTCTGTATTCTGGTCCTTCTTTTCCCCCAAACTCTCCTCTCCCCGCCAACCATCTTTGGTGCCCTGGAGAGCAAAATGGCCTTTCTGGTGGGGGCCAGAGAAACTAAGGTGAGAACTGAAAAATCTCTGAACTGTAATGCTCTTCGCCATCAAGCTTCTGTGGAATGTGCGCTTGTGAGATTTTCTTTAGGGGTCAAGATTTTCTTCCAGGGGTCAAGCCCACTCTTTCATATTAATGATTATAAATAACCCTTTGAGAGATCTTTTATAATAATTAAAAATCTGATCAACTATTCTAAAACAATTAATCTGTTAGGAAAAAATCATTTCAACTGGTTTTAGGGGGTCATGTAGACCTAGGGCAGTTAACAATCTAGATGTTCAGCTTTAACTGGTTTTAGAGGTACAGAGTTGCTAATACTTCCCCTGCCCCTGTTTCCAGATGCCCCCAAAGCCAATGGCCTGTGAATAATACAGGGAAGCCACAAAACCCAGAAGCCAGTGTGATGTCAAAGAGGAACACGATTTTAAGAAACCAATGTTTACTTCAGTCATTAACTCGTCAGATGAAGCAATAGCTACCCATAGACAGTTTCCCTGTGGCTCAAGAAATCTGAGGAGTGTAAAACATGAGTAGGTCAAGGGTCCTGTTCAAACCTCCCCTAAACTCCTTCACTGCAGAGGCCCCTTTTGGGTGACTTCACACCCCAGAGTGACAGGAAACCAGAAAAACTGGGCTGGATAGGATCTTAACCAAGCTCATCAAAGATAGAAACTACTTATTTTTAAAACACTCATGAGATTAACTGAATGTAATAATAAACATTTGACATCATTTTATATCCAAAAATCATCTTGAAAGAAATGAGAATTAAAACCAGAAGACAAAACAATACAGAACAGTTAGGGTGTGGGTGAGAAGGGGGAGAACAGTAATGGGTTTCCGAGAGCCTACTAAGAGCCCACAGGGGCTGAGAGAACAGGTTTCTAACTAGAGGGTAAGTGTTGGAAAATAGGCTTTAATGTTATATTTCAGTGTAGAGGAGCTAATGCAACATCATGTGATTAGACCAAAGTATCTAAGTAAATAACAATTCCTTGAAAAGGGACCCATATGAAGGCAATGTGAAGAGAATGAAAAAATAGAAGTATCTTCTTATGGGATAAGATCAATAATTATAATTATTCAGTGTTTCCATCAGAGCCTCTTCCCACATGGTCTTCGACATACGTACCCATCACCTTCACAGCCAGATGAATGCTGTAACATACTCTCACGTCTAAGTTCAAAGCCATGAAAGACAGTAGATGCAAAGCCAAGCAAAAATTGTGGCCGGCATTGTCCATTTGCACACCAGATCTCTCTAAGTTGTAAAGACAAAATCTTTCTATGTTTAACATTTTATGCAAATATCTCCCATCAGCAGAGTCTGAACCCACGTTGGACACAGAGCCAACTGGGGCCCACAAGAGGACCACACCCTGATTCTGATCGTGATTTTACACATACGCACACACGTCAGATAACTTCAACGGACTTCCAAATAAACGTTCAGCCAAACTAGGACAGGGCACTTCACTTTCCCCTTGCCCTAGCTGAACAAATAAGTCAGGGAGAAAAAGGAAACCATCCACGTGTGTTCACAACAACCCGTTCACCATCCTACCTTCATCTCATAAGGAATCTCCTGAAGAGAAACGATTAACAAAACAGGAGCCGTTACAGGAAAGAGCCACCTAGGGCCTGAGTGGATACCTAGCCTCGTGAATGGGGCGCAGATTGGTGGTAGGTGAGGGCATGCATAGGAGCAATGGTTTCTGTTCTTCACTCCACTCTCTCCAGGCAGCCTGCATGCTTGTTGGCTGTTTAAAACTTTAGACCAAGCCAACCTGCTGACAGACGGTCTTAAAATCAATGACTCCCAATGAAACTTAATTTCCAATTGCCTTGATCTAATAGATGCTATAATGTGCTTTCAGTGGTTGAAATGAACAAACACATCGGCCTTCCAAGTTGCTGGAACTCAAAAGAAACCCCTTCTGCTACACAAGGTCAGCGAGACTGACGTAAATGCTTTTCTCTTCAGCGTGCGCATATTGTCAAGTTTGGCTGAGAGACTCAAAGGAAAGACACAGCCTTGAGTTGGAGAGATGATAAGATCCAGGTCCTTAAGCATGTGTAAGTGTCCTTGTATATTTTGTTGCAGGTGCATAACCACCCGTCACTCAAACACTGGTTTACACCTGGCCTCCCCATCTTCCATGGTCAAAGTACCCACAGCCATACAGCCTCCCATATATGTAGAGATGTGTTTCCATCACGTTTGGTGAGTGCCATGACTACCATTTCCCAAGGAAATGCATTCACAATCCTATGATACTTGAGTATTCACACACTTAATGGTTTCTACAGTTACATATTCATAGGCAATTATCTAGTAGCATTTTTATTTGCCAAATGCAAAGGATACAGTAAAATCAGTAGACATTTTTAAGCTCTAACAAAACCAATCTGTACAATAAGTCACTTCAAAATTATGATAATCTCTGAATAACATAGATACAGGTACTTACTATTGCCTGTTATGACTTACAAAATATTCTCGGCCGGGTCCTATCACACTAGGGAATGTGGGAATTTTGTTACTACTGTTAGTACAGGACCTCCAGAACATAGCTTTTTAAATTCTAACACCACACATTTCCACCAAAAGGACGATAAATGTTTGTTAAAATACAATTCTTATTGCTTTTTGTAAATGGCAGCCATGCATCCACTAATTATTAGAAAATGGCATAAAATGTATCCAGGTTGTTATTTACCATGCTAATCATGTCAGTTCCCATAGACTTCACTAGTTGCTTAACCAAAAGAACATAGTATGCACCTTTGAGAGTAAACTCGGGTCAAAACTGAATGCTGAGTATAGAGCCGATGAATTTGTCAGACACCCATGGTGATACCGAATTATTCTCCCCAAAGATGGAAAAATACCAAAATACCATTCAGATAGAATCATTGCCATATTTGAATTTCTTACCAAATGCCTTTTTTTTTCAGTAAAATTAATTGAAGAGCTATACTAACTTTTGCTCTAAGATCACAACTGAGCAAAGAAAGTCAGAACATGGGCAGATGCTGAAATACAACCTCTTCTGTGGTGAGCGGTCGACATTGCTCTCACCTGCTTCTATTAAACCCCACTGCCCAGGGAGAGCCAAAAGCAAACCCTGTGCTTTAAAACGCACACAAGCCATGCAAAGGGTTGCAAGGGGACACAGAGATTCATGTTTTATGAGCAGGAAGGACTTTGGTGACTTTGTATTTCTTATGACGTCAAAGGAGAAAAGCCATGGACTCCATTTTGGAGGTACACACCCAGTCCCCCGGTGTTCCGACCTGCCCCTGCCACCGACCAGGCCACAGGGCTCCCCTCTGAAAAGAAGAGCAACCCCAAAACACAGCTCCTCTCCCTGCCTGGGTTCAGACCATTCCCCCACAGGCCCTTTCACCTCCCCTTCCACAGCTTAACCGATAACAAAACATTTGCATCTGGTTCATATTTCCTTTGTGTTTAAACTACAGTCCAGAAAAAAACTTGACTGGTTCATTTGGGCCTACTTGGAACCCAACTCAGAATACTGTAAGTGAAATAAAAGGTGTCTGGCTGGGTTTCTTTTATGTGGCAATCAGATATCCAAGTATTACTTTTGCTTCCATAGGAAATTTCCCATCTTCACTTTTTCGTTGGTATGATTCTAGGCAAAGGAGTCCCCAGACGCTTGTAGCACAGCATCTCCCCTTGAGATCACCGTCCACCATTAGATCTGCCTCAAACCTCACCTCCAACTTCGGGAGGATGCAGAGGGCTGCCTGAGCAGAAGAGGATTCAACATGACGCAACCCTGAGCATCCCTGGACTGGAGAAGCCTGGGAGAAGCAGCAGCCCTCCTGATGCCCCCTTGCCAGCAACACACATGAGGGGGACAGCACCAGCACCCCACCCTCCGGACTCAGGCGTCCTGCACAGACGTCAGTACAGGCCACAAAACCATAGGACAGCTCGACACCCCCACGTATGTGACAGCAAGGCAGTCAGAGGACGGGAAACGGCCAGCAATCCCCAATCCATACCCAGCCTCTTCCAGCCTCCTCTCCCACCCCACCCCACCCCACCCTCCCCTTCTCCCCACAGAGTTTCAAGTTCACCCAAATTTGGGTCTTCAATGTCAGCCTAATCAGCACATTCCCACTCCCCCACCCCCCAATTTCCTGGAGGCACATGTAAAATCCCATTTGTGGGGAAAAAAGTCTACTCAAGTTGCCTTGACATAGGGAGCTGCCGAGGGCTGGCTGGAGCATTCCTGCAGAGCATGTCAACTCCCAGACCTTCCCTGCAGGCTCCTTTCCTTTCCTCCACCCCTCCTCTCCCTACCTTCCTCCTCGCTGCCGCCCTCAAAGCAGGCAGTGGGTTCCTCCTCTGGGAGCCCGGACTCTCCTCCACCTCCTCCACCCTCCAGGGCTTTGCGTTTCTTCGACATCTCTGCTGGGGCTGGGGCTTTGGGGTGTTCTTTCCGCACCCCCAGCCTCCCCCCTCGGAGAGGAGAGTGAAGGTGGGGTTAGGTGGAGGGGAGAGAGACGGGCGAAAGGGGTGGGGAGGAGAGGCCAGGGAGGGAGATGGATAGAGAGGAATTGCTGCTGAAGGAGGGAAGGCACTTTGGGGAAGCAGGAGCCAGGCGGGCAGGCGGCGCAGAGAGCCTACAATCAGCTCAGCAGCAGCCCTCCGTCTAGGGGGCTCTCTGCTCTCTCTCTCTCCCTCTCTCTCCCTCTCCCTCTCTCCCTCTCTCCTTCCTCCTTCCTCTTTTTCCTTCCACTAGAAGGGTAAGCAAGCCCAGAGGGAAAAAGAGCCCACAAAACCAGGGAGGAGAGGCTCTTTGGGCACTCAGCTGATTTCTTTCTAATTTAGGAGGGGGATAGGGTGGGTGCTGTGTATCAGGACTTCTGGCCCTATCTATAAAGGACTGATGTCCTGGGAAGGGATGTGTTGGGAGGGGGGAGGGTGTTCGTGGTGTTTGGGAGGGAATATTTTCAATGGATTGCAAGGAAAACTGGGTAGAATGAAGAAAACAAAATGCTGCAGGATGCAATATAGTGATGCCTTCAGGTGCTAGGGGCACAGGACCCCCTCCTCCTCTGTGACATCCTTTGAGCTTTTGCAAAAGGGGCTGGGGGAGGTGGAGGGAGGCCCAAGGAGAGAGGCAACAGAGGCCAGAGGCAGAAAGGGGAGGGGGAGGGGTCTCATCCCCATTCAGAACTGAGGAAGGAGGCCCAGAAAGGAGGCAGGAGGGTGGGGGCCTCCTCCCTAGGCCCCTTTGGGTCTAGCCTTGCAGAGGCGGCCGTTTGCAGCTGGAGGGCAGCCTTGCAGGGAACTTGGAGCTGGGAAACTCGGTCCAAGAAGCAGTAGCCGGAGGCAATCGCTCAGGCGCTGGACTTGGCTGCCCTCCCTCTCACCTCCTCTGCCACCCCTGAGTCTTCTGGTTTTATCCACTCAGGTCTCTTTTTTTCTCACCTCCACTCATCACCCCTCTTCCAAAACAGTCATGTCCCCAAACAACACACACACACACACACACTCACTTTCTTATTGCCAAAAATGATGGAGGGAAACGATGGTAACTTTTTTTAAAGGTAGGAAAAGGGTTGGATTTGAGTTTTTCTGGACTCTCAAGGGTTAAACAATAGGTAAAAGGAACAGTCCACTTACCACCAAAGTATGCGAAGCGCCTATCTGCTTTCCGCTTCAAGTTCACACACTGAAAAAAGAGAGAAAAAGCAAAGCAAAAAGGAAAAAGCGGGCGGGCCCGGAGCCCCGTGGGTCCAGGGCTCCATTGAGAACTGCGCACAACAAGTTGCCCGCGAGCCCAGGTGGCCCAAGTTCACGACCTCTCCGAGAACACTCGCTTCTGCTGCACTGGGCAGGCATATTCCAGAGGCGTGGGGCAGGCTGCCGTTCGCGCTGCTGTCCCCTGAAAAGGAGCCGACAACTCTGAGCGGCGCGTGGCATTCCTCTTCCCCCCGTGTCCATCTGGGGGTCTCCGGGAAAGCCGCGCTGAGCGCTCTAGGCGCCAAGGAAGACCGGTCCATTTCAGCTCATCGTCCCGCGGCCGCAACTTTGGACCCACACACCTACAGAGCACCTAAGTGCGAGTGTGCGTGTGTGTTTGAGTGTGTGCGCGTGAGTGTGCCAGCCTGTGTGCCCGCGCGCACCGGGCTTTGGGGCGCATGTGCTCTCGGGGACGACTCTCCCTGGCTGCCTGGAACTTGGAGAGTTTTCCTTTAAGCCGGAGCTGCTGCTCGGACACCCCCCCTCCCCCCCCCCCCGCGTCCAACAGGAGGCGATGACGTCTGTAGCCTCGTTGCCAGACAGTCCCCAGGCTGCCGCTGCCGTTCATTGACAGGAGCGGGCGCTCCGACGTCAGCAGCCGGACCTTTGGCAAAGCTGCTCGGGCGGAGACGGCTGCCACCCCCGCACCTGCCAGCCCGCCCGGGGGTGGGGGGGGGGAGGGGGAGTCATGAAATCAAAGTCGCTGGGGAGGGGCGCGGCGAGGCTCCGGGGCTCGAGGAGGAGGGGACTCCGCTCTGCCCTCTTTATCCTGGAGCTCCAGAGTTTATAAATAGCGCTGTCTCCAGCCAGACTCGACCCCTCCGCCGCAGCCGCCGCGGTGCCCCCGCCCCTGCCCCTGTCACTTCGCGCCGGACTCGCTCGGCCGGGAGGGAGGCGCGGAGGGGGCGGGGAAGCAGGGAGTGGAAACAGACGTTGCTTCTCTTCCCTCTTCCCATTCATAGATTCGGCTTGAGTCTTGGGGCCGCCGCTCGGCTCCAGGAGTGAATGGGGCCGCAGTGAATGGATGGACGCCCGCGCGCGGGGACCACTGGGTGGGCAGGGTGTCGCCCACGCGGGAACATGCCCCCTCGCCTAGGGGCGGGTGGGAGGACCCCAAAAGACCATCCTTAAGAGACCCAGGGCCTGCCCTCTCTTGCTCCTCCAACCCCGGGGTTCTTTTCTGCCTCCGCTGGAACGCGAAACGCAGAATCGAGCTGCGCTCGGCCCCAGCACCATGGAGAGCCGGGACGCGGACGCAGCCTGGGCCACTGCGCGGCGGCCGGGACCGTAGCCACAGGGAGGGGAGCGGCCACGTGGCGCAGGGCAGTGGCTGGGGCCGAGGGGGTCACCTCCCTGTGCGCACCCTTGGCTGCACAAGCCGGCGCGCTCTCCGCTCCCGAACCCCAGGTCTCGGCGTGGGGTTACGGAGGACCGCAGGGCGGGTGCCCCAGCGGGTGCCCCACCCGAGCCCCGCTCGCAGGGGTCGTGGGTGCGCGTCTCCCGCGTGCTACTGCCGGGAGCTGAGGGATGGCGAGGCCCGCGCCGGCCCGGAGCGGGTCGCGGCGCCCCCGTTTGGGCGCTGCCCCGGCTTCTCGCCCAGGATCCCGCAGGATGGAGTTCTGAGGCGCCCTGCTCCCCGCTGGAGCTTGATGGACGCGCGCGAAAGCTTCCATGGGACCCAGAGCACAGTGTGGCCGAGGGGATCCTGAGCGCCTTTGCTACGCCAGGACCCGCGCGCGCGGTCTGGGTGACAGCAGAAGCCCAGGAGTGTGGAGACCGACCCGCAGATCCCTTCAGAGCCCGGTTTGGCCCAGCCTGTTTGAGAAGCTGCCGCTCAGGGGGCCTTCTCCCTGTGCGCCTGCCCCCTCCCCCGTAAAGGCCACCCCTCCACCTGGGCCCTGGCCCCAGCCCCTCTCGCTACTAGAGGAAACGCCTTCCCAATTCCCTTCGCATCCACTCCTAAGTGCTCTGCTGGGTCCGTCCCACCACAAGCATACTGTCCTTTCTCCCATGGGGGAAAAACAAGTCTTGACCACATCTTCTCTGCTGTTCCCACCCGCTTTCTCTCCCCTTTACAACAAACAGCTCCCAGAAGTTGCCCTAGACTCTTGTCTCTGGTTTCTCTCCTCTCATTGGCTCTTGAACCTAGGCCTACAAGACCATCTTAGATGTTCTAGCTCAGCGACTCAGCAAAAGCCCGCTCTCCCCCAGGTCAGCGGTCACCCCCAGCTGCTCAGTGCAAAGGTCAGTTCTTAGCCCTCCCCTCGCCTGACTTCCCCTGACTTCTCTGTGGGGCAGAATCCACGGTTCCCTCCTCCAGTGGACACACCCTTCACTTGGCTTTCAAGACAGCACACTCCCTGGTTTCCATCCTACCTTTCTGGCCATTCCCTCTGGGTCACCTTTGATGAATCTGCATCCCCCCAACTTCTTGATGTTGGAGTGACCCACGGCCCCCTTATCTTCTCTCACCGCCTGCCCCCTTGGTGGTCTCACTCGGCCTCCTGGTTTTAAGTCCTGTCTCAGCGCTGAAGACTTTGCATTTATATATTCAGCTCAGACCTCTCCCCTAAATGTTAGACTCATGTCTCACTAGCACCTCCACCTGGGTGTTTAGAAAGCATCGGAAACTTAGGAGGACTAACTGGGTCCTTGATTTTACCCTCACCCCAAACTTGCTCTGCCCACAGTTTTTCCCACCTCTGTAAACAGACATTTCATCCCCACTCCCTGGTCCCCAGCCCCACTGGCCGTTTATAGAACCCATTCAGAATTCTGCGTCCACAGATCCTCTCCAGACCCTTCTTCTGCTAAAGATGCACGGGACTAGCTCTCTTCCTCCTTCTCACATTTACTCTGGGGCCTCCTCGGAGAAGCCTCCAGAGGGCACCTCACTTAAAACTTCAACTCACCTCCTGTCCCCCATCCTTGCTTTACTTTCCTCTTGGTGTTCCTTCTGGTTTACTTATTTGCCTTGTTTATTCTATCTCCCCACTAAAATGCTAGCTTCACGAGGACAGGGATTTTTGCTTTGGCTTATAATTGCATTAAAAACTAGACTTAGCCTCACGAAGTTCCTCACCTCACCACACATTCAGGAGATGCTGGATTTGTTTGGTGACAAATAGAAGAAGGTGAGCTTAGAGACTGTCCGGGGGCATTTCTCCACTACAATGGTCCCCAAATAAACTCTCCATCTGAGAGTGTGGGAGCCCTGCCCGAGGCCACTGTTAGGCCTCTGGGTGACTCTATTCTCTCCCCACTCACTTTCTTATTCCATTGCTTCTTTCTCTTTTTTTTCTCCCTGTTGGCCTTTTCTTTCCTGCCCAAGCCTTAAGCCTGCCGTGGGCCACAAGGAGGTAAAGGGGAGCCGAGCTGCTCTGGGTCCTCAGAGACCACAAACCTTCCCTTCAGCCCTGTTTTAGTGTTCACACCCCTTCTCATCCAGCAAGTAAATATCCTGAAACTGTACAATGTCCACTCTATGTGCCAAACATCATATTCATTCAGCAGCCACTGAGCTCTAGGGGCCAAAGCTTGAAGGCCCAGATCTTCCCCCAGGCTCTCTGATGAGGGAGGGGAAGGGGCACAGAAGGGGCCCCTGGCTGTGTGCTGTGCAGGAGGTGGCCTTGCAGGCTGGCAGGAGCCCCACCCAGGAGGCCGGCCGGGGCCAGAGGCAGGAGAGAGCGAGGGTTTGGAAGGCCCAGTGCTCCAGGGTCAGGCCACGCTAAGGAGCTGGAGGTGTATTCTGAAAGCCTGGATGGGTTTTCAGAAAGGAATGAAATAAAGTCCTATGTGTGTCAGGAAGACAACTGGGGAGCGGTGGAGAGGGGGTGAGACCAGAGACAGGGCGAGCAGCTGAGAGGCTGTTTCACGGATACGGAGTTGAAGGAGGGGGCAGAGCTGGCAGTGTGTGTGAGAGGATGTAGGAGGTGAGGAAGACGGAAGTAGTTCTAGAATGCACGCATGGTGGCCCATCTTCTGAAGTAGGATCTGAAAATTAAGCCAAACTGTGCTGAGGATTCCAGGGAGATTGACGTCAAGGAGCAGACAGGTTGGCTCCACTGGATGCTACAAATAAGTTCTGTTTAAGATCTGTCACCCACCTTGCACATCTGGAAACTCCACGTTACCTGCCAGCCTGAGCAGATGGGGGTTGGAGGGGCTCAGGTGAAGACTCACGGGAGACTGGTGTATAAGCCAGGCCACCTCGTTCATCCCAGGGAGGTGAGTCTGTGAGGCCTGGGCTTCCCTCTTCCTTTCTCCTGGCCACCCCTTCCCACGAACACATCGGATTACAGGACACTATATGGGCTTCAAGACCACTTCGTCTAAGCTGTGGAAAGGGGTAATGAACCGGTGGTGCCGGCCAGCGAAAGTCACATGGGCTCTTAGGGGGACTCCCTCAGAGACTGCAGTCAGGACGTCCCGACTGTGACCTGGCTTCCTCGGGGCGCCCTCCACATTTCTGCTTCCAAAATGACTGTTCTCCTCCGGAGACCTTGAGGAGAGCCATCAGAATAAAAGGCTCTGAGGGAGCCTGGGGCTTCCCCTGACACCTGTGACGCTCAGCTTGCGAGTGGAGCTGCGTCCCACGGAGACTTTCCATCCCCCCGGTTCTTGGAAGAGCATTTCCAGGTTCTTCTCATTCCGAGAAGAAGTGAGATCTTTGGATAATGGAGTGTTAATTCTCACCTCCTCCAAGAACGGTCTGGGGAAAACAAGCAAAATCAGAGTAGGCTTCCTGACAAAGTGGCCTGCTTGGCGAGCACGGGTGGGATCTCTGGTCCAACCAGCTGAGCACAAGCATTTCTGTGCCTGGAAGAATTTCTAAGTTGTGGGAAATGATTTTCAAATGGATATTGCAGATGTAGAAAGTCTGAAAGTAGCTTATTTAACACTGTGAATGGGTTAAATAGAGTCTAATCACTGATTTGCAGAGCTGGAAGGAACATTCAATTAACTAATGAGACGAATCCCCTAGCCCCGAAATGCTGTGCTATAAATGAGGAAAATGAGGGTAAATAATGTAACACAGCCAGATAGTAGTGGAGCTCTGAGTAGGCTCTTTTTTTAAAGGAAGGACAATATAGCTGTGGATTGTGTTCAGATTTTTAAACCGAGCATTTAAATGCAGAAACTTTAGTTACGTCATATCTGTTCCATAAGTAGCGTGGCTTAATTATCCTAAATATTTCATCCATTTAAATTTCATCATTCATGTTTTTTAGACTTTTACTTGGAAATAACTTCAAATTTACAGAAAACTTGCAAGAATAAAAATGGTACAAGGCACCTCCATGCACCTATTACTCAGACTCTCCTCTTGTGAACTCTTACCCCCATGTTCCGTGTCACTTGCATGCTCTCTACTTTTCTAATCAGTTAAGAGTGACTTGTACCTCTTGGTCCTTTACCACCCAAATACTTCAGTGTGTATTTCCTAAAAATAAGAATATTTTCTTATATAAACACAGCACTGTAGTCAACTTCAGTCAATGAACATTACTGATAGAGTACTTTTATCTCAACTCCATCCATATTCCAGTTTTTTCCATTGATCCAATGTCTTTTAGACACGTCCTCCCCTCCAGAGCAGAATGCCGTCTAGGGGCAAGGATTTCATTTAATTGCTCTGTTCTCAGATCCTCTCAATCTGAACCCTTTCCTGAACCGTTCTTTGTCTTTTATGACACAGACATTTTGGAAGACTATAGATATCCCCTCCCCCCATTTCTGAATAAACCATTTCTCAGTGTGGGTTAGTTAGATGTTCCATCGGGACTGGATTCAGGTTATGCGTTCTCAGCCGGAACGCTACAGAGAGGAGGCTGTGTCTTTCTCAGAAAAGCATGTCGGAGGCTCTGACGTCCACCCGGTTCTCACTGGGGGTCTGAATCCTGATGGGGTTCTTGTTTGATGTCTCCACTGTGTAATCATTCTTTTTGTTTCACTTGCAACTAATAAGCAGTCTGTGCAGAGACACGTGAAGATCTGGCTAATATTCTGCCCCAAATCGGCTTCAACTGAGGGTTCCAACTTGGTCCACTCCTGCTTCTTTAGCGTTGGAACTCAGCACACCCTCTACTTTCACTCATCAGCCATGGGGTGGGAAAGAACCCTCCCTCTTCCCTCATTCACTACTTTATGTATCTACTTATTAGTGATGTTGCGAGTATTAAAATGTTCAGGACTCACAAATTCCTAGGTCTAATGATTTATAATTCATCTTTGCATGCAATTATTTTGCCATATTTGGTCCATAAAAGGACCAGTGAGAGTCCTGTAAGCTGGCTCCTGCCCACACAAAATGCCCTATCATTTTCTGAGCTTTTCCCTGCTTTTGGCACAGTAAAATGTTACAGACCCATCTTGTACCTTCCTTGCCCCAGCCTGGAATCAGCCATTCCTCCAAGGAACGCTGGTCCTTGTAGTGGTATTAGAGACCAAGATCTGGGTACCAAGGTTGCTCACTGCTGGTGGGGTGTCCTTTCTTCTTGGCCCTTGCAGCAGACAGATCTAGGCAATTAGTGAGCGCACACACACACACACACACACACAAATATATGCACATGCACACATACATAGACAAACATATGTGTGCACATATACATGTATTTACATATTTCAGGAGTCTTTCTTGCCTTCTCAGGGCATCTGTGTATGTCCCTTTATCACAGTGAGGGCCCTCCTGCCCCCACGCTAACCACATCAACGTGTTTTGTTATTTGCTCAATGCCATAATGTGTCTGAAAGTTTCATAATTGCTTTGCCCTCACCCCTGCAACAAAAACAACTAAAGGAGGTCAAGATTCGTTTTCCATTCTCCCCCCAGCACCTCTCACTACATGGTACAAAATCCAGATGATCTAGAAATTACACTTTGTTCGGAAGTTGTCAGTTTGTTCTGTCTTCTGTATTTACTTTCCGTTTCCTTTCCTTTGAAGGATGACAGGATTCCTTTGTTGCATTGCCCTTTCACGTTCAGGGGTTTCCCCTTTCTGTTCTTATCGATTTAATTTTATTCTCTGAGCATGTATTTTTGAATATGCTTCCGAAAGTCAAAACTCTACTTTAAATGCACAGAGAGAAGGCCCCTCCATCTAAATTCTTTCCATTCCATCTCCCACCACCACCCCCAGGCCTGGCTAGAAACCAATTTCACTGTTTTCTGGTTTATCTAAACTCTGTTTCCTTTTGTAAAGGTGGCAGATATGTTTGTTTTCTCATTTTCTCCACAAAACTTACACTCTATATGCTCTTTTGCAATTTCCTGTTGGTGATTAGTAACATCTCCTGGAAATCACTCCCTATTGTTTTTCAGTATCTTCCTCAGTTTTTAACAGCAGCTCTACTGTGCGCATGTCCTATGCTTGGACAATTAGGCAATCTCCAATACTTTACAATTACAAATAAGTGCAATAAATTACTTTCTGTTTTTACATTTTCATACTACGGAAGGTATAACTTCAGGGTAAATTCCTTGAAGTGGAATTGCTGGGCTGCAAAGTAAATTTAAACATAGTCTTGTCAGGGGCTTCCCTGGTGGTGCAGTGGTTAAGAATCCGCCTGCCAACGCAGGGGACACGGGTTTGAGCCATGGTCCGGGAAGATCCCACGTGCTGCAAAGCAGCTAAGCCCGTGCACCACAACTACTGAGCCTGCGCTGTAGAGCCCGCGAGCCACAACTACTGAGCCTGCGCGCCTAGAGCCCGTGCTCCGCAACAAGAGAAACCACGGCAATGAGAAGCCCGCGCGCAGCAACGAAGACCCAATGCAGCCAAAAAATAAAATAAATAAATTTTTTAAAAAAAGAAGTCCCTCATCTGGCAGGAGGAAAGTAAAGAGAAGCTGGAAAGGAGAGAGTACTCAGAATTAGGCTTATCCTAAGGCAACAGGCGGGCATCAAGTGTCTTCAGTAAGGTGACAGGCTCAGATGAGCTTTCTTTTCTCCAAGGTCCAGCTGTTTCCCCTCCCTCTTAACCATCCAAGATGATCTCTGCAAAGTTCTTAGAGAGCAAACGAAATGCATTATAGTCTCCCTGCCTTGCACCAAAAGCTAGAAGATGAATTTTTTTAAAAAATAATTTAATTATGGCTGTACTCAGAGGCAGAGACTGTCAGCATCCTCCGAGAGGCAAAGCCAACAGGGGAGATGGGAAACACAGGGCAGGACCGACCGTGGGGGACGGTCCAGAAGTGCCGGCCCAGAGCAGCAGTGGGGGACCAACTGGGAAGCAGAGGGCGTAGCTGAGACCACCCGCAAACCCCACCCCCCCCTGCTGCCCCAGGAACAGAAGTACAGCCCAACACGGGGTGACATATTTCCCGGTCCTCGCCTGCCCTTCGATGTGGCCGCCGCGCTGAGTTCTGTTGAGTAGCTGTAGCAGAAGCCGAGGTGCCGCCCATCCAAGCAGAAGCCCAGGAGGGACCCGGTGGGCGTGTCTGCTCTGGGCTTTCCTTTCCTTGTGGCCCGAATATCTGTGCAACCTTGGAGGCCACGAGCTGCCAGCCTCAGGACCGTGACCCGTGTCTTAGCCTCGGGTGGCTTCATGGTCAGGTCACCCGTTACAGCAGCAGAGCGCTTCTCCTGACCACTAAGTGCCGGAGGGCAGCAGGCCTGCACCATCCTGGCCCCCACGCAGCACCCATGGCAGGAACCGAACAGCCAGCCTCGTCCGTATCCAGGCACGACTGCGCTCAGGGCAGAAAGGGCAGCGCAATGCTCAGGGTGGTGAGCGGGGCTCAGATCGAAGGACCAGCTGGGTGACTCCCAGCCGGGGAGCATGTCCCATCCACCCACTGCTGGCTACACAATTTGCTGGGCCCCATGCAGAATGAAAATTCAGGGATTCTTGTTCAAAAACATTCAGAATTTTAAGAAGGTGACAGGCCAGTAATAAACAAGCCTGAGCCCCACCGATGCAAGACCCCCGGTGACTTGAGACACAAGTCACCGGTGGTGCCCTGCATCCACCTTCCCTCTCCACGGAGTCCGTGCCTAGGGACCTGTGTTGCCCAACCCCCCAGCAAGCTGCACACAGGGTGGGTGACTGTCCCCTGGGGTCTCAGCTGCAAAGATGAGCTCCCAGTCAACACCCGCCACTCATTCCAGGGTGCCACGATTGTGCCAGGAGGACTCCCAGGGCTCTAAAACAGAAACAAAGCCACTGAAAAAACAAGCACACAGGAGAACTTCACTTAATTTCTCTCCGGGGTATTGAGTTGTGAGCCAACTGCTTGGTGCCGCTGAGTTCACCTAGAGCAATATTCCTTCATATAGAATCAGGAACCGTCACAGGAGCCTTGGTGTGTCGGGCAGAATCACGGCCCCAAAGACATCCATAGCCTAGACCCCAGAGCCTGTGACTGTGGTCCCTGACATGGCAAAGAGGACTCTGCAGTGTGATTGGGGCGTGGACCTTGAGATGGGGAGAATAGCAAATCACCCAGGTGGTCCCAGCTCAATTTAATCACCTTTCCCGGCCGTGGGCAGAAGGAGGTGGAGCAAAGGGAGCGTTGCTGCCGGTGAAGACAGTGGAAGGGGCCAGGAGCAGAGGAATGCGGGAAAGGCAAGGACCGGATTCTGCCCTGGAAGCTCCAGAAAGAACGCAGCCCTGCCCACACCTTGCTTTTAGCCCAGTGAGACTGGGTTGGATTTCTGACCTCCAGAACCGGAAGATGATCAATTCATGTTGCTTTAAGCCACCAAATTTGAGTTCATCTTACAGTAGCTGTATGATACTAATACACTTAGGTTAGCAGTGACCGAAAAAGTTGAAATTATTTTTCTTTCCCCGGATCCATTCTGTTAATGTGTGTCTGTAGTAGCCTTGGGGGGCAGGGCACTATCAAAGGGAAGATCCAGAGGGTGTAAGGATTTAGTCCACTCTGGAACATTCTCAGATCGATATAAAAGGCCTAGAAAGCCCTTAGTGACTTTTAGTATCTTATCTCATGTGGGTTCTAAGGCAACAGCAGGTACATTTAAAGCTGGTGTCTGCAACTCGGGTGCCCTGCCTGAGGGGTGCCGTCCTTAGAATCGGCATTTTGAGGAGGAAACCCGGGGAAAGTAGCATCTCTAGAAGACGCTCATGTTTGCTTGTTTGTTTATTATGGTGAAATATATACATAACATAGCAGTCTGTAAGTGCACAGTTGAGTGACATTGGTCACTTCCACATTGTTGTGCAACCATCACCATTATCCCAACTTTTTCATCCTCCCAAGCAGCAGCTCTGTCCTCATTGAACAATAAGTCCCCATCCCCCCCTCCCAGCCCCTGGCACCCACCCTTCTACTTTCTGTCTCCATGAATCTGCCTCCTCTTGGGACCTCATATAAGTGGACTTACACAGTATTTGTCCTTTTATGACTGGCTTATTTCACTTACCATATTGTCCTCAAGTTCATCCATGCTGTAGCATGTGTTGGAAATTCGTTCCTTTTTATGGCTGAATGATATTCCACTGCACGGATAGGCCACATTTTGTTTTTCAATTCATCAACAGATGAACATTTAAGTTGTTTCCACCCTTTGGCTGTTGTGTTTAACACTGCTTTGAATATTGGTGTACAAGTATCAGACTTTCGTGTGCTCAATTCTAAGGTATACTTAGGATTTGCTGGGGATGAGAGGGAAATTCTAACAAGAGAGCTTCTCAAAATCTCTCTCCACCAGCGAGGCTGCTGCCTGCTACAGTTGAGTTGGAAAGTTCCATGCCACGAGGACATCACGAGCAATATATCTACCACACCAAGTGGATATGAGAGTAGAGATGTCAGAATTTAAGGCTGAGGCTAAATTGTAGCTGTCAAGGTCAGTCCTCTATGATGGATTTTCCAGCACACTGTGAGAAGGGTAAATCTGGCCAGCTATTCTGTTCTGGAGAGTGTATGGAAACCCATTGATTTGGAAATTTAGATGTTTCCCTTCAGTCAGAACTTTGCTCCTTGTAATAGAGAAGCAGCGTTTACCTTCAGGCCACAACGGCTGCATCTGACCCTCCCCCGACCAACACCCCTCTGCTGGGCTGTCCCCACGCGGCCCCGGCACAGGAGGCTCAGCCCCAGAGCTTTGCACGAGAAACACGCCCGGATGGTGGCAGGGCCCTGGATCCGACAGGCACACTCAGAGCACAGCATCACTCTTCTTTTTTCTTATCCTGAAGAATTTTTTTAACATAAAAATAACCCTGACTCATAGCACAGGGAGATCAGCTCCGTGCTTTGTGTCCACCTAGAGGGGTGGGATAGGGAGGGTGGGAGGGAGACGCAGGAGGGAGGGGATATGGAGATATATGTATATGTATAGCTGATTCACTTTGTTATAAAGCAGAAATTAACACACCATTGTAAAGCAATTATACTCCAATAAAGATGTTAAAAAACAAAAATAACCCCGACTCCAGTAGGTTTCAGGCCATGCCCAATGGGCTTGCCGGAGAGGGGCTGGAGGCGATGTCTGGGGGAGTGCGGGTCTGCAGGGGCTTCCGGCGGCAGGAACCCCCGGGCTTAGGCATCCTGTTGGATCTCATGGGAAATGCGGTGCCTCCCTCTCTCCAGCCTTAGCTCCCTTCCCCTGGGGGCTGCGACCTGCGGCCTCCAGGCCCGTACCCCTCCCTCTCCATCCAGCACTCTCCCAGGCAAGGCGGGACGGCGCTGGGGAGGCTCGGGGGTCGGCAGGGTGGCCCAGGGGTGGCTAGGGGGGCTGCAGAGCAGGTGCGGGTATGGGGCGGTTGGCAGATCTCGGGGTGGTGCGGCAGAGGCGGGCGCGGGGTCACAGAGGGGAAGGGCCCGCGGGAGACGCAGGTCCACAGAGCGGGAGGCGCAGCAGAAAGGACGGGGGCGAGCTGCAGAGGACGCGGGGGCGACGGAGGGGGAGCGGCGGCGCACGGGGGCGCGCCAGGGGGGGTCGGCAGAGGACCCGGGGCAGCCGGGCCGCGGCGCCCAGGAAGCCGGCCCTCGCGCGCCCCTCGCGGGCCCCCTGCGCCCCCATCCCCGCGTCCCCCGCTCGTGGCTGCTGCCGTCAAAGCTGCCTGCGTCAATGCTGCTTGGTGACACACACAGCTTTTTTTCTCCAGCTCCTTTTTCTCAATGAGAGAAGCCTAATGGGATTTTTATTATCAGACTCATAAATCAAACCGCTGGGGCCATCACGCCTTGCACGTGCTTAGCACCCCTCCTCCGCCCCCCGCGCAAAGGGGGGCGGAGCTGCCTTTCCTCCTCTATAGAAAAAGCTTTAAATATTTCATCCGTGCGCGGTGAGGACCGCAGCTCTGCACCCAGCACGGCTGGGGTGCCGGGGACCGCGGTGGAGCGGGCCCTCGCCATCAGTGGAAGCGTCTTTGCAGGGCTGTGGGTCCTGCGTGTACCACACACACAAGAACAGAGTAAAAATAGGATTTGCAGGCAACTGGGGGGCTCAGACCCACCGACCACTAGTCCAAGCTGCTGCTAAACGTCGTGTCGGTGGGAGCTGTTGGTGCAGAGTCGGTAGCTTCTCCTGCCCGGCTTCTTTTGTGTGGGTGTGTTATTGACACAAAACAGAACACCAGCTATGAATGCAAATCAAGGAGCAAAGACGTCAGCAGCAGAAGCAGTCAGGAGCGGCAGGAATGCTGCATGCTAATGCCCGGTGCGCGCAGATTTCTAATAAGATAAATAGGCACTGGTGTATCTAATCAAGGCCTGGAGGCACACAAGACAATTGGGGAGCCCCTGTGAGCGCTGGAAGGTGGGAGGCCAGGTTAATCCCCAGGGGGATAGTCCCAGGAGCCCCTTTGGTATTTCCATTGTAGGTTCGACCGACCACAGGCAGAAGCCCAGCAACTTCACTGGCAGGCCCAGGGACCAAGCTAGTGGGATAGGGACCCTCAGGGGGGATAACCCGGCTGGCTTTCAGACGTGGGCCAGATGCAGAACTGAGCTCCACGTCTGGAAGCCACCCTTAGCAAGAGCTCCATGTATTCAGGCCTGTCATCCACAAAGAACCCAAGAGGCTCTGCAAGCAGGTGATCTGGGCACTCCTTAACCAGGTCTCCAGGAGCTTCCCTGATAGAACCGCTCTGTCTCCTGGGTCTTCCCTGGGCCACATCTACCCTCTCAGAACGAAGAGCAAACTGCCTTCAACTAAAAGTGAGCATTCAGAGCACAGCGGCCTTGGAATAAAATAGCTATAAAGAGTGTGGCCTAATTTGTTGTAAATTTCATAATAATTTTAACTCTCTTTCCCCCAACCTGTGGCCTCCATTCCTCCAAATTCCTTCAATGGCCATAAATACCAACCAGGAGCAGAGTCGTTGTGTCTGTTCTTTCCAATTCCAGACCTTTCGCATCTTAAAACTGCAGCGGTCCCAGCCGGAGACCCCGGCTGCACACTGCAACGAGGGAGAGGCTTGTCTGCTTGCCTCTGGTCACCGCTGTGCCCAGGTGGATGGCTTCAGCCAGGCCTTCTCTTTCTCCCTGCATTTTTACAGCAGGACAAGCTCTCTGCATGTGTGTGAACTTCCTTCATAGGAGTCAATAAGTCAACTATTGCCAGCTAAGGGAGGCAGGTTTTGAAAGAGGGATCACAGCAACTCCTTGATTCCCCACAGTCTTTCACTGCAGCGAGCGGAGAGGGAAACAAAAACACTGAGGAGAGAGCCATCTACAGAGGACTCAGGAGCAGCTGAAAGAGGGACACCAGGAAAAGAAAAAGGAGTACTTACAGCTTCGTTCGCGTTATTCGGATGTAACCCACAGATGCCCAGGATGACATCTTTTACGCCGAATGTGGTACCCAGAAATTTGGGGTGCACAACAGAAAAAGAAATTGGCATGAAGACATTGTAGCCTTAGGACACTGTTTCAAATATAACCTCCATCATTTCAGTGTTTAAGCCCATATTCTGATGTGAATAATATCTATGCACTGCAAAAGTAGGTTAGGTGCAATAAATATAAAACCTATCTTAACTTGTGGATGGATGGACTTCAGTAGAGGATACCAATTGGCAGCTTTCATATTGCACAAAATAAGTTAAATTTGGTCCTATTGCAAAACGATTTCGATACACAATTCGAGCAGCAGACATAACGAATGCCGCCAGAAAATTATTCGCTTACTTTTTGCATCCAAAGGAGAGAAATGATACATTCTGCAAATATGTGAAGATACAGACGTAAATGGATGCCAGAGAGGAGAAAGGGGAGTAGGATCTGTTTTGAGGGGAGGAAACGCGCCTGGTCAGGGCGGAGGAGCGGGTCCTGCCACTGACATTCACCAAGGACCGGATGGGGTGGGAGGCGCCTGCTAGCGGCTGGCTCCGCCCATGCGGTTCCCGAGAGCGTCCCGTGCGCAGCTCAGATCCCAGCCCCGGAGACTCGGACACGCCCTGCTCTAAGGGGCCGGGCAGAAGCGGCCACCGGGTGGAGAGACCCACCGAATGGGCGCCGAGCTGCAAGGCCTCCTCACGCTGTAGCAGAGACTGAGAAATGGAGGGCGAGTGGGCAGGGCGCCTTGGTGCGGTTTGCGCCACGGCATCCGGGGGACGCACAGTAAACAGACATCGTTTGCAGCACTGCCCTTAGGGGAGGGAAAGCCAAGAGGAGGACTGCGCTCTGTACGTTCTACAGCGAGATGTTAAATGCGCCATCTCCCATCCTGCCTTTTCTGGAGGGCTGTGCAGTGTGCGCGTGTGTGTGCGCGCACGCGTTTGTAAGCACATCCTTTGCGCGTACACACTCACAAAAGCAAACAGTAGTCCTGTATAGAAAACATGTACTGCCTATAATTTATTTTTCAATGCATACGTATCCTTTAGATATTTCAGTACACACTCTACATCTTCATTTTTATCACACTCCTCCGTGTGTGGAGGGAGGGAACACAGGAACAAGAGATGTAATTTGTGCGTTAGGAAGTGGGCTGTAGCTCCGCTGACGTCCGCACCTCGTGCTTTGTTCCGCTGCCATCAAAGTGACTGCAGGTCCCAGCCACTGCAGTAATACACATGCGCCGCTGGCTACGAAATCCTCCACGTTACCGTGGCTTTAGCTCCGTACTCTTGGTATATTTTAATTTTATTAGTTGAAAGGAGGAGGAAAGTAAAAAGGAAATATTAAAGGACTTTAGGATTGTGTTTTAAACATGCTTTTTCCTGTGTGAAAGATTGACACGGTAAGATTAGAGAGAGATTTCACGCCTGAAAATGTTCTTGCTAAATGGCGTGTCAAATTGAGTTCTGTGGAATTGTATCAGTATTTCTTCCCGAGAAGAAATAAATCTCTTAATGAATGGTACTGCTTCTCTTTTCTTTGTATATCAGTGTTTAAAACTATGCAGAAAAAACATTTTTAATGTGTTGTCAATCCTTACGTGTTATTCTTCTCAATTATTTTTGAGGGTCTTCACCACTTAAGATTAAGTGTGATTACATTTGCTTTCTAATGTATTTCATTGTGTAAAGGTAATGGGAGATATGAATTAAGCACAAATGGTCACAAATGAACCATAATTAATATCTGCATAGTTCTTACAGGTTGTAAGGTAACAGCAGTGGGAACGCTGTCTATGCGGGCGCACGGGGGACTTTCTAGAAGGATCACAGCGACTACTATGAGAACTGGTCATTGGGCCTGGGTACGCACGGATTAATTACAGGGTTAATGCTCTTGAATAAGTAGGGGCAGCAGATGCTTCCTGGAACCTTGAGGAAGTTTCCAGAGGTGGAGACAGGAAGGTGGGGAAATCACTCTGCAGAAGGAAAGCCAAGGTGTTTGGTGTCTATCTTGGGAACCATTAACAGATGACAGTGAATGAGCATTGATCAGCTTCCCAGGGCTGCTGTAAGAGAGGGCCACAGTTGGGAGGAAACAAATGTGTTGTCTCACAGTTCTGGAGGCTGGAAGTCCGAGATCAAGGTGTGGGCAGGGCCGTGTTCCCTCTGAGCCCGGGCAGATCCTTGCCGGCCCCTTCCAGCTTCTAATCCCTGTCTCTGTGGTCACATGGCCCGCGCTCTGTGCGTCCCCTGCTATTCTTATAAGGACACCAGTCATATTGGATTGGGCCTCACCCAAGTGACTTCATCTTAACTTGACTACAGCTGCAAAGACACTATTTCCATATAAAGTCACAGTCACAAGTACGGGGGTTAGGACTTCAGCATAACTTTTCAGAGGACATAATTCAACACACAACTGATGTTTTGGGGGTTGCGCCATTCGGATGGCAACTAACTCAGTCCATGAGGAACTAGCCCTGAGTTTCTCAAAAGACGAAACTAAGAGAAACAGAGGGAATAAGTCGGGAGTTCTCACACTGTCTGGGTTACAGTGCTTCAAGCCTGATGGCGTTAGCAGCCTCAATGAAAACCAGGTCAGCACTAGCGGCTACAGGGGTACCTGATCCTGGGGCAGGTACTGATGGGGCGACGAAGGGGCAGACCCGCCGGCCGTGAGGCTGGCTTCTCAGACACCGGGGAGGACTTGGGCACAGCAGAGCCCACGCCAGGGGAAGAGAGGAAGAGAGGGGACCTGTGGGTCTTTGGGTCCTAGTGACTCTGGATGCAGGCTCAGCACCACCAGCTTAACCCGTCTCCGCCCTTTCCCCTCCAGTCCTTCTCCAGTTGGTGAGGTCTGGGGAAGCAGGAATGACCGTCCGTGTGCTGAGCACAAATTAACCAGATGAGTGGCTGGATCTTTTATTTCATCCTGATGTGTGCCATGTCGTGTAAAGACTCATGCGTGACTACGTTGTGTGTTAGTCTATAGGAATAACTCACAGGTGAAGTCCAGCCAGGCCAGTGATTTCCAGCTGTCTTCCACAGAATCCTAGAGCTGGGAAGAGGTACCCTAAGGAACACTGCAGGGATAAATTTACTTCTCTAATTTAGATAATAATGTTAAACTGTAAATTTTAAAATTAAGTTTAAGAATTAAAGTGATCCTAAAAATAAAAGTTATAAGAGAAAATAAAAGCTTATTTTTAGATTTTTATAAACTTTTTGGTTACAGTCAATAGATTAACCTTATCACATATAGTAAGTGCTCCAAGTGCCAGATTAAAAAAGAATTTAGGGCTTCCCTGGTGGCGCAGTGGTTGGGGGTCTGCCTGCCAATGCAGGGGACACGGGTTCGAGCCCTGGTCTGGGAGGATCCCACATGCTGCGGAGCAACTCGGCCCGTGAGCCATAATTACTGAGCCTGCGCGTCTGGAGCCTGTGCTCCGCAACAAGAGAGGCCGCGATGGTGAGAGGCCCGCGCACCGCGATGAAGAGTGGTCCCCACTTGCCGCAACTGGAGAGAGCCCTCGCACAGAAACGAAGACTCAACACAGTCATAAAATAAATAAATAAATAAATAAATAAAAGAACGTGAATTTCTTAAAAAAAAAAAAAAAAAAAGAATTTATCTGAGATATCAGCGGATGCACAGGGCAAAAACGACATTTCAGTTCAATTCCAGGTTAGCTAATTATCAACAAACAAACAAAACAACCTTCCAAAGAACAAAATACAGTAGACGGTTGATTTTTTTAAATGTACGGCTAAAATCATACTTATTCGTGAGAAACTTGAAGCTCTCCTACTAAGATTAGAAATAAGGAAAGGATGTCCCCTCTCATCATTGTTTCAACATTGTCTTGGAATTGACTTTTGTCCATTTGTTTTCTTCCAGTTTTGTTGAGACATAATTGACACACATCACTGTAAAAGTTTAAGGCGTATGACATAATGACTCGACTTACATATATTGTGAACTGATTACCAAAGTAAGTTTAGTTAATATCCATCATCTCTTATAAATAGAAAAAAAGGAGGAAAAATGCTTTTTTCATTGTGATGAGAACTCTTAGGACCTACTCTCTTAACAATTCTCCTGTGTAACATGCAGCAATGTTATCTACAGTCATCATGTTATATTAATACATTACATCCCAGTACATATTTATCTGTTAAATAGAGACTTTTGTCCATTTATCTGAAATTTTAGAGAGGAGAAGTCCAACTACTGCAGGCCGATCAGGGCTTGCCTGGAAGTGGAGGACTGGTTTATTGCAGAGAGAACTTTTGGGGGTAATGGAAATATTCTATAACTAGATTATGGTGGCAGTTACACTGTTGTATACCTTTATCAAAACTAATTAAACTGCACACTTATATGGGGTGTGTTTCAGTGTGTGCAAATTATACTTTAACAAAGTTAAAGTCCACTTAATAAACCAATTCCTAAAAAAGAAGAAATGTGAAGCTCAAGACACCAAGCCAAGCTCTAAAAATCTTGCCAAGTGACAAGTGGTTCCCCCGTGGCCGTAATGGTCCTTCCCCCAGCCAGGGAGTGCTGGCGGGGATGGTGGGAGCTCTGCAGAAACCATCCCAAACTCAGATTACATTAAAATTCCTGTTTAATGGAAGATAAGGTAGGTGCTGGTCGGTGGGCAGCGTGCTCAAATCAACAGAAAAAGCCAGAAACCAGACACAGAGAACCCTGGTCCTCATCCCCAGCCTTATCCTGGTTCTCCGCCTTACACTGGGCTCCAGAGGTCAGGAGACAAGTAGGAGGCACTGAACAGCCCAGAGCCCACCTCCACGTGGGGCCTCTTTCTGGCCGTGCCTCCGCTGGGCCTCCAAGTCCTGGAATCTGAGCCCAGAGGCAGTGGGAGGAGGGCGGTCCACGGGTGCGTGCGGGGAGAGCTGAGTCAGCCCACCGCCCCTCCAGGGAAAGCTGCCCGCGGCTCCTCTTTTCAGAGTCATTTTTTATGTTTCTTTTATACCTTTTCTACCTTCGGGCATCCTTCGTTGCAGGGGCCCCAAGCCACTACAGAGCAAACATATGAAAAATTCACATCCAACATTAAATATATATGGGTTTAGCTACATTGCAGGAAACCAGCTGGTATAATGTTATATTCTGTGGACATTTAGTTAAACATTTACTTCAAATTTTCTGTGTTTTTCCCACCACAAATTGCAGACAACTTTTTTCCCTCTGTAGTTCTTAAAAATTTCAAAAACTCTAGTACAGTAGGGCCTCTGTGCCCACCACGCCTAACATATAAAATGGTCTTTCCCTTCACATACCTGCTTCTGGCGGTCTGTTTAGACTATTTTTTTCTTTAAAGTTTCCTTTTCCATCAAGGAGAGCTCACCCAGAGAACTGGGTGCGTGGGCAGGGCAGGTGAGCTTGTCGCCTGCCCCTCCAGGATGGATCAGGCCAGTCATGTCGGGCACCCATCCTGTTCATGTGTGGAGTCGGCCCGACAGGTCTGGGCTGGCCCGGAGCTTCTGCCTCTCTCACCAGCTCCGGCTGATGCCCCTTGTCTTCCGCTGGGTTCCTGTCTAAGTAGTGATTGAGTTCCCAGAGCAGCTGTCAGGAGGAGGAAAGCAGGAGAGGGCCGGGAAGAGTGAGTCCAAGGTGTGCCCTCAGGGGGAGGCCAGCTTCTACCGGACCCCAGCGGGCTCTGGAGCAAGCATGTCACTGCCCTCGGCAGGGGGTGAGCTCCCCAAGCTTGCAGGGCAGTTCTCCCGAGGGGGCAGCTTCCGGCCACTCTCAGTGTACTTTCACAGCGGCAGAGCCCCGGAGAGCGGGCTGGGATGCCCCCAGCTCCTGCGCCCCTGGCTGCCGGCCTCGGGACCACGCTGCACGCAGAGCTCTGGTTCCCAGCGCGTCAGCCACGGGGATCTTCCCACCACCACGGATTTCCAGGATCCACCCCCCAGACAGAGGTCATTTCCAGAAACTTCCCAGGGACTCCAGTTGCGGCCAAGATGGGGACGCACTGAATTTTAACTGAAGTGTCATTGGCTCTGTCGCGCAGTAACAAGCATCTGCGGACGCTTCCTCGCATCCTCTGTGCTCAAGGATCTCAGGGCGTTTTCCCCCCTCACCTACGCACCCACCCACCCAGCACTGGTGCTCAGGGCGGCTCACACTGGAAACCACAGCCGCAGAGCCTGGCCTGCGACCTCAGCGGGCAGGAGACACGCTTTCCTTCCGTCACAAACTTTGCAAAGCGGGGCTCTTTGCCACAGCGGTCACGCAGAGTTTTTAGTGAAATAGCTGTTCTGGTTTTTCCGTCATCCCCAGCCTATTGGCAGATGACATCCTGGTGGTGGGGGAAATGGGCCACATTTATCCAAGTGACAATGTTCTCAGAATCTCCCCTGTTCCCACACCTCCTATGGCTGGTAAGGACTAAGGACCAAGGCCGTCTCTCTGGGGAGACTCCTCAATCTCTCCTGCAAGTAAAGTCCTGGCAGCCTTTGGGCCGGTTCCTCAGACGGAGGCAGCTACTCAAGCCAACAATGAGAAAGTCCGAGGACTTCCCTGATGGCGCAGTGGTTAAGAATCCGCCTGCCAATGCAGAGGACATGGGTTCGAGTCCTGGTCTGGGAAGATCCCACGTGCCGCGGAGCAACTACGCCCATGTGCCACAACTACTGAGCCCGTGAGCCACAACTACTGAAGCCCATGCACCTAGAGCCCAAACTCTGCAACAAGAGGAGCCACCGCAGTGAGAAGCCCACGCACCGCAAGGAAGAGTAGCCCCCGCTCGCTGCAACCAGAGAAAGTCCGTGCGCAGCAACGAAGCCAAAATAAATAAATAAAAAGAAAAGTAAAAAGAAAAGAAAGCCCATTCGATTGGATTCCTTGCTCTGGTTCGGGAAGTGACATGATTAGGTCCCCTCCTCTTTCTCCCTCTCATGCTTTTCACCAGAAAGAACAATTCATCTAACACATCCAGTGTTAATTGTCGGTGCTTTGGGGTAAGAAGATCGTGTGTGTGATGGGCATGTGTGTCCTTTTCACTTTACACAGTTCTGCACCCGTCAGATTGCCTACAGGGCAGACAGTGAGCACGTGACAGAGATGGTCTCTAAACACAAAGGCTAAGTTGAGAAAGAGTGGGTGTTAGGCATTTATTGATGTCTGTATGGAGGTGTATATGAGTCAAGTTTCATGAATGACCTGGTTCTAAATTTTTCCACGTGTGAGGGGAAAAATAATAGATCTTGTAAACATTTTCTTCTATATTTAGCCTGTTCCATTAGCTACAAAAATCATAGTAGATGAAAACCTGAGAGCCTCTAATGAACAGTTAGGACATTTTAGTTTACAGTTATCACCTAAAATGAAGTCTTGTGTGATAGGAATTATTTGTGTATCAAACTACTGAATATATTGTAGGCTACATGTGGTTTCTCCAGACACTCTCAGAGAAAGACCAAGAAAAGCAAAGAGGGTATTGGTCTCATGTATTTTCCAAATTATAGTAAAATGCTAGGGCTGTATTCAATGCTGATTATTTCATATATAGTAACTCAAAATGCAGGTCTGTTTTTTACAGATAATACAAGCATGTCTGAGTAACAAGATGAAACGTGAAGATTCACCTCTTATATTAATCTCATTGATGTCGACATCAAGTTGTATATTTAAGGTTAGAAAAATCTAGAATTTATACTTCAGCTGTCTTTACTCATCTGATATCTGATGATTACTAACACTGTACCCCGCTTTGGTGAAGATAATAAGCCCAGTGACTGTTGCTCTCAGATAGCAACAAATTATCTTCTGTTGACACGCCTGAGATTGGCAGGGGAGTGCAAGGGTAAGAGCGCTGGGCTGACGTGAGTGGCCTGGAGTTTCATCTCACCTCTATCACTCACAGTTGGGTGTCCCATGTAATCACATCGTTGTTGAAGTTTAGGTCCAGGCCAACTGTGAGTCCACTTTCTAAAATCCCATGGCATTCTTGTCTTGAGAATGTAGCTTACTGAAGGCTAATTCAAAATAAATTTCAACTCAAAAGGACAGAGTTTTATAGAAGCAAGTAACTGTAACTAATCTAGAAATAAAACATAACATCCAACCCATATGGATGCTTTCCTTAACCATTCAGACCATAAGACGGATGCCTACAAGATTTAAACGATCCAGCGTTTACACAGAGAAAATGGCCCTGAGGCTAGAATAATGAAAAAAATTTAATGCCTGAGATCCCTTAAATTTTTTAAGAGCTGGATGTTGGTAGACAGTTCTCCGTGGGTCTTTTGTGTCTCTGAATGTCTTGCACGGGAGGCACTGACTGCATTTGTTTTGGACAGCTTTTCAAGGATGTTTGTATGTGAACAGCCTTGGGAAACAAAGCTAGAATCTTCGTCCCCGGCAAAGAGACGGCGTGCTTAGCATCCAGTGTAAAAAAGATAATGTCCCCTTCCTGGCGAACGGCACACTTGCCCATTACATACCCTTTACATTTCCCAAGCCAGGGTTCTTCTCCTCGACTGCAAGCAACCGCAAATTAAAACGTCCTCTTTGGGTTGCCTAATGGGAGCTGGGGTTTGGGGGTCGGAGCTACTGGCTGTAGCTAAAGCTGAGAATGAGAAACCACCTTCATGTTGACCAACACCCGTGGTCTTTGCAGGCTGACGTGTTAGCTTGTAAGTAGGGAAAAACTCAGAACCCACATTTCTCAACTGAAGGTTGAATTTTCAAAGCATACCTCGAAGAATCACTAAAATTGACAGTGATAATGATTAATAGGTTTCTTCTTCCTGGTAAGTTTTCAAACATCCGTGCCTTTCTGAGATTGATGTTGCTGCTAAAGGAGACTCACTTGACTTGGAGTGGAGTGCAAAATACAAGCAAACAACAACCCTACCCCCAGTGGTATTGTCAGTAACAGTGGAGATCTTAGCAGCAAACACATTGGGACAAGCAATGGTCACCTAGCCTGCGGTTGTAGTCCTGACAGGGACAAGCAACAGAGCAGCAGACTAGCCAGGAAATTAGCAGAGTGACCCCGGAAATGAGGCAGTTCCATGGGGGAGCCTGGAGAGAGCCCAAGCTATCTAGCAGCTGACCGTGACCCTACACAGACACACAGAGGAGACGCAAAGGGGCCCACTGAAGGTTAGAGCCAGGACAGACCTGAATGTGCTTTCCACATCACACACCCATCTACTGGCAGATAGTGGAAGCCCTGCTGGCTCGGCTGTCGGAGGTCAGTGGTCATCGGCTGACCACTGAGCTCCACGTTGATGACCCCTGGGGCACCACACTTAAAAATGAAAACAAGAATAAAAAACTCAGCCAAGACACCATGGGGGAAACTGATTCCACAGATTTAGTTTAGACAAGTTACAAAAAGAAACACCAGCAACAGCACCTTCAAGAAGGAAAAATCAGAATCCATAGTTGGTGTTCAACCATTGTCATTATACTTTAGTTTGTCAAATTTCCTTTCATAATTTAAACTTCCCCTTTAGTATTTTGAACATATTTATTTAGAGTGCTGCTTTGAAGGCCTGTCTGCTAAGTTCAACATCTGACCACACTCGATTCCATCAGTTGGCAACAGGTCCCCAGTTCTGGGTCAGCTCTGATTCTCTCTCGTGTGGATCTGTAGATCAGGCTTACCCTGCCTGAAGCCACCTTGGTGCAGGACTCACTCCAAGAAGCAACAACCACACAGCCATAATGATGAAAAGCGTGTTAAAGTTTTCTAACATCTCTCAAACAGTGACAAAGAAGAGCCTGTAAAAAGGCAAATTGAGGCACGTTAAAGTTTTAAGGGTTTACTTGAGCAAACATCAATCCACATGGGCAGCACCAAATGGAAAGGGGTTAGGAGCCTCTACTGACAGGAGCCGGGGGGAGGTTTTTGTAGAGAAGTTGCAGAAGCAAAGCAAGGAAACCATTGATTGGCTACAGCCCAAGTGGTTGCCTTATCTGGGAAAGCCCATTGGCTGCTTGTGACCCATTGTTCTCCAGTTCAAGTGCATGGAACTTACTCTGGTTTACTAGGCTAGGAGGCCTGTGGGCCGCCTGTCTACCGGCCTCCTTGTCTAGTGACAAGGTCTCATTCATGATGTGTGGGAAAACTTCTTAAGACACACTTTCCAAATTCTCCATCAATATCTAAAACTATCTGTCTTCCTTCTCTTCGAGCAACCAAAGCACTTTTGTCAAACTTAGATCTTTAAGATCATTCCAAAAGTATTGAAATTTTGCAAGATTCCCAAAGGACAAAACCTTACAACACTTCAGAAAATAATAACGATAACAACTAAAATAATAACAATAATACCTTGCAATAGGAACTTGCTTTTCTCCAAGTAAAGTGTCACACAATTTTGAATCTTACTTCAAGTTTGTTAATATCATTATTCTGAATGTTCCACAGGAAATCAGACAACCGAAAGCCCAGAAGGTATATATTTTCTAAATTATACCAAATTAGAGATCTAAACTTCAGGAAGTTTTCAGTGCATATGCCAGATTTATCCCAGGGGAAAATGAAACAAGAAATTCCTGGCAATTAGAAAACATGTGTGAAATTGCTGGGGTAGGCAAATTGTTTTCCAAATGCACACTCTCATGAGCAAGATATAAGTGTCCATTGAACTGATCATCTGATTAATTCTGTCAATCACGTGGATATAAAAAGGTCTCTTACTATGACCTTGATTTGCATTTCCCTGGTTACTAGTGACACGGAGCAGCTCTTCCCATAACGATTAGCCTTTGTGGGTCTGCTTCTGTATTTTTGCCCATTTACCTGTGGATTTTTGCATTTTTTTATTGATTAGTATGAGTTGTTAAATACTCTTTATATCAATTCTCTGTTGGTTACACTTTACAAATATACTCTCCCAGTTTTTAGCTCACTTTCACTTTCTTTAAGGTCTCATTTGGTAAACAAAAGTCCTGTTTTAACATCATAGAATGAAGATAGTCTCTTATTTTTTCTTTTTAGAGTTTGTGTCAGTCAACCAGGTGGAGTCAGTATAAAGGAGTGCCTGTCAGGTAGCTCAAGAGAGGGCATGTTAAGTGGGGAACTCCTTACAAAGATGTTGAAAGAGTTGAAAAGATAATTAGGAGCATAAGACAGCCCAGAGATCAACCGCATCAAAAGTTCGCAAACATCCCTCGGCCTCGAGGAACAAAAAAGAAGAACTTGGAAGGAGGAAGGAACTGATCTGAGGAAAAGCAGGCAAATGACAGGGACAGTTTTAAAGTTTTGCTTTTGACGTTTAAGTTCTTAATCCATCTGGATTAGGTTTTTGTTTATGGTGTGAGGTATGGATCAAATATTATTTTTTTCCAGATCAATAACTCATTTTCACAGTTAAATCCTCTGAAAGATAACATGTAGATACAGACCCTTCTTGACTTTTAATCAAATGATTCATTAAATATGAAACAATGGTTTATTAAAAATAAATTTAGAATTAATAAATGTATCTCAAAATGCTTTACATTTTTGGTTGAAAACAGAATTTTAAGAATTTAAACTTTTTGAAATTTAGCAACTCTTGACTTCCAAAATCTCTTGGTTTTCCTACTAGACATAGAAAAAAATATTCAGAGCAGGAAATCATCAATATTTTTGAAAACAAAGGAAGTCGTATTTTATATTCCTATTCTCCTTCACAGAATTGTGCAAATATACACATTCAATTTTGTAAGAAGAGATGAGAAAGAAACAAACATACTACATCCACTGGGTAAGTTTTGCTCAAAGGAAGGTCTGTTCAGTCTGAGTTTCTTGGCTTCATGACATTGTCCCTTCTGGGGATGTTTCAGGGTCTTTGGAGAACTTAGAATCTTAAGGATTTGCTCTGATTGACACAGCTTCCTTCTGTTTCTTTAGATTAGTGGGTTCTTTTAAATTCAGTGTTTAGACCAGTTTTTAAGAACCAGCTATTGCAGAATAAGGCCCGAGAGAAACAGGGCGCAGTGGCCGTGAGGTGTGGACCGTGGGTGCCGGCTACGGGGGTCTGCTTGGCAGGTGGGGTCCTGGCTTCACTGCTGGATCCAGTACCTGTGGACATTCTGGTTTCAGTATTTCAAAGTCCTTTTTCTAGAGAATTGTCTTGAGTTCCCTAAGGTTGTTATATGAGTCAATCAAATACACCAGCAGAGCTATCGCTGTGTATATTTCTGTCCTTGACTGAAGTAGACATTACACCCATTCGTCCCTCTTTTTCAGGCCTTTATAGTCTGAGAGAAAGGAACATATTCACTAACAATTAGATCAGAAAGTAGTACTAGAAAGTTGAAAAGCACCACAGTATCCTCAAGAGATAAAAACATCTCACGCTTACATTTGAAAGTCATATGGAATTGCCTGTACAACGTAAGAACTTTATGTCAAAGACTCCCTGTGGCACAGGCTTCAGAAATTGCCTCTGAATGTGGGAGAACACCTAGCTATTTACCTAGTTTATTGCAGATCTACTAGGTGCTTGATACTTGGCCACATGCATTCGGTTCCTAGGGTTGCCCCTTATCCAGGAGTAGAAAATGTCTCTTCTCCCTTCCCTGGCTGTCACAGATCTTCGCTTGTGTCCTGAAGGTGACAGCGTTTTCTGCTTCTCTTCCTGCGACTTGAGACTTTTGTTTTTAAGAAAAAAGGATCCGGGAAGTAGGCAGAGCTGTGTGCCTCTCCCTCAGCACCTGCTTCTCTCCCCCTGCCTGCCTGGCAGAAGGGGAGGCCCTGCCAAAGGGCTGCCCAATGAGCACAGGCACCTTTGCGCCTGGAGACCCCCAGCTGTTCCACGCTGCCCACTGGCCACACTTGGCCTTTAGCACTTTGGTGACATCTAGGTGATTTCTCCTCCCCCTTGTCTCGAAACCATCCTTCTCCCCTGCTCTCCTAAAGCAAAGCCATTCATGTGCCCATCGTTCCTTGGAAGTGTTTGTCTGTGGAATTCAGGTGATATGGTTGCCTTGCAAACTCAGCGTGATGAACAGTTATGATTTGTAGATTATCTAGTTTACTCTTATTAATAAGATGAGATTGATCTTAGCAACTTTCTATATCCTGCACGGAAGGTACCTCTAGAGTAGACATCTAAGAGTGGAATATCTGGGCTACATGCTGTATATGGCGTGAGCTGTGTTTACTCACAACCCTCTGACCCCAAATGTATAGGGTTTTTTTTTTTTATACCAAGAGATTCTCTCTGCACACTAACTGGGTGTCCTACAATTCACATCAATTCTGACACTAACCACCTGGAGTTACTGCAGAGCTCCTAAGTTAATGGCTCAGTCCCACAAGACTGGTCCCCACCCCCTGACCATCAGGCCGTAAATCAGGAGGCTCCCATGGTTCCGGCCTCAGGTTCGGTTATTTACTGGAATGGCTCACAGAACTCAGGAAGACGGTTACTTACTACCATTGGTTTGTTATAAGGGATACAGAGGAATGGCCAGATGAAGAGCTACATAGGACAAGGTGCAGAAGGGTCCCATCACAGGAGCTTTTGTGGAGATGCATGCACCACACTCCCAGCACAAGAATATGTTCAGAATCTCTCCAAACCCCGTTGTTTAGGGTTTTTTTCAGTGGAGGTTTCACTATGTAGGTGTGGTTGATTAAATCACTGCCCACTGGTGATTAACTCAATCTCCAGCCGCTCTCCCCTCCCTGGAGGTGAGGGGGGTGTGGGTCTGAAGCTTCCAGCCCTCTAACTGTGGTCTTTCTGGCAACCAGCTCCATCCTGAAGCTACCTAAGGGCCGAGACACAGCTCACTGGCACACATGAGGCACTCAGCACTCGGGGAATCCAAAGCCTTATTGGAGCTGTGTGCCAGGGACCAAAAGATCAAATATATTTATTTTGTATTATAGCACACATAGCTGTCATAGATAAAAGCAAACTCATGATTTGGATGTTCGCATATATTCTGTCCCCAGGAATAATATCCTTACCAAAAACTAATCCATCTTATTTTCCTCCTTCCTTCACTCCCACGTTTAGGGGTGCTTGGTTTCTGGTGCACGCGGAGGACACGTTCCCCATTGAGTCTACGGAGCTGACTCTTCAGCCAGGGGAGCTTAGCATCGAAGGCAGAGAGCATCCTGGAAAACCTGCTGACAGTAAACGTCTAGCAGAGGACTTTTTGGTGAAAGGTGCAGAGAATTTTTTTTTCTGAGCGCCGTGTAAGTGTGGTCCTGGAATTTCCACCTATGGTGAAACGGCCGAAGTGGAGGTAGTCCCTTTCAAATTGTTTCTGATCAGACTACTTCAGGAAGACTGATGACTGTACAGGTCGTCTTCCTAAAGCAACTAAACACGTGAGGGACCCTTGTGTTGTCTTAGAAGTATCAATAAGTGGAAATTAAGCAATGGTTCGAGGTGCCATGATCTTTGTCTAATGCGTGATGGACAACGGGGTAGCAATTTTCCACCCACTTAGGTCAGTGGCGTTCCTCAGAGGGCAAACCAGGGACCAGCCAGGGAGTCAAAGCTCTGTCACTTGTTTTGGTGCATTGAGAAAAAAAAGACCAGGGAAGCTAATTTGATAAATGAGGAGACTGGTTTAGGACACTGCATTAGCAACAAGGCTAACGCCAGCTACTGAAAAGAGGACACAGAGTAAACCCCAAACCCATGCACGTTTTGCACAGGATGCTTCCTCTGGTGCAACCGGCCCCACCTGAGGGGAAGGAGATGTGAATGAGAGGCAGCAGAAATCAGAACCAGGAGGTGATGGGGCTCAAGCGGAGGAGGAGAGGAGAGCGGCCTCGGCTGTTACTTGGGGACTGGTCGGGGGGTTTGCTTCTTATCTTTGGGCTTTGTGTTCACCACCTGTAAAGTGAAGCAGCTGGGCCAGATCATATTTAAAGTTCTTTCCTCCTTTAAGATTGTATTTCTTCCTCGTCTTAGATAAAGTAAAACCACGTGGCTTTGTCCTGGGGATCAGGTCTCAGATGCTGGGCAGAGTCCTGGCTGGTGACACCTGGAGTGATATTAGCTATATTTCTGTTGGAATTCAGTTAAATGCTGAAGTGTAAACTGGAAACTACCTTTGAAGATCTTATTTTTCTCAGGAGAGTAAATAACCTATAACATACTTCCTCCTCAGTTTCCCAAAAGCAAAGGGCTTTAAATAAAACTATCTTTTAAAGATTTACTGTAAAATGGCAAGGCATTTTGTGTGTGTGTGTCCATTGAATTTTGTTTAGAGAGGAAAGAAACGTTTCCTTCAGCCTTAGCCAGAGAACTAGGAATGAGTAATTTGAGGTTAGGACAAAAATGTCAATCTTTATTATCATAACTGTACATTGTTATTTTTAACATTAGTAACAATGATAATCATATGCAACCTAGAATAACTTTCATTTGAGAACTTTTGAGCAACTATCTGTTTATGATCTTATTTTTCTTTGCTAAATCTCTAGGAGGAAGTGGGCTGCATTACTGCATTCTCCAGCTGTGCAAAGTAAGGAAGCAGCACCCTGTGCTCATGTGTACGCCAGGCTCCTCCAGAGGTGATTCTGGGCCCAGAGCTTTGTTTCCCAGACCAGATGTCATCAGCTAATGAGGCTGCTGCCCGGGGTGGACGTCACCAGAATCCATTCAGGTGCTACAGACCTCTCCCAGATGTGTCACGGGTCACCATTCCCACCAGTTCTTTGTCTTTCTTTCCTTTTCTTCTTTTTCTTCTTTCTTCTTTGCTTTGCTTCCCATTGACTTGTCTGCATGCTCAGCGACTAGCACGGGGCGTCACACATAGAAGACATCTGTAAATATTTACTGAATGACTGTATTGATTGCGTAAATGGACACATGGAAAATGGAATGTTTACTGTGGCTCTGAAGGTAAACAGCCTCAGCCATGCCATTTTGTCCCATTTGTATAATTAAAAGTGAGACAGTACATGCAGGGCTATCCTCTTTGCTCACTTGGTGTCTGGGAGGGATTTCTAGGCAGAGCAGCCTGTGGATGACACAGAAGCGAACACGTATTGAGCATTTATCCGACACCAGGTTACAGAGCTCCTGGCATGATCGTGTAGTGCAATCCTCACAAGTCTCATGTGGTCAGGGTTCCTGGCAGTTACTCATAAAAATCAAGCGCCTAACGTACAGAAAGGGAATATTTTGGATGCATATTATGTATTTTATGAAATCTATGAGAAGATTGGGAAAAAAGGCTCAATGAGCAGAAACCAGTCGAGGTTAGGGGATGGGGCAAATGTCACCTCCAAGAAGTAGGTCCGCTTAAGACCCCCTTCTGCTGTCCATCCTGACACACCTTCCATCTTTGTGACCCTCCCTCGGGATTCAG
This sequence comes from Eschrichtius robustus, assembly GCF_028021215.1. Classification (NCBI taxonomy): domain Eukaryota; kingdom Metazoa; phylum Chordata; class Mammalia; order Artiodactyla; family Eschrichtiidae; genus Eschrichtius; species Eschrichtius robustus. The sequence goes on along the minus strand of NC_090832.1, from coordinate 3,118,445 downwards.
AAGCTTGGGTGAGAGCATCAGATTGGTGGGCTTAGGTTATGTGCTCTTGTGTTTGCTGCCAGGGTTGTGGGCTTTTCTAGGGAGAGGCGGTTTGCCTCCACCAAGACTCATAATATAAGCCATTACTATCCAAAAGGATGTGTGTTCATATCCTGGGCAGGGAAAAAAAGCCAGTTAGAGGTAGGTATTACTATTATTCCCATCTTACAGAAGAGGAAACCTAGGCTCAGAGAGGTTATATAACTCATCCAAAGCCACACGGCTGCTAAGTTGTATTGCAACGCTAAGTGATGAACAGAGGCACAAGGGAATGAGTATGTCCTGCCTTTTCATTAATCAGCTAAATTATTCAACAAAATACAGGTTGAGCAATTACTGTGTGCCAGGGAGTGTTCTTGGTGACGAAAATACCATGGTGAGCTATTTTCTGCTGTGGTGGTCCCTATCCTCTTGGTCTTTACAAGCTAGTGTGGATATAGACATTAAACATGTCACCATGAAGTGAAATAAACAATGGCCAATGTGTTGAGATTACGAAGAAAAAATACCATAGGAGAACTTAAAGTGAATGTGGGCTTATTTAAGTTGTCTAAGACAGAAGGTTTTATCTGAGTAGGGGTTAGTGGCAGGAAGAATGGGGGAAACAGTGTCACGGGGATTTCAGGATCCACAAACCCCTGGGATTGGAAAGAGCTTGTTGTAACCAACAGGACACACGCTCCTCTGTCTCCTCAAAGATGATCTTAACTAGAGTCCGTCAAGCTCATCATTTTTATGAGGCCAGAGTAAACATGTATAATCATTAAATGCACGAGAAGACTTGAATGATCGGTTATTGATTATTTTATGTCATGATGCATTCCTGAATTTTGAATTCTTTATTTAAAATTTAAAATCACTCAAAATAAGTAACAAAAGCTCTTCTGTGGGACTTCCCTGGTGGCGCAGTGGTTGAGAATCTGCCTGCTAATGCAGGGGACACGGGTTCAAGCCCTGGTCTGGGAAGATCCCACATGCCGCGGAGCAACTGGGCCCGTGAGCCACAACTACTGAGCCTGCGCGTCTGGAGCCTGTGCTCCGCAACAAGAGAGGCCGCGACAGTGAGAGGCCCGCGCACCGCGATGAAGAGTGGCCCCCGCTCGCCGCAACTGGAGAAAGCCCTCGGACAGAAACGAAGACCCAACACAGCCAAAAATAAATTAATTAATTAATTAATTAATTTTTTTAAAAAAAGCTCTTCTATGGTAAAAAACAAAAATCAAACAACAACAAAGAAACAAGCCTGCAATGTGCCAAGGGAAGGCCTCTCTGGCCTCAGGGACATCCGTTACCCCGAGAAGGTGTCCTCGGTCCTCGGTGGTACAGTTTCTTGATGCCAGTGTGGAGGCCAGAAATGTAGAGAGGGAGACAAACCTCCAGGAGGTGGGAATTCCACTCTTCCATCAAGGACACCTCACCAAACCCTGTGCCGATTTCTGCAGCCCAGTCCAAACATACTAACGCTCTGGGCAGGAGCAGCCCTCGGGAAAGGTCAGGTGCAGCCTGACTGTGTGCGGCCAGTGGTCTTGGTTATGCTGCGGTGACAAACAGCTCCTGTTTCTAAGAGGCTTGGAACAGTAATATGTATTTCCTGCTCATGCTTCATGTTCAGTGTGTGTAGGTGGCAGGTCTTTACTCACTGTGGTCACTTAGGAACTAGCTCAGCGGGGACCGAACTTAGCACATGCTTGCACCGTAGCCGGGCGAGGAAAAGGGCCGTGGAGGATCTGCAGTGACTCATCAGGCTTCTTCCTTGAAGTGACACATGGCTCTTGTCAAAGCAAGTGTCATGGTAACTGCTAACTTCAAAGTGCGTGGGAAAGTGCCTGGGAGCGGAAGAGAACTGAGATCTTCACGGGTAAACCTAATGAAAACCACGGGGACAAACGAAAGGACCCATGGAGCCCTGGACTTTGTAGGGTCTCATGAGTATCACCAAGGTTTGCAGCCAAACCTTTATTCTTTTATCCTTTAAATCTGCATATCAGCCAGGATCCATTCGAGACAACAGAAGCTACTGTAGGTATTTCAAGCCTAGAGGAATTTAGTTCTACAGCGCTGGAAATGCTGAGAGAGGAAAAGGGAGGAGAGGGAAGGAAGATCAAAAGTGAAGTGATTGATCCCAGGGTCAGGGAGCTAATGGCCCTGAGCTGGGGTCCCCAAGCCTGCACCACAGCTGCATCATTGGCTCTGAATCTGCCACTAAAATGCCACCTCACGAGGGCTGCAACTGTCACCAACAAGCTTGCCTTGGTGGAACTTGACTGAGGTCTGCAGATCGGGTAGAAGGCGTGTGTCACTTTTTTTATTTACGAGATGGAAACAGACCCACAGACGTAGAAAACAAACTTATGGTTCCCAAAGGGGAAGGGGGGGGGATAAATTAGGAGTTTGGAATTAGCAGATACAACTACTATATGTAAAATATTGATAGATAAACAATAAGGACTTTCTGTCTAGCACAGGGAACTCTACTCAATATCTTGTAATAACCTATAATGGAAAAGAATATGAAAAAGAATATATGTAGGTATGTATAACTGAATCACTTTGCTGCACACCAGAAACTAACACAACATTATAAATCAACTATACTTTAATTTTTAAAAATGGCTGTATTGTGGGTATGTGGGAAAATACCCTTATATTTAGGAAATACACACTAAAGTATTAGGGGGTGACAGGGCATCAGTTTGGCAAATTACTCTCAATAGATGCAGGTAAAAAACCATCCTGTGTATTTTCTGAATTGCAACTTTTTTGTAAGTTTGAGATTAATTTTTTTTCAATTTAAAAGCTGAGCATAGGAGCACGAGTGGCTCGTCTGAGCAACAAATACACTCTTTCCCTCCCCACGTGAAGCCACAACCTCTCTCTTCCCGAAGATCTGTCAATTCCCAGGCCAGCTCGGCTCCTCTTTCCTTGCCTGCTGCTTTCTTGGTACCAGGACCCTGAAACACCTGGGTGACAGCCACAGCTTGAATTTTAATAGGACTCTCATTGTGTCCCCAGATGGGAATTCAGAAATGTCTGCCCTCTGGGAACCAGGGCTTGTAGAACGTTGCAAACACGTTCCACTGAGAGATTGGGATCGCTCACTGGATCAAGATGGTGGCAGGACCACTCTCCTTCCTGCCCTGTCCCCAGCCCCATAGAGCATAGCTGCTGGGGACATAGCACCACTTAGAGGTCACTGATTAGGGTAGAGACTTTCAGTAGCACTGGTGCTCCTCTTACGAGGGCATTCCTTATTTTTTAAATCAACTCCATTGGGGTGTAATTTACACACAATGAAATTCAACAGTTTCAAGTGTAGAATTCATGGATTTTTATCATGATTAGAATTTTTTACTACCTCAAAAAGTTCCCATACCCCTATGCCAACTCCCCCAAACCACCAGTGTGGTCTCCGATACCACAGTTCAGCTTTTTCCAGGACTTCATAGAGATGACTCAAACAGTATGTGGCCTTTCATGGTTGGTTTCCTTGGCTTAATTTCATGATTTTGGGATTCAGCCATGTTCGGGTGGAGTGATTTGCTCCTTTATGCTGCCTGATAGAATTCTATTACATACGTATACCACAATTTGTTTGTAATTATCCTGAAATCAGTAGTGTAAGTCCTCCAACTTTGTCATAATTTTTAAAAACTGTCTTGGATTTTTCAGGTCCTTTGCATTTGCAAATAAAGTTTAGCGTCAGCTTGTTGATTTCTACCAAAATGCCTGCTGGGTTTTGATTGGGATTGCATTGAAAACATAGGTCAGTTTTGGGAAAGGAAGCGTCGTAGCGATATTGATTCCTCTGTTCCGTGAATACGGAATCTCTCTACACTTGTTTGGTCTTTAATTTTTTTCAACTTTTTTTTTTTTTTTTTAGTTTACAGTATAGAGGTTTTGGACACATTTTGTTAAATTTATCCCTAAGTATTTCACCTTTTGATGCTCATGTAAATGCTCACACTTAAATTTTAATTTCCAATCAGTCATTGCTAGCATACAGAAATATAGTTAATTTCTGTGTATTGCTCATGTAACCTGCAACCTTGCTAAAATAATTAGTTCTAGTAGTTTTTTCATAGTTTCGTGGGGATTTTTCTGTGTAGACAATCATGTAGTCTGAAGAAAGCCAGTTTTAATTTTTCCTTTCCAATCTATATTCTTCCCTTTTTCTTTTCCTTGCCTGTGTAGGACCTCAACAATCATGTTGAATAGAAGTGGCTAGAGTGAGTCTTCTTGCCTTGTTTCAGATCTTAGGGGGAAAGCATTCAGTTTTTCACCATCACGTACAATGTTGGCTACTGTAGGTTTTTTATCGCTGTGCTTTATCATGTGATAAAATTAATGTATATGCCTAGTTTTCCAAGAATTTTATTTACTAAAAATGAATATTAAATTTTGTAAATGTCTTTTTTGAATTTATTAAGATGATCATATGGTGGGTTTTTTAGTCCTTTGATACTGTGAATTATATTAATTAGTTTTCAAACGTTAAATCAACCTTACTTTCATGAAATCATACCCACCCATTTATGATGTATTATATTTTTTAACAGGCAGCATTCATTTTGTTAAGGTCTCTGATCGTGAGGTATATTGATCTGCTTTCGGTGTCAGGGTCATATTGGCCTCCTAAGTGGAGTTAGGAAGTGTCTCAACTCCTACCATGTTCGGGAAGAATTTGTGTACAACTGGTACTATTTCTTCCTTAAGTATATGATAGAATTCACCAGTGAAGCTACCTGAGCCTGGAGGGTTTTCTTGTTTGGGGTGTTTCTGTGGGAATATTTTTAACTAGAATTTAATTACTTTATAGTTATAGAGCTATTCAGGTTATCAATTTCTTCTTGAGTGACTTTGGTAGTTCCTGTCTGTAAGAAATCTATTTCATGTAAGTTGACATATTAGTTCCTATGAAATAAAGTAGTTCCCTTATTATCCCCTCAATGCCTGTAGGCTCTGTAGTGATGACCTTCTCTCATATCTGATTTTGGTAAACTTTGTCTTCTTTATTTTATTCTAATCAGTCTGATTATACTGTAGTTTAGTAATTTTATCAACCTTTTCAAATAACACAGTTCTGGCTTCACTGGTTTTCTTTACTGGTTTTCTATTTCACTGATCTATTCTCTTTAACATTTTCTTCATTCTTCTTGCTTAGGTTTAACTTGTCTTCTTTCCTAATTTCTTAGAGTTGAAGCTTAAGATTGATTTGAGACCTTTCTTCTTTGCTAATATAAGCATTTAATGCCAAAAAATTACTCTGTAAGCATAGCTTTATGTGGATGCCACAAATGTTGGCATGTTGTACTTTCATTTTTATACAATTTAAAGTATTTTCAAATTTTCTTTGTGATTTCTTCTTTTATCCATGGTTATTTAGAATGTATTGTTCTGTCTCCAAATATTTGGATATTTTCAGTATAATTTGTTATTAATTTCTGGTATTTTGCTGTTGTGAAAGGAGAATATGTTTTTACGCTCTCAGTTCTCTTAAATCTATTTAAACTTGCCTTATGGCCCAGAATATAGTCTTTTTTTTTTTTAAACTTTGGGTTTATTTATTTATTTATTTATGGCTGTGTTGGGTCTTCGTTTCTGTGCGAGGGCTTTCTCTAGTTGCGGCAAATGGGGGCCACTCTTCATCGCGGTGCGCGGGCCTCTCATTATCCCGGCCTCTCTTGTTGCGGAGCACAGGCTCCAGACGCGCAGGCTCAGTAATTGTGTCTCACGGGCCCAGTTGCTCCACGGCATGTGGGATCTTCCCAGACCAGGGCTCGAACCCGTGTCCCCTGCATTGGCAGGCAGATTCTCCACCACTGTGCCACCAGGGAAGCCCTATAGTCTTTTTTGATAAATGTTTTATTTGTACTTGAAAAACTGCTGTTGTTGGATTGAGTCTACTACAAAAGCCAATGCTCTCAAGCTGGATGGTCGTTGTAAGCTGAATAATGGCCCCCAAAGAAATCCAAGTCCTGCAACCTGTGAATGTTACCTTATAAGGTGATAGGAACTTTGCATATGGGAGTAAGTTAAGGATCTTATCCTGGATTATCTTGATGGGTCTAAAATGTAATCACAAGAACCCTGTGAAGGGGAGGCAGAGGTTGATTTGAAGGTGATACACTGCTGGTCTTGCCAATGTAGGAAGAGGTCATGAGTCAAGTAATGCAAAGAATGTGGCTTTAGAAGATGGAAGGAGCAAGGAAATCAATTCCCTCTGGAGACTCATTTGTCTCCTTTCCCCAGGGCTCTCATTCCTGGGCTGCCTACTGTCCAATATCTGTAAACCTTGTTTTACAGTTTATCTGGTTTTATAGTTGTTTTAGTTGAGAAGGTAAATCCAGTTCCTATTACTCCATCTGAGCTAGAACTGGAAGTTCCCAGGACTTCCTGTGTTTACATAGTGAATGGGTGTCCTCCGGACATTGCACAAAACATGATCAGCTTGTGGGTGCTCTGGACTTCAGCTGGATAGCCACTCGTGACCATTTTTCTGAGATCCCTCCCTCCATCATCTACCATGGCAGTTCTGGCACTCCTGCTTCACTTAATAGAAAAATCCATCACTTTTCAAAAATTCCAGGTCCGTCTAGCTGTATGTTTCCACTATCCTCTGGGGTCCTTGCCAGGGTGTTACACCTTATGTCACTGCAAAGCGCTCCAGGTACAGAAGGCAATTAGCAGGGAGACACTAAAAGAAAAGGAAAAAGTTAGGTGAGCCAGTCTGATCTCTTTTTGAACACACTGATAACTAGACCTCATGACAAATGGCATTTTCTAGAGGAGTCATTAACTATTGAATGTTTTTAGCTGAATGTAAACCTGTGGTAAACAAACCTAAAATCTGTGGGTTTATGGCACATAGTTCCCTGGAAAATGTCACATAGGCAATACAATCCTCTGGGCATAAAATGGGGATGTTTCATAGCCTATGACGTGCCCCGCTGTGTGAGGTGACCTACACTTTACCTGGAGACCTCAGCTACTGCCCTGGGTCAGCATCTTGTATGTCCTGTGGAAAGGAAAGCCCCAGAGAGCCTCCTTGGTGGTTCCAGACCTCTCCCTGCTCTGCCTAGGCCCCAGGACCTTGCCAGCAGAGACCTTCTAGATCCTAGTGCCCTACCCCATCCACCCACACCCACTCTGTGCTCCTGGCGAGCCCTGCGTATCCTCAGTTGGACTTCACTAGGCTTTGACCCTTGATATCCATCTAGTTCGCAGAATAGAAGATGGAGCTCTTCTTTCCCAGGGCCTCGGCCGATCCTGTGGGGAGCCCTGGCATGAGGTGGATCCTTCCTGCTTACCCAACTGAAGTCAAGAGCTCAGACTCTGTGCCCCCATCAACCAGGCCCTGGCCACGTGCTCCTCCTTAAGCAAGGTGGTCCCTGTGGTCACAGGTACCACCCAGTGAGGAAGGCAGCTCTGAGCTGAGGGCAGCTGAAGCTCCCAGCACCCCCAGGTATGTCATGGGGCATCAGAGCACCCACAACAGCATTCAATCTGAAATTTTAAAATTCTAGTTGAGAATCACTGAATTGTAATTGGTCATGTCCTGAGATGGAAAAATACTGACCTAGCTCCTGCTTCAGTTGGCATCTGGCACCATGCTTGATGCATAGCAGGTGACAGAATCACACTGCAATCCCAGCTCTGCTGATGGAAACGCCTTCTCTCCAGGAGCTGAGGCAGAAAACGTTTAGTTAGTCTTGACTCATCTTTTCCTCTCGCTTCCCACACCCATCCCTCCACCTCTTCCGGTTTGCTCCCCCTCCAAAATGCAGTGTATCCAGAATCTGAACTCTTCTTCCCCTTTCACTGCCGCTGCCCTGGTGTGAGCCCAGACTTCCGCCAAAGTGATGCTTCAAAAATGTAAATGAAATAATATCACTCCTCGGCTCAAAACTCCCTGTGGAGCTCCATTCCATTGAGTCAAGGGCTGAGACTTTACAATGGCGAAGCCCCTTATGTCCCCTGACCCCTCCGTGGACACATCTCCCAGAGCTACTGCGTGTGGTCCGACCTAGGGACCTTTACCTGGAACACCTTCCCCAGATACCTGTGTGGCTCACTCTGTCACCCTCTCCAAACTGCTGCCCAAATAACTGTCCAGCAGTGAGGCCCACACTCTATCATTCTGTTAGGAATCACAGCCCTCACCAACACCTCTTCCAAACCCCCCGACTCGGCTCTGTTGTTTGTAGTATTTCCATCTTACAGCATACGAAGCAGTTCACCTATTTATGTTATTCTTTTCCGTTATTCTTTTCCTCCACTAGGGCTCTCCATCCCATGAGGGGCAGGAGTTCTGCTTGCTGCTCACGGATGTACCCTGGGTGCCTTCAACACAGGCGGTGCTCAGTAATTATTTGTTCACTCCGTCAGCGGCTGACATGGAGACCCGGGCTCACTGAGCTTGACTAGCTTTCTCTCCAAATGCTACCCACATTTTTAAAAACATTCTCATGCACGTAATGGAAGGTCACATAGTTGAGCCCTAAAACAAGAACTTCCAAACTGATTTGTTTTCAAAAGGTTTTAACTCCTAGGCCTTATTCCTAAATTCAAATCTGATTGGAAATTAAGAATTGTTTGATTTATGTAACTGACAAAAATGAATTCAGGAGAACATCCTTTCTCCTAGGAATTGCATCTCCAGGGCTTCTGCTAAAAACAGTCTGTGATTTTAAGAGTCTGTTCACACTCCTCGGCCGTATCCAAATATTTTAACGCCAACCCCGCGGCCTGCACAGTTGGGCGGCCCAGCTGGTCGAGGTGTCTGGGGGAGGCTCACGGCTGCTGACGTCATTGGCAGAGCCCAGCCTGGAAGAAGCTCCCACTCCACCTCCTCCCATGCGCTTCTCTTTCTGCCCAGTCCTATCAGCTAACTTTTGCTTCTCAGTGTTCAAATTCATCTCCTACAATTTCCTCAACAAGGAAATCTGTGACCTTTCTAGACTCTTCAGTCTTACTCTCAACCTGTGAATAAGTCAGTGAAAAAGATAGGAATGAAGTGTGAATGGTAACAATTCACGACACTTTTAGTTAGCCATATATTTCTCAAGGTAGTAATGTTAATTTTTAAAGAATATTGGAACCCATTCTTTTAAGGTTTTACGTTTTCTATCCGAAAGGAGGACGAAGAGTTTTGCAGAGAAGAGCTGTTAAGCAGTGCAAAGCAGAGGATTATGACAACTGATGCATCAGTTCTCGTCACTTGCTTGCTAAGGTCTATGAATTTATCTTTTCTCACTTAGTGTGTGAAGACCAATAGTTGCCTTGGTTAGGCTTATTGAACCAATAGTTTCCTTGGTTAGGCTTATTGAACAGTATACCTCTTTGTCGCTATAGTGTGCAAATAAATCAAATAGAAAAATCACACAGCAAAATGCATGATAGTTTAGTGTATAATTGAGTGGGGGGGAAACCCCAAACTAACACAGTTCATGATATAAATAGGAAATGTTTTCTTAAAGAATCTCATTTATTCTAGCATTTGCTTTAATCTGACATTTCTCCCGCTATGTTGGCTATCTAGTTTAATTAGAGGACATGAGTGCCTAAGATCCAAAAACAGAAACAGGAACAGGAAGAGTGAAGGAGTCCAGTGGAAAGCTACATGGCTGACCGGCGAGCCCAGGGTCCCTGGACCCTCAGCGTCCCTGCTGCAGAGCAGGGAACATGGGACCATCCTCCCTGGGAATTCTCTCGCCCATATTCTCAGGGACAATTCGACAGCGTGCATTCTCTCCCTCCATGTTCCTCACGCCTCCCACTCACCCTATTCTGGGAAACTTCCAGGCATGTCCTGATCAGTTTTTAAGACGGACGGTACAATTGCTAGATTCCCTGGTTTCCTCTGTCTCCGTCTCATCCCTGTTTAATTATGAGCTCACCCTTAGTCTCACCTCTTCTAAGATTTCAGCCCATTTTGTTCTCAACTTCTGAGGACTGTCACCCCAAACCTTTATTTCTTTAAAATCTGTGACTTTAATCAGCCCTTCTTTTTCCTCCTGTTGTTCCTTTAAATAAAGTAGCAACCTCAATCCTCTCACAATTGTCCATTCCCACCTAGAGCATTAATTTGAACAATGTTTATCAGGCTGAACAGGTTAGGAATAGTAAACCAGCTTCCCTGTTACTCACTTCAAACCTGCCTGAATGTATTGATACCTCCTGTTTCTAGTTCCTTCTACTCATTCTTGGGCTCTTTGAATCTGACTTTCATTGAAATCTTTTTGAAGAAGCAGCTCTACGGCATCTAGCAGCTCTACTCATCCACATCTAGTCTGTACATCTTTATATGGCTTTTCCAGAAAGTGTCAGGGAAAGCTAATACACTGAGTCACATTTCTCATTAATTTCCATTACAATTTCAGACATACTCTCCTACAGAAAGAAAATTACTTTCAGGTATAATAAAAATCACATTAACAATCATGAAATTCACCTTTCAGTACATTTGGTATTTTTGAATGCATTGTCCTTGTTCATTAATGGAAACCATCTCTATAAAGGTTGGACGACTGTAGAGATTGGTGGATACATAGCAAGTTCGGTGCACTGGTTAATGGAATAGTGCCATATGGAAGGAGGTTTCCAGTGGAATGCCACAAAGCTTTTAATATGGTCTACAGCCTTAGAAACCAGTCTTGGAATAAAATGATCTGCGTGTAGCATTTATTCAATATGGAAAGCTCTCATGGGTAGTAAAATGTGTAGGTTGGCTTCAAAACCAAATAAAACAAAAAGTAGAAACCTTGGCAGTCTGACATATTGGTCTAAATCCCAAAAAATGAAACTTAATAAGTACCATATCAAATCTTGCATTTGAATTCTGCACCAGGATAGCACAACTTAACAGCAGTTTATAATTAAGAAATTTGGGGATTAAGAAACTCTAGAATTCCAGGGGCAACTTTGGCATAATCCACTGACCAAAAACCCAAGTTTGACTGTGCTCTTGGGCTACATTAAAAGTATTTCGAGAAGGAAAGGAGATGTTAGTCCTGCCGTGGCTGTTCCGCCCATATCTGCAGTGGGGTCTGCGGGCACCCTTCTCAGGGGATGTTGGCAAACTTGCATAAACCCCATTATGAGCAGCCTGAATCCTGGGGTGAGGGCAGGGAGTAACAAAATAGTTGTTGATTGGGCAAGGCTCAAGTAACTGGTAGCGTTCAGCTTAGAAAGAAATCATAGCTGTCCTCAAATTTTTTAAGATTTCAATGCAGTAAAAAGAGTAGACTTTGATCTGTAGTTTGCAGCACACGGGCTCTCTCGTTGAGGCGCACAAGCTCAGTAGTTGTGGCGCACGGGCTTAGTTGCCCTGCGGCATGTGGGATCTTAGTTGCCTGACCAGGGATCCAACCCATGTCCCCTGCATTGGAAGGCGGATTCTTTACTACTGGCCTACCAGGGAAGTCCCATATTTTTTAGGATCTTAACACTGTAGTATATCTTAATATCTGGTGAGGCAGGTCTCCCTTATTTGTAATTTTTTTTTAAATGTAAGTGTCTTATTTATTTATTATTTTTTTAATAGTAATCTTTTATTTATTTAGTTATTTTTTTTTTTTATATTTTTATTTTTGGCTGTGTTGGGTCTTCGTTTCTGTGCGAGGGCTTTCTCCAGTTGCAGCAAGCGGGGGCCACTCTTCATCGCAGTGCGCGGGCCTCTTCACTATCGTGGCCTCTCTTGTTGCGGAGCACAGGCTCCAGACGCGCAGGTTCAGTAGTTGTGGCTCACGGGCCTAGTTGCTCCGCGGCATGTGGGATCTTCCCAGAACCAGGGCTCGAACCCGTGTCCCCTGCATTAGCAGGCAGATTCTCAACCACTGCGCCACCAGGGAAGCCCTATTTGTAATTTTTTTTCAGATTTTACTTACCTTTATGGACCTTTATTCTTTCATACAAATTTCACAGTAAGGGTTTTGCATCCCTTGAAAAAATTTGACTGGAATTTTTTGGTGGAATTGTCTTGGATTCGTACTTTAACTTGGGGAAAACTAGCATCTTTATAACATTGATATGTCTTTTCCAAGAGTGTGGATTGTCTCCCCATTTCTCCATTTCATGTTATGTCATTCATTAACATTTAATATTTTTTCTATAAAGTTTCTATGCATTAATGATTAATTCCTATATACTCTAGAGTTCTAACTACTATTTGGAATAGTATTTTTATTATATTTTTCAGTTAGTATTGTCATTGCAGAGAGATGCTACGATTTCACAAGTCTTGTAACTGAAAATGTTGGTGAATTCTTTTCCTAGTTTTAATAGTTGGATTTGGGGGGGATAAATGATTACATCATCTTCAAATAACAACAGTTTTATCTCTTCCAATCCTTATTTCTTTTTCTTTCCTTATAACATTGGTCAGGAGCTTAAGTACAAATGTTAAATAATAGGAGTAGTGATGGACATCTTTGCCTTGCTCACAATTTTAGAGGAAATATTAAAATGACCTTCATAAGTATAAAGTATGCTGTAACTTTCAAGGCATATAACTTTAACAAGTTGAAGAAGTTTCCTTCTATTTCTAGTTTGTTAACAGTTTTCACTACAAATGTGTGTCAAATTTGTAAAGAACGTTTTCTACATCAACTCAGATAATCATGTGTTTTACACTTGAGTCTTAGTTAGTGTGGTGAGTTCCATTGACATGTTCCCTGATGGTGAACCATCTTGCATTCGTGAAAATGTCATTTAATTATTGTGTCTTTTTTAATATGCTGTTGGATTTTCTTAGCTGTATCTTATTTAAGATATTTACAACTGTGTTCAAAATAAACTATACTTATAATTTTCTTCTCTTGAATTGTCCTCTTCTAGCTATAGAATGAAAAGTGCAATTTTTGGTCAGTTTAAATTTGGCAGGAAATAACATTATAAAGTAGGAATTAATTGTTCATTGAAGGTTTATAGAACTTATCAATAAAGCCATCTGGGATTTAGCGTTTTGGTGAGGAGGCACATTTTTTTAAGTGTTATATGTATGTGTGTGAATTGGGTGCCAGTTGAAAGTATGATTAAAACAATTTCAGAGGCCCTGGTCAAGGGAGTCAGTGGAGCACTTATCTCTCGTATAATCTGTCTGTAGGGTTCTATCCCTCTCCCCCCACACACCACCCTCTTCTTTATATTCCTCTATGAGTCACACTGCCTGGTGCAGAGCTTGAACTGAACTGATCAAATTTAGGCAGCTGTCATCGATTGCCTCTTTTCTGGCCAAAAGCCCTAGTGAAATCTACCTGCCTTCTCTCATTCTAAGCAAATTGCCATTTAGAGACTCACCAGTGTCTCATGATTACCTGTACCTTTTGAATCACTAGTAAAGCTTAATAATGAGTGCAATTACTTTTTTTAAAAATGTATTTATTTTATTTATTTATTTTTGGCTGCATTGGGTCTTCATTGCTGCGCGTGGGCTTTCTCTAGTTGCAGTGAGCGGGGGCTACTCTTCGTTGCGGTGCGCGGGCTTCTCATTGCGGTGGCTTCTCTTGTTGCGGACCACGGGCTCTAGGCGTGTGGGCTTCAGTAGTTGTGGCATGTGGGCTCAGTAGTTGTGGCTCGCGGGCTCTAGAGCGCAGGCTCAGTAGTTGCGGCGCATGGGCTTTGTTGCTCCGCATCATGTGGGATCTTCCCAGACCAGGGATCGAACCCATGTCCCCTACGTTGGCAGGCGGATTCTTAACCACTGCACCACCAGGGAAGTCCATGAATGCAATTTCTGATTCTTGAGAATTTGACTTGATATTCTGACTGAATTTCCCAGTTTATTATTATAGAATTGTGCAGAGTGTATGTATGTTTATAATGTTCTTGATCTCTTCTTTACGTATGATTGTATAGCAACCCTCAATCGTAACATCATGCATTTGCATCTTTTCTCTTATTTTCTTGGTGGTCCTTATCTTTAGAACTCCACCTGCCACCGTCACAAACACAGTGCCACAGACATAATGCCACCTTTACCCATAAATACTCCAGTGTGCATTTCTTAAAAACAAGTGCTTGCTCTGTCTAATCAAAGTGCAATGATTAAAAGCAGGAGCCAAACCTGATACAGACTAACATCTAATCTACAGACCTTTTTCAAATTTTTCCAAGTGTCCCACTAATGCTGCTGATGGAGAAACAAACAAGGAGACAAAGTCCTGGTTTGGGCTCCAATCCCGGATCACGTGCCACATCTGGTTGTCTCGTCTATTTAGCCTCCTTTAATCTGGAACATCTCCTTGATTTTCTTTGTCTTTCATGGACTTGATTTTTTAAAGAATGTGTGGCCTGTACAATTTTTCAACAAGATGCTTGACTTGAAGGAGAATTTATTCAGTATCAGTTTTGTTAGAATAATTTAGTCCTATTGAAAGACAGAGAATGCCCTACAATTGACAGGAATATATTAAAAAATTAAAAGCAAAATCTATCAGGGAATGTATAAAGGGTTTTTATTTGTGTTTATCATTAAACACTGAGATGAAAATAACTTACTGACATAAAAACATTAAAAATTTGAATAAGCATGTCACTATTGAAGAAAAGAGCGTATTTTCTGAGAACCAATTTTTCCCCTCACCTCATTTATAGTAGCTGTTGATCAAAACATACAGTTGACAATTTAAGGGATAAAAAGAGAGCTTTATGCTTGAGCACATACACACCAATTATTTTATGTAGAGTCAAATCATGGGGTAGGTGTTGGAGACAATCAAAGACTAAGAAAAACTGTCACAGTGAGAATATAGTACAACCAACTTGTGGTGTCCCAGTAGGCCATATACTATGGTCCAGGCTTTCCCAGCTCTGGATAAAATAACAAGGTTTCTGTTTGTCTGGGCTTCGGGGGCTTCTTGTTAGTTAGTTTATTTACCTTTGTCTGGTGTGAAACACAGGGCATCCTCTATTTTTCTTTGCTTGGCTGGTCTGATCCAACTGGAATTTGCTCTTAGTTGACTCTCCTTCAGGCTTTCATTGGTTCGCTTCGTGCACGTGGCTCTTTATAGTCAATTGCACCATCTGACCATCTCGCCCACCACCTTCAGGTCAGTACAATCATTGCTTTCCAGCTGCCTTCTGTCTTTAGGGTTAGACTCAGCCCCACTGATCAGGAATTTCTCCAGGGGCAACTTCACCAAAGCAACACCCCACGTGTAGCAGCACCCACAGAATCCACTCCAGGGGGACAGAAAACTGGGCAGTGGCTCCTGTACACAGCCAGCCCCTCAAGAGACCATCAAGTAACTGCTCAGAGGGCTGGGCTCTGTGCCCCCTGAGGCAGAAGCAGTGGGCTGGGGTGATGGTCAGGCACTGGGGGGCGCTCCCGCCGCCCCCGCCCCCCCATCCCCCCACCCCATCCAGCTGAAGCACAGTCAGCAAGCAAACCGACTTTCTGGACAAAGGCAGACTTCTCACCAGAATTTTGCCAATAGTACACGTTTTCTTCCCTTGTTGCATTGCGTATAAGTTATTGTCTCAGGGAGAACACTCAGATCTTGGTCTAACTGCCTTAATGGATATAGTTTTTAAATTCCATTTTAGTCCCTCAAGAAAGGGAAACAAAACCATCAATTACAAGGTTCATAAGTCCCCGGAAAAGAATTTGACCAAAAATCTTCCAGTCAGAGGTCTTTTGAGTTTTCTGCTTTTTCCCTGTCTTGGTCTAGAAATTGAGAGATATCTACTGTCATCCAGGTGGCATTTTAAACCCCGAACACGTTTCAGCACACACTGGTGCAGTTTCCTTTCCCTCAGGTGAGAATTGGCTTGTCAAGCTGGTATCTGACGGGCGGCTCTAACAGATGCAAGGTCACCAGGTCCTGGAACTTCGCTCTAGGGGCACGTCTCTGTGACCCCTTGACTGAAGGGCCTGAGTGGCCAGGGCTGCAGGTGGCGATGCCCACAGACCCACGGGCTGCCCCTCCTCGATTTGCACCTTTCTTTGTTAAGCAAGAACCATTGGTACCAGCACCTGAAGCTGAGGAAATGTCCACTCAACTCTCTAAATTAAAAATGAACTCAAGGAGTCACTTCTGCTGATGGAATCAACCGATCGTCAGAGAAGGGAGTGTCTGGAGCCCATTTTGTCACATCTCAAAGGGCAGTGGTCAACGTCGGGTTAAACCCATGTCCCCAACTGCCCACGCAGTCCTCTTTCTACCAAATAATAAAACTCCTCTGCAATTTTCCCACATTATTCATGATAAAATAGTGGCTGTCTACATGGCTGTTTAATATACTCTTCAAGAGCTATAGAAAACTCACAATTTTCAGCATCTAGACACAAACTAAACATTCCAAAAATTACTACTATTCAAAAAATAAGCCATTTCTTTGGGGTTTCCCCCCTTTTTATAGAAAGTTATCTCAGACCATATATTCTAAAGCAATTTCTAATAAGCATCCATATGGCACTACGAAGTAAGTATGGTGAAACTGAGGATATTGCTTAAAATCATGAATGCATAAATATGTGAATGCTAAAGATTTCAACCATCAAACATTTTTTTCCACAGATTTCTCCTGAACGAAACTTCTGTAGTTAAAATAACCAGAATCATATGTACCTCCGAATTTTGTAAATATTTCCGATTTCATGGATTTCTTTTCCTCCTATATTTGAAAACCAGTTCTTTATGGGAACACAAGAAAATGCTAAATGTGGGAGGTGTGAATGGTCTCAGCTCACAGCCTGTAGCCTGGCTATGATATATTTCAGTATCATGTAGAAATAACTAGTTTAAAAATATCACGCATTCTACAATTCCGGCATTACACATGAGAAGGGATAAAGAACCAACTGTTGAAGCTCTCAGGAAACTCATGGTTATCAAATTATTACTGCACTGAAAGCCTGCACACAGCCGAAAGCAACTTATTGAACCAGAAATCTAAGCACATTTTACCAAAAGTTACATTATAATAGTCATTACTTCCTATTATAATGGATACACTTTTAATTTGGCTCAAAGTTTTAGGGGTACAAAGCAAATAGCACTGAGCCATAACTGGCTTCTTCAGGCTTCCGTTTGATGTGTGTCGATACAGATGTGGACATAGGAATTTCTCTGGTACTGTCTTGGTGGGGCTGCTGTGGGCTGCTGGTGGGGATAGAAGGGGAGGGTTAAGAGCTGCCATCACTGAAAAAAGAACCCCTGCACTCCTCAGTTATGTGAGAAGTAGATCATGTCTGAACTACACCCAGCAAAAACTATGATCACTTCATCAATCATTCAACAATATTGGGGGGGGGGGGGGTTTTGTTGTGTTTTTTTTTTTGGCCACACTGCATGGCATGCGGGATCCTAGTTCCTTGACCAGGGATCGAACCTGTGCCCCCTGCGTTAGAAGCGTGGAGTCCTAACCACTGGTCCACCAGGGAATTCCCAACAATATTTGTGATGCAGGATTTCCCTGGTTGTCCAGTGGTTAGGACTCCACGCTTTCATTGCTGAGGGCCCGGGTTTGATCCCTGGTCAGGGAACTAAGATCCCGAGCAACGCCCCCAACCGCCAAGAAAAAACATGTATATATATATATATGTATTTGTGATGAAATAACACTCTGGTCAGACCTTCGGGCTGGGAGGTGAGGGATGAAATACACGTTACATAGGAAAATGAGTACCTAACTCTTCCTGAAAGAGTTGTGAAAGCTTCACAAAGCTTATCTACCATTGTTGAACTAAAACTTGGAAAGTAATTCAAAATTTTCTAGGCAGCTAAGTAAGAGGAGATTATGCCTGGCAGAAGAGAGACAATGAAAATGTATCATAAAGCACTTACCATGCCCAAGAAACCATACCAGAAGTCATGAGAATAAAAAGATAAAGAACAATATCTATATAATTGGAAATAAATAATAGGAATTTGGGGACATGAGACAATAGGAGAGAAAACAAAATAAATGTGGAAGCAGGGTCAGTACACAAAAAAGGTATCATAAGTTGCTGAACACTTGAAAATTTGGTTCCATACTTCCAATCAACCAATGAAAAGAGGAAAATACAATCAATTGCCTAACTGACAGCACAAACAAAATTTTAAAAAATTAGTTGTTCCAGAGAAACACAAGTTAACTGAGCCCTGACATGTGATGATTTTTTGTGATGTACTGAACAGTGTCCTTGACAACATCTGTACATTAAGAAAAGCTTGAAAGGAAAACAGCTCTCCCTAATGTAGACTTAAGGCACAACAGCCAAGGCATAGCTGGGTAAAAGACATTCTATTGGGGGTGCAAATAATGCAACCCAAGCCCACAGCTCTCTGAAGTTCTGGCAGGGGAAATTGATGGACTGCATACCCTCTAGTCAATATACATGATGGGTGCCATCCCTGGACCATTCAAGGGCCATTTCCCCCTCATAGGGAGGAGTTCTGAAGCAGTATCTAAAGACGCATTCAAAGTTTTCCTCAGAAAGCAGTTGTGGGTTGATTACAACACAGAGAATGGCCAAGGCGATTTTAGCTAATTGAGACCATCCCACAAAGTCTAGGCTGGGTTGGAGAACTGGTTGTAATGAAGATTTGGTTCAAGGCTTCTATGCAGTTTGTCTTACTACCAGAACAGCAAACAAGCACTGCAAAGGTTACAGAGTAGCCAGGGGTACTACCACGTGGCCTGAGGGCTCCTGACCCTCATCAGTTGCTCACTGAGATGTAACCGAAGGCTGACACCATGCAAAGAAGGACGGCTACCCTGCTGGAGAGACCACACACCGCGAGAAAGAGGCTGGGCCAGCTGCCAGCCGAAACCGCCGTTCCAGCAGAAGCACCAGCCATGTGAGTGGAGTCATCCTGCAGCCACATGAATGACACCAAGTAGGACGAGCAGGAGAACTGCTGAGCTGAGCTCAGTCCAGATTGAAGAGTCCTACGCAGACCATCGCTTACTGGTTTCAGCCACTGAGTTTTGGGCTAGTTTGCCAAATGGCATTAGATTACTAAAAGAGCTCCCCACTTGGAAAAAATTTAAAGCACATATATCCAAATACCCACGAAGACTACCTCCTCCCCAAATCCAAAAAAGCAATAAGCCATCTACTGTTAAGTTTTGTTACTTCCTGATTGACTCAATAAATCAAAGGGCTGTGTAGGCTGTTGCCTGGACACTAGTGAGATGCTGAAGGACGACACAGTTATTTGTGGCTCCAGAGCCAGGAAGTCCTTTCAGTAAAGAACTGGGTAAAACAACCCTCACAAAAGACACGTATCCGCCCAAAATTACGGACTTGATTTTGAAATAGTTGCTCTAAAGCCCTTGCACTTAGTGGGTTTAGTGAAGAGCCTCTAAATACATAGAAGAGCTAGAGATGTGGATGGAAGAGAGCGTAGGAAGAGAAACTCCATCCAGATGGAGAAAAGATCGGCAACAAGGCGAACAGGAGGACGGGGTGAGGGAGCTGCAGACGGGCGGGAACCTGGCTGGAGGTCCTCAGCATCTGTTTCCCAGGGCCACCCCAAAAAAGTGCCACCATCCGGGTGACTTAGAACAACAGTTACCTGTTCTTTCATGGTTCTGGAGGCTGCAAGTCCAAAATCAAGATGTCGGCATGACCCTGTTCTCTCTGAAGGCTCTAAAGGAAGATCCTTCCAGCTTCTTCCAGTGGGTGCCAGCAATCCTGGGCATTCCATGACCCATGGGGTCATAACTCCAATCTCTGCATCCGTTGTCACGTGTTGTCCCTGTGTGTTTCTGTGTCTTCACGTGGTCTTCCCTTCTCTGTGTATCTATGTGCAAATATACCTCTTCATATAAGGACATCATTGGATTAGGGCTCATCCTATTTCAACATGACCTCACCTTAGCTTGACTAATTACATCTGTGAAGACCCTATTTCAGATAAGTTCACATTCTGAGATTCTAGGCATTCATAATTCAGGACACTTTTCAACCCAGTACAACCTTCAATTCTAATTGAGATACTTGGATTCTTAGAGCACGCAGTTGCCCCATCAGAGCAGAAATTAAATGAATTATTGCAAAAGGGATGACCATGTCAAGACCTTCTATGAATGGAGAAATGGTCATTGTCCTTTTGTAATCATAGATAGTTATGTATTACTTCTTAACTCTTGTATATATGTTTTCTCCCTAACTAGAGTGTTGTAGAGGGATTGTGACCTACACTTTTTTTCATCCATGTACTGTGCAATAATCCAGCATGAAAAACTATTGGAAAGAAAGAGTGAAAGGAAACCAGGAATAGAACAATATATATTGAATCTCCACCCTGTGTCAGGCATTATTCATAAATTATCTCATTAATCGTCAGTAGACCCCCTCCAGATGAGGAAACTGATAAGTAGACAAGTTTTGAGACCTCCCCAAGGTCACACACAATAAAGTTTGACTATTTTACTTGCCTTTATGGAACCCACACGTGCACCTCAACAGCATCTAATAAGTATTGACAATGAAAGAGGTCTTCTGGGAGGGGTCAGTGTTGCCATGACCTCTCTTCATGGGCTTCAAGAAAGACTGTTAAAGACTGGATTTCCTTTCAAATTATTGTACTCATTGCTAGACTGTGCTTCTTTGAATGCAAGTGGACCACGTGGCTGTCAGAATTAAAAAGTTATGTATATAAAACATATAAACATTAAAGCTACGCAAGAAAATACTGTTTGGTGGAAACTAAAGATTATTTTTTTTCTTCCTTATGCTTTTCTGAATCTTTTCATGAACATCTTTGCTTCTATAATAGAAATGAATATGCAAAAAGAAAAAAGAAATGAATATGCATTAAACATTTTTTAAAAATAATTTTGACTTTGGCATTCAGGTCAGGACTTGGCACTTGGCTTAGCATCTACTAGTTAAATGATGTTGTGTCACTTCAGTACCATCTTTGCCCATATCTGTAAATACCGATGAAAATAGTATCCACCTCCCAAGATTGTTCAAACTAAAATCAGATTGTAAAAGTTCAAGTGCCTGGCACAGTGCAAAGACAAAATGTGTGGGAAACACACATGCATTTGCTATTTTGTCTTCTCTCCACAAGAAGCAAGTCAGCTCTAAGCGGACGTGACCAAGTCCACACCCACAGCACAGCGCTGTTCACAGACATCAACTTTATTCACAAGCCTGTCTCTCCAATAGAGCATTAACCCCATTAAAATAAAATAAAAGGGAGCCCAGGTTTAAAACCCTCCCAAGCAGACAAAACCAAGTAATCCAGGTAAGCAAAGCTAAATCTAACTTGTTTCATGAACATAAGCAAAACTGAACTTAGGTTATTTCTTATGAGTGTCTCTGATACTCATAAAAGAAACTTAGGTTATCTTCTTAAATGGTATAAGATAATCACTTTTAACTAATCCCCTGCCCATTGTAGTAACCAGTCACTGTAAAGGGTAAACAACTTCCACCTTTTCTCTTTATAAGCCACCCTGTATTGTCACGCCTCTGAGTATCCCATCAGTTTGGGGTTTGAAAGCTCCCAGTTCCCAGCAAACTGTTCTTACATGAACAATAAACTCTTATTAATTACTATTTTGCTGTCTGGTGGTTTTAATGTTTACCGTTTCTGGATATTTGACATCTTTAAGGGTAAACTGGATATTTGTCCTTAGGCCGATCTCCCCTAGAACAGCTCCTGGCATGTGGTAAGATGCAAAATATTTTAAATGCATAAATGAATTAATATTACTCATCAATGTGGTTTTATAATTTTTTAAAAGAGCATGTAAATTTTTTTTAAATGGGTGTTTTTTATTACTGTTTTATAATCTGGAATCCTAACAACACATTTAAAACGCAACCCTCCAAATTATGGCAGGGCCGGTTTCGCAGGGACTGACACCTGTTACCTAAAAGGATCAAAATGTTTAAATAGAAAAACACACCAAGAAAAGAGTAGGGAAAAATATGTAAAGACATGAAAAGGAGAAAAATTAATTTTGAGTCCTGAAATGCACAGAAGTCATATTTGAACGTAATTCCCTTGGGAAACATCGGACCCCATTGTCATGAGTGGAGTTCTTGGTGTGGATTGTTGGTTTTTAAACAGCCCATGAGTGAACGCGCATGCTTGCTGTTGGCTGAAACTTTTACAAACATATTTAGAGTGATGGGCAGTGCAGATTTTAAGGCACCGACTAGAAGGTGAAGCCCTGACAAATACACCAGACAAGTTCCTAATGTGTGGAGTTCTTTACCAAGTAGCTGTATCTCCTGCTGGCAATTACATTTTAATTGTGAATAAGTTAGTCTCCAAAATAATAAAGATTAATCTAAGGATTTTAAATTCTGGTAGCTTTAACATGGCAAAGATCCCTTCTGTTTGCATCAATACAAAAGTGCTTGAGTTGCTGTTTCTACTAAAGATTTACCCTCAGACTTTCAACATCAATAAAAAATTTTATTTTGAATTGTACCATATTCTCTTTAATGAAAAGGAAAATTAGATTTAAAACTGCTGAGTAGCAATAGAGTAACACACCCATCTGACTTCTTTTTTAAGTAAGGGGTAGTTTTTATCTATATCAAGCACTTAAAAATCTAAGTGTTAATAAGCATATAAAGTATTCTGCCCTTACATTTTTTGAGCTACTGGGGAGAGCGATAGATCTTTCAAAATCATAAACTTTTTTTTTTTTTAATCTATTTATTTATTTATTTTTTGGCTGTGTTGGGTCTTCGTTTCTGTGCGGGGGCTTTCTCTAGTTGTGGCGAGCGGGGGCCACTCTTCATTGCGGTGCGCGGGCCTCTCACTGTCGTGGCCTCTCTTGTTGCGGAGCACAGGCTCCAGACACGCAGGCTCAGTAGTTGTGGCTCACGGGCCCAGCTGCTCCACGGCATGTGGGATCATCCCAGACCAGGGCTTGAACCTGTGTCCCCTGCATTGGCAGGCAGATTCTCAACCACTGCACCACCAGGGAAGCCCATACACTTTTTTTATTGGAGTATAATTGCTTTACAATGTTGTGTTAGTTTCTGCTGTACAACGAAGTGAATCAGCTATATGTATACATATATCCCCTCCCTCTTGGACATCCCTCCCACCCCCCCATCCCACTCATCTAGGTCACCACAGAGCGCTGAGCTGAGCTCCCTGCGCTATATAGCAGGTTCCCACTAGCTACCTGTTTTACAATGACAGTGTATATATGTCAATCCCAATCTCCCAATTCATCCCCCCACCACCGCTGTGTCCACGTCTGTTCTCTATGTCTACATCTCTATTCCCGCCCTGAAAATAGGTTCATCCATACCATTTTTCTAGATTCCACATGTATATGTTAATACACAATATTTGTTTTTCTCTTTCTGACTTAACTTCACTCTGTATGACAGACTCTAGGTCCATCTACCTCTCTACAAATGACCCAATTTCGTTCCTTTTTATGACTGAGTAATATTCCATTGTATATATGTACCACATCTGCTTTATCCATTCATCTGTCGCTGGACATTTAGGTTGTTTCCATGAACTGGCTATTGTAAATAGTGCTCCAATGAACCTTGGGATACATGTGTCTTTTTGAATTATCAAAACGATACACTTTTAAAACAACGAGTACTTATCCAGGCTTACTGCTTACTGATTAGACAGGCAAACTTGCAGAATTACTTTAAAATGAGAGATCAATTTCTGCATTTTTAGGGGATATACACACACAACAAGTATTATTATAAATGTTAGTTCTGGAAAGAGGTAAAAATATAAGTGATGCCATGTTTGTTACGGAACTTCTATTACCCAAAGTCTCCTCTTACATGCTCTCGTAAAATTAAGAACCTCAAATGATATGTCTTTGCCAATCTTCTATCTTTCCCTTTTTCTCTCTTCTGCATCTGATTTTCTTAACAGAAGATGAAACCCTTAAATATCTTTAAGCATATTGCGGCTAGCAGCCTCCTCTGGCCAATTTTGTTGACTGTTGAAACAGCTTAGGAAAAAAAAAATCTGAGTTTTGGAATCAATATTACAAAATCGAATGCCTCTCCAAAGCTTTGAAAGCTTGCCCATAGCTATGACGGTTGGTAAAGTGCTGACTCACCCGTTTTGTGTAGAAGCAAGAGGCCATATGTTTTAAGAGACACAGCTATTAGGTTTTTCCATAAACGTGGGTAGAACCTCCACTTGGAAAAATAAACAACCCAACTTCCCTCAAATCAGTCATGGCACATGGCTGGTCATCTTACAAGCCTCCAAATCCCCTTTCAGGGCCAGCGCAGAGGTGGACATCTGCTATGGTTTGAATCACTTGATCACCTTTTCTTTCCAGGGGAGCTGAGGCAGAGGAAAGCCATTTCTGTCCCCAGCATGGGTGGGAAGGGGGAACCTGCTCTGGGGCCCAGCTCTTGGGAAGTGTGGGCACCAGCAGCCACTAGACAGGGAACGTGCGAGGCAGGGGCTGTGACAGTGGCCACATTTCAGGTCATCAGTGGCCAGCTTTGCAGCTTCCAGACTGTTCTGTGCTCTCAGGGAAAGAAGCACAAATCAACTTATTCTGGGCTCCAGGTGGGTCGGAGCTACAGAGAGTCAGAGAAAAGACAGCGAGGTGATGGTGAGGCCCGGAATAAAAAGCAAAGGCCTTTGGCACCTCCAACTCTTGGGCTTGTAGGTCAGCCTTATATAGTGTCCGTCCATCACTCTCATACTTGAATGCATGGTGAGGGTTGGTTTAAATCTATGTCGACCTTACAATCTAATAAAACAGCTTCCGTGTTTTCTTAATTAAAAAAAAAAAACTACTTTGATTCTAGGAATAAGGTCTTGTTCTTGGGAAGAAATACATTTTCTAAGTGCTTCAGTTTCTTAGTTCACAAAATGGGTGACCAGATACCACCACATTATGGAGTGTTGTGAGAGAGAGAAAAAAAACATTAAATTTAATGTGCATGCAAATCACCTGAGTATCTTGTTAAAATGCAGGATCTGATTTGGCATATCTGGGCTGAGAACAGAGATTCTGAATTTCTCACCGGCTCCCGGGAGATGCGGATTCTGTTCATCTGGGGCCCACCCGGTGAACAGCAGGGTGATGGGGCAGCAAGGGCCATTCCCCGATGGGAAGAAAGAACGGTGAACACATTTTAAAGTGAAACATGCAAATGCCAAAATGACTATCAAGAGTCAAACTGCATCAGATTCTTTTATTAGAAATAAGATGGGATGGCAAGGAGGACCCGTGGAAGTTTTTCAGTCTACCATCCAGCTCATGCCTCTGGCTGACATTCAATTAGTTAGGGCCGAGAAAAGGAACGTTATTCATATTCCCGGATTTCCCAAAACAGTCCTAATTTCAAAGCTTTACCTCATTGTTCCTTTTAGCACACGTTTCAGTGGGACAGTAAATCCTCGTCTTTGATTCAGAAAATACGGCCCCGGTAGTCTGACCCGTGTCACTGCCGCGTCACATCCAGCCCTGGTTGGCGAGGCACTGGGGGCTGCACGTGGTCCCTCCAGGGACCAGTGTCTTCCGTCTGGTGGCTCACGGCTCCTCCCTCCCCTGGAACCCCAGGGGCCCTGGGTCCTCTGCCTTCAGGTGACAGATGGGCAAGTGCGGGAGCCTGGCATTGTGGGGACCAGGCTGGAGTGGGGATGTCACCCCACCCATCGGGGAGAACTCAGGCACGTGGCTCCTTAACTCAGCGACCCTGGTCCAGCCGTGTGACCAGGAGGAAAGGAAACACAGAGTGTTATCTCCGAGGTGCCACCTAATTGACTTTTAACCATCCTATCGGTCTGAATGAAGACAAATTTACTGGGCTTGGAGGAGTGAATCCTAACCGCGTAGCAGAGTTGAGATCTGAAGAGCTCTGGGATGTGCCCGCACCACCCCTCCGACCCGGGGAGGTGGATATTTGAGGAACCGTGGCCAAGTTCATCCCTGCAGGGGGGCACCCCCAAAACTCAGAGAAGGTTCAGCAGGGGAGAAGGGCCTGGTGCTTATTAAACAGCCTTCACAATAGTCTAGGGGGAGGAGATACGATCCCCAGTTTATAGTTAAACACATGAAGAATCAAGAAGGATCTGGAAGTTTCTTGCCAAGAGGGGGAGCCAGGATTCCAAAGGTCTATTCTACCCCAGGGCCAAACATACAGGGCATTGCTCCACAGGACATGGAAGTAGTTGTTAAACAAGCCTAACTGGACTGCCCCAGGGGCATGTGTGTGTGTGCATGTGTGTGTGTGCACGTGTGTCCAGGAAGGACAGAAGAGGCTGGTCATAGTTAATGTAAGTTAGACTCAGCGTACTCAGATCACCAAGGTTTCTGCCCAATTATTTTTCAAACTCTGAACACAGAAAACCTAGCCACATGGAAACATTTGTTGACAACACCAAAATGTGTTTTTCATAGTTTAGTGCAAATGCGTCCTACGGATGCCAACTTAGATGACACAATTTTCAGTTTAAATTTGAGTGAAAAATGACTGTCTGTGACCTCACCTAGACCTCAGGCCAGCCCCCCAACTGAGATGAGAGGCCTTCATTTCTTACTTAAGTTTTAAATTGAAGCTGATTCTAATCATGTTTTCAGCCCATGTGGTTGTGTGTGAAATAAAAGCCCTGCTATAAAAAATTACATGGGCAATAAATAAATATTAAAAAAAAGAAATTACATGGGCAGGCTAACAATGATTTTAGTTCTTTGAGTTTGAAAGAACTGAGCCAATGGCAGGAGAGACACGTTCCCACCTTGGAAATTTAATTCATAACATGAGCAAAGTCAACTGCCTTTTGGAAAATCTCAGGTAACATCCAAAGATTTTAGTAAACGGTTTGATCCAGATGGACATACAATAGACAGGACTTGGCAGCCAAAAGCCTACACTTGGAGCTTTGTTCCTCTGTCACCCACAGGAGTGCCAGCCTAGGGGACCCCTCCTCACCATCTCCAAACACTGAGAGGGAACACAGAATAAGACTTAGTGTGAATTTGCCAATTTTTAGTTGACAATGATCTGGAATCCTCCTTTTTCATTTGAATGTCTTATCATGACAAACACAGACTCAGAAAAAATGTGATGGGCCAAGAGAGGGGTAGAGATGGAAAAGATAAATTATAGAGTCAGCTTTCCAAGGTCCAGTTTCCCAAGTAGCTCTTTAGCTTCCCAGGGAAACGGGGATGGGAAGGAAGGAAGGGAGGGAGGAAGGGAGGAAAGAAGGAATGGAGGAAAGGAAAGGAGGGAAAGAGGGAGGGAGGGATGGAGGGACGGAGGGAGGGAGGAAGGAATCTTGAGTCCAGATTTGTTTTCCAAAGGCCGCCCCAAAAATCACACACACACAAGGCTAATCATGGATTCACTTATAAAGTACCTTAGAATTAAATCAGAGTAGCTGTGGGCTTGGAGAAGTATTACAAGGGGAATTTTCAACGCATTCACTTTGATCTTTCGTCATATTTTGAAGTTATTCCAGTTGAATAAATGGATTCCATTTATTATTTATTTATTTGTTTGTTTGTTTGTTTGTTTATTCCAGTTGAATATTCCACACATTCTGATCTCAAATAATGAAAACTACTTTCAGTCTGCCAAAGGTTCGCGTTCAGGGTCTTCTGGTTCCCCTCAGGATCCCCCCAGTATATGCAGACCTCCTTCGTTCCACAGTCCGGAGGACAGTGTGACCCAGGTGAGGTCTGGGTGGGACCTCCTTACCTGGTCTGCCCCTTTCCCGATGGCCTCGCACGATGGCAGTGGTGTCCCCACCCAGCGCGTCTGCCTGCGGCTGGTGGGGAGCAGGGCCCAGGCGCAGGCAGAGAAGGTTTCTCATCTGAGAAGGTTCAAGGGAAGCTCCGTGGCTGACTGTTCATAAGTAAACTGGTCACTGCAGGAACCACGAGGGGAAAGACCAAGACCAGGCTGAGTAAACCAGCTCTGAGTCCCGCTACTGCATAACTTGGGGTAAATTCACTAATCTCTTTGTTTGTTTTCTTCACCTGAAAGTGGGATTATCAGGGGCCGATCAGCATGGCTTTGAGACTTATGATGCTGGCTGTCAACAGGCACCCAGCACATCGCATCCGTGGCCTGGGCCCTGGCACAGGCACATCCCAGGGACGCCCCACATTAGCAGTTTCTCTGTTTCCACCGGACGATTCCCATCAGGCCACAGTCATTCTCCAGGACAGCAAATTCTAAACACTGTGGCTTCATTTGACACCCCATTTCTGTTTTCCTCATGCACAACCTTTCCATGGATTTGTCTACACACTCTGTCTACACTCTGTCTGCACACTCTGGGCCATGTACCCTTGTTCTCCCTTGGGTCTAGCTTCCATCCCCAACATGCCCGGACCTGGTTCTCACAGCCTTCACCATACCTTCCATCTTGTTATGTTTTTGTCCTGATCTTACCTGGAGAAGCATCTTCCCAGCTGACACCACGTCCTGGAAACCCCTCCTCCCTTGACCTCTTCCCTCTGGTTCTCCCCTGGGTCTCCCCACCTTCACAGCAACTCCATCGCTCTCTCCTTGGTGGGTTTCTGCACTCCTTCCTGAGCCCTAAATGTTGCCTGATTCTAAGCCTTCTTCTCGTCTGTCCCAGAAATTCAATTACCATTTTCATGCTGGAGAATCTAAAAGTTCATCTCTAGCCCACACTTTCTTCTAAGCTTTAAACTTGATTATCCCATAGGAATCCCAGGCATCTCAAACTCAGGTGTCTGAAAGAAAACTCTTTTGATTTCTCCCCTAAAATATGCACCCAACACCCAGTCCCCCACTCAGTCAATAGGGCCTCTGTTCATCCAGTTACTCAAGACAGAAGCCGAGGTGCTCCAGCTCAGTTCCCCGCCCCTTTCTCTTCGTGTTCACACCCAATTCCCAGCAAACCCAGGCACACCAACTCCCAGAATGAATGTCAGTCCACCTCTCATCCCTCTCCAGGCCCTACAGCCTGGGCTCTCATCTCTCACAGGGAGGGCTGCCCGCCCCTAACACATCCTCTGCATTCACTGTGCTCCCCTCCCCCACCAGCCCATCTCTTTTTCCTAAATTGCTGATCATGGCCGTTAAGACCCTGCCTATTGGATAAGCCCTGACCCATCTCTCCACCCTCATCTTGCCTTGCTCTCTCTCTCACTCACTCACGTGGCATTTCATCACTTCCTACAATACGCCAAATTGTATTTTTCCTCAAGGGCCCTTTGCACTGTGTTTCCTCTCTCTGGAATCCTTGTAACTAAACTATTTGTGTGACAAGTCATTCTCATGCTTTATGTCTTAACGAAATAGCACACCACGTGAAGTTATTCCATGACCCCCGCCCACACGTACCATTATGAGAACCATGTCTGTTTGCTCTAGAGCACATGCCATGAGCGTTGGGTCAGACTGTCCAATTCAACCTTCCGTCCCAGCACCCAGCACAACACATTCATGCACAGCAAGCACTTAATAATTTGAAGAGTGAGTGAAAATCATTATCTTTAATAATAAAACTCATGCTGCATACTTCAGGAGTAGGCAAATCAAATTAAACCATGTTATTGGAAAATACTTTGTAAAACAATTTAAGTAGGTATATTAGGTCTTTACCTTCTATGCCTATATACTGGTAAAATTTTAATATATAAGATGCATAATCCCATAATAATAAAAGCCATTGAAATTTTTTACGAGAATACACATGCGGATTTTAAAAAATTCTCTTCAGCAAATTAATTTTAAAAACCCATGCCATTTATGTGGAAGAATTCTTTTATTCACCCCAAATTATATTTAGCAGCCTACTCTGTGGCAAGCCGTGTTTTATCAGTTAGGATGTTTCTGGCTACAAGTAACAAACAAAACTACAACCAAAATAATAATAACAACAACATGACTCAAGCTGACTTAAAATATAAGGAATTTATAATCTCATATGACAAGAACACCAGAGGTTAATTGTACACCAGGATTAGCCCACAATCTCTTAGGGATGTCGTCTAAGACCCAAGGTCCCAGATGGAAAGATCTTTCCACTCTGCTGTCCTTTGACAAAGACCCTCTCCTCAACCAGTTGCGGTCAGTCTCCTCTGAGCTCTCATTTTGACCAGCCTTGACCATGGCCTGCCTGCCCTTGGCCTGCTGAATCCAATTTTATCAAAGACTCCTGCTAAGTCAGTTTATTGAGAATCCCCACCCTGATGTCTAGTCAAGCTCCTCTTAGAAAATTCCCATCCACGGAGCCCCTCACTCTGCTCTTAGGCTATCAGTCCCCAGTTGTCTTTGTTGCATTCGGAGTTGAGCTCAGTTCTGTACTAAAGTCAGGAGCTCAAATAAAATCTGTCTTGCTCTTTTTAACAAGTGTCCGGTGCAAAATTTTTCTATTACACCTTGCTATTGGCTTTCTTCTTAGCTTGGTCACAAAATGACTAAAGCAGTTCCGTGGGTCAGATCTGGCCACGGCAACCCTGGAAAGCAAAGGAGCATGTGTCTTTCTTGAGAACAAAGATACCTTTCCCAAAGCAATCGAGCAGACTCCCATCTCGTTGGGGCGACAGCCCTTCCCTAAAGAGCACGAGACTGCCACCACCGGTTCATGCTCAGTATCTGGGGGGAGAATGGCTGTTGGGGATTCAACCACAAAGACCATTACAACTCTGCTAGGGATGCAACAGAGAGGAAGACAGCTGACCTCCCCGCCCCCAGAGAGCAGGTCATGTAGGAAATCACCTGGACGCAACGGCAGCCTCCAGGCACACTACTGGGTAAGCTATACTGGAGGTCACAGGCAGAATAAAATGCTCAAGTCACACAGGTTACTAACATCAGTTACAAACACAGGGCAAGAAGTAAATGGAAAGAGATGGGGTAAGTTAGCATTAGTTAGGATAAGGTGCAAGCAGGTGGGTCACACCACCTGAAACCTGGGTACGTGGTGTCTCTCTCTCTCCTGTTTATCTATCTGTCTGTCTGTCTGTCTCTCTCTCCCCCCCATCCCGTTTATCTATCATCTATATATCTATACGTCTCTCTCCCTCCGTCCTGTTTATCTATCTATCTATCTGTCTATCTATCATCTGTATTTCTATACATCTCTCTCTCTCTCCCCCTTCCCCCCACTCTGCTGCATCAGACTTTCCCACTGATGATGCCATTATAAGGACCAGAGATGAATTTTGAGCAAGGAAGCCCCCACTAAGAAGGTGCCTCAGGCCAATAACACACAGTTGTTCTATTAGGTAAGTTCGGGGGCAAGTACGCCTGGCTGTGCTTTACCAATTAGCCTAAGGAAGAACTATGGGTTTTATTTGTGCTTCTTAGGAAGAGGGCACATGGGGTCACTGATACATGGGCTCATTAATATTAAGTGCTCATGTATATTTAGTGTTTCTTGAATACTTAGTGACGTAGGCATTCAGCATCATGCATATTCTGCATATAATGGTTCAGGATATTATGAATATTTGAGACCTTTGTATGTTTGATGTATTATGAATATTCAGTACCCAGGCTACTCATGAATATTAGCTGCCTATTTGTTATTTAACACTCTCATGCTGCTAACTACTTATCTATATTTGGCATAACCTATGAACTCTGCTCATGTGTACAAACTTTTTACTTAACTAGCTCCTTTTCCATTCTTAAAATATCTTAAAAGTTTTTACCTATGGTTCACAAACTTATTCATCTTTTATAGTAGAATTGAATACCCTCAGAAGTAAATGCACATTACAGAGCACAGAGTCTAGCGATTCTAACAAACAAAAATGAAGAGAATCGAGTAGTGACAGATTGTTTTCAGTCCAGAGGAGTAAATAAGTAGGTTCCAATAGAGAATGGCAGGGCGATCTTTGCTGGGAGTGTAGTCAGGGGTGGCTATGGAAGGCCTGAAGGATGACTAAGGCAAGCCATGCAATGAGATGGGGTCCCACCCCTCGCCATGCCCTGCTGCAGGAACGGAGCGGTTCTAGAACCTGACAGAGTCCGGAGTGCTGGGCTCAGTGAGGGGAACAGAGATACTAGGAGCTGCAGGCAGACAGGAGGGCAGGAGCCTAATATTGCCCTGGAGGCCACTGGGAGCTTTAAGCTGGGGCATCTCATAGTGTGGTTGATTTATACCTTTAAAAATTCATTCCGGCTGATGTTTGGAGCCTGGATTGGTGAGCAAAGCAAGAATGGAAACAGGTAAACTTATCAGGAAGCTGTTGTGACAATCCAGCTCCAGACGATGGTGGTGTGGACAGGAAGGTAGATTAGAGATGGAGAAAAGTAAGTGGTTTAAGAGATATTGTGAAGATCAAGTCAGCAGGGCCAGCTGGCGAAGAGGATGAGGCAGAGGGGAAGGGAGGGGTCCAGGGTGACATTCTGGTCTGAGGAACTGGGTGATGGCAGTGCCGTTTACTGAGGCGGGGAGTACACAGTTTGGGAGGAAGACGGGAGAGTTCCATGTGGAGAGGTCACGTTCGAGTGGTCAAGAAGAGACATGAATAAGAGAATGGAATAATCAGACCTGCATTTCAAAAGATGGAGACATGATCTGAGCCTTCTCGTGTGTAGATGGAATGAACGAGGTCACCCGAGGAAGGCACAGATGCAGAACGGACAGTGGCTAGAAAGGCCCGTCTCCCACGGAGGTGAGTACTTGCTGACCCCGTGGCCCAGCTTGCACGTGGCCCAGGCCTAGGAATCCCTCCTGGAGAAACAAAAACCTTATCAAAAACCTAAAACTTATACATGAATAATTATAGCAATACTATTCATAATCACCAAAAACTGGAAGCAACGCAAACGGCCTTCAGTGGGTGAATGGGTGAACACACCGTGGTCCGTCCACACCAAGGACACCACTCAGTGGTAAAAATGAATGAGCTGTTGATACAGAGAATGGCACGGGCCTGCCTCAAGTGTGTTCTGCTGAGAACAGAAGGAGCCGTGTCACACACACCCCACCCTTCCATTTATATGACTCTCTCGGGAAAAGGCAAAAACCCTAGGGTCAGAGAACAAGTCAGGGATTGCCAGCGATTAGGGGCAGCAGGAGAGAATCCATGGGTGTGAGAATTGCTCTGTATCCTGTTTGTGTCGTGGTTACAAACATCATTATGTGTGAAAACCTATAGGACTGTACCAAAAAAAAACAGGTGAATTTTACCGTATGCAAAATTTTTAATAAAATAAAAGTTTAAAAAAAAGACCAAAGAGTTCCAAACCTGGGAGGCTTTATGTGACTCCTGTTATCAGCTAACTCCAAGTGGTGCCACAGATGGTGCGGTGCATCACTGGGACCTTGGACTCGGAGCTTACCTCCCCGCGCTGGAAATCACTGAATGTCTCTCAGGAGAGATTAAGAGGATAAACAGAAAACACATGTTCACTCCCCAGAAGGCAAGTTTTCTATAAATCAGAAACCAAACTAATCTAAGTGCAGTAAGTCAGACACAGAAAGACAAATACCATATGATATCACTTATATGTGGAATCTAAAATACGACACAAATGAACTTATTTGCAAAACAGAAACAGACTCACAGACTTGGAAAACAAACTTATGGTTACCAAAGGGGAAAAGGGGGGCAGTGATAAATTAGGAGGTTGGGATTAACATATACACACTACTATATATAAGATAGATAATCAACAAGGACCGAATGTATAGCACAGGGATCTACACTCAATACTCTGTAATAACCTATATGGAAAAAGAATCTGAAAAATAATAGATACATGTATATATATAACTGAATCACTTTGCTGTACACCTGAAACTAACACAGCATTGTGAATCAACTGTACTCCAATATAACATAAAAATTTTTAAAAAAAGAAACAAAACTAATGACAGCTATAGGACTGCTCTTAACCAGTAACCCATGAGTGGGAGGGAAATACCCCATTTTATTCTGACCAAGTGTGCTGCAGAGGTAGCGCTGGAACCTGGATGCGATCCTGTTAAGAAACCCTGGCTAAGAGCTTCCTCCTAAAGCAAAGGGAATCTCACACGTGAAGGCACGTCCCACAGGCTAACAGAGTACAAGCCAGCAAACCCCGTCCGTCTTCACCCACTTTCTCTTAATACCGAATTACCCGTGCAACGCCTTTCTACAAAACAAATCATTTTACTGCAATGGAAAGATCCAACTTACCAATTCTATGTTGCAGTGAAAGGCAGGGATAGTGCGGGCTTTCATGTTCTACGTGGGGCCCCAGGGCTGCTGTGCGCTCCAGTGAGGGAAGCCGGCCAGCCTGCAGGATTCCTACCAGCACCGTCCTCATCCTGCTGGGATGCCCTCGCCCAAGTCTCCTCTTTTTCTCCCAGGATTCCTCTCAGTGAAATTCTTTATCTGCAGTACCTTAGAGAGAGAAGGGACAAGAAAAGTGAGTTCCCAGAAATAAGAAGATCCCAGGGCACCAGATTTTTAACCTTCCGGAGGGTGAGAAGGTATCTTGAGAAATGCAGCCCTTGTATGTGGCAAAGGGTCAGTGAATTCACGTCCTCATTGTGGGACTGGCTCCCTGCCCGTGGACCACGACACGGCCGTGGAGAGAGTGACACCCATCTGTGACACCGACCTGGCGTGTCGTACCACGAAGAAGGCTGCCCAGCGAGGAGCCGCAATTGATATCAACACGTCCATGCCTACATTTCCAAAGAAGACATGCGGACGGCCGGCAAGTACATGAGAAGGTGTGTAACCCCACTAATCACCAGGGAAGTGCAAATCAGAACCACAGTGAGGTATCATCTCACACCTGTTAAAACGGCCATCAACGAAAAGAGGAGATAACAAGTGCCGGTGATAACGAGTGCTGGAAAAGGGAACGCTCTTGTGCACGAATGGTGGGAATGTACACTGGTGCAGCCACTATGGAAAACAGTACGGAGGGCCCTCAAAAAATGAAAAATAGGATTATCATATGATCCAGCAGTTCCACTTCTGGGTATAAATCTGAAAGAAGTGAAATCAGGATCTCAAAGATACATCTGTAATCCCATGTTTATTGCAGCATTATTCACAATAGGCAAGACACAGAAGCAATCTAAATGTCTTTCAGTGGATGACTGGATAAAGAAAATGCAATATATTTACACACACACACACACACACACACAAACACACTGGAATAAAAAAAAAAAAAACGAAGTTCTGCCATTTCCAACAACATGGATGAATCCAGAGGACATTATGCTCAGTGAAATAAGCCAGACAGGGAAAGGCAAATACTGGGGGGTATCAGTTATATGTGGAAACTAAAAAAATAAAATTTCATAGTGGGGCTTCCCTGGTGGCGCAGCGGTTGAGAATCTGCCTGCCAACGCAGGGGACACGGGTTCGAGCCCTGGTTTGGGAAGATCCCACATGCTGCGGAGCAACTAGGCCCGTGAGCCGGCCACAACTACTGAGCCTGCGCGTCTGGAGCCTGTGCTCCGCAACGAGAGGCCGCGATAATGACAGGCCCACGCACCGTGATGAAGAGTGGCCCCCACTTGCCGCAGCTAGAGAAAGCCCTCGCACAGATACGAAGATCCAACACAGCCATAAATAAATAAATAAATAATTTTTTAAAAAATTTCATAGAAACAGAATAGAATGGTGGTTAGCAGGGGCTGAGGGAGGGGAAATTGGGTGATGTAGCTCAAAGGATATAATTGTTCAGTTACAAGAAGAATAAGTTCTGAGGATCCAATGTACAGCCTAGTGACTATGGTTAATAATTCTGTATTACAGATTTGACAGTGGCTGGGAGTAGATCTTAAGCATTCACACACACACACACACACACATGCACACACACAGTTGACTATGTGAGGTGATGGATGTGTGAATTGTCTTGATCTGGGTACTCATTCTACATTGTGTATGTATATCAAATCATCATATTGTACACTACATATATAAAATTGTGTCTGTCAATTTTCTTCAATAAAGTTTAAAAAAATAGCATGTCTGTTCTTGTACAGAGACAGATCTGGAAAGAAAGTTTACTGAAATCTTAGTGGCTACAAGTTTTTAAATGATTTTTAATTTATTCTTTTTAATTTTCTGTTTCATTTGAATTTTCTTCATATAGATGTGCTATCTATATAATTGGCAATATAGTTGTTTACATTGCGTTAAAAAGACAGTACGATTTTTATAAAGCACTCTCCAAATGTGTGGAGGAAGGGCAAGTTCTATGGGAAACTGGAGGGAAGGTTGGCAATTTTCGGGAAATTCAAAAACCTAGATGAATTCTGGTTTTTACTCCTCTTCCTTCAAGATCGCAAATCGTAATCTGCAAAAGACCAGTGGGGAATAACCCAGGGAAATCAGCCCTAAAAATGAGACTCAGAGCTTCTAAAAGGATCAGCTGTGCTCATCCAACAGATTTTAGTTCACTTACTGGTTCCCTGAGTACTTGGTCTCCTGGATGAGGTCACACCTCACTCTGAAGCCATCACTGACCTGGGCATTCTTCTCTATGTCACTTGTCACCGTTAAAGCGTGACATTGTGTTGATTGATTATGTGACCAATATGGTCTGCCCCACTGGACTTCAGGCTTCATGAAGACATACACCATTTTATCTGCTCATGTTTCTACCCTTGTCATGTAGCAAGGCCACTGACATACATTATGGGCTCAAAAAATATGTTTGAAAAAGTGCATAAAAGCACTGTAGCATAACATTGTTTAATAACTATAGCACTTACCAAGTTGTGAAACACATCTTAAGTTACCTACTCATCTTAAGATTGCATTTTATACTCTTTGCTTTGGTTGCATATTTTAAAGCAATAAACTACTCACTATTTATTTTCTTGACAGATACCTAGTTATTGCCATCCCTCTAAGACAACACTGGAGGAAACAGCAGAACCTTAAGAGAATGTTTCACTGTGAGAAAAGGTAAAACAGGTAAAGCCCTGGATTTGGAAGCTTGAGACCCTGTGTTTCCCCAGCACTTTGCATGTTGCTTGTGTGTGGACCAAGTCAGTGTGGCTCCAGCTGGTAAACTGTTAACAAGCAGCAGGATCTTTTCAAGGTCATTCAGAAAGATATAATAGGGCTTCCCTGATGGCGCAGTGGTTAAGAATCCGCCTGCCAATGCAGGGGACACGGGTTCGAGCCCTGGTCCAGGAAGATCCCACATGCCACGGAGCAACTAAGCCTGTGTGCCACAACTCCTGAGCCTGAGCTCTAGACCCCGCAAGCCACAACTACTGAGCCCACGTGCCACAACTACTGAAGCCCACACGCCTAGAGCCCATGCTCCGCAGCAAGAGAAGCCACGACAATGAGAAGCCCGCGCACCACAACGAAGAGTAGCCCCCGCTCACCACAACTAAAGAAAGCTCGTGTGCAGCAACGAAGACCCAACACAGCCAAAAATAAATAAATAAATAAATTTATTTTTTTAAAAAAGATATAACAGAAAATCCACGAGAGGGAGTTGGAAACCCAGAAACGGCCCCATTTCAGGGCTCCAGCATCTGAGATAACGTGTGCACTGTGCAGAGTCACAGAGGCTTCTAGAAACAAGAGTCAATGAGACAGAGGTATTCCCCTGCTCTGAGTGCCAGGAAGGAGGAGAGAGGCCAGGGGTGAAGTTTTGTTAGCTCTCAAACACAGTGGTCAAGTCTCAGGGAGGAACCTTTGAGGAAAGGATGTTACATTGCCCCGAGACTAAAAGAAAACAAAACAAAAATTCTTTAAATGAGTAGAAGGTGAGCTCCAGGTCAGCAGTAAAACTTCTTTCAACTGAGGGCAGCTTGCCCGGCTTCCTTAACCTGTGAGCTGGCACCACACACGCTAAAAAGGAGGAATTTCATTATCTTTCCTTTTTGAATACGTGACAATAAACTTGTTGCACAGATTTTCCAAATTGTTCAAATGTCCCCAAAGTTTAAGTAATCATATTCTTACAGTGAAACTTAGTTATTAAAAACACTGGGCTATATATTAATATAAGACATAATAAATAATATAAAATAAAGCATATTTATCCCACCACAATAATCACAACTACTCTGAATATTCAAGATTTTTTAACCCTTAGAACAACTGTGAGGCAGACAGCTAGGGAGGCCCCATATCCTATAGTGTTTGGAGGAAGGGGCACCAGATCAGCTTTGCGACCTTGGGAAATCATTTTACCGGATGCCCAGTGTTAAGAATGCCGTGAGCTGACACATGGGGAGCACTCACTTGGCATAGGCCTGGGTCTCAGTAAACATTCAATAAATCATAGCAATCATTTGAATATTACTTGATGGGAACCCAAGATTGCTCTAGTTACATGACTTGCCCAAGATCCCAACAATTTTAAGCGGTTGAGCTAGGGTTCAAATCCAGGTTTGGTTCTGTTTTCAATCCCTAGTCCTTCCTCTTCCCGTGTTTCCTGGTCGCCTCTCTCACACTGTCTTGCCGTGGTGACCTCACAGACAGCACCGACCTTTGCCAAGAATACCCCATAACACCGACAGGTCTCTTCCTTGATAAACTGAGTATTTCCATGATCACTTATCTTCAGTGGTT
Source organism: Eschrichtius robustus (assembly GCF_028021215.1). Classification (NCBI taxonomy): domain Eukaryota; kingdom Metazoa; phylum Chordata; class Mammalia; order Artiodactyla; family Eschrichtiidae; genus Eschrichtius; species Eschrichtius robustus. Next base: position 3,079,997 of record NC_090832.1, on the reverse strand, counting down.
CCCTGTTCATCTTCTCTGCTGGTAAATCCCTTCTGCTCACAAAATCCTTAAACAAACAAACCAAGAGACAAAAACCCCTTTCTCCTTCCTGCCTTTCCTTCAGCTCCAGGTCTAACATGTCCCTGCAGGGCACCCGTCTATAAAATGTTGTCTGCTATTTAACCCCCGTGTCAACTCCTCTCTTTGGCCCCTTGCAATCTGGCTACTAGTACATATATGTAAGCCCCTCCCTTTGGCTTCCTGACCCCGTTTTGGACCTTCTTGCGTTTCTCCACCTTTGTCATCTTGTCTGACTTCTTTTCTTGACTCCTCTTTCTAGTTACTCCTGACTTTTTCATTTTCTCTTAAAAATCAGATAATTTCAGGATGATAAGACATCTCAAAAGTTACCTGGTTGAAATGCCATCCACTGTTTGACCTCTCCCACCCCCCATATCCCTCTCTAAATGCCCACATGCAGGGCAGTGCACCTCTGCCTAGCGAACACCGTGGAAAGATCTATCATTTATCCCATCAAAACCGGCTTCTGACAGCCGTTTTCACTTCTGCACTTGAGATCACCAAGGGCAAACCCCATCCCTGCCCTTCACACAATCACTCCAGATATGGAAGGCTCTCACCTTGCCCTGACTCTGCCCCAAAACTCTGAGATTTCTTCTCTCTAGATAACAGCCCAAGTTTCTTCAACTGCAACTCAAGATATGATTTCTTATTCTCCACTCTCCTGTCACTGAGCCTGTCCCAATTTACGTAGATTTAAACTCTGAATTTTGCTTGCCTGAGAGGATCTGTGTAGCACACAGAGGGACGCTCCCCACGAAGATGCAAGTGGCATCTAAAGTGGGGGGGTGTCGATACTGGAATGGGGCCCCAAATGGATGGCTGGAGGGATGGATGGATGGGCAGATGGGAACAGACAGATGGATAGAAGATGGATGGATGGATAGATGATAGGTAGGTAGATAGATAGATAGACAGACAGACAGGTAAACTGGATTCGTACATCAGAAGGAAAGTCAGACCACAGCTAGGCAAAATAAAAGCTGTTTATTTCGGTGTTGAAGGACGACAAGAGCAGTAAGTGTGAGTGTGAGCCTAGATGGTCAGGTGTGTGTGTGTTGCTTGTCCCCGAACAGTCGTGCATCAGTGTGTGATCGGCAGGTCCTGACCATACAGTGATAGCCAAGTCTCGCCTACAGCTCTGCTTCTCCACCAGCGCTACTTGCCGTCCAGAAGGCGGATTTCTATTGTTCTCAGACATCTACTGCTCTCTGAAATGATCCTGTTTGACTTACTGTTTTTCGTCTGCACCCCAGTCCCACACGTGGGGAGTAAACTGTCTTGTTCTCAATAGTAGCGCTCGTACCTAACACATAGCAACAACTCCGTAAATATTTGTCGGCACAATAAGCGACGTAGTAAGTGGATGAGTGTGTGGTCAACACAACAGAAGAGGGTGCGCTAACACACAGGCATTTTATGACACTGGGCCCTGGGAAGCACTGCCAATGTTGTTCCGCCACCGTGTGGCCTTTTAGGCTATTGCAGCGGAAGACTTACAGCGGAACTGCATTTTCACAGCTGTTTTCCAGATGAGGATAATTCTTGTTGTGCTGGCCCATGGGCTGGTGGAACTAGGTCAGAAGCTAATCAGATCTCCTATGCTCACCTGCTTCTCTCTTACCTCCCTTTCTGTCTGTGTCTGTGCACATCCCTTAGTGTCAATGTTTGCTGAGGTCCATGTGCGGCCTCTGCCTTTCTCCTTGGGAAGTGTGTGTTGGCCCATTACACCTGCATGCTAATGGCAGCTAATTCCATATCTCACCCACTGACCTCAGACTCCCCAAGCTCAGACTCCTCATTTAAGCATTCACAGATATAAGCTTCTTTCTTTTGTTGTCATGCAGTTCAAAATGGTTTCTAATTTCCCCTTGATTTTGTCTTTGGCCCATGAATTATTTAGAACTCTATTTAGATATTGGGGGGGGGGGTGTGTTCTAGATATTTTATTGTTAGTGATTTATTACTGAATTCCATTGTGTTCAGAAATACATTTTGCAAGATTTTGATCCTTTTCAATTTATTGAGACTTGCTTTATGTGCCAACATATTGCCTATCTTAGTGAATGTATTATGTGCACTGGTAAAGAATTTGTATTCTGCACTTATTCAATACAGTATTCTATAGATATCAATTAGATAAAGGTGGTAGATAGTATTGTTCAATCATCTGTGTCTTTACTAATTTTTTGTCAGTTTGTTCTACCAGTTGCAGAAAGAGGCATAATAACTCTTAGCCATAATTGCAGAATTGTCTATATGTCCCAATTCTGTCCATTTTTGCTTTATGTATCTGATGCTCTGTTGTTAAGCATATATACATATTTAATTGCTAAGTCTTCCTGACGAATGGTTACTTTTTATTATTATGATAATAAAATGTCTCTGGTAATACTCTGATATTACAATAACCACTCAAGCTTTCTTATATTGTACTTATTCTTGCTCATGGTGTATGCTTTTTGTTCCATTTCTTTCAAACTATCTTTGTCTTTATATTTAACATATGTCTCTTGTCGCCAGCATATAGTTTGGTCTGACAATCTCTGGCTTTTAATTACCATGTTTAGACCATCAACATTTAATGTAAGTGTTGAAATAGTGGGGTCCTTGTCTTCCATTTTATTATTATTTTCTTGTTTTGTTCCTCTGATCCTCCTTTCTTTTGGATAATCTGATTTTTTTCTATTTTATTTTAATTTATCTATGGGCTTTTCAGCTATATCCCTTTTTGTTTATAGTGGCTGCTCTATGGATTAAAATATACATACCTAATTTTTCACATTTGACGTAGAGTTATATTGTCCCACAGACTTACAGACCTATTGGACCCTCTATACCTCCATCCTGCAAAGCTATCATTCAGATTTGAAGGAGAGATAAAGAGTTACAGAAGCAAAAGCTAAAAGAGTTCAGCACCACTAAACTGCTTTTACAAGAAATGTTCATGCAGCTCAATATTAAAAAAAAACCCAATCCAAAAATGGGCAGAAGACGTAAATAGACATTTCTCCAAAGAAGATGTACAGATTGCCAACAAACACATGAAAGGATGCTCAACATCACTAATCATTAGAGAAATGCAAATCAAAACTACAATGAGGTATCACCTCACACCAGTCAGAATGGCCATCATCAAAAAACCTACAAACCATAAATGCTGGAGAGGGTGTGGAGAAAAGGGAACCCTCTTGCACCGTTGGTGGGAACGTAAATTGATACAGCCACTATGGAGAACAGTATGGAGGTTCCTTTAAAAACTAAAAACAGAACTACCATACGACCCAGCAATCCCACTACTGGACATATACCCTGAGAAAACCATAATTCAAAAAGAGTCATGTACCACAGTGTTCATTGCAGCTCTATTTACAATAGCCAGGACATGGAAGCAACCTAAGTGTCCATCGACAGATGAATGGATAAAGAAGATGAGGTACATATATACAATGGAATATTACTCAGCCATAAAAAGAAATGAAATTGAGTTATTTGTAGTGAGGTGGATGGACCTAGATTCTGCCATACAAAGTGAAGTAAGTCAGAAAGAGAAAAACAAATACCATATGCTAACACATATATATGGAATCTAAAAAAGAAAAAAAGGTTCTGAAGAACCTAGAGGCAGGACAAGAATAAAGATGCAGACATAGAGAATGGACTTGAGGACACAGGGAGGGGGAAGGGTAAGCTGGGACGAAGTGAGAGAGCGGCACGGACATATATACACTACAAAATGTAAAATAGATAGCTAGTGGGAAGCAGCTGCATAGCACAGGGAGATCAACTCGGTACTTGCTCACCTAGAGGGGTGGGATAGGGAGGGTGGGATAGGGAGGGTGGGAGGGAGACGCAAGAGGGAGGGGATATGGGGATATATGTATACGTATAGCTGATTCACTTTGTCATACAGCAGAAACTCACACAACATTGTTAAGCAATTATACTCCAATAAAGATGTTAAAAAAGAAAAAAAAAGATATAGAGTGGCTGAATGGATTTAAAGACAAAATCCATCTGTATGCTGCCTAAAAGAGATGCACTTCGGATCTAAAAGCACAAACAGACTGAACGTGAGGGGATGGAAAAAGGTATTCCATGCAAATGGAAATCAGAAGAAAGCTGGGGTAACAATACTTATATCAGACAAAATTGACTTTAAAATAAAGACTGTTACAAGAGACAAGAAAGACATTACATAATGATCAAGGGATCAATCCAAGAAGAAGATATAACAATTGTAAACATATGCACTCAACATAGGAGCACCTAAATACATAAAGCAAATACTAACAGACATTAGAGAGAAATTCACAGTAACACCATAATAGTAGGGGACTTTAACACCTCACTTACATCAATGGACAAATCATCCAGACAGCAAATCCATGAGGAAACACTAGACACATTAGACCAGATGGAGTTAATAGAAACATATGGAGCATTCCATCCAAAAGCAGCAGAATACACATTCTTTTCAAGTGCACAGGGAACATTCTCCAGGATAGATCACATGCTAGGCCACAAAACAAGCCTCAGTACATTTAAGAAAATTGAAATAATATCAAGCATTTTTCTGACCACAACCATATGAGAATAGAAGTTAACTACAAGAAAAAAACCCACAAACACATGGAAGCTAAACAATATGCTACTAAACAACAAATGGGTCACTGAAGAAATCTAAGAGGAAATCAAAAAATACTTGGGGGCAAATGAAAATGGAAACACAATGATCCAAAATCTATGGGACACAGCAAAAGCAGTTCTGAAAGGAAAGTTTATAGCGATACAAGTCTGCCACAGGAAACAAGAACAATCTTAAATAAACAATGTAACCTTACACCTAAAAAAAAAAAAACTAGAAAAAGAAGAACAAACTAAGCCTAAAATAAAAAGTATCAGAGCAGAAATAAATGAAATAAAGAGTAGAAAACCAGTAGAAAAGATCAACAAAGCTAAGAACTCTTTTTTAAAAAGATAAACAAAATTGATAAACCTTTAGCCAGACTCATCAAGAAAAAAAGAGGTCTCAAATAAATAAAATCAGAAATGAAAGAGGAGAAGTTACAACCAACACAACTGAAATCCAAAAGATCATAAAAGATTACCATGAAAAATTATATGTCAATAAAATGGACAACCTAGAAGAAATGGATAAATTCTTAGAAATATACAATCTCACAAGACTGAATCAGGAAGAATAGAAAATATGAACAGACAAATTACCAGTAACAAAATTGAATCAGTAATTTTAAAAATTACTAACAAACAAAAGTCCAGGAGCAGATGGCTTCAAACGTGAATTATACCAAATATTTAAATAAGAGTTAGTATATCCTTCATGAACTATTCCAAAAAGTTGCAAAGGAACACTTCCAAACTCATTCTTTGAGACCAGCATCATCTTGATACCAAAACCAGAAAAAGACAGTACAAAAAATATTACAGGCCAATATCACTGATGAGCATAGGTACAAAATTCCACAACAAAATATTAGCAAACTGAATCCAACTATACATTAAAAGGATCATACACCGTGATCAAATGGGATTTATCCCAAGGATGGTTCAATATCCACAAATCCATCAACATGATACACCACAGTAACAAATTGAAGAATAAAAATTATATGATCATCCCAGTAGATGCAGAAAAAGATTTTGACAAAACTCAACATTTATTTACGATAAAACTCTCAACAATGTAGGTATATAGGGCGCATACCTCAATAAAGACCATATATAACAAACACACAGCTAACATCATACTCAATGGTAAAAAGCTGAGATCAGGAATTCCTCTAAGATCAGGAATAATACAAAGATGTCCACTCTTACTACTTTTATTTAACATAGTATTGGAATCCCTAACCACAGCAATCAGAGAAGAAAAAGAAATAAAAGAAATCTAAATTGGAAAGGAAGAAATAAAACTGTCACTGTTTGCAGATGACATGATTCTATATAGAGAAAATCCTAAAGATGTCACCAGAAAACTATTAGAACTAATAAATGAATCAGCAAAGTTGCAGGATACAAAATTAATACACAGAAATCTGTTGCATTTCTATGCACTCACAATGAACTATAAGAAAGAGAAATTAAGAATACAATCCCATTTGGAATTCCCTGGTGGTCCAGTAGTTGGGACTCTGCATTTTCACTGCTGAGGGCCTGGGTTCAATCCCTGGTCAGGGAACTAAAGATCCCACAAGCCGCACAGCACAGCCAAAAAGAAAAAAAGAAAACAAAAGAAAAGAAAACATTCCCATTTACAGTTTCATCAAAAACAATAAAATACCTAAGAATAAATCTAACCAAGGAGGTAAAAAACTTGTACTCAGAAAACTATAAGACACTGATGAATGAAATTCAAGATGATACAAACAAACGGGAAGGTATACCATGCTCATGAGTTGAAAGAATTAATATTGCTCAAATTACCATACTACCCAGGGCAATCCACAGATTCAATGCAATCACTATCAAAACACCAATGACATTTTTCTCAGAACTAAAACATATAATTTTAAAATTTGTATGGAAACACAGAAGACCCTGAATAGCCAAAACAATCTTGAGAGAGACAGAGTTGGAGGAATCACGCTCCCTGACTTCAGACTATACTACAAAGGTACAATAATCAAAACAGTATGGTACTGGCACAAAAACACACACACAGATCCATGGAAAAGAATATAGAGCCCAGAAATAAACCCACACTTATATGGTCAATTAATTTATGACAAAGGAGATAAGAATATACAATGGGGAAAAGACAGTTTCTTCAATACGGTGCTGGGAAACTGGACAGCTACATGCAAAAGAATCAAACTGGACTACTTTCTCACACCATATACTAAAATAAAGTCAAAATGGATTAAAGACTTAAATGTAAGACCATTAAAGACTTACATGAAACCATAAAACTTCTAAAGGAAAACATAAGCAATATACTCTGTCACATTGGTCTTAGTAATATATTTTGCACTTGCCTCCTCAGGCAAGAGAAACAAAAGCAAAAATAAACAAATGTGACTAAAACTAAAAATCTTTTGCACAGTGAAGGAAAGTAGCAACAAAACAAGACAACCTACTGAATGGGAGAAGATATTTGCAAATGATATATCTAATAATGGTTAATTTCCAAAATATACAAAGAATTCTTACAACTGCACATCAAAAAAAAAAAAAAATTAAAAATGGGTGGAGGACCTAAATAGACATTGTTCCAAAAAAGACATACAGATGGCCAACAGACACATGAAAAGATACTCAACATCAATAATCATCAGGGGAACGCAAATCAAAACCACAATGAGATACCACCTCACACCTGTCAGAATGATTATCAACAAAAAGACAACAAATAACAAACTGTCATATGTTCTAGCAAATACCACATGATCTCGCTTATATGTGGAACTCAAAAACCAAAGCAAGCAAACAAAGTGAAAACAGATGACTAGAAATAGAAGACAAACAGTGGGTTGCTGGGAGGGGTGGTGGTGTTGGGCAAAATAGGTAAAGGGGATTAAGATGTTCAAAGCTCCAGCTTTAAAATAAATAAGCCAGGGCTTCCCTGGTGGCGCAGTGGTTAATTATCAGCCTGCCAATGTAGGGAACACAGGTTCGAGCCCTGGTCCGGGAAGATCCCACATGCCGCGGAGCAACTAAGTCCGTGCGCCATAACTACTGAGCCCGCGCACCTAGAGCCCATGCTCTGCAACAAGAGAAGCCACCGCAATGAGAAGCCCGCGCACCGCAACAAAGAGCAGCCCCCGCTCACCGCAACTAGAGAAAACCTGCGCACAGCAACCCAACACAGCCAAAATAAATAAAAATTAAAAAAATAATAATAATAAACTAAAATAAGCCACGGGAATGTAATATACAGCATAAGGAAGATGGTCAATAATATTGTAATAACTTGGTTGGGGACAGATGGTTACTAGACTTGGTAATCATTTCTTAATGTATCAAATGTCAAAGCAATTTGTAGTACACTTATAACATAATATCAACTATATTTCAATTAAGTAAACATTAAATATAGTGTGACCGTATGGCCCAGCAATTCTACTCCTAGGAATATACTCAAGAGAAATGAAAACACATGTCTACACAAAACATATATAAATGTTTATAGTAGCATTATTCATAATAGCCAAAAAGCAGAAACAACCCAAATGCCCATCAGAGAATGAATGGATAAACAAAATGTGGTCTGTCTATACAGTGGAATATTATTCATCCCTAAAAAGAATGAAATACTGATACATGCTGTAACATAGATGAATCTTGAAAATATGATGCTAAGTGAAAGAAGCCATGACAAAAGACCACATATTATGTGATTCCATTTACATGAAATGTCCAGAACTGGCAAATCCATAGAGACAGAAAACAGATCAGTGGTTTCCAGGAGATGGGGAGGAAGGAAAGTGGAGTGCTGCTGATGGGTATGGGGTGATGAAAATATCTTAACATTAGCCATGCTAGTTGCACAATCTTGAATATACTAAAACCACTAAGTTGTATTTTAAAAGGGTGAATTTACTGGTATATGAATTTTATCTCAATAAAGCTGCTATTTAAAAATGAAGTAGCATTGTCATCTATCAATGGCAATGTCTAAAAGTTTGGTAACATGTGGTGTTCAGAAGGGTGTGCATGAGTAGTTAGTCTGTAATGCTGATGGCGGTCATGTAAATTGGTACAACTTTGGTGAGCAATTTTGTAGTTTCTATCAATCACTCTTTAATATGCATATATCCTTTGACCCAGAATTTCCAATTCTAGGAAAATGTTCTATTAGTAAATTCATATTTGTACACAACAGATTTGGTAGTTCTATGTATGTTAACGCAGAATGATCTATAAGATATGCTTTTGGACTGATGAAATTTGAAAATATCTGTGGTTTAGTTAATAGTATTGTACCAATGTTAATTTCCTGATTTTGACAGTTACGTAATGGTTAAATAAGTTTTCAATTATCAGGGTAAACTAGGTGAAGTTTATGGGAGCTCTCTGTACCATTTTTGCAACATTTTTATAAGTCTAAAATTATTGTACAATAAAAATTTTACCTTATACAGTTTTAGAATAAATATGTCTGCTGTCAAAATATAGGTGTTTGTTTGGAAATGAACACAATTCAGAACAGTTCCCTGCAGTCAGGATTGTGGAGAATACAATCAGAAAGATGTTTAGAGAGGTGACTTTATTTTGCATGATAGATATTAAGGTGCTAATTGCATTATTCTTTGAAATTTTTGTATATATTTTTATAACAAATTATTAAAAGCAAAGTGCACAAAAATTGGTATAGACAATCTTACTTACAAAGCCGAAATAGAGATACAGACGCAGAGAACAAACGTATGGATACCAAGGGGGAAAGGGGTGGGGTGGGATGAATTGGGAGATCGGGATTGACATATATACACATTGATACTATGTATAAAATAGACAACTAATGAGAACCTGCTGTATAGCACAGGGAACTCTACTCAGTGTTCTGTGGTGACCTAAATGGGAAGAAAATCCAAAAAAGAAGGGATATATGTATACGTATAGCTGATTCACTTTGCTGTACAGTAGAAACTAACACAACATTGTAAAGCAACTGTACTCCAATAAAAATTAAAAAAAGAAAAAGAAAGTGCACAGAAAAAAGACAATACAAAAATGGTTGCAATCAACGTCATGAGTCCACGAATGTCCTGGGAACTTCCCACAGGATCCAGGATTCAAGCTTCTGGTTTGAAAAACTTGACAGGGTCAGCAAATACGTTTGCTTTGCGGTGCTACTTTTTTCTCCACTGCAGGTTGCCTCCAAGGAAAAGAGTGTTTCTGTGGGATGCCCTGTGTCCCTGCGATGGAAGAAAGGGGAATCAGATGGAGAAGGAGGGAAAATCCTTCAAAAACCATGATTTCCGTGCCTAGAGCTGTCTTGTGTTCACAGAGAGATGCCATCTGCCCATTCAGGAGGGTGCAGTGAGACTCTCTGCCCGGGCTCAGCAGGCTCCTGTGAACTATTTTTGTCAGTATTGATAACTCATAGCTTCAACAGAGAACAGTAGTCAGTCCCTAGCAACCATGCACCATTTTTCCCCAGACATTTCCTACTTCTCTAGATTCCTATGGAGACCATTGTTTTCTTCTTGCTTTAATCTTTGTGTGACACAAGCAAAATCTTCACAGCTTTTCTGCTTTCTTATCAGCAGGAGTGGATGTGGATTGAGCCAAAACAAGAGGAAAGAAACAGTCGTGAACCCAAATCCCTCAAACCGCCAGACTGCTTTCGTACTTCTTTCAACCCTGAGGGACAACGAGGAGGCGTCATCTCAGCTTCCTCTTGGCTTTTACTAACTGCTTCTTGGCCTCCGGGGCGGGATGGACCCTGGACCAGATACACAAGGTTCATATGGCTTCCTGATTCTGGATGCTGCTATTGAACATCCAATAAAACACTGCAGAGAGCCAAGGTGAATAGCCACGGCAGATTTGCAGACAGATAAGAATAAACAGGAGGAAAATTGAGCTGTTTTTCTAGCAATTCTTCTTTTAAAGCTGGTTCTTAGGATTTGCTTCCACATTTTAGTCCTCATCGTACTGGGCAGGGCTTACGTCCCCGCTGACGTTCTCTCCCCTCATCTGGCAGTTCTTCAGTGCTGTTTTAGTCCTTCCATGTCACCATCCTGTGGTCTTTGCCAGCTCCTTGCCCTTTCTGATCTGTAAATGACAGTCCCTCCTTGGGGAATTCCCTGGCGGTTCAGGGGTTAGGACTCGGCGTTCTCACTGGTGTGGCCAGGGTTCAATCCCTGTTCAGGGAACTAAGATCCTGCAAGCTGCACGGTTTGGTCAACAACAACAAAAAGAAGTCCCTCCGATTTCCATGCAGAACCCTCTTCTATGCCTCACCTCAAAGTCTGCTAAGAAACCTCATCCATTCTTTGACTTCATGATCCACCCATGCACAGCAACTCCCAGATTTTTATACCCAGCTCAGACTTCCTAAAATGGTATTTGACGAATCCATGTGAAAATCTCACAGCTGCATCAAATGGTATGTCTACACTCGTCTGTTTCCCACCTGACGTGCTCTCCCCCAGTGTCCACTAGCTCCGCTACTCCTGCCATCATGTCCCTTCTCCCTCGTAACTGACCTGGGTGTCACTCTTGAAAGTGAGGGTAGTCATCAGTTAGATCCATTAAACTGTAATTGGTTTAATAAATAATGAACCTGCCTTCACTGATCGAGCTCTCTTTGTTTTCACAAAAACTTGCATGTCCTCCAAGAGGCATGTAGGCTAAACATTAAGATGTTTGCTTGAGTTATTTTTCTGGAACTTGGAGTCAGCTGTGTCCAGTTCCAGTTCAAGCTGGTTAAGACTGGTTGGGACCCATCGACCCTCCAACTGGGCGTGTGCGAGTGTCCGACAGGTGACCATTTGATGTCAGAGAGCCAGAAAATCCACCCTCAGAGCTGGCTAACGCTGCCATTTTCTGAGCACGCATCCCGTGAAGAAGTCTGTAGCGCGGTTGCATCTGGGCAAATCTCAAATATTCCTCCTGAAGGCAAAGGGCTCCGGATATTTATGGGAAAAAGAAAAAGGGTGGTCTGAGGCCTGGGGAGCTAGGGGGAAAGTGATTTGAGATTTGTTCTCCCATCGTCTCGTGTGGTTGCCTCGAGTTTCAACCCTTTTTCCGCAGCAAACCTCTGCATCTCAGTGTTGGTTTTGCGGCATGTGGGGCAAACTGACCACGCTTACCCCCCTGCCCCTGGTCCCTCAGCTGCATCGAATCTTGTTCACTCTTCCAGGGAACTCTCCCTCTTGGGGCTGGAGTGCAAGTGCCTTGGGGCAGCAGGGGAGGCAACATCCCTTCTGACACCCGCTGCGTTTCCACCAGCATCACTTTCTGGAGGACAGGGCGTGGTGACAGTGGTGACAGTACTCAGTCCCGGGGCCAGAGGAGTGACAGGTGATGACTGCCCGGGGCCAGGGCAGGGGGCACGCTGGGCTGAGACTTCCCTCCACGGCGCTTCCTTGGAGGTGAGGGAATATGGGAGCAGGGGAGCCAGGATTCCTGCAGCAGGTGGGAGGCTTGGGAGTGTCACCCACCGAGCACAGCCCTGTCCCTGCTGCCGCGAGGCTGCACCTGGGAAACGCTGGGAAAGAGTGATGCATCGTTTTTCCAGTTACTGGGATCAACTTTCTGCCCCCTCCCCCAGGTAAAAAGTGTTCCCAGAGTATGACAGCTGTGTGAAAATCAGCAAGTTCCTGAAACAGCCGACGTCCCCTCCCATCACCCCAAGGTCTCGTAGGCCTGGAGGAGGGCAAACAACTTAGAAACCACACATAGCAGTTTGTTTGTGCACGTCTCCATGAAGCCAACCTGCTTCTCAGACACATAAGCTCCTTGTCCCGTCGATCTGAGCAGCGCTGCAGTGAGAGCGCGCGGGATACACTGGCAAGGTGTCACCCCCGAATTCCAAGGGGCACCGTGGGGCACGTACAGAAGCTGAGTCACAGCTCGGAGGACGGTGTACGTGACAGATGCCAAGTCTGCAGTGGAGGGGACGGGCCGTCTGGAGGCGTGGGGACAATGGGCGTGCCGGGAGCGGGGGAGTGTTCAGCCCGCTAAGAAGGGTCCTTTGTGGGCAGTGAGCCTCCGTCAGCCTCGGGCCGGGCCAGGCTGGCCACACAGGATCAAGGATCAAGGGCACGGGGCCAGGCTCCCAGGACTGCTGCTGAGGAAGTGCTTCCCCTTCCAGACTCAGGCAAGGGGGCCATCAGGACTGCATGTGTTCATCATTAATTACGTAGTATTAATTATGAATTGTACTGTGCAAATTCCGTCCTATCTCTGAAATGTATTTTGCTCATAAATTGTAATAAAGATTAAAAATGCAATGATTAAGTTTTTCCTGACTGGGTTTTCCTGACAGGTGAACTTTTAAAATAGCAAGAAACATTTTATTCTTTGTGTTATTCTTTGTGCACTTGTATACACTATTCACAGTTACAGGACATTTATTGCTATTTTCCTTTTAATTTCACCCTTGCCAAAATAAAGCTTTTGGTTGGGAAAAAGTAAAATAAAATAAAAATTAAAATATATGTGTGTGTGGATATGTATATATGTTTATGAATATGTATATGTGTATTAATATGTACATTATGTATAAGTATATGTACATTATATAAATATATATGTGTGCATGTGAGTCTATATGAATATGTACCTATGTGTATGGATATGGATATGTGTGTATGCCTAAAAGAATATGTATATATGTATATGAATATGTATGTGGTATGTAAAGTGACCATCACATGATCACCTCCTTGACCCCTGCCCCAGTTAGGCCAAGCCTCCTGCCTGCACCCACAGCACCCCAGGTCCCAGAGCCCCCTTCCTGCCTGAGAGCAGTGCCCTGCGGAGGCTTTGCCCTCCTGCATCCTGGGAGGGGGCCACACCAGCCTCTGCAGGACAAAGGTGTGGCCAGTAACCCCAGGACCGTCCAGCTTGAGCTGACTCCTCCAAGAGATTGTCACACCAAGTCACTCTGTCACCCAGATCGTCCTCACCCAGACCCTCTCCTCTGCTCTGTGCACTCCCAAACCCTTCCACCGCACATCTGAAAGCTCTTTTTGTTTCAAATTTGTACAGCTTTACTGGTATATAAGTAACATATAATAAGCTGTACGTGTTCAATTTGTGCAGTTTGATGAGTTTTGACATGTGTGTGCTCCTGTGAGGTCATCACCACGATCAAGGTCATGAGCATGTCCATTACACCCAAACATTTCTCGTACCTCTTTGTGACCCATCTTTCCCTACCAACTTCCACCCTGCAGCAACCACAGATGTGTTCTCTGTAACTGTATTTTATATAATTTTATGTAAATGGAATAATATACTATGTCCTTTTTGTTGTCTGTCTTCTTTTATGCAACTAATTATATTTAGATTCTTCAGTGTTATTTCATGTATAAATAGTTTATTCTTTGCTATTACTAAGTAGTATTCCATTGTGTGGATACACCCAAAATATGCTTATCCATTCACCTGTTGATGGACATTTGGGCTGTTTTCAGTTGCTAGGTAGTACAAATAAAGCTTCTGTAAGCATTGTACACCAGTATTTCTGTGGAACAAAATTTCCATTTCTCTTGGACAAATATCTAGGAGTGGAAAAGCTGAACCACATATAGATATGTCTTTAATTTTTAAAGAAACTACCAAACATTTTCCAGAGTAGATGTACATGTTTACATTGCTACCACCAGGGTGTGAGAGTTCCCAAATCTTTGTCAATACCTATTACAATCAGTCTTTTAAATTTTAGCCACAATAGCAGGCGTGTGGTGGTTTCTCATTGTAGTTGCAATTTGCATTTCCATAATAATTATATAGAGTGTATTTTCATTTTAATTTTTTATCTATATATCTTATTTTGTGAAGTGTCTGTCCAAATCTTCTGTCCATTTTAAATGAGTTGTTTGTTTTCATATAATTTAGCAGTAAGAGGTCTGTATATGTACAAGTCCTTTGCTGGATATATATTTTCTCCCAGGCTGTGACTTGCTTTTTCATTTTCATAACAATGTATTGGTATTTTAAACAGCAAACATTTTCACTTTGAGGAAGTCAAACTTATTGATTTTTTTGTCTTTTATAATTTGTGGCATTGGGGTTTAAATTTCTTTAAATTTTTGCCAAACTCAAGGTCACTTGAGGTCACAAGCTTATCTACTCTGTTTTCTTCCAGAAGTTTTATGGTTTTATCTGTTGCATTTGGGCCTGGGGCCTATTTCAAGTTGATGCTTTAAATGGTGAGAAGTAGGTGTTTACACTTTTGTTTTTGTTTTTATATGGCTACCAATTACCCTAGGACCATTTGTTGAGGAGATTATCTTTGAGTTGCCGTTGCACCTTTGTCAATTGATTATAGATATGTGGATCTATTTTTGTAGTTTTTATTTAATTTATCTTTTTTATCTTTATGCCAGTAACACACAGCTTTGATTAATGTAGTTTTATGATATGTCTTGAAATCATTTAGGATTTTGTCCTTTTTCAATGTTACTTTGACTATATTAGGTCATTTTCATTTCCATTTAAAATTTACAATTAGCTTTTCGACACCTAACAAAAAAGGCCTGCTGGGATTTAATTGAAATTGCCTTGAATCTATAGATCAGTTTAAGGAGAACCAGCATCTTAATAATATTGTCTTCTAATCTAATCCGTTAACATAGTGTATCTCTCCATTTACCTAGATCTTCTTTTATTTTTCTCAGCAATGTTTTGCAGCAAGATACTACAGATAAGATAAATGTCCATAATTAGGTAATTTGTAATGCATCCATGTTATATCAGGTAAGAGACAAGTTTTACTAGATAAAATAGAAAACTCAAATTACAGTAGGTTGAAAAGATTGAAGTTTAATTTTCTCTAACGTATAAATCTCGAAGGAGGCAATTCAAGGCTTGTACTGAAGGTCCATGATGTCTTAGAGGCCCAGGTCCTTCTAGATTTCTTCTCTATCATTGTTGTCACAAGGCTCCCACCTAAGGTCAAAGAGACTGCTGGAACTACAGTCAGTGTGTCTGTAATACACACACAAATTCAGATGGGGTTGGCAGCAGAAGGAAAACTCCTTAAGACACAGTAGTGAGGTTTAGGACACAATTCAGAAGCAAGCGGAATAGAGTGGGAATGAATAATGATTCAAAGAAGTAAAGGTAAAAGTGATGAGTGCAAATGACATGCATATAATGCATGACAAATGTATAACAGATACCGCCAAAACAGGGAACCAAAAGAACAGGACAAGTGTCAAGCTATAAATTATACAGAAATACGCAACAAGTTAGAAGAAATTTTTTAAATATATTCTTTAGGTTGAAAAGTCCACAGCAGCCACTGAAAAACAGACACCGAACATTTCACAAGTTACCGAAAAGCAAGGTAAAGAAGAAACCTTTAAACATCCAGACAAAAAAGACTAAGTCACCTGTCAGAGAAAAATATCAGACTGGCTCCAGAATAATTCCTAAAAACGTTCCATCCATCTGTGGAAAAATATCTACAGGTTTGCTAAGAAAGAATGTGACCGATAAATTTTCTACCAAGCCAAATTGTCACTTAAATATAAAAGGATAGAACAGGAAGTATAAATGGATAGTAATAAAAGTAACTGCTAGAACAAAATACAAATGTCCAGCTTACTAGAAGTACACACGTAAAACAAAACAACCACAAAAACAAACACAGATCAATTTAGTGGAAAACATGTTTTAAATAAGCAATAAAAATAGCAAATGTAACGTAAAAATCATGACAAAATACTAAAAGCATCCTCCGTAACCATCAATGCAATTGAACTAATCTCATTTGTAAAATACAGACTCTCAAATCGAATCAAAAGGCAAAACCTAACATATGCAATACTGAAAAAAATTTAAAATAAAAAATAAAACCACCGAAAACGAAGTACAACTGAGTGAGAAGCTGGTAATGGTCTCGCCTGAGAAATGGGACCACCGTGAGACAATGACTTTTTCTTTTCCACAGATGACACTGTATATAAAAGGGTCTCAATTCAGTGTTTGCAAGAACCGGGAAGATACAGTTAATTAGTTAAAAAAGCAGAACAGAGTAACAGGCATTGATGGGACCTACCTGGGAAAGGCATTTAAATTCAAATTATTTTTAAAACTAGGTGACCAAACGAAATGTTTCTGCAGGTCAGACACACAGGGTAAGAGTCTCTGATCCTGATAGTTTTATTCAAAGGAAAAAAAAGTCTTTACCTAGGAGGTAAAGTAAGGAAGTCAAATTACTGTTGGAGTGATGGGGGGCGGGAGAGAGTTCCGAAGGGGCCAGTCTGTGCGGGGCTTGTGGGAGAGCCAGCAGGACCGAGAAGAGCAGGTCAGGTGTTAGCAGTGGTGGGCTGTGCGGAGGGCAGTGAGCAGAGAAGCTCAGCATGTAGTCACTGAAGTCCAATTCATGTCTATCCCATGGCACCGTGAGCTTCATATTATTACTTCTTTATCTGCCCCTGTGCTTTGTACTTGAAAGAGAGACCACCTAGAGTCACAGAAAATCACCAGCTTTG
Organism: Eschrichtius robustus; assembly: GCF_028021215.1. Lineage (NCBI taxonomy): Eukaryota > Metazoa > Chordata > Mammalia > Artiodactyla > Eschrichtiidae > Eschrichtius > Eschrichtius robustus. The sequence goes on along the minus strand of NC_090832.1, from coordinate 3,062,796 downwards.
GAGCTGGATGAGCGTGGATTCAATCCCAACCAATTACTACCCACATTCACAACAGCTATGCTATTTGGCTTCGGCCAAGTACAGTAAGATATGTGAAATATTGAGGGCAATACTACATATCGCAACGTTTATCCTTAGGACCAAAAGTCAGGCAAAGGCCAGGTCTCAGCCCCGGGTGCTGGCGGGCATCCTCTCTCCACGCCCCAGGCCCCAGCTCATCTCCCTCCCACTGCGTCTCTGCCCCCACTGTCCTTGGATTCAGAACTGTAAGACTTTCCTTCAACCTAGTAAAGCATCCAGAACAAGGGCCCACTATTAACTTGTGCACAGTTACCTTTGCAAGTCACTCAACCAGCCTTAGGAGCCCTGCAATCAGACCTGTTTACCCTCCTGAATAACCACGCGTTCAAGAACACACATGGGTTCTGTCTGCCTCATCTGGAGGGAATGTTCTCACAGTCAGGACTGCAATAAGCAGAGTCGTATATCACCCTCCTCCCCTTGACATTTTTGATCCACTGCCACCCCGCCCACACCCAGAAGGACAACTCTACACCGCCAGCCACATCTAATTAAAAGTTATGGGACCTAAAAGGTGTTTTGGAAACAAATGAGAAATCCATCTTAAAGAATTCTAACTCAAAGATGTAACTAATGAGAACCTGCTGTATAAAAAATATAAATAAAATAAAATTTAAAAAATTAAAAAAAAAAAAGAATTCTAACTCAACATGTTCTCTTCCTAAAAATTCCATCAGAAACTTTTTCGTGAGTCGTCACCATGACATGAAAAAAATATCCACACCAGTGCCAGATTCGCCTTGGGAGAACCCTATGCCCACCCAACTTTCAGTGAGCTGTACAGAAAGCAACAATTAGGCACCCTGGCCACCTCGTCATCCACGGACGGTAACCCAGCCACCACTCTGGGATGTGCACTCACTCTGCTGTGCTGATCACCTCGCCCGAGAACACATGGACACCAGGGGTAAAAAATCCCTGTGGCTTTACCTACACGAAGCTAGCAAACCATCTCAGTAAATATGGCTCCATCACATCTTCAGGGTTTTTTAAATCTTTTCTGTGACGTTCAGTGTTATCCACTGGAAACTGTTTTCAAATGCATTATCCATGGCATTAATTTACCACGATAAAGAAAAGAACTAAACAGTTTTCACAATAATACTTTAAACTTAGAAATTTTGAGCAGTTGAGCCAAGTGTCATCCCGTTTGAAGCATACACTGTCATACTTTAAAGAGTTATGTAGAATGACTTTTAAAATGACTAATCCAACTATCTAAGTTTAGTTTAGTTACATTAGGTGAGAGGGACCACGTCCCATGGTAACTATCTTGTCCCTGCAAGCATCCTGGGCAAGAAGTAGTGGAAAGGTCACGGGCTTTAGAGACAGACACAGACCTGGGTTTCACTTTCAGCGACCCATTAAGTAAGTAAGCTTGGCCAAGCGTCTGAAAACTCCAAGATGCAGTAAGATTATAAAAGTAGTTATGTAACCCCTACCCCATCAAAGTTGTTGTGGTGACATATAGCTATTTCAGGGCATTTCACTGTCCAGCATAAGGCTGACATGCTGATTTCCCTTTGTCCTCCTCTGGTTTTCTGTAGTTCACATCTGAATTTGGGAATGTGCTGTATTCTGAGGTCCCAGGCCTCTGCCGTATAAACTGCATGTAGGAACGGTGATTGCCCCAATGGGTTAGTGTGGAGAGAACATAAGAACACATTATTAGGTATAATTCCTGGCACAGAGTAAGTGAGTCTGCAGAGTGAGTGAGTCTGTGAGCTATGGTGACCACGCTTTTTCAAGGTTCTGTCTGACTTTTTGAAAGGTCAATATCTGTAATAGAAACAGAAAATGAAACTGTGGAAGAGATGCTATGAAAGGAACAGAAGGTGAGAAGTTAGTAAGGGAAGAACAGAGGGAAAAACTATCCATGTTATGGAAAGCAACTAATTCTGACCAAGGTAGAAGACATGAGGGGACTAACTATTCAAAAATAGAATTTATCTTACTATACTCAGTGTTCTTCTCCATAATGGTGTTCATGCAGAAATGAAACAAGATACATGAAACTATTCATTAAGACTAAGGCCATGGGCTTCCCTGGTGGTGCAGTGGTTGAGAATCCGCCTGCCAATGCAGGGGACACGGGTTCGAGCCCTGGTCTGGAAAGATCCCACATGCCGCGGAGCAACTAGGCCCCTGAGCCACAACTACTGAGCCTGCGTGTCTGGAGCCTGTGCTCCGCAACAAGAGAGGCCGCGATAGTGAGAGGCCCGCGCACCGCGATGAAGAGTGGCCCCCGCTCGCCACAACTAGAGAAAGCCCTCGCACAGAAACGAAGACCCAACACAGCCATAAATAAATTAATTAATTAATTAAAAAAGATTAAGGCCATTATGCTAATCTATTTCTTGCAAAACTTACACAGATATAGTGGACACATTTTCAAAACCAAAAATTGAAGCCCAGAATTAAGTAGCACAACAAAATAGTTTATTTCTGGTAGTACAGTAAACTAAAAATTGCAAACAAATAATTCATATTTCATGAGGGCTTACAATGTTTCTAATACAAGATTTTTTAAAATGCAATCCTTTCTTGCTTTTGCATACTCTCAACATAGTATAGCATTCTTTTGAAAACAACAAAACTAGGTTATTTCTAATTCTAAAGTAATTTGTGTGCTCTTTCTTTAATCTCATCTCAATATATCGAATAACAATGTAAAACCATCTCAGAAACATTCTTAGTTCACAAAACACTGTTCTTTGGGTATGTTCTTCAGGGTATTCATTTTCCCTAATATGAAAATATGTGTTAAAAACAAGTCACATGAATGCCAATTGTTTTTATGAGACACTTTATTTAAAAAGTCAGATATAAGTCATGGTTCAACCATAGCTAGTTATCTGTGTCAAAAACGAGCCCTTTAGACACTCTGAAGATGTGCCACTTTCTTCAAAAACATGTACCATTTAACTGGAATGCGCACCACCTCCTGGTTTTCAGCCCACCTTCCAGCAATTGCTCAAACCCAAGGAATTTTCCTCAACGCTGTCTGAACTATGTGTTTTTCCTGATGAGAAAATTCTCCTACATAGGTGAGGAATGGCATTCATTTACACACTAGGCCTCTAAGAGCAGAGCACACACACAAAACTTGGATGGAGACGCAGCCTGCAGTGGGAGATCGGAGCCACGCACCCCCTGTCCCCGTGTGCGCTGGCCTCAGGGCAGCCCCAATTCCTACCAGAGAGACGTCGTAGCTCTGTGTCGGGGGAGTGCTTTCTTGTCTCTGTAAAATGAATCAACAAAAATGATTTTAACAAAATCTTGGTCTTTGACAGGAAAATAGCTTGTCCAAATATTGCCGTAGAAATGGTATGTCCACGTTCTGCGGGAAATTGCCTAAAAGAACATGATATAGTCAGAAATACTCTGGAAGCCCTATCTGGGCTGGAGGAGATGATTTGAAGAGCAAGGTCATGAAAGAAATCTGTTCTACACTTCATGTAATTTTTCAAACCATTTTTGGTCTGTCTTCTAGTATATTATTAAGCAACATTACTAAGCAGAAAATAAGGCAGAATTCTTGCTTCTAGAAAATTAGGGATAAATTCAAAGCAATGAAAAAGGATGAGGATGAAGCCACAATATGTAGTACCATCTGAGAAGGAGCTGGACAAAAGGTTATATAGATGGTGGTATCATTCGCGAAGGACCCGAAAGATACTCCCTTGGCCACCACCATCACTTGTCAACATTTCAACATCCATGTCATATTGGAAGCTCCATTTCCTAGAGAAGCTTCAGTAATCTGCACATTTTCTTAGCTTACTCAGCCCTCTTTTACCTTGTTTGTTGTTACCACAGAGATTATAAAAGCTGTCTGTAGAGCTTTTTTCAGCCTCCTGCACTGGAGGCCTGGAAATGTAGCAGCCCCCCGACAAGGCGAAAACATAAGCGTTAAATTCAACGTGGCAAAGACTGTGGAGCAGAGAAAAGAATCTGGGCTCCCGTTAGCAACGTGAAGCCTTATCGTAAATCCTGGGCTACCCCTCGCCAGTTTCTCACTATGTGATGCAAAAAGAAGGTCCAACTTCACCCAGGACTGTTTGGGGCCATGTGGTTTTTGCAAAACTCATACCCCTCTTGGGTATAAATAAATTCTAATCAGAGCCTCAGATCCCATATACATTAAATCAAGTAAAAATATTCGTTGAGCCGTGTGGACTTAGAATTTTGGTGGGCTGCAGGGAAGAATCAAGAGTGAAAGGCATGTAGGTATGCCCCCTACATGCAACCTGCTTTCAGTGGATTTTGGAGCAATACTGCTGCAGGGCCCAGTGCTGAGGCACTAAGTTGTACCTAACTGCATGCACACATACCTGCACCTGTTTAGCCAAGGATCTGGTAGAAGCTGATTTCTATGACGGCTGAAGAGCCCGGTGTGATGGGCTTGACCCAGGAACAAGGTGTTAACTGTCATTTTGTGTGCTGTAGTGAATGTCTCTTTCCATCCCAATGTCTGTACCTTAGGCAGAAGACAGTTGTAAGGGTTCTTCGAATTAGAAAAAAAAGAAAACATTTCACTAAAAATTCTATTAATCCCTAAGGGACAAACAAAAAATTTTTGGAGCTCCTCTTACAGAGTGAAATACAAAAGTGAGAGGGGCAAGCTTTCCCCAAATATGCCAGTCATCTTTTACCTTTGGCACTGCAAGGGTTCCAAGGCAAACCTGGTGGCCCCCAGGCAAGGACAGCTTCAGTGAAAGCCTTCGGTGTTCAGCCAGAGATGTAATACTTGACAAACGGCAGCACACCCAGATTTTTAAAACTACAGGAGTCTCCAGGTGAGGCAGGTACTGTATATAATAGTGCAGGATGTGTCTGTCTGAGTGCACCAGGGAGAGAAGAGTTGTGGCCGAAAGCGCGCTGGCACCCCATGCTGCCCACCCAACATGGCTGCATCAGTCCAGAGCAGGTCTTCACTCTGATATGACAAGGATTCCATATGGGCTAAAGCCATCTCTGGAGACACCGTTCAGTGGAGAAAGAACACTGTCCCAAGGACTTGCAAAATTACGAGAGGGAAATTTTGAGGAATCCAGAACACTACTTCAGTGCCTGAGAATGAGAGTCAATAGTAGCTGGGTTATTACTCTGATGAAGCCCTAGAAACTCAGATTACGTGGTTAACGTAACCCATGAAAGTCAGACTGCAATACAAATTACTATACATTTAATTACATGCTAAATTATATGTTTCAAAAAGAAGTGCTCAAGAACTTCAGACTTAAATTATGATCATTAGGAATTTAAAAATCAAGAAGTTAAATTGGAAGTGAGGACATCCACAGACAGGTTATATTGGAAGGAATAAGTGTGTCATAGAGACAGAAGAGTGACACCACATCATAAGCACAGTACATTTTTTCACCTGTCTCCATTAGAGACATGCATGGTCACACACACACATGCACACACACACACACACACACACGTACACACACACATCTGGGGAACAAGGGAAATTCCTGCTAGTGTAAAGCACGGTCTTACACTTTCCTTTCAATAGCTGGCCAGGAAAAAATCTCATTTTATGTAAAGATGAGCAATGAAAAAGTAACCAGCTCAATACCTAGACATTTAAATCTCAAAAAAAAAAAAAATCAGAGGAAAGAAAAAGGAAAGCATTTGATAGGTGAATAACACATTAACACATCAGAGGAGTTTTTGCTTCTGTTTTGAATAAAAAACAAGTTGCCTGAGACCATTGATTTTAACTTAATGAGAAAAAGGAGATAAGCTACAAAATCACAAAATTTGTTCAGATTTCTGAGGACACAAAGATATGCAAATGAACTAGAGGTCTAGAAAGTGACAAGCCATTCACAGAAGGGAAGACACCCAAGAATGCTCGCACCCATGACAGAACGGCAAGACTAGGATGAATCTACCATGGATGAGGGTAAGAAGAAATAGCCAAATTTTTTACATCTGCATGTGAGCTGGATGGGCTAGGTAGAATCCTGAGTAGCCGGAGTCTTGAATCAATTCTGCTCCCAACTGCCAGCCATTCTCCATAGGCCTCCACTGAGCACTTGACTGGGTGCTGAGAGCAAAAGCTGATCAGGGAATGAGAGCTGGGAGTGAGCCCAGTCAGGTGTGCTGGGTCTCACCCAGGGACAGGCAATCACTTTCAGAAGGCCAGAGGTGCACAAGACAGCTGCAAGCATCCCTTCCTAGGTGTCCTGAGACTTTCAAGGTTGCAGGGCAACAGCTCAGATGTGAAAGAGCTGAGATAGCCCCTGGAACCACGCCAGTGTTCAAATCCCAGGCTCTGCTGACCCATCCATCAAAATATGTAAGCCAGTAGTGAACTGAATCAAAGTGAAACAGCAACAAAACCCACACCGCACGGAATTACAGATCAGACTGGCTTATCCCCTCACTTCAGCCTGACCAAATAAGATCTTGTCTCTGTCTGGAGGTAAATATTATTTACTTTAGTCTCTACTATTCTTTTCTACAAAAATATCCAGCAGAAAATGGAAAATTACAAGACACATGAAAAAGTAAGGAAAAGAGACCCATGTTTTTAAAAAAAGGAAGTTGTCAATAAACTCAGAAGTTTTAAAGAGTTTTTAAGAGTCAGAGACTTTAAAATGGCTGTGTTAAAAATGCTAAGGTATCCAGTGGAAAAAGATAGCATGTATAAGAGACAGCTAAACTCAGCAGACACATGAACACATGAACTCAGCAGACACACGAACACTAAAAATTAAAACCAGTTTCTAGAATGCTAGATGTTAGAAACAAAACAATTAATAATAAAGAATTCATTAGATAAGTTTAATAGTAGATTGGATGCTGCAAAGGAAAGAATCAGTGAATCGAAGACAGGTCAATGAAAAGAATCCTAACTGAATAAAAGGAAAAAAAAGTAGAGGAAAATCAGGCAGGAGCAAACAATATTTGTGGGACAACATCAAACATGCAAATAATTGGAGTCCCAGAGGAAGAGGAGAGAGATAATGCAACAGAGGAAACCTATCAAGGGACAATAGCTAAGAACTTCCCAAAATTGGTGAAAAACACTAACTCGTAGATACAAAATCCTCAGCAAACCCTAAGCAGGATTAATGCAAAGAAAAATAAACCTAGGAACATCATAGTAAAACGGCTGAAAACAAAAGATAAATAACATATCTTAAAAGCATCAGAGAAAAAAGTAGTGTAAAGTGATATAGGTATAGCACAATATATAATAGTGATGTGAATGACGTCCAGCTTCTCACCAGAAAGAATGGAGGCCAGAAGACAAGGGAATGACCAAAAAACACCCACAGTATATAAACAAACAAACAAACTGGAATTCTATACTTGGTAAAAATATTATTCAAAATTGAAAGTGAAATAAAGATAGTCACTGACCAAAACTGAAAGGATTCCTCTCCAGCAAACCCATCCTATGAGAAATGCTAATAGAAATTTCCCAGACGGAACTCCAGATCTGAAGGAAAAGGCGAAGATTACCAGAAAGGGTAAATATTACATCATACATTGATGGTTTAAACCAAAAATAATAAGCATTTGTGAGAGATATATATATATTATAAAGTGATAAAGAAGAATAAAGTTGGAGAGCTTACACTCCTTAAGTTCAAGAATTATTATAAAGCAAGGCAGTGAGGGGCTTCCCTGGTGGCGCAGTGGTTAAGAATCCACCTGCCAATGCAGAGGACATGGGTTCAAGCCCTGGTCCGGGAAGATCCCACATGCCACGGAGCAACTAACCCCTTACCCACAACTACTGAGCCTGTGCTCTAGAGCTCGTGCGCCGTAACTACTGAGCCCACATGCCACAACTACTGAAGCCCGTGAGCCTAGAGCCTGTGCTCTACAACAAACGAAGCCCACGCACCACAACGAAGAGTAGCCCCCGCTTGCTGCAACTAGAGAAAACCCATGCACAGCAACAAAGACCCAATGCAGCCAAAAATTAATTAATTAATTAATTAAAAAGCAAGACAGTGAAACACTGGCATAAAGATAGGAAAACAGATCAATGGAACAGAATAGAAAGTCAAGCATGGACCCATACCTGTATGGCCAATTAATTGTCAACCAATGTAGAAAGGAACATTTTTTTTAACAACCGTAAGTGGAACAACTAGACATCTCCATGGAAAAAAAATGAAAAGTAACCCCCTACCTGATTCCATACTTAGAAAAAAAAAATGTATGGTACAGAGCAAACCTAAGTATAAAACTAAGAACCACAAAAATTCTAGAAAACTTAGAGAATATCTTCACAATTTTGGGTTAAGTAACAAACTCCCTCACCACCTCTGATACCCATCCCCAAGCCTGGCACATAAGGTGTATTCAACACAAACTTGTGAAGGGAGGGAGGGAGGGCCGGGGGGGAGGGGCTTGGCAACAGCAGCGCGTGGAGGTTTGGGGTGACCCACTAACTCGCTGTGGATGTTCTGCAGGCCCATGAGCAGCTCTTGCTCTTTCACGGTCCAGTCACAGCTCAGCATCTCGGTCGCTGCGCCCTATCCCCAGCTCCCACCTCAGCATCCAGCCTCAGGTCCTTGTAAGGCAGGGTAAGCCATGTCTCCGCTGCACACCGTCATCAAGGTATCAGATGCCTCTTGGGATTCTAACAGCTCACCAGACCTTTCTCCTAGTACCATGGCAGGAACCTCTGTGCATCCTGCGCGACCCTCCATGGTCCCACGTGATTAGACCAGGGGAGCGCGCCTGACTTGCTTTGCTGGGCCAAGCACATGGGGAGCAAGTAGGGGCTCCACACTCAGATTTCCCGGGAGCATCTCTTATCCCTCCACTCGCTGGCTGTATGACCTTGGACAAGGTATTATACTTCTCTGTACCTCCACCTGCTTTTCTGTAAAAAGAGGAGAGGTTTCTTAGGAGGTCAAAGTGACACAAGCAATGTACTTAGAACAGTGATAGGCACATAATAAGCACCCAAAAGGATAGCTGTTATCCTCTCCCAGGAATTTAAAACTGGGAGCCAGATCGGAGAGCTTTCTCTGGGCTGGCTGGAACTAAGTGATGTGTGTTTGGGTGCGGGAAGCGAGCATTCTCTACCATGTGGATTCTTAGTGGGATCTATTGGGGAGGGAAGTTTGGGAACCTTTATGAGGCCTTAGAATTGAACAATTGTCTTTTCGTTTGATGTCCGGAGGTTTTTACACCTAAGTCAATGAAGATCCTGGTGAGTCAGCCGTAAACCCTTCTTCCAAGTGGAAAAAGGGCAGTAGTGAAAGGTTGGGAAGCGGGACCCTCCACCTCAAGGCCCTTCTCAAGCAGACCAGCTTTAGGAAAGAGGAAACATGGGATTGAGGATCTGGGAAAATGTGTCCATTCAAACTTTCACCAGAGAAAGACGCTCTGCAGAGAAAACAGGTGTGGATGCTCCTTTGCAGCCCTTACACCAGGACGTCTTACAGGCCCCCTTCCCCTGCGTTCACCTATGGGACATTGCACCTTCTCACATGGAAGCGTCCAGCTGTAGGTTTTGTTTTGCTTTACTTGTATTTTTGGTTTTCTAAGGGATTTTGCTATTCCCATTAATAAATGTCTTTGTAATTACAGTGCTTTCTTGTTTTTATTTTTATTTTTTTAATAAATTTATTTATTTTATTTATTTTTGGCTGCATTGGGTCTTTGTTGCTGTGTGCAGGCTTTCTCTAGTTGCAGCGAGCGGGGACTACTCTTCGTTGTGGTGCACGGGCTTCTCATTGCGGTGGCTTCTCTTGTTGCGGAGCACGGGCTCTAGGCACACAGGCTTCAGTAGTTGTGGTGTGCGGGCTTCAGTAGTTGTGGCACGCCGGCTCAGTTGTGGCTCGCGGACTCTAGAGCGCAGGCTCAGTAGTTGTGGCGCACGGGCTTAGTTGCTCCACGGCATGTGGTATCTTCCCCGAGCAGGGATCGAACCCGTGTCCCCTGCGTTGGCAGGCGGATTCTTAACCACTGCGCCACAAGGGAAGCCCCCTTTCTTGTTTTTAAAGCCAAGTTTTATTTTAAGAAGAATAATGTTTGCTAACACACATCTTCTGTCCGTCCGTGGTAGACAGTAATTACAGGTTAAAATGCAGGGAAGGATAAAAGGGGGGTAAGCTGTTCTCTGTTTGTGGCCATCTTCTGCTGTCTCTACTGTCACCCAGGCTCAGACGCAGTGCCCCTCCCAACAATGTGAAATCCTCTTCAGATGCTGTCATTCCAATAACTTCTACTTCTCCTTTCCCTGGTGGCCTCTTTCCCTCCTCTTGTGTGACACAATCTTTTTCCTTTGTATGCTGTCGATGAAAATTCCTGGTGTCTTATAGGTTAAGTTTCTTCTTCTTGATAGATTTCACAGCATTTTTCAACTGGCCGATAGGACAAACTGAGGCCCTGATGTGTGCTCAGGATAAAACAGATCCATTTTAACACCATCCAGTTTTTTCTTTCTCCACCTTGACAGATAAGGAACTTGAACTTCTGGAGAGGTAACTAACTTTCCTGGGGTCCCACAGCAAGGGAGGCAAATGGACACTCATATCCAGGCCTTTTGTACCAAGTTGCAGGCTCCTTGTGCTATGCGGTTGCCACTGCCCCACTGCATAGCTGAAAAGATGCTATTTGGTATATTAAAATATGAACTCCTTGAATTCGAACTCTGGGTCACCTTTAGAAACTCAACCATGTCAAAGCCCTAAGTAGACGGTCCCTGGGGTCAGGACTGTGTGACTCCGTCGCCCCGCAGCCCCCAGCGTGGGGCAGGGCCACGTCCCCCGGCGGTGCCCCTGGGAGCAACTCCTCAATAAGCCGCAGCGTCCGAGTCTCAGTGGACCCAGGCCCCTCTTCGTCTACAGGTCAGTCATTGCTCATTAGCGCTCTGTAAGGCCTGGGAAGGGACGGGCGCTGGGGAAGGTCCTCGGAATATAGTCCCAGCCTTCAGAGAGCAGTCAGGGTGATGCAGGAGACAGACAAGCTTCCTGGGAAACACCTGCACTACGGGATCCCGGGATTGCAGCGTGTACCATCTACCCCTCACCTCCTTCCCTAAGGCCCCTCACCCTTCTCCAGTAGACCTCACGCCTGGGGCCAAACCACTGAGGCCAGTTTACTTCCCAGTCCTACTTGGGCAGTGGTTTTTTTTAAAATATTCTTCCAATACTTTTATATCAAGAAATCTTCTGATCTGGGGTATTTCTACATGAGTTGCAATAAAACCTAGTAGGAATAAAACCCAGAAAAACTTTAAGTGGCAAATAGTTTACAAGAAGCACGTCCCACTTGGAAAGCAGGCACAGACACACTAAAAATACAGCCCTTTACACTTACATTCTAAGTTTACACTCTTTTAGAAAGCAGAGGTTCAGAATATCAAGCTCGAACCAGTAGGATTAAAGTAAGAATTCTGCCACTAGATGGAGAAATTGCCCCAGTCTAGCACAAGCGTGGTTCTGGCTCACTGCTGGGAAGTCTTAGCTGCAGGAAAGATATTTACAAGTGCCATATTGTTTAAATGACTGTGGCAACTACACCTTACATTTATAAACTGTAACATTTTGTCAATTCATTTTATGTATTTTTGCTTGAACGGGGTAGACATCCCATATTAATCTTTATGGCATCTGTATGTTCTACATTCTGCCATTAGCATATTCATGATTCAGTGCTGACTATTTAACTCTCTTGAAAATCTTTTAACATTGTTTGCATTTTGTGGCAATTAGCATTGAGTAAATAAATATATGCAAATTTCACTTCCAGTCCTGCAACTGATTAGGTAAAATACTAAAGTCTGGAACAGATTGAAAAGCTTCTCCAGGACAGTCTTAACCACCAGCTATAAGGAACAGCAAAGTCTCATTCCAAAAGAGGAGAAGTTTGAATAATAACTAGACCAACCAAATTTTGCACATTGCCTTTATTTTGCAGAAAATGCTTTCTGCTGATTGTCTTTGGCTACATTGTCAGAAGAAAAATATAAACAGTTGTAGGTTTAACAGTACAAGAGATTAGCTACCTATGCGTAAAATAAACACATTCTAGTGGGCAGAGCTGGACATTTCCATTTTAACTACAATCTGCTGTCCTCAACTATGATTTAATTCTGTCTTTCACAGCTCAGCTCCAACTGTGACCCCTGCCACAAAGGGAACCTGAAGGCTACTTGAAAGCAACAAGGAAGAGAATTAAAAGTGTGCTTTTTATCTCACTAGAGTAGGACCAGTGGAGTTTACATATTGATGTGCCAGAGTCACCTACGTGCTGTACGAGAAACAAAGTTTCTGCATGCTAGCAAGTCATTTTTACTGTGAATCACGACGAGTTAGGCCAACTGCATTGCTTCCACACTTGAATTCACCTGCAGCACACGAGGACCCAGGACGGCACAGCCACCACCGAGGAAGAACAAAGGTGGTGTCAGTGGGGCTCTCCATAAATAACAGAACTAACAGAACGTGTATTCTCCTCTTATTTAAAGTGAGGTTAATAGGCCTTATTCCCTTCCCCCGCCCCATGAGCCTACCAATCAAATCAAGACTTGCTGCCACGAGAAAGTCATTGCATCTTTAAGACACAGGCTCCGGCTCACATGGACGGAGGTGACACGGGCGTCCACGAGGCTAGGAGGCGGGCTTGGGCCGAGGCATCGTACTGGCTGTCGGCAATATCTGTGGCCGTGGAGGCCCCATCGTACAGTGGGGATCCCGAGGAGGAGGGAGCCGAGACTGGGTGGGCGAGAGAGGCAGAGTGGGCAGAAGAGCCTCGAAAGAACTGGGCTCCCAGCCCGTTGGACATCCCTGCCGTCTGGGCACCCGGGGTGATGGTGCCATTGCTCACGGACCACAGGCTGGGATACTGACTGAAATGGAAAAACGGAGAAACAGACGAGTCAGAGACCTGGGAAGGGGCTCCAGATCAGCTGCAGGAGGGGAAAACAAACCCCCCAAATCCCACTCCTGATAAGTGGGTCATATGGCAGCTTTCTTTCAAACGGGCCACTTCCTCTGCGTTATTAAACCACAGTCTGACGTGCATCGAAGTTATTGTCTCATGCATTAACAATGAACAAAATCATTAGGACAAAATCAATAGCTAAAAAGGCTGCTGACGTAGACACAGCTCCTGGCAGAGCAAAATACTCCAGCTTTGCACTCATGTTCAGAATCCAAAATTCTCAGATATACTGAATCAGATGTTTCAGAGGATGTGCTTAAGCATCTGTTAACTAGCATGTCCCCCCCCCACCCCCGCTGCAGTGATTCCTTCGAGGGAGACGACAGGCTTCTCAAACACCGAGTGGCGGGGGGTGAGCGTCCAGGGGCTGCCGGATGGGCACCGCATCTCAGCACGCGTTAGTTAGCCTGACCCACGGCAGAAAGAAGTGCACCAGCAGTGAGACCCGGAAGCAAACTCCAATTAATTAGCTTTATCACTTTAGCCTTGTTCTGTGACCACCTCTGAGGCCCTGTTTCCCCACCTCTGAAAGAAGGAATTGGAAATGGGTATTAAACCCCCCAGTCTGGGAACACAGGCTTGAATAGCATTACACTAGGCTACAATTTTGTTTCAGGAAAATGTCTCTCTCTTATAGTAGAATCCTTTTATAAATGAATAATGAGACCGTACGCTGTCGTGGGCTATACAGTTTACCAAGCCATGCCCTGCACTTCAGATGCACTTGAACGTGCAAACAGGCCTGAGTTAAGTGAGGTAGGTTACCATCCCCATTTTACAGATGCAAAGAAACAAGGCTCCAAGATGCACTGACATCCTCTAACATCCTCGGCGGGGGGGGGCCCCTTTGTAACCTACAGATCATCCAATTTACAGCAGTTTTCTAGGTGTCTTCAGAGCCCTGGAAAAGCTTGCTGATTATGTATTGCTTGCTTTATTTTTAACAGTAGACAATTAGATTCTTATTTTAAAAGAATTGTTTCCTAAAAATAAAGAATTAAGATCTTAGGCAAATAGCGACATTTTGTACACAGAAACTGCGTTGCTTTTGGGGTCAAGATGCCTTGTCTACAGACTCAGTCTGCTGTAAGCCAACTTGTCCAATCATTTAATATCTTTGAGCCCATTTCCTCATTAGAAAATGTGGACTGACCTCTAGCTTTGTTATTTTAGTTCTCTATTATAATAATCCTATGAAGAAATGCAATACATTTACCGACCGGCTTGATTTCTTTAAGCCAATCTCCCTCTATATAATTTTCAAGTTAAGAAAATAGTCATCATTCTTTACAAGTTACCCAGCATATATGTTAAGAACATTGATTCTATATCCACAGAAATCCAACAAAGTTATTTCCTTAATTTAAATCTGCCTGTCAAAAAAGGTTCTGGAAACATTTCTGCAAAATTCACCTACTGACCCCAATAACCCTATAAAGACAGGCTGAGGCTGGGGTTATTTAGTGCCCTTTTCTTGAAGAAACAAGGCTCAAGAGACTTGTCCATCACAAGAACTAGTAAATAGCCAAGCCAGGATAGGGTCCCTGGTTCCCTTCCATTACAGCCCAGCTCCCATCCAGCCTGAGGGAGCAACTGGTCTTCCCAGAGAACAGGCTGAAGCAGGAACTCACAGCAGTCATGTAACTTGGGGTCCCTGGACACACCTGGCTAAATGGTCAAGTTATAAACAAAAACCCAACACCCATAAGTGAAGGGCAGAATAGAGGCCAGTGAGAGAGATGGCATGAAGTCATAGGCACTCAGAGTTCCCAGGACAGTTTGCGTCATTCCCCAGACATACGTTACCTAGAGCCCGTAGGAGGACCAGTATTCGGACTCATGGGGAGCATGCTGGTGTGGGCAGGCATTCCAAGGCTGGACCAATTGTCGTGGGATGGGAGCATGGACAAACATGCAGATGAATTGTCAGAATAGGCTACGGGACGTAAGAAAGTGTCATTACTGATGGGATCTTCCAAGAGTGACAAAATGCATTGAAATACTACCAATAGCTGGAGCTACCCAACACTGAAAACAAAATGTGTGCGATATTAAGTAGAGAAAACAGTCCACTAGCCTGCTAAATTGGTCATCGAAGTCTAATACTTATTGTCAAATGTATATATTTGAATATATTCCAGTACCCAGGCTTTTTCTTCATCATTAGATCAATAGCTGCCCTGTAGAAATGGAATCCTACAATCACATGATCGAGGATTAATTATCTTTAAAAATACAATCAATGTAATTTTAACCTGCCTTTTCCCCAAAGGATTATTTCTTAAGAATTAAAAGGGCTTTAGAAACCAGGCAAAATTTTAAATATGATCTCCTAGCCTCTGGTTGGACAACTATTTCCTTCCCAAATAAGCTCCTTTCATTTCAAATCAGCTTTAATTGCTTCATTGTTTTATGGTGTTCATTAGCTTTTTCCCCTCCTTTTGGAGCCAGACAAAATGAAGTCTGGGCATCCATGGTGTTAAAGAGAATTAGGTCCAGGGATCTTCATGGTCTGGCCCGCTGATCACAAGACTCAAGCCTGCACCAAGGTCGCCTGGGGGCTTGTTAAACCACCAAGGGCTGGGCCCACCCCTAGAGCTTCTGATTCTGTAAGTCTGGGGGCTTTTCAGATGATACTGGGGCTGCTGACCCGGGTACCATACTTGGAGAAACACACGTGTGTCAGTCAAGCTAGTAGCTCGAGTGCCTGGCTGGCCCGACATCATCACTTTCGAAGGGTTCATAAAATACCCAAACCTGGGCGCTTAGACATGGGCCCATAGCCCTGGAGTAAGGATGCTCGAGCAATAACGGTCACATTCAGCCCTAAAGGCGCCCTGGACTGGACATCTCTGTGGTCGAGCCAGCAGTAACGTGGACATGAAAAGAAGGTCCCTCTTGAGCCGATAAAGGGCCTGCTCTCTGGAGCCCTGCAGACTGCCTTGCCCCTTCCAGAGGTCTTCTGGCCACCCCCAAAGCCCGGGCCTACTTCCGCTCAGGACTTACTTGGAGAATTGTTCCGATGCGCGTAAGGGCTGGGGTAGGGGGCTGGGCGGTGGTTCCTCAGGGCCGGGTACCTTTCACAGCCGTGCGTGGAGGGAAGAGAGAGGGGGCCTCCAAACTGAGGGTGAGGGGTGGCAGGTGGACACAGGGTGCTGGTTCCAGGAATCAACCACCCCCCTGCTGTGAGAGAAGAATGCTGAGTACCTGACTTTTGCATCACTTCCATTATGTAAAGGGCAGGAGGGGAATCCCCCAGAGGTCCAGCGGTTAGGGCTCCGCACTCACTGCTGAGGACCCAGGTTCACCCTGGTCAGGGAACTAAGATCCCACAAGCTGAGCGGCATGGCCCCCCAAAAACCCCAAAACACACAAACAAACAAAAACTACTAAAAGGCAGGAGGGCAGAGGCCAGGAAGTGGTGGATCTTTTGCTCAGGATTCGTGAACACCGAGGACCCAGCGGAGTCTTCAGGTGCCACAGGCTGGCCGAGGTTTCGAAACCCACAGAACAGCCGAAACCCTGGGAGACTGACCCCGACCTCAGCCAGCCCTGAGGCCTCCTCAACGCCCCGGGAATCCTCCCGGCCTCTTACGGGATGTTCCGTTCCCCCAGGCAGGTTAGCTTTCAGGGCCTAACTGCTGAGCTTGAATATAATGTAAAAAGAGACAGAATTCAGATTCAGAGCCAGGCGCATTCAGGACACACAGGGCGAGCCCTGCAGCGGAGCCCCTCCGTGCCCCTCCTCCCACCCCACACTGTCACACGGAGGGGCTCCTGGCCTGGCTGGAGGGGCACCCATGTTCTGCTCACCTTTCCTCTGCTTTAGGCCCACACTCTCCCCGCCTTACACATCAATCAGAAAATGGTTCCAACATTGCCCTGCCCTCCTTTAAAACTCCAGTTTCTTCTCCATTTCCTTTTTAACTTTAAAAAAAAAATCAGAAAAACAACCACTAGAGGACAACTACTCTGGCTCCAATTCCCAAACTACAAACAACTCTTCAGACAACATCCAAATGAGGGGAAGGTCCAGATGTGGCCGCAAAGTTTGGGCTCCATCACTTGCCAGAGCAGTTGTTCATATTCTGCTCTATGACGTGGCAGCCCATGAGCCACTTAGGAGAGCTGTTTGTTAAATTAGTCCATAAGATGACAAGAAGGAGGGAAGGAAGAAGGAAGAAAGGGAGGAAGGAAGGAAGGAAGGAAGGAAGGAAGGAAGGAAGGAAGGAAGGAAGGAAGGAAGGAAGGGAGGGAGGGAGACAGGGAGGGAGGGAGGAAGAAAGAAAAAGAAAAAGAAAAAGAAAGAAATACACACAGTTTGAGGAGGCGGCTGTGCCGGTTCCTCCAGACCCCTGAAGTGAGCAGCCAACACTGACTTTCCTCTCTCAGGGTCCCCTCCCTGCGTGGAGAGGAGGGCTAGACACAGCCCTTCCTCCTAACAGACTCTGCTGCAGACGTGTATCACTTCTCTGGCTCATGGAACTCCTAAAGGAAGCTAGACTTAAAGCAGACCTTCCCATCCTACGCTCCACTGTTTCCAGCATGAGCTGATGGGCCCTTCCCAGAACCGAAGCAGGCTAAGGGGAAAACCACATGTGATCATAAGCATCGTTCCAAACATGGTCCTTCAGTTTTCAGTCATTAACAAAAAGAGAAACCATCTCATAGTGGATATAAGAGCCGGGCTCTCCTCTTGCCCAACACAGCAGGGTGTAAACACCCATCAAGGTGTCAGCCATCCATCCAGGCCATGGTTGGAGCTGCCTTGAAGCACAGCAAAAGAACCCCAGTAAATTCTCCCCAGGCTTCTCTGTCAGGAGCCCTGTGGGCTGGGGGGGCATCCGCAAGCCCCAGATGGAGCAGGGGCTGAGGGCCAGGTGCCCTGCACAGCAAATGGCACCGTGCTCCCCAAGCGCACCCGGAAGCCCTGTCTGCTCCGTCCCCAGCTCCCAGCTCCCAGCAGTCTAGCCCCGACAAGGCGCATCTGGCCAGAGCGCAACAAACCGTACATGGGGAGTGCCCAGATTGCTGGCTGTCTCCAGGTTCTTCCATCATGTCCTTGTGATCGCTTCTGCCAAAGAAGTGCAGCGAATTGTCAAGGAGGACATTCAGAACATAGTATTTGCAGCAATAGTTCATCTTTCTGCACACTTCTTTGCTCAAAGGGTATAGTTAGAATTCTCTCACCTTTCCTTTGCATCAAGGAAAGCTTTTGCAAATGGATTGTATTTAATTTTAAGAGCTGTGATCTGAAAAACAAGAAGTTGCATTTACTAGTATGTTGCTCATTCGCCAGAGGATTTAATTTGGCACCAAGAAATCAGGAACCACCAGCACTCCCCTTTAAATATTCAAATATAATCAGATTTATTTCCAGGTACATTTTTCTATTTGGATCTGAAGTAGCCGAGTAAGCGTCATGTTTTATAAAGAAGAGCACAATTATGAAAAGCTTTTAAGTGCTGATTTTCCGAGTGGAATTCACAATGAGTTTAACCTACTGCTGACAATATTCTGTGTGCATCAACCAAACAAACAGGGCTCAAAACATAACCCGGGTCTGCTTAGGAATAGTGACTGCTAGCTCTAGTTGGCAGTCAACACTGACAACTTGACCAGCTAATCACAAACCGTCTGTACTTTGGGGTCAGACTTAGATATGGATTTACAGGCAGTAAACTGTATTCTGTATCTAGTTGACTCTTCACACCACAGATTTGGAGGGATGCCCCCAACCCTATTAGGAAGATTCCCAGAGTAAGGAGAGGCCCCCCCTTTCTCTGAAGTCCCGTTCTTAAATTCTTACAGTCCTTTAACCTAAATGTTTTATTCATCTTTTCATTTTGAGCCTTTAGTGGATGCTTCGAGTTTTGGATGCTTTTATGGAAAACTAAAGGGGAAAGTGCTTGAATGAGCACTTATTTTAAAACTTTTCTCCCGCTGTCCCAATTTTATAGTTACGGTAAATTACTTGAAAAGGCATTAATTATCAGTCTAAAAGTACAATAATCACACAGGCTCTTGGCATTCGCGGGAATCTCCCGCATCCAGAATCATCCAGACCGATGGCTGCCCGCGCCCCTCTCACCTCTTCATTCTGATAAGCGGTCACCGCTATGAACTGGGTCTCCGGGAAGCAGTGGCTGGTGATCATACGCTGCGGACCCCCAACTCTCACGATGTGGATTCGAGGCTCATACTTATGTAAGGAGTTCAACATGATCTGAGACACATAAACACGGGAACGGTGATCATCAAAGTCCTACCGTTAAGACAACAAAACATCCCTATGTCCTGCTGAGGAGGAGACAAATACATCCAAGATGCAGAAAATCCTGCAGCTCACAGGAAAATGTCTTTACTGTTGAGGTTGGTGGGTTTCCCATTAGGTGCTGCTCTCACGACTAGTTTGGAAGAGGAATGTGAGATGCTGCACACCATTAAAGGCAATGAATGCCCATCACGAAATGCTTTGACCCGGTCGAGTAAAGTTCTAAGGCTTCCAGGGCAGCTGCAGACAGCTTTAAATGCCTGAGCGAGATCGCAGCTTACGGGAACACCGGGTCTCCCAGTAACAATCCCCAGGTAAAGACGTTCTGTAGAAAAGGACAGATTTACAAGTTTGTTCAGACTCCACGCAGTAAATATGTGGACATATTCAGCTCTAAAGCGACCGCTGACTACCAAGACTGATATTTTCTCCACCCCTAGGAAAGTTGAGGGCTAGGACGCAGAAGTTCCCCAAAACTTGAGCTCTGCCTGAGTGCTCAAAGGGGAGGCTTTGCGCCCTCTCCCCGCTCTCCAGGCCTTGGTGTTACCGTCGTCAGTTTACTATAAACAACACTGCAGGCTGAACTGAGGAAGGCAGATGTCACCTCCGTGCACGCAGCGCCCTTCCAAGGCTCCCCGGGGACAAGGTGCAGATTCTCGGGGCCCCTCCTCGCGTCGTCCCCCGCCCCCTCCCCGCACCCCATCACACCTACCTGGCCCCCTCCATTGAGCTTGTTGGTGAGCTTGACTTTGCTGAAGGAGACCGGCGCCTTCATCCAGTGCGCCCCGAAGTTGGGCGAGTCGGGATGGATGTAGACGCAGCTGGGCGCCTGCGGCTCAGGCTTGCCCCCTGGCACCCACTCCCCGTTCACGTACTTCCAGCGGTGGTTGTCGGCCGCCACAAAGTCCAGCAGGAAGGAGTACATGGCGTTGGGGTCCAGGCCAGACACGTTCACTTTCAGCACCGGGAACATCCTCCTGGAAAGGAAGGAGCGCAGCTGGAGGACCCCGGCTCTGACCCGTTAGAACGAAGAAGGCAGGGGCATCTGCATTTGGAGCAAAGAGGAGCCCCCTTGGGACCTTACAAAGGGGACGCCCGAGCTCCCCCCTTCCCCGGACTCTCCTAGATCCACAGGCGCCCTCCTCACTACCCCCCGGCCCCCAAAGGCGGGGCGGGAGAGGAGCTGGCGGAGGGTTGCAGCAGCCGGGTCCAGCCCGCGGGGCAAGCGTGGGCGAGGCGCGGCTCGGGGGAGTCCCCCGGGAGTCCCTCCTGCCCAGAAGAGTGAGGATAACGCGAAGAAGTCCCAGAGGGACAATTAGGGGCCACAAGGGTCTGTTCCCCAGTCTGAGCGGAAACGAGCAAAAAGACCGGGAGAAAGTGTTGGAAGGTAAGGAACTCTCCAGCCCGGCTGCCCGGCCCGCCCGAGCGCGTGGCACACGCCGGCTTGGTGCGCGCCTACCTGCCGTTCTTGGTCACGATCATCTCGTTGGTGAGCTCCTTGAAGCGCAGCCACAGCTCGCTCTCCTCCAGGCCCACGCGCAGCTCGCGTTCCGTGGGGTCGCCCTTCTCGCTGCCCGCCTGCAACTCGCTCTCCACGGCGCTCAGCAGGTGGTCCACGCGGTACTGCAGGCTCTTCCCCGCGCCCTCGGCGCCGGGGGAGCTCATCCTCCCGCCCGCCCCCTCCCCACCGCCCCCCGAAGCCCCGACTTGCTACCCGAGAGCCACCTTCGCCCCAGTAGGCGGCCGCTCTGCCAGGAAGAGGGGCCGCTCGGGCCCAGACCTGCGACGGCGCCCGGGTGCCAGCACAGACCTGGGAGGAGGGCGAGATCCGGGGGGGAGGGGCGGGGGAAAGGGGTGGGGGGAAGGTTATTCCACTTGAACTCCCGCAAGGAGCTACTGGAGGAGGTCTCCGGGGAGAGAAAATCGCCCCTCGGCATAAATAGAGCCTCGAGAGCCGCCGAGGCGGGCGCGGCGGATTGGGCCGCGCGCCCTTTGAAGTGCCAGGGCCGCTGCCCATTGGCCGCGAGCGGCCATATCAGACTGAGCCGGGCGCGCCGCGGAGGCGGGGG
This sequence comes from Eschrichtius robustus, assembly GCF_028021215.1. Lineage (NCBI taxonomy): Eukaryota > Metazoa > Chordata > Mammalia > Artiodactyla > Eschrichtiidae > Eschrichtius > Eschrichtius robustus. The sequence goes on along the minus strand of NC_090832.1, from coordinate 3,041,436 downwards.
GCCAACAATGGGCTCCCGCGCCTGCTTTCTGTAAATCCGGAGCCAGGCCCCGCGAGCCCCGGCGCAGCGCCTACACCTCCGCCCTCCTCCAAATGTTTGCACCTCCATCAAAGCGGCCGGGCTGGCCCCGAAGGCCGGGAGGGGATGCGGGACGGACGGGGTGGGGATGGACGGGCAGGGCTCCCGAGCTCGCCCCGGCACGCACCTCGCCGAGGAGTTGCCCGGCTGCCCGCGAGGCCCCCCAGCTCTCGCGCGCGGGGCCCTCCTCTCTCTCTCGAAGCGCACCCGGGACCCCGCAGGTGTGCCAGCCTGGAGTCGCACCGCGGCTCTCACCTGCGCCCGAGCCGGCGTCCGTCCCTCGCCAGCGACCATCGCGCACAGCCCCGCTTAAGGGCGCGCCCTGTGCCTAGCCCGGGTCGGGCTGGTCTCCGCTCCTCCGAAGGCCCAGCCCGCCGCCGAGCCCGGTCCCGTCCCGACACGTCCCTCGGCCCGCGGCGCTTCAGGTGACTCCGCTAACACCCGCGACCATGGATCAGCCCACCCGGCGTCCCCTGTTCTCCGCAGCCCTCGCCTGTCTGGAAAGGGAGGGCCCACGCTCGGAGCGTCTGCCCGCGGGCCCATCCAGCGCCCCGAGAGGGAGATAGGCCGAAATCAACCAACGACCCCTTTGGGGATGTTTTCTCGCTCCCCCCTTATCCAAGCAGGACTTTGAGGACGAGGTCTGTGCGTGCACTGAGTGTAACCCGAGAGCTGGCTCCACTTCTGTGGGGTTTGGTCTCTGCTTTCGCGGAAGGTGGGAGTGGGAGGGGGCGGGCCGGGCTTTCCCGGCGAGCCGGGCTCCAGGTGCGTCTCCCCACCCGGCCGGCCGCAGCGCCCGGCCGTGCGGGGCTCGAGTGGTTTATTACCTTTCGGGGAGAACCTCCGCGAGGAGAGCGAAGGAAAGGTGACAATGAGCAGGAAATAGTTCAATAGGGCCTCTTCAGACAATAACATTCCTCCTAAAACGGGACCCCAGGAAGGGGGACGGCAGCAGATGCTCGGCGTCGGGACGCGGTCTGCGCGCCTCGGAATCGCTCGCTAAAGAGGGCGCGTGGTCCCAGCCTCGGTGCCCCGCGTCTGCTCGGCGCTCACCCCACCTCACGCCCTCTGGGAAAAGCCACGCATCGGCGGGGCACCCATTGCGAACAACCCTGCGCCTTCGCAAGGGGTCTGGCTCTGCGGGGCGGTCGTGGAATCTGCGCCCCGCGCTAACCCTGCCCTGCCCCGCGCGGGGCCGGGCTCGCTCCGGGGTCGAGGACGCCGGGGGACCGCGGGAGGGACCGCGCGCCTGCAGCCCCCTGGGGAGGGGTGAGCGCGCTCCCCGGCTGGCTGCCTTTCCGCCCCTCTCCAGATGGGGCCTGCGGAGTCGCGAGGCCCGGCGCACCCCGTCACTGTCGCATTTCTCAGTTTCTTTTGTTGTCTAGGATGCAAGGAAATGCCCAGGGAGCTGACCCGAGGGGGAAAGTTTCCTTCTGGAAAGAGGCACCAAAAGGACCTCATTTGCTCCCGGGACCCAGACCCTGCTGAGTCGCCTTCCACCCGGCCCTTCGGGCCATAGGCTTTGGGGGGCTTTCCGGAGAAATTTAAAATGTCTAAAGGTCATCTGTGCGGTTGAGACCTCCCGAGCCTGCGCACTTAGAATAAAGGGGGGTGGGTGTGAGGTGGAGGGGTAAGAAGCGTGGGTACCAGGCAGGGGGGGATCTCTAAAACCCCCGGCCGGGAGCCAAGCTTAGGACACTCCTTGACACCTAAGGCGGGAGCTCTCTTGGCGCTGATGCTTCGGGGTCGACTTTCCCAAAGTCTGGAAGCGCGGGTGAGGAGGACCCGCGGGTTTACCAGGTCGCTCCAGTAACTGTGGTTCCGATTTCAATTCGGCTTCACAAGCGGGAGGGGCCACGGACAAATAAGAATAAAGCCCCGGCAGAAAAGAATGTTAGCTCTCAAACGTGAGCAGCGACATTTCTTCCCTCCAGAAGGAAGGTCCAGGCTTCCAGAGCGGCGCGCGGAAAGCTCAGCGCGCAGCTGGGCGAGACGCCGGGGCTTAGGGGCTGCGCCGTAGCTGCGGAGGTCTCCCGACTGTCACCGCCTCGTATTTTTCCTTTCTTCTCTGTGCCTGATTTTCTGGATCTTTGTTCCTTGGTTCTCAGGATAAGCGTCTCCACTCTCCGGGTCCTTTCAATGAAGGCTGCCGTGCATGACAGTTTACAGCCAGAAACTTCCTCCCGCCCAGCTATAAAGAATTCCCAGTTAATAACAAGGTGCTTCCTTGGGGGGAGGAGGGGCCAGGGCTCCCCAGATGTTTCTTTCCCAAGGTCTTTCTCCCGTTGGGAAATCTAGCCAGCCGGCCCAGAAAAATAAGTGAAGGCCTTACGGCTGGGCCTTAGGGTCCACCAATAACTTAGGAAACACTTTACAAAAAAGCACATACACACACACACACCGCTCATATCCCAGAGACGCGGTTTTCCCCAGACCCACCTCCCTCTCAAGCAACAAAACCATTTGTCTTGTGGGAGCGGGTATCAATGGTGCCATAACAGGCTCAAGGGCAGTCAGGGCAGGGACAGCGTTGTGGGACCCCCGCCATGCCCTCCAGTTTCCTTCTTTTATTTTTTCTTCTTCCTTAAAAAATAAATTGATTTTTGATTCTATAATTTGTGCTCACTGTCGACTATATTATACACATGATGGATGTACATATCTGTATATACACCATGTGTGTGTGCTCGTGTGTGTGTGCACGCACGTATGAAAATGCAAACCTCAAGCGTTAATCACTGCATATGTGGGTGTGTTTTCCTCAACTTTTTTTTTTCATTCTGTTCTTCTGGTGAGCCCTTCTTCCACACTGGTTAAGCAGACTTAACAAAAGCATTTGCATCCTAAATTTAAGACAATATATAAAAGGGCGCTTGATAGCAAATCTTTTCTGTCACTCGTGGTTTTTCTGTCTATGCCACTGAAAGAAACCCAATGAATTTTGTTATGGTTTTTAAAGTTGCACAATATAATTCTTTAGACTCCTTAGCATTGAAAGTCTTCAGAGGCCATTGGGTTGTCTGGGGCATCTCTGGTTTGTGGAGGAGAGCAAAGACTTGTTTCTCAAAGTCTTTCTCAGTCGTGTCTCAGCCCTGGACCTGGCTGACCCATCACTGCAGCCCCAGGAAGAGGGCAGTCGGGCTATCATTTTGAGCTTCCAGACCTCTCTCCGGAAGTGCAGGGGAGGGTGTGGCCTTGGCAGGTGTGGAGTTGGATTATTAGCCCAAGGAAGTGCTTGAAGACCAAATCCATCCTGGCTATACTTTCTCAGCCACAAAGCTTTGTCACAGATGACAGTGTACGGTTTCCTGATGGGCGTTCACACACTAAAAACAAACAAACAAGCCTGGTGAGGCTGAACGCCTGGGATTGTGACTTTTCTCCGTAAAACTCCAGCGCAGTTGCCTCCGTCCTGGAATCCCAGGCAGCAGAGGAGAAATCTGTAGGTGGCTGGATTGTGGTCCCTTCTGTGGCGGGTAGCTTGTTCTCCTGGGTTCTTGAGTTTCTCAGGCCTTGTAGTTCATAGTTTGTCTTCAGGGTGGAATGTCTTTTTCCCGGTTTTTCCAGGAAGGCCGGGAGAGCCCTTTCAACCATCTCTTCAGCTCTGGTCTGTGTTGTGGTAACAATTTCGGTCCTTCTGTTTCCACCTTATCTGTGCTTCCAAATCAGATTTCTTGCCTGTTCTCAGCTTCTCCACTGTTTCATCCCTTAGCCTTTTCTGCATGTATTAAGTGGCTTGTGAAATGTTTTTCCCACACCACTCTGTCAGTTTGCTTTTCTCTGTCACTTTTGGGTTTTACTGCCTCCAGTGAAGAGTTTCTTTTTCTGCTGTCGCCTCGGTTTTCTGACAGTCCCTCGCCCCTGCCTTGCATCACAATCTCCTCGCTCCTTGAGGCTCTGTTTCTTAGAAGCCATGGTTTTGTGTCTCACTGAAAAGGCGAACCAGTTTTCTGAATTCATCTTTTGGCTCCTGCCATTTATTATTTCCAGAGGCTGCTTCTCCTCTGAGTTTTAGGAATAACCCCATTGCCCCTCACCCTTAACACTTGGCTCCCTGCTATTTTCTTTCCCCACCTACACCTCCTCCCTTGGGGCGGTGTCCCCAGCCTGCTGGCTGCTCCAAGGACCCCTCACAACCACACTGTGAGGCAGGCGAGGTGCAGGGTCTGTCTTACTCACTCCAACCAGCACTTGACTCCTGCTGTTGAGTGCCTGCATTGGCAAAATTGGGATGCCGCCAGCATATGTGCATTTAAGGAGAAGCAGGAGCTCAAGATCCCCCTGGAGACCTGCTAGGGAGCATTTTAACAATGATGTGGGCGAAACATTAGCCCTTAACATTCACGAAAATGCAAGAGCCACAGAATCCAGAGCGGCCTTTCTTGAGTCACTACTCATTGACTTGAATCGCCCATCGTCCTGAAGACAGTAAAGCAAGGGTCCCCTGTGGAGTTGTGTACAAAATGAGACCCAAGAATGAAAAGAAATTAGCTCTTCCAAGGGAAGCGATGAGGGTGAAGCAGTGGGAGCATCATTTCGGGTATAAAGTTACTCAAGAAATCATGCCCGGGAGCTCTACCCAATCATTTAATCGGTGACCTTATAAAATGGCATGTCTCCTTTCTCTATACCTTAGTTTAGAAAATCCTACTTTGGCACTGAATTAAATCTGAAGTCCCAAACCAATTCTCTTATAGGAAAGAACGCTGGAAACAAACGGATTTGGGAGTGACTGCTATACACTTGCTTATGCTGGACCAGCTCTGAGGTTCCCAGTGTTAACTATTCAGCAGGAAAGGCCGACATTACGTCCCAAATGAGGCCAGGTTGTGATTGCTGCTGTGAGAGGGGTTGGTACAGCAGGCTCTGAGCCCAAGAGATTCAGGAGCCTGACCCTTCCTAGAGGAAGCAGCAGGGAGAGGGCAGGGTTCCAGGCCCAGGAGTGGGAGGGAGACTGCTCTTTCTATGGAAAAAACAGTATGCAGTGTGGCCAGATGTTGAATTGGAGCGCAGGCAGAGACCTGAGGGCGGCTGCATGCAGTGGGGTTTTAGTGCCTTGATTCTGGAGCAAAGCTGAGGACGACTTAGAGAGACTGGACTTTTACTGACAGTGGAGACTCCACAGACCCAATCACCTATTTAATAAGAACAAAGGGGAGCTTCCCTGGTGGCGCAGTGGTTGAGAATCCGCCTGCCAATGCAGGGGACACGGGTTCGAGCCCTGGTCTGGGAGGATCCCACATGCCGCGGAGCAACTAAGCCCGTGAGCCACAACTACTGAGCCTGCGCGTCTGGAGCCTGTGCTCCGCAACAAGAGAGGCCACGACAGTGAGAGGCCCGCGCACCGCGATGAAGAGTGGCCCCCGCTTGCCGCAACTAGAGAAAGCCCTCGCACGGAAACGAAGACCCAACAGAGCCAAAAATAAATAAATAAATTTATAAAAATTAAAATGGAGATTTCTTTAAAAAAAAAAAATAACAAAGGGGACGTTAAGACAGGAGGGCCAAGTCTGGCGGGAAAGCTTACGGTGAGGGGTGAGGCCGGTGTGCTAGGTGCCCGCGTGGTTTGGGAAGAGGACGCTGCCGGAGGGCAGAGGTCAGCAGGCAGGTATGGGGGTGGGGCACTGGGCAGGCTTTTGAGACGGTGGGATTCTGGGATCTTCATGGACTAGATAGGAAGAACTCTAGAAAGGTCTGCACTGTATCCTAGAAACTGTGAGGGCACTTTTAGAGACTTCTTGTAGAAATTCCCATATATACCACAGACAAAGACGAAAACAAGGGAGAATGAGAGATATTGTAAGGATGTTTGGGGAAGGCCTATATGGGGGAGGGGGAAAGAGGGGAAGACAGACGGAGCCCGGAGCAGAAATCTGCATTTGGAGGGCAGGCGGCTGCAGCTGGGGTGAGAACAGAGAGCTGGAGGGTGACATGGGGAGCGCCCCGAGGGAGAGCCGGGCGCTGGGACGACAAGAAGGAGGGGCTAAAATGCATCCTCCCTCCATATCAAGCACCAGACTGATAGTAAAAAACGGGACAAAGGGGAGGGCTTGGCATGTCTGTGAGAAAAGAGCCCCAGTCAATGGTTCCCACCACGGGGACTTTGCCAGCTGAAAAGAAGCCGCTGAGGAGGAAAACCCATTTGGAAATTAGGATTCGCACGTTCTACAGCCTCAACTCACACAGCTTCCCGGGTCCAGCGTGTCCCAGCCCGAGAACACAGGCAGGAGGAAGTAACATTCACCGCGGTCTATTATATGCGAGGAGTCCTGCATATGTTATCAGCCAGACATCAGCTTTGCAAGGTGGTGAGAGCTCCTCTTTTATATTCAGGAAACTAAGGCTCCAGAGAGAGGGAAAAATGGAGAGCAGCTGGATGTCTGATTTGTCTTACTTTAAACTCATCTTGTTTCTACCAAACTAGGTTAAATATATGGAAAGTGGAAACAAATGGGTTTATCTCTCTCCTACCCACCACATTCAAAAAACTATTTATAAATGGAATGTGGCGTGTGTGTGTGTGTGTGTGTGTGTGTGTGTGTTGTTTGGCGAGGGGAACTGGTTGGCTTAAATACTTTGAAAAATCTGAAAAAAAGTTTCGTAATACGAAGGATGACAATATAGTAGGAACTGGAGGAGGAAAAAATCTCATCCTCAAACAACTCGCAATCCAGTCGGAGATGCTGATCAGAGAGAAAAGCAAAGGCCAAATAGTGCTTAAGCCTGAATACATCATCCTAATTGTGCTTCCAAAGCACCCTATGTAAGTCAGGATTATTATCCTCCTTCTTTTAAAAATGTTCATAATAAAATAAAATGTAGATCAGAGAGGTAAAGAAGTCTCCCCAGGGTCACAGAGTTCATGTGGAGCTGTAACTCCAAGTTATACTAGTGGACTTCAGTAATTCCAGAACAGAAGTAAGTAGGAAGACTCAAATTGTGTTCTTGGCCTTTGCCTGATTCATTTTTTATCAACTTGTATAACTTTCAAAGATCATCATTAACCTCAGAGGCTGGCTTTTAAAAAAAGACCATTCTACTATTGTAGCTACTTCCTTTGGGTGCTAGAGGAATTGGTGAGGTGAAAGGCACTGAGAGAGGGACTTCCCCGGCGGTCCAGTGGTTAAGACTTCATGTCTCGAATGCAGGGGGCCGGGGTTCGATCCCTGGTCTGGGAACTAAGATCCCACATGACGTGCAGCCAAATAAATAAATAAATAAAGGCACTGAAAGAAAAACCTGGAACGTTGTGAGAACTTGTACAGTGTTATCTGCTGAGGTTTGAATACAGGCTATAAATTTATACACCTTGTGATGCCCGTGAGTAAGAGTTCCCATAGATGAGCTGTAAGCCTAGAAAGGGAATTTCTGGGTAGGGTCCACCTTCGGTATTTATAGAATTTGCTGAATTGTTTTCCAAAAGATGTTGCACCAGTTTTATATGCCACCCGCAGCGAGTAAGGTTCTTCTTTCTTTGCATCCTGGCCAACACTTGATATTGTCAAATTTTACAATTTTTCCAATCTGAAGGGGTATAAAAAAGAATGTCATGGTTTCAAATGGCATTTCCCAGATTACTAAGGATTTTTGAGCATCCTATTGAATCTTTTTCTTTTCTTTTAATTGAACTATAGGTGATTTACAATGTTGGGTTAGTTTCTGGTATACAGCAAAGTGATTCAGTTATACATATATATAACTTTTTCATATTCTTTTCCATTAAGGTTTATTATAGGATATTGAAGATAGTTCCCTGTGCTATCGAATAGGTCCTTGTTGTTTATCTATTTTATATATAGTAGTTTGTATCTGCTAATCCCAAACTCCTAATTTATCCCTCCCCCACCCCCTTTCCCCTTTGGTAACCATAAGTTTGTTTTCTTTGTCTGTGAGTCTGTTTCTGTTTTGTAAATAAGTTCATTTGTGTCATATTTTAGATAGCATATAAGTGATATCATATGGAATTTGTCCATTGAATCTCTTTTTAAAATTCAATTACGGGAGGTTTTTTTGTAATGCTAATACTAATCATTTGTCGATTTTATAAATAGTAAAACATTCTCTCCCTTAATGACTAGTCTTTCGTGTCCTTGATGATATCCTTTTGCCAACAGGAATTCTCAATTTTAATATGGTCAAAGGTATCACACTTTTCCTTTCCAGTCTATGGTTTTTGTGCCTTTGTTTGAGAGAGCCATTCCAGATCCCAAGATAGTCTCTCATATTTGCAAAGTTGTATAGCTCTGCCTTTTTACATTGAGAACTTTAAACCACTCAGAACTGACTTCTGTGCATAAGATGAGAGAGATCCCCTTTCAATGTGGAAAATCAATTGCCTTAGCACCGCCTATTAAATCATCCATTGTTTCACTAAAGATCGGCAATAAGTCTGCCTTAGTTTCTGTTCTGCATCTGATTCTGGGCCCTCGGATTCTGGGCTCCCTATTCTAATTCATTGATGGATCGTTTTATCTATGCTAGTGCCAATGAAGCACTATTTTAATTGTTCTATGGCTTTAAGTTAGGGCCTGACATGTAGGATAAGCCCCAGCCCTTACTATTTTCTGTTTCCAGTGTGTCTTGTCTGTTACAACTGGCTGCTCTTCTACATAAACGTAAGAATTAGCTTGTCAAATTCCATGAAAAATTATTGAAATTGCATTAAATCTAAAGATCAGATTGGGGAGAACTGACACCTTTGAAATATATAGTATTTCTCTCCATGAGCATGACACTCCTTTTATTTAGGTCTTTTTAAATGTCTCTCAGTAATGTTTTATAATTTTTTTCATAAAGGGTTTACACATTTTTTTCCCCAAATTTAACCTTAGATAATTAATTTTTACTGCTATTGTAAATGGAATATTTTTAAATTATTTTATAAAATCACACATTTTAAATAATATTTATGTAAACACTTTATCTCATTACAAAATCTCATTTAACACCTCATTATAACACAAACACTTAGTAATCCCCACCCAGATCAAGAAAGAGCCCATTCCCAGCACCCCAGAGGGTTCGCTTCCCAATCACAAGCCCCAACCTCCCCTTTAAAGTTAAACATTTTCTGGAAAATTATAATAATTACTTTCTTGCTTTTCTCTGTTGGTATTTTTCTATTAAAAAATACAGTTTTATATCTTTTATGAATTTTATGGCTTTTTTTTTTCTTTCTTATTATACTGGTCAAACTTCCAGTCCAAGCTTGAAGAGAAATAGGAATAAATAGGCATCTTTCTATCGTTCCCAAATTCAAAAAGAACACTTTCAACATTTCACCATTAAGTACATTATTTATTTACAATTTTTTTAAAAATATACTAACAGATTAAGGAATTTCCCTCTTATTTATAATTTGCTATCATTTTCATTATGAGTAGAAATTACTGAAATAAACAATATATTACTGGGCTCAATTTGGTAATATTTTGTTTAAAATTTTTGCAACTACATTCTTGAGTGAGATTAGCCTGTTTTTTTCCTTCTAGGTTATGCAGGTATCACAAAAAGAAATGGAGGATGCGCCCTCTTTTTCCATTTTCTGGAGAGTTTACTTATAAAAGATGACATTATTTTTCCCCTAAATATTTGGATGAAATTCACTAGTGAAACCATATGGGCCTAGAATTTTCTTATTTTCTTTGTGGGAGGGTTTTCAAATTATGGATTCAGGGCTTCCCTGGTGGCGCAGTGGTTGAGAATCTGCCTGCCAGTGCAGGGGACACGGGTTCGAGCCCTGGTCTGGGAAGATCCCACATGCCGCGGAGCAACTGGACCCATGAGCCACAACTATTGAGCCTGCGCGTCTGGAGCCTGTGCTCCGCAACAAGAGAGGCCGCGATAGTGAGAGGCCCTCGAACCGCGATGAAGAGTGGTCCCCGCTTGCCACAACTAGAGAAAGACCTTGCACAGAAACGAAGACCCAACACAGCCAAAAATAATAAATAAATAAATAATTTTTTTAAAAAAATTATGGATTCAATTTATTTAATAATTGTAGGACTATCTGGATTTTTCTATTTCTTCTTACTAAAATAATTTGTCCACTGTTGCTATTGAGATGTCGTCTGTATTTCTAATCGTTATTTCTTTGTGAGTGATCTGTCCTTTCTCTCTGGCTTCTTTAAAGAACTTCGCTTTACATTTGGTGTTTTTTGTTGTTGTTTTTTTATCTATTGCTCTTGTGGTTCTTTGGAATCCTTAAATCTGAGGATTGGTGTCTTTCGTCAATTCTGGAATTTTAGAATTTTTTCTTCAGATATTGCTACTTCCCCATCCTCTTGATTACTTCCACCGGAACTGTGATGAAACGTATGTTGGACTTTCTTACTCTGGCCTGTATGTCCCTTAACCTCTCTGTTATATGTTCTACCACCACTTTGTTTCTCTGTGCTGTATTTTGGATAATTTCTGTTGATCTACATAATTCACTAATTCTATCTTCATATATAAGTCTAATCTACTCTTTAACCCACTTGTTAAATATTTTTATTTATTATTTTTTCCACTCTAAAAATTCTATTTCTTCCTTTTTCAAACAAATTTGATTCATTTTCATAGTCTCCTACTCTTTACTCATACTTTAAAATTTGTTTGTAAAATTTATTTAACCATATCAATCATACTTATTATACTTTCCACATCTGATAACTTCCACTATCTTGATTTTTTTGTGACTCTAATTCTGCTGATTCTTATTTCTACTGGTTCTTATTCATGGTTCTGGGTTTCTCCATGAAAATGTCACATTTATAATAAATATATTATTATTTACTTGATGGTGCCATCATTGCTTTTCATAACTTTGAATTAAAGAAAAAGAAATCTGCCATTTAATTATTTCTTTGGGAGTTTCAACATTTCTTCATCCTTTTCATCTAGGTAGGATACTACAGTCTCATTCTCAATCTGCATACTTAGTCCAATATTGACTTGCTGTCTTAGCCTCCTAGAATCAAAAAAGGGAAAAAACTACACGTATAAACTCTGAAGGCAAAGTGCCTTGGAGATGGGCCACCCCCACTGTAATTCTTGGCTATTTGCTCTTATTCACCAAGGAATTGGGAAACAATTCATGCCCCTTCACTTTCCTCTTGCCAGTATCCTGGGTTTTCCATCTCTTCAGGCTGCTGTCCCATCTAATTCAGCATCCCTGAAATCTCAGTGACCTTCACCCCCACTCCGCCAAGGGCAGGAGCTCACACTCTTGCCTTCAGGCATTGCCCAGAGCTGCATGGACTCAAATCTTAAGCTCAGTGTCTTGCTCCAACCACAGTCTCCCATCCTCTGGCATCTCCTGCTTTTAATCCCTCTCTAACTTGTTCTTTGATCTCCTGGGGAACTACATCCTCTAAGTCTCTGGGCAGAGAAAAGACAGGAGCCAACCACAACATAGTGTATCTGAATTGCTTGTTCCAGGGTCAAGGGTACTGTGGTCCTGGGTACTGTGGTCATCCCCAGAGAAGCAGGCTCACCCCTCGTGTGTTCTGGGAGGTTAATCTTAAAGGAAAGAGACAGAGCCTTCTCTTAAAGATTGTATTTACTAACAATGAATCTTCTGAAAAAGAAATCAATCCCATTTACAATAGCATCACAAACAATTAAGTACTTAGGAATAAATTTAACCAAGAAGATGAAAGATATCTACTCTGAAAACTATAAGACGTTAATGAAAGAAAACTTAGAAGACACAAATAAATGCAAAGGTATCCCATGTTCATGGACTGAAAGAATTAATATTGTTAAAATGTTAATATTACCAAAGGTCATCTATAGATTCAACACAATCCCTATCAAGATTCCAATGGCATTTTTTGCAGAAGTAGAAAAAAAACTCCTAAAATTTATACGGAAACACAAAAGACCCAAAATAGCCAAAGAAATTCTGAGAAAGAAGAACAAAGGGGCATAAAACTTGCTGGTTTCAAGCTATACTGTAAAGCTATAGTGATGAAAACAGTATGGTACTGACATTAAAAACAGATGAACAGACCAATGGAACAGAACCAAGAATCCAGAAATAAACCCAAGCATATACGGACAACTAGTATTTGACAACAAAGCCAAGAATACTCAACAGAAAAACAGTCTCTTCAATAAATAGTGCTGGGAAAAATTGGATATTCACATTTAAAGAATAAAACTTGATATCTCTCTTACATCACTCACAAAAATCAAATTGAAATGGAGTAAAGACTTACATGTAAGATCTGAAACCATGAAACTCCTAGAAAAAAATGTAGAAAAAAATCTTAACATGGATGCACCTCGAAGGCATGATGCTAAGTGAAGTAAGTCCGACAGAGAGACAGATACTGTGTGATCTCACTTATATGTGGAATCAGAGGCAAGACTTCGGGAATGGGAGAATTAGAAGAAATTGATCAAAAGTTACAAACTCCGAGTTATAAGATAAATAAGTACTAGGAATGTAATGTATAACATGATGACTATAGCTAACACTGCTGTGTGTGATATATAAGAAAGTTGTAGTGATACTAAGGAAAATTGTTAAGAGAGTAGATCTTAAACATTCTCGTAACAAGAGAATTTTTTTCTTTTCTTTTTATTGTATTTATAACAGATGATGAATGTTAACTAAACCTATTGTGGTAAACATTTCACAATATATGTAAATCAAACCATCATTCTGTACACCTTAAACCTATACAGTGATGCATGTCAATTATTTCTCAATAAAACTGGAAAAGAAATTGTATTTAAGTCATTTTTTCTATAGATAAACTCTTTAAATGGTGGCAGTACCAATATTAACAATGGTTACTATACCAATGTATAATTTTTTCTGCAGAAAAAAGGTTTTATCCACTTCATTGGATAAAACTTCATGACATTTAACTTTTTTTGGATCACAGACCTCCTTAAAAACTTAATTTAAAACACACACACACTATGTACCCTGTCTCCAAGAAAATCATATGTACATAATCATATACAACATATTTTAAGGGGTTTACACCCCAAAGTTTCTGAATTTTATGTTAAGCACCCTGGTCTACTCTAAGTTTGACAATAGATTCACCAATTCAGTGGTTCTCTCAAGACTGTTTTACCTGTAAATTTTCTCATTGTGTATCTATCCACCCTTACCAATATTCCTACTTTCTTTCCTGATCATGTAAATTCACAAGGCTCTTATATCTCAAATTGGAAATTTTGACCACTGGGGAAATTATGGAAACGTTCTCCAAAATTTTGGGGAAAAAGCATATAAAATTTGGATTAGCATTTCATACTCAACAATCCTGCTTGGGAAGATGATTTGAGTACCACAGGTATCGGCTAAATAAATAACAGAGCATCTGTTTCTAGCAAGACAAATTAATCAATCTTCACCAAAATCAATTATCAGAGAAATAAAAACAGTTACTAATAAGGGTGTGTATGTGTCTGTGTGCCTGTGTGTCTGTGTGTGAAGGAAAAAAAATCATCTCTACCGCAACTTGCATGAAAATCCAAACAAACTAATGACTGATGAATCCAAATCTGCTGTTTATGTGTTGACTTGAAGTTAATATCTGTAAAACCCCTATAAACGGATAGAATTTGAAGGCTTCCCCAGGAGACAGAGCCTAGACGACAATTGGTATCAGATGACCCTGTCCCGTCTTCAGTGATGGGTCTGCACCTGCGTGCCCAGAAGCAAGGCATCCGTGACGTTTTTGGAGGGCAGAGGCAGGCTCGGTCTGCACTGGAGGGGAACTTCCGACTCCTCACCAGCAGCGGGCCGGCTTTCTCAGGCGCCCCCAGAATCCTGGCTTTCCCGACCTCTCTGCAAGGCCTTGGCCTCTGACTGATGGGGGCTCTTTACAGTGCAAGGTGCCTTAATTAAAACATGAACTCTGTTCATTTCACTCCGTCTGATAAGGACCCCCAAAAGACAAGCGGAGTTGACCAGAGAGCAAAGTAGTAAGAGACTGAATCCCAGGGTCTTGTCTTGAAGGCTTTTGCGTGCCTGCCACGTCAAACGGGACTAACGTCGATCTGAACTCACAGATGTAATCGGCCACCATCAGCGACCAGGCTGCAATTGGGCTTCTTCTAGTCGGAGGCTGGCTCACCCACGGGGCCCCAGCGGGCAGCCCAAGCCTCCCCTCCCGGTTATTTATGAGGTTGTTGGGAAAGGTTGTACCTGGCATGGAGGACGTGCTCCATGGTTCACTAGAAACACCACCACCACCACCTGAATGGATGCAGCCCATCTTGTACAAAGTACTGGACAGTCAAAGAGCTTGTACTGTGAGCTGGGCATTATGTAAGCACCGTAACTACATTGCTGAGTTCATCCTCACAGCAACCCTGGAGTAGGTATCCTTGTACCCACCGCACGAAACCAGGACACCAAGGCCGGGCCTCACTAAGTTCACACGGGTAGAAAGGGTCAGGCAGGAGCTGAACCAGGCGTGTCCTGCCGGCCTGCGGCGCCATCCTGCCTCCGAACGAGAAGGGGGGGTGTGGGCATTACACAGATTTTATAGATGGAAAACTGAGCCAGAAGGAGCTCATTTACTCATTCAGTTAGGAAAAATTAATTGATTTCCTCTGTGGGCCAGTTACTGTTCCAGGAGCAGGAGACCCTGCAGGGACCAAGACAGCCCTTGCCACCTCGCTGGGTTGCCAACATGGGGTGGGGTGGGGGAGGGAGAAAGGAAGGGAGTAGGAGGACAAGCCAGCATCCCTCACTCCACGGTGATGAGAGGAGGAAAACACCAGATGGGAAGGGTGAGGGCCGTGGGAGGGCAGTGCGTGTGCCCTGCTGCCCTGCGGCATCCCAGAAGGATTCCTGGAGGAAGTGATATTTGGGTTGAGATCGAAAGGAGGAGCCACACAGGGCCGTCCCTGGCGGTCCAGTGGTTAGGACTCCAAGCTTTCACTGCTGTGGGCCCGGGCTTGATCGCTGGGGGGGAACTAAGATCCTGCATGCCGTGTGGCACAGCCAAAATTAAAAATAAAAATAAAATAACTTAAAGGAGGAGACACATTAAACCAGAATCTCTCAATTCCCTTCCCCTCTCTCTACCAAATTCTTCTCAAACTCAGCAGGGTTTTTTGGTTCTTTTTTTTGTTTTTTTCAAATATTTCTCATTTCTGGTGTTTTTCTAGACTACTCACGTGCCACCCAGGGCCGCTTGGTGTCTTCTTGTTTTCTGATTGGAATCTTTTTTCCCACTGGCTGGGCTGTGGGAAGCCCAGGAAGCTGAGGGGAGGCCGTGCTTTGGGCTGGTGACCAGCCGGATGGGAACCCTCTGGCCACCTCCCTGGGGACCGGACCTCACGCTGCCTGTGTGCCCTGGGGAACACGGGATCCAGCTTTCAGAAGCAAACATGATTTCTGTGGTTATTGTTTTCACTACATTCAAAATGTGAGAAGTAATTTTTAAAACAGAATTTGGTAAAGTTGGACTAACAACGATCACTAAAATGTGTATTTATTTATTCATATTTCAAATTTTCATTATATACTATTTGATATTTTAGAAGATAGTACCTTATTGCTAAGAAATACAATTCAAGTCAGGGTTCATCTCGTCTGTGATCGCCTACTGAGGGGCAGATTTGCTGGGCCGTGCAAGTCCATGGAGAAAAGTGGTAGGAAAATCAGACCACAGAAAGGCGGGCACTGCTTTGGTTTCATTTTGTTTGTAAATTAAACTCAAGATTAGATTTTTATGTCTCTAAGACCAAAACTAATGTCTCTGTCCTCTGGTCACCACATCAAGACCCAGAATGAAAACACAGTTCGGTACACATGGATGTGCTTTCATCCTTAGTTGTAAATGGTGGCCGCTGCTTCCAGGCAGCCCTCCTGGATGTGTCAGGACTTTCACCGCACAGTCTGCTGACACGCAGCTGGGAGCGTACTGTGCTGTGGCCGCCCCTTCCCACGCCCCCGACCCCAGATCTAAGACAAAGCCTCACTGTGCAGCTTCCAGACCAAGACAACGCTGACCACACCGCCAGCTCTGCCCTCTGGGTCCACATCTGCAAACTGGCCGCTCCTCTCCAGCAGTCTGCTCAGGGTAGCACCAAACAGAGAAAAGCAAACACAGAAGCAAGCTGTCAGGCTCGGCACGCCTAGAACACACAGTGCTGTTATTAGGATGCCTCAATATTTTTCCTCGCTGGAAGCCGCTGGCTCATACTCATCCTGAAAGAAGCAACAGCACACGACGGGGGGAAGAAAGCATTTCCCGACCCCATGCAGTGTGCAGTCACGTGTGGGCGAGTTATATGGATTCTGTGTGAAGCATATTGAATCCACCCATTATTAGAGCCCAAGAAACTGCATTTTCCTTTTATTCCTCTAGAACATCAGTAGTAACACCTGGCACAAACTGGGCCTAAACCCGGGAAGTCTGGGGCTGAAGGAGAGCGCATGGTTGGAGGGGTGCCTCCCGGAAGGGGCTGAGCATTCAGTACCCCCGCCCGTCCCCCCGCCCGGGCGGGCTGCTCACTGCTGTGGACACAAGAGCACTCACGAGCCCCTGAGCCTGCTTTCTGGTCTGCGACACCAGTGACTCAGAGAGGGACAAAGGGACACACGTGCAGGAGAGGCTTGCCCGGTGCCTGTAACACCATCAGCCTCACTAGCTGCCACCTCCCTCTCAGTGCTAATAACAGATGCAATATTTGTCACCAGGCTGTGCCTTCCCTCCCTTGCCTGCATCCTGGGCGGCCTGGGAAGATGCGGACAGAGGCCAGGAGGCCGCGGTCTCACGCGGAAGTCCCTTCGGGAGGCCGGGACCCAAGGGTTACCCTTGGGGCCACAGTTTCGGACCCCACAGGGACGGTGACAAGGACATGTCCCTCCGCAGTGGCAGCTGTAGGCCCCATGCGCGCTCACCTGGTGCTCACAGCGGCTCTAGAGAACACGGTGTAATGGTTGTCGTCACCGGTTGATTTGTGAGGACACAGACTCTAGAGCTGGTGAGGGAAGTGCCCAGTGTCACAGCTCCCAATGGCGGTCCTAGGCTAGGCCCCGGGGCTTCATTCTCCCTTTCTGCGTTGCTTCTCCTGGTGAGGCCGGAACAGCGGAAGCAAAGTACAGGGCGACCGCCTGCCCCGCGGGCGAGCTCTGGCGGGGTGGGTGCACAGCAAGGCTTGGGGGCGCCAGCAGCGGGGGGCAAGTGGGGCTCCCTCGGCACGGGTGCCCCTCACACTGGGATGAGACAGATGCCTGAACACCCTGCCTGCCGTCTGTCTCTGTACACACGATACAGCAAACACCAAGGCAGAAACAAACACAGCCTTTTATCCCTCCTGGGGAACAGCTGTTTGACAAATTGCTTTCCTTGGGAAAGTACTCAGGCTTATGGGAGGACACACAATAATTAGAAGACGCGGTACCTGCCTTTGAGGCTCTTACAGAGCTCAAACAGCTAAAGAATGTAGGTGGAAGAAGGGCAATTTCAGCCCCAGCTTAGGAGGAGCTAATGAGTGAAGAGAATGCATCCTGGAAGGCTTCCTGGAAGGGGTGATGGATTTGTGGGCAAGAAGAGGAGATAAAGGCAATGGGTCAACCCAGTCTCAGAGGAGGGACTTCGCCTGTCATCCAAAGGCAAGTGGAGCAGTAAAGGAAGCTAGCAAATGTTTTAGCTAGAAAAGTCGACAAAACGTGCTTTGGTTTGCACAGATGCCCTCTGAAGGCCCACTGTGATGCCGGGAGCAGTTTCTCCTAGTTGCTGAGCCGGGTCTTGGGTGGAGGAGGGGTGAAGCATCTTCCTGCATCCCTGAACATGCAGAGCAGAGCCGGGCAGCTTCGGAATCGCTGCTGTGTTGGTTCCCCCCAGCTGGAGCCAAGGCCAGGGGTCCTGGGCCCCTCCCTTGGGCTGGGGCCTCAGGCTCACACGACCTCTGGTGTTTTACAGGCACCTTTGCTGGATGTTCAGTGGGGATATGGTCAAGCCTCTCATCCTTGCAGCCCAGGAGCTGCAGGCCCCGAAGTGCTGCCAGGAGCTTCCTGCAGGGTGGTGGCCTTTGCTGCAGTATCTGGGTGCAGAAGTAAGCAATCCTGCTAACCTTGGCTCTGAGTTTGGCTGCAAACTCATCAACTTTGCAAAGACCTTTTTTTCCCCAGATGGGTTGTCCTTAGTCATCTGCGCTTCTAAGAATCTGAAATCTTCACATTTCCATGTACACAATATGGGGAAATGTGAGCAAAATAAAGGAACAATGAGGCATATGAAGGTTTTTGAAAACTTGGTCTTGCATCTTTTTAAATTTGAAATTTTGCAGTTTTTATTCGTTAGAAAAGTGAACAGGGTGTCTCCTAAGTGCACAGATTAAATATTACAAAGTGCTCCCAGGAACTGGGGCCTTGGCTTCTAGGAGAGTGTTGGTGTCACCTTGGTACCCACCATGGAGCTCCCCGCTTCCCTCCTTGTGTGCAGGAAATGGATCAGGGGAC
Source organism: Eschrichtius robustus (assembly GCF_028021215.1). NCBI lineage: Eukaryota > Metazoa > Chordata > Mammalia > Artiodactyla > Eschrichtiidae > Eschrichtius > Eschrichtius robustus. The sequence goes on along the minus strand of NC_090832.1, from coordinate 3,022,928 downwards.
TGAAGAGGAGACCTTGACCATCCATGATTCAGTCATGTCTTGCTGTGTCTCTGTAATTATTGGAGTTGGTTTAATCCAAACAAAGAGAATATTCTGAAGACATTCAGCCAAATTCTGATGGACAGGACAGCCGGCCAAGGGAGGCTCTGATCTCCCTGGGCTGAGCTCTCACTTGCGGGAGGGGCAGGAGCTGCGTTTGCATTTCCGAGGCCAGACCACACTTTTCCCATAGATTGCCATTTCCCCAACTATTTGCCCTGATTAAAGGAGGGTAGAAAATTACTTACGCCCCTAAATTGCAACAACAAAGGCTGGGTTTCTCTTTTCAATCAAAACAGCACGGCTGCCTGATTCAAATGCTAATAGCGGGGGCCTGAATTGGCCACTAAAAGAGGGAGACACTTTTCTCTGCAAATGACCAGAAAGTCACTCCATTGCCCAAGAATCTGCAGGATCCTTCCAGCTGGACGTCTGTGAAATTGCTTCATGGGAAACCTCCCGGAGGTGGTCTCGGGCTGCAGCCTGCTTAGGGTGCAGCTTCTGGGGAAGGGAAGAGGACCTTCAGTTTGAGCAAAGCTCTGACCCAAGGAACGGGGTCTCTGTGGAAACGCCCCTTCTCCCTGTTGCACATCCAGGAAGAGGTGAACACCTCTGGTGCAGCTCTGGAATTCTTTGTTGGAAAAGGCGGCAGTTTGAGCGTTGGCTGCCATCATCCTAATTCATCCTGATTCTGAGGTGGCCTTGCTCCCACTGGCTTTAAGGAGAAAAGCAAGTGTCTCCTCAGCTGCCTACAGCCGCATCCCCCCAGGCCCTCCCACCAGGCATCCCAGTGCTCTGCTTGCTTGCAGGGGTAGCTGGAGACAGCCGGGCTTCGGGCCGATGACCCCAGATCCACTCCTGCAGCTCGCTCGGGGCGTGACCAGGCTCTGCCCTGTGTGCCCCTTGCACGCTGCGTCCTCAGGTGTGCGGTCTTAGGGCAGAGGGGGGACCAGCGCCTACCTCCCCACTCAGGTGAGGAAGTGTGCACACACACGCATGGGGACCCGGGGCAGACTGCCGGCAGCCCCACGCTAGCCCGGCGCCTGACCAGGTCGGCTAGCACTCCAGCCCGAGTGCCCTTCCACGTCACAGCCCCTCCTGCGACACCAGACGCCGCGCCACGTGTGGGCGCCTGCGCTGTGGGACTCGGGGCCCCGGCAGGGCAGGCGAGGCATCGGGGGCGATGACACGGAGGTTTTGAAAACTTCTCTCCTCAGTCTCTTCGCCTCGCTGCCATTATCACAGTTTGTGTCTTTTCAGTGTTTGCTTTTGTGTTCACCTTACCCACCAATCACGCAGTCGTGCACATGTAGACTTTGCACCCACCCCGTGCCCAGCTAGGGCGCCTTGTTCGCCGAGGGCTACACCCTCGAGCCCCTGGTGCATTGGCTGGACTCAGCTCTATTCTGCTGGAATCTTGCGTGTTAGGTGGGAGCAACGCTGATTTTAGATCCGTATGAGTTAAGAGGTTTTAACAATTTGCAGTCCCAAGGGAACTGTTACATGATCCTCCAAGATAGCCATCCCTTTCTCTCCTCTCTACCCTCCCCCGCTACAGCCCCGGCGACCTCAAAGGACAGGGGTTATTTTTGTTTACTTTTCAGATTTACACCATGCTGGTTACTTTCTTATGGATTATTTATGACGCTTCTTTTACTGGGAAACAGTTCTGAAACCATATTGTGGAGTGACAGTTCTTTCATATACCTGTGAAAACACCATGAATATGACTGTGCAAAAGGTATTCAGAATAGGCATTCATGCATGTGTTAGAAAGGGACTTACCTCCTGGAGAACTCCATGTTAGCAAGGGAAGTAGAATACATCTGATGTAAGTGACCAAGATATCTTTTACTTCGAGAATCCTTCTCATCTGATTTACAGATAGTCTTGTTCTGAAAGAAATGTTGTATTTTTATTTTTTATGTTCATGTCTTACCTCCAAGGCTAGACTTTAAGACTGTCAAAATGGGCACTTATCCCTCTTTATATTTCTGATGCACAGATTCATGTATTACACACAGTGTGCACTGCATTGTTGTGACAGGGAAGGACCTTTGTCTTCTATTACAAGTTAATCACTAAAGGGATGTTGCCAGTAAGCTTAAATTATACACAATGGCCCATCTTTGGGAACCCTGCCTTGCAGGTCATGAGCATTAAGCTAAAATACCTTGTTTAGCTCACAGGAAACATTATGACCAGGCCCTTCTGTGAATGATTGCAGGAAGGAAGAAATTAACACATTCCCTCCTGAGGTGGGCCAGAACCAGGAAATGTTTGACTTTACTCCCTCCCCTCTTAGTATAAAAGAAGCCTGAATTCTAACTCAGGCAAGATGGTTCTTTGGGACACGAGTCCACCACCTTCTCTGTCTGCTGGCTTCCTGAATAAAGTAGCTATACCTTGTCCCAACAACTCGTCTCTCGATTTATTGGCCTGTTGTGCAGAGCGGTGCAGCTTGGACTCGGTAACATTGTTTCTTATGATGAGTAAACCCAGCAGTTATTCTCCGTACTTCACATTTCTAATGCTTTTGGATGCATGTCAAAATATTCTTGGTATGCCATGAATACTTAGACTTCTCTGCCTTGGCCTTCCAGTATAAATTAGTTGACAAGATAACACTGATGCCACTGGACAGCAAAAACGTCTGACAGACAGCTAGATCCCCAGGCTAAGATTGGTACAAACAAAAAGATATTATTTAGTATAGCGTCATTAAGGGTGGTATCAAGTGCAGTATTTGAGACAATATTTTAAAAATCCAAAAATAGTGATGTAAATTACATCACTGTAAGTGTAGAAGATGAGGAGAAATTTTAAAAAAAACAAAAACATAGGAATAGCTGGAAAGCTAAAGTAATCCCATGTGATAGAATTTCAGGTTAGAGAAAATTCCAAACAGATGAAAATAAACCAAGAAACAAGTAGGACCAGGAAGGCAGAAGAACGGAAGGACTAAGAAATCAATGGCAGAGTGTTGCATTTTCAAACCCTAAGACCTTGGTGAGGAAACTTTATGGATAACTCGGAACTCATTCTCATTCAGTGCTCCAAGGAAGGAACTCTGTGATCATGAAACATCCTTTAATTTCATGTCTGCCGGATCGAATCAGCACCAGTGGTCACAGCCAGGTGCGTTGATTCAGGATTTCTCAAGTTTGTCTAATCATCACAGGAATTCACTGAGAAGCTTGAAAACAATACAGATTCCTGGGTCCCAACACAGACCAACTAAATCAGAGTCTTCAGGCAAAGGCCTAGAACTGCACGTTCTACCAGGGGCCCCCAGTGACCACTGTGATCCAGCACATTTGGGGGACACTCGTTCAGCCGAGGATGACTCAGGAAGAGAAACCGGAAATAAGGAAAGAGATGGGTCCGTCTTTCAGACAGCCCCAGAGCATGTGCATACGACCTACCATTACAGTCTTTGCTTAAAGAATGAGATTTAAAGCTAGACTATACTAGCGATAGAACAAGATTTGTCTTACACATGAAAGGCATTAGTAAGTGTCTGTGTGCGTTTCCAGTTTACTTGTCCCACTGGGGTGGTGGTATCTGGTCCCTAGATTTCTAGACATGTATATTCATGGCATTTTACAGTCTGAATGAGTCTCTAAGAAGATCATCTTCTCAAACTCCCTCATTTGACAGACAAGAGATGCGGCTGTGTGCTTATACGTTTGCACATCTGTGCATATAAAAGTACGTATTATAGGTGTGGGTCTTTGACCCTTTTCTGAGTTTGGGGGAATTCTGGAGCCTACACCCTTAACCTATAGCCTGTAAATGAATTAAACAGAGTCCAATGCTAGCTTTCATAATCCATGACAGTAAGCCTTTGGAAGAAAGTTTGTTCATTAAATTCCACAAGTTTCAAGAATTCACATGCACCCTAAGAAGCTCAAATATGGCTCAGGTTATCCTAACGTGACCTTGACATGCTTTTGGGAAACTGAGCCAATATATCTGGCTTTCAGGCTGAGGCTCCAGATCCGTAAAGATAGCCCCCTAGGAACACCTATAGGATGGGAACTTTGCTCAGCCCTCAGCCAGGCTTTGTGGGTATTCTCATGATAAAGAAAAGCATTTGTCTGTGACCTTTCTTTTCTTCTTCTCCACTACCACCTCAGGCCTTCTCTCAGGCTGAACCAGATGAATCCACATGGGGCCCAGTGTGGAAGGAGGCGGACGGCGGTGGTGGCGGGGGGGAGTGTGGAGGGGTCCAGCAGAGAGTGAAGGACACACACGCACACAACTCACCTTCTCTGGGCCTCGGGGTCACTTGTCTGCAGTTTCTCGCTGTTCACACTTTTCCCTACACTCCGTAAGCTGAGAAAGAAGGCCCTTAGAGGGAAATGTGAGATATCTTTTTACAAATATCCTTCAATGCCACAGTTTATTAACACTGTCAGCCGAGCTGTGTCCCTCCAATTTCCACCACAATTTACAAAGTGGGAAACTTGCCTTACTGTTTTGTACCAGGCCAAGGGGCAAGGTCCCCTGTGATTTAAGGCTAAGATTCCAAATGCAGCCCAGTGTGGCCAAGACCCAAATTTCAGTAATAACTTCTCATCCCCAGTTTTAAGATGTGTGCATCTTCTCTCTGGTTTGATGGTGCCGGAACCTATCTTTCTGAATTATGATGGCACTGCGTCTTATGCAGAATGACAGCGGCTGTGTTTGGTCTCTTGTTCTCTGGTTAAGTATGAATGCAATGTATCAGATCTATAACAGTACTGACGGTTTCCTGCTTATTTGTTTTGGTTCCTCTCATTGCTGGTTCTACAAGCATTCTGAGCACCAGGTACAGGCGCTTCACGGCCACCTGCCTGGTGTCGGTGTGGAGTCACTGCCAGGCCCAGCGGGTGGCCAGGACTCTCGCTTGGTGGCCTCACTGCTGGCTGCCCACCCAACACCTGTCACCCATTTTCTTCCTCACTAAGAGTACCCTGGTATTGCTCTGGGGTACAAGGTACCCAGATGAAGAAAACTTCATAGTACACGAGATGCTCAGTGAAACTCTGGTTAGTTTTGGTCCTCTTGTGCTAACCCACTGTACCTGGGACTCAGGATCAGGTCAGCCTGTCCGGTCTTGCTCAGTCCCTTCCTTCTCAAACTGGCCCAAAGTCCTGGAGCCAAATGCATGCTCTGTCTAACCTTGGGATCAGTGTATTTGCCAGAAAGTATCTAGTCTCTCCCACCCCAGCAGGCCTATCTTTCCAGTCCTCCAAGCAAAACAAATGTAAAGGTTTTCAAATATTTTATTTCCTTGTTTTAGTCTAGAATTTTTTGTATCTCAGCATTTATAAACATTCTCAAATATGTCTAGATATTGCAATCTAGATCTTAGGTCACTTAACGTGCTTTCCCTTTATGACCTGTATTCATTTTCTCAACTCATTTTGAAATTTTGCCTGCACTGAAGGGGTCAAATCAGTCACCTCCATTCCCAGAAACTTGCTCTTGTTTACAAGTGTTTCATGGGCTTACCCACTTTAATCAGAGTACCATCCAATCCGTTGCCGTACCTTTATAAGAGCTTAGTTGGGTTTCTTCCAATCTTCAGCCGCAAGGAGCTTATTTGCCTATGGTTTCTGTCTCAAATGATTCCTAATTCATAACAAGCTTGTCAACTGGCTTATGAAGAGGATGCTTTCCCACAGGTTCTGCACATCTTAAACAATATCACTGGACCGTCCAAGGGAATCAAAAATGCCAAATTCTGTTGAACTGTTTTCTGTACTTGGAAACACATACTGACTATTGATTATACTTGCAGTTAGCACTGTAGTTTTGTTTTCATTCTATCTTTACTAGTAATGCTAATATACTGAAGAAAAATAGAACTAAGGCTATTTTTATCTTGGAATCTATGATATCCCCAGGTAAAGTTGAGAGGGAATTATCTTTTTAACTCTAAGGTTTTTCTAACTGTTTATTTTGAAAAAATTTCAAGCTTATACAAGGGTACAAGAATCGTACAATGAACTCCCATAAGTCCTTCAGCTAGATGTATCAATTGTAAACATACTTCATATTGTGAAACATAAAATGCATGTTTTATGCCTCCCTTTCTCTCTCTTTACATATGTTTTTATATGTATATATGTGTGTACATATACATATAATTATACTATTATTATTATTAGTTCACCATTTAAGAGAAAGTTACAGACATAATGACCATTTACTCCTAAATATTTCATCATATATTTCCCAATAAAAATGTCATTCTCTTATATAACCTCAGTAAAATGACCAAATTTAAGAACTGAATATTGCTATAATGCTATTATCTAATTTACATCCTAAATTTCACCAATTGCTCCAATACACTGGTAAAGTTATAATGTTTTAAGGACATGTAGAAATTTAGTCAACATAGACAAGCAGATGTTAACTTGCTTTTGAAAATGAATCTATTCAATATATTATAAAGATAAAAAAATCTATGTGAGAAACAGATTCTATGGTGAGAAACAGACTCAATCAACAAGAATTATTTAAGTATTCAAAAAACTATTGGAAGGATCACTTTGGCAATACATATACTAAAACTGAAACAATGCAGAGAAGATTAGCATGGCCCCTGCACCAGATGATACACAAATTCTTGAGATGTTCAATATTTTTTCTCAGAAAGGAAAAGAAATGGTTGAGTGTTATGGACTGAATTATGTTCCCCCCAAGTCCTTATGATGAAGCCTTAACCCTCAATGTAATATATTTGGAGATAGAGCCTTTAAAATAGTAAGTAAGGTTACATAAGGGTGGGGCCCTAACCCTATAGGACCAGTGCTCTTTTGGGAGGAGGAAGAGACACCAGGGGTGCTCTCACACAAAGGAAGGACCATGTGAGGACCCAGGGAGAGGGAAGCCCTTTGTAAGCCAGGAAGAGATCTCTCACCAGGAACCCAACCATGCTGGCACTTTGATCTTGGACATCCAGCCTCCAGAACTGTGAGAGATAAACTTCTGTGGTTTAAGCCACCCCATCTGTGGAATTTTGCTATGGAAGCTCTAGCAGTTTAATTCACTGGGTAAAAATAGAGGTAAAAATAATAGACTATCCTTCTCATGAGATTCTTAAATTAGATTTGATGGTTGAAGCAAACATTATAACACAACACTATCCGATGTAGTGCTCCATGTGTATAGAGGAAATGCTTAAGACAATTTTATTTAAAAAGTAGAAAAGGGTTAAAGGTACCCAAATGAGAGTAAATATTCAATACTTCACTCAAAGTGGTAAGATGTTGATATAAGGAGGCTATGATGAGTTACTTATATGTGTTGTAATATCTAGAACAACCACTAAGGAAACTATATAGAATGATATGATCAAAAACATTATAAATAAATAAAAATGCTATTCTAAAATATGCTGAGGTAATCCACAAGAAAGCAAGAAAAGAGAAACAGAGGAATGAGAAACAGAAGAAACAAAACAAAAATTGCAATGCCAGACATAAGCCCTAAGTTTCAATAATTGCTCTAAATGTAAAGGGTCTAAATACACCAATTAGACAACAGAGGGTGGCAGAATGGATAGAAACACACAACCCAAATATACACTGTCTTCACAAAATTCACTTCAAATTTAAGTACAAAAGTAGTTTGAAAGTAAAAGGATGAAAAAAGATATATAATGCAAAATCAAAAAAGGAATGGCTATATTATATCAGATTAAGTAGACTTCAGAGCAAAGGAAATCACTAGGGACAAAGAGAAACATTGCACAATGAGTAAAGAATCAATTCAGCAAAAACATATAGCAATCTTAAACATGTATGCACCAAACAACAGAACTTCAAAAACATGAAGAAAACACTGAAAGAACTTAAAGAAGAAAAAGAGAAATCCACATTTATAGTTAGGGACTTCATGACCCCTCTGTTAGCAATTGATAGAACCTCTAAACAGAAAACCAGCAAGAATACAGAAGAACTGAACAATGTCATAAAACAACATCACCCAAGAACAGCAGAATGCACATTCCTTTTAAGCACCCATGGAACATTCACCAAGACAGACCATATCCTGGATAATTTTTTTTAATTTAGCAAATTAAAAAAAAAACTGAAATCATACAGAGTTTGTTCTCTGATCATAATGGAGTCATAGTAGAAATCAATGACAGATGGAGTCATGCTAGAAATTGATGACAGAAAGACAAAAGGAAAATCTTCAAACATGGAGAGTAGCCAACACTCCTAAATAATCCATGGGTCCAAGAGGAAGTCTAAAAGGAAATTTTAAAATAAATTGAACTGAATGAAAATGAAAGCACAACATATCAAAATTTGTGAGATGCAGCTAAGAGGGAAATTTATAGCACTAAATGCATACATAGAAAGGAAAAATCTCAAAACGATTTTCTAAGTTCTTACCTCAGAAAACTAGAAAAAGAAAAGCAAAAGAAACCTGAAGCAAGCAGAAGGAAGGCAATAATAAAGATAATAGTGTAACTCAATAAAATTGAAAATAGGAAAACAATAGAAAAAATCAATGAAACAAAAGGTAGCTCTTTGAGAAATCTCAATAAAATCTATAAACCTCTAGCAATACTGACAAAAATAAAAAGATATAAATCACCACATCAGGAATGAAACAGGAAATATCATCACAGATCCTTCAGCCATCAAAGTGATAGTAAGGGAATACTGTAAAATTTATACTCATAAATCTGACAACGTAGAAGAAATGGATCATTTCTCAAAACCCACAAAGTACCAAAACTCAGCCAAGATGAGAAAGATAAACTTAGAAGTCTTAAAACCATTAAAGAAATTGAATTTACAAATCCCCAGACCCAGGTAGTTTCACGAGATAATTTTATCTAACATTTAAGTGAGAATTAACACAAAATTTTATACAATCTCTTCCAGAAAATAGATGAGGAAGGAATGTTTGCCAACTCATTTTATGAGGTTAATATTACCCTGACAGCAAAAGCAGAGAAAGATAGCCTCCCTCCAAAAACACGTACAGAGCAATCTCTCTCATGAACATAGACTCAAAAATTCTCGACAAAATATTAGCAAATCCAATCTAGCAATGTATTAAAAAAATTAATATACCATGAAAAAGTAGAATTTCCAGATATGCAAAGCTGGTTCAACGTTCAAAAATCAGTCAACATAAACCACCATATCAATAGGCTAAGAAATCAATTGATACAGACAAAGGATTTGAACAAATTCTATACCCAGTGATATAAAATCTCTCAGCAAACTGGGAAGAGAGAGGAACTTCCTCAGCCTCATACAGAGTATCTACAAAAAGCCCACAGCCAATATCACAATTAAAGGTTAAAGACTGAATTATTTTCCTTTAAGACTGGATGTGAGGCAAGGATGCCTGTGCTCACCCCTCTTGTTCAACATGACACTGAATGTTCTAGCGCAATAAGAAGGTAAAATAAAAATATATAAAGCCATATACATTTGTGGGGAAGAAATAAAGCTGTCTGTATTGTAGATGATACATGGTTGTCTATGTAGAACACCTCGAGCAATCTACCAAAAAACTTCCCAGAACTAATAAATGAGCTTAGTAAGATTACAGGACACAAGGTAAACACACAAAATTAATTGCATCTATATATCCTAAAAATGGATAAGTGAAAACAGAAGTCAAATATAGAAATCAACAAAATGTTGATATAAGAAACCAAAGAAGACGTAAATAGTTGGAGAGACTTGTCATGCTCATGTATTAGAAGTCAATTCTCCACAAACTGATCCATAGGTTTAATGGAATCTCTATCAAAAGTCCAGCAAAATTTCTGTAAACTTACACAAGTTTATTCTAAGATTTATACGGAAAGGGAGAGACCCTAGAACAGTCCCCAAAAAAATGAAAAAGAAGAAGAAAGTGGGAGGAATCACTCTTCCCAATATTAGGGTTTACTCTATAGCTACAATTATCAAGACTATGATTGATATGATATTGGTATGATATTGGTAAGGGTTAGACACACAGATGAATGAAACAGACTGGAGAATGAAATTATCAAACTGACAGAGGTGCAGAAGCAATTCAATACAGGAGGAATAGCCTTTTCCACAAATAGTGCTGGAGCAAACTAATAACTGTAGGCAAAAAATAAAATAAACCTTTCCCAAGAAAATAATAACAAATCAAATCTAACAGTGTATTTAAAAAGTATACACCCATGACCATGTGTGATTTATCCCAAGTAAGCAAGGTTGGTTCAACATTCAAAAATCAATTAATACATCACATCAATAGATGAAATAGATGCCAAAAAATCATTTGAAAAGAATCCAATAGCCATCATAATAAAAAGTCTCAGCAAACTGAGAATAGAAGGGAACTTCCTCATCGATAAAGAACATCAAAAAACCTACAGCTAACTTCATGCTTAATGGTGAGAAACTCGATACTTTTCCCCTAAGAACGGGAACAAGGCAAGTATTTCCCCTCTCACCACTCCTAGCCAACACTGTATTGGAAGTTCTAGCTAATGCATTAAGGAAAGAAAAGGTATATAGGTTGAGAAGGAAGAAATAAATGTCTTTGTTCACGCATAACCTGACTGTCTATGTAAAAAAATCCCAAGAATTGACCCCCAAAAATGCCTCGAATTAGGTGATTATACCATGGCTATAGGATACAAGGTTAATATACAAAAGTCAGCTTTCTGATATTCTAGCAGTGAACAAATGGAATTTAAAGTTAAAAACACAGTACATTAGCACTGAAAAAAGTACTTAGGGATAAATCTAACAAAATATGTACAAGATCTATATGAGGGAAACTACAAAACTGAGAAATCGAAGATTTAAATAAGTGGAGAGATATTTCACATTCATGGATAGGAAGACTCAATACTGTTAACACATCAGTTCTTCCCAACTTGATCTATAGATTCAATACAAAATCCCAATCAAAACCCTACCAAGTTATTTTGTGATTATCAACAAACTGATTCTGAAGTTTATATGAAAAGGCAAAGGACCCAGAGTAGCCAACACAATAGTGAAGGAGAAAAGGAAAGTCAGAGGGCTGACCCTACTCGACTTCCAGATTTACTGTAAAGCTACAAAAGTTAAGACAATGGGGTATTGGTGAATGAACAGACAAATGGATCAACGAACTAGAGTAAAGAGCCAGGACACAGACCCACTCAAATACAGGCAACTGATCGTTGACAAAGGAGCAAAGGCTGTTCAACAGATAAAGAACAGTCTCTTCAAGAAATCATGCTGGAACAACTGAACATCCTTGTGGGGAGAAAAATGTAGATTCAGACCTCAAACCTTTCACAAAAATTCAACTCAAAGTGGATCATAGGGGCTTCCCTGGTGGCACAGTGGTTGAGAATCTGCCTGCCAATGCAGGGCACACGGGTTCGAGCCCTGGTCTGGGAAGATCCCACATGCCGCGGAGCAACTGGGCCCGTGCACCACAACTACTGAGCCTGCGCGTCTGGAGCCTGTGCTCCACAGTAAGAGAGGCCGCGATAGTGAGAGGCCCGCACACCGCGATGAAGAGTGGCCCCCGCTCGCCGCAACTAGAGAAAGCCCTTGCACAGAAACGAAGACCCAACACAGCCAAAAACAAATAAATTAATTAATTAATTAATTTAAAAAAAAAAAAAAAAGGATCATAGGCCTAAAAGTGAAAGGCAAAACTACAAAACTTCTAGAAGAGAACGTAGGAGGAAATCTAGGTGACCTTGCTTTGGCAATGAGTTTTTGAGATACTACACTAAAAGCAGCACAATCCATGAAAGAAAAAATTGATAAGCTGGACTTCATTAAAATTAAAAACTTCTGCTCTGTCAAAGACACTGTTACGAGACTGAACAGACAAGTCAGAGGCTGGGAAGACATACTTGCAAAAACATATCTGAGCGTTTGCATTGCAAATATACGAAGAACACTTGAAACTCAACAATAAGAAAACAACACAATTAAAAACCGGGCCAAAGATCTTAAAAGACAACTCACCAAGGAAGATACACAGGTGGCAGATAAGCATATGAAAAGATGTTCCACATCATATGTCATCAGGGAAATGCAAAGCAAAACAACAATGAGATACCACTACACGCCTGTGAGGATGGCCAGTGTCTGGAACACTGACAATTCCACATGTTGCCCAGGATCCATTCACTGCTGATGGGAGTGCAGAATGGTACAGCCGCTTTGGAAGACAGTTTCAGCGTCTTATGAACCTGAACATACTCTTACCATATGATTTAGCAGCCATACTCCTTGGTATTCACTCAAAAGATTTGAAAACGTATGTCCACACAAAGACCTGCACACAGATGTTTATAGCAGCCAAAACTTGGAAGCAACCAAGATGCCCTTCAGTAGGTGAATGGATAAATAAAGTGCGGTCCATCCAGACAATGGAATATGATTCAGCAGTAAAAAGAAATGAGCTATCAAGCCTTGAAAAGACATGAAGGAACCTTAAATGCATATTACTAAGTGAAAGAAGCCAATCTGAAAAGGCTACATACTGTATGATTTCAACTATAAGACAGGAGGAAAAAGGAAAAACAATGGAGACTGTAAAATGATTATTAGTTGCCAGGGGCTGAGGAGTGGCAGGGATGAACAGGCAGAGCACAGGGGATTTTTAGGGCAGTGAGAATACTCTGTATGATACTCAAGTGGTAGATACAGGACATTACGCATTTGTCAAAACTCATAGACTATACATCACCAAGAGTGAACCCTGATGCAAACTATGGACTGCAGTTAAAAATAATAAAACGTGATAATTTTATCTTTGCTTTGAAGGATCTTGGTTAGACTTTTCTTTTTAACTCTAAAAGGTAGCAATCTAGCAGTCATTTGTTATCACAGAAAAGGTCAGCAAATTTCGAACACTTTCCTTGTGTAGGAGAAAGGTATATAATTCATCAAACATTGAAATCCCCCAAGTGCTCCGTTCAGAAGGAACCAGTAACTTCTGTGAGGTACAAGAGTGCCATGGCCAGGGCCCATGTCATGACACATGCCATTATAACAATCCTGACATATTTTATGTTTTATTTTTATAATCAGATTAATGATATCCTACATATCTTCGCCCATTTCTGGATTCCACTCATTCTGCGTGAGCTTACCTAGGAATGATGCAATGAATTGATTTCACGTATGATGCTGTATCTATAACCTTGCCCCAGACTCATTCTCTGTAATTCCTGTCAAAGCTGTCACTACATCAGCAATTGCATTTTCACTGATTTTCCATAATTTTTAAATTATTTACTCTTAAGAATATACCTTTATTGTATACACCCATGGGTGATAGTCAAAGTGTTTAAAAACGGCATTGCCCAGATACCTAAGAGTTCGACCAGAAGCTGGCTGTCCCTGGGGTTCAGCTGCTGGACTGTGGCCTGAATGGGGGACGTGGGAAATATTTCCTGGGAGCAGAGGCGGTTCACCAACCTGCAGAGAAGTATTTCGACGTGGTGTCACCTCCAATAGCCCACCAATACATTCAGACTGACCGTCCATGCTCTGGGTGGCCTCAGGGTACTTCACTGACCGGTATGAATTCTTCTTGGTAAAGAATTCCTCAAATCCCACTTTTGTCCCCAGAACTGTATAAACTCCAGGTCCCGCAATTCCTGGCCCGGCCCTGGCGCTGTGTGACCCACTGACACACGGGGCAGTGAGCTTGGGGTCAGCCTATATATGAAATGGGTTACATTTAATTCCTTTTTTATTTTTAGAAAAAAATTATGGATACACGTTTTCTCCCTCCCCTGAATGGGAAATTTTGAGCAGCCTATTCTGGAGGACACTTGACTCCCAGGCTTATGTTTCTGGATTATGCTTCCGTTTGCCGGGAGTTCTTACCTAAAAGGCAACCACGTTGGCTGGTGACCAGGCCTCCCCAGGCCACCGCAGGGGACACAAGTCCACAGACCCTGCACGTGAAGTCACGGACAGTGATTTATTCTGCTCGTTCAGCGTGTAACGAACCTGTCATATCCTGGGAAGATGCAAAAGGAATACAAGTGTTCTGTGCTGTCGGGGTTTGCAAGCAGCTAGGGGGAGGAGACAGGGTGAGGAGAATGCCAGGTGGACCCTGGCAAAGGGAGATTTGTGTTCTCAGCGGGCAGCTGGACTGTTGGGGGAAAGGGAAGGTGGGAAACAGTGGAGAGGGTGCGGCTTCGAGTGGTCTTTGACGAGAACGCTTTGAACAGGTGAGGGAGAAAAAAGAAGAGTTAAGTGGTGGGAAAACCCTTAAAGCCTGGAATGTAAATGCCAAAGTCAGAAGGAGGAGGGCGAGACAAAGTTCGGGCCAGTGAGACAAGAAGGTGGTCGCCGACACCCCTCCAGGGATCCGACTTAGCCCAGCAGGCAGCTGGGCGGCACTGGGAGTGGTGGCCCGCCGGTGGAATCTTCCAGGTGGGAGGATGGGTGTGCGGCCTGGGGAAGGCCTGGGGAGGATTGGAGGCGGGGTGTGGTGCCAGCAGCGCCCCTGGGGAGGGCCCGAGTCAGGGCTGAGAGCGTCCCAGCAGCACAGTGAGACGTGCCCCATCCCTGCCCCGGCCCTTTACGGAAAGGTTTGCAGACCCTGCAAAAGAGAAACTAAAAGTTCCAGATCTTAGACTAACTGTCGACTCAAATTAACCAGTGATTCACTTCGACTTTTCTTCCTTAAAGTATGTTTTTCCTTCGAAAGGATACAGCTGAAATAGACACGACCGAGGGCCTGGGCCCTTTCGAGCTGGTTTCCTTAATCAGGCCGAGTAGATGAATGGGGTGGCAGCAGGCGGGGTGAAGGTAGCCATGGGGGTGGGATGCAATCCGGTCCGGGCGGGGCTTCCTGTTGTTCTAGCATTAACATACCTACCCGGGATCAAAGGGAGCCTGGCTTCCCCGCGCTCTCCACGGGGGAGAAAAAAGTCTAATATAATTAAAAATAAGCTGCAATTTGGTATTGTCTGCAACTGTGAGGCTTTGTTACTGAGGATGAAGGTTTATAGAGAGCAGTTGACTCTGCTAATTTAGGATACTCCTGCGACTTTTCTGTAGAAAATGTACTGTCTTTGTATCTGCTAAGACATTTTCTCAGCTTCGCTTATATCGAATGATCTAGAAATCATTTTGAAGGGAGATGCCATTTCATTTCCCTCCACATCAGAGGCAGTTGGCCCAAAGCTGAATATTTCATTTAATAGGTAACATGATCCTGTTTGATTGA
Source organism: Eschrichtius robustus (assembly GCF_028021215.1). Taxonomy (NCBI): domain Eukaryota; kingdom Metazoa; phylum Chordata; class Mammalia; order Artiodactyla; family Eschrichtiidae; genus Eschrichtius; species Eschrichtius robustus. The sequence continues at coordinate 3,007,673 of NC_090832.1, read as the reverse complement.
CTAAAAGGACAGGAAAAAGGAAATATACATGTAAAAGTGCATCTTACATGTCAGACTCTGTTAGAGGCTTTATTACATTTCTCGTCCACTCTGATGAATATTCCATCAACGACTTATTGAGCGTTTGCTGAGACCTGTGCCAGCCATGGTGGGCCCACTGGCGAGTAACAGGATTCCTGTCCCCAGGGAGCCCAGAGGTCCTCAGGGGACACAGATGTTATTAACCAAACAGAAATACACCCGCAGCTGCAGCTGGGTGAGCAAAATGGGGACCCCACCCGAGAACCTAGAATAGCAGGGGGACGATGGGCAGGAGGAAGGGCTCCTCCAGGAATGAGGCCCGCCTGCGAAGGATGAGCGTGTTTTAAGGAGGCCGATGGAGGAGGAGGGAGCAGGAGGGAGAAGTGTGTACAAGGCTCCCTGTGAAGAGTTGTTCTGTCCACCTCGGGACCCAAAGGCCAGTGAGATGGGAGCTGAAGGCATGGGACCATCAAGATCAGGGTTTTCGTCTTTATCTTAAGAGCACTAGGACACCACAGAAATATTTTGAAGAGGAGGCTGACATGATCCGGGGTGTGTTTTGAAGCCACTATCCTAATGAAAATCCACATAGCAAGGACAAGAGTGGATGCAGAAGCCATTGGTCTGGGTGCAGATGACAATGGCCAGGCCCAGCGTGGGATGCGGAGGTGGAGAGAAGTCTTGGACCTCAGCGACATTGAAGTCTGGGGTATAAAACACAAGTCTGCGGGTGGATTAGGTGTTGGGGGGGGGGAAGAGAGTGAGGGGAGGGGCAGCCCCCAGGGTTCTGGCTCCATAACAGTCCCTTGGTGTTACCACTCTGAACTCTCAGGAGGACCCAGCAGTTCACCCTGTGGGCACAGGACCAGACGGGGGGTGAGGGAAGTAACATCCAGTGCTCCCAGACCCTGGGGCACTGGGTTCCCCCGCAGCTTCCCAGCGCCATGCTACACCCGCTTCATGAGCGCCCCAAAATTCCCTGAAACCCCACTGAACCCACCAACCAGGTTAGCCCACAGTGCTCTTTGAAATATACTAACAGGCACCAGGGCCACCTGAGCCAAGTGGCAGGACCTCCGTGTGTGACCACGTGGCTCTATCCACCGTCAAGGTGATAGTTATCAGGGGTCATCTGTATTTGTTTCCTACTGAAGCCAAGTGTAGTTATAATCAGAGTTTTATAATTTAGTGAACTATTTACATAATCTGGAAAAATATGACTGTGAGAGGGAATTATTTCTCAACAAAAAGAACCACCGTGTTGACTGCTTTGGGAAGACATGATAACAGTAAAAGACCCCCAACGAACTGGGTCAAGCGAGAAAACTATGTAAGAGTCTGAAAAGGATTCTGCAGTCAGGTTGGATGCCAGGGGTGTTTAAGTAATCACATAACCAGAAATCTAAAACGTAGACAATGCATTGAAGTTGTTGGTGATGTGAGAAAACTCACAGGAAACTCATCAGCAGACCCAACCTCAAAGGAAAAGCCTTGGCCCCATCAAAAGTTGTTGAATGAACTATGCATATTTAGCTTTAAACATATTTACATTGAATGAGCCAAGAATAAACCAACTTTTAATATTAACTCACTACCAATCAATCCAGATGGCTCTATCGATTATTATATTCAGACCATGACTTTCTAGGTCCCCTCTAATTAATCAACCCAACTTGAAGAGTGTTATTTAAAACATGAGTTCCACATCCATAAAAGTAACCAGGGAGGATTCATTCTATGGGATACTGTAAGGTGCTCTCACAAGAATCAGTCAGACAGAACAGAAAGTATAGACAAAGCCCAAATGTCTTTGAAAGTGTCGTCTGTGGTAAAGATAGCATTCCAAAGAAGTTGGGAAAGAATGGATTATTAAACAAATGGTTTTAAGACAAAGGGCTAAATATTTTGGAAATATAATGTCAGGTCAAATAAACGTAGAATATGAAATTATAAAACTACTACAAAATATGAATCATAGGGCTTCCCTGGTGGCGCAGTGGTTGAGAATCCGCCTACCAACGCAGGGGACACGGGTTTGAGCCCTGGTCCGGGAAGATCCCACATGCCGCGCAGAGCAACTTAAGCCCATGTGCCACAAGTCAGTAGTCTAGAGCCTGTGCTCCGCAACAAGAGAAGCCACCGCAATGAGAAGCCCTCGCACCACATGAAGAGTAGCCTCTGATCGCAACTAGAGAAAGCCCACACACATCAACAAAGACTCAACGCAGCGAAAAAATAAAATAAATAAAAATTTAAAAACATTTTTTAAAATGTGAATCATGGTTTTCACGCGTGGCTGCAAGGTGGAATTCCCTGGGCAGCTGGGTGGGTCCCAGGCATCTGTATTTCTCCAAGCTCAGAGGAATCCCCCCTGCAGCCAACGTGCAGAACCACAATATAGGTCAGTATTTATATAACATTTGCTTTGGGAAGATATACAGCATAAAGGAAAAAAATGAAACTTTTAAATTACCTAAGAATTAAAACTATCTGTTGCTTCCATAAATTTAAAATATAGAAGCATTAAAAGGGAATTGACAAACTTGAAATTTTTGCAACTCTACGGCAGGCACAAGGTTAATATTCCAAGGAAGAGATCATAGAAATCAAAAAGAAATCAGACCATCAATACACGCATATGTGTGCACCACCCCAACTGATGATGATGAAAATGACCTATGAACATGTATCAGTGCAATAATGCAAGTGTGTTCTATCTCACTGGTAATAAAAGAAATGCAAAACTAACCATTTTTTATTTGCAATATCGAAACGCCTCAGTGTTGGCCAAAGTGTGAAGATTGATGCTCTTCTATTGTCAAACAAGACAGTTTAGGCAGCAGTTCTTGTAGATACATCATGCGCCTTAGCTCAGCAACACCATTTCTGAACCTGCATCTCATGGTGCTCTTATGTAATAATTTGTGCACAAAGCTTTTGTCCCCCACTGAGGCTTAGCTTCCCTTGGGAAGCATCCCCTGCACGATGCCTTGCACCCTCCGTACAGCCGTCCGAGTTGCTTCTCCATTTGGGAATTGTTCATTGGCTGGTCTTCTTTTGCAGGCAGTAGGCACCTAGGACACTAGCATGACGCTTTTTGTCTTTACGTCCCCAGCCTAGGGCACAATTCCTGGATCACAGCAAGTGCTCATCACATGTTTAAGGAATCAATGACTCTGCAGAACTGTTGTGATAAATAACATAACAGTGATTCAACAAACTTTCAACAAGGGGAAGGTAAGAAGGTTGTGATTGGAGCCCAGCTGCCTGGACTGCCCTGTGTGCTGTTTCTCGGATTGTACGGTGTCACACACTTACCAGCCAGCGCTGTCCCACAGAACTTTCCCTCCCCACTCTGCCTGGTACAATAGCCACTGGTCACTCAGGGCTGTTGAGCACTTGAGATGTGGCTGGTCAACTGTGGGACTAAATTTTTAATGTTACTTAATTGTACTAAATTTAAACTGTCACCCGTGACTAGTGGCTACGGTATCAGACAGAAGATGTCAAGACCACTTGCCTTAATTTTTCGGAGTCCCAGGGTGTTAAGGGATTGGTTTGAAGTCTAACAACTACGTAGTAAGAGACTGAGCTCTTCAGTGATGGAATTGTGAGGACCCATGGATGGGTCTCTAAGTTAATTTCCACCCTACAAAGAGGGATGCAAGTATTTATGTTCCTTTTAATAGTTTTGAAGAAAAAGTAAGAGAACTGTGAGGGTTTTTTGGTTCTCTCTAAACATTATGCTGGCCTGGAAACAGCCTTTTACAATGACCCGAATTCTTATTTTAGAACTGAACATCAAAGAGTCTAAATTTGGTCCATTTTGCCTACATTTCATTAAACAGAAAGTTAAGAGCATTGTTAAAATGAATGAAGTGACATCCGGAAACCACAAAGCTACCAAATATAAGGTATGTTATGTAATTTGAAAGGAATCTTTTATGCTTTTCTCATGTGCATGGTTCAAACTGGAGACTCAAACCCCACAATCCAGCAAGGTCTTCCCAAGATCAGTGCTATGGGATTCACACACACACACACACACACACACCCTCCGGGACATTCCATGTTAAACTGTATAAAAGTGACAGAACAACGAAAATCCCAGACTGCTTTCTTAAACAAAGAGAGAAAAATACTGAAAGCAAAGTAGAAAGGAAAAGCATTAAAGGGAAATTAAAATTGAGATGTGAAAAAAGAGGAAAACATAGCGCCATCGTTTCAATTCACTCTCTTAGCGTTTTTCCTTTAAAGGACAAAAGCCTGAAGGCCCAATGCAGAGTAAACACGTGGGAAAGATGAGGGGGCTCAGGGATGGCTTGTACCCTTTAACCTTAAACTTGAATCCAGAGAGCTCTCTGTATACGTGTGGGTGTGTGTTTTCAGCGCACCATCCTTTAATATACACCTCAGCCAAAATGCCTCACTTCTCATTTGCTCCTTACAGACGTTGTCTCCGAAATGAAGGCCACTCAGCTCTGGAATTAAAAGACTGAGAACCACGAAGCCCCTAAGTGTTGGGAGGAAGTGGATCTTTCCTTGTAAAGTTAGCCGATAGTTGCTCTCAACATACCTGGGACACCAATTTAAAAAGGAAAAAGGAAGTGGTCAAAGTCATGCTTTTTTGTAAACTTCAAAGGTTATCTCTCCCTCCCCCTCTTTACATTTTACTGTCTGGTGAGCTGACTTGTCTGCAGCTGTTGGCAGAGACTGTGTTCCGTGGCGTCAAACCTGCCTCCTCACGGCCCATAAAATTGCAGCAGGGAACCAGGACCGGCAGGTGTGGGAGGCCGAGGCCAGGATGCCCCCTTAATGATTCCCCTGACACCCCATGCTGAGCTGCGGGAGAGGAGCTGGGGAAGACAGAGCTTCCCTGCCTGGGAGCCATGCCAGCTCAGCTCAGTTCCCCAGCAAGGCTGTTAGCTCCTAAAACGATTCCCAAAATTTCCATGCTCCATGTGCTGGGGCATGGGGGGAGCCAAAGTCTCATGACCCCCTCAGACCCTTAAGCCTGCGTGACTTCCCAGAAGAAAGCTTCAGCGCGACTCACATCCACCAAAACTCAGGCCACAGAAGGAGGGAAGTGGACGGAAGCCAAATTAACTCTGACATTTATAACCCAAGTTTAAAAAACGTCTTAAACAGCATCAAGTACCATAACAAAATGCTTCTAAAATCTACAAGACCAGGTTCTTTTACTTCCTTAAATTGGGAGAGATGAATAAACATCATATGTGTTTTCAAAGATGGCAGATCTCTGCTGGTATTTAATAGTAAGAATGTAAAAAAAAGAATGTATATATATGTATAACTGAATCACTTTGCTGTACAGCAGAAATTAACACATTGTAAGTCAACTAGACTTAAAAAAATGTTTTTAAATAGTAAGAATGTAATACATTTTGCCCTCTTCCTTTTCTTTTAGCGATAGAAGAAATTAATAATTATACACTACGTGTTAGTCAATTGTAATCAAACTTTGCATTAGTCAATTATAGTCAAACTTTGCAAACCCCTAGCTCATTATGCCTTATGGCTTAGTGCCAATATTTTTTTTAAGAAAGGGGGAAAAAGAGAAAATAAATTTATTTAAAGCAATCTTAAATTGTTCATATAGTGTTTATTTGACAGATTGAGAAATACATACTTTTTTAAAGAAATGGAGAAGTGGTTGCAGCATTTTTGCAAAAAAAAAAAAGGAGAATGGAAAGAAGAAGGACCATCTTGGAGAGAGTCTAGAAGTCCAGAGCAAGGGGTCTGCAGCATTTATTAAGCCCCCACTGTGTGCTGAGTAGTGAGTACTTTGCCACTTTGAGGGGAGGAATGAAGGAAAAAAGGAGCATGAAAGAACTAAGAGAAAGAAAGAGTCCTGGTTTTGCCCTCAGAGACACTACTTTTTAATCAGAGGTACCCAACAAATAAACACAAAATGGACTTAAACACACTTTAAAAATCAGCAGCCAAGAATTTATCTTATACCTTTAAATTATTTTCACTCTCTAATATTGTGTTTGCACTACACGTAACTATTGCTCATAGAGGTAATAAATAGTTTTGATAAATTGTATCTGTTGGGTTCCATACCTTAAATTTTACAGAAAGCTGGTAGGGTTGGGATGGGGCGACCCAAGAAAATATTTCTATTAAGGCTGATTGTAAAAAAAACCCATCTCTCAGAATTGAAGTCACCCTTTCAATACTGTAGGATTAGATGAAAATAAGAAATGCTATTATATGGCAAGTATTTTCTGAAAACCTACCATGTATCAGGCATTGGATTAGGATCTTAGCATATAAGGATAAACGTAATAGAGCCTGTGGTTTAGACAGAAGAATGCAATATCATAAAGAAGGTGGCTTTGGTACTTATAGATTCCAAAAGATGCATGACATATTTCAATTCATTCTTCTACAATTTAAGCCCAGAAAGGAGAATCGCCAAGTTAACATACTAGATCAGAGGTCTGCCAACTATAGCCTGTGGGCCAAGTTTGTGGTTTTTAGATTGTTAAAGGGTTTTTGAAAGAAAGAAAAGAGAGAAAGAAAGAAAGAAAGAGAGAGAGAGAAAGGAAGGAAGAAAGAAAGAAAGAAAAAAAGAGAGAAAGAGAGAAAGAAAGAAAGAAAGAAAGGTACCACAGAGATGAATGTGGCCTGCAAAATCTAAGATGACTGCCATCTGTCCTTTCCAGAAAATGTTGGCCTCGATGAGAAGAACATCAAGAAGAAAAGCCATGCTTCTCCAGCTTATCATCTTCCTGTTCTTAGAGTTCTCAGGGTTTCAGATATTTGAGTGCTAATATAGGTTATTTTTAAATTTATCTGAATTCCTGGTTTACCATTGATTACGTCACATTTTTCTTAATGAAGGCATCAGTACATTAAACATTTTAACAGTATTCAAATGCTGTTGATTTCTGAAGGGTCTTTCTGGCCACTCCACCATGCTACCTCTTATAACCCAGACATTTTACCTGCTTAAAATAAATACATATATTGAATAATCTGCATTTTTAAGAACCGTGATATCTAATTGCAGTTAAACCACAAAGATTGTTTCATCTGGGGACAAAACTACTTTTCAGATATAATTGAAGACAAGTCTTTATTTAATCACTAAATTATGCCTGTGCTCCCTAATAAAATACATGGTTTAAGCAAAATCTCAGACATTGTTGATTTCTACCAGGAGTAAACAGTGAGGCCATTTAGATTTCCACGGATAAATTTACATGCTGTCCTTTTCATCACTCTTTTTCGGTTGGTAAACTACTCATGTGGTAAAGTTGGAATTTTTAGAATTTCTACTTTATGCATTTTCTATTACTTTTAAGCATACTTTAATATTTATATACTTGGGAGTGAAGAGGAATTTATACATTTTGCGATATTAAGGCAAAACAAATCAGCCTGGATTTCTTTATGCATATGTAGAGCATCTACATAGAAAGCAAATCAAATTAGAAAAAAGTTTATTTGGGACTTTCCTCATTTTATTGATGACACTTTTGCTCAATATAAACATAACAAAACGTGTTTTCCTGGAAGTAGGCAGAATAAAAGTTTGATCCTTGATCTAAATGGAGGGTATGGTTAGTTCCTAAAGCCAATGACTCCATTTGGCTTATGCTTGTTTGAGGTAATTAATGCCATTTGTACTACCCAGGGCTGCAGCCACATTTCACAGCCGGCCGGACCCAACAGGGACAGGCACTGAGTTATAGATGACAACTTACCTGCGGGGCGAGCAGGGTCTGATTAAGTACACATTGCCTGCCACAATTAGGCAACTGCATGTAAAATTCCCAACTGAAGCTGTAAACTAAGGACAAAAAAAGTTGTTTTCAAATCTGCATAAAGGCAAGCCATCCTGTCAGCTACAGCTACACACTTTCCCAGAGTTTATTGTTCAATCCCTTTGCATAGAATATAATGAGACACATTTTTTTTGCGGCCCAGAGGATTCTGCCAACTTGAAAGTTCGGGGGAGAAATGCTACAAAATAGACACAAGTCATTATTTAAAGGTTATTGGAGTAAATCTGAGGACAAAAGAGGTTTGCCGACTTTCTTAAATGTTCTAAAGAAATTTGAGGAAAAGAAATATTGAGGAGCATGAATGTGACTCTTCTTATTTAGCAAAACCGCTTAAGCGAGCAGGATGCCGTCTGTATTTGAGGGACAAGCAGCTAACTCCCCTCAGCAGGAAACCAGGCGCCCCTTCAGGCAAGGAGAGCCTGGTGTAGGAAAGCATATGGAAACACTGAAAGCCTGCCTCACATCTGATTGCCAGCACCCATCTATTGCCCATCAGCTAAACCTTCCCATCCCAGCTCTACCTGTAAAAGAATAAAATTGTGCATTGGATCGATGTGATATGGGACCATTTCTTACATTTATGAAACAGTTAGAGAAAGTGGCTGTAGCATCACCTGAATACTGAGTTTATTCTGACGACAAACTTATAAGCAGAGGTACAGTACAGTGTAATGCTCTCTTTCCACTATTTTCAATTCTTTACTTCACACTCCTATCAGGGCTATTATTTTTTTAATTGAACTCGGTTGGAGAAATTAAAAAAAAGAAGCAAACACAGTCAATGGGTGGTAAGCTTGTGAGCGGAACTTTGTATGATTTAATTTGTTTAATTGAACTCTTTAATAACCAAACGGGGTAGGAGTTACTGCTCCCATTTTACAGATATGAAAACTGAGATGCAGCAGACAGAAGGGACTTACCCAGGGTCTGCAACAGGCAACTGGAAGAACCAGGCTCAAAGCCCACATCTGGCTGACTCAGAAGAATTCAACAATATTGCACTTTGCAGTTTAAAAACTTTTCCAACAAAGCTAAAAAAGTGAAGTACTCAGGCATAATTAAGAAAATCCTATACGTAGGCAGTAAGTAAGCTTTAAAAGAAGATTTTTCCTACCTCTCTTGGCATCCTGATTGAGTAGAATGAGAATTTTGAACCTTCTCAGCGGTAGGGATTGTGTCTCAAAAGTTGCTGACCTTGCCCTGAAATGAAGCCACGAATCTACAGGTCCCAATGAAAGGCCCCACGATGTCATCGACACTGGTGACAACTTGTAAGATGTTGCCACACATGTTATCATAGATCATCCTCGTAACCCAGTATGGTGGGTTAGGGCTCATTCATTCATTCACACATTCATTCACTCATTCCTCATACTTTAATATTTATTTTGTCCTACTAATTCTGTGCCTGCAACTGTGCTAGAACGTAGATACATAAAGATAAAAAAAAAAAAAGATCTAGTTCAGGCCTAAAAACATTCACAGTCTCGTACACAGATTAAATAAGAAAACAAGATGAGTGAAAACACTCCAAATTGAATCCACATAACCTAATAATAATTAGTATTCCCAAAGGAAAATGAAACACTTTAAAAACGGACGCCAGCAGTGGTGAGATGATTATCACCACTTATTTTTTCTTCATTATATATCGCCCTTATTCCTTCCATTCTAAAAGCCCACATTTAGGTCTCACAGAGGGTCTAATATTGCTTATGAAAGAGTATAAAGGCTGATCATTTCTCTCAAGCCATGGCGTGTTCTTCATGGCAAAGGAAGAAGAGATTTCCTAAAATGGAATTTTGGACCAGAAGAAAAGTTTTTAGAAAAGGAAGGTGACTCTCACAGACCGTCTTGGAGCGCTAAGCACCATCACAAACACTCGTCCGAGGTGCCGTGCTGAGTGCTACCCTGGGGATGAGAGGCTGAGGATAAAACCCCGCGGACTCAGCAGACGGGCTGTGCATTCACACGGCCAGCCATGAGGACTCCCACCGCAGCTGCGTCCTGGTGGAGGGGTCCTGGCTGCCAGGCTGAGTCGGCACCAGTGCTGCTCGTGGGCCAGCCCTGGGCAGGAGCTGAAGCAGAAGAAGCGGCCCCCCCACCCCATCCAGGCGTCTACGGCCTCCCACGAGGGCTAAACTGGAGAGGAAAGCGCACGTCATCAGCGGGATCCGTGGGGGAGGGTTTGCGGCGAGGCGCGAGCTTGGCCAAGGTTAAAGTCTGGACAGGTGAAGAAGGACAGCATGGGGGACGGGTGGAAGGGACGGAGGGGCCGCGTGGCCCATGTCGGGAAGCCCGGTGACCACGTCCACAGCTAAATGTCTTCATGTGTCCAGGCTCATGGTTCAGAGACGGCGTGTCATGAAAGAAAATGAAAAGTATTGCCAAGGAAAATAACAGTTTTTAGAAAATTCCCAAATCTTTTCATTTATTCATCAAGTATTTCTTGAATGCCAGGCACTTTTCTAAGACACTGGGGATTACAGAAAACACTATGTAACAGAGTGAGAAAGATGCTCGAGGGTAGACGGCAGAGAAAAACACTAAAGAAAATCAATAAATGAAACGTGTATTATGTTGGATGGTGGTTAAGTGCTGAGAAGGGAAACCAAGACAGGCGAAGGTGATTTAAATACGGGCAGGGCATGGAGGCAGTGGGGAAACATCACATGGTTTCCTTGGTGCGGCCTTTTGAGTAAAGACCAGAAGGAAGTGAGGGAGTATCGTGGGGAAGTCTGCGGGAAGTCATTCCTGGAAAAGGGAACTTCAGTGCAAAGGCCCTGGGGTAAGAGGACGTGTGCTGTGCTGAGAGTACAGGAGGCCCCGTGTGGCCAGGAAGAAAGAGCCAGGAGCAGACAGCCAACAGGGTGACATGAAGTAGAGGCAGCTTCCTGCTGCAGCTCAGAATCATCTTTAGACTTATTTCTGCTCACCTTGCACAATGAAGAAATCGATGAAGCAGGAACTACAGAAGGAGGAACCCTCCAGGAAGCAGCCCACGTAGGGAGGTGGGTTTCTCTCAGGAACAAACCCTGAAACAATGCGTTTTCTCAGATGTCCTGTAAATGACGGGCGGGGACACCTGGTCTAGCCCCTCTGCCCTGACTCATCCCTGATGAGTCAACAACGCAGAAAACTGCGCTTGAGGCCGATGGGAGCGCACTCTAACTTGGGGCTCTGGGGTTGAATGTGGGGTCTAAAGGGGCCTCCATCCTCGCCCTCGCCATCAGCGGGAGTGCCCGCTCTCAGGGGGGCCCTAACACCAGCAAGAAAAGCCGAGTCTGGTTAACAAAAATGAAGATTTTTTTAGGAACGGACAGACCGCAAGTGCATTTGGCAAAATGGCATCGACTTGAAACCGGAAGTGAAATAAACGGCAGTGTTTACAAGCCAAGGCAAATGTTCAAAGGGAGACTCAGACACAAAGGACAGATGGCGGTGAGAAAGCCAGTGCGTTCTGCCGACACCCACAAAATGCAGATTTTTTAAGTGCCCTGAAGGCTGTTTATGGCCTGAGCACCCAGGACTCAGCCCCTCGGACTCAGGCACCGGGAAGCGGCTCACAGCGTCCACACCTCGTCCTGGAAGGGACAGCGTGCAGCCTCTTCTTAGGGAACTTTATTTTTCACGCCAACACCACCTCTATCTTGTAAAAGCCAGTCAGAGTCTCTCCACCTTTTATTTTACAACGTGAAAAGGGAGGAAACTATTCGCAGCGGGTGATATGCCTGCTGAAATTGCAAGAAAACGGGGGGAAAAAAACCCTAGCACACCCTCTTCTGTCTATTCTAGGGGGTTGTCCAAACCCTGGGGGACCCTGGAACTCCAAAATTCTTTACAAGTCCAATTATGGGAGCTGCAGAAAGGACTCTGTATTTTTACCTCTTAGGAACATCTGCAAAAATCATTCTAAAGTGTTCCTTCCACATTTAATGAAGAACCAGTTTAGGGTGAGTATTAAAGTACAGATGAAGAATGCTGATAAAATGAAGGACAAAAGACAAAGACAGCAGTAATCCACAACCAGCTTCATCTTCACAGAGAGAAGGCCGTCACGTGGACAGCGTAATTATCAAGCCCACAAACTCAGAGATTCTGCAGTGAACGTCTTGGGGAGGAAGACCACTTTTCACCATACTCAGTCCTGGTTTGGTTATCAAGTTGCCAAATAACCTTAAGATTTCCAGGCCGCACTGAGGAGTCTTCCGTCACTTACCCGGGGAAGGGGCTTCTGAGATGCCTCCCGTGTTGATGCTGGGGGAGACATCAGGGTCTGTAAAGAACAATAAATTCTCAATTCCAACAACCGGTGAGCTCTGAAGAAGAGACACCTCATTGCACAAAAGCATTTCACAAAAATAAAACACTTCTTACTTGGAGATATTATCATGTTTTTCAATATTTCTGGAGTTAAAAACATATTCTTGGGCTTCCCTGGTGGCGCAGTGGTTGAGAATCTGCCTGCCAATGCAGGGGACACGGGTTCGAGCCCTGGTCTGGGAAGATTCCGCATGCTGCGGAGCGGCTGGGCCTGTGAGCCACAATTGCTGAGCCTGCGCGTCTGGAGCCTGTGCTTTGCAACAAGAGAGGCCGCGATAGTGGGAGGCCTGCGCACCGCGATGAAGAGTGGCCCCCGCTTGCCGCAACTAGAGAAAGCCCTCGCACAGAAACGAAGACCCAACACAGCCAAAAATAAATAAATAAATAAATAAATAAATAAATAAATAAATAAATAAAAAGAAGATAGAACTTGTGGAAGATATTACCTCCTTAAAAAAAAAAAACATATTCTTGCATGTCTATTTGGTATTTGATAGTTGACATAACTTTTCCCCCTCTCAAATAAATGTAGTCTTTATATCTGTCTAGATTCTCCACATGTAACGAATGCCTGCACATAATAAGATGCCCCAAATGTACTATTATTTCGTATCATTTTTAGAGGAAAATTATCTCTGGTTCTTGAAGTTCTTTTATGTGAATATTAGTGATGAACAATATTTGTCAAACTTAGAACTAAGTATCCAAAAGCCGTATTATTTTACTGCTTCTCAGAATATCTCGATATGCTTTCGGCACAGCCCTCTGGTCAAAATAAGGATGGACAGACAGACTGTCAAGGAAAATAACTTATCATTAGAAAAGTTGAACTAATATATTTTGCAATTTCAGATTCATTAAAACTGGGTCAAATCAAATTAGACTATATTTAATATAATGGTAATCATTTTGTCTTTTCATTTTTGAAGTTAGAGAAGTTTTATTATTCCTGATAAATCAACAACGAATATTTTTTCCATTTACATTTAAGGAAAATGCAGATTTCAACATTATCCACTAAGAGTGAGAGTGTGCTCTGACTGAGTGGATTGACAAAACTTCACTGCTAAACTATAAAGGCTTCAAAATCGTGAAAGATAGGTAAAAATGAAAATTTAAAAGAAGTGAAAAATAAAAAGAAGTAAAGAATGGCCAGATAAGGCTCTTCTAAAAGAATCTCTCGCATGTTTCTGACATCCTGGTGTTTTAGAAACATAAAGAATTCCTTATGACTATCATCCTAGACACACTATTACTATCACTTGTTTTTACTTCCATCCTGTCTGAAAACATCAGCAGATATCTTTCCTGTAGTGTAAAAACTAAGGGTCCTCCCAAATTTAAGGGCCCTATTGTTGAACAAAATGCCACGGACTAAGCTTTGAGAATTAGAACCTGGTGTTTGCCATTTATCATACTCTGTAAATAGACTCAACTCAGGTTCTTAGCTGAGTGGCTTATCTACCACTCACCCCAAAACAAAGGCAATGAAAGGGAAGAACTCAGCTCTGGAGATCCGCTGAAGAGCTAAAACTACTTTATTGCTATATGATTTTAACATTTTTTTTTAATTTTTATTTATTTATTTATGGCTGTGTTGGGTCTTCGTTTCTGTGCGAGGGCTTTCTCTAGTTGTGGCGAGTGGGGACCACTCTTCATCGCAGTGCGCGGGCCTCTCACTATCGCGGCCTCTCTTGTTGTGGGGCACAGGCTCCAGACGCGCAGGCTCAGTAGTTGTGGCTCACGGGCCTAGTTGCTCCGCGACATGTGGGATCTTCCCAGACCAGGGCTCGAACCCGTGTCCCCTGCATTGGCAGGCAGACTCTCAACCGCTGCGCCACCAGGGAAGCCCGATTTTAACATATTTTAATCTTAAAACTGGCACGTTTTTGTTTACCAACCAGAAAAAGGAGAAAAAAAGATTCACTTGATAAGAATTCACAAATGAACAAGATACCAGGGAAGGCGAGAGTCATCGCTCTAAGGTTGAGCACTAGTTTAACAGGAAGAGAAGCTTCTCTGATAAATCCTGGGATGCAACAGGCCCAGTCTGGTCCCACACGGTGCTGCCTTCCAGCACCCACGGGCCTGAGTGTTGTGCCATTGTTCGCTGTGGACGACGGCACAGGTGACGCCCCGCTGTCCCGTGCAGGCTGAGTTCTGGGCGCTGCGGTAGCCAGGGTACATGGGACCCCCCTTCAGTCATGCTGGGCTCTCAGCTCAGTTACACGTTTTCTTCAAAACCTCAACACAGCCAGAGTCAGGATGATATTTTCTGTCTCACATATGTCACAACAACCAGAAGTCAAGGGCCTTGTCTTTTTTTTTGGCTGAGCGGCATGTGGGATCTTAGTTCCCTGACTGGGGATAGAACCTGTGCCCCCTGCAGGGGAAGCGGGGAGTCCGAACCACTGGACCACCAGGGAAGTCCCACGGGGTACTGTCTTATACAGAATCCTTCAGGGCATGCTTATAAAATACAATCTGTTCTCAATGTCACCTGAGAATATCTCTAGGGTTTCCTTAGAGACCAGAGTAGGCTGCAGAGCCAGTTCACAGATGCTGAACTCGCAGGTGAGCGGAAGTGAGAGAGGTATCTATGACGCTGTCGACTGGATGCGCCAGCTACTTCAGATGCCCTCTCTGCAGAGAAAGGAGGAAAGAAAAGAAAAAAACAGGAACAGAAACTCCTGTTCAGCACCTCAGTCGTCCACACCAAGTGACACTACCGGCCCGGCCACCTTCTCCATCTGGTTTTATGTTTTCTGCGCTTTTGTTTTGCTGCTGTAATTTTTAAGTATTTGAGTTTGGAAAGATTAGCTCTGGGGGGGGGAGAGGGTTTCCACAGTGTGAAGGGGAACCAAGAAAATTTTAAATACAGTGTATTTTCCAGTTTCCTGTCTTTACACCAAAATGAAGTATTGACACTCACAAGAAAAAAAAAAGAAATACAATCTGGCAATTAGATAAAAACATACGTCTGGGTTTACTCGAATGTGCACTTTTTTTCTACTCATTCAACAAACATTTGTTGAGTTCTTCCTACGTGCCCGGCACCGCTCTGGGCATTGAGGACAGAAGGCAACAAATGGATAGAATGCCTGCCCACAAGGAACCTGCATCCAGGTGAAGAGAGACAGACAGCAGACAAGAAGCAAATAAACAAGTCAGCTTGCAGACAAGGCAGGACCTCGGCTTTTACGACACGTGAAGCCATGGGAGGGTTTCAGCCGGGAGTTCACAGGAGCAGGCTTGCATCCCTGGGAGCTGGTCTTCGAAGGCAGCCCCAACTTCTCCATCTTTGCACAGACATGTGGCTGCTTCCATCAGGAGGTGGGATGGATTTCCCTCCTCTGCACCTGGGCAGCCCTGTGACTTCCTGATTCACAGAACATGACAGAGTGAAATTCTGAGACTTCCAAATCCAGGCCTGAAGAGCACAGCCAGTTTCAGCTGCCTCTTTCTTAGAAGACAGGCACATTTAGGAAACATGGATGCCCTGCCAGAGAGAGAGAGAAAGGGGGTGGGCAGAGAAAGACAAGGGAG
This sequence comes from Eschrichtius robustus, assembly GCF_028021215.1. NCBI lineage: Eukaryota > Metazoa > Chordata > Mammalia > Artiodactyla > Eschrichtiidae > Eschrichtius > Eschrichtius robustus. Next base: position 2,991,966 of record NC_090832.1, on the reverse strand, counting down.
AAAGACAGAGGGAGAGCGAGGCAGAGACAGAAACAGAGAGAAAGAGAAAAACAGAGAGAGAGAGAGAGAGAGAAAGGCACAAAAAGAGAGACAGAGACAGAGAGAAAGAAGTCTAAAGCCATCTCAGGTGTAATAGAGTCAACCCACCTCCCAGCTAGATGTAGCCACGTGATTGAGCCTCGGGGAGACCAATGAAAGAACCCTCCACTTGAGCCCCAAACAGCCCTTAGAAATAATCCAGTGTTGTTTGAAGCCACTGGGCTTGGGGGCATTTTGTCGCACAGCAGAGATAGCTGAAACACTGACAGCATTGCTCTGGATCTTGTGTTACGTTCTTTACTTTCCCCTCTCCTTCCCTCCCCTTGCTCTCTCTCCAGCTAATTCTCCTCTCCTCTCCCAGGACAGCGTTTACCCAGAGCCTGGCCGGTGCCAGTTCTACGTCTCTTTTGCTGTGGAGACAAGACGACGGATCTCAGTTAACTGAGCAGAGGAAGAGCTGAAAGCCCACCGGGTACCCTAAAAGCGCCGTGGAATCCTGGGTAGAACGTGTGAGGGCTCTGCTGACATCGGCAGCTGTTATTAGTAATAACAGGGTTTAAGACTAAAGTCGAAGGCTTGCGGAGGATTCAGGGTGTGTGCAATTCATGTGATCTGGAAGCACATGCAAACTCCTCTGGGAACCGGTTTTGGTCACTGCCCTGTGCTGGGAGGGCCCGGGACCTGTATTCTAGGGCGTGCCGCGCCGGGATTCCCACACGCACTTGTTCACATCCCAGGGAGGTCTCCTCGTCCTCTCCCCACTCCTCCCGGCAGGAGAGGCACCTCGCGGGCTCACCCCTGCAGCCCCCAGGGCTCAGACTCATGCTAATGAATCAGGGTCGGCGTTAGCGCAGGGGGCAACAGCTTAACCAGCGATGAATTTCTCACAGATACGCTCCGCTGGTCGCCAGGTGCCTGGACAGGCCAAGTCCACTGCCACCGGTACGGAAACACCTCAGAGCCCGGCCACCTGACGGCTGATTGGCGTGCAGGTGTCCTACAGCAAAGGCATGGGGCGGGGGCAGCAGCGGGGGGAGGACAGGGAGTGCCCCCCACCCCTGGCGCTGGCTGGCAAAATGGCAAAGGCCCACCTTCAGAGGCAAGCCCTGGTGCGCATTGCCTAAAGGCCGGCAGGTGCCCACTGGCAAATCCAGAAGTGGACCTGTTCCTACAATCAAATGGGACAATTAAACCCCTGAGCAGAGTGCTGGCCGCGGGCCCTGGTTCTCACACTCGAGCCTGCATCAGAATCACCAGGGGGGCTTGTTAAAGCAGACTGCTGGCCCCAGCCCAGAGTTCCCGATTCAGTAAGTGCGCTCTGCGCCTGAGAATCTGCATTTCTAAGAAGTCCGCTGGGGTTGTTCTGGTCAGGACCGCTCTTGGAAACTACGGATGCCGTGTAGGAATGGGGTCGGGTGTGCTGCTCTCTGATGATGGCGCAGGATCTATCCCAACACACATAAAAAGGAGCAAATTTGCTAATACTCCCACATCTGTGCACACAAGTACATTACGTCATTCCCGGCCAAGCCAGTCCCCCCACGTGGTCAAGGGCTAGGTGTCAGAATGCAGACACTGAGCCGCTGGCGGAGGGGCCCAACTTACACCAGAATGACAGGCGACCTCATCCTAGGCCTTGCGAGCTGCCCCCGAACAGCAGAAAGTACAATTGTCGTGTCTATGAAAAGCAGGACTGCTTGGTGTCTGGGTTTCTGGGAGGTGACACAGACTCTCAAAGGAAACCTATGGCCACATGGGCCAAGCTGTTCACCATCCACGTGACCTGGTTTCAGCATCTCAAGGGCATCCTTTTCGGGATTTCTGTGAGGCTTACTGGTTAAGCATCGCCCGGCCCCTCATACCGGCGACAGTGGTCACACGTCCGCTTGGGTCCCTTCGCCCACAGGAACCACAACCCAGTGCAGTGTGGTTTTAGAAAGAAAACATGAAACTACGCAGGCAAAGATGGTACAACTGCCCACGCTGCAGGCCACAGATACGAGCATGAATCACGCGGGCTGGCCACGTCCCGCTCTTATTTTCTGTTTCTTTAATTTCCTCCCTGTCATTCTTCTAAAGCCTGGCTTGTTCACACTCATTTATCCTCTCTGTTGACAAACTGTTAGAGCGACCACCTTAAACTCATTTTGAATTTAATTTCAAGTGGCACTTCTCCTTTTCATGTTAAAAGGGGTCTTGCCTCATTTCAGCTTTGTTTTTTTCTCGCCTTTCTGTGAACAGTCTCCTGCTTAGGTCAGCGCTGGAGCAACAATATTGAGTCGGAGATATATTTGCCTGGGTGCGGGCAAACCAAACAGGAGCTCGAGGCAGGCAGAGACCCACGGGCCAGATGAAAGGCCGGGAGGCTTTCTCACAGCTCAGTGCGAGCTGCACCCACCAGGCTCCAAATTCACCTGAAGGGTCCTTGTGCAGAAGGGCTCCCGGGGAAAATACTTACATGTTGCCAAAAGCAGCGATCAGAAATGGACTTTCGGGCTTGAGAGTCACTTTCTGTCATTTTTTTAAATTGGGAAATGTATAAAGAAGCCTTCTTATTTTCAGCATACAAATAAATGTTGTGTTCTACGGTTTATAGTTTCGTTTTGTTTCTAATGGAGGTTTTATTTTTTGGAGCGGATTTAGGTTCACAACATGATTGAGGGGAAGGTACAGATTTGGTACAGCCTCGCTGTTTATCAACATCATTCACCAGGGACCTATATTTGTTACCAAGGATGAACCTACTTCAACACAAAGTCTGTAGTTTACATTAGGGTTCACTCTTGGTGGTTTATGGGTTTGAACAAATGTATAATGACATACATTCAACATTATAATATCACACGGAGTATTTTCACTGCCTTAAAAATCCTCTGTGCTCTGCCTATTCATCTCTCCCGACCCCTAACCCCTGGCAACCACTGATCTTTTCACTGACTCCCTAGTCTTGCCTTTTCCACAGTGTCATACAGTTGGAATGATACAGTATGCACACTTACAGATTGGCTTCTTTCGCTTAGTAATATGTATTTAAGTTTCCTCTATGTCTTTTCATGGCTTGACAGCTCTATTTTTTTGGTGTTGAATAATATTCCGTTGTCTGGAGGTACCACGGTTTGTTTATCCATCACCTACTGATGGACATGCTTCCAAGTTTTGGCAGTTATGAATAAAGCCGCTATAAACATCCATGTGCAGATTCTTGCGTGGACATAGTTTTCAACTCCTTTGGGTAAATAACAAGGACTGCGATTGCTGGGTCGTATGGTAAGAGTAGGTATGGTTTTTGTAAGAACCCACCAAACTGTCTTCCAAAGTAGCTGTACAATTTGCATTCCCACCAGGGATGAATGAGAGTTCCTGTTGCTCTGCATCCTCACCAGCATCTGGTGTTGTCAGTGTTCCAGATTTTGGCTATTCTAATAGGTGTGTAGCGACATCTCATTATTGTTTTAACTTGCAATTCCTTGACGACATATGACATGGGGCATCTCTTCACATGATAATTTACCACCTGTATATCTTCTTTGGTGAGGAGTCTATTACAGTCTTTAGCCCATGATTAAAATGCAGTTGTTTGTTTTCTTATTGTTGAGCTTTAAGAGTTCTTTGGATGTTTTTGTATAACACTCCTTTATTAGATGTTGTCTTTTGCGAATATATTTTCCTAGTCTTGTGGCTTGTCTTCTCGTTCTCTTGACATCGTCTTTCACAGAGCAGAAGTTTTAAATTTTGGTGAAGCCAAGCTTATTAATTAGTTATTTCCTGGATTGTGCCTTTGATGTTGTATCTAAAAAGTCATCACCATACCAAGGTCACCTAGGTTTTCTCCTATGTTATCTCCTAGGAGTTTTACAGTTTTGCATTTTACATTTAGGTCTATGATCCATTTTAAGTTAATTTTTGTGGAAAGTGTAATGTCTATGTCCAAGTTCACTTTGTTGCATGTTGCAATTGTTCTAGCACCAACATTGAAAAGGCTATCTTTGCTTATTTGTATTGCCTTTATCGCTTTGCTGAAGAGCAGTTAGCTAGATTTATGTGTCTATATCTGGGCTCTCTATTCCATTCCATTCATCTATTTGTCTATCCTTCCACCAATACCACACCGTCTTGACTACTGTAGCTTCATAGGGTAGTGTCAAACCTCCAACTGTTTTCTTCTACTTCAATATTGTATTGACTATTCCGGTCTTTTACTTTCTATATAAACTTTAGAACCAGTTTGTTGATATCAACAAAATAACTTGCTGGGGTTTTGATTGGGATTGCACTAGATCTATAGATCAAGTTGGGGAGAATTGATATCTTGACAATACTGAGTCTTACTACCCGTGAACATGAAATATCTCTCCATTTGTTGTTCTTTGATTTTGTTCATGAGAACTTTGTACTTTTCCTCATATAGATCTTGTCCCTATTGTGTTAGAGTTATACCTAAGTATTTCATTTTGGGTGGTGCAAATGTAAATGCTACAGTGTTTTTAATTTCAAATACCACATGTTCATTGCTGGTATATAGTAAGGCAACTGACTTGTATATTAACCTTGTATCCTGCAATTTTGCTATAATTGCTGATTAGTTCCAGGTGTTTTTTTGTTTGTTTGTTTGTTTGTTTTTTTGCTCATTCTTTCAAATTTTCTAAATAGACAGTCATGTCATCTGTGAACAAAGACAGAATTATGTCTTCCTTATCAATCTGTATACCTTTTATTTCCTTTTTCTTGTCTAATTGCATAAACAAACTTCTAGTATGATGTTGAAATGCAGTTGTGGGAGAGGACATCCTTGCCTTGTACCTGATCTCAGAGGGAAAGTTTTGAGTTTTCACCACTAACTATGATCTTAGCTGTAGATTTTTGTAGATAGTCTTTATTAAGTTCAGGAAATTCCCTTCTATTTCTAGTTTACTCAGAGTTTTTATCATGAATGGGCACTGGATTTTGTCAAATGCTTTTTCTGCATCTACTGACATGATCGTGTGATTTTTCTTTTTAGTCTGTTGATCTAATGAATTACATGCATTGATTTTCAAATGTTGAATCAGCCTTGCCTGCTTGGGATAAATCCCACTTGGTCAAAGTGTACAATTCTTTTTATACTTTTTTGGATTTGATTTGCTAATATGTTGAGAATTTTTGCATCTATGTCATGAGAGATATTGGTCTGTAGCTGTCTTTTCTTGTAATGTACTTTATATCATTTTATTAATGAACATTAATAATGAAGTCAGTGGACTAATGTTCACTGGTCATAGGCTCCATCTCTGTGCATTTGTTGTACATCATCGGGTAATTTCATGTTCTACCCTAGAGAGGTGGTACAAGAGTGTGGCTACATCTATGGGCTTTGGAGACAGGCTAGATTTGGAGACAGGGTCCATGCTGTGCTAACTGGTTACCCTGGGCAAGTGAGTTATCAATTGTCCTAAGTTTCCATTTCCTCATCTGCAAACTGTGTTTACTAAAAAATTGTAGGTATACCATTTCACAGGATTTGTGCAGGTCTAATTGGGATAATCCATGCACCATGCTTGAAATATCACATTAATAAATATGTAGTGTTATTACTGTAGTCATTTTCCTAGACCATATCTTATTGCTTTAACATAAGATAAGAACTGACAAGCCTCTTAGATAGACTTATCCACCAGAGGGCAGACAGCAGAAGCAAGAAGAACTACAATTTTGCAGCCTGTGGAACAAAAACTACATTCACAGAAAGATAGATAAAATGAAAAGGCAGAGGACTATGTACCAGATGAAGGAACAAGATAAAACCCCAGAAAAACAACTAAATGAAGTGGAGATAGGCAACCTTCCAGAAAAAGAATTCAGAAAAATGATAGTGAAGATGATCCAAGACCTCAGAAAAAGAATGGAGGCAAAGATCGAGAAGATGCAAGAAACGTTTAACAAAGACCTAGCAGAATTAAAGAACAAACACCTAGTGGAAGTAAAGAACAAACACCTAGTGGAAGTAAAGAACAAACAAACAGAGATGAACAATACAATAACTGAAATGAAAAATATACTGGAAGGAATCAGTAGCAGAATAACTGAAGCAGAAGAACAGATAAGTGACCTGGAAGACAGAATGGTGGAATTCACTGCCACGGAACAGAATAAAGAAAAAAGAATGAAAAGAAATGAAGACAGCCTAAGAGACCTCTAGGACAACATTAAACACAACAACATTCACATTATAGAGGTCCCAGAAGGAGAAGAGAGAGAGAAAGGAACTGAGAAAATATTTGAAGAGATTATAGTCAAAAACTTCCCTAACATGGGAAAGGAAATAGTCACCCAAGTCCAGGAAACACAGAGAGTCCCAGGCAGGATAAACCCAAGGAGAAACATGTCGAGACACATAGTAATCAAATTGACAAAAATTTAAGACAAAGAAAAATTATTAAAAGCAACAAGGGAGGGCTTCCCTGGTGGTGCAGTGGTTGAGAATCCACCTGCCAATGCAGGGGACACGGGTTCGAGCACTGGTCTGGGAAGATCCCACATGCCGCGGAGCAACTGGGCCCGTGAGCCACAACTACTGAGCCCGTGCGTCTGGAGCCTATGCTCCACAACAAGAGAGGCCGCGATAGTGAGAGGCCCGCACACTGTGATGAAGAGTGGCCCCCGCCTGCCGCAACTAGAGAAAGCCCTAGCACAGAAACGAAGACCCAACACAGCCAAAAATAAATAAATTAATTAATTAATTTTTAAAAAAAAGCAACAAGGGAAAAACGACAAATAACATACAAGGGAACTCCCATGAGGTTAACAGCTGATTTCTCAGCAGAAACTCTACAAGCCAGAAGGGAGTGGCATGATATACTTAAAGTGATGAAAGGGAAGAACCTACAACCAAGATTACTCTACCCAGCAAGGATCTCATTCAGATTCAACAGAGAAATCAAAAGCTTTACAGACAAGCAAAAGCTAAGAGAATTCAGCACCTCCAAACCAGCTCTACAACAAATGCTAAAGGAACGTCTCTAACTGGGAAACACAAGAGAAGAAAATGACCTACAAAAACAAACCCAAAACAATTAAGAAAATGGTCATAGGAGCGTACATATCGATAATTACCTTAAATGTGAAAGGATTAAATGCTCCAACAAAAAGACACAGGCTCGCTGAATGGATACAAAAAACAAGACCCATATATATGCTGTCTACAAAAGAATCACTTCAGACCTAGGGACACATACAGATTGAAAGTGAGGGGATGGAAAAAGATATTCCATGCAAATAGAAATCAAAAGAAAGCTGAAGTAGCAACACTCATATCGGATAAAATACGCTTTAAAATAAAGAATGTTACAAGAGACAAGGAAGGACACTACATAATGATCAAGGGATCAATCCAAGAAGAAGATATAGCAATTATAAATATATATGCACCCAACATAGGAGCACCTCAATACATAAGGCAAATGCTAACAGCTATAAAAGAGGAAATCAATGGTAACACAATAATAGTGGGGGACTTTAACACCTCACTTACACCAATGGACAGATCATCCAGACAGAAAATTAATAAGGATACACAAGATTTAAATGACTCAATAGACTAGATAGGTTTAATTGATATTCATAAGACATTCCATCCCAAAACAGCAAACTACACTTTCATCTCAAGTACACATGGACCATTCTCCAAGATAGATCACATCTGGGGTCACAAATCAAGCCTCGGTAAATTTAAGAAAATTGAAATCATATCAAGCGTCTTTTCCGACCACAACGCTATGAGACTAGGTATCAATTACAGGAAAAAATCTGTAAAAAATACGAACACATGGAGGCTAAACAATACATTACTAAATAACCAAGCGTTCACTGAGGAAATCAGAAAATACCTAGAGACAAATGACAACGAAAACACGATGATCCAAAACCTATGGATGCAGCAAAAGCAGTTCTAAGAGGGAAGTTTAGAGCAATACGATCCTACCTCAAGAAACAAGAAAAACTTCAAAATAAAAAATCTAACCTTACACCTAAAGGAACTAGAGAAAGAAGAACAAACAAAACCCAAAGTTAGTAGAAGGAAAGAAATCATAAACATCAGAGCAGAAATAAATGAAATAGAAGCAAAGAAAACAATAGCAAAGATCAATAAAACTAAAAGCTGGTTCTTTGAGAAGATAAACAAAACTGATAAAGCTTTAGCCAGCCTCATCAAGAAAAAGAGGGAGAGGAACCAAATCAATAAAATTCAAAATGAAAAAGGAGAAATTACAATGGATATCGCAGAAATACAAAGCATCATAAGAGACTACTACAAGCGGTAATTGCAGTCATTGTTGCTTTCGTTGTGATCATCCATTTACAATGCTTGGTGTCAGTTTACTTATCTCTTGTAAAAATAAAATACAGTGTGTGTGTGTAAAAAAAAAAATTTATGATCTAGCAGTATAGAAAGGCATTTATATAAAGCTATTACAAAAATAAAATATAATGACTGTATAAGAGGTACCAAAAAAAAAAAAAAAAAAGATGAGCCTTAATATCAAAAGTATACCGTGTGTAACTAGAATGACAAAGTTTTCTTGGATTATTGGTTTCTCTTATTAAGAAATTGTAAAAAGGTTTTTCTTTATCTTTCAAGTAATCTGTTTGCAGAACCAAATTTTGTGTCTTATCAGGATGATTTTCTGTAATTCACAGTTGTCTTTATCAGATCTTTGATTACTTAAGATTAAACAAGCTAAGGGTTTGTAAACACCTCTATAATCTTCTATATCTGCCTTTAAGATTTTTTGTCACTTTGGTTAAGTAGATAATTAGGTATTATTTTATAATCATCTGTAATCCTGTTTAATCAATGGCTCAAACCTTTTGACATTTTTGACAAACTTCTCTAAATCAAATTCTAAATTAAGTCTTTTTTACTCAAAAAAAAAATCATTGAGAAATTCAGAGACAGGAAGTGTGTATAGTTTGTGTAGTGGAAAAAAAAAAAGAGAGAGACTTCTACAAGCAACTCTATGCCAATAAAATGGACAACCTGGAAGAAATGGACAAATTCTTAGAAAGGTATAGCCTTCCAAGACTGAACCAGGAAGAAATAGAAAATATGAACAGACCAATCACAAGTAATGAAATTGAAACTGTGATTTAAAATCTTCCAACAAACAAAAGTCCAGGGCCAGATGGCTTCACAGGTGAATTCTGTCAAACATTTAGAGATGTACTAACACCCATCCTTCTCAAACTCTTCCAAAAAATTGCAGAGGAAGGAACACTCCCAAACTCATTCTATGAGGCCACCATTACCCCGATACCAAAACCAGACAAAGACACTACAAAAAAAGAAAATTACAGACCAATATCATTGATGAATATAGATGCAAAAATCCTCAACAAAATACTAGCAAACAGAATCCAACAACACATTAAAAGGATCATACACCATGATCAAGTGGGATTTATCTCAGTCATGCAAGGATTCTTCAATATACGCAAATCGATCAATGTGATACACCATATTCACAAATTGAGGAATAAAAACCATATGATCATCTCAATAGATGCAGAAAAAGCTTTTGACAAAATTCAACACCCATTTATGATAAAAACTCTCCAGAAAGTAAGCATAGATGGAACCTACCTCAACATAATAAAGGCCATATATGACAAACCCACAGCAAACATCATTCTCAATGGTGAAAAACTGAAAGCCTTTCTTCTAAGGTCAGGAACAAGACAAGGATGTCCACTCTTGCCACTATTATTCAACATAGTTTTGGAAGTCTTAGCCACAGCAATCAGAGAAGAAAAAGAAATAAAAGGAATACAAATTGGAAAAGAAGAAGTAAAACTGTCACTGTTTGCAGATGACATGACACTATACATAGAGAATCCTAAAGATGCCACCAGAAAACGACTACAGCTAATCAGTGAATTTGGTAAAGTTGCAGGATACAAAATTAATGCACAGAAATCTCTTGCATTCCTATACACTAACAACAAAAGATCAGAATGAGAAATTAAGGAAACAATCCCATTCACCATTGCAACAAAAAGAATAAAATACCTAGGAATAAACCTACCTAAGGAGGTAAAAGACCTGTACTCAGAAAACTATAAGACACTGATGAAAGAAATCAAAGATGACACAAACAGATGGAGAGATATACCATGTTCTTGGATTAGAAGAATCAATATTGTGAAAATGACTATACTACCCAAAGCAATCTATAGGTTCAATGCAATCCTTATCAAATTGTCGATGGCATTTTTTACAGAATTAGAACAAGAAATCTTAAAATTTGTATAGAGACACAAAAGACCCTGAATAGCCAAAGTAATCTTGAGGGGAGAAAAGGGATCTGGAGGAATCAGACTCGCTGACTTCAGACTATACTACAAAGCTACAGTAATCAAGACAGTGTGGTACTGGCACAAAAACAGAAATATAGATAAATGGAACAGGATAGAAAGCCCAGAGATAAACCCATGTACCTATGGTCAACTAATCTATGACAAAGGAGGCAAGGATATACAATGGAGAAAAGACAGTCTCTTCAATAAGTGGTGCTTGGAAAACTGGACAGCTACATGTAAAAAAATGAAATTAGAACACTCCCTAACACCATATACAAAAATAAACTCAAAATGGATAAAAGACCTAAGTGTAAGACCAGACACTATAAAACTCTTAGAGGACAACATAGGAAGAACACTCTTTGACATAAATCACAGCAAGATCTTTTTTGAGCCACGTCCTAGAATTATGGAAATAAAAACAAAAATAAACAAATGGGGACTAATGAAACTTAAAAGCTTTTGCACAGCAAAGGAAACTATAAACAAGATGAAAAGACAACCCTCAGAACGGGAGAAAATATTTGCAAACGAATCAACAGACAAAGTATTAATCTCCAAAATATATAAACAGCCCATGCAGCTCAATATTAAAAAAAAAAAACCCAATCCAAAAATGGGCAGAAGACCTAAATAGACATTTCTCCAAAGAAGACATACAGATGGCCAAGAGGCACATGAAAAGATGCTCAACATCACTAATTATTAGAGAAATGCAAACCAAAACTACAATGAGGTATCACCTCACACCAGTTAGAATGGGCATCATCAGAAAATCTACAAACAACAAATGCTGGAGAGGGTGTGGAGAAAAGGGAACCCTCTTGCCCTGTTGGTGGGAATGTAAATTGATACAGCCACTATGGAGAACAGTATGGAGGTTCCTTAGAAAACTAAAACTAGAGTTACCATATGACCCAGCAATCCCACTACTGGGCATATACCCTGAGAAAACCATAATTCAAAAAGACACATACACCCCAATGTTCACTGCAGCACTATTTACAATAGCCAGGTCATGGAAGCAACCTAAATGCCCATTGACAGACGAATGGATAAAGAAGATGTGGTACATATATACAGTGGAATATTACTCAGCCATAAAAAGGAACGGAATTGGGTCATTTGTAGAGACGTGGATGCATCTAGAGACTGTCATACAGGGTGAAGTAAGTCAGAAAGAGAAAAACAAATATCGTATATTAACACATATATGTGGAATCTAGAAAAATGGTACAGATGAACTGGTTTGCAAGGCAGAAATAGAGACACAGACGTAGAGAACAAACGTATGGACACCAAGGGGGGAAGGGGGGGTGGTGGTGGGATGAATTGGGAGATTGAGATTGACATATATACACTAATATGTATAAAACAGATAACTAATGAGTACCTGCTGTATAAAAAAAAAAATAATTAAATTTTAAAAATTAATTAATTAAAAAACATAAGAACCATTTCTCTCCTTATTATACTATTCTATGTAGGATACTTTTTATTTTTAGTTCATTCTCTAAAGCCTTTTCCCATAGCACTGTAAATATCACAGATTGAAGCCTGTAAGTCTTATTTAAATTCAGCTATTTTTTATATATATATATGTAAAGTATTACCATCTCCTAAAAAGCTATAAAATGGAAAACTCTAATTGTAGGATCACACATTAACAAGCACTTACATGTATATCATGGTTTCTGGTTTATGAACTAGTGTATATATGCAGTCTTCTGTACAGGGGTTTTCTGTTTAGTGTGCTTGTTTTCCACATTGTGTGTTTTTATTTTTCTAGTTGTTTTTTCTCTGTATTTAGATGATTATACACTTTGAATTGGAAGAAACATCCACTGAGGTGGATTCACCTAGCATCCACTTAGGTGAAACTCCATCTCAAACCTGAAATCCCAGGGTGGGCAGGGTGAAGGGGGTTAGTTAGGGAGAAAAGGGGATGGTAGTGTCCGCTTTAGGCTTCCACACTTCCAAGTTACCAAAGGTCAGCCTGGACCAAGGATACACCTTTAGTCATTAAAAAAATTCCTCTTATATTGAACTGGAATTTACTTCTTTGTAATTACTTCCCACTGGTCCTAGTCTGATCTCTGAAGCTACTTAAGATTAATATGAAATACATATGAAATGTGCTCATTGGAATATGAAATAAATATGAAATCTGCGTGAGAACCCCAAGTGTTATGAGGCCACTTATGCTTCCTTAAACACGTCTTCCCAGGCTCAGGTCACCTGTTTGAGTCTTTCCTGTGTGGAAGTTTCTAGAGCCTTACCATCCAGCCCAGTTTTTTTGTTTCTGGGGGGATTTTTTAAAGGGCATTTTCATCCTTGTCTTGAAACTTCCATGAAATCTTTTTTTTTTTTTTTTTTTTTTTATTTATTTATTTATTCATAGCTGTGTTGGGTCTTCGTTTCTGTGCAAGGGCTTTCTCCAGTTGCGGCGAGCGGGGGCCACTCTTCATCGCAGTGCGCGGGCCTTTCACTGTCGCGGCCTCTCCCGTTGCGGAGCACAGGCTCCAGACGCGCAGGCTCAGTAGCTGTGGCTCACGGGCCTAGTTGCTCCACGGCATGTGGGATTTTCCCGGACCGGAGCTCGCACCCGTGTCCCCTGCATTGGCAGGCGGATTCCTAACCACTGTGCCACCAGGGAAGCCCCATGAAATCTTATAAGTTGTCTACCAAAACCTTTCCCACTGTTGCCAGCATAAATACTTCTATACACATGCATGTACATGTGGACAAAGAAACTGCATTCATTTCTTCTTTGAATGCAGAGCGGTGACCAGAAACCATTAACATCAAAAACACTTCTAATTTCTTCATTTCTGCAGAGACAATAAAGCCTTACTTTCAGGTGGACCGTGACTTTTTTTTCAAAAGCTCCACATTTCTAACATTATTTGAGAAAACCACCCTTCCTAGTCTAATATGTAAGGTTTATCTTGATTGAAAAGTGTTAAATGGAAGTTCTGAGTCTGCAGTCATGAGAGCATCTTGTCTTCTTTTCAGAGAATGCAGGGCAGAAGACGAATGTTGGCTGCAAATTAAACTTTCAGCCGTCTCTATCCATCTGACAGAGCGGCCCCCAAATCCTGCCCTGTCTAGCAATGGAGAAGGCTGTGCTCCTGACACCCGGGTGCGAAGGCCCGGCCCACCGGCCTCCTCTAGAAGGGCCCAGAGACCGGTGTGCTGGCCCACCAGCGCACCGCAGGGACAAGAGACAAACCGAAACACCTGCCCTCCACCAATGGCTTTGGGTACCACATGCACCCACACAATTTTCTGGTGAAGAAAAGGTTCAGGACACAGCATAACAAGTTGTTCAGGAAAAGAATTTGATAAAAACCATACACGACAAAGAAAAATCTATTTTAAACAGCATACACTTTTCACTTTTGTCTTTAAACGAATTTGTGCCAGGCACTTGCCCCTAAGGTTCTTCTCACGGTAGCCTCATGAAATAGGCAGGACCATCACCACTTCCTAGATGCACTCAGGGGTCTGAGGACCTGCTCAGAATGCCTGTAAAGGAGCAACACAAGGAGTCAGACCCAGACTGTCTTACTCCAAGACTGAGCTGTCCCGCTATCCTTGCTGCTATGTCTGAGTATGCAAATAGAAATCCAGCACTATGAACCAACTCAAAAAATTTATCTCATTGTGAAACCCAACCGGTGAAGTGCAGGTATGAAAATACAGTTCATGATATTTCACATTCTATCCTAGATCCTCCTGTCTTTTAATTTCTAAATCGGGCCGTGTTTGCTGAAGATGTTATCTGAGCTCTGGAATAACAGTGAAAATGCCACTCGGGAGGGAATGGCGATGCGTAGAACAGCAAAGGCAGAAGGATGGAAAACACACATCCTATCAGAAGAAACCCATTCTCAGGTCCGGTAATAGTGGAGCTGGGAACTTAAAGAGACCACACTACCTAAACTCACCAGAGACACATGGGACGAGCCCTCTCCTTTCTAGAAAAGCAAATCCTTTAAGACTGTACTAAAACCTACTATCTATAGGAAACCTCCTTAGTTTGTTTTCACCCTGATTTTATATAATAAAGGATAAGAATAATTTATTTTCTTTATCTCTAAACGCGTTTGTATTTGGTGATTTCATCATTCTCCTTGAGTCACGTTCAGTGTATGTTTTTTCTCCCAGACACACTATAGTCTCTTTGGAGTCAGAGATGATGACTTTCTTCTTTTACATCAATCAAATGAAACTATTTGGATGACGCAAAACATTATTCTGCATACAATAAGAATTTTAAAATGCTTATTACACTAACCACTTCTCTGAAATGAATATGTTAATTCTAAGTAATTAAAAAGCTTGGAACATAGTAGACATGCAAAAAAATATTCCCAAATGAAAATTAAAATATAGTATTAGAAAACACATTTTTCATCAATAAGAGAAATCTCACCTCTTTCGTCTGATCAGCATTGACCAATAGCCTAGTTCCTCTTCTCCTAGGAGCAGACACTGGAAAGAGAACATTTCATTATCAAGGCCCTATTTGCTCATGTAGTAGTGTATTGTAGCATTTCATATGATAAATTTTCATTACCTTATAAACAGAAAAGAATATGAATTCACATTGACATATACTGCTTAATATTTAAGGCCAAGTTTAACATTTGAACAATAAGTTCTTCCTTTTGGCACAAAACTGGAAATTTACTGTCCTTTCAACTATTCAAGATTTACTCTGGTACTTCAGTATTTAATATTATTATTTATAAACATAACTGCTGGTAGATTTTTAAATTTATCATTGTATAAAAATCAAAAAATATATCAATATGTTTTAATTCTTAAAATTCTGAGAGAAACAAAACGTATCTTGGTAGAGACAAAAAAAAAAACACATTTTATATACACCATTTAAATATTCCAACACTAAGGACCTACTGTATAGCGCAAGGAACTATACTCAATATTTTGTAATAACCTAGAGGGGAAAGAATCTAAAAAATAATAGATATATACATATATGTATAACTGAATCACTTTGCTGCACACCTGAAACTAACAGGACATTGTAAGTCAAGTATACTTCAATAAATTTTTTTTTAACTCCAAAATTTAGTGAACAACGTTTGTAGACACCTATTTAGATCAAAGTCCTGTACTTTCTAGAAAATAGTACAATTTTTCTTTTGTGAGCATCTATGAACAGGCTGCCAACGTGGTGCTCATGGCGGACACCTAAGCCTCATCTCACAACTGTGACATCTTTGATTGCCAATGATGACTGAGATTCCCAGCGGTAATGAGGACCCCTTCATCACACTGGTCTGTTACACGACACAGAACAACTTGCATCTTTCACCTTTACACATACACGGCCTCAGTAGTGAGGAAGGTGTATTTGTTTGATCTTCTATCTCTAATTTAAAACCCTTGTTCAGATAGCCCGGCTTTCTGTGTCCATTCAAAAAGGTACACCCTGAGTTACCAGGATTAAGTCCTGCTTACAGAGAGAAATGCGCAGCTCAGCGTGAACATGCATAAGCCTGCATTCAACAGTGACCAGCTCCAGGCTGGGTCCCGCATTCCTTGCTTCCTGGCCGGGATCAAACCGCTGGCTCCTTTCCATAACTGTCTACTCAGAGGAGCTTCCCCAGAAGCCGGCATGCCATCCCCTCCCTTCAGGAGGGCTGCAAGCTCAACACACCACTCCAAAATTTGCACTTGATTTTTCCATTCTAAAAAAAAAAGTCACTCTGACTAACAGTGCTGAAATCTTCTCTGGAAATTTCAGGTTAAATGGATTAAATGCACAAATTACTTAAGAAATATGCAAGTTTGAGCAAAATTTCTTTAGACATTTTTATGGAAACAGCACACAACCATATATGGGGTAACGTGAAAGATAATATTGCCTGGAAAACCTGGAACGTAGTGTCAACTTAAAAAATATTCACAACCTAAAACTTGAGTTATGTTTTATTCAGCGGGAATTTTTAGGACTTCAAGCCCAGGAGGAAGCATCTCAAGTAACCCTGAGAGAGCTACATCCTTTGTTTACCGATATGGCAAGAAATATTCCATTTATCAGTAGGTTAGAGAAGAGAGACTAGAATATTCATGCAGGACATTAACGTGAATGCATAGTTAATAAAAGGTGATGCTCACCTCAAAATACTTTGCCTCAGCATTTTGTCCATAGAAAAACTATCAGTGACTATCAGCCTGTCGTGTTCCCCATGTATCTACATTGCCTAGACCAGTCCTGGCACGGTGAGCATTCAATAAATATTTACGCAAGAATCCAGAGGGTTTCATCATAGAATACCGCAGACCTAAGGGAAGGTGGCACTCAACCACCAAACTCTATGAGGTTCTCATGAAGGTCATTTGAACCAACCAATTTACCCAAACGAGCCACAAGCCACCCAGAGGTGTTGGTGTAAGTTTCACTTACTTCCAAATGATTGCAATCTCATACTTGCTGAAAAATTATGCTTCCATTAGCATAAGTGATGCTGTGTAATGTTAGTAGCGTTATATGACTCAATAAAGAAAAGTTAGCTTACATAATTCCTTGCAGCCCTTTTGAAAATCTCATGTTCTCAAACTTCAAACAGGTTTTGGGAACCCTGGTTTCTCATCACTCAGGCAATTTGTATTTGTGCATAGTTCTGAGCAAGAAGTAAGTGCTCCACTTTTAGTGAAATGGATTTCTTCTCTTTGGTGGGAGAAGCAGCCCAAGTAATGTACTGAGGGAAAAAAATGTGTAGTTTTGTTCTCCCTCTGAACTGTAGTTTTTGATGATTATTGCTACCACTGATGTCAGTACACTAAAGGAAAACATCGAACACATAAGCACTATATTACAGTGCTTATTTAAGAAATTATATTAAAAATCAATATAGTTTTAAAAATATAGTTTTAAAGTATTTTAAAAATGGCTCTCCTGTAATATTAACCTAATTGGAAGGCAGATTATAGCACTATGTCCCACAATTAACTGCTAAAAAGTGAAAAAAAATTATTCAAATTCAGAAGAAAAAACGGATAAATACAAACTTTTAAATTTTATATTCTGGAGTTTTTGTTTGGTTTCTGTTCCACAAGTTTCCTCCTGAATCAGCTTCCAAAAATTCTCATTGTCGCTCATGTTCTTCAAGATTCCACATTTGGTCAGTTCATTTTGCAACCCTACAATCTTATTTTCAAAAAGAACAGTATATATGTGTACTGATACATATATATAGCAAAGTGACATTTTTAATGGCAAATTATGTAAGTGGGTAATTAGAAATTTAAAATCCCATTTCTAAGCACCAAAGGATAACATCTGGATAACTTGCAGCTATCTAGTTAGGAAAGGGTTATTTTCAACAGTAACTGACACCAAAAAAATAACATCTTTGAAAGTCTCTGTCCCTTAATTCTAGGGGTTATTTATATTTAAAAACTAAAGGAAACAATTTGAGGGGTAGTAAACTGTTTTCCTTTCTTTCCTGTTCTTTTTTTAATCCTAGGTAGTGGTAACTAGGAGTTAATATAAGGGGAATTCTTTGGAGAGGATGACAGGGGAGAGGAGGGCTTTAGGAAAGGAAGGGAGAAAGGGGTGGGTAGGCTTGAGGACAATGAGAGGAAGTAGATAAAGGTATCTTCCCCTTAAAATTCAATTTCTAGTTTTATCTCCCTTTGACATGGAGACGCTAGAATTACCATACACTGTAAACCAATTGTCCCATAGGAATATGCTGCTTGTGATAAATGACGTATTTGCCAAGTTCATAGAAAACAGGCACCAGGAGTCTCACCTCTTTTAAATATCATTTCATCTCTTAGAAACTGAGGGACACATCAAACTGATAAGGCCTGTTTTAGGAGGTATAACTAGATTTATGAAACAGCTTCTTTAAAATAGTACCTCCCCAGAAGAACCCTCTAATTTGCCCAAGGATTTATAACTTGAGGGTGGAATTTTCCATTCAAGTCAAGACTACAGTCAGGAAGTACAGGGCTCTAAAAAGATTGGGGGGGGGGTGTTTTGGATGTTGCCAGTGTAGCTTACATCAGCACCGATCAGACAATTTTTTCAGTCTAATGTCTAGAGCAATTCCTCATTTATTAATACATGAGGTTGTTTTATGCGGACACCATGGACTCCCTCAGATACTCAGGGCAGTGGCCCCTCCAGGTAGGTCCCTCCCTCCCTCACAGGGAAGAGCTTTCTCATTCACCGGGGCTGTTCTCAGGACTCTGCTCAGAATGAAGTGGCGGTCTGGAATGAGGTTCATCACCAGTCCGCGCTTTGGCACGGACAGCCCCCCAAGAGCGTAAAGGGTTTGGGGGCCGTGGTGTTCGGGTCTCTCCTACTGTCCAGCTCCCAGCATTTCACGTGACCCCGAGGGGCTGATGAGGGCCGGCCTTGCTCGCACCTAACCCTGGGCAGAGGGGCTCCAAGAGCGAAGTCTTGCCCCAGGAGGGTTGAGGGGGCCCGGGACCCCCAATTCCTGAGTCACTCTGACGATGAAGCGCATTTGAGGCCGGACACACAATACTGCGGAGCGAGAATGCCTGTCCCGGGGTTCTCAGCCGTGCGCCCAGCCCCGGCCCGTGTCCTACCAGGTAGGCCCCGGAGCGCGGGGTACCCGCGGGGCGCCCGGCTGTGCGCGCGGAGGCTGTGCGCTGGGGCGCCCGTCCAGCTCCGGCAGCGCGCTGTAGAGAAGGAAAGAGAAGTCGCGGTCAGTCTGCGGTGCAGTAGCTGGGAAACAAAGGCGAAAACAAATGACAAGTAAACATCCAGCCACAGGAAGCCATTAAGCAGAGTGGGCGCTAATGAGCGCGCAGCGGGGACCCGCCGCCCGCCGCGCGCCCCGCCCGTCGAGGAAGCGGCCGCGGCCCCCAGTCCTCCCGGAGCCCCGCTGGCGGCCGTAAACCTGCCGCGCTCTTCTGTCCCCTTCAAGTCGAGCCATTAGAAGCCTCAATTACTGTCGTCCCCAATAAGAGGACCCCGGGGGGACAAAGAAAAGAAAACTGGGATGCCTTGATCTCGCACGTTCGCACGCCTTGCCGGGCTGCGAGTGGAAAGCTCAGCGGAGGGGGCGGGGAGGGGGGACCGGGCTCCACCAGCTCCCAGGTTAAAGGGACTCGGAGATGTGAGTACCAGCGCACGTTCCAGAGAGTCTTTTGAAACAGTTTCTCGTAAAAATCAGTCCTTTCGAATAACCAAATGTTCCTTTGTGCGCCCTTAAATTTTAAACCATTCTTTAAAACTTTTTTTCAAGTAGCAGGGGTTTGTCAAGCAAGGGTTGACGGCCTCACTTGAACTCCGCCGTCTGAACTATTTGAGATGCCTTAGAGCTCGCTTTGATTTGCGGAGCGATGGTTCTTTCCCCGGACTCGGGCGGATGCGCCGGGGCAGGTGGCGCGGCGCCCGCGGTCCCGGTGCGTCCTGCGCGGGGCCCAGCCTCGGCCTCGGCGATGGGCCAGGTCTTTGCTGCAGCGACACCCCGCGGTCAGCCCGGGCGTCCCAGTCAAACCCCTGCCGCGTCCGCCTCGGCCCCGGGGGTACTGGGGCCCTGGGAACCCACAGGGTCTTCCCTCCCCGGGTGCAGCACCAGACCACACACGGAGATGGGCTTAGAAACCTAGAGAGCTATGCAAAGGAGCTTCCAACAGAACCTGCCTTTTAAGCCTGTTTACCTTAAATATTTTTTTAAGAAAGTGAGAAAGTGCTTATGGTAAATTTCAGAAAAATCTGCCTTAGATGCTCGGGCAAGCAAGGATTCACTAGGCACCACCTAAGACTTGAGAATTATTTCTTTATGGTTTCTTTATATGTGATAAGTTCCCTTTGTAGGAAGAAGAAAAGATATTTAATCATAAATCTATAGATACATATGAAGATATGAACATTGGTAAAGGAGAGATAACCACAAATCACTTTAACTAAATAATCCTAAAAGGAATTGCAGTGCAGCGTGGTTATTTCCCCACTAAGGCGATTTTACTGTCTTCTGGGGTTTTGTGCCTTTATGTTTTTGTCGGTTTCTCTTTCTCAATGAAAACTCACTGTTTACCAGCCACTACATAAATCTTCAAACGTGAAATTCTCTTTTGAATCGGTCTTAACATCTTATCCCCTTATTAACTAATTAGTTGCATTAAATCTTTGATACTTTTTTTTTTTTTTACTAAAAAAAAAAAAAAATCAGTTCACCCATTTCTCCCACCTTCCAACTCCCCACCAATCTGTTCGCTGTATCTATGGGCTTGATTGGGGCGGAGGGGGTGTTTTATTTTTTAGACTCCACATATAAGAGAGATCATATAGTATCTTTCTACATTTAATTTATTTCACTTAGTATAATGCCCTCGAGGTCCATCCATGCTGTCACAAATGGTAAATTTTCATTCTTTTTGATAGCTAAATAATACTCCATTGTATATGTGTACTACATCTACTTTATCCATTCATCCATCAACGAACACTTAGGTTGTTTCCATGTCTTGGCTATTGTAAATAATGCTGCATGAACATGGGGGTGCAGATATCTTTCTGAGTTTTTGTTTTCTTTGGATAAATACACGGAAGTGGAATTGAAGGATCATATGATAGTTTTATTATTAATTTTTTTGAGGAAGCTTCGTACTGTTTTCCATAGTGACTGCACCAATATGCATTCCCACCATGAGTGCACAAGGGTTCCCTTTTCTCCACATCCTTACCAACATTTGTTATTTCTTGTCTTTTTTATAATAACCATTCTAACAGGTGTAAAGGGATATCTCATTGTGGTTTTGATGTACATTGCCCTCATGATTAATAATGCTGAGCATTCTTTCCTGTACCTGTTGCCATGTGTATGTCTTCTTTGGAAAAATGTCTATTCAGATCTTCTGCTCATTTTTTAATTGGATTGTTTGGGGCTTTTACTATTGAATTGTATGAGTTCTTTATATATTTTGGATATTAGTCCCTTATCAGGTATATGATTTGCAAATATTCTCTCCTTTGCTAGTTTTTTTTTTTTTTTTTTTTTTTTTTGGCTGCACCACGTGTCTCGCAAGATCTCAGTTCCCCGACCAGAGACTGAAGCCGGACCATGGCAGTGAAAGCCCAGAATCCTAACCACTAGGCCACCAGGGAACTCCTGCCTTGCTAGTATTTTGTTGAGGATTTTCGTATGTATGCTGACCTGTAATTTTCTTTTCTGTGGCATCCTTGTCTGGCTTTGGTATCAAAATAACGCTGGCTTTGGTATCAAAATAACGCTGGCTTCATAAAATGAATTTGGAAAAGTTGCTGAAATAATAAAGGAAAGTGTTTGCATTTCCACTACTCATGTGTTCAACACAATTATGAAAATTTAAAACTATTTAAAGATCCTTTTTTTAAAAAAGGTATTGGTAAAAGTTAATAGATGAATAAAACTGAGGGAAAAGAATCTTCTACCTCTCTAACATTTAAAATTTTAAAAAATAAACAGCATAATGTATGTAAAGGACATAAGTTTTGGGGGTACATCTAACTTGGGCTCAAATCCAAGCTCTGCCCTTATGGGCAAGTTACTTAACATCTCCTACCCTCAGTTTTTTCAGCTTTAAACTAGACTTAGTAATAACATCTTTCTCCCAGGATTGTTTTGAGGATAAGATCATGTCTGGAAAGTGCCTGGAACTATCTGGTAAACAGTAGGAGATCAAAGCACAATAAGTAATCCTTTTACACCCCACGAGTCTAAGTTTGATCTAGTAAACTAGCAACTAAAACTGGAGGGCTAAAAGATACAGAAAAATTACTACTATGTGCAAAATTGTCTTAAAATCTTAACATTTATCTATTTCATAAATTAACTGGGCTATAAATATTCTAAAGATATACTCAGATTAATAAAAATAATGATGCAAACTAATGATCATATAGCCACTGAAATTTTTACCATTTATTGGCATCACACCCTTTACTTGTGTTAAAGGAATAAGTTGCATGCACTAATTATCTGTTCTGTGTAACAAATTACCACAGCTGTAACAACTTAAAACAATACACATTTATGATCTCACAGTTTCTGTGAGTCAGAAGTCCAGGGATGGATTAGTGGGGTCTTCTGCTTAGAGTCCCACAAGGTGTTGGCCAGGCTGTGTTCTCATCTGGAGGTCTGACTGGGGAAGCATGCATATCACTGCTCATGAGGATGTTGACAGTACTCAGTTTCCTTTAGTTATACGACTTATGGTCACTAGCATCTTCAGAATCAACAAAGGGAGAGAAAGTGAGTTTACTAGCAAGATGGAGTCTTGTAGATTGTACCATGGTCACCAGAGTGATATCCATCACCTTTGCCATGAGCTGTTGATTAGAAGCAAGTCACAGGTCCTGTTCTGTGACTCAAGGGAGGCCTTAAGTACCAGGAGGCAAGAATCAGGGGGCCACCTCAGAGTCTGTCTGCCACCATCCACCCTCTGGCCTTTATTATTCATGTCCCTCTCATATGCAAAACACATTCAGCCCCTCCCAGGGTTCCCAAGATTCTTATCTCTTATAGCATCAACTCAGAGTCCCAAATCTCCTCATTTAAAGCAGGTCAAAGGTCAGAGAAGCCTCCTGGGAATAATCTTTAAGTTCAATTTCTGCCCATCTATGGACCTGTGAAACTGAAAAGTCATGTCCTCAACTCACCCAACGTACAACCGTGGGACAAGCAACAGATAAGGACTATCGACAGTTCAGTTCGAAAGAGGAGAAAAAGGAAGGTAAAGGGGAGTCTCTGCTCTATAGCAGTTCTGAAGCCAGATGGGTGAGCTTGGAAGTTCCTTGATTAAGCTTCAAGGCCTGAGGATAATTCTCATGGCTTCACCATCTGGGCTCTCAGTTCCACCTTCTGAGTCTTTCCTTTGTTTTGAAATGAAAGGTAGCACATGTGTGCAGCTGAGTAGTCTTCTCAGCCTGCTTCCTGACAGTGGAATTTGGGGGGTTTGTACTCTCCCCATTCCTTTCTGCCCAAGCTGCCAGTGTTTTTGCAGAAGTAGTTTTCTCAGAAACGTTGTGCGTCTCCCATGGACTTCAATGGGACTCACGCCATGAAACTAAGACCTCACTCATAGATCTTTTTGAGATGACCCCTCTCTGTCTGGATCCTGCTGGGATGACCCTGGGTCGATGCCCTGAAGCTCCTTAGAGGCCCCAGGATTGGTTGATAGGCTCTGAGGCTCCCCCTTAATCCCTTGAAAAGGTCCTGGTGTGACTGGACTCCCTGACCTTGGTGTCTTTCTGAGGCCTCATCAAAACGTTGTACAGTCACGTCCTTGGCTTTTCCTCCCAAACATAATGTCTTAATTTTAACATGTTTTGCCGTCTGGAGAGGTTGACACCTTGATTTCAGACTTCTGGACGCCAGAACGGCGAGGGACTAAACTTTTGTATCAACTGCCCAGTGTGTGGCCATGTGTTCTGCAGCCCTAGGGGACTAATATGCTGAACTAAAGAACAGATGCAGCTGCTTTTTAAACCAGCGAGCAATGTACCTGGAGTAACATCAGCTGGTGGTCCTGTGAGGTCATCTTCACTTCCACGCAAAGATCATCTGCATATGTCTACTTTACACCTCACCTGCCAGCGTGCCTCTGTCCCCTCCTGGGCTGAATTCCTGAGAAAGCTCCTGAGTTTTGGAATGTGACCTCTCTCACCAGACTGCCTGAGCCCAACTCCCAGCTCTGCGCTTTCTAGCTGGGTTTCCGGGACATACCTGACCTCTGCATGCTCCACTTTTCTCATCTGCAGAAGGGGAAGGGGAATAGCAGAACCCACCCCATACAGTTGTGAAGACAACTGAACTGTACGTGCAAAGCGTTGCAAGAGCACCTCCCTGGAGAGGGCAGTGGGGGGCTTGCTGTCGTGCACGTGTGTCATAACCTCTTGTGCTGAGGATGCAAACATTTGTGGAATGAGCGATGATTTAATATTATGTCCTAAACATTCAATTAGTTTTGGTATTTTTTTTTAAAGGTATCATTATATGTGTTTGTGTGTCTTTACCATAAGCCACGTCAGATTCCTTCAGGCAATAGTATAAATTAAAAGCAACAATTCATCAGGCCCTTTTCTACTCCAGAAATCTAAGAAATAAAACTTCAGCCATTCAGAGGCTTAAAGGATTGAGATAAGCTGGATTGTCAGGGTGCCCAGATAACAGGATTTTGAATAAAGTTTAAAACATTACATTCATTTTTCATTTGTCCTTTTCAAAAATGCATCAGCTCCTTCCCTGGCTTTTTCTTTTTCGCTGTGTATTATTATAGTGAATTTTACAAAAAATAAACATATAAGCCTAAATCATCAACCCTTCACATGTTCTGTGTCTATTATGTTTCTAAAAAGTAATCAAAGTGATTTCCACTTTTGAGCACCTTCCAAGTCCCCTGCAGTCTGCTGGATTCTGCTTTCATTACCTAATTCGACAACTGTGTATTGAACATATTATAAGCCAAACCCTGTTCTGTGCTCTGGATCTATTTAACTCAATATGAACCCACAGCAACCTTGCAAGATGGACATTTTGTTTCAGAGGTGGGAAAACTGACCTAGAACCAGGTCTCTGGGTGACCCCAACTCAGGCTGGTCTGGCTGGGTTGCCCCATGCGTCCTCTTGTGATGACCATCGACATCTGTAGTTTACAGAGTGGAGCTGGTGTGTACAGTTTGGTGTTCTGATTTTTTACTTATATTGTGTGCACATTTCCAAGGAATGTAGGTTTTACATAATTATTATGGTAACACTATTACATCCCATTAGCTACCTGGATTCGGCTAATTTCCATTCAATAAATATTTTTTGATTGCTTATGTGCTGGCTCCTGTTAAATGCTGGGGACACAAAAGTAATCAATATAGGGTCCCTACCCTCAAACTTTTATCTAGCCAGGAGACAAACATGAGAAAAACTAAGTGTAATGCAATGTGATACGTGTGTTTACCAATGATTAGACATGGAGTTATTGCTCTCTCGGCTGTTATCAATGCCGCTATTACAAATATTTTCTGTCTACCCCAGATGATCATTTCACAGGTGGGACTGCTGCATCAGAGGGTGGGGACAATTGCCCAGCACAATCTGATGACCAGACTGCTCCCCAGAATGAGGAATCTGCTTACTTGGTCCCCCATGGCCTGCCCAGGTTGGGGACTTTTATTCTGGCTACTTTGATAGTAAAATGGGTATAACTCAAGTGACTCTAATTTAAGTTTACGAGTTGAGTTGAATGTTTTTATGTAGAAGTCCATTATTTCTATTCCCTCACGTCCAGGCTCTAGGCCTGGTTCTGCCAGGTGCCCTCTGTCCCTCACTACGGGGTCATGAAGCTTCATATAATCGGTAAACACACGTTGTTGCTGTCGATGTGGAACTGTTAATATCCTTTGAATATCTGATTAGCCAAGTGTGTTATATGTTTATCAGTATCAATCCATATACATCTTGGATGTAAACTTTTATCGTGTTTTCACATTTATTATTTTTAGATTTCAGTGTCTTTCTTATTATATGAAGTTTCTTTTCATTGTGTATAAAGGTTTTTATAATGTTATTGGGTTAAATCTAACAGTTGTGTCTCTGACTCTATTATTTATATCCAATAGGCAAAAATTAACTTCTCCATCATTGAGATGAACAAATCGATCCACTAAAAGAAAAAAAAAAAGGGGGGGGGGCTATTCACTGTTCGCCTGGCTTGAAATTGGGGTGTGTGAAGAGTAAACCTAAGGTAAGGCATTTATTCTGTAGCCCTTCCCTCCTCCTCTGGTTTATTATTCCAGTTTGTTACAGATTCGGCCTATGTAACTTTGGATTTCTTTCTGCGTTGATTCCTGCGGCCTGTTGAACAATTCCATATGGATAATTAGTACTGTATGATAGCCATTTCCCTCTCGTTACTTCACTGGGGAGTACAGGGTTCACCTTGTAACCCGGTCCAGAGAGTGGAGAAGGCGGGGAGCGGGAACCACGCAAGGACACGCAGACGCTCGGGCCCCGGACCCGCTCCACTTTCTCCGAAGCCACGAGCCTCTCCCCGTGGCGGCCCCGAAGCCCCGCCCCCTGTGTGTGTGTGCTGCCACCCCGCTTCCTCCAGCCCCCCTCTGGTGGCTGGTTGGCCACGGCCGGCCGGGTCCCCAGAGGCCTATTTTCCTGCTTTGGGGACAGAGGTGCCGCTGGTCGTCCACCCAGCTGCCCCGTCTGGCCCTGTCTGGGGCCGCTGCCCTCTCTGTGCTGCCCATTGTGTCCCTCCCCAAGTCTCGTCCCCACTGGGATGAGGGGGAGGGCAGGGTTGCCCCCATGTGTGCTCACAGCTCTGCCATCTCCAACTAAGGGGCAGCAGCTCTGGTCCTAAGTTCCGAGAAGAGAAGGTGGAAGGTGGAAGGTATTTTAATGACTTAAACATCCGATTGTTCTTTCCTGCTGTCTATCAGTGAGCGGCTCAATCCTTCAAGTCTAGGGCTCGTCTGGAGGTGCCCCTGCGGTCCTGTGGGCCCCAGAGTCTCAGGTCCCTGCATCCTCATCATGTCAAAGGCCTGTGAGGGGCGGGTGAGGGCCCAGGCCGGGCCTGCCCAGGGCTTTGCTAGATTTCAAACACGGAGAAACATTTCTCACAACTCAGCCACGTGCCTAGGTCCACAAATAACTTCTGTACGTTACTGTGCTGACAATCTCAGGAGCTACGCAAACCATCCTGGTTGCCTTTTTCTCTCTCGGTTTTTTTGCCCTGAGACTATCATTCTTACTGTTTTATTGCATCCTCTTACCATGTTAATTCTCTACTTCTAATCTGTTATGGGCTTGGAAAACAGATACATATCTGTTAGAAGTGGATAGAAATCAGAGTTTTTAAAAGCCTATGAGTATCATGACCATATTTATAAACAACAACAACAAAATCAGATACTTGGTTGGCCAACTGCACAGACAATAAAAAGTCTCGATAAAGTCCTGATGAATATTTATCCTGCCTACCAGGAAAATGCATGAGTTTACATGAATGCCTTTATACAAAAGGCCATTTGAAAGGCTGGAAGGTCAACTAAAATAGCTTTTAGGAGCTTAAAATCTAGAGCCTCCTGCCTGGGTTCAAATCCCAGCTCTGCCACTTACAAGCTACATCACTTTAACAAGTTACTTCACTTCATGGTACCTCGATTTTCCTCATCTGTAAAATGGAGTTGAAAATAACAGTGTCTAGCTGACACGGTTTTTGTAAGAGCCAAGTTAGTTGATACATAAAAGCACTTAGAGGTGGTCTGGCCTGTAGAAGTGCTTGCTGTTAACTATATTTTTATCAGTTTTATCAATATCAATTTATATAGTACGTGGACTCTGACATCTGTATGTTTATTTAAGGTCGTTTAGCTTATTTCCTATAATCAGTAAAGTTCGGAAGGGCTCAGGGTGCTGGATAGTTAATCCTGTGTGGGAGAGAGATCACAGATGCTTCAGGGATGGATTAACGATGTGATAGAGAGGGTTGATCTTGTTCTGTCTTTGCAGTATGATTTGAAAAGTTACACA
Source organism: Eschrichtius robustus (assembly GCF_028021215.1). Classification (NCBI taxonomy): domain Eukaryota; kingdom Metazoa; phylum Chordata; class Mammalia; order Artiodactyla; family Eschrichtiidae; genus Eschrichtius; species Eschrichtius robustus. Next base: position 2,964,058 of record NC_090832.1, on the reverse strand, counting down.
CATGTATTCACACACATACATATACATATGCACACATCTCAGGCATTCATTTGTACAAAATAATAAAGGCAGATTTAATGTCATCATGACTAGCAAAAAGCACTCTACTGAGAGTAATGAAAATAATAATGCTACTGTATTGAAATGGATTGTCTCGATTTAATTCTGATTACTTTCTTTTTGGGTTACAATGTAGTTTTTTATGGCATAGTCTTCACTGAGTTCAAGGCACAAATTGTACAGGAAATTGTAGATTTCCCAAATTGTACAGGAAATTGTAGATTCCCTGACACAAAGCAACGTTTCGATTAAAAAAAAAAATCAATTTTTTCAGTGTTTTGTAAGCAAAGCCCATAAAACAAACATTTGTTGTGCACCTAATGTATACAAAGTAGCAAAAGAAATAGAATTTTCTATTATTTTGAAAACCATTCAATTATTTCTGGTACCAGAAATAATTTAATTATAATCCCTTTTTCCATTACTGATACATATATTTCTATTGATTATCTATTTGATATAAATGTCTTCAAGTACAATTATTAATAGAACAATGCCCACCTGAAAAATGTTTGCTGAAAATAATGAATGATATGCTATTTCTAACCCATCAAAATCTGCCAAATGCTAGCACTTTCACATAAGTCTCAGTTCCTACTAAATTATTCACATTTATTATATTAATATGCTTTAAGTTATCAATTTCATCTTGGGAATTACTGACTCTCTGAGAGGACAAGCTTATATCAGTTTCTTCTTTTCTGGGAGTGGAGGTTGGGAAACCTCTTCTATGGACTGGGTTAGGGTGGGGCTGGTATCTTTCATTCGGGCTTCAAAGCACTGGCCGTGGGAATTCCCTCGTGGTCCAGTATTTAGGGCTCCATGATTCCACTGCAGTGGGCATGGGTTCGATCCCTGGTTGGGGAACTAAGATCCCGCAAGCTGCAAGCAGCGTGGCCAAAAAACATTTTTTTTTAATTAAAAAAAAAAAGCACTGGCCGTGTGTATGGAATGACTGTCCAGCTCACTGAAAGGAACCCTGACACCACAGTCCTTGGAGAATCGACGGGCTGATGCCTGTCGCCAACTCTTCCCAAAATATCTTGCTCTGCATTTGTCCAGCTCTCTCCTCTAGAAACTTAATCCTCCTAACAACAAATGCCATCACCGCTACGCTATGCTTGAGACAAATAAGTGGCATACGTGCTCACAGCTACTTGAAAAGAAAAAAAATGGGCACTGAATTTTCCCAGCAAAGATGGTGGCGCCCAGGAAACCCCTTTGTGGGCCCCTCTTGAAACACATGGTAAGAGAATCTACATGTGAGGGGCTGGAGGAGGGTGGGGAGGCCGTGGGTAGTTAGGTGTGGCCCTAGTTCCCACTAATTCTATTTCAACAGTCTATTAATTTATTAATAGACTGTTGAAATAATTAATTAATATCTATTAATTTGGTTAAATGTGGAAGTCTAGATCTTTCCAATGAAGGAAAAAATCAAAACCATCGAAAAGTAAAAACAAATTCAAATTTAGCCATTTAGCAAATGTAGCACAATAAAACTCCAAATCACATGTCCTTAAAAGGTGTCATTACGTCCTAATGAAATTAGGCAGAAGAACTTCAAAATGGAAATGCCGAAAGAAGAAATCAATAAAGTATCCTATGGCGGAAATTACCCATTTTTAATGTTTAACTAATTCAAACCAACATACATTCATTAAAAGCTTAGAATATATCCATGGCGTAAGTGTAATTAAGTAGATAATGAAATAAACACATGGCTTGCTGCTGTTGTCCGTGTGCCATGTACTAACTCCCCAGTGAGTCTGTGAGCCCCTGGCGGGGAGACCAGATGGTCCCGAGCAAGTCACTCCAGGCTCTGGGTTTTAGTTCTTCTCACTGGAAAATACAAGTCCTTCCCTGAACTGATTGAAAAAGTCCTCCTCTTTCCTCCTTCCTTACAAAGCCCTATGAACCAACCCATTACTTTCCCCTGCTCATCTTTACGTTCATTCCTCCAGCATCAGTAAGGTGCTATGTATGCGGTGATGGTGAAAACGACTGTGGACTTCACTGTCCTACGAAGTATACCTTTTTGTATTTCAGCCCAAGATATTTAGCTTATCCACAGAAAATAAAACAAAAACCGTTGTTTTGCCTTTTGCCAAATGACACCACATCCCTCTCAAATAGGTTTGTACTGTAGACATGACTCATTGTACCAAAGACGTATAGTCTGGAAATTCGAGGTACGTTGTAAATCATATCTTAAGTACACAAACAAGGCAACAACGGGGAGTCATTTTCCAAGTTGGAAACTCACTCTAGTTATGTTTCTTGGTGTAAAAATCTGTCCAACCCCTCAAAAGTCAATTACAAAAATGTGTTTTAAAGCAGAGCTTTTGTGCCTGAGGAAATTCCATGAAAATCAGGTAAGGACAATGTGACCAAAGGAAAGTCGTGCTACAAGAAGGTTTAGTATAGGAAGAGAATCTCAGAAAGTGGAGCCAAGGAGCCCAGACATCATCTGATCCAGCCCTCCAGGCCTGCCCCCCACTCACATCCCGCTTTACAGAGCAGGAAACCGGGGCTGAAAGCCTAGAACTTGGGATACTGCAATTCAGATCCCCTCTCCAGAGTCCCGTTAACACAGAGCTTAGAGTCCAAAGGATGGTTTTACAGGTGAGTGCAGGCACTTTTCATGGGGTTGAGCCTTAATGAAATTGATGCAAAGCAGCGCAGCTTCACTTCTCCCAAATCCTGGTGAATTGCAGATATTGATACAGTAAACGTGCATCGCATTCACTTCCAACCAGTAAGAAAATGATTCCTTCAGTGATTAAAACTTGTTAAACAGTGTAACAAAAAAGGAATTATTTCTGAAGCATCTGGATCAGACAGAGGGCTGAGCGTGGAAAGAACTTTGGGAGGGACCCCCCTCCGCACTCTCCTACTGGGAAAATAAAGTGCTGCACCCAATGATTTCTAAGCTCCATCTAACTCTGCAATTGTACGAATTTTAAGAGTTTCACATCCTCGGTCATGAGAAAGATGACATAACTAAACAAGTCCGCTAACGTCTTTAAGATCTTCAATAAATCAGTCTCAGAGACAGGAAGATTTTGTCCAAAAAAAACCCCTATTTTAACTTCTTGGAAGCATCGAAAATTTACCGACAATATTTGCTGAACATTATTAAACACTTTAAACCTTTGCGTTAAAAGTTGATGTTTTTTCCTATTTTTACTCTCCGGAACCATTTTTAATCTACTTTAACCATGGCGTATTATTTTGAGTAGGAAATCTATTCTTTAATGTCCATAAATATTTGGTTAGAGATCTTTTTATAACTTCCTCATAGGAACATGGTTCAAAGTATACCGCATTTCAGTAATTGTTTGCTCCGCCCCAAAATAAAAGCATTAGTTAGGTGTTCGTATAAATTCCACACAAAATGCAAGTCCTTTGTAGTCACTAAATTTCCTCAGAATATTTTCTAAAGGGTCTCACCTACGGCTTTAAAAAGGAGGGCAGGAAAAACGCCAGTTGCCAACTCCCGCTCTCATTAGGGCTCCCTCTCAGAAATTGGTTAAGGAGCCGGGAATAAGGGGTAATTTTCCTTTAAAATGGAGAGGAGTTTCTTTTGGAAAGGAAATTCCCTGAGGAAGTTGTTTTAGAACAAATAACTGTTCAGGAGGAAGCCAGCAAAAGGTGGGAAGAGGTTCCCTTTGATTTTCCTGTCTGTGTATTTGGGCTCAGACCAGACAACATTTTATGCACATATTAATAGAATGCAAATGAGCCTCCCGAAAGGACAGTGGTATTTGACACGAAGTATTGTCAACAGAAAGGGTTTGGGTGTATTTTTTTAATCCCATCAAGGTGCCTGTCGGGGGGCGGTATTGGGGGCGCCTGGGAACGAATTCCGGGTTTGCCTTCCAGTTGGGTGGCGAGTAAAGAGCTTTGCAGTATGACCTCCACATCAAGGAGGTTTCTGAAGGTGTGAGCATTCCTTCAGAGTCCCCAGGTGCTGGTGTTTATTTAGCCCCACTCCGCTCGCTGAGAGCAGGGCTCTGAACCAGGGACCTCACCAGAATCGCCTGGAGCTTCCGCCCACCCTTTGCCGTCCCCGCCTCGCCCCCAGGCTCTGATTCTGCGGGTCAGGGCGGGCGTTTCCCACTGACGCCCATACCGCTGGTCCAAGGACCAAACTCGGAGACCCAAGGCTCTCAGCACCCATGAGATTCTCAGACCCTCCGAAGCTCGCATTGTTCCTAAAAAGGGGGAAGAAAACTGGAGTTTGCACTACACACGGGATGAGGAAATTATGCTCATTGGTGCCAGTAGGAAGCCTAGCCAGCTCCACGGGGTGAGGCCTGTGGGTCAGGTCGTGTGTGAGAGGCGAAGGAAACCCACGCTTTCAGGTCGTGCACTTGTGTCTTTTTTTTTTTTTTTTTTGCAGTTGTCTTTGTACAGAATTGCTCCCTGGTAGGGATATAAAAGCCATTTAACTACAGGTTACACTGTGCTATAAGCTATAGACACAGGAGAAACACTAACTGCATTTTATTCATGCAGCTGTTCGCTCCTTCACAAACATTTCTTAAATGCCTCCTCTGTGGCAGGCACTGTTCCCGGCTTTTGGGAAACACTGGCGAACAAGACAGATCAAACAGATAAACCCTTTCCTCCCCCGTGGAGTTTAGGTGGGGCAACCAGTGAGAAACATACTAAGTCAGTTACGTGGCCTGGGAAGGCGGCCGCTGCTACGGGCAGAAGGAGGAGCAGAGGAACGGGGGCGTGGGGAGGGCAGCCGAGCAGGCCTAGCAAGGGGAACAAAGATGAGAAGGAGGTGAGGGGGAAGGAGCCAGCTGTCTGGGCAAAGTTCCCCCCCTGGGATCCACCTGTGGACCCAGGAGGTAGCAAGGACATTAGAAAGGCGAGCGGCCCGAACCCGACTGATTGTGGCTACCGGACGGAGATGGGACCGCAGTGGCACAAGGTGAAACAGGGCCGGTAATGAGGTGCCACCATCGTCTGGGGAACGTGGCCTGGACCGGGGCCGTGGGTAGGTGACCCCAGGGACAGGTTCCGCCTACGGGGAAGAGCCGTGAGGTTTGGGTACAGAGAGAGAGAATGGGTTGCCGGGTGGATCTGAGGTTCTGTGTGATTTCCCAGCAAACACACACATGCCCGAGGAGGCCATCCACGCTCCACTCAAGAGAGCGCTGGTTTCTGAGCGCGGCCTGACAAAGCTGCAGAGACAGTGGCTTAGAACAACAGACATGGCCTCTCTCGTGGTCCTGGAGGCCAGAAGTCTGAAACCAAGGCCCTAGAGGAGGATGCTTCCGGCCCCTCCAGCTTTCGGTGGTGCAGACAGTCTTCGGCAGGGACTCTGGGCCCTGGAGGCACTTCCCCTCTCTGCCTCTGTCCTCACAGGCCTTCCCCTGCCTGTGTGCAGATTTCCCCTGTTATTAGGACGCCAATCACATTGGATTTGGGCCCCCTCCAGGACGACCTCATCCTAACTAATCACACCTTCCCTGACCCTATGTCTGGGTTACTGGGTGTAAGACTACAGCGCCTTTTTTTGAGGGGACCCAATACAACCTATGACAGAGAACTCATTCATGACACACTTGTTTCTTTGTGGGCCCTTCTTCTCCCTCCACCGTTTACCAAGGCCTGTCAACTGCCCTGGGTGGGGTCCAGATCCCAAGAGCCACCTGCCCAGCACAGTTAATAAATGTGGATTTTGTGGCCTGGGACGCACACTGAATTCTCTTGAGACGTGATGTCTCCCCACAACCTCACAAAGGTGCACGGCCAGGGACTTCCCCTGGCGGCCCAGTGGTTAGGACTTGGTACTTTCACTGCCGAAGACCCAGGGTAGATCCCTGGTCAGGGAACTAAGATCCCAGAAGCCTCGAGGCGCAGCTGTCTGGGCAAAGTTCAGAACAAAACTGTCATCACATCTTAGGAGACAGGCGCGTTCCAGGCACACTCCAGCCCTCAGTGTGCTGCATTCAAAGGAAACACAGCACAGATAAATACACCTGAGGACACCCAAACAGCAAGAGGCAAAAACATGCGGAAGCATCAGACTGGATTCTGAAACTTGGGAATAAACTGTGGGCTCGTTAATGGTCTGCACCACTCTCTGCGGAAACCCTGCAGTGGTGCCTCGTCTGACCCGGAACAAAGCCAGAGTCCCTTCTGGGCCCTGGAAGCACGTGATCCGCACCCCGTCCCCTGACCATGGCGTCTCTACCCTCCAAACGCTTTGGTGTCCTCACTGTTCCCTGAACACCACACATACCCCAGGGCCTTTGCACCCGCCGCTCCTCTCCTGGGGTGGTCGGACCCAGAGACCCACAGGGCCAGCCCCTCCCCAGCACCCCAAATATCCTGTAACCTGCCCTGTATTTTTTCACAGCATGTGTCCTCTCCCATCATACTGTCTGATTTTTTTTTTTAATTGATTAATTTATTTATTTATGGCTGTGTTGGGTCTTCGTTTCTGTGCGAGGGCTTTCCCTAGTTGCGGCAAGCGGGGGCCACTCTCCATCGCGGTGCGCGGGCCTCTCACCATCGTGGCCTCCCTTGTTGCGGAGCACAGGCTCCAGACGCGCAGGCTCAGTAGTTGTGGCTCACGGGCCCAGTCGCTCCGCGGCATGTGGGATCTTCCCGGACCAGGGCTCGAACCCGTGTCCCCTGCATTGGCAGGCAGATTCTCAACCACTGCGCCACCAGGGAAGCCCCTGATTTATTTTTTATCTTTGCTTTAAATTTTTCCATGATTTGTCCCTCATCTGCACCAAGTAAACTCCACGAAGGCTCAAAGGGCGTTCGGCACGTCCTCTAGAGAAGGCCCCCATGTGCTCGGAACTTGGGGGCTTGGGGGCTGGTGAAGAGCAAGAGGCCCGAGGCCGGCAAACTTCACAAGCGGTTCTGTGTGCGTGGTGCTGCTGGAAGCAGACGAAAGCTCCCTGAACCGGAGGGATGGCGGGTAGGCCCAGGCCTCCCGCCGTCGGGTGCACAGTCCGCTGAGAACCTTGAGTTAGGGAGGAATAGATATTAGAGCCTGAACATGTTTGAGATGTTCAGGCAGCCTGTCTGGGGAGCCATGAGAAGGAAACTCAGACAGAGAAGGGATTCAGAGACAGACACGGGAAGGAGCTGCTCCTGGCCAGACTCGACTCAAAATGGGCACGGGATGCCAGGCCTGGACAGAGAGGGAGTGCGCAGGGTGGGCGGCAGCCGTTGAGACCTCATTTTGCCAAGGGCAGCGAGGAATAATAACAGGCCTGGAGCAAACCCTGGCTCTGCCGCCGGCCAGTCGCGCCCGTGGTCAGTTCTCTAACCTCTCCCAGCCAAGTTCTCATCTGGTAAATGGGTCTAAATAAAACCCAACTGGAAGGGCTCACATGTTAACAAAAGAGATGAAATGTAACCAGGCACGTGCTAAGAATGGAAAGCCTGAAAGTCACTTCCCAAAACACGTTAAAGGCCGCAAACAAATCCAGCCTGAAAGCACGATAGGAAACAGAATACCTTTCTCTTTTGATTCTCAAGGTCCTGTTGAAATTCAAGGTCAGGTGTTTTCATCTGCACCCATTGCTTCTTCATTTTCTCATGGAGCACCTCCACACACAGAGCGTTTCTTAGTCTGTGCTTGTCCCTGTGGCACTCAAGGTCGTGCTAGAAGAAATATCCTGTTACGGGGCTTCCCTGGTGGCGCAGCGGTTGAGAGTCTGCCTGCCAATGCAGGGGACACGGGTTCGAGCCCTGGTCCGGGAGGATCCCACGTGCCGCGGAGCGACTGGGCCCGTGAGCCACAACTACTGAGCCTGCGCGTCTGGAGCCCGTGCCCCGCGACGAGAGAGGCCGCGACAGTGAGAGGCCCGCGCACCGCGATGGAGAGTGGCCCCCGCTCGCCGCAACTGGAGAAGGCCCTCGCGCGGAAACGAAGACCCAACGCAGCCAGAAATAAATAAATAAATAAATTAATTTTTGAAAAAAAGAAATATCCTGTTACGGAATTAGGAATTAATCGTTAAAACAATGCCCACAGCACGGGGGACTTACTAGGGATAGGGTATTCTATATCCTGATTAGGATGCAGGCCCATAGAGATATACAGTTGCCAAAAGTCATACATTGGTACACTTAAGATGGGTGAATTTTTGTTGTGTGTAAATTACACCTCAATAAGGTTGATTAATTATATGATTTTTTAAAAAAGTAAAATAAAATTTGTCTCTACCCTCTTATTTTACATCATAGATGATTCTTCTGGTAAGAAAAGTTCTACATAAACAAGCTTTAAGTATAAAGAAATAAGGTTAATACCCTTAAGCTGGCATGAACATCAGTCTTATTATTTTGTAATCAAATAGTCAAAAAAAGAAAGAATATAATATAGGACACAATCTATTTCCATGGGTAATTTACAGTCGTCTCTGAGAATCACATTTATCCCTTTGACTTAACCTTAAAAAACGACACGTTTGGGCCCAGGAAGAAGATAGAAAGAAAGCAGGAGGGTGCCAAGACCTCCCTGATCGCTCCCTACCCTCACTCAGGGAAAAATAGGAGGAAGGACTTGAAGAAACGTTCACTCTCCAAAATCGAGACACACTTTTTCCTGGCGGTCGGTGGGCTGTCATCCAGCACGCTCGGGAACACTCCTACGCAGAAAAGCGGTACTCTGTCTCAGATCAAGACATTTTTATCTCTTTCAGAGTTGGGGAGTAGCAATGTTATTTATTTTATCTATTTAATTTTATTTTATTTTTTGGCTGTGTTGGGTCTTGTTGCTGCGTGCGGGCTTTCTCTAGTTGTGGCGAGCGGGGGCTACTCTTCGTTGCGGTGCGGGGGCTTCTCATTGCGGTGGCTTCTCTTGTTGCAGAGCACAGGCTCCAGGCGCGCGGGCTTCAGTAGTTGTGGCACACGGGCTCAGTAGTTGTGGTGCACAGGCTTAGTTGCTCTGAGGCATGTGGGATCTTCCCGGACCAGGGCTTGAACCCGTGTCCCCTGCATTGGCAGGCAGATTCTTAACCACTGCGCCACCCAGGGAAGCCCAGCAATGTTATTTAAATCAAAGTTGCAACTGCACTTTAACTTCTTGTTGCTTTTGTCCTTTTTAATCCTTTCACTTTTGAGGAAGTTCGCCTCAGTGAGTCTCTTCCTCTTTGAAGAGTTAGGATGTTGGATACCCAGTGCCATGAACCACAGTGAGAACGCTCATTGCCTGGGCACCAGCAAACGGAAATGTGCTGAGTCCATGCAGTTGACTCACATAACCGACTGTCAAATCCACAGCTCTTAGCGATGGGAACGCCACACAGGTTCCGTGGTAGGATCGGCCTCAAAATTTAGCACTACACACGTATAGGTCTAGGATAACATGACATACCACCAATCACTTCTTCAGGTACTAGTGGCTTCACTTTTGACTTTCAAATCTCTGAAGCATTGGAATTTATCCTGAGTACAGTATGGGATAATATGGATGTAATTTACATTTTTCCAAAGGCTATCCATGTGTCTCAACATCATTTAGTAAAAGCCCATCTTTTCTCCCACTAAGATCTAAGATGATGTATTTATCACCCTAAATTTCCATATGCACAGGGGTCAACTGCTTGATTTTCCGTTCTGTTCCAATGATGTGTTAATACTACCTTGCTCTATTTATAGAGACTTTATAGTGTATTTTAATGTCTGGAAGGGCTAGCCCTGTCCCCCAAACTAAATTCTTCTTTTTCAAGGTTTTCCTGTTTATTCTTACTTGTTTATTTTTCATGTAGACTTTATAATCAATTTATCTACCTTCAGGGGAAAGAATTGTTCGTTTTTATTTGGAATTACATAATATTTTGAAAATTGGGAGAACTGACAACTTTATATTGCTGAGTCTTCCTATACAAGAATATTGTATGTCTTCCAATTTGTTCAGATCTAATTGTATTTCAGGAGTGTTTTAAAGCATTTCATATGTAAATATATATCTTACATAATTTATATATATTTTATACATTTGTACATATATAATTTGTTTTCTAATTAAACTTTCCATTTTGAGATATTTGTAGAGTCACATGATGCAAGATCTGTGTACCCTTTACTCAATTTCACCCAATGATAGCGTTTTTCAAAACTATGGTTCACTATCACAACCAGGATACAGACATCGATATACTCAAGATACAGAAGGTTTCCATTCCCACAATGATCACTCGTGTTTCCCTTTTGTAGCCTCCTCTATGTCCCTCCCTGCCACCACTCCCGCCATAACCTCTGGCCACCACAAATCTGTTCTCCATTTCTATAATTTTGTCATTTGAAGAAAGTTATAGAAATGGAATCATAGAGGTATGTAACATTTGGGGGCTTGTTTTTCACACTCGGCATAGCTCTCTGGAGATTCACCCAAATTACTGAGTGTCTTCATAGTTCATTCCATTTTATTGCTGAATAATATTCCAGTATGGTTGTTTAACTATTCACCCATTGAAGGACCTACACAGTTCAAAGCCATGATGTCCACAGGTCAACTCTAGACACAAAAATCTGTAACAAAATATTCGCAAATAAAATTTAGCAATACATTTTTTAAAATGCACCACAACCAACTAAGTTTTATTTCAGGTATATAAGACTGCTTGGTATTCTAAAATCAATCTATTTAATCCACTATGTTAACATGTTAGTTCTTTTAAATAGCATTTATAAGATAGTTTCAAAATAATAATTTTAATATTATGACTAAGAACAAAATGACTATATGATGTTTAAGATTTCTTTGTAACTCCCTCTGTACTTTGACTGTATTCCTCTAAGCATGCACAAAAATGTAAATCATAAAAATCCTATGCTTTACGGACCCATGAAATGATTTCTTTCCCTATGTGTTTACGTTATCAATTTGATACATTTACAATTAGCCTCACCAGTTATGGCTTTCAGTTTTAGGGTTTGCTTTCTTTAGTTAATTACATGACACATTTACATGATTCAAAAATCAAGGAGGATTCGAGGATTAATGATTGAAGTCTCACTTTCATCCCATCGTTGTTCTCCCTGAATTGTCCCCATAGGTAACCGTGGAACCACGAGCTTCTGGTTTATCTGTTTCTTTTTGGGTATATATATACATATCTATAGCCTTATTTCCCACCTACAGTGCACAAGATGTAGATTCTATTTAGTCTGTTCTGACTCTTGCTTTTTTTCACCTGATACGAGACCTTGGAGGTCTTAATGTTTCAGTACACAGAGACCTTCCTCTTTCTTGTGTAGCTTCAAATCCAGCCCTTTATTTATGGATATTTTGGTTGTTTCCAGCCTTGTACTATCACAAATAACTCTGCAATTAATAACTTTGTCTTTGTGCAGGTATACCTGATAGATTACCAGAAGTGGGCTTGCCAGGTTGAAGGGTAAATGCAGCTGTTACTTTGTTTGTATTGCTTTTAAAAATGAAATAGTGTTTTTAATCTGAAAGCAATCTTTGCTGATCTCACCTCTGTTAGATGAAATAATGTCTCAAGCAGGATTAGGCCTTTAGTTTTTTTCCCCTGTATTAAAAAGTAAATTTGTTTTATATGATACTATTTACTCTGAAGCCTCAAAATGATTCCCCTATCCTATACCTTTGAGTCTGTTCTGTGTCTGGTCATTTGTTTTCACTGTCTTCTTATTCTTCAAGTGTGTCTGTGTGTGTGTGTGTGTCTGTGTGTGTATGCTCATGTGTGTGTGTGTCTCTGTGTGGGTCTGTGTGTATGCTCTTGTATGCTCACATATGTCTTTGTGTGTATATGCCCCTGTTCGTGTGCATTTGTAAGTTCATTAATTTCAGGCATGGAAGGTGGTGCTTTGGGGTGGCAGGGCCTATGCTTTTTTCAGTATTGATACTTTGCGTGTTTAACTTTTTTCGAAATTTGTGGGTCTCCCGTTCGTATCTTTTAATCTACTAACAAAATAAGGGGAAAATTTATTGATTTTGCTTAATCTAGCCAACTGGAGGTAAAGACACGGCAAAGGAGCTAGCAGCTTTACCGGGTTTCGTTTCTGCGGCCCCGAGTGAGGACGGAGGTGGAGGTCCTCACGAATCCCGCGCTGTGTGACAGGATGGCCTTTGTGCCCCCAGGACCCTCACTAGACTGGCTCACACACTGTCATCATCACCACCTTCACGGACCTTCGCTTCCTCGTGCAGCCGTGTGCCGAGCGCAGGCACAGGTCCAAGTGTTTTATACAAATTAACCCGTTAAACCCTCAGGGCAACCCAAGATGCATAACAGGCGTGGGTATTAGCCTCACTTCCAGTCGTGCAAACCTCAGCACCCAGGGGTTAAGCAACGCTGCCCAAGCCACACAGGGCAGAATGTGACCTGAGGAATCAAGCAGAGAAATCTTAAAGACCACGAATTCAATTTGTTAACACGAAGACAGTTACCACCTGCTCCAACAAGCTTCCAACCTCTGCCGTCCAGTCACCGCCCCCAGCCTCACCCGGGCCCCGCTCTGGCCTTTGCTGACTCACTCTGTGCAACGTTCTGGAATATCTTCCAGTGTTCCCAAACTACCCACCCACGTGGGCTGCAAACCCTGGCGCGCCCTCGTAAAGAACACAGAAAGCTCCGGGATGACCTCAGGCTCGCTCCATCCAATCCCGGGACCTGCCTGCCACGCTGCAAGTCCTGCTAGAGCTCCGGTGGTTACGGGGGGAGGGACTAGGGTCTCCCCCCTCCAGGGTCCTGGCCTCAAAGAGCCAGGGTGGACACAGCCTCTCTTCTCTGGATGCGAGTTTCTCCACTTGAAATTGAGAGGACCCGCGAGCGGTTGTACAGCCTGAAATCCCGCCTGCGGACACAGCTGGCTTTCCCAGCAGCGCACCTGCTCGCATCGGCTCCACCTCGACGTCCCGCCCGTCTCGCGTCGCTTCCCCTTTCCTCCTCCAGAGGGCGCCATGGACCAAGGAGCCGCCGCTCCCTCTGCTACTTGGTGCAAATCTCCACGCAGCAGGGAAAGAATTTAAAATACGCGACGTCTTTGGATTTTCCACATTATTGGTTGACTTCAACTCATGGTCTCTTTTGTGACTGTGGATGACCAAGAGCTGTGTGAATTTCTCACATGCATTCATGTAAAGTGACCTTTTTCTGAAAGGTTTGTTAGAAGGTGCAAATTTATACTCTCAAAGAAAGTTTTAATTTTGCCAGAACGATCGGCTTTTAGTATAAAGGCACAGGGATATTTTCCGCCACTAATCATGGCCGTGTTGTCACATATCGACTGAGGACATTAAATAGACAAATATTAAAGACCATTACACAAGTTGTGTCAACTTGTGACACAAATGGTTACTACCTGCTCCGGCAGGACCTGTTGTATTTTCTTTGTCTTCAGCAGCATGAAAATGTCTTGCTGAGATTCTTTCCCTTCTCTGTTTTAGATCTTTCAAGATTCGTGACGTATTAAGTCACACATTTTTAAAAAATGTATCAAATTTTGGATCAGGATAATTTCTATTCTAAGACATGGCTCACGTTGTGTTTTTCCCCACACTTAACAAGTGTGGTCCCTACAATGTTGGGAGAACGTTGGGATGTTCAGTCTGTGCAAACTCACAGCCAGAAGGATGAGCAGGCCGATGACAGAGGCAGCCGCCAGCGCCAGTGGGAGGCCGTCCTGCCCCAAGGCCCAGGGACCTATCGAGCAGAAGAGGGCTCCGCAAACCACCCCCTTCCGGGCTCCTTTGGGGCACAGAATGGGCTCAGAACAGGAATGATGATTTTTACAAAAGAGGAGGGCTGTGGACAGGGAGAGAAGCGGAGACCCAGGCGTAGGGGACGCTGCGGAGGGAATGTCTTCCCACGCACAGCAGCGCGCAGTCCAGACCCGCTCTGCCCGCAGAAGCCGTCACCAGGGCTGGGCCCGGGGAGCTCGGCCACCGCGGAGCCTTTGTTCTAATTCTTGGCTTTTTTCCTTCCTGGAATTCGGAGCCTGGCAACAGCATGGAGTCCTTAGCAGGTGGCTTAGCAAAGGCACCGGGAAACAGTCAGGAGGTCCAGGAGAGCTACAGGAAACACTTTCTTCGTGACTCTGTCCTTATTGCTCCTGTTTTTCTCCCGCTGGCGCCTATATTAACCTCTTCTGGAGGTTAGCAGAGTACTGTTTTTTTAATTGAGAAATATAATTCACATATCATAAAACTCACCCTTTTAAATTCCCAAGGCTGTGCGACGGTCACCAGGATCAATTTTAGACCGTTTTCATTGCCCCAAAAAGAAGCCCCTCCCCATTAGCAGTCACTCCTGTTCCCCCTCCCCTCTCGCCCCTGGCAACCACTAATGCTCTCCTGTCTCCAAAGATGTTAGGGGCTGAACTGTGCCCTCCTCCTTCCTGCCAGATTCATATGTTGGGGTCCTAACCTCAGGACCTCAGAATGTGACTGTATTTGGAGATGGGCCTTTAAAGAGGGGATCATTGAAACGAGGCCCTTAGAGTGGGCGCTGATCCAATCTGACTGCTGCCCTTATAAGAAGAAGAGATTCGGACACAGAGAGACCCAAGGGTGCAGGTGCACAGAGAAAAGTCCATGTGAGGACACAGCGGGCAGACGGCCGTCTGCAAGCCAAGGAGAGAAGCCTCAGGAGAAACCAAACCTGCTGACACCTTGATCTTGGAGTGCCAGCCTCCAGACCTGTGAGAAAATAAATGTCTAAGCCCCCCAGTCTGGTCTTTTTTTAGAGCGTCCCCAGCAGACTAATACAATAGCCTTTCCTATTCTGGATGTTTCATACGAATAGAATCATTTCATACAAATAGAATCAGATATACTTTTTCACTTAGCAAAAGGTGAAACTTTTCTAAGGTTCATCCGTGTTGTAGCAGATATGTAAGAACTTAATTCCTTTTTATGGCTAACTAGTACTCCATTGTATGGCTAGACCACATTTTGATTATCCATTTATCACTAGATGGACATTTGGGTTGTTTTCACTGTTTGACTACTACGAATAATGCTGTTATGAAAATCATGTACGAGTTTTTGCGTGAACATATATTTTCAATTATCTTGGGTATATACTTAGAAGTGGAATTTCTGGGTCACACGGTGATTCGATGTGTAACTTTTTAAGGAACTGTCAACTGCTTTCCAAAGCGGCTGCATCGTTTTACATTCCCGCCGGTAACGTACAAGGGCTCCGATTTCTCCACACCTTCACCAAAGCTTGTTACTGTCTGTCTCTTTTATTAGGGCCGCTCTAGTTAGTGAGACAGCGGGTTGTGGTTACGGTGTTGTTTTGGGTCGAGAACGGTGAACATAACATAGTTTCCTTCTCTGTGCCTCCCTTTCCAATGTTTGTACTTTTCACAAACATCAGAAACATAATCAATGGTCGTGAGGCCCATTATCGAATCTTATGTAACGGTTTTGTAGTTCATCCAGGTTGGCAGTGTTGACCTTGTCTAAGTGTGCGTGTGCGCACGTGTGTGTGTGCGCGTGGGGTGTGTGTGTGTGTGCACACACAGACACGTACATGTGTGTCCTCCTCCCATGGGAAGAGATCATCTCTTGCTCAGAGTGACTTTGCTGGTTCCCTGGACCATCCTCCCCACACAAGGCTGCAAACTCAGCTGGTGCTTGACAAACACTGGGAGCTTCCAGGATGGGCCCTTCCAGAGAGGTTCTGAGAACCCACTCCCACCGTGCTGGTCCCCAGGCTGCCCCTCTCGCTGCCCTTCCAGGACACAGCTCTGTCGCCCCTTTACTCCCTGAGGCTTGCTGCCATGGAAGTTCCTCTGCCCCTGTGACCTGCGCCCCTGCACCTCCCCAGCTCAGGCTCAGGCCGCGGAGCCCGGCCGCCCACTGCCCTTGCTGCGGCGTCTGCTCCGTGGGCCCCTCCAGCCCCCTTCTCAGCATGCGCCTTTCTGGGCCTTCCCCACCCCTTGTCCTCATCTGCATCCCTGCTTCGTTTTCCTCCATACTGCTTATTACATCTTGGCAAACTATTTTCATATATATAATTTACTTGTGCGAGATTTTATGTAGTTTCATAAATGTTTTACTTTTCTGGCTTCCTGGCTGTCTCCCTCTGCCAGAATCAATGCCCACCAGACCTGGGATTTGCGTTTTGTTCACCTGTTGCATCTCTACCACCGGAACACAGCCTGGCACACAGAAGGGGCACCATGGTGTTCCTTGAGCCGAACGTGTGTTACACTGCTCAGAGGAAGAAAGAAAACCCAACAAGCTGATGAAAAGCCTGGTCACTCTCGTGATAATCCTAATCCCGTCAGAGGAGAAAATGAGAGGCTGTAGCTTCAAGTTCAAGCAACCCAGCGACGCTGAGCATCTTAAAGGAAAGTGTTTAAAATTTGATAATGAAATACCATAATATAATTGAAATACTTTCGTGTCAAACTTGAATCTGTGCTTTTAAAGCAATTATTTAAAGTCCTTGAGATCTCCATAAACTTCTTCCTGACAAGTGTTGGGCTTCGCCCTGGTAACAGAAATGGGAGGGCTTCAGAGGAAGAAAAGCTTGAGATACGACAGGTGGGAAATGTCACACATGATTAAAGGACAAATATACTCAGACCTTCTGTTTCACGAGCACCAATGCTCCAAATGAAGTCACAGAGGTTTTACAAAAAGAATCATCATCACATTAAACCCAAACGTTTCTTTCCTAGTGTTGCAGCAGAACACGGTGGTCTGGTCAAAACAGGACTAAAGCCAGCACGACCAAGGCGTTCTGGAATCTACTTTGTAACTTCGTAACTCTCACAGAACCCACTGCTGATGACAGCATTAACCTCTGAAAATCTGAGGTCCGGGTATACATTACACTAAAAACAAGCTACAGTTCATAAAGGAAAGGTGGCAACAGTAATTTGACTGCAACTCTGACGAGTTGACTTGCCTTCACTAAAAATTCCAATGTTGACGTCTTAACCCCCAGAGCCCAGAAGGTGACCTCACTTGGAATAGGGTGGCTGGAGATGTAAGTAGGTAGGATGAGGTCGTACTGGGGCAGGAGGGGCCCTGATCACATGTGACTGGTGTCCTTATAAACAGCAGAAACTTGGCCACAGACACACACACGCAGGAGAACGCCTCCGCGGGAACCAGCCCTGCCCACGCCTGGATCTCCAGAATTATGAGACGATAAAGTTCTGCTGTTTAAGACACCCAATTTGTGTCACCTTGTTACAGCAAACTAATATAATACCCAAATCTGAAATTCAGGTATTTTTATCTATTTGGCTGGAGGAAACTATTTTTAAAATCATAGAGTATTCTGTGTCAAATTTTGACCTGAGGGTTGGTGCTTTGAATGCCACTCATTTAAGGAAGGAGAAACCTAAACTGTTAAATTCTGAGAAAAAAAATTAGTCCTGAGATCCCAAATCAAGGAAACTGCAATTCCATTTGTGTGGCCACACTGTCACCTTGGAGACAGGAGACCTGAAAGGCCAGAGACACATGGAGGCTGCTTCTGGGAAAGCCACCCCTGCTTCACGGCATGTCCTCGAGACACCGGCCGGCTCTTCCTCTAGAGGGGCGGCCACAGGCTCAGAACAAAAGGATCCCCGTCCTGCCTCCGTCCAGCGCAGAAGTGCAGCCCTGGCCGTGGCTCAGAGGGACCGTGATGAGGGGGACAGGGGTGTCCTCTAACAGCCCAACCAAGGGCGTCAGGAATGTCTCTGAGATGTTAGTTTATCACGGATTCGTCTCCTGTTAAATTAATAAAAGCTTCTTCAGGCTTCTGTTTGTTTTGTTTGTCGTTTGTTTGTAGCCTGCTAGTCTTGAGATAAGTTGTGGAAGTTTGCCACTTGCTGGGTAAAGCAGTTCCCAAAATCCATTTTTTTTTTTTAAAAGAGCTCCTGACTTATTTATTTATTTATTTTATTTTATTTTATTTTTTTGGCTGTGTTGGGTCTTCGTTTCCGTGCAAGGGCTTTCTCTAGTTGTGGCGAGCGGGGGCCACTCTTCATCGCGGTGCGCGGGCCTCTCACTGTCGCGGCCTCTCTTGTTGCGGGGCACGGGCTCCAGACGCGCAGGCTCAGTAGTTGTGGCTCACGGGCCCAGCTGCTCCGCGGCATGTGGGATCTTCCCAGACCAGGGCTCGAACCCGTGTCCCCCGCATTGGCAGGCAGATTCTCAACCACTGCGCCACCAGGGAAGCCCCCCAATCCATTTTTATCTTCAACTTGCCTTTCCTTTGAGGATCCCCTTGGTTCTAGAGGCTGCACCTGTCTTCTCTCCCCGCATTTCAGTCGTTAAGAGAGTCCAGTGCACAGAGAGTAGTGAACTGTGACCCAGCCGCCCTCAGGATGTGGTCCAGTGTCACCAGAATCCCCAAGACCCTTCCGAGTAGTCCAGGAGAGCAAACCAATGTTCTCCATAGTCAGAACATTTTCTTTCTTTCACTCTCATCCCGTCGTGAGTGTGCATTGGAGTTTTCCAGGGGCTTTATGACATATGATTTTCTAACAGATCAAATGAAGAAGCAGGTAGGAGAATCTGTCTGTCTTCTATTAAGCCAGACATTTAAAGAAATTTGCAGAAATAGAAAACAACGCCATTTTTCTTTGGTTTGGAAAATATAGGGGTTTTTTTTCTTAAAAAAATTTATGTTGACGTGCAATGGCTTTATTACTGTCTCAAAATAAATTAACGAATTGACTGAAAAAAAGAGAGAGTCCAACGCTGGTGACATCCCCCAGAAGCACGTGGACGGCTGGTGTCCCTGGGCCCCGCTTCGCACCATCGTTGGTCACCGAGGCAGAGAGAGAGGCCAGCGGTTCAGTGGGAGCCGTGCAGGCGGGCTCGTCATCTGCGGGCCTCCTGGCCTGCCCGTCCCACGCGGCGATCCGGGTGACGTCCACGTCCCCCTGGACAAGGCCCGCCCTGTCCCCCTCCACCTTACCCCCTCCCCCTCCTCCGCTGTCACCTGGAGCGCCTCCATCAGAAGCACCGCCCTGGCCCACGCCGTGTACACACCCTGCTTTGCCTCCGTCCTCGGCCCTTCGGCCCTTTGCCCTCCACGCTCACCCGCGCCAGGGCCCCTGTCCGCACCTTCGGTGGCCAGTCTGAACCCCTGAGCCAGCCCGCCGCCGTCCCCTTGCTCACATCTGCATGCGGACCCCATCCCGGGGCGACCCCGCCGACCCCCTTCCCCGCGGCCAGCCTGCAGCGCAGCAGGGGCCCCGCGCCGCGGCAGTTCCTGATCCCACCGGCCACGCTGCTGCCCAGCGAGGTCTCCAGCTCCCGAGTCCATTTCCTGCGGCCTCTCTCCTCCCTGCACTGCTGGCTGCGCACCGCCCCCCCACCCCCCGCTGGATGATACGCCCTCAGTTTCTACGTCACAGGGAGAAGCCGGGGCCCCCAGGAGAGCCTTCCACTCGCCGGTCCCAGCGCTGCGCCCGCATGGACCCGGCCCCTCCTGCAGCCTCCTCTTCCTCCCGTTACTCCTCCCCCATCTTCCCACCTCCCCGAGGCCTCGCTCTGTCTGATCCCGCCTGAAGCCTCTCTCTGTCTGCGTTTCTCTTCATCATGATTTAAACATGCTCAAACCTCTTCCATGCTAAAAAAAAAAAAAAAAAAAAAAAAAGAAAGGAAGAAAAGAAAGAAACCCAGCACACACCGTGCTGTGACCCCGGCAGCCGGGGCTCCCCTGCAGAGTGGAAGCTGAGAGCGTGGCCCCCGGCAGCTCCTTCCAGCCCCACGTCTCTTGTCCATTTGTCCGCTCTCTGCAGTCTCGTCTTCCTTCCCCCAGTGCACGGACACGGCTCTTGCAAGGATACTGGTGATCTCCATGTAGTTAAATCTGTGGATGCTTCTTGGTCCGTATCTTACATCTGATGCTGTTATCCAAACACCCAACTCTCACCCAGTGACTTCTGTCTCACTCCATCCTCTCACCGGCCTCTCCCCCCAACCAGGACCCCCCCCCCCCAGAGCCCTCCCCCGTCCTGTTGCTGTCTCTGGAATTCTCCAGACACCCCGCCCTCCAGGCACTGTCTCACCTTCTCTCTCTTCAATATGTAACAGTCACTGGGTGGAAATACTTGGATGTCTCAGACACATCTGGAAAGCAACACGGCCCAAACTGACTCACAGGTACACACCCTCCCCGGCATGCTCCCGCCGGGCGCACAGCCCCTGGTGATGTGGCATCGGAGCCGGGAGCCTGGTGCCCGTGCTCGGCCCCTCCCTCCTTGTCACCTCAACCAGTTCAGCTCTGTCACTTCTGCGTCTGGACCCTCTGAGACCCATTATCCCCTCTGCATCCCCACGACACCACCTCAGTTCAGGCCTTGCTCACCTGGGAAAATGCCACCACCTGGACTTCTGATCCTTGGTCTCCGAACCAGTGCCCACTCCTGGCCTCAGAGCAGTGTCCCCAGGACGATGGCCCCATCACATCAGCGCCCCATTTAAAACATATCCCGTGGCCTCCTGCTCCCAAACGCTTCAGTGTGACCTAATCTGGTCCCTAATCATTTAGCAGGTCCCATCCCGCCCTGCCATGCGCAGCCCTCTCTTATCTCTGTGTTTGCAACCTGCCCTTCTCTGTGCCTGGGAGGGAAGCTCACCGAGCTTCTCCTGCTCCTCCTCCTCTTCCTCAGGGAAGCCTTCGTTGTCCTCTCCGTCCTGGCGGACTGGCCTCCCTGACGTGCTCAAGGCTCTGGGGTCCCTGGCTCTGTGTGCACCGCACGCGTGGAGCTATGCAGTGTCACACCCGCCCCCAAAGCGTGCAGTCGTCCTCTTGCGCTAAACGCAAGGTCGTTGTGAGCAACCTGACACCCTGTCTCGTGCCGGAGGAGAATCTCCTTCTGGATCACACAGCTTCAGGGATGTTGCCGAGTTTCCCCTCTTTGAGGATGTGTGTGTGTGCGCGCGCGTGCACGTGTGCCCTGGCCAAGGTGTGGTCAGACCCTTCCCTGGTTTTGTTTACATTCTGTGACGGCAGCTCTGTTCCCTGCAGAAGCCCAAGAAAGGGAGCCATTCCCAACTGGCTTCAGGATGCAGCCTTATCCCTCCATCTTTAACCCTTTATCACCCTCCCTGCCCTCCACCCCCATTTCCCAACCTGCCACCTGACCCCAGGGAGAGAACATATCCTCTGTCTGTGTTTCTGGTGGCTTTGTTTCCACCAGGTGCCTGTCAGTCCCTTCCCTGCAGGCAAGGTTCTCACCCCAACCCATGAATGTAGCCGTAGCCTAGGATGTACAGGACAGGCGCCATCCCTGAAACGAGAACCAAACGCAGACAGCAGATGGGATGCCCCTCCCGCTGGCGACCATCCACTTGCCCCTCGAGTCCAGATTCCTTGGATTCTGGAAACTTCATTTCACTGCCAGGAAACCAGTTTTCAACTTTTCAGTATTTCTATTTCGTCCCCTACCAACTAAAACATTCAGATTTTCATACCAACTGTATTTCGTAGAAGAAAATATCCTTAATTGAAGGCATGGCTATTAAAAGCATTATAATTATTATGCTATTTTCTGTGTGACAGAGTGTTAAATACTCCTTTTTCTGTAATTAATTTTTTTGAAAAAAGTTTATCTGAGTATGTAATTTGTAAATTTTAAGGTGTTGGAGCTAAATTCCTGAGGTAATATGGTTATCTTTAACAATAGTGATTACATAACATGCATGAATATGTTTGTGACTCTTAAACGCTGTAACCTAAGAGGATTTCAGCTCTCACATCCATCCTTTTCTTCTTTTCGGCATCAGATACTGATTCTGAGTGAATGGGATGCCACTGACTCAAAATTTCATGAAGGTTTCCGTGGTAGCACAAGTCCAGAGCCCCAAGACCCAGTCCCCTGTCTGGTGAGAGTTTGACAAACTGAACTGTTGCTTTGAAAGAGAGTTTATGCAACTATAAATGCCAACATCCCGCTTTCCAAAACATTTGCAAAGCCAGTTCCCTGCACGGGGACACTGCCTGGGGACACGGTGCTACAGCCAGAGGGAACCGTGCGGCCAAGGTCACTTCGCTTCATGAAGGACAAGGACTCCACCACAAACTGCAGACCCCGTTTCTGCCCCACAAGCTGTTCTTGAAACTTGGGGAGGGAAGTGGCAGCTGTCTGTGTGCAAGAGAGCTGGGGGGACTTTGAGTCCTGTGTGGAGAGGGGATCAGAGCGACTCGTGGGGATGCATCACTTGCTTCTAAGCAATTAGCACTTAGGTACCTTGGCCTCTGCTCCTAAGGGATTGTTATGAGCTCGCCTTTCACGACAGGTCTGCAGATACTACATTAAAAGCTGATGACTCATCCTGGGATTGCTCCTTAGCTCTGTCTCAGGCAGGGAGTATGTCATCTTCCTGATGGTGGCCAGCACAGCCCGGTGGCAGGGGAGCAAGCCTGGTGGATGGACCGGGAGCCAGTCACCTCCCCTGTCCCCTCCCACAAGAAGTGAGGTCATTGCCGACTGCAGCTGTTCCCACACTTCCCCTAGGGAAGCCTTGTTTCCCCAAAGAAAGATGGCATTATTATCGACTGTGTTTGTCACATCCAAACTCAGCATTCCCTTGCTAAACTCCAGGACCTTTTATATTTTCACTTTAGAGGGAATCTTTGTAAATGGTGCTCTCCGTTTCCCTGTATTTCATCAGAATTCCCGCCTGTGCTGGGTCTCTGGACAGCTCAGACCTCATCGCTGTGAAGGTGATGAGGGTGAAAAAGGAACAGACAGAAAGGTGAATGGCTTGGATGTTTAACTGGACTATAATATAAATGACTAAAGAGAAATATTGCTGACATTTCAAAACAGACAATCATACTCAGCCTCAAGGATGAATGGGAAGGAAAGAGATTAAGTGGGGAAAGAAAGAAAAGAAAGAAAGAAAGAAAGAAAGAAAGAAAGAAAGAAAGAAAGAAAGAAAGAAAGAAAGGAAGAAAGAAGGAAAGGAAGGAAGGAAGAAAGAAAAAGAAAGAAAAGGAAAGAGAGAGAGGGAGAGAGGAAGGGAGGAAGGGAGGAAGGAAAGGAAAGAAGGAAAGAAAGAGGGAGGAAGGAAGAAAGGGAAAGAAAAAAAAGACAGGGTAGAAAAAAAATAGAGGAAAGCACAGAACCAGCTTTTGCAATTTGAAATAAATATTACACTCCAGGGAGAATTCTCATAATTTTGTGCTTCTTTGCAGAGTTTTATTTTTTCAGTAAGTAATTATACTAATGGCTCTGGGCCCCTCCTGATTTACCATGTCCTCAATTACCTACAACCTAGAAGCTTGTACCACTAAATTCTAAAAAGAAAGCAGAAGAATTTAAATTGAATGAACTCGATTTTGAAAACAAAAATAAAGAGAAATTGAAATGCATTTCTAGACAAAAATGTTTTGACAATGTACATAAACTTTCTAAACTGGAGGAAATCTCCCCGGAAAACTTTCTAAACTTTGAGGTGAACTGCTTTGGGAGACTTGGAAATCCTAAAAATATTAACTCTTATCCCTGAAAACAAAATGTTTATCAAGAAAAGCAGAAGAAAGAAAGAAATGACGTTCTGGTGCCTTTGCGGACCAGTTAGGGCCCTCCAGTAAAGGCTGACGTATTTCAACCTTAACTTTACTAAAACTTCAGGGTTAGAAAGCAAATTTCTCGGGCTTCCCTGGTGGCGCAGTGGTTGAGAGTCTGCCTGCCAGTGCAGGGGACACGGGTTCGAGCCCTGGTCTGGGAAGATCCCACATGCCGCGGAGCAGCTGGGCCCGTGAGCCACAACTACTGAGCCTGCGCGTCTGGAGCCTGTGCTCCGCAACAAGAGAGGCCCCGACAGTGAGAGGCCCGCGCACCGCGATGAAGAGTGGCCCCCACTCGCCGCAACTAGAGAAAGCCCTCACACAGAAACGAAGACCCAACACAGCCAAAAATAAATAAATAAATAAATAAATTTAAAAAAAGAAAGCAAATTTCTCATTTGCAATTGGACGCTCCTTGCCCCCCTGAGAGGGGAAGCAGTGGATGTCGCGGAAGCCCCCCGCCTGGCTGCCCAGGCCCTGCCGCCTCAGCCGGGACCACAGGCCATGAGTCTGTGCCTCAGTTTCCTCCTGCCTGAAAGACGAAAGAAAGCAAGCGAGCCTCTGACCCCCTGGAAGTCTGTGAACAAACAGGCGTGACTTCAGAATCGTGGGCTGTTCGCCTCCCTTAGCTGATCTTCCCTCCTGCTCGGCCCCGAAGCTGAGGACAGGACAGCCAAACAGGACGCGGAGAGAAGGGAAGTCTGAGCCCACCCCGCCCAGTGCAGGCACATCAACTCGGGCAGTTTTCCAGACCTCAAGTCTGCAACCCCTCGCGCCACGTAACCAAGTTAGGGGATCTGGCCAGCATTTTGCAATGTAATAGAAGAGAAAATAAGGTAACATATTCTATATACCGTAAATGTAACAGAGCAGAAGAGACTGCATTTCACATAGTAAGGGTGAGGGTGGTATCATTCCATTTGGGTTGTTTCAGACACACACAGTCCCAGTGTAGAGCACATTTCCTCTGCAGGTCACAGTGAAGGTGTGAGGGGGGCCAGGAGAGGCTCCCGCGACCCTCTAACCACAAGAGGACGCTCTTACCCACCAAGCAGGCAGAAATCAGGTGGTGCGTGTGCAGACTTGGCCTTTCCCTGGGTTGCCATGGCAAACTGCTCCCGCACTCTCCACATTTGCAGGATCCTGTCTTTCTCCCCGATGGGCCTGTGAGAACCCACTGTCCGGGGGCTCCATGCATCCCCAGCCCCTGACGCCCACAGACCCGGGGGAGGAGGGAGCCCGATGGGAAGCCCCCGGGCCGAAGCCAGCACAGGAGACCCGCCCTGGGGCCCAGCGATTTGCTCTCATCAGCAGGCAAAGCTTTACTCTCGTGTTTTTCCTGTTACATGAGAAATGCGTTTACAGGACTCGGAGGGGGTGGAGTGGAAAGAACAGAAAGACAGTCCCTGTTTCCTTGGTGACAGCCTGAACCTCCGGCGCAGGATTGGACAGCAGCCTCGGGGCCGGGGCTCCCCAACCTCGCTGGTGAGGAAACAAGATGAAAGGGGAGGGCGCTGAGTGCCATTTCTCCCGCTCCAGAGACAGAAAGGCCACAAAAGCAGCCCCTGGGGACCCTGGCACTGTAAAGTGGTCTCATCGAGAAGTAGATTCAGTATTTCTATTCAGAGCCTGCTTCATCTTCACTATCTAGTATCTGCATTTTCATCTCTCAGTCATTGAGGAAAGAAGACACCTTCATAAGGACAAAAATACCGGAGACAAAGGAAATTGTTTAAGAAAACCACATCCAACGACTGTATCTGTGTAAGCCTAGTATTTTCTAAATCTAATTTCTCCTCATCAAATATTTGATGCCTTTTCAGTGAGGTCAGGGACTCTTTAAGATTAGAATGAGGCTAATCATCGGAAAACAACCAATTTTTTAAATGGGCAAAAGATGTGAATAGACACTCCATCGGAGAAGATCAAGGGCTGGCAAAGAAAGATGGTGCTCAAATCAAAACCAAGGTGAGATGCTACCACAGGCTTAAGAGAACAGCTAAACTTCAAAACGCGGCCACACCAAGTGTGGGCCAGGGCGTGGAATTCTGCCTCTGGCTGGTGAGGATGTGAAACGTGCAGCCACTTTGGAAACCAGCTTCAGTTTCTTAAAACGTTAAACGTACATTTACCATTTGAAGCCCTTTTCTACTTCTAGGTATTTACCCGGGAGAAAGTGTATGTGCCTATGTGTACATGCGTGTTTATAGCAACCTTACATGTCACAGCCAACAACTGGAAATGACCCAGTGTCCATCAAGAGGCACGTGGACAGCAGAGCTTGTAGGCCACACAACGGAATGGAAAGCTACCCAGCAGTGAAAAGGGGTAAGTTATTGATACACCTGGCACCCTGCAACAAGACTGAGTTTCCCAGGGCCAAGAAAAAAAAACAGACAATAAAAAGAAAGAGTGCATATAGGAAGATACTGCTTGGATAGAATTCTAGAAAATGCACACTAATCTATTGTGACAAAAAGCCAATCAGTGGAGGATAAGGGGCAGGACTTCCAAAGGGACACAAGGAGATTTAGGGGGTGGTGACACATCTACTGTTTTGAACATGGTGATGGTTTCGCAGGTGCACACATATGTCAAAACTGACCGAAGTATATGGGTTTATGTAAGTGCAGTGGATTGTATGTCAATGACACAGCAAAAAGCTATAAACCAAAAACCCTCCTTTGCCTCTCAGGCCCCTCTTACCCCTGTCAACCGTCTTATTCCCTCTAAAGATGACATTCACCTCCTTCACCATCTCACCTCTTATTTACTGCCACTGTGATCTGATTTCTACCCTCGCAGCTTTACCGAAACCACTTTCGCAAAGGCTACTAGTTATCCGCGGAGTGTGAGACCCACTGGCCCTCCTCCCACCAGCTCGTTGGGGCACCCGCCCCCTTGACCCTCTCCTGTTTTCTCCCTCAGCTGCTGGTCACTTGGTTCCCCTCCTGTCTCCGTGGCCTCTCACCTCCGTCTATCTCGTGGGTCCTCCCACTTGCCCACGTGCAGTTAGAGAGTCAGGGCTCTGTTCTGCCCTCTTGGCCCTCCTGCAGTGACCACCAGGATGCTGATGGGGCCACACCCCGACTCCACATTCACATCCATCGGGAGGTCCCGTCAGCCCCCAAAGCCCCACGCGTCCACATCTGAGCTCCTTCTCGTCTCCTGAGGGTCCCCCGCACACCAACATTCCCTGTCTCGGGCAACATCACACTCTCAACCAAATCAGAAAACTGGGGGTGCTCGGACACACCTCCCCCTACCCATAATCAACCAGCACCTCGTGAGAAATCCCCCCACAAAGAGCGTTCAGATTCAGGCCCTCCGCTCCAGGTCCACCGCTGCCCTTTGTCTCGGCCCTCACCCTCTCTAAGCGGCCTGCCTAAATTCCTCCGCCTGCCAGAGCAATCTTTCTAGAAGGGAAATCTAGTCACCCTCTCCCACCCCCTCTTACAAAGCTTCCTTTCCCAGCTCTTCCCACCTCTGTGGCACTCAAACTCTAACGTGTGTAAAATCATCTGGGAAGATTGTTGAAAAGACAGGGTCTAACCTCACATCCCAGAGTTCCTGCTCCAGGAGCTCTGACGCGGGCACGGGAACCTACACTTTAACAAAAGTCTCGAGTGGGGTGGGGAGGGCGCAGGCGGGAGGAGCGGGGCGTGCTCGTGGTGTCTGGTGAACAGAGGCCGGGTGGTGCTCGACATCTCCCAGCACAAAGGGCAGCCCACCCGCCCACCAGCGCCGAGAACTCTCCAGCCTACGCCATCAGCGTCTGGACTCAGAGTTACGCTGAATTAATACTCTTCTTCTGTGCCCTATCTCTTTCAAACAACTCGCTGGACCGTTTTGCTGGTGATGTAATTGTGTTTAAGGGAAGGAACTTTTTTAAAACAACAGTCCATCTTTTTTTGGTACTAACCTTTAAACTAGCCAACATTTTCCACCTGATTCTTGTTAACCTTTCTGTAGAACAGAACAAAGTCTGCAATCTGGTTACTCTTTTGAAAAAACTAAAATAAAATAAAGCATCAGCGACGTGGAGGTTGGGGCCTCCTGGCCTGGAGGAGGGGGCTCCGTCCCCTCCTCCGCAGGACACATGAGGCCCCCTGACTCCCCTGAGCGCTGCCCCCGGGGAAGACCCTCCACAAGACCCATGGCTGGTCGCTGCCCCCACTCACCGTGCTCGTCAAAGCCCCCGCCACCTTCTTTCCAAATCCCCGGTCCTGGCAGCTTCAGCCGGGCGTGGGACCTGCACCTGCCCAAACAAGAGCTTTGGCTTGGAATGTGATTCCCGAGAGGGTGACGCAGAGGGCGTGGTGGCCAGGATTCAGTGGGGCGCCCGCGGCCCAGCGGAGCAGGGGCAGTGGTGGCGCTAGATGACTCTCCCTGTCTGTGACTTTGCCCACACCCGGTCTCCTTCTGTCCCGCTCGCTTTCTAGACCACTGGTCGGCTCTGTGATCTGCTTACCGCCCCTCCAATCAATTCTCTTTTTTATAAAGTTACTCAGAATTAGTTTCTACTGTTTGTAGCCAAGAGTCTCACTGGTACAGCCCTTGTTACTCAGTGTGTCTGGCACTAAAAAGAACTCAATAAATATTTGTTCCATAAATGTCATTACTAAGAAGGAAAGTGAAAAGAATGCACGGTAACATAAAACCAGGGAAATCTGGACGTTCCAGTCTACCAGCAAGGCGGCATTCACCCTTTCAGCGGACGTCATAGCATCGTGGATGGGGCGTGACGGTTGTTGCCCGCAAAAACAGCTGGCTTCTGTACTACCACGCTGGCTTTTCAGAGCAAACGGAAGATGAATTAGATTATAGCCTCATCCCAAAGCTAAGGAAGTATTTTCCAAAACAGAGTCAGAAAAAAAGAAAATGACCCTGCAAAGGGATGGATGATGCGGTGGACACACGCACCTCTGGGGTTAAATCCAACAAGCCCACACTTGTTGTGCACATGAAATAAGCAGAAAGAGTGACTGGGCACTGTGTAAAACTAATCATTTAACTGAAAACAACAAAGAAGAATATTAAATAGAGTGGGGCTTAATGATAGAGATACAGTGAAGCCTGAAGCAAAGGTCCAATAAAGAGTGTGCCGTGCAAGTCTCCTAATCTGGATAAATTCTCTCCTTCAGTTTGTCAGGAGCTGAGTTCAGTCTCCTAATCATAAAAAAAAAGTCACATCTAGAAGATTCTAAACATTATGCACATGTGCAAACACACAAAGAGGCAAAAGGTCTTTCTTCAGAACAATGATGCTCAAACGTGGTCCATGGGAGATAAGTACAGAAACTGACAGTAAGGAATGAGAAACTGTTTAGAAACTTGAATGTAGATATTTTACATCTGTTAAATTAATAAGAGAAAATGTTGCCTTGCATTTTGTAGGTCTTTTAAAATTTCATTGAAATTGAGAATAGAAAAAA
Source organism: Eschrichtius robustus (assembly GCF_028021215.1). NCBI lineage: Eukaryota > Metazoa > Chordata > Mammalia > Artiodactyla > Eschrichtiidae > Eschrichtius > Eschrichtius robustus. The sequence continues at coordinate 2,935,065 of NC_090832.1, read as the reverse complement.
CCTGATTCTTCACCCCAGACAACTTGAGAAGCAAAGAAACCATATAAAATAATGGGTTGATCGATGGAAGTAATAGTTTGTAGAAAATCGGTCAAATCAGTATTTCACTTCTAATAGAACAGTCTTCAGGGGAAAAAGCATCGAATGAAAGTACTAAGATGGGGCAAAGCTTGATGTGGTAGAGTGAACTCTTTGTTTGATATTCTGTTACTCTTCCCCCGGGTGTTTCCCTACCAGGAAAATGAAGAACCTTCCAGAAGGCTGAGCCAAAAGCCAGAGAACACGGCCTGGGACCTACTTCCAGGAAGAGAAGCAGCAGGGCCTAATCGAGGAACATTCCATCCCTCTGCCCCTGGCAGCACTGCCCCTGGGATTTCAGAATCCTCAGTCCTGGACGTGGAGCCTAGGGGCCCGGGGAGGGTCTCCCTTGGGGAAGGAGCAGTGTATTTTGCACGTGGAAGAGAAGAGAAGCAATTCCTTGTGACAAGGAGGGAAGAGGATGGTGGATGGTCTTATGTGTTTCACATTTGCTGTCTGTCCCTCCTGGGCCTGCACCTCGGGGGAACGGCCCCCAACACTGATGTCGGGCACTGGGCCTTGGCCAGCGTGTGCCCCGCGGGACCGACACCAAGTTGCACCACAGTTCTTTCCTCTGCCCTAAGCATCGTCCCTGCCAGGCTTCTCCGCCAGCCCCAGGCCCCTCGAAGGGAGACCCTGAGGAGGGGGCGGCCTGGCCTGCGGCTGATGTCACTCAGACGCCACCACCGAGCTGTAGGGATCAACACTCCAGAACGACCACACTCCGTGGACACTCTCACCACAGGAACAAAGCTCTAATACTCCTGGTTGTTTGCAAACGTATCCACGCTGAACTTGGATAAATCCAGGGTAGCATGGTGTGATCCATCTCAGCTAATGTGTGCTGCGGCGGGGAGGGAAACGGAGGCTTTTGTCTGCAGGGAGGCGGCAGCAGCTGTCGGGGGAGAAGGGGGTCATGCCCGCGGTCACACCGTGCGGGCAGGACGCACAGAGTGTCTCCTGCGGGGACTCAGGCTTGAACATCGGTGAAGCCCAGCCTGGCAAGTCACAGGACAGAGCCCAAGACCCAGCGTCAGGCGCACAGAAAGGAAAACCTAAGCTGCCTGTTCTGAGGTTGCTGGTGGTAAAAGTGGACAGAATGAGCCGACGTAGAACTGGGTCGTGAACTGTGAGGGAGGGTCCACGGGCAGCCACTCCTGTGTCCCGGGAGCCACTGCAGTGCCTTTGATTCCTAAGTGGCAGCGAGCTTGACTTTCGAACCTGATGGCGCCTAAGGGGGGCTTCAACATGGCCGGGGAGGGGCAGGGTCTCTCTCCACCACAGCCCCCACCGTGACTCCTATGTCGGGACCCACAGAGCGCCAACGACCATCTCCAGATGAATCCTCCTAGTCTCCAGCTATCTGACCTCAAGCCTTTGTCTTAGGTAGGGGACCAAGAACCGGGAAACAGTTCAGCCGTCGTCTTGGAAAGTGTCCTCCTCCAGGGTAGGATATGGACCATCTCAAGGGACCTCGGTCAAGATGTTTCCATTTGCCTGACACACAGGCCAAGCTGCAGGTTTCTCAGGAGCTCCAGCCATGTGACCAGAGACCGCCCAGATCCTGTGGGTCTCCACCTACTTACGTGCAGACATTTCAGGTCAGAGGAAGAGGCCCAGCTTAGGCACGGAGGGGTGATTTGAGTCCCATACCCTCAGGAGCACCCCTGACCTCCGTGAGGCCCGGGAACACAGGGGGAATGCGGGCAGGAGCCTGGGACCATCTGGTCTCTTCACAGATTACACGTCCACAGTGAGAAAGACTCCGGTCTCTAGAGCCCACATCTTCTGAGAAGGGCCACATCCACAGCTCCAAAAACATCAGATACAATTCAAAGATGCTCTGCTGATTCTTACACCACCCCTTCCAGGCCCACCTCCACTCACACGCCTTCTGCTAACGCCCTGGGACTCAGCACCAGCTGGGAGGGTTATCGCCAAAGCTGTGCAGAACTTGGGATTTCTGTTTTACCAGGATATTCAGGGGGCCTTGGAATTAAGCTCAGCGTTTTACAAACACACAAAATATTACCTATCGCTGGGAACAAGTTGTAATTGTGCTAAAACCAACATCAACATTTTATCTCATTAAGACTAGCCGCTTGGGAAGCAGAGACCATCCGATGTGTCGTTGAGTGCCGGGTCTCTCCACAAACACCGCGTCCCTCTCCGTGGCCAGATCTCCATGACTCCCGCCTTGCCCTGGATTTCCACACACTTTCTCCCATCCCAAATCTGACCTTATTAGAGGCCCGTCATGCAGACAGTCCCAAACAAATGAAGGGGGAAAGACGGGGGGGGCACCGTTCCATTTCTATAACTGGGATATACTTACTTCCTCTGTTGCCAGTTATCCGATATATGACCGGTTCATGAGAATGACATGGCAGGGGCCACTGGGAAAGAGGGAAATGCGATTTCTTGGTAAAGGTGAGGGCCAGCCGCCACCACCCAGAAGGGGCTCCACCACCTGCTGTGAAGACGGAGGGCAAAGTCGGATCGGTTTTCCTGAGGACACTCGCCAAGGTGTGACCCACCAGAGCAGTGTCACAGCCACTCCAAGGACCCCCAGTTCCACCGTCCTCCCCGCAGACCGTGTTGGGACGACGTCCAACGGGAGGATGAAGAAAGAGCCAGCGGCTGCTACTCTAAGGTCACGGTTTACTCCTGGCCAGTCTCCCCGGGGGCAGTGGTCGGGCTGGTCAGAAGTTCAAGGCTGACATTTTCTTTGACTGCTGGCTCCTCTTCGGTACCCACAGGAAAACATTCAATAATAACGTGTGCTCCTATGATGACGAAGAAGATGATCTGGTCCATGAGGGAAGCACCTTCGAACGGAGGGAAACTCAGGGGCTTCTCAGGAGCTCTTCCAGCAGTCGGGGTGCACGTGAGGGGTCCCTCAAGGCTCTGTCGTCTGTCCCGATCACAGAGAAGGTCTGTGGGCAAGGGGCTCCTGCAGTGATGAAAGGGCCCTGCAAGGCGGGAGGCCTGGGGCCAGTGTCCAGGGTCTGCCGTTAACTGTGACTTTGGCCACTCAACTCCAAGCTCAGGTAACTAAGACGTGGGAAGACAGGGGTCCTCCCCCGGGACTCTGACCCCGACTCCAACGTGTAAGAACACTCTGGTCTCTTAGGGACTTCTCGGCCTCCCTTTAAATTCAGTTACCTAATTTGTAACTGGGATTGGAAGAACCCCTTGCCTGCCGGAGGCAGGGAGTCCCAGTTAATATCTTGGGACCTTGTGGCTTCAGACTCTAAGGGGCTAGTCCTGTCCATACCCCTAACCAGCTGGAGGCGACTGGGCTCTGTTTGGTTCAGTAAAATGTGTGGCTTTGCTCCCCATTGCCTTGGACAGGTTTCAACATTACTGAAAGCCAGAACGCTGCTTCCTCAGGTTTTTGTATCGGGAACTGAAATTTCCCTGCATCTCCTTCTATTCCCCTCCCACCCCCGTTACACCGTGAACATGGCACTCTCCTGGGACCTGCGTTTCCAAGGTTTCTCCTCTACAAATGATGGTGAGGAAGGAAATAAAACACGCCTGGATTTTAAGTTGCTGGTGTGTGTGATGTATTTAGATAACTACATGCGGCAAGGCGGTTAGTGTGGGAAGTAAAGTTTTAGACAGAGATTCCCACCTCTGGCTGCCCATTACAATCACCTGGGCAGTTTCAGCCTGATGTCCAGGCCATCCTGGGATTCTGAATCACTGGGCGTTGTCTCTTGTTTTGTTCTGTTTCTAATTACCCAGGGGCAGCCAGAGTTAAACACAGATCACCCGCCCATGACACAGACAGCCATTAACTCAGCTGGGAAGGAAAAAGATAGTTTAATGGCACTGCCACTTAAAAGTCATTTTAATGACTGAAAAAAAAACCAAAACCCTCCCTGTTATTGCCAGGAGTATTTAAGAATATAATGCATTTCTTTTTTTTTTTTTTTCTTGAATCTTTTTTCATGAAAATTAGAGAAGTATAACAATCTAATCTCCGTTGCTCGATTTATTTTTGCAAAACAAAAACAAATCCAAAAGCCACCAAACAAAGTGATGTTTGTTTTTCCACGGTGCTATTTTAAATAAAGAGGGCTGACAGGCCTGCTGCAGCATTTTCATGCGTGGTGTTAATCTCCTAATTCCCTAGAGAAACAGGCCAGCAGTCTTTCCCGGGCCAACACAGAGGGTGCCCAGGTGGCCTCACCCGGGAGGGGTCGAGGCGCCCATGCCCATGTCCTTCCCATCTCCTCTCCTCCGCTCCGTTTCACCCTCCTCACGCCTCGCTCCAGCCCTGATCTTGACGACGCCCCACCCCCACCCCCGCCCCCGCCAACCCCAGACGCCCTCCTGGTGCCCCGCGCACCCACCCCCGCTCTGCGCGCTCTGGGGCGCAGCTCCAGCCGGCCGGGCCCGGTGCGCGCGGCCCCAGTCCCGGCACGTCCTGGCCCGGGACTCACTGCGGGCCGCGCGTCTCCATAGCCGGCTGTCACAACACACCAGCAGCGCTTGGCGACACCTTGGTGCTCCCAGGCGCTGCTCCAGCATCCTTTGTTCTCATCTACCGTTCTATCAACAGCTGCCTGTTCATGTGGGAATTTACTGCTGGTTTGTCCTCGCTGTATAACTTTCTTGCGCTTTTTAGATTCCTTCCCCCAAGAAAGCTCCTTGAGCTTTTGGACCTTTAGTCTTGCCTCGAAATTAGTAAGCACTGGGGAACACCCCCAGGTGTTTGCATTTTCAAAAGCTGCATGCATTTGTGATACTGAGAATTATACTAAATATATAGTGTGATAATACCTCATCAGGCTAAATAAGTATGGGAATAGAAGTCACTTTCTGTTTATTATTCAACCAATCACATCATTCCATCCTTTCAGGTGCTTTCATGAATCCTGGCAGCAGGAGGGTGAGGAGTGTGGCTTGGGCAGATTTAGGAGCGGGGAAGGTCTGAGTGGACCCACATTCATGCAGGGGCGAAGGTTCTGGTGGCAGGAAACACATCTGAAGTTCCTCCCTTTTGCACTTAAATTTGTTTACTCCAGCTGGGAAGAGTGAGCAGTTACCCTCAGATGGAGGCTTCCTGTTACCCCACACAGACCTTGTCCACGGGACTCTACGGGGCAGAGCGCTGATCTAACAACTCAAAGAAAAATGGAGCCATTTGGAAGGGGATTTCTTTATCGATTATAAAGCTACAAGCCCCCTTCCCTCCATCCTTAAAGCCTGTGAGACTGGATGTGTAGCAGCAGTTAGGAGCAGACTGGCCAAGGCTGAGTCTTCGCTCCCACGCTTACTGCTGTGTGACAGTGGGCAAGCCGAGCAGCCTCTCTGGGCCTCAGTCTTCACGTCTGCAAAACAGCGCCTACCTCACAAGGATGTCAAGATAATTAAATGAGTTCATGTACATACCGTGTGTGGTGTTAAAGAAAAAATTATCCTGGCGCTTGTGAAAACGGTAAGGAAGATGTTATTCGGGGCTATTGCACTAGGGTCAAGACTATCCCGATAGGTAGAAACACTGGGCTCAACTCCAAATACAGCGAAGGCGGCCGGGGATTCAGAGCCGAGGTTCAGTGATGCACGCCCAGCTCTCAGACCAGCGCCGGCGCATGTTTGGATCGGGTGAGTGAATGCCCGTGGTCACCGCATGAGACAATGCACACAGGTGCCCAGTGCAGAGCAGGTGCTCTGCGTCCCTGAGTTACAGTGGCCAGTGGCATCCACCCTGCCCTTCTGTGGGCAGACATCCTCACTTCCCCACCCCCACTGGGTGAGGACAAACCACAGCCGTCTTCTCCCCAAAATCTGCATCCTGCAGGGAGTGACACAGAGTCAGCCAAGGCGGGCTCCCCATTAGTGCCTGCGCCCCGGATCCCCGAGCCTGCTCTGGTCCCGCCCTCTCCAAAGCCTGATTCCTCAGCTTTTCCTCCCATTCTTTCTATTTTTTTTTACATTGAAGTATAATTGACTTGCAGTCCTACAATATTGTATTCGCTGCAGGTGTACAACATAGTGATTTTATATTTTTATGCATTACAAAATGATCACCACGATAAGTCTAGTTACCATCTGTCACCATACAAAGTTGCTCCAATATTACTGACTATATTCCCTATGCCGTACGGTGCATCCCCCCATCGTTTATTTCAAAGCTGGAAGTTTGTACCCGTCAGTCTCCATCACAGATGTCTCTCACCCCTCCCCACTCCGTTCTTTTCAGATCCCATAACCTTCTCAGAACTCTCGTTTTGTTCATGTTGAAGCAAAGTTAGCTTCTGTTTTTAGGAACCAAAGAACCCTAAAAGTAGATTTTTGCTTTCTCCATATCCCTATTTAAATGCTCTTATGGATGGTGAAAACCAAAGTTAAAAAATTGTTTGTTTTTATTTAATAACTGGACTGAGTGTGTAGTTCCTGCCCAAATAACCCTTGACCGGTCACTTCCAAGAGCTGGAGAGCCACAGAGCAACCCCACATTCTGCAGACTGTGGAAGCCGCTCAGGGGCAAGCAGAGCTGCAGATTATGCCTAGTGGGATCCGCGAAATAGGAATTCTAGTGTTAATTCTAGCAGGATCCAATACCAAAGAAATAAAGTCAAAATTCTCCTGTCCTTCCCAGGGCCCGGAGCCCTCACTCACATCATGACCCTGTTAGCAGAAAGGACATCACTTCGTCTGCCCATCTCTGATTGGGACAGGGGCTCCCAGCGAACTGATTTTTGAGTTACCAGCTTTCTTGCTGCCGTGTTGAGAAATCGTCAGATCACCATCTCCTTTGGCTACTTAATACTTTAGGTAAGGATGGATGTGAAAGATAACTGAAGAGTGAACGTGGCGAGTTTTCAAGTACTAACTGGAGTGCTAACGTCTATCGGTGATGGGTAGTCCCACCCTACCTAAAACTCTAACAGATGAGAGGGACGGTCGGAACTAGTGGGTAGAAAACTGGGTGAACAGAGCAACACCATTTTCATTCCTGATTCTCTGGAAGCGTTTGCTCAGTGGTCCTACCTGCCTGTAGATTTCTCCACGTGCTGAGAAAGGAGAATCCAAGTCCCCTTTTATGGGGGTTGTACGAACGATTTCTGATTAGTGAATTGAGCCAGATGGATTGCTCATTTAATCAAAAGGCATTCACTCACTCATTCACTATTCACTCATTCAAGAGGCATTTTTACACACTGACAACATTCAAGCAAGTGTCACAGGACCGGTATTGGTTGTAGCGATGAATCACAGCTTCTCAGCTCCTGCCCTCGGCGGGGATGTGTCTAAGAGGGGAGAAGAGAACGGTGCAAAAATAGCTCCAGCTCAAGGCAGAATACGGCCCATGTCAGGGGAGAGCAGCGCAGAAAGGGAGGTAACTCTGCTGGGGGTGCGGGGACGGCTCCAGCTTGGAGGTGGCGCTGAGATGTCAAGTGTGACAGTGACGTCTGCTTTCATTAGCACGAGTGCAGCGGGAGAGCCGCTGGGGGTGACCCTGACCTGAAGGGGGCCCCAGGCGTTGAACTGCCCGCTCTAGGACAGCCCTGAGGGGCAGAGCCAGGCGCCTGCGTGGAGCAGCTCCCAGCCCCTGCCCCTACGTTAGCATCTGTCCTTTAAAATCTCCTCGGACCCTCACACTTAAGGTGGGAGTTAAATGTGAGTACGGTATGAATAAAGGCATTTATAGGAGTTGAGAAGGCCAGTCAGGGCCTTCAGATCTTAATTCAGGGGAAAAACGTGGTTCTTCCTGACTTCCAAAGCAACAGGAAGATTAGGGAAGGGTTAATCCAAACTCTTTCATCCTTAGAATTAAACCCAATTTAAATTTGAACCACAGCAGTGTTCAAATTTGAACTGATATTTAATTCCAAGCACATAATGCATGAAATACTTTTGCTTAAATCTTATTTCTTTCCCTGCTTGAAGAAAATAAGAAAAGGGACGACAAGAGAGAATTAATCTTTTTGACCAAGATCAACGCGATCACGGGGAGCCTTCCCTTCTTCTTTGCTCCCAACTGATCTTTTATTTTTTTGTTTTTAATATTGCATAGCTATGCGGGGAAATCTAGTATTTCTGTTCACTGTAAATTATAAACTGTGTACTTGAGCGTAAGCTTTTATTAGATACTAAGTTTTTTGAGAAAGGAAAAGCCAAATGAAGAGGGTTCTGCAGTCCAGTTAGTTGATATACAAATAAAACCAACTTCTTGAGAAGTCGGGACCGTGGAGACCTTGGGAGAGGTTTTCCTGTTTACGATCGTTTCCATGGTGGCTTTAATCCACAAGCTCAGGTATGTACTCTGCCCTGGGCTCATTCTTTATTGTGGTTTTGTTATTTTAAGATATTATTATTTGACCAAGACACAGAGAGAATTCTGAATAAAGGCGATCATTTCCTCCCTTTGTGTTTACTGTGCACTGAAGCGTCCCTTATTTATTTGCAATGAGCTGGAAGAGGCTACTATGGAGGAGTACTTCGGGGCCTTCTGGATCCTTCCAGCCGGCAGAGGAGACAAGAGGAGGAAGAAAAATGAAAGATGCCTGACCTGGGCAGTGGCCCTCGATTTCTCCCAACCGGAAGTAAAGTCGACATAGGGGAAGAATCTCAGTGAAGCAGAACGTCCCTGCAAAGCCCGGTGTTGGTGGGTGTGGTGATGGTGCAACTGCATTCCCCTCCATCTCCTCCGACAGGTGCGGATGAGGCCCCCAGGGAAGTACGGCCAGGGCAGCTGTTCAAACAGCCCGCTGTCCTGGCAGTTTGCATCCCAGTGGCTGAGATCTTGACAACCACCAGCACGTTTGCCTAGGGTTTTGGTGACTCATGGCTGGGTCCCGGGGCCCCTTTGAGTCACACCTGTAACCATCAAAGTCTTTTGATGGGCAAATGGGGGAGTCTTTTTTTCTAATATCAGATGAATATTTTTAATAAGCTTTTTTTAAAAAAGAAAAACACATAATTTCATCTGTCTTCAGTTTTTTTAATTTTGCAAAATGCGCAGTGTAGTATCCCCAGCGGCAGAGATAACAGCAAACCTGAGGTCGAGTGGAGAAAGCTGGAAGGAACACAGTCTGGGTTCATCCTGGGGACACGGACTCCTAACTTTTTCTCTAAGAATCTGGTATCTTTGGTCACGATCAGCATGTGTAATTTTATAATTTTTAAAAATCTGATAAAGCAAGCTGTGACTGAATCACCCTCCCGTGCGATGCCTGCTGTTCAGTTGACGTGGGGGAATTGCTGTCTCCATCACGTATCTGGGATTGCAGGCGGTACGTGGGACAGCTTCTGGGTCCTTCCAGCACCACCCGGAAATGAACATGAGCCAGGCCAGAATAACCCACTAGAGCACACCACTCACAGCTCAGCGGTGCCAGGAGTAAATCTGCGTGACCTGTTCAAGGTCCCCCAAAGACCCCTGGGTGTGCCCCTGGTAGCACCAGCACATCACGGTGGCACGGGCCCTGGGTGGGCATCCACGGTACTGAGCCCGGGGCTCCTGATCTCTTGAACGAGCAACGATACCGACCAGAGTCAGCAGTCAGGTTCTGGAAACAGTGGGCTCTGCGGCCCCAGCTGAGCGAACAAGCCCTTCCTTCTCTGCGGTTCCGTGGGGGATGTTCATGGTTCTTCAGAGCTAACGGACAGTCGGGACTCTGAGGCACAGCCAGCCTCACTGTGCTGTTGTGTAGAAGGAGAGAGCCGCCCGGGACATACCAGTCACCCCGGCCAGTGGGCTAGCATCTGAACACATGTGCTGTTCGTGCTCCAAGGCGGGCAGCCCGCCAGCAGGCGTGCACGGAGCTTCTGTTCACGCCCCTCCCGTGAATGGGGCCCCCAAACATGCCTTACGCTCAAATATATGTTTGAACAATGATGTCATGGTACTGATTTGGGTGTGTTTCCTTAAAAACGGAACTGAGGGTGCTTCCCGTAGAGAGGAATCAGAACTGTCTTAAGCTTTGGAGGGTTTGCTCGGACCCTGAGGACGAGCACAAGGGAGGTTTTGGAGGGGGCCTGGCCTGTGCACTGCCCAGGAGGGTGGGCCATTACAAAGCCCGCCCCCGGTGGGCCCACCCCCTCCCTGCTCACCGGCTTTCTCCTGCCGCTGCTGCAGGGCTGGCAGACACGACAGCGACAGTGGACCCCGCTGCCCGGATCCTGCATCCCATCTCTCCCGGTCCTCCCGCTCCGCCCACCCTCCACCTCCTCAGGTGCATCATGTTACCCACCCCCACGCCCCCACCCCGCCACCGCCCCGGGAGAAAAAATCCCACCGCTTGTCCTGGAGCAAACGGGCCACCTCCTGTTGGCCTTGCACGCACAGCTGTATGTAGACTTATCTGCGTTTTAGGGCGGAGCTAGAATCTTCACGCCACTGACAGTAAGCGCGTGCACGTTTAGCTCAGTGCCGGGGCGGGGCGGGGCAGCGTACACCAGGCCGACTCCGGCCATTTCCCAGCTCATTTACTTTCCTAACGAGGATCTACTGGTGATTCTAGAACAAAGGTCAGTGCAGCTAGAAGACCACAAATGGCGAAGCATCACTCACTCGTGTAATCACAATTCCGTTTTTGTCCGGACGTCTGTTCGTCTTCCCTTTCTACCCACGAGGGGTCCCTTCTCTTTGTGCTGCATATTTAACATTTGAGGGCATTTTTTCTAAAATTTGGTCAAATATTCTGTTGTTAGTGGAAGAGCGGGTGTAATTTCTGCCAGGAGCTACTCGGCTCTGAGAACAGACAGGCGTCCTTGAAAAGGTACCCCTGACTTTCAGACGCCTTCTGTGGAGACGGAAAGTGAGGAACGCGGGTGAAACAATCTCCTTAACGTGGCTTTGACCGTGGGGCGGTGGGCGCCTGCCGGCCAGTCTGCCCAGGACAGCTGTGCTTTATAACAAGGATGAAATCATCTGATTGTCTGTCGTTGGCCCTCCCATCACCCGTGGTGTTTCTCTGCAGGCCCCGAGACAGCACAGCAGTGGGTACTGGCTGTGCTTGGTCATGAGTGAGCCCTTTGTTGGAAGGCCTGTCCCCACCACTCAGAGATTGTTCCAGACCTCTCTGGCTGGGCCTTCTCTGCTGGTGCGGCGCTGCGGTCAGCGGGGTCATGTTCAGGGGTCTGTGCCCAATGAAGGCGAGCACCACGTCACCACGTGCCAGGCCCGGTCCCCCGGCCGGAGCTCCCATCGCCCTGGTCCAGAGGGGGGAGCCGGGAAGGCAGTGACCGAAGAGGTCACTGAGAACGTGGGGACCAGGGATGGGCCAGGCACTGGGCTTGGTGCTGCCAGCCCACCGGCATCACCGTGTGACACCTGGACACAGAGACCCTCAGGGTCACTGAGTCTCCCTCAGGGTCTGCTTTCTCTTTCACCCAGAAAGTTGGTTTCTTCTAAGAGCGCCTTTTCAGCAAGTCCCTGGGAGAAGGTTTTCATGTTTTTGGCCTGGAGCCCACGTCACCCCATCCCAACCCCTCCACTGTGTGACACACCCGAGGGTCTCAGGTGACTGTAACACCTCACAAGCATCATAACTGGGAGGGTGTGGCCCCCCCGACTCGTGAAACTACAGAGTGAAACTAACTCGTGAAGCTACAGAGTCCAGGTCAGGAGGCGTCCTGGGCAGACTTCCCTGGATGCTTCCCTGCGGGCGTGGGACACAGCAGCCGGGGGGCGGGGCGGGCACACCCCCCTCTGCCGCCCCAGCACCCGTGGGGCACTGGCCACAGTTTGGTTGCTGCCACTCATACCTGAGTGCTTGGGACACATCACAGGTGCCCCTTTTGTCTAGAAAATTGGCCAAAGAGTTTCATCCAAATTGGTGATAAATGTAAGAGCGCTGAAATGAAGGCTAGTGCTGTTACTGATGCAATAAAAAGGCAAAACAGGGCTGCAGGCAGGCAGATCCACAGCACCAGGGACCAGGGCAGAGACTAAACCCAGTGGCTCGACAGAGCACAGCCTGCTGTGGGGGAAGAGTGAGCCCAGGCGGCCCCGGGGAAGAGAGGGGGAATGCCCAGGGCACAGGAGAGGCCCCACGCTGTGAATGACGTGGCCCGCAAACCAGGCTCTCCCTGCAAAAGGGAAGTTATTTTTTCCAGCGTATTTGTGACTGTATGTTGGAGGCTTTCTGTTTAATCTTTTGCTTAAGGAAACAAGCAAAATCCTCCTTGCATCCAAATGAATCACAATGCAAAATAAACATTTATGCCTCAGACATGCAAATATCAGCTGTTTTTACTGTTTGGCAAACTAGACATTGACCTTGGAAAGGAACGTTTTCTAAAATAAACACCCAACACTAATAAACACTAAGAGAACACCTTGGCTAGCGCCTGCTCTGACCAGCACTGTGGGCGGTGGGTGGGAAGGCAGGACTCCTTCTGTCTCCCGGTTTGACTGCCCTTTTAAAATCTGTGGGATTGCAGTTAAATCCCTCCTCTTATTTCTGATCTTGGCAATTTGTGCTTTTTTTTTTTTTCCTCTTGATCAGTCACACTAGACGCTTTTTTTTTTTTTTTTTGTGGTCACGCTGCACGGCATGCAGGATCTTAGTTCCCGGACCAGGGTTCGAACCCGTGCCCCCTGTTGTGGAAGCTCGGAGTCTAAACCACTGAACTGCCAGGGACGTCCCTCATTTATATATATTTATTTATTTACTTACTTACTTACTTACTTACTTATTTATTTATGGCTGTGTTGGGTCTTCGTTTCTGTGCAAGGGCTTTCTCTAGTTGCGGCAAGCGGGGGTCACTCTTCATCGCGGTGCGCGGGCCTCTCACTGTCGCGGCTTCTCTTGTTGCGGAGCACAGGCTCCAGACGCGCAGGCTCAGTAATTGTGGCTCACGGGCCTAGTTGCTCCGCGGCATGTGGGATCTTCCCAGACCCGGGCTCGAACCCGTGTCCCCTGCATTGGCAGGCAGATTCTCAACCACTGTGCCACCAGGGAAGCCCCAGTCCCTCATTTTGACTAATCTTTAAAAAGAACCAACTTAGGGCTTTGTAAGTTTTCTCTATTGTTAGTGTCCTACTTTGTTGATTTCTGGTGTGATCTTTGTCTATAAAAGGTTTTAAATCTATGCTCCATGGAAAATTCAAGATTCCCAAAACCCACCGAGGGAGGTTCCTGGGAGGGGCATCGTGTGAGGGTCCTCCCGACGCTCGCCCACGTGCCCTCCACACTCACTAGACCCTCTGTGTGAAGGTTAAGAAGTTGAATCCGGAGACCTGGGTATGAGGTCAGCTCTACGACTGGGTGGTGGTACAGGTGCTGGTGTGAGCTGCTTTCCCCTCTAGGACTCATTTTCTACATCTGCAGATAGAGAGAAGGCTGCTGTGTCCTTGCAGCCGGCGCTGCACCCCGAGCCTCCTACTTGCGGAGGCCCCACGTGGGGCACGTGGGGCACGTGGGGCACGTGGGGAGGCCCCTCCGGGAATCCCGCAGAGGCCGCAAGCCCCGGCCGGCTCTGTCTACTCCCGTGCGTCTCCACCAGGCAGAGCGCGCTGCGGCCATTTCAGGCAGAGGGAATCTAACACCGCACGTGGGTTTCAGAACGCGGAAGGGCTGCGGCAGTGGTGGCGCCACGCAGTCGGCCTGAGTCGCCCACGGTGGTCCCTGCAGGCCACGCGGCTGCCGGGTCCCCTTCTGCTGGAGCAAGAGCCCACGAGAGCTGCCGTCTGAGGCTGCTGGGCCCCGAGCTGCCCCGAAGCTGGTCCTGCTGTCTGAGCCGGCCCCGCCTGAGGTCTGCTGAATTAGGACATCTAGATGGGGTCTGGATGGTCTGTCTTCAAATGCTTCCCCAGGGTTTCAGACGTAGGTCTCCACCCCCCGCAGAGATGACAGGCAGCAGGAACTGATGATACACATGGTGGAAGCGAGTGGTTCTCAAAGCGGGCTCCAGGGGCTTCTGAGGGTCCCCAGATTCTTCTAGGGTCTTGGCTTATATTTCTAATACAAGAAGTATTGATAGAAATATAATCTACATAGATTTAAGCTCTTTGGCCTCCTTCAATAACTTTTAAGCATAATATGTTTAAAAGTTTTGGTCTTGAGACCAAAAAGCTTGGGAACTGATTTGCAGACAATTTTCTGGTGCTTTAGGCTAGTTGTTGCTAAATAGTTAAGCAGATCTAAAACTACTTCCTAAAGATTCTCTATTATTTTTTCCTGCAGGTTTCCATATAATCCACCTCCATCAGGTGGGATGGCCCAACATGAGAGAGGATGCAACTGAATTATCCCATTGGCTTTCATTAAGAACTAAGAGTAATATGAAGAACATTTATGCATCTTCTGGAAACTGCACTTAAGGATTCGGTCTACCATATTGTATGTAATACAAATATATACATAACACAGAAATAGTTTTCTCTAAGAAAAGGTTTGTCTCTTGTAATGTGTTAGTGTGTCTTGTTATTAGATATGGAAATTAACAGCTCACTACTTTAAATTTTGCCTTTGCTACCAGGAAGCTCAGAGCTAAATTTTGTGTTCAGCTTGAAATAAGTCTGAAATAAGGAGGGGAACCACAAGACAGGTTTTTATTTTAAACTCCTCAGGGAAATAAATCTTTAGCCCTCGCCACACATGTGCATTAAATGGTTAGAGAGAAAAATCTCAGAATACTGTAGCCAGGGAGGGTTTTGATTTTGCACACATAAGTGCCAAAGAATCATGTTTTTGGCGAGTAAAGATTCTTTGAAGTAGTAATTACAGCTGACCTTGAGCTGGGGACGTACCGTGTGGTCCCAAATGCTTCACACACAGCTCAGCATAATCCTTCCCAGGGTCCACCGTGTCCTCTTATCCCCATAACACTTAAGAGATGGAGACACAGAAATGTAATGAGAGATGGCTGACAAAGAACAGCAGGCTGGAAGGCTCCTTGGGCCACCTTTAACCTCCAAATGAACATTCTCCTGGACCACACTGGGGAGGCGCTCAGTCTCTAAGCTGAGCACAGGGCCACCATGCCAGGCCACGGGAACAGCAGCCCTCTTCCCCGGTCAGCATCTGGACAAAGGCAATGCTGGTCTGAACCAGGCCACTCTGGGCACCTCACTGGTGACAAGGCATTTGTGTGCACGTCTATTAACACGCAAGTGTTTTTACTGCTCATTTCACAGTTGGCGGAAATTTCCATGCTAACATCAAAGGTGCAAAATTACAATTTCAGAGTCAGTTTAATATAACCAGACCCCACAGATCACCACCTTCCTTCCACAGAATTGTATCGTTTCTCGTGAAACCACAAAACTGAAGTTTCTGATTTCCGGCATCTGCTATTTCCGGAAAAGACGCATCTGCTTTCCAGCAAGACGCTCTGCAACATATTCTTAGGAGTCTATTTGAGTATAGCTTTCATGGGGGGTGGGGGGGTCGGTGACACAACAGGAGGTTAAGTACTGTTGCCAACCTTATTACAATACTCTTTGACTAGCATTAGAATTATTAAAATCCTGGTCACTGCTGGCAGTAATTAAGGCCGATGACCCTTTGCCAACCCCTGGAAATTCCAGAGCCCCAGGTGGGGCAGCACCACGGAGAGACCATCTCAGATGAACTTTATTTATTTATTTATTTATTTGGCCTCGCTGCGCAGCTTGTGGGATCTTAGTTCCCTGACCAGGGATCGAACCTTCGCCCTCGGCAGTGAAAGCGCCAAGTCCTAACCACTGGACCGCCAGGGAATTCCCTCAGAAGACCTCTAAATACCTCGGAGATCTCTTCCTGACCACTGTTTAATATCCTCCTAAAAAGAAATACAGTCATCAAATTTCTCCTTTATTTAAGCATTAAGAAGCTGCAGCGCAGTGACTTAGAAAACATCCTCAAAACATCAGTTACAACATGAACAGACATCACGTGTCAGGTGTAGAACCTTTCTCACTTTTTACTGAGGGTCGTCAACCAGCGTAATCTAAATGTTCCACACATCTGCTTTTAAAGTGAAGAACAAGGCACACAGCTCTACCCGACGTCGCAAGGGAGAAAAATGTGCGTGGTGTCTTACCGCGGCCGGTTAAGAGCGAGATGGGGCTAGGAGCCCAGAGAAGGGGGTAGGATGAGGAGAGGGAAACAAAGGATAACACAGGGGCACAGAGACCACGCATGACCAGCAGCAGGACCCAGACACACACGGGCAGACGCAGAAAGACGCTCTGCAAACATCGATTCCTTTAGGAAAGTCTTTAAAATGTTATGGTCACGATGGGCAGGACCCTGGGCCTCTTAATCACCGGTATTTGCACTAAGTGCAAATGAGACCAAGTTACGACTCTGCCCACCTTGATCTCACAGTTCACTCTCAACCTGCTGGTTGATGTCCAGAACGAGCTTTCGTTTCTCCCCCAGGACCCAGCTCTGCAGACGCCACCGGGGGCGCCCGGAGCATTCACGAGACACGTGTCTTAATTTCACCTCCAAACGATTGCTGACTTTGCCTCTCTGGTAGTAATACACTCATTTAAAATAAAAGACAGTCTAGCTCTGTGCATTCAAACAGGAGGCAAGCTATTCAGTGGATGGGGTATTTGGTTTTGCATCTCATCTGGCGGCTGATCTAGCTCCCACAAAATTAGATGCTCTGTGTCTACCTAGATTTGTGCCTGGCATGAGAGAGCGAGATTAGAGCAGAGATCTCCACAAGAAAAATACAAACTGGCTTTTAAAAATGTAAAGCTTCAATGTAAATATAATCGACTTGACACATTAAAGTCTGAGATAAACATTAAGCTAGTTATTAACTTTTACAAAATAAGTCCAAAATTGAGGTAATACATTACACTCTTCTCTAACCAGCTTTATCTGATTATAACATTTCCCCCCCTTCTCAACCTTCGAGCGAAATAGATGCATGGAAAAAAAAATCTAGAAATCAGCCTGGAGTTAGTGGGGAAGGGTATGACTCCTGAAAGGCAGCGGAGTCTTACCCTTTGTTCAAATAATTTCCTTTTCTCAAATCACTGTATACAACTGTACAAAGCCACCATGTCACTGATTTTCACACAGCGATTAAAAATACTGAAAACACACACATCTGCTCTGCACTCCCCACTTTCTCCCTAAACAAGTGGCTCTCTGGCCCGGCACATCTTGTCCTGCGTCTGGGTCCAGCTCTGCACTTTGCCCCCTTCCTCTGGCTACCCTTCCTTTCTGTAGCACAAAAGACATTTGTGAGCAGCCCTTCAAGTACAGAGGATGCATTTTCCAGAAGCCGAGCCTCGCTCTGGCTCACACCTTACCCCAGACGCTGAAAACAATTCCCGCAGCTGTGCTTCAGAAAGTCTTGTGCGCGCGCGCGCGTGAGGTTTGTGAGTGGAGAGAGCATTGCGGGCAAGAGCATGTATGTGAACCAGTGTGAGGACGTGTGAGCATGTGTGCACGTAGGAGCATGAGTGTGAGGTGTGTAAGTGTGCGTGAGAGCACGAGTGAGTGTGAGAGCTGAGTGCGTGTGTGTGAGGGTAAGCATGTGTGAGTGTGCGTGTGTAAGTGTGTACGTGGGCTCGAAAGCCCCCACGAGTCGGTGTTGTGACCGCAGAGCACTGTGCCCGGCACAGCGCCCACTCTCCAGGCGGACCTTCCTGGCGGTCACTAGCCTCCCCCTTCCCGTTGGGAAGTTCGGTTCACTTGAGCCCCCAGACCTTCCAGTCTCCGGGACGTGTTTCTGCTCAGGAGAAACAAAATCCTACGTGCAGCACCGTGTCCAGCTCTGCACCAGACGGCCACCCTCCTGGTTCGCCCCGCACCCACACGTGGCTGTCACCCACTGCTGGGACCAGGGCACCTGGCGTCGCGCACCCGCAGAGCGACACCCACAGACAGGGGCCCGCGCCCCGCGGAGGGTCTCCGGGACCTACGCGAACCTTAGGAGTGGGAGCTGACAGGCACCTTCACCCCCGCTCACCCCCCGCCCCACCCCACGAGCCCCGAGGACACCTGGGGCGTGGAAGAGGCCCGCAGGTGCAGAAGGCAGGCCCGCAGGCCCCGGCGTGCGGCAGGTGGGCCGCGGGGTCGGCGAGGCGGGCCGTGTCCCGCGGGGGCCCCTCGGCTCCCGGGAGGGGCGCGGGGGCGTCAGCGAGGCCGAGTGTCCCCGGGGCGCGGTCACAGCGAGCTCAGGTGCGGCAGCGCGTCCAGGGGCCCCGCCCGGTCGCGCGCGGCGGCCGCCGACTCCACGCCGCGCAGCCACTCGGTGCACTTGCGCACCAGGCCCTCGTCGGCGGCCGCGGCCTCCTCCTCGTACTCCACGTCGTCGTACTTGTGCCGCTCGTTGAGCAGCGACACCTTGAGCAGCGGCCGCAGGTCCGCGGGCCGCGGGCTGGGGTCGGGGCCCTGCAGGCCGCCGGGCAGCAGCGGGGCGCCGGGCAGGGGCGGGCGGCGGCCGAGGCCTGCGGCCCGGGCCCGGGGGCAGGGGGCGAGCGGGCGCCCGGCGTCGGCCGAGGGCGCGGGCGCCGCCCGACGGGGCCGCGCCAGCAGCTGCTTCTCCAGGTGGCGCCGCTGGATGACCAGCACGGCCTCGGGCGTGAGGCTCAGGGAGAAGCGCAGGGCGGCGTCGGGCCCGGCCCCGGAGGTGGCGGCCCCCGCGGGGCCGTCGCCGGAGCCGGCCGGCCGGGGCGCGCACGGGGCCGGAGCGCGCGGGCGGCCGGGCGCGGCCGGCGGCGGGGCGCGCGGGGAGGCCGGGCCGGGGGCGCGGCGGGCCGGCGGCCTCTTCAGGGTGGCGGAGGGCCAGGAGCTGGACAGCAGCACCGGGGGTCGCTCGGGGGGCCGCCTCTTCTTCTCCGCGGCCGCGGCGGGCGGCAAGGGCCCCGGCGGGGCGCAGGCGGGCACGGCCGCCTTGCGGGGGGCGGCCGGCTTCCGGGGCGGCGGGCGCGCGGCGGGGACCCCCGGCGCCGGAGTGGGCGGCGGCGGCGGCAGGGGCGGGAACGGCATGGTGCTGCCCGGCCGGCGGGTCGTCAGCGCCCTGGAAGGAGAGGGACGGCTTTAGTCTCGGTGCGCGGGGCCCGGCGCCCTCCCTGTGGGTGGCCGGGGTCGGGCCCTCGTCCTCGCTCCGCACCCACCTCGGTCCGGCCGCAGCATCTCCGGCTTCCTCACGTCCCGGCGCCCACACCTAGGGCTTCACGCCACGGCACCCCTCCCTCCTTCCTTCCCTCCTTCCTTCCTCCCTCCCTTCCGGGGCCGGGGGCGCTGCCCCGACTCGGGTCTCCTCGCCCGGCACAGCGGGCACTGCACCGGCCGCCCGGGCCACGCCGAGCCAGACGCGCCGGCGGGAGGAGGAGCCGAGCGCGGTGGCCGAGGACGCGGCGGGGCGAGGAGCCGCTGCGCCCGGCTGGTGTCACGAGCGACTGGACCGGGCGAGGCTCCCCAGCTGGCCTTCCACCGCCAGGGGCTAGTTTTAATCCACCAGAGGCGGGGAGAACCAGGCGTGTCCTAAGCCCTAGGCGGAGTCCTTGCACGTTGGAGAGAAAATCCTGAGCAGCCTCTCGGTGCCTTTAAGATGGTGGGCAAGGCGGCGGCGGCGGCGGGTGGTACCTCTGGCCGGGCCGGCCTCGCAGTCCGGTGTCGGAGGAGAAAGCTGGCTGGAGCTCAGAGGTGGGGAAAAGACATTTCAGGGAATCGTCTTGCTTTTGTTTTTATAGGATGATGCCACTGCTGAAAGACAGTCATTTTAAAATTAAAAACCTAGTTTTCGGCAAAATAGGCCAGTTTCAGTTAAATCATGATATAGGAAATACCAGACATTAAGTTCTTTTCAGGAGTGATTCCTGTGAGCAAAGGAGAGTATTTACTGCTGCAACAGTGAGTGGTTCAGAATGAATGAGACAGCTTCACTGTCAGCTTGGATTCTAGTGGTAGAGACACGAAAACACTCCTACGATATTCAGACGTTTGTTGAATACATGAGTAATTCAGTGAATAATTACAGAGCAATACGTCATAAAGTCAAAGTTTCATACAAGCAGTCCCTGCATTACTTATGGAGAACTGTCAGTTGTTTAGATCTGCAAAAAACATTTTCCATACGATATGCTTTTCTGGGCTAACCCAGAACGTAAGTAGGTTGTGTGGGGTGTGGCCCCAGCTTAGGTAAGAGCATTCAAATGTGGGTAAACTCGTATGTGACCAAGGGCCCCAGCGGCCCCGCCCAGCTCTCTGCACGCTCCTGTTGTGGCACCGGCACCTCCCTGCGGTCGGTGGCCACGAGGGCACTGGCCACTTTCCCCCCTGCCTCCTCTCACGTGTCCCCACTGGGTCAGGCACAGCAAGAAGGAAACTTGATAGGTGGCCAGAAACATTTCTCATGACGGCTGGGGGCGGGGGTAGGTTTAGGCCCCATCATCTCCACCAGAACCCTCAAAACTACCCCCTCCCCCGCCCCGTTTACCTCCTCTCCATAAAATATGCAAACACAGCTTCCAGACACGGCTCCCTGCTGTCCTTCCACTCACGGACCTTCTCCCCTTCCCCACCAGGGCCTCGAGGCAACCTGTCTCCTCCCATAGCCCTGGGAGAATACGTTTGAGACCGTTTAGGTCATAAAGATGTCTGTGTCGTAGGTCCCGAAATCACATATGCATTTTATTCCAGGTATTTCTGGGTGGGTGTGGACTAGGTATGTTAGCCGTGGCAGCAGGTGGACACTCCTGCCAGGAGCGCGGAGGGCAGGAGATGAGGTGAAGCCAGTGAAGGCGGGGGGACTGAAGGCGGGAGGACGAGGAGGGGGCTATGGTACCACTTCTGCGGGCACAGCCCAGCGGGAGCTGGATGCCCAGCGATTTGAGTAGGGACCCCAGCAGTTCCAAAGCTGTAACTGTATCCGCGACTGGGTTTCTCTCCTTCCGATTTCCTAATTCTTAGGATGCTTCAGAAGTAATGACAGTTGAAGGGTGAGGGTCGGAGGTGAGTGTGGATTGGCATCTCGTAACAGCTAAGGGATGTGACTGACGTGCTACGTGGCAGGCACTCTCCTGACCCCTACCCCTCTGACTATCTCCAATCTACTAGAAAATGGGGGCTTAGGTGCGGAAACACCTCCCAACAACACACGGCTCCAACGGGATGGAGACGAGCCTCAGTCCCAGCAGTGGGGTTCCAGAGCCGCGTCTGAGCCATCACACTAAAGAAGAGAAGGACAGTCTTTGGGCAGGGGCGATGGGGGTAAGTAGCCTCCACCACCCACACCAGCAGAGACTGGGCACTTTCCCCCAAGAGAAAGTGAGAGTCCTCAGTTTGCCCAGCACATCCGACCAGACTGGTCACTGGGATTCTCCCAGTCCCCCCATATCTTGTCCCAGCCCAGAAGCTTGGGGACTTGGGAGGCTACAATCTGCCAGACCTCTGAGGCAGGAGAGTAAATGCTGAGTGCCCGCCCCCCATCACCCACCCAAGTTGGAAGGGCATTCCTCTGCCCCCTCCCCGCTGAAGGCCCCATCGTCCCCCCCCACCCGTGGGGGAAGAGGAGTTCCTGTGCCTCGTGGCGGGTGGTCTGCTGTCCCAGGAACCACAGGGGAGTTAGCATTTCTGAAGGGACTCCGGCCCGCAGACTCTGCTAAAGCACCCAAATGACAGCATCCCTGGTCCCTGCCAGCGACCTCTTCTACCTGAAACCTCCAGCCCCTCGAAAATTAGAGACTAGAAGCCCCAGCAAGGGCCTGGGAGGGAGCCTGGGAAGACAGCACGGGTCTCGGCACTGTCACGGGTCTCGGCACTGTCACGGGCAGCTGGCTGTTAAAGAATCTATTTACACATTCTGTTTGGTTGAGTTGCTAGCCGGTGACAGTTACCAGTAAGGCAAGTCACACCAGGAGAAGATTGCCAAACTTACGTTCAGATGGAAAAGGGATTAGTCAAGAAATATAGTCCAATTTAATTTGTAATCTACATAGGATTTTGCATAACAAGCCCAGAACACAACATTGGGGATAAACTGTTTATATATTAAATAGTAAAACTTAGCACTAGAATACTGTGAAAAGCTTATCAGTTTCACAAACATGTTTCTGGGATCACCACAGTACAAAAGTTGATCTCCAAAATACACGATGATTACATTTCACCTCGAGGATATGAAATTTACTATTTCAAATAAGCTGGTTAATTTGAAAGGAAAAATCAAATGTATGTATTTGAACTGTCCACATTTTTTTACTTATATGATATTTAATTTTCAGATTACATTTATTCTATTTTCAAATTTCAAATAAACTATGACAATACTTTTCCACCGTTTGGAAATTAATGATAATTTTTTCTCCTACTATTGTAGCAGAGTCAGTGTGTGGACAAAGACTTTTCACTGTAACAACCCTTTAAAATATTTCCAGGATGAGTAAACTAAATGCAGAAAATATTTCAATCATTAAAATAAAATACCAAGAAGAGTATATCCAGGCCCAAGTAAAATTATAGAGGGTTACTGGTCCACAGGTTTGAAACTGAACTGAAAATTATGGAGGCTGTGGTACGACGACCCCGCTCTGCAAATAAGGGCTGTAGACATGCTCCCACTTCACACCTGGACCCCACAGATACATCCAAAACGGACATGTGCTGTTTATCACACAGACATGTTGTGATCAACTGGTCATCACCACGGAGTTACCAAGTGATTAAATTACAGCCAGTGATCGCACCATAATACCAGGAAATGAGCCATCATTTCAAGAAATGTTTCATTTTCCTCATTAACTTTTTAGGTTCTTGGTTCTACTAAGGCATATACTTCAATGTTCAGAAAAATTTCAAAAAGGAAAATAAATCAATCTTATTTTTCCAGTTACACCCTCTTCCCATTTCTATATTTTGATTCAAAGCATTTTACTTAGTAGAGCGAGAAGTAAATGTTCTAGATCCAACATCTAGAACTAAAACTAAATCTGAATTTTAAAACATGGAAAGCTCATTCTAGTTTTAAAAATCCTATTTTATTACTGAGACATAGAGAATTTGGCCAATAACTGGAAAACACCTCCATTTCTCCTTGTGACACTGGTCTGTTACTGTGAAAGCCTTCGCGACTAGAAAACATTTAGGAAATTGTTCAGATATTATTTGCTTTAGTCTTTCTTTTTTTCCCATCATTAAGATAATAATCCGCTTTATCTAGATTACTGCATTGAAACCTCTTGAGAGTCTTATGAGAGAAGACTCAGGAACACCTGCATTTTACAGATGAAGAAACCAAGGTTTACCCAAGTAGCCCCACAGCATGGCGGGGGCGAGACCTGTCCAGGGAGTGAGAGCCCAAAGCACGCTCGCCACTCAGCGCCAGTGGGTCTCAAGACCCCTTTACACTCTCAGGACCCAAAGAGCTTCTGTTCTGTGGCCTCTATCTACTGATGTTAACCTTGTTAAGAATTTAAACCGAGGGGCTTCCCTGGTGGCGCAGTGGTTGAGAATCCGCCTGCCAATGCAGGGAACACGGGTTCGAGCCCTGGTCTGGGAAGATCCCACATGCCGCGGAGCGGCTAAGCCCGTGTGCCACAACTACTGAAGCCCGCGCGCCTAGACTGCAACGAAGAGTAGTACCCGCTCGCCACAAGTGGAGAAAGCCCACGCGCAGCAACAAAGACCCAACGCAGCCAAAAATAACTTAATTAATAATAATAATAAACAGTTGGCTTAAGGATTTTAAAAAAAAAAGAATTTAAACCGAGACTCAAAACAAAATATTTACTAATACATTTAATGAAAATAATATTTTCTAAAACAAGTCAGAGATGAGTGGCAGGCTCTGTGCTCCATCCCTGTGCGATCACACACCCACAGCCTCGTGACTCCGCTGTGCACTCACGGTAGAGTGAACAGCGCAGTGTCCTGGGGTAATTACCAACGTGGACCCTGAAAGGGTCTCCGGGACGCCCAGGCATGTCGCTGGCCTGGGCCACACTGAGAACTGCTACTCTGCCTGCCAGGCGGCACAAGGAACCCCCCTCCGATGTCGCCAACCATCATCATGTCCTCCTCTTTGAAAGCAAAACTTAATACTTGGTTCCTTCTTGTAACAACCTGGAAAAAAGAGAAGCAAGTAAAAACATGAGATCATACAGGAAGAAAAGTCACAAGCTGTACTATTAAAAATGATACGCCTTCAGTTTATATTACCCCTTTTTCTTGCAAAGCTCAGGTTTTTAGATGTATGAAATGTACTTAAGAGTCTTCCCATAGGGCAGGGAGAAGCAGGAGCTGTAAGTCTTATTTATCCTGTGCTCGGAACGTGTGTGCTGATGAACGCTTTCTTAGAAACCCCGGGCCAGCGGATGCTTCCGGGAAACTAACCTGGAGAAGTGGAGTTAGGTGGCTGCAGTCCTGGTGGAGTGAAAGAAATCGGGGTGGAGGACAGAAAAGCAGCGGTCCGAGCGGCCCTGTGGAGGCACCGCTGCTGTCACCTGGGCAGGTGTGCCTCGCCGGGGCCTCGCCGCCCACATTACCCGCAGGTGAGTGTGCTTTCTCAGGGCGGAACCCTTCTGTGTGACTGCACCCCTGCTCGCCTCCACGCATCCCATGACACGTTAAATACAAGCCCTAGACAGTCTCCACGAGAGGCAGGTGGCGTAATGTGCTTCCTCACCCCACAAAAGCATCTCGTTGTTAAGTTGTTCCTTAAATAATTCACTTGAAAGAAAAGTGCCTAAATTAAGGATGGCGAGAAGGCTACTGAGGACGGCGCTCTTTAACGCAGACAGTCCCACGTGGGCCGCGACTCCCGTGCGTGTCCCGTACCCCCAATCCAGCACTGCAGGTGCAACGACAGCCTTAAAGTGGCTTTGTAGCAGACCGTGATTTTAAATGACCTTGCAGATGTTTTCACGGCTAGTTCATAAGTCAAGAGATGGCTTAATTACCATTGGAAGAGAAGAACAGAGCAAAGTCCCCGTCTTCCTGGGTCACACGAGTCTCGGGATAGAGAAGATGAAGGATCTGCAAACAGGAGGAGCAGCCGTTTCTTCGCGCTGCCCCACCCCGACTCCGGTGCGGGTCTTTCTCCCAGACGCCGCACGGGCCCTCTGTGGACACTGCCACACGGGCCCGTCATCTCCCGGCCCAGTTCCTGACTGGACGCCAGCCACTGACGCCCCGAAGCCCTGTCATCGCTGCCATTTCCAGCAGGACACCCTTGGCACCGCCTCCCGCGGAAGCTCCTACACAGCGATCCTGACGCCCTCGGGCCTGTGGGGCTGGGCACCCCCTCCCGCAGTCCTGAGGGTCACTCTGGGGCCCCTCGGGTACAATGCGCTGTGTCCCAAAGGCTCGCAGAGATGAGTGTAAAGCAGCCTTTCCAATAGATGCCCGCAGGCTTTGCTAATGGTCCGTCTACGGAACGCCGCTGCCAGGCACTGCTCACTCCTTTATTCCTCCCAGCCGTCCTGCCAGGCGAACACCGGTAGAACCCCGTTTTTAGACATTTTCTTGAGATGAGGAAGTGGAAGCTGACAGAGGTAAGCACCTTGCCCAAGCTCGAATAGCCAGACGTGGGAGGGCCACCCCATGCCCGAGACACGCTGTCCTCCAAACGGTGGCCAAGCTGCGGGCAGTCTTGGTGAAGGTCCCGGAGCCGGCCGGCCGCGGGGCCAGCGGGGACCCGGAGGTGAGGGCCGCTCTGGGGACGATCCTGCTGTGGATTTGCACCTCCGACCACGACAGGCCCCCTCCCAAGGGGACCCCCCCCTGCTGAAGGGCTGCCGGAAGTAGTCTGACAAGGAATTCTGCGAGTAACGAGACTGGTCCGCA
Organism: Eschrichtius robustus; assembly: GCF_028021215.1. Classification (NCBI taxonomy): domain Eukaryota; kingdom Metazoa; phylum Chordata; class Mammalia; order Artiodactyla; family Eschrichtiidae; genus Eschrichtius; species Eschrichtius robustus. The sequence goes on along the minus strand of NC_090832.1, from coordinate 2,909,284 downwards.
CTTTCACGCAAGGCAGGGCCCAGCGCGGGCGCGGGCAGGCCTCGGACGCCGTCCCTTCCTGCTGGGGTCTCACGTGCACCGTGTCCCACTCACGTCAACAGGCTCTGAAGCCCACCGCGCTGTCCCTCCACCCCCTGTAGGGGGACACGGAGCAGCTACGTGGCGGACGCCAGGAGCATCTGCGCTGCTGCCCCCTGGCTGGACAGAGGGTCCCCGTGAAGCCGGAGAGCTCCGAGGGGCCGCAGCCTGTCTCAGGGCTCTGTCCCCCCCGTCCCGCACCATCTCAGCGGACTCGGTGACCCTCCCCCCGTCCCGAGGCCACGCCCCACCTCCACGGAGCACGTCTTCACCCGAAGCTGCTCTGTACCCTGTCCCGGGATCCCCTGCACCCACACAGCACGGGCTTCCAGTCGGCTCTGCGGACACGTGGCTCTAAAGCATGACTCCAACCGTGGGCTCGAATGGAGACGAGGACCCGTCCAGGACGGGGTGTGCCTGCCCTCTGCTCAGCAGCCCAGCCCTCGTGCTGGTCCCCAGCGGACCCCTCACCGACTCAGCAAGTCCTCCTCCCGCACCCTCCTGGGAGCCCGTCCTCCCCGTGCCCTCCTCACCGAGGCCGAGCAGGCCGCCTTCCCTCTGCCCAGGGAGGTGTGGTGCCGGCACCTGGCCACGGGCCCTTTCCCTGCAGACGCGCTGCGGCAGCGATGGGCCGGGGGCGCCGGCAGGAGAGCTGAGGGGAGGAGGGGGAGCTGGCCTCGCCCACAGGCTGCAGCCCGGCCACGCAGGCTCTCCCTCCTCGGCGGCCCGGCTCCTTCCTCCCCGACCCCGACCTGGCCGGTCAGCTCCCCTCGCTCCTCTGCTCCGGCCCCCGCCTGCCCTCCTCCTCGGGCGGGCCATCCTGGCCGGCTCTGTGTCCGGCTCGCACCCTGACAGCACACTGATAAACAAATGCTTCCGTTGTTGCTCGGCCCTCTCATCCTTCACAGATTTGTGCTCAGCCCCGTTATTAGGACAGAGACTGTATCTTACTCGTTCTTCTGCAGAAAGATTGCGTAAGTGCCCAAACTAAATTTTATTCAACTGAATCAATGTACCACCCACTTAAAACATAAATTTGATCAAGAAAATGTTTTTCCCAAGTGTGGGTTTATTTCAAAATTATAAAGATTTATATATTATTTTTATTACATTTAATTAGCAATTTTTAGCTTATAAAAATTTTCACATTTAAAGTTTTTATTTTAAAAAGATATCTTTAAAATGCAGACGTTTTAAAACCACCAAAAAAGCTGAATATATCTTGCAGCATAGGTTTACCCTTAAATATACACATCTCAGATGCTGTTTAGAAAAGATTAAAAAACTGGCTAAAAATCATTTACAATTGTCAATGATTAAAATCTCCGTATCTCTGGAAGAGCATCTTAATGACACTAAATGAATTTAACGTCACAAGCATTTAACAGTTTAATTAGCATGTAGTTTTTATCAGTATACAAAATGGTCTTAAATGGTCAGTGCAGTTGTTTTTTTGGAGTGATTACTGTATGAGGAAAAGTATACTTCACCAAAAACAGAACATCATCTTTCAAATGGTCTTTTCAAAGAGTTTCTGATTTTTAACTCAGGAAAGAAGAACAGCATTTAATTACCGCATCCCTGGTGAAAAAACAAAAGAGGAAAAACAATATAATAATCTGCCTCCAGAGTGAACTTGCAAAAAGATTCCTGCCGAGAGACAAACACACGATCACCTTTTCCCATCAGAACTCAGCGGAACCCCCAGTACCTTTCCGTAATTAAAACTTTGTTGAATATCACTTGAAATCAAGAACTGAGACATGGAAATAATTTGTTAGTGGCTAAAATGGTATTTATTTATTTAGAAATCTTAAACAACACATATGCTAATTTTATTATGAAGAAATAAATGTAAATGCCAAAAACAACAAAAGTATTTTTAAAAAGAAACAATGAACTGGATTTTAAAAAGCAGAATGTTTGTAACTGTGCCCCTAAGAATTCCAACAAAATTCATGTGAAAAACCTCATTCGCCTTTCACATTTCTCTACACAACAGTTAGTCTGAACTGTTGTTATATTTATACGGACTGTTAAAGGCGAGCACCAACAGACTGGAGATGTTAGGGCAAGGCCCGACACTTCTGGGGAGGGCGGTCACTGTGCAGACGCCCTGCCCTGGCTGTGAGCTCCAGCCCTACAGCAGTGGACATCATTTCAGGGCACCTTTTCCCCTCGCTGAGAAACAGCAAAAGCTCTCCCAGCTAAGGTCCTGAGGACTGGCAAGTTATAACCTCTGTGCCTCCTGTTCTAAGCCTGCTCTCCTTTAGTTGACCCTGCTTTGCTTTTTCTCCTTTTAAGTGTTCATCAAAAAGAATCATCCATTTGAAACTGAATAAAAATAGAATTTCTATCAATTTCCTTCACTGTTCCTAACAGGCATACAATTCTGTTTTTCATACGCAACCTATGTTTCCAAATTTCACAAAGAAACAAAGCTGAGCCTCAACAGAATATTCTTCCAAATCGGTCAGATTTAAGACTGCAATTAAGTATTTGTTTTTCCCTCCACAATTAAATTAGTACATTTCTCTGAAAAAATACAAGAAAACGGCAATTACCTCGACATACAGAATAATTATGTTTCTACTGGCTTAAAACAAACATGTCTATATCAGACTCATTTTTTCATTAACTTCCTTTTTTTTTTAAAGTAGAATGTATTTTTGCTGAAGTCTCCATATCCTATTTACTGAATACTTGCAGTCGTGGAAGGATCTAGAATCTCTTGCCAAAATTCCCTAACTGCAAATGTTCAGGTGGTAAATCAGAAGTACATTCCCAGCCTACCTGTTACATCTGTTCAACATGTTTTTTACTTGATATGGCAAGCTTCTATTCCACTCATTTACAAAATAATTTCCTTTTGGGAAAAAAGTCAAAGTCAACCAAAAACAGCCTTTTAAATCATATTTTAATATGAAAATTACTAAAATTCACATATCTGTGTAAAGAGAATTAGAGGAGCAGAAACAAGACAGAATTGAAACAAGCTCACCTTGCATACGGGATGTATGACAGACTATACCTGCAAGAAAAATTCAAGAACGTTGAAACTAAATGATGTTTTCCTTTTTGCCAAATGACCATATTCTAACACCATAAAAAATGAAGCAGTAGACTATTGCACAGTGATTCTCAAGGTATGACCCCTGAGGCATGCAGCACCACCAGGGAACTTGTTAAAAATGCAGATTCCTGGGCCGCCCCCCCCCACCACCTCCTGAATGAGAAACTGGGTCTCAGTAAGCAATGTGCTTTTAACAAACTGATTCTGATGCCTGCTGAAGTTTGAGCCTGTTGTAATAAAAAATTACCCCTTTCAAGTTATTTTTTAAAAATAAAAACTATAAAATAACAGAATAAACTGCACTCTCCTTCAGGGAAAAAGCAATCATTAAGTACAGATTAGCAATAAAAAGCAACATATTAATAGAAAATAACAAAGCTTTAAATGTTTCCACATTTCACTGAAAAAGAGTAAAACAACATCATAAGGTTCTTTTGTAACTGCATTTAACATCTGTTGATATTCCATCAGTGGAAAGGTAGAAACAGCACCAAAACAAAGACTGATCTCAGATTGGGTGATATCAAAAAGGAGAAAATTGAAACAGCAAAGTCAGGAAGGGGTTTACTGACGATTGCAAGGAAGCAAACAGACTGAGCTCTAAAGAAAAAGGAAAAACACCCGTAGAAATATCTTGTACGTGAAAAACACCTTTCTGGTCTGACGCGGGAGCGTGCAAGGAGGGCACATTCAATTCAATCACGTGTTCGCTGGGCCCTCAGCCCAGGACCTAAACGTGGCTTGGGGAGGGGAGCGATCAGGAAGGACGGCGTGACTGAACACTCGGAGGGAGGGGAGGACGCCTCAGGGAGAGGGAAGGGCAGAGCAGCCTCGCTGAGGAGTCGGCTCCAGAGCCGGCGAGCCGGCGTAACAGGGCCGGAGCCGGCTCCAGAATGAATTCACTTGGCAGGTGCTCGGCAATACCAGGCAAAGTGAGTGCTTCCCCGCCATGCCCCCGGGCTCATCCTGTGACTCGGCCTGGACTTTAGGGTTCGTGTGGCACCACCTGCATTTCCTAGCATTTCTCTTTCACACATAGAGAAGAAGTGAATGCAGCCCTGTGTGCCTGGGCAAGCACAGCCCCTAACTCTCCTCAGCTCTCCCACATTTAGGCCCCCCAGGACACACCGCAGACCTCAGGCACCTGACCTCTCAGGAGGCCCTTCCCCTCCAAGGCGCAGGCTCACCTGACCCGGTAAAATGCCAATGACCTTCCTAGGCTTACAGGCTCAGAACAAAATGCGTGGCACTGCTTAGGAAATTTTAACTTTCTAATTAGTGTAAGACTTACCAGGTCATTGACAAGAACTGCAATATGCAGAATAATAAGGCCAGCCCCTTCTTATGCCACTGACAACAGCAAAGACAAAGAAATAATGAGTTAAACATTTTTTTAAAAAATATTTTTCACAAGCAAGTTCAGTTCCTCCCCTTCAAAAATATAAACAATAGCTCCACTTATTTCATTAGATTCTAGTATGACAAATTTAAGATTCAGTAGATCTGAGAATTACATATCCATAAATTGTATCTTCTTTCTAGAATTCTCTGATTCCATTTATTCAAACGCTGCTAAGTATATGGCATTAAACATTAATGAAATAACTGTGCATAGGCCGAAAATATTAAATATCTTTCACGTTAGGTCCTTTAAGTCAAGTTTAACCTTTCTAAAATCCCCACTTGGTTATTAGATCTGTATCCTATGTGGAATTTACATATCTTTCTCATTCGCACTTGTTCATTTTCTTGAGTTATTTTTTGAACTAAAACTGTATTTTATTGTGATCTTCTGGAATAATGTAAAATAAAGTTTACACGGTTGTTTTAAAATGATCTATTTTTAGAATTTCTTGTCCACCTTTACTTTAAATTTTTATTTATTTACTTTTTCCTTATTTTTAATCTATTGCTTATAAACAGACTGCTGGACCTTTCCAAACCAGAAATCAACTTTCCATAGGGATATGCAAAGATTGTTTACGAAAATTCTTTTAAGTTATCACTGGGAAATGAGGTATTAAGTGCATTCTTGCATAACTAAAGTCCGGTCCTTAAATCATCAAAATTAAAATCAGAACATTTTTGATGAACATTTCTGAAGTGTGTCATACACCACCCTATCTTCTTTAAAATGTGTAGTGTTCTCGGGAGCTCAAGAACCGCCTCAAACCCCTTTGGAAGCAGATAAGGAACAATAAGTAAATGTAATGAAGAATCAGGAGCATCGACGAGTAAACGGAATTGTAGTAAAGTAACTTCTCTGAAGGCTAATGAAGAGCCGTTCACCTCACCCCTAAGTGGTGCAAGAATAATTTAAGTCCTTTTGTCCCTCTGTTAATTTGTTTGGGTTTGTTTTAAGTGGTGCAAGAATAATTTAAGTCCTTTTGTCCCTCTGTGTTACTTTGTCTGGGTTTGTTTTCTGGCCCTTTCACCTCACTGTGTGGACACCCTGATGCTCACGATGCACTCCCCACCCTAGAGCCACAGCACAGCGAGGCTATCAGCACAGCAGACAGAGCACGCAGACCCTCAGCGAGGGCCTCTCACGGCCCCGGGCCTGAGAGAGGGGCCAGTCTGACCTGGAAGCAAGCACGAGCTCACTTCTGTCTGTTTTAGGTGGCAGAATCCATTGCAAGCCTAGCCACTAACTAGGTTTTAGGGACACCTAGTCTTTGGTGGGTTTTAAGAAACCAGACTTTGAGCTCCCTGGAGATGATGGTGCGAAGACACTCTACGTGGTGAGGGGCCACACAGTGAGTAGGAAACAGGTATGGTTGAGGTAGCTTACCCAAAGAGCAGCACACAGGGTAAGTATGAAACACAGCTACAGGAAAGGAAAGAAAAATTGTCAATTTGAGCCTTTTCCAAAGCTTAACAAAAATGCATACACTATTCTGCATTCATTTGCATGATAACACACTAGAGAACAAAATTAATGAGACCGTTTATTCTAGCTGTCCTTATATATTCCCTGAGTATTATTTTAAAGTCTGTGACTGCTGCAGTATTCCTTGGCAAACTGAAAGCACATAATAAATCACCTGTTGACTAAGCCAACAGAGAGACTGTTTCAAGAATGAATGAGAGTGACAGCAGCTGTTATGGATTTATGAATGCTTGCGCTAATGTTTACTAATTCAAGCCGCCACCACAGGACTCAGTACAACCGCTCCTGTACAGTAAGTTCTGTTTTACTTAGCTTTACATAGGAACCTGTTATAATGACTTCACACAGAAAGACTGCACTGTCATTCCACACGCATGTCCCCCAGAGGATGCAGGGGAGGGACGAGGAGAGGCAGGGAAAGCAGTGGGGACAGGCGTGGAGACGGAGGCCTAGGTATCTGTGCAACAGTCCAACAGGGGAGCGACAAAGGCCAGGTGACAGGCCACCAAAATTAAGCCAACTCTTCCTGAGAAGCCTCATATGGACCCAGAAGTGACCCGTCTTCCAGGCCCACCCTCCAGAAAGTACACACAGGGGTCCGTGGGGCCTGAAAATGAAATACACGCAGCTCTCATTTTCACGTGCAATACACAGAGCTACACTGTTAGAATACACAAAAGAAAACAGGATTCACCCAGCCAATCATTTTAGGTAATGCTACATAATCCAAACTCTTTAAACACACAGCCTGAAGAATGTGACTGTCATATTCAACAAGAGAATTATAACATTAGTACCTCACAAAGTAATGCAAAAAGAAAAAAAAACTCGAAAAAAGTTTTTTAAAAGTATCATTATTTACTTACAAGCATAACAATCGTTGCAAGCAATCTCGTTGTTTCGAACATTTTCTTCAGTTGTTTCACGGGTCCCATTAAAAAGCACGTACTATTTGAAACAAATAAAAGAAATGAGAGAGGAAGCTATTAACTTGTCCAGCTATATAAAAATAAGTACTTGTAAGAAAAGAAATCCTATGTTAGTTTAATTAGAAAATCCCACTAAGTCTGCTGCATTTTTCCTTAACATTAGAAGGAAACGTTAATCTTTCTGTGACACAGGAACGCCCCTCACAAATCACTCCCAGCGCAGGTGAGCGCGACCGCTGAGGCCGGCCCAGGCGGACAAGGCAGTCTGCTCGCCGCTGGTGCCAACTCAGCCTCTGCTTCCTCACCTCCACGCACGTTACCCGGCAGAACAGGGAAAACAGCCCCACAAGCACTGTGGGCGTAAAGCTTCTAAGGGCAACAGCGTGCAACCGCGCCCTCAGGCCTCTTCCAGGCTGCGGTCTGAGGAGGGGCATCGGGGCGAGCCCGGGAGGGCTGACCGAGCTTGGCCGCGGCTCACGCCCCTGCACTGGGCAGCTCCTCTGATGCAGAACATCCCTGAAGAGGCAGGAGCTCACCTCTGAAGGCTGAGAGCTCGCAAATGTGACATGTACGCTAACAGACATCAACTCCCCCAGAGATGCACCCGAGGCCCCCGGGAGGACTCCCCGAACGCCCAGCGCACAGCCCTCGGAGCCACTGCCCCTGTGTGGCCCTGTCCGACTCCTGGGCCCGGCACTGCCACCCCCGATCTGCTTCCGCCGCTGGTCGGCTGGGCCTGTGACGGTCCCCTTGCCGAGGCAGCTACAAGCCCGGACTCCGCAGGACTGTCGGGTGGGAACCAGGCCTGGTCACCTCACTAGGCACCTCCCCGGGGAGTGACCCCCGCCCGTGCTACTACACCCTGCTGTAAGATGGGGTGATAACAGTGCCCACCTCACAAATGGGGTGACAGACACAGAACACTTAGGACAGTGCCTGGCACACAGCAAGTACCTCCAAAGGCTGGCTATTCTCACCATGAACACTCTATTATGGCAGCTGGCACACAGCAGGAGTCTAAGTATCTATTGAATGAATGTGAATTTTGAATTCACAGTATGTATAGATCTACAGAAATATATCCTATTAGAAAAGAAAATTTTGATAATGATAGCAAATGAAGTATTTTGAGAAGCCAAACTTCTGTACATACCTGGCTAAGGCAGCAATATTTCCAAGGGTATAAAACACTGCAAAAAGCTTTATGCCACCAGGAAGCCACAGCAATCCAGTTCCCTGAGTTAAGATATTATAGTTATTTAAATATAATTTTACCATTGTAATAGATTAAAATATAAATGTGCTACTATAATAGTAATAATAGAATATATATAACATTATAAAGTTTATGTATAAATGTGTTAATATATAGTCTCTAATTATATAGTTTTTTAAAAAGTAGTTAATTTTCAATGTTATTTGCTAATTTGAATCTTCTGCCTGTTTGCATATAAGTATATGTAAATGAGCCATTACATAACTTTCTTTATACATCTGAGTAAATCTCACTCTACTTAAGTATTCTTTTTATAAATGGCAAGTCAAAAATCTAAATCACATCTAAATCACTGACTGCAACTCTCCTAATACACACTGATCTTTCTTAAATGAAATTATTTTAAGAATCCATAAACCCCCCAAAATATTAATCTCTGCATCTTTTTATTGATCTCTACCCCTTTATTTCCAGGGACTAAATAGGTCCCATCAGAACAGTCCGGATAAAGTGGACTGCTTGTTGGGACTAAATGGAATGATCAGTCTCACACAAAACACAAATTACGAAGCAACGTGTAGCCTTAACGCACAAGAATGGAGAAGAAGACGCCGCTGACGAAGCTTATGGCAAACCACTTCAGCCTGGTGTTGAAACTGAGGGACGAGGCGTCCAGGACCTGAGGAAAGAAGGGGAATTAGAACGTGTTTTTAAATCACCACTCGCCAATCTGATGCTTGGTACTACATTAAAGCAAAGCTTCACGTTAACACAGACAATGAATCTGTTTTACTTCACACATTGTAGTGTTAAGAATAGTCCATGGCTGTGAAGGGGAATATCAACAGGTCTGGGAATGAGACGGTCCTGAGGAGTCACTGTTAACTTTGCCAGGTGAGATAACAGCATTGTGTTATACGGTTCTAGAAAGCTCTCACCTGTTAGGGACAGGAGAAGCACGGATGTGGATGAAATGACATAAGCTATGAGATACCTTATAAAATACTCAGTGATTGAAAAGTAGGGGAAAGATGAAACAAGACGGGCAAAATGTGGACAGGTGCTGAGGTGGACTCATGGACACACACCTTCTCTCAACATCTCTATGTCCGAGGGCGTCTGGGCAAAGTCCCTACACGCAGAGCCTGGCACGGGGACTGTCCTGCCGGAACCTCTCTCGGGGGGGGAGCCCTCAGGCAAGGGAGGGAAGCTGGACAGAGAAGGGGAGGGACCGAGTGAGGCCCTGCTCGCAGCTGGAGCTCAGTGAACACCATACCTCACTGTCGGTCCCGCCTGAGGCCAGGCCGCCCTTCTGGAAGCCCCCTCCCAGCAGCTGGTCGCTGGCTGCGGGCGGAGGGCGGAGGGCGGAGGGCAGGCTGCTGCAGGAGCTCCAGCATGAGCACAAGGGGACGGCTGTGAGCTGCAGGGCGGCGGGCACGTCCGCCCAGGGACTGGGGCCTGGGGAGCCCCGCAGCGTCTACCAGGGGGCCCATCTGACCACCTCAGCTACGAGTCACGGAAGCCCCGGCGTCCTCACAACCGTTATTAGAAACGCACTTCGGACCGCGCGCGAATTGACTGCAGGGGGACGACATTCCCGCGTGTCACGCGGACTCCAGCCAGATTACACGGGGCCGCGCTCCACACACGCCGCACGATAACGCGGCACACAACGTGGCCCGCGGTAACGACTGAGCACACATTTCCTTCCACTGAAGTACAGCGTAACTGAAGTACTGATAATATTATTGTATTATTTAAATATTACATTAGTTTCAGCTGTACAGCACGGTGATTCGGTATTTTTATAAATTATATCCCCTTTAAGGTTACTACAGAATAACGGGGATACTTCCCTGTGCTGTACAATACATCTCAGCTGCTTACTATTTTATACGTACCAGTTTGTATCTCTTAATGTACTCCTCCTATATTGACCCTTCCCGCTTCTCTCCCCACTGGTAACCACTAGTTTGTTCTCTATACCTGTGAGTCTGCTTTTGTTTTGTTATACACATTTGTTTTATTTTTTAGATTCCACATATAAGCGATAACATACAGTATTTGTCTTTCTGTCTCATTAAGCTTAATACTCTCTAGGTCCATCTACATTGTTGCAAATTTAAGTACACATTTACATTACTAAGTACACCATTCAAACTCATTTTCCCGACAAGGCTGAAAAAGTATCAACAACAGATGTTTCAAGAAACTAGAAATATACAATAAGGATTTATATTCCAAAATTATTATTAACCTGTATTATCATATACGTAAAAGACCACATACTTATAATGTATTTTCAAGAATAATGAAGCAAAAATACAAATATTATATGCAAAAGCTCAAAATTCCTTACCTCAATAGATTGATCTGTGAATCCTTATGTAGCATGAAAAGGAGATAAAAACAACTAAAGATTCTGTCAATGTAACATCCATCACTTTTGAACACATTTTAAATATTTTTTAAAATCTGCTTTAATCCACAGACATTCTTGCTTCCAGCAATGTCGTCTGTTTATACTAAAACTGATCACTGTATTTTAAACAAAGAATGAACCTGCCTATAAAAACATCTAAATTTCATTTTTATCTGATCAGGTAGAATACACATAGAACAGAATAAACCCTGAAGACTGCATATCGCCCAGGAAATGATCTACTGGTTTGTAAAGAAGTAGAAACGGTATCCTAAGTAAGCAGGGTTTCTAAGTGGTCAGTGCGAATACATGATGATGTGAGGACTTAATGAGAGCGGAAGAAGCATCTGCTTTTACTTCCTTTTACAAGTTTCAATCACCCCATTGTTCTTAAGTTCAACTCAGTATTAAGCAGAGTCATTTGTATAATAGTAGATATTTTTCCTCTTATTACCATCAGCCAAGTGATCTTTAAATCAAAACATATAACAAATTCTTTCCATTTGTAAATTTGGAATATTTGATCCACAAGCAAATGACCTGTCGCAAGCCCTTCAGATTGTCCAGGATACAGAAACAAATCACAGATTCCCTAACTCCCAATTGGGAAAATGATACAGTGCCCACCGTGCAAGAAAACCAGGCACTGCCCTGTCCATGAGGGAGACAGAGGGAGCCCTGACCCTGCAGACCCACGTTAGCATGAGCTTGTAGGTGTGACGTGCTTGTCCAACGGGATCAGGAAGGAGCCCACCAAAACCAGCAACTGTTTTGATCTTGTAATTTTAGTCTTAGCAAAGAAATACACATTGAAATTGCCACCAGTTATTCTACTTATTTGTTATCAAAGGAAGAGGAAGCAAAGAATAAACCTCGTGAGAGCAGGAGCGACTCTCCCATTCTCCGGTGCCCTCTTCCTGATGCAATAAATCAACCTCACCTGGAACTAGAACGTAGTTAATTAAAAAAAAAAGAAAAAGTTGGAAACAATGGAGGAAAACGTCTTCGCCGCAGCACCAACATTACAGGTGAATGAATGAACCCATGGCACAGACACGAGCTGCCTTCCTAGGGGATGGAGAAGCCGGGAGGAGAAGGACACCATCACCAGGGAACAGCGTGGGCACCTGGGCCTGGCTCCCGGGCCACCACCACTCAAATAAAGGGAACCACCGCACACGATGAATTCCTAAACTGCTCCTCCACAGACAGTGGTGGGCAATGAGATACAGACGCGCAGACAGCGAGCACAGAAGCAGGCGCCCCCGGCCCTCTCCAGTGCGGTCCTGACCCCACCTCCTCAGGGGTCCCCCTCCCCTTACTCAGAGGCTCGTCATCGCCGTCACCTACTGCTCTCCCAGGCACCCTCTCTCGCTCAGGAGCCCCGGCCACAGGTCCTGCCCCAGACCCTAGCAGAGTCTTGGGTGCTTCCTACGTCCACGTGGACAGCCCAGCCTTTCTGTTCCTCACTCTCTCCTCTCCGACGGCCTCTGCTCTCCCCTCCGCTCAGAGACCCAGGGGCTCGCACTCCCCGAAATCACTCCGTCTCCACGTCCAGGCCACTGCTCTCCAGCTGCGACAGCCTCCCCAGGGCACTGATTCAAGGGCTCCTGCCTCGACGCCTCGCAGCCTCTCGGGCCCCTTTATGCCCTCCTTTACTTCAGTACAAAAGCAGAAGCTCCCTTTCTGCTCCATCCACCAGCAAAACCCTGGCATGACTCAAGCCCTCCTTCCTCTTCCTCTGGGTGGAGTCACAGGGCAGGACATGGCATCCTAAGCAGGTCATGGCCACCTTCAAGGGGCCCTGGGCACTGCCTGCCAGGCACCCCAAGTGCGCTGCTGTGTAAGTCGACCTGCCTCCTCACTGTCCACCCCTGACCCTGCCAATCCGCCTCCATTCCGACCCTCCACTTCCTGCCCTGGCACCTCCCCAGTCAGCAGACACACTTCCTCTATTTCCACAGAAAATGGAAGCCCCGCGGGGATGCCCGGCACTGCTTGCTGTCGCCAAACACCAAGCTCACCTCGGGAACACTCACCCTCCCTTCCTGGCCCCGGACCACCGCACAGGGGCAAAGGCCAACGTGTCCGCCCTGCTTTAGAGGCCAAGTGCTCTGACGTCCCAGGGAACTGACACGGCTGGCTTTTCTCCCCATGTACAACGTGAACCGCGTTCTTGCGGAGACCCCCTTCCATCAACCTGTGAACACGCGTAAGCCTCTTCCACCTCAAACAGACAAAAAGCCTGACTTCACCCTCCAGCCTCGGCTCAGTCGTTCACTGATTCACTCAACAAACAGCTCCTGGGTGCTCCTGGGTGCTAAATGCCGGTGAGGGCCTGGCTCTTGGTTAAAAGGCGCGGGGGGAGCTGCCCGGCCCACAGCCCCTGAGAGGAGCTGCAGGCAAGGACAGCGGCTGGTCCGGCCCTTTCACCTCCCTGCACCCCCAGCCCCGAGGCTCTCTGTCTGAGGCCCTTAGGAGAGTTCCCTGTCGAACAGGGGACACGCCCCTCCTGACTCATCCCCCTCAGCCCCCCCACTCGCCCTCCTCCCCCGACCTCAGAGTCCATAAAACTGCCTGACCCCAGGCCTTCGCTGCCCCATCAGACCCCAGATCACCAGCCGTGCCTGGGGGGGAAATGGAACCCAAGGGAGCCGGTGCATCCCTGGTTTTAGCCCCGGGCTGGTTACATCCCAGGAAGCGATTTGCAGCTGAATTAGCCCCTTCATTTGTGGCTCTGCTTGAGTTGCTGAGCTAGTCTCTGCCAGGACCTGGCCCTCTCCAGGTTCCCTCAGTCTCCTGAGCTCCTGGAAAGCTCCAGAGGTCAAACCCTGGGCCTTCTCCCTCTTCTACTTACCCACAATCCCTTGGTTATCTCAAATACTTCCTCCCATGAACTCTAGAATCTGCACCAGATGCTAGCTGGCATCTCACTCAACATCCAGACGACGCCCCAACGTGTGCCTTCCACGTCCCAGGCAAGGGCGGCTCCATCTCTCCAGCGGCGCAGGTCAAACCCAGAGGCAGCCGGGCTCCTCCAGCAGCACTCTCACGCCCAACCCGTCAGCTCTACACTCGAACCATTTACAGAACCTGGCCGCTCTCACCTTAAAGCCCCGTCACTCCCCTCTCCCTGGCCCAGGTCTCTTCCCAGGACCACTACCCTGGTCCTCTGACCGGGCTCCAGCTCCCACTCTTGCCCCTCCCGTCTGTTCTCCACGGACCAGCCAGGGTGACCCTTTCGAAGCCAAGGCAGTCACATCCCCGCGCTGCTCAAAACCCAACGGCTCCTCGGCACGCTCAGAGTAAAGGCTGCAGTCCTTACTGTGTCCTGCAAGACCCCGCACGATCCGATCTGGAGCCCACCGCCTACCTTTCCGCTTCCCTAGCCCTTGGCTCCAGACACCATGGCCTCTTACGGGCCTTGAACATGCCGAGCGCTGTTCTCAGGATCTGTATTTGCATGCGTTGGGAGATATGTACTTGTACGAATTACCCAGATATCCCAGCGCTCTTCAGATCTACGCTGTAAGGTCACCCTTACAGACACATCTTCCCTGACCATCCAACACAAGGTGGTCCCGACCTCATCCGCCTGCTTTACCTTCTTCCATGGCAGTTACCACTGGCTGACATATTTTTATATTTACTTGTTTATTAACTGTTTTCCCCAATTAAAATATAAGTTCCATGTAGGGGAGGCCTTTGTTTTGGTCACTGTTATAACGCCAGCATCTTGAACAGAGCCAAACATATGCAGGCACCAAAATATTTGTTGAATGAATAAGTGATCACCTCCTCTGAACTCACTGCACTTGTCCATTCCAGGCAATCACTCCAATCTTTGGTCAATGACTTCTCTACATAATCTTTCTCCCCTCTGGAGAGTGGGCACAAGAGAAGTGGCACCATCACCTTCATGCCCCCAAAGTTTAGAGCAGCTCAGTCTAACAGGACTTTCTGCAACGGAATGCCCCAAGCATGCACTGTCCTATGCATCAGCCACTAACTTACTTGCCCATCCAGCATCTAAAACGTGGCTGGTGTGGCCGAGAAAGGAATTTTAAATTTTATTTAACTTAAATTTAAATAGCCGCATGTCGCTAGGGCTACTGTTTGTAATAGCACAGACCTAGAGCATAAAGTGAAGCACAAAACAGTGGTTTAATAAATGAGCTGGGGGCTTCCCTGGCGGCGCAGTGGTTAAGAATCCGCCTGCCAATGCAGGGGACACGGGTTCAATCCCTGGTCCGGGAAGATCCCACATGCCACGGAGCAACTAAGCCCGTGCGCCACAACTACTGAGCCCGCGAGCCACAACTACTGAGCCAGCACACCACAACTACTGAGCCCACGTGCCACAACTACTGAAGCCCGCGCGCCTAGAGCCCATGCTCCGCAACAAGAGAAGCCACTGCAATGAGAAGCCTGTGCACTGCAACAAAGAGTAGCCCCGCTCACCACAACTAGAGAAAGCCTGCGCACAGCAACGAAGACCCCATGCAGCCAAAAATAAAATAAAATAAATTTATTTAAAAATTAAAATAAAATAAAATACATACATAAATGAGCTGGGTAAGCCATTGCTGCCTAATGGACGTTTCTCATATTACCATTTACGGGTTCTTGCATCACCATTACGATTTGCCAAACTGGTTAGAGATCCCTTAGAGCAGGTGCCTGGTTTTCAGTCTCTGAACCCTCACAGACTAGTCCAGAATCCTGTTCACAAGAGGTGCTGATTATGACAAGGAAGGAAGTTAGGATAGGAGAAGGGACAAATAAAAGATCCTTACGTAATACCGTTTCATTTTAAATGTTCCACTTCTGTGACAGGCAGGCAAGAATTTGCCTGCCTGCAAATAACAAAGATACTTATAAAGCAGTTCCTGCTGCACTATTTTTATCCCTCCTTTTAAAGGAAGTAACCCTTATCAAGTCTCGTGGGTAAAGTATGGAGACAAGGATTGTTTTTTTAAAAAACCGCTTATGAGGGCTCAACAAACAACTTTTAACTCAGTATTATTTCACTTCTCAATGACCTGTGTTTTTTTCTTTTCTCCCTCCAGTCTCCCTCCTTCCAAAAGACATACACACACTCACAACACCTAATTCCAGGGTCTAACGGATGCAACGAAGCTTTAAGATTTCAGCTTATGCAGCTGGCAGGACGAGTACCCGCACACCTACTGCGCTGCCAGCCCGAGTTCAGAGTCCACACCAGGCGCAGAAAACCAAGCGGCGGCTGGGGGAGAGCAGCGTGGGGCAGATGGGTTATTTGGCAGAGGAAGACAGGCAGCGAAGTACGTTCCTGAGAGTCGCAAGGCCAAATGGGGCTGGGGGGAGGGGGGCGGGTCTCAAAGTGAGCTTCTGTAGACTCCATGGAAACCCGGAAAGCGCCCCAAGTTCTTCCCGGGAGGCCCGTGGCGCCCTCCCGCATCACCTCGGCAGGTAGAAGCGGCCCGTTGCCCACGCTCCGCGGCCCCACCCCAGCACACGTTCACCCCGGAGGCCGGCTCCCTACCTGCGCGGTGAGGCCCTGCTCCTCGTCGTCCTGGCCGCTCAGGACTCGCCGCAGCTTCTCCATGGCCCTGCTCCCGGGCCGCAACGGCCCTTCTCGCCCGCCGAGAAACCCGGAACCGGAAACTCTAGGGGCCGACCGGAAGTCCGGGTATCCCGCTTCCGGCGCGTCGGCGCGGCCCTTGCGGCCTCCGTGGCAGCGTGCGCATGCGCGCCGGGTTCCGCCGCCGGCTTGTGTGGGCCCTGTGGCCGCGGGCGGCGGAGCGAGGGGGCTGTCGTCCGCGCTGGGCTGGCTTCCCGCCGGCCCGCGGGACGGAAGCTGTCAGGGAAGGACGCGGAGAGCCGCGATCACCCGCGCTCGGGTTTAGTAGTCGCTGCCTCCCACCTCCGGGAGTCGGGACCCAGAGGTGCGCACAGCCGTTGCTTGTTGGATGAATAGACCCACGAACGCGGATCCTCACGAGTGTCCTCGAAGCCGCGTGCCTCGGGCCCACGTCCAGGCCGGCGGACCCGGGCTCCAGTGCCGGGACTAGAAGTCTAGCTCTGCAGACTCAGGTCCAGTACTGCGGCCCCGAGGCCCCGTGCCCTAGACCCGCTTCCAGGCCCGACAGAAGAAGGCTGGGGGCCCCTGTGCCAATACAGGCAGGGATTCCGTTCTAAACTGCCGCTCTCCGAGCATCTCCGCTCGAACGGAGTCCGGGGACAAGGGGCAGGCTTTGGGCGCTGGTGGTGTAACAGGGAAGAGCTAAATCCGACTCCCTGTTCCGTCTGTTTCTTTGACTTCAGCCTTTGCTTTTCGTCGCTTTTGTTGGTGTAATCATATACATATAAAATGGCCTGCCCCAGGGAACCCTGCCCCTCTGCCTGTTAAACTAAAGCGCCTCTCTTCGTTTCCCAGGGAGACAGTCTGACCCTGCACACCTGTGGATGGCTGCCAAAAAGAAAAAAAAAAAAGACATTAACACATCCCCTCACCCAGGCTGGCAGTTCCAGGGGATATTTGCAAAACGTATGGCCTTTTTACTTTACTTCCTCGTCTCTAACCCCTTTCTGTGCTATAAAAGAAACTGGCGTCCAAACCCCGATAAGGTGGTTTATCGGAGACACTAGTCTGCCATCTTCTCGGTCTGCCGGTAGTGATTTCTTTTCTCTCTTACTCTCTACCTTGCTAAGGAGAGATGAGAAACTAGGGCTTCCTGTGCAGTGTGAATTCCAGAGAATCCTGGAGTTTTCCATGAATACACTCCTGCTTTCCAGTGTGGTGTGATCGTGATGAAATGCCTACTGTTTTGTTTTATTACATCACCTACTCCGTTCCTTCCCTAAAATGTGACAATTAAAAGGTGGAGCCCCAAAGGCTTTTATTGTCCATCCTTACTGCCTTCAGTAGAATTTTACCTAATCTCAATGAGATAGAAAACATTATGGTAAGACCCCTAGAAAAACAGATGATACACTTGCTCTGATAAAACAGTCCAAAGTTCAGCATGTTTTAGGTGGAAAATACTTATATTTGGCCTATTTATACTGAAGTGTGAGATCCTATTCTTTTGTCCTTAACTTAAAAAGATCAGAAAATAGAGCGGAAAAAATGCTATGAAATAATAAACCTCTATGCTTCTGTAATAAAAGAGTACATCTATACATTCTCTAAATTTTTTCCTTTTGAAGTATAGTAACTTTAGTTTTCCGTATGCAAAAAGATGAAGTAAACTGATTACTAATGGGGAGAAAGCTTTCCAAGGATATGTGAAGTTGAACCATGGAATTTGCCAGTGTCTAATTGTGTTTAACCCAAAAAGGGCAATTTCATAATTTTCAACCTGTACCTGGGTGTAAGAAATTTTACTTAGAAAATAATATTGAAGATTTAAGAATGTGATTTGGGCCTTTTCACTTCTCATGCCCTATGAGCCAAGCTTAGTTTCCTAAAAAATACCACATAAAATTTATTGAACGCATAACCCAATGGAGATAATTGAATAAGAGTCTAGGCTCCATAGTCAGACTGCCTGGGTTAGAATCCTGGCTCCCCCGTTTTGTAGCTGTGAGGTTTGGGGCAAGTCAACCTAAACTCCTGTTTCACTTTCTGATATGTGAAAATCAAGGTGATAATAGTTCCTATCTTGCAGGGTTGTTATGAGGATTCAATAAAATAATACATCAATCGACCCTCATTATTCAGGGGTTCTATATTACAAATTCACCTACTTGCCAAAATTTATTTGTAACCCCGAGATCAATACTTGCAAGCACTTTCGCGGTCACTCGGGACATGTGCAGAACAGTGAAAAGTTAGTCACCCAGCACTCACCGTCACGGCTGGGGCGGAGCAAGGCAGTGACGGGCCTTGGTTTCAGCTCATACTGCAAACAAGCACCATTTTTGCGGTCTGCTTCCTGCTACATTTTTTCACATACTTGTGCCTTTTCTTGGTGATCTCACTGTTTAAAATAGCCCCCAAGCCTAGTGCTGAAGTGCTGTCTAGTGTCCTAAGCACAAGAAGGCTTATGGAAAAAAAATACGTGTTAGAGAAGCTTCGTTCAGGCTGTTATAGGCTGATGTCTATGAGTTCCACATTAATGAATAATGCATACTGAATACGAAGTTTTTAAACAGAATCCCTTCAGACAAGGTTATGGGTTGATCAGTTGAGGAATGCGCAGTCAGAGGCTCGCAGGACCCTGACCTGTGTCTGCAGCAGTGGGGCCTCAGTCTTCGTAAACCAGTGTTTGCAGCGACTTTATCAGACATAACCTGCAGATGACAAGGATCGACTATAGGTATAAGCGCAGGGCCTGCCATGTGCCAAGTGTTGAACGAATGCTGGGTTTTGTGATTCCAACCGTTCCTGTTGTTTCATCGTGTCTAACGTCTGCTCTGGGTCCCTGTCTCCCTTCCCATCTGTGGAAGGAAAATCTAAACGGGGTCATTATTGCTCAGAGAGCTCTGTGACCTGGAACCAGGAAGCCACGGAGGAAGGTGACGTGCATGCCTCAGCCTGGATGGAATCTGACCTTTTGACCTGATGAAGTTGTCCAGAGCACCTGCCAGAAACGCAAGATACTTATCGGACCCTTACCCTAAAATAACCTGAGACAGTCTATCTACTTATTGGACCCCTGCCCTAAGACAACTGACGATTCCTTAAGGACAAATCTTTTCTCACTTGCGACTGTCAATCACGGTTCTTGCCAGAAAACCTTTAACAGCCTCCTGGCTTGTTTTCTTTTTTTCCTGGCTTTGTGTCTTCAGAAGCCCCTGATCCTTTCTCTTCCTTGGAACACTCCTTTGGGGTTGCCCTGAATCTGTCTCCCAAATTGCAATTCTTAGGACCCCAAATAAACTCTTCCTATTTGCAGCCTCCTGCTTTTTTTTTTGGCTGACACATCCTAGTGAACAGTCTGTAAGGAAGCCCGAAGTAAGCCTGTACTTCGTGCCCAAAATCCTAGAACAAAAGCCGGGAGCTTCCTACTTCCTTCCTCTTCCTGCTTCTCAGCCACAGAGCTTTCCAGAGGCAATGGCCTGTCCAAACACGAGGCAGCCGGACAAGCCGGAGGCGGTTCCAAGTGGTGAGAGGCAAAGCTTGAGAACATCTTTCCTGGGCCCCGAGATGAGAGTCCCCGCTTCCTTCCAGGCCTGCCAGAGGGGGTCTCCGCACCTGCCATCGGTCCCTCCTCCCTCCACCCACCCTCCCTCTGTCCCTTCACCAGCCCGCAGGGGAGCCCGTGAAGGAAGCAACAACAAGTTCCAGCAGAGCCCCCAGTCAGGGAAGCTGAGGTTCCCCTTGGGAGACGTGTGGTCCTTTCCAGAGGCAAGCCCAGGGCCAGCCCCCCCCCCCCGCCCCAGAGGCCACTCCATCCCACGTGAAGACCTCTGCCCCCAAGGGAGCCCACGCACAAACCAGCACCCCTTCACCAGCTGACCGTGGTGAAAGAGGCTGGGGTCCCAGAGGGGCGTTAGGAGAGAGGTAACACCTGATGAAAGTCTGCGGCAACCCTTCCCCATGGAAACATTTTAAGCATTTTGAAACAAAGACAATACAAAACATCTCAAGTTTCTTATTCCCGTTTCTTAAGTTTCATACAGTACTTTGTAGAAAAATGTATCAGACACTCTCCAGTGACAATTCAGGTAGGAAATTACCCTCGAATCTGAGCCCCTGAGCGGCTAGAAGGACCTTAGAAAGAGTGCAGCAGCCATGAGTTGGGATAGAGCTGGTGACAGTTCATCACTGGCCCTTTACTCTGTCTCATAAACTTGCCTTAATCCCTTCTCTGGACGTGATAGCAAAGCTTGGCACAAAAGGTAACACAATAGCTTTTCTTCCTTGAGGACTGAGGCCTCAGAATGCTTTGGGAGTGAACCAAGTCAGTTGCCCGTTAAGGCCGTGAGGCTGCCCCAGGCAGAGGGTGGGGACCAGCTGTCATTGTGCAGGGGTGGGGATGGAGAGACCATCATTCCTTTCTGCCTCCCGACCACATCCCTGGAAACAAAGCGGAGCGCCCTGACAAGCGCTGCCATAAGGGCGACACTCAAGAGTGTCCCACTGGAACAGGAGGTGGGGGCCATCGCCACGCTGCCTCCCGGGTCAGCAGGGACCCTGAGATGATCGCCAGACCGCCCCCCACCCAGGGGAAGGCAGATGGGTGGGCAAACAAACAGCATGTGGCTTGACAACGCCGCTGTCCCAGGACACACACGGCACAGAAGTGGCCGACGTCAGCTCCAGCTAATCCAGTCTGGCCCCGCGGCCAGCCGTTCTCCACACCGTGGTGTGGAGGTCATTTTAAATCTGTTCATCTCACTCCTCTGCTGAAAAACCTCCAAGGACTCCACTCCACCCTCAGAGTAAAGGGCGCTATCATGACAGTAAAGGACAGGGTAGATTAGAGTAGCGCACAGAGCTGGTCCTGACCCAGCCCCGGCTCTTCCCTCCAGCCTCACACATCACCACATCTTTCTTTCCACAGCACATACAGGGGCACACGTACGTGCATGCCTGCACGCACACCGTGTGAACACACGTGGAGACCCACATGTTTAGCCAGGCCTCCGTGCTCAGAGTCTGCAGCAACCACAGGCCTGTTGTCGTTGCTTGAAATCTTGCTCCCCGTGTCCCCCAGTGCCCACCCCCAACTCCTCCAAACTTCCTTTCCTGGCCAATGCCCACTTGACCTCTGGGTTTCCTCCTCAGGGGAGCCCTCCCGGACCTTTTACGACGTGGCCAGGGGCCCGAGCCCAGAGCCCTCCTCGTGCTCTGTCCATCCCTAAGCAGGGTCACCAGTCTCTCCCCGACTTTGCCTGGCCGAGGTCAGTCATCCCACTAGACTGCCTCATGTCCAGACCCCACCCCGTGGTAGAAGCTCAGAGGATGTTTATAGAATGAATACGTGAGTAACAATAAGGAGAGCATATTTAAGGAATCTGACACATAATTTGCCTCCATACGACATCTAAAGTTAATTGTAGGGGAGAAAGTAAATCTAGGTGTCAATAAATGAACAATTATGTGTTGAGCACGTCCTGTGTGTAGCTGAAGGGAGCTTCAGCGGGCTGGTGAGGTCTAGAAAGATACAGCTGAGTATTCAAACGGCCAAGATAAGCCAGGCATTTCTTCCACCGCGGGCGCTCCCGGGGCCTCACTCCACTACTGAGCAGGAGAAGGTCCGAACCTTTGCCATGTGTGAGCGAAGTGGTGTGCGGTGTGCCTTGACCCTCAGGCTCCCTTCTCACACACTGAGCCGCGTGAACCACTGGGTGCTAAGTGAAGGGGTGTGTCCCCCAAAGATCTGCTCTTCTGGAAAATATCCTGCCTCTTAATTTTGCTCAAATGTGTTATTCCAGAGAAAGACACAAAGGTGATTCTTTTTATGATTATCTGTTGGGCATTGTGTCTTTCCAGGGGAGAAGGTTTTTTTTTGTTTTTTTTCTTAAGATTTGTTGATGTGAACCATTTTTAAAGTCTTTATTTAATTTGTTACAATATTACTTCTTCTTTTTTTTTTTTTTTTTTTAATGTTTTGGCTTTTTTGGGCCCAAGGCATGTGGGATCTTAGCTCCCCCACCGGACCTCCAGGGAATTCCCCTTGGGAGAAGTTTTTACAACTCAAACCCCTTGAGGAGAGAAAATGCCGCCCCCAAATCCTGTTTCCTGAGAGAGAGCAGAGAGCCTGGTAGGTAAGAACAGAACGCTCTTTCTCTGTCTTTCTGTCAACAGGTGGTGTTGTCAGCCATAAAATCCCTGCTTAGGTCACAGCTCTGCTGTAAATGGAGCTTCCAGTCACCCTATTAATGTCCATCTGAGGTCTTCAGGAAACTCCTTTACTAGTCCCTCAAAGCAAGGGACCCTCTCACGACTTTGAATGAATGAACCAGCTATAAACGAGTTTTGGATGTTGCTTGCTTAAAAGCAAAGGTAAATCCAGCATTTTGATAATTTATTTCTCCTGCTCCATTTGCTATATCCCTACTGGTTGATGGAAACATGACTGCAGTATTACATGAATGGTTAAAATATGTTCCCATGGTAACTGGGACCAGGATGCAATCTATAGAAAAAGAGTGTGTATCAGTGCAACTAAATTACAATCCAACTAAAAGTAACACAATCTGCCTTTTAAGGGATTAGTAGATTAACGTGCATTTGTTGTGTACTTGGTATTTTGTTCAGAGAAGAAAAAGATACTATCTCACCCTTGAAGAAGTTACAAATTAATTTTTGAAATGAGATTTAATCAGAAATGAACAAAAGCAAGACAGCACAGGGTGAATTTTAACTTTGGACATTCGTGGTCCCTGAAGGCAGCACCTGGGACCGTTTTGGAAGCGTAGAGCCTCAGGCCCTGGAGTGAGGGCTTCCCGCTACCGGGCCCCTCGGGCGATGAATATGCATAGCGAAGTGTGCAAGCACTGGCCTCCACTGGGGAAACAGGGAGATCCCGAGGAAGCTTTATTCAGGAGGCGGATTTGGAGGGATACTTGTATAAAAACAAGGATTTGCTGCCGAATTCCAGAGACCTTACTTTCCAAATCTCTATTGATTCCGTTCTGCTTTCTCCATCTCAGCTCTCTCTGCAGAGCCCAAGCCTCGACCCCCCTCGGCGGGCATCCCTTCTCCTGCTCTGATGCGGCTCCCATCCCACTGACCAGTGACACGCAGGTGACAGCCCCTCGGCTTTCACACCTGCGTGGGGCTCCCTTACAGACAGGTCAGGTCCTTACCACCTGCCCTGACTGGGTTCCCACGGAGACAGAGTGGCAAGTGTCTGTGTGCAGGACACAGGGCCAGCCCCGGCAGGGGAGTGACAGGAGCAGGTGTGCACCCAGACGATGGCACATAGTCTAGGCAGAGGCTTCGAGCCCAACCCGGGAGGCAGCCCATCGTGAGGGGAAAGGTCCAGGCCTCCACTTCTGCATCCACCTGTCACTGGATAGGAGCTGCCTCTGGGGACGGGCATGACCTGGTGTGAGGCGGCCATTCCCCAAGAGGGACTCAGGCAACACTCGAGTGGCTTCACCGAGGTTGCGTGTGAGAGGGGCGGTCCGCCTGGGAACCAAGGAGAGGTGAGCACAGCCGTGGTGCCAACTGCAAGGTCAGTGCCAGGAGCTAAGCCACGGTCAGCAGCAGCCATGGCCAGCTGGCCAGTGTGAATGGGGTGGGGAGATGCAGGTAAAGCTGCCGTGGCCAGAAAGGTTTATTGGCCACAGGGGGACTCATGTGGGGAGAGAGAGCGCTGAGTTAGACCCTTACCCCTGAGTCCTTGAAGCTGGTTTGGCCGAAGAGGAAGTCAGTTTACAGACAGCTCGGGCACCGCTTATACCAACGTTGGGTCTCTGTTTGAATCCTGTCACTTCATATGACCCGTTCGCTTCGTGTTTGTCTCTGTCTCCTTTTTCTTCTCTGTAAATTGGGAATCATAATAGTACCGACATGATAGGGATGTTGTAAGGATTCGATGAGACTATGCAAGTAGAGATCTGGGACTGTGCCTGCTACATACTGCATGCTTGCTCAGTGATGATGGATATTAGCGTCATTTATTTGGATAAACCAATAATTATATTCCAGCTTGGTCTCTTAGTTGCTGTGATCTTGTGCAGGTTTTCTGTTGCTGTTTTTTTTACTGCATGTCTCTGCTTAGAAATAACATTATTTCATGCTCTTTTCGTTGATTGCATCTTTTGGAAATTCTATTCCCTGGATGAGAAAATGAATTGCAAATTTGTGTTAAGATAATCAAAGATTAAAAGGAAAGATCTGTTTTGTACTGCTACAAAGAATATTAACGTCCAAGATGCATGAGCTGGGGTCTCACTTAGCACCCAGCACTCTCTTTCTTGGTACTCCATTACACGGGCTGACTGAATTGCAAACTATCTTTACGCCAAAATAATGCATATTTCAACTTCAGAAAATGTATTAGACGTCTGTCACGATTGTCAAGTCTGTCTTTGTTTTCCTATCATCAGAACAGTGAATGTATTTTACAGAAATTTAGGCAGGGACTTTTCATATGTTGTATAAACAGCTCTTGCAAGTGCAGGAAATATAACTGATGCTGATAAAAGTGCCTAAAAAGTTAAACGGCAAACTGTCCATTCTAGGTGCTTATATGAGTTTCTGTTGATGTAAATGGGATGATTTGTGACAATTATTATAAAAGCCAGGGTAATCCAAGAGTTGTGTGCACTAGTTTTCTAACTAGCCTTTCAGTGATCCTTCTAGAACCTTTGCCATGGGAGCACACCTGCATACCTGGATTAAATGTCCACCGGGGTTCTGCAGCTTTACCCAGCGGTTGGTGTATTGCAATAAGTAGAGGGTCATTTTTCCATAAGGTATAAGGTGTTTGAGCAGGTACAATGTGATTTCCTCAGCCCTTTGCATGGTTTTCCTAGGATCAGAGTTTGGACTTGTGATTGTGGTATCCCTGCCCATGACATTGTACACTCTTCCCAGTGAATTGGGGGAACATCTCCCCTCAGGGTAAGCTTGTTGAACTCAGGTACCACATCTATGTCATTCTGGTTTTTTTTTTTTTTCTTTATGTATTCCCAGAGTCTGGCAGAGTCATGTAACATAGTAAATGTTCCATAAATATTTTTTGCATGAATGAACGAACAGAAAGTTATAACTCCAACAGTTCACTAGAAATTATCTCATCTTTCCTCCTTTTTAAATAAATAAGGCAAGCATCCTCATTCAGTAACATTCTTGCAGTCTTACAGCTGGTTAAGAGCTGAGCAAATGTCACCCACATCAACAGACCGCTGGTAACGAGACTGGCTCATTTTGCTCGGCCTGAGTGGGAGAGAGGTCATGAGGACGGTCCCCAGGCATCCTTCCTGACACGCAGGGTCTTCTTCACTCACCACTTGCGTTTCCTGTCCAGAGACACTTATGGAGGCAGAAGGCGGTTAAGGGGTAGATTTGTTTTTGCATCAATTTCATTGTTAATCACTCTTGCAGAAGGGTTGGTTACAAACAAACAAAAAAATAAAAGTTGTACAATCTAAAGCCCTTTTTTCAGACAGTCTTGGCCCTGCCTGAACTGGCCCAGACGCTAAATCTGAGAAACGCGTGAGCTTTTTGTCCTAGGTTTTCATGTATATGTTAGGAGATGAGAGGGAGATTCTAATAAGTAGGATGTATGTGTTTTTAAAGGTGTTGTTACATTCCTTACAACACACATTAGCTGAACAGAGATCACAACTCCATGACCTCAGGGTCTGAATCTTGTGAGGCCACAAGGGGGCGTAATTTGGCCACAAAAGAGTCTCAAGCCTGGAGGGAGCCGAGGAGGGCAAAGCCGCTTTGGGATCTACCTGCCTCCGGGAGGAGAAGCCGGTGTCTTGGTTTCCACCTTCTCCCTCAGGTGCTCCTTGCTCCCCAGAGTCGGGGGCAGAGTCTCCTCCAGCCCAGCCGAGTGACTGTGGCCCTGGGACGTCGCAAGTTAAAACAGGAAGAGCAGCGTCCTCCCTGCAGACAGGTGGAGGGCGTAGGCGGTCTTAATGATCTGTGTATTTTATTGAAAACCCCAAATATTTAATTGGCTGCTAAAACGGACAACGACATGCAAATTCCTCCCTCCTTCCCTCCCTCTCTCCCCGCCCCCCCCCCCCCCCCGCCCGCCCTTCTCTTTCTTTCTTTCTAAGTCATATTTAGGAGCCTCCATCCCCTTTATCTCTTTTGGCCTTGACCTTGCACTTCTGCCTGGGGACCAGCCCACGAGTGCCAGTGTAAACAGGAGAAAGCGCAGAGGGTTAGGCCTGCACCTGGGAAGGCAGCTCTGTGCCCCAGGCTTTCTGGAAGGACCTCCTCTCGTACTGGTTGTATTGCTTCCACAGGATGAAAATTATTTTCTCTGACTGTTGTGTGTTATCTGAGTTCCAGTTAGGAAAACTCCAGCTGGACGGCAGATGCCTGTACTCTTCTTATGGAACCTGAGCTGAGATCAGGTAAAATAAGACAAACGTCTTCGCTGCTGCGACTACCGGCAATTAACGCATCAGAACTTGCCTTAGGTGAACGTTCCACGATTACTGGGGACTGAGGTTGACCATGTCGCTTAGTGGTTGGGTGGTGGGTTCTGGTCTTAAAGACCTGGGTTCAAACCCTGAGCCCCTTGCTGTGTGACTGATCTCAGACAAGCTATCTAACCTCTTTGTGTCCAGTCTCTATCCGTGGAAGCAGGAACATAGTGGTATGTAAAGTACCCAGAGCATCTTAAGTGCTTCCTATACACTTGTTATTATAATGCCATAATTTTTATAGTAGCTCATCTTTGTCCTTCAGGAGTCTCCTTTCAGAATAACTTTAGACTTGAAAAAATATTGCAAACATAGTAGAGTTTGCTCATACCCTTCCCCTAATTCTGCCTAATGTTGACATCTTACATCACCAGAACGCAGGGACAAAACCAGGAAATTAACGTGGATGCAATACCATTAACTAAGCTGTAGACTCTATTCGTGTTTCTCCAACTGTCCCCCTAACGTGCTTCTTTGTGTCTGGGACCCAGTCCCAGTGGGTTCAGCAGCCATGGCTCCTCAGCCCCTAGCGGGTCTGCAGGCTTCCTTCCTCTTTCACAACCTGAGCACTTTGGGAGATTCCTGGCAAGTGATTCTGTAGAAAGTCCTTTGCTTTGGGCTAATCTGATATTTCCTCACAATTACACTGAGCTTACGCATTTTGGGGCAAGAATACCGCAGAATTCTCAGTGCATCCTGTCAGGAAAGACGTGTGTTGATATGTCTTATTACAGACACAGTCGGCCCTCCGTATCCATGGGTTCCGAATTTGGTGGATTCAACCAACTGAGGTTGAATGAAAACGTTAAAAATAAATTTTTCCAGAAAGTTCCAAGAAGCAAACCTTAAGTTGCAGGTGCCAGCAAATATTTACATAGTATTTACATTGTACTTACAACTACATGGCATTGACATTTTTAGGCATTGTAAGTTATCTAGAGATGATTTAAAGTATAGGAGGATGTGCATGGGTTATATGCAAATACTAGGCCATTGTATACAAGGGACTTGATCACCTGTGGATTCTGGTGTCCGAGGGGGGTCCTGGAACCGATCACCCTCGGATAATGAGGGACGACTGTTTTGTTAACTTTACTCCGGTGGCGTCAGCCGCGTGTCCTCGCTGTAGAGTCCCTGTTTTCCCATGTGTAATTGGTGCACACCTTGGAGGAGATACGTTGAGACTGCAACTGCGATTTCTCATCATGCTCACACCCACCACGTTTAGCACCGATAGATGCTTCTGGCCTAGGCCCATTACTACTGTGGTGTCCGCCTAAGGGAACTTTTCTCTTTCCATCATTTACATTTACCTTTGTAATTCTACTATAAGGAAGAACTGTCCCTTCTCTGCTGTATGCATGTATGTATGTATGTGTGTGTGTGTTCATTCATTCATTCATCCATTCAGTCATTCGTTCTTCATTGATATGACTATGGACTTATGGGTATTGATTTTATTCTATGGATTAGTAACTACTATCATTATTTTATTGCCAAAATTGTCCCAGATTTGGCCACTGGGGCTCTTCAAGCAGGCTCCTGTGTTCTTTCAACATGCCCTCATGATTTTTTCAACACTTCCTTAACTTCTGGCACCATAAAAATGTTCCAAGCTCATCGTGTGTTTTCCTAACCCCACGCTGGAGTCGACCATTTTCCAAGGAGTACTGTTTCCTTTATTGGAAACGCATACTTAGAAACGAGCATCTGAGCTCTAGGTGTGCTCACTGCCCCTGGGGGTCCTTGCCTCTCAGCCACCCAAGCAGACAGAACTGGGTCAATATATAGACACCATGAGTTTATTCTTACACCTCCCATTCATCCTGTCCTCCCCTTTGCCTGACTCATAACGTCTTTTTCTGACAGTGAGAAACCTGGCTTTCATCATCCGTGGCGTATTTACGTACTTGCTCAATCCTAGGTTTTCTTTTGGTCATTTTGAGTATTCTGCCAGTTAAAAAAGTTAAACATTATATTTTTGTTCTTACTGTGGCTACCCTCTCTTTAAAACCTATAATTATGCATATTTACCTGTAGCAGTAAACTTAGAAATATCTTATTGTACCCTTATAATTCAGGATTTTTTGCCCACGATCATGTCCCTTGGTCTCCCTCTTCCCTCAGACCCATGGTGCTGATATTTTAGTTCTAGACTGTTATGGACAGTCTGTTTCCCACTTGGGTCCTATAGGGGACTTTACCTAAGCATTTGATTATCCTTAATTCCATACCTCTTATAGCAATCTCCTGAATTTGTCTCTTTTCTTGTCTGAATCCTTCCTTCAAGAGCATTTCCACTGTGTGATAACATTTTTGAGGCTTTATATGAGTGAGAATATTTATATCCTCACATCTGAGTGGCAATTTGGATAAAAAAGATCTGACATTCAAAGTTCTTTACTTTTACTACTTTAAAACCATTTACACCAGTATCCCCTTGTACCATTTTCCTACCAGTCTGTGTCTTACTCCTTTATAGGTTAGGGTGAAGATAAAATTTATCGTTCAACCAGGACACATTTGAGAGTGAAGAGGGCACTACCAGTAACTAAGCTTGGGCGGTAGGTGTAAGCCAGGAAGACCCTGCGTAAACTGAGACATACGCTCTGCTTACCTACAGGTGGTTTAGTCACCCCACTTACAGATGATTCATTCTTTCTCTCCGGAAGCTTTTAGAATTTTCTCCTTTCATTTGATATTCTTGGGTTTTGCTGTAACACTTTTAGGTGTGGTTTTCTCTTTTTTTAAAAATATTTATTTATTTATTTATTTATTTGGCTGCTTTGGGTCTTAGTTGCAGCAGGCGGGATCCTCTGCTGTGCCATGTGATCAGTAGTTGCGACCCATGTGCTCAGGAGTTGTGGCACGGGGGCTTAGTTGCCCCGAGGCATGCAGGATCTTAGTTCCCCGACCAGGGATCAAACCGGTGTCCCCTACATTGGAAGGCAGATTCTTAACCACTGAACCACCAGGGAAGTCCCTAGGTGTGGATTTTCTGTTGTCCCCTACTTGGTCTTCTATGAATTCTTTCCATTTGAGCCATATCTTCCTCCCTCCCTCCCTTCCTTCCTTCCTTCTTTCCCTCCTTCCTTCCTTCCTTCCCTTCCTCCATCTATGTCCCAGTGACTCCTGCTGTAAGTTCTTTCACTCCCAGACTCTTTATTGTAGTCAAATGCAGAGAGTCACTTATCCTGCCAACAGGAGCTCTTTCAGTCTATGTGAGATGTATATTTATTATTGCAAATTTTTAAAAAGGATTTTGTTTTGCACCTCTGTCTCCAGTACATTTTAATTTTTGAGTGCTTTCACCGCCTTAGGCACTCTGGGCCTGCGGAGTCAGGAGCCCCATCCCCTGGCCTTCCCTAAGAAGACATTACACTGGACTAATCGTAAAGGATATTTCCAGATGCCCATGGCTCTACTGAGGTCTCATCAGGAATTGTGGACATGAAGCCTAAGACGCCACGTTCCTTGTCTCAGGATGGTTAGAGCCCCTGATTGCAAACAGTGGAATCTACTTGGACCAGTTTAAGCAGAAAAGGGATTTACTAAATGCTTTGAGGTCCATCACGGAATCGTGCAGAATGGAAATGAGTTTTAAGACTATGTTTCTAGGACCAACACCTGGACCATGCGATGGGACTGGACAAGTGAGAAAGCCGCCTCCACCTGATCAAAGCCTGGGCATCTGCTGCCGGAACTGACGCCCCTTCTCAGTGATGGAAGCTGCACGTGGACCCGCAAAGTGGACGTTGTGTGGAGAGCCTGCTTCCTGGGATGCTCGCTTCCAAACGCAGCGTCACCCAGGAGGCCTGTGTGGCACAGAGGAAGCCCTCCAAGCCTCCCGGCTGCCAGGGAGGCTGTTAGGAAACAGGAAATTTGGAACTTCCTAAAATACACAAAGGCTACTTTAATCACTATGGGCTATGATTATGAGAAATGTTCACCAGGAGCCCCCAAGGAGCCTACAGTCCAACGGAGGAGAGAGACAAGCGAACTTTCCAGAACTGCCCCAGGAGGACCAAGCTAGACCCAAGATGTTATATCCAACCTAAGACAGCAAATGCCAACGTGGGAAAATGTTCACATTTCTCCAAGGGCTTGTCTAATTCTCCTCTCTGCATGAAAATGAAGCCTTTTAAATAAAATTTGCGGAATTCTCCCTCATATGTTCAAGAATTTTTCAGACTATTTTAAACACATTGTAAGCTTGCCTGTTCAACGGAGACTTTACCTCATTGGTCAGGAGAGCTTTCAGAGCAGCTGTCTACAAAAAGCAACTGCTAAGATTCATTCCCCTCTTCAAGGGACTTAGGTGCCCAAACTGTGTTTAAAGACTTACTCTTTGCTCTAAGTAGCAACTTCTGAAAACTGCAATAAAAAAAATTATGAGGTTATATAATTCTTAATTAGAAAGGCTTTTAGAAGAAAATGGAATGTGGTTGGATTTAAACGGAGCAAAACTTGAAAGACTGGATCCATCCATTATAGACTGTTATTATCATCTATATAATAACGCAGATTATTTTATCTGTAGCGCTAGTTTAAAAATGCAGAGGAGGGACTTCGACAGGCCCAGAGCAGGTGACTGGAGCCTGTTTGAACGTGTTTCACCCCATGCTCTTGTTTCACTCTTGGCCAGAAGCAAAGATACTGCAGCGAAAGTCACGGCTGCACACATTAGACTTCCAGCTGGCTCGCTTGGACCTTTACCCTGACTTTTGGCAAAAATTGTGTCAAAGGTGGTGCTGCTCTTACAAACTAAGCACATGTGGTCACGCTGAACTCTGTTTTATTTGTATTTTAAAGAACATAACTATAGTCACTATAAGGTTTGAGGTGGGTGAACTACTTAGAGGGTATTTGACTGTGCTAGAAAATATATTAAAAAAGCAAACCCTGCATTTTGACTTCTGAGTGAAGAGAGGATTTCAGACAAAAATTTAAAAAATAAAGAGAGTTTGTTTTTACATGTGTTGCCTTTGCTTACCCTGTGGAATCTTGGGACCATGTGTCTCCTCAAAATCTCCCTACAAGAAAATTAAACACTGACTGCATGCGGTTAAGAAAATATTAACTGAGAATTATTTGAATGTACATAATGTAAGCCTTGGTGTGAAAATACAGAGCGTGGTATGCAGAAAATTTGGATATTATTATTTTTATTTAAAGAGAAAAGTGATAACTCAAAAAGGGCACAAGATAAAACTTGCACATCAGGACAAGATTAAAACATTAAACTATGTAGGTTGTAACAGAACTAGAAATTAAGTAGGAAAAGGTACAGTTGATTTGTTCAGCCAGAACCCATGAGTGTAGACAGACTTCACGGTCTACACTGGAGAATTGAAGCGATCATAAAGATTGAATTTCCCGGACAGTCATTTAACTGTTAGCCTGGCCTCCAATTTCCTGTACTAGGAACATGAGCCAAGAGCTGCCACCTTCTAAGAACTAGCAGCTGCTAGAATGCAAAAGCCTTCACGTTGAAAATAAATACGAACAACTGTGTTGAACTCTACATGGGGTAAGTGCTTATGTAGCAGAGACAAAAGATTATTTTAAGTGAATTTAGAACTATTACTTGGAACCTACATACTTGGGACGTTCATTCCAAGAACAAAGAATAAGGGAAATTTCGGGCTTGTATTCAGTAGTTTCATTGTTTACAGTAATAATGGTGTGACTGAGAAACCATTTTTCTTTATATTGTTGGGTAAAGCAAGTAAGTAATGAAATGTTTGTGTTAGAAATAACGCAATTCGGTATAAAAGATTCAATTACGAAAGTGAAAGAAATTAAGTAGAAGTACTATAGTAGAATTGACAGGGAAATATCAATACGAATGCATGATTTCTTTTTAAAGTCCTTTTGAGTACTGTGTGCTGAACTGGCCAAGAAGCCCTGTACCTCTAGCAGCGAGTGGGTACCGAGAGCCCGTGTGTAGGGCGCAAACTCCACTCCCCATACGTGGAGCCCGCACTCCCCATACGCGGAGAAATGTCTTCGTGGTGGGGAAGCGAACGTTCAGAGTGGGCAGGAGGCATCTCGTGCCAGGAAACGTGGAGGCTTAGTGGGATCAAAGCCCAAGAGACCTGGAAGGGGGCTCCCAGTGGCCAAAGTTATGACAATTGAGCCAAAAATGATAATAAACATTGTTGATAAAAACACTTTCAATCTATGAAAATTCATGAGTCTGTTATGCTCAAAAGGGAAAACGCCAGAAAAAATAATTCAAAATAATGTGTTACAACTGAAACAGCTATTGAACCAATTATACTTTAAAAATTGGGCAGAAAAGGAAAGAAGTGAGTATTTATCCTGCCTTTTCAGTAGGGCCCGTGTCCAGGTGTAAGGGTATAGTTTAGTTGATGGAGTAAAGCCCTAGTTTATAGAAGGCCCTCTGATAACTAGACATAGAACACCACTGTCTAGCGGCCCTCGTGAATGCTTAGGTGAGAATTACTAGTTGGGGCTGAAATATTGTCTCGTTGGCCTCAGCTGGACCTTCAGAGCAACTGAGAGGAATCAGAGCCGGGCTCCATCAGGAATATAGACCAACAGCCTGTTTTGTGCCCACCGCCCGAGGTGCCTGTCAGCAAGCAGATCTTGGCTTTGAGATCAGCTTTTGTAGTAAAGCTCTCAGGGAGTGCAGCTCATTCTCATGCAGCTTTTCTGTGGAGCTGGGAGCTCCATCACAATCCTGGGAGCCCCGTGGCCACCCCGTGGGCCGGCACCTCCCCCCAGGCCATCGTCTGACCCCCTCCCACCCCCCATGGCTCCAAGGCCACGGCCCTGCCTGGGGCTACCGCCCCCCAGTCACCAAGCTTTGCTCTTGTTGGCTCTCTCCTGGGCCTGAAAAACCAAATTATTTTGAGACAATGAAATTGATCTCAGAGAGGCAGCAGTGGCTGGTGGCTTGAAGCACAATCTTAGTTCCCTGCCCAGGAATTGAACCTGGGTAGCCTGGATGGAAACCAGGAATCCTAGCTGCTAGACCAGCAAGCCAGCAGACAAGCAATTTTTCCCTGGCTCTTTCCCCCACTGAAAAATGCATTTCTCCCATAATTCAAAAAGACACATGCACCCCCATGTTCATTGCAGCACTATTCACTACAGCCAGGACATGGAAGCAACCTAAGTGTCCATCGTCAGACGAATGGATAAAGAAGATATGGTACATATATACAATGGAATATTACTCAGCCATTAAAAGGAACTGGGTCATTTGTAGAGACGTGGATGGACCTAGAGAGTGTCATGAAGTAAGTCAGAAAGAGAAAAATAAATATTGTATATTAACGCATATATGTGGAATCTAGAAAAATGGTATAGATGATCTTATTCATAAAGCAGAAGTAGAGACACAGATGTAGAGAACAAACGTATGGATACCAAGGGGGAAGGAGGGGTGGGAGGAATTGGGAGATTGGGATTGACACATATATATTATTGATACTGTGTATAAAATAGATAACTGAGGAGAACATGCTGTATAGCACAGGAACTCTACTTAATGCACTGTGGTGACCGAAATGGGAAGGAAATCCAAAAAAAGGGGGTATATGTATATGTAGAGCTGATTCATTTTGCTGTACAGTAGAAACTAACACAACATTGTAAAGCAACTGTACTCCAATAAAAATTAATTAAAAAAAATAAACAATGCTGACTGGAAAAATAAAGAAAAATGCATTTCTCAAGGAGGCAAAAACTGCAAAAACGGGCACAAGTTTATCATTAGAGACACAGCACAACAACAAGTGGGAGAGCACACAGAGAAGCAGTTTGTTTAGTTAAGACAGAAGCAGGGCAGAGATGCACCCCTGGAGAGAAAGGGTGTGGGCGTCCCCCCTAAGGAGCGCAGTAAAGAGGTGGTTAAGTCATTTACAGGACAGTCCTTCCAGGTCTTTGTTTGCCTTTGGCCAATTATCTGGTTTCTTTCTCCACACGTGACCTCCCCTAGGACCCTTCCCACCGTGCGTGTGCAACTTTTTTCCAAGATGGATTCCAGCCCAGAGGCCTACGGGGGGCCTTGGCGTCACATATTATGGGGTGGTGCCCCCTCCTTTTTGACCCCCAAGGAGCCTTTCTGCACCCGCGCAATGTCTCCCTTGCCCCAAGGATGGGAGATACGTGACCTGTGGATCTATTACTCAAACAAGGGTTAGCTCCTCTCTGTTCCTGCCACGACTGTTATCTTAAAGTGTCCTCAGGAGGCAAAATCCAGCTATTTACCCGGTTCCTGTTATTTCCATCTCAAAGTACAAACAGAGGGCTGGTTGTAAATATCTAGCCTGGAGCCCACTTGCCTCCCGCCTCAGGAAATGTAACCAGGAGGCTGGTTGTAAATGCCCAGCCTGGAGCCCATCTATCTCCAGCCTCAAAATGACTGGGAAGAACTCTGATGTAATGTCGGGTGTCAGGACCTCAGATGTTGTAACAACTCTTGCTGCTTTCCCGCTACTGTCTGCAAACCTTCCGTACACATGCACCTGAGAAAACGACTACGAAATCCTGGATGAAAACGTAAAAAGACAAAAGGAGTCATTGAGCCCGACTGGAGGTTCCGAGTGGTCCCCGTGGAGTGTGGTAGGAGCTCTGCAGGGAGGCGTGTGGCAACTGTCACCACCAACACTTATCGCCCCTCTGCTCCCGGGGAGGTGCACGTCCCAGCCCAGGACTCACGCTGTGGGTGGGAAAGATGGGGCAGTGCAGGACGTACTTCACGATGGTCACCTCTGTCCCGTGACTTGTCAGAGAAAGGAATGCTCTGTGGCTGAAGCCCTCGTGGCACTTTGGCCCTGACAGTGCCCCTTTTCATGGAGGTGTCGTAGTGCATTCGTGGCTTCAAATTCTCTCTGTATTTTATTATTTGAAATGAAAAATATTTTGAGATCTTGAGTATTTTTAGAGACAACGTTATATGTGGTAATTTAAAAATCTGGAAATGTATTTTTACCGACCCAAATTTGGGTCCACTTGCCCACACGGTAAAGCCAATCCACTGACCCCGGGCTGTGGGGAAGGAAAGTGCAGCGTTTACTGCATGCGCCAAGCAAGGAGTCCAGACAGCTTGTGCTCAAAACACCCGAACTCCCTGATGCGTTTCAGGAAAGCATTTTCAAAGGCCAGCTGAGGGAGCAGGGGGTCCCAGGGTGTGTGATCAGCTCGTGCAGAGTTCTCTGATTGGTTGATGGTGAGGTCACAGGGTGGGGTCATAGGAGTTCACATGATCAATCCTTAGGTGCCAGTAGGGCTGGGGGCTACATGCCCATGGTCATCAAGTAGTTCATTTCTTCCATTTGGTGGCGGCTTTAGCATCTGTAAAACAACTCAGGAAAGGTGCATCAGATACTATGATCTGGGTACTTCAGAACAGAGCTGACGCAGAGGACCTGGGGGAGGGGCCTGTCCCAGGAAGGCCCCATCGGGTCCTGCTCGGTTACAGGATCATTGGGCTTTTAGAGTAATTACATTTTGCATCAACCCAGTCCTTGTGTTTTCATGTTTTAGTTGTGCAGCTGTTGTTACTGTAAATGTGAACTCCTGTTCATCGTTAACGTGTTTACGTATTTACACTGCTGGCAGTGTTCTCTACTAATACACCCCCAATGCTCAGGTGTGATGCCCTGAGGACACCCTGAAGGGAGCAGGCACTGCTCTCACAGTGTAGACCAAAGAGCTACCACATTTTTTCTTTCACCTTCATTGGAGTATAGTTGATGCACAGTGTTGACCACCACATTCTGTGACGACACACTTCAGATGTCTCCACAAGACAGAGCTCTTTATAAGTTCCCAGGAAGAGCACCGAGCTTGCCCAGGCCCTGGCGTCAGTGCTCCCAGGAGGGCTCCTGTCCAGTCCCCATGACAACGAAGTTTTCATACTGCTTGGTCAGTCTGCTTGACGAGGCTTTCACTTATAAATGGAACGCCCACTTGTTTTAAGTGTCCTTTTTGCTAATGAGACACTGGTCATTTTAAAGCAACCAAGAACCTTTACAAAATCTTGTTCCAGAATACAGCTTTTCCTGTTGGTGTCGATGCTGTAGGAAATTAGGGGTCAGATTCCAGCCGTGGAATACTGCACACCCTGCCCCACCTTTTCTCATTGTTCACTTGGAATCCTTGCCTTTGCCCTTGCCAGTACTGGGACACTGTGCTCAGAGAAAGAGGACAGCTGGGGGCTTCCCGAGACCCCATCAGGGAGCTGCCAGGGTACAAGATCCGTGTCCTCTGTCTGGGCCCCTCAGGACCCTCTCTGATGTGGGCCGTCCACCTTGCGGCTCCCGCGGGACCCCTTCCCCGCACACCTGCCCGTGCACACGCCCTGCTCATCCGTGTTCATTCAGAGCATTAGTGACCTTGCTGGCCTCTGCCCGGATTTCCTCACCAGGTGTGAGAGCAGCTCAGGGAAGCAGACTGCCGACTGACGTTATCAGGGCCTCTCCTGCTCCCATCTCTGCAGCCTCTCTCCCGGGCCCCGGGGCGGCATCCCGTTTCCAGCCCGGCTGACACCCGCCGGCTACCCCTGCTCCTCACTTAGCACTAGAGACAGGTAGGTAGGACGAGCTTCCCAAGGTGAAAAGGGAAGCGGAAGATCCAAAACCACAAAAACTAACAGTGGTGACTCCGGACAGACGGGACGGGAAGAAAGGCACGAGCCTGCGGCGGCTCCTTTATATGCATCTGTATAGTTTGAATTTCTTACAAGTTGTGTTACTTGTATGACAGATTAAGCAGGACGCACGGTTTTAACTGAATTAAACCCATCTCGGCTCTTGTCGCCAGCTCCTTTTAACCACCCTCAACTCCAGGGAGCTGTGGAGGCATGAGCCTGAGGGAGGGAGGACGGCCTGCTCCCAGCTCTCCGCCCCCAGCCCCGGGTGGAGAGGCAGCCGCGCGTCAGGAGGCCCCACCAGGCACACTCCCGTGTCCCCCGTGTGGAAGCAGCACCGGTCCAGCTTCACAGGGCTGCGTGTGGCTCAAAGCACATTTCCGGAAGCCTTTGAAGGAACAGAAAAGTGACAGCAACGGTTCAGAGGGAACAGGCTGGCTGAGGTGGTGCTGGGGGTGCAGACCCTGCCGACGCCAGCTCTACACCTGCTGCCGTCATCCATGATTGCCGGAAGACAGGAAATCGTGCTCACGTCCACGGTGAA
Organism: Eschrichtius robustus; assembly: GCF_028021215.1. Lineage (NCBI taxonomy): Eukaryota > Metazoa > Chordata > Mammalia > Artiodactyla > Eschrichtiidae > Eschrichtius > Eschrichtius robustus. The sequence goes on along the minus strand of NC_090832.1, from coordinate 2,871,455 downwards.
GGTTGAAAACCTCCAACTAACTGCGCGACGTGACCTGAGGCGCGAGGACTGTGCCCTCAGGACGCTCTCGGTCCTCTGGTCCCACTCCTCGGAGCAGCTCCACCCCTGCCCTGCTGGGGTGGCTCCCTGCCCAGAGGTCAGCCTTGCCTCCCCTCCCAGCGCCCAGCGCGGCTGGCCACCAGGCCGTCGACACGTGCTGTGGGCCTGCAAGCCCCACGGCTTCCCTGGAAACAGCACAGATGTTAGCTGACCTGCCTCAGAGGGAAACTCAAGCCCAGGACACTTCCGGGCAGCCTGCAGTCAGCTAGTTGGGGGCAGTTTTTTTTTTTTTTTTTTTTGATTGATTGATTGATTGATTGCTACGTTGGGTCTTTGTTTCTGTGCGCGGGCTTTCTCTAGTTGCAGCAAGCGGGGACCACTCTTCATCGCAGTGCGCGGGCCTCTCACTGTCACGGCCTCTCTTGTTGCGGAGCACAGGCTCCAGACGCGCAGGCTCAGTAGTTGTGGCTCACGGGCCTAGTTGCTCCGTGGCATGTGGGATCTTCCCAGACCAGGGCTCGAACCCGTGTCCCCTGCATTAGCAGGCAGATTGTCAACCACTGCGCCACCAGGGAAGCCCCAGGGGCAGCTTTTAGGTGCAGTGCTTGGGTGCCTTTTCTAATGTTTGCCCATTGAAAGAGCGCATCATGAAGAGCTGGGAATGTGGATGCTTTCCCGAAACTGGCCCCCAGCTTGTCACTTCCCCAGCCATCTTAATCATTTTCAAGGAGTTCCACTTTTCACCTGTAATTGACCTTTCAGGGATATAGTTCTTCAGTTTCTTAACAAACATAACAAGGTAATTAATCATGCTCATTTGACAAATATTTAAATCATTTATTGCCATTAATTTACAGCATTTCAATATACACACTGCATGGAAATACAAATACCTTTTCAAACACTGGCAATGTGATTTTAGGTATGTGGCCAGCTGTCAGCTGTCTCATTCATGGTCATTAAACGAAAGGTCACGATTTCTGAGTACTTAAATGCTGATGGTTACAAATTTTGTTCTCTTCAGTTTTTCATTAAGTAAATTCTAACAGATAATATACATATTACTGCAGATAAAACCATCATTGGGAAGTATTAAATTGATTGCATATTTGAGCTACTCTTTCTGAAGAGAAGTAAAATATTCAGTACTTGTAAGGCAGCAGAGAGTAGGTTTAGGAACTCCCTGCTATTTCTAGAAAAATAGTCCGGTTAGTAACGATAGCATTCCGCGTATTTTTCTTAGCAAGACTGTTCATTATGATGGAACCTGTGACTGAGCAGCCGCGGCTGGCAGTGCCATCCCTTCAAAACGCTGGCTCTTCATTTTCCATTGTTATGCTGAGGCCTTTTTAGACATCCTGGGAAGAAGCACAAAGGCAAATTCAAAGAGAAACAAAACTTCACCGCCAGCCTCGAAGGCCCTGGAGGGCTTTAAGAAGACACCTTTACGTTAACATGTATTTCAAGTCACGATGTCATAAGAACAGTAATACCCTATTTCACGCTAATTTTCATGTTTAATAAGTGAATTCTCATTGCACTGTCTCAACGGCGCGGTCCCTGTTTTAAATTCTCAGCGTATTTCTGCTCTGCAGCGAGTCTCCCCAGCCACACACAGTCACGCCCCGCCCCAGCTCCTCAGAACACAAAGGGTCAGTGGGGTCTACTTACTCGTGCCGGAGCAGCCGTCCGCCCTGGATGAGCTGGGCTACTTCGTTTGTGGCGTGGCAGGCGAACAGAAGCCAGTTCCGAGGCTGCACCTTGTAGGCGAATCTCATGAACGTCAGGGAGTAACAGCAGAGGGCTGCCGGGGACACGCAAGACAGTGACTTAGGGCCTCCCGCTGAGGGCTGACAGGGCTCAGCTGCCTCGAAAACAGAACCTCTTCTGCTAAGACCTTTACAGATGATGCAAATTATTGCTTAAATGCTTCCCTGAATGGGAAACTCATCAGATGGTTTGCTCCACTGTTAGGTATTCTGTTACTTATTACTTAAACAGGTAAAGAACATAATGTCAGTGAGCTGACATCAGTTCTAACCTCCTTTTCTGTCCCCTCGAGTGGTTTATAGTCCCTTATCTGACAGAACTGCTATTTAATCCCCTCAACAAGTTTTATGTTCAAATATCAGGATTTCAAGTAAACTTAAAGATCCTTTTTCCAAATAAAGTTCAAGAGGACACGCTCTTTAACTAGGGGCACTAAATCTGAAAGGCAAACAGGACCTTAATAAATACTTCCAACTACAGTAACCCTTTTTCTCCCTGACCACGAGGAGTAACACCCATCAATGACGTCAGGCGCTTTACATTACTTTCTAATAGTGACTTTAGTGTCTGGTGCTACAAACTTGAAATGTAAGCAGGAGCTGTATTATGCTATAATTTTATATATAAAGATCCTCCCAATTTTTCAAATCTGCATCCTTACCAAATGTCATCCGCCCACTGATAATCTCCGGAGACTTCTTCATGTCATTGATGGCGGCAATGGGAAGACCCCAGTTGGCTACTGGGCCCCAAAAGTGCTGTTAAAAAATGAGGAGAGAAAGAAGAGGAAAAGTCAAGACGGAGCGGTGAAGAGCTACAACTTCTCTTAAACAGTAACGTGAAATGTGCGGTTAACTGGGGAAGGTTACCATGCAGGCATTCAGTTGTGCAAGTATGTGCCTAAGAATCAGCTGTTCTCACAAGGTGAGAGCCCCAAAGCAGAAGGGATCAGGCACTCTACCAAGGTCCCTACCAACTTCCAGATCACAACTAAGTAATCTCAGACTGTCCCGTTTTGAGAATTTTCAAATGAGATTAACTTCTTACACAAGTCACTCGTGCTACAACCTAAACCTGTTACAACCATTCTCTGTAATGTAACGTTTAAATCTATCAAACTTTTTTCAAATTTTCATTAAGATATTTGTCAACATCTCTTAAAATGCAGACCCTAAGTTGGATACTTTTTCTGAAGAGAGTAACTTAATTAGGGAAGAAATTGCTTTTCAGCTCATATGAGCTATATGAAGATCAGAGAACCTAAAAATCTACACTCAGAGCCCCAGATAATGAGAAGTTAAACTGAAAATTAATTTTGAAGGAATAGGAACAGTCTATATTTAAAAAGTGGATCAGGAGTTTCTCATGTGCGACCACGGCCGCCCCAGGCACCAAAATTAAGTTGTCCACGTTGAACAGCAGCAACATCCAATTTAATTTAACTTCTGAGGTTGAAGTGAGTCCAGGGGCTTTTCCCATTAAATGAAAAATTGTTTTATTTATGTACAATTTGCAAGTAATGCTTTAAAATATGAAGGAGGGAATTCCCTGGAGGTCCAATGGTTAGGACTTGGCACTTTCACGGCCATGGCCCGGGTTCCACCCCTGGCTGGGGAACTAAGATCCCGAAAGCCGTGCAGCACGGCCAAAAATAAAGTGAAAAACAAAAAATAAAATAAAATTTGAAGGAAACCACACAATGTTGGGTAAAGACCCTTTTCAGTTATCAGAACATTAAGCAGTGCTTTATTTCTGCCTATCAGAGCATTTAAGATAAACTCAGGCTGCAAAATACCTTTCTAGACCTGCACTTCTAATACTGACCAAGAGTCATTAAAATCCAAAAACTTTGTAAGAATGAGAAACAAGGAAATGCAAGAAAAATAAATGAGAATTACCTTTGTCATGATCTAAGAATATTCTGAAACGTTTACATAACGTGTTTAACGTAAGCATGAGGCCTCTGCCTTAAATAGCTATAAAACTGTCAGAGCTGTTCTACTGCCAGCATGGTGAGTACTGCAGAATCTCACATCTGAGTTATGGACGCTGTAACTCAGGCACAGTTGGTATAAAGAATCTTTGAGGTTCTGGGGTGGCTATTTAGTCCTCCTGCTTTCAGACTGGATTTTGTCTCAGCTACTCATTGCTGAAACTTTCATGTTTCTTGTACCTGGATGAAGCCTGGCCATTTTCCTCCTTCCTCATCCTCCAGACCTCTGGCGATGGAGTATCTAGCCCTCCTCACCTACCTGCTTGTTTCCATTCCTGTCCTTTCCTTTGTGTCCCTTCACTTTCAACTCTCTATTACTCCAGGGATGTTCGTCTCCTCCTTTTTTTGACCACGTCAGTCTATCCCCATCGCTTGGCTGTTTAATCACTTTCCACTGCTCTGCTCTACTCTGCACGGTGGCCCCCAGGTCCACGCATTACGCACACACTCAGGGCTGCCCTGAGGGGCTCAGCCATGCCGGGCGTCTGCGCTCACAGCTGCGGCCAAGTAGTAAGAGGCCGCGGCATAAATCTGAAACCTGAGGCAGCCCGGGGGACTTCTGGTCACAAGACAGTATTCAAAGTTTTACCGTGGTGAGCGTAGGGCTATATGAAGCAGAGTTCTGCAAGTTAAGGGCTGTATATACACTTGTGATTATAAGCATTGCGATATACTTAAGAGATATTTCGTAAAAAGAACATAAAAGGTAAAGATAATTTCAACACTAGTTACTAAAATATCTAACCACAGAAAGTTAATAATACATCTTTTCTATCGAGTACAAGATTCTAGTTCTCACTTCCCTTTTCTGGAATACATGTGTGGTCTGTGCTCTGTCAGATATTCATCAGTCAAGGCACTGGTCCTGCAGAGGAGTTAGTGCCCAGAGTGGAACCGGAGGACCGAGGGGTCACCGGAGGCGCCCTTGGCCCGGGACCCACAAGGACGTGGCACGATGGCTATCTCCTATCCATACTCTGTTACTGCAGAAAGTCTGCAGAAGCCTGATATGAAGAAGCGACAGGTTCTTACCGTGCTGTTTAGTGAGGCGTCACCGAGGTTCAGACAGGAGAGACATGCGGGGAAAACAAAAAGATCAGATGCTTTGAAAGGTTTCCGTTACGTCCGCCTCATACGTGCGTTCAAGTTCAGTGACAGAACGACAACACTAGCAGCACACACTCTTTTTTTGTCTTGAGAAGATCCAGTGATATTTCTAACAATGACTTTGGCCTAATGAGAGTAAACCTTAATTTTATGAAACGCAACCTTCATCCTTAGAGTGGGGCTATCCAACAGGAATATGATGCAAGTCACGAACGGGAGTCACATGAAATTTAAAACTTTCTAGAAGTCATGTTAACAAAAGTGAAAACCAACAGGAGTTAATTTTATTATTTATTCCAACATTTCTAAATATTTTAATTTGAACATGTAATCAATAGGAACCTACAGATAAGGTGTTCTACATTCTTTTTCGGCACTGAGTCTCCGAGATCCGGCGGGTGCCAATGCTGCCCCACGCCTCAGCTTGGACTGGCCACCCTCCACGAGCTCCCCTGCCACCTGGGGCTTGGGGCTCTCAGACTGGACAGCACGGGCTCACAGGGGGCACTTCTTTGAAAACAGCAAGTTGGAGGGAAGCACAATGCTGCAGAATTCTACCAGCAACGGACTTTCCATTTTTACCTACTAACAGGCTCTCACCAGAATGTCAGCTCCCCAGAATAGGCGTGTAATTCCATATTCTGTTCACAGCTGAATCTCTGGCCCAAGTGGTGCCCAGAATTCACAAGGCACTCAAAAAATGTTTGCTGAACGAATGAAGAGGAAAATCTTCTAATGTTAAGTGAATTGTTTTCCTGAATGTTAAAATTAATACCATTCAGAAATACGTCGAACTACTTTTACTTCTGAGATGGCAATTCTTCTTTTCAGGATATAGCTTAATTGTTCTGATAAGGCAAACTCTTAAAAGTGTAGCTCCTGAAAGAATTACTGAAATAAAACGATAAAATCCTCTATACACACTGTCACGTCCAAACAACTCCCCTAGTTGTTTTGATGCAGGGGTCGAGGAGGCTCTAATTTCCAGCACGAGAGTATTTGCTGACGATGCTAATAATATACTTCAAATAGGTTCTACCATGAAATACGAACAGCCTAGAGAGAGTCCGTCCTTCAATGTTAAGTGCATTGTTTTAATAGATTGTGTTTCAACTGTGGTAACAAATTACGTTGCCAAGACTGTATTTCCCAGCAAGTCCAGGCGGAGCACAGAGTCTGGACGGCCGAGAGGGTGATTCCCTTATCAGGTCAGAGGGCAGGATCCAGTCGTTTATGGACTATTCACCTGTGGTGTCACTCTCCTTTGTTCAGGATCTGAACACAGGCCTTTTATTTATCTATAAATTACCAACGGCACATTTTTTTCCTACAAAAATATTTTAAAAGATGTAGTTCTTAAAATCTAAATTGTCAACTCGGAGATAATTTAGTTTTCAATTCAGGACTCTTTCCTTGAGTTGTACAATAGTTCAAATTCTACCCTATTTTACAAAAGGCAGATTATAAAGGAATGTGAAGGAGGAATTAACTTCTGCCGTCATACCCTGCTCAATCCAAAAGTCCTATGTGAAAGTGACCACAATAATAATGTTGATCACATCACTTTAATAGTGGTTTAATGACTATAAGCCAATCTGAGAATAAATTTATTCTAAACATCCCTGGGAAATACAAAACGCCACAACTCAACATTCCTTAATTCTATGTCAGAACTGTCCAAAACATGCATCAACTACTCAGTCAAAAAATCTGAACAGCATATTTGTGCAGAGCCAAACTAGAAAAGAAAAGCTTCCTAGTATGTATTAGTTTCTGTTCCAAAGAAAGATAAACTTATAAGCTACACAAACTGCAGTTGGGGGACAATAATGTTAAAACTGTGTGGAGGGGCTTCCCTGGTGGCGCGGTGGTTGAGAATCTGCCTGCTAATACGGGGGACACGGGTTCGAGCCCTGGTCTGGGAGGATCCCACATGCCGCGGAGCAACTGGGCCCGTGAGCCACAACTACTGAGCCTGCGTGTTTGGAGCCTGTGCTCCGCAACAAGAGGGGCCGCGATAGTGAGAGGCCCGCGCACCGCGATGAAGAGTGGCCCCCGCTCGCCGCAACTAGAGAAAGCCCTCGCACAGAAACGAAGACCCAGCACAGCCAGAAATAAATAAATAAATAAATAAATAAATAAATAAACTGTGCGGAAAATACCCTTGACTTTCTCTTTATTTGGTATGTTGCCTGTATTTTATTTCAGTGAAGGTTAAAACAAGCTCAAAATGCGTAAGGGTTTTTCTCGGTTCACTTACGACCTTGAATTCCTGTGGAGGAAACACCGGTCTCCCACGTTAGGAACGACGATGGAGGTGGCAAAGGAGGATGAGTTCACCCCGCATAAACTTCATCCTCTTTTTCTCCTGAATTTGGAATCTGTTTGCTTGGCTCCAGGTTCCTTCTAAGCTCATTTTTATTTTCTTAATGTCTTCTCGGCTTTGCCAATCTGTTTCTTCCTTTCCTAAAACTACTGACAGTAACTGTTAGCTTTCTCCGAAAGTGCTGTGAGTAATTCAGGTAATTTATAACTTGCTTCCACAGTACTAAAAGGATCTAAGCGACAGCCTAGCAGAGTCTGTTTATAGCACCACTGAGAGCGGGGTAAGACTTGGAGATATTCTAACTTCAATTCTCTTACAGGCTGAAAATGCTCACCACCATTTCATTTATGCTCACCAACTTTTACCCGATTTTCTATTTCTAGTTCAAGTTAAAATGAGAGAGAGTTTTAACGATCAGAATGTGTGATATTCAACTGTATTTAGATGGTCAAAACTAAACTGGACGGCAGAAAAGAGATTGCTGTGGCCAGTTCTGCTTCAACACTTTCAGCCTCAGTAACCTTCTGAAGGTCATTTACATGGCAGGGAAGTAAGGCCAGGGGCGGGTATGCAAGCAGCATGGCAGAGAAGGGAGGCAGACACAGGAAAAGTAGGTGCAAAGAAAGTACCTGAAACCTTCTTTTCAAAACCATTTTTGTGCATAACTATTTCCCTTTAAATCTTAACCGACATTCCTGTTTTAGCTTCACAGGATTGGCGTCCAGAGGGTCTCAACTTTTCCGCTCGGTTTGGATCTCAGTTTTTCCATATGGCAAGTGAAGTGTTGGACTATCTGATGTCTGAGGTCCATTCCAGCTCTAATATCCTATAACTTGTGAAAGACTCCCTGTTTTCCACTGCAACTTCTCACTTGGGTAGTAAATATAAACTCTTAAAGCTCTCCTGGAAACTTAGAAGTTAAAATAACTTAGAATAGATAACCTTATTAACTGGAGAATATTCACTGCAAACAGCCGGCTCACTTGGGATTTACAAGAGCGTGCTGACTGATTAACTGACTCTCAAATACTCGTGATCTAGGTTCTACTTAAGAAAACATTCTTTGCACATATATCCAAATACATATGTGCACGTATACATCCGTTCACTTCTCTGAGGGAGGGGAGTAAATCTCTAGGCTAAATACACACAGACCTTGACTGATTCAGTCACTAGAACATACATCTTACCTCAAAACTTAGCTGCTCATTCTAATTTATTTTTCTTAACCAAAATTCAGGAGGGAGAAGAAGAGAAGAAGAGCAAAAAAGAGAGAGCTGTCTGCTTTTACTCCACCAATAACGTATGTGGGGAAATAGTTTATTTAAAAAAAACAAAACAAAACGATAACAGAGATCCAGGAAGTTCTTGATTCAAGATTTTCATTAAAATAGGTAAGAAGAAATCAGTGAAAGGAAAGATGGAAGGCATCAAAAGGAGAGTACCAGGAACCCAGGGATTAAACGTGGAATATTGGTAACAATAAAAATAGAACATTTACTTTTGTAATATACACAGCACTACGCTGTGTCGTCAAACAGCTACCAAAGCACAGAACACTAAGCAATTTGTCCAAGACTACACAGCTGGAAAGCAAAAAGGCTGGGATTCAAACCCATCACTCAAAACTCATCACCTAGGTGTAATAATACTGCCGTCACATCCAACAAAAACCGTCAATAATTACTTAATATTTTAATACTAAGACCCAATTTAAATGCCCCAGTTGTCCCAGTAATGCCTTTTATAGCTGTTTTTTTCCCATATCAGATCCAATCAAAGTCCACACACTGCCTTTGGTTAGAGCCTGTTCTTTTAACTCCTGTTCCTCGATGAAAAAAAAAAAAATCAACATTTTAAAATACACTTGGAACTTCACTTTAGTAAGAAAGACATTTCAGTCTTATCCATAAAATGTAATTGACAGGAGGTTATAATCTATGTAAAGTATGACTTTAAATTTTTGCTAAAAATTTCAACTATGTTGTTAATAAAATGACTTTTAAAATTCTAGAGCAGTTTTAGTTTGGAAAACCTCTACACCCCTTCGGCAGGCTGTAAAAAGAACGCTAGAGAGCTTGAGTTGTTCAGGAGTGCAAATGATTGATGAGGTGAGAAGGCACAGGGCCCCGTTTCTCATTGGAAGAGAATACGAAATTGTCTTCTTATGGCTTTATTTATTTGCAAAAGCAAAGCAGGGGCTGTGAGCAAGAAGATTAGAAGAACAAACAGGGGAAACGTTCCTCTAATAAATGCTGGGAAGAAGCGATTCTCTTTCTGGAGAAAAAGCTAATAAAAGAGCTTCTGCTGAGCGTTTTGATATCAGCCCAATCACTCAACCACTGCTCTGCAGGCTGGCATGAAATCCCACTGCTGCCAAGAGCAGCAGGGAAAACAAGGCCAGTTGGACATCTCACTACATCTGTTCAGTCCACAGAAGTATTTCCAAGTCAAAGTCACAGAGCTTTACGCCTCATGAAACTGAGCGGGACCCTACAGGGCCTTCCTGAGTACAAAAGCCCCTCTGTGTCCCCAGTTTCTTGTTGTAGAAAAAGGCTTTAGCCTTCCAGGCCTTCCCCAAGTTCCCAAGGGCGGACTCAGGCAGTTGCTAATGCGGGAAGTGAGGGAGCGCAGGAAGAAGGGAAAGCAGTTAAGCAAGAGAAGTAATGACAGCTTAAACAATAGTTCAGCGATAAAAGACAGAGTCCTAGTTCCTCCTGAAGGGAGATACATATCAATCTAACACATATCTTTGAGTTGTTCTGCAGGAACTAAGGCTCCCACCCAGGCGGAGGATGGTCACTACATTCCCACCACAAGAAGTAGCCTTCAGACTAGCTGGAACCAGAAGGTTGACATTAAGATTCCCAAAACATCACCCTGTTACCTCACCACCTACCGGTCAGAAGAAAGTCCACAAGCTGATCACGCACCCTGCAACCCTCACTCCGAATGTGTCTTTAAAAGCCCCTCCCTGAAAGCCATCTGGGAGTTTGCGTCTCTTGAGCAGGAGCTGCCCCTTCTCCTTGGTTGGCAGGCGCCCTGCAGTAAACGCTGTACTTCCCTTCCCCACAACCAGTGTCAGGAGACTGGCTTTGCTGTGTGTCGGGTGCACAGAGTCAAGTTCTGTTCAGTAACACTCACACTTAAGATTTTAACTTTTCCCGCAACAGTACACTTTTTTAAATGTTTCTGCTACAAAAATAGCAAGATATAATAGAAATATGTAGTGATTTGGGGTTTCCAAGTATTTTCACGTCCCTCATCCGGTTTAATTTTCTCAACAACCCAACCAGATAGGCACTGTCATTAAACCCATTTCACAGACAGGGCAACAAAAGTCCACTGGGATTGACTGCTGGGGATCCCTTGGCTAGAAGTCATTCTTCGGAATCCTAGCTGGGTGTCCTAGCAGGCAGCACTTTCCTGGACACTGCAATTCTCTTTTTTTCCTCATTTAGTCAGAGCTGAATACAATTAAAGCAATACTAGAGAAGGCATGTAAACATTAAAGCTACATGAACTTAATCTTTGAAAAAAGGTTAGACCATATATCAAAGTATTCAATTGAAATACCTGGCTCACAGACACCTGTCTAGTAAAAAAAACCATAAATTTAGAAAAGCAGGGCTAACTCTCTTCCTTGAAAATACATATATTTTACAAATTCTTCCTGTGTAATAAAACATTAGGTAATCATCAGCATATTTCTAATATGGATAAGACTTTATTCTTAATTATATCATACAGTTTTATCCTTAGCTGTACTTAACTATTAGGAAGGCTCATACAAAGGAGAAACATGAGTAAAAACCTAAGGTAATATGTGAAGTCATAGAGAAACTTAACTGCAGGGACTAAGAACACAGCCTCCCATGACTACTTTCCTCAGATTTCCCCAGCACATTAATCTCATAAATACTCTGCTCCACGGTACTAAACATCTATCCTAATTAATTATGGTCCTCTGCAAGTACACAAAGTTCATTTTTGGAAAGTCAAGAGTGAAGCTTCTGTTTCCAAATTTACCACGTGGCAGACAATTATTTTTCTTACCCTACTGCCCTTTAAAATTACAAGCAAACAGTATTTGCAATAAAATTCAGAATTTAAAAAAATTAATCCTGCTTTTTTTTTTTTAACTGGTAAAATGAAGCTGCTTTCATACTGTACCCTATGGATAGTTATTTCTCCTCAGCTGTCATCACTTTACCTCTTTACTACACTAACCTGTTAAAAAATACTGCAGCCCTACACTTACCTGGGTTTAAAAAATCACACAAAGAAAAACTAAAGTGTATACACCTAAATAAACTATATAAAACGGTTTTAAAGTTATATTAAATACATGAAATAAAAAGCAGGCATCTCAAGATTACAGGCGAAAATAAAATACATAAAGTGGGACTTCCCTGGAGATCCAGTGGTTAAGACTAGCGCTTCCAATGCAGGGGGCGAGTGGTCCCTGGGTGTGGGCGGGGTGTGTGTGGGGGGGGGCGGATTAGGATCCCGCCTGCCGAGCGGCGAAGCCAAAAAATAAAATATACGAAGTGTCTTTAGGCTTTTCATCCCGCCAATGCCCTTTCTTTCTAATTGGAAATGAAGACTTAATGGAAAGCAGAATATTAAAAAGTATGCCCTTGGTAGGCAGAATATTCGTATGTTAGATTTGATCCCGTCCCACGCTTGACGCCCTGAAGCTGCGAAATCCGAAGGGCGAGGTCGACCCGGCGGGCTCAGTGCCCTTGTCGCGGAAAAGGAGCACCTGCGGCTCACCTTCCACCGAGCGATGCCAGGACGCGCCCTCCCAGCCCGCGCCCGGGGCAGGTCCGCCGCACACCTGGGCACACACCTGCCGAGCAGGTGCAGCGAGCCGGAGCCCCGGCCCCACTCGCCGGACCGGGCCCGCTCTCGGCGCCCGCCCGCGCCGGGGTGGGTCCCCCCGCCGGGGCTCCGGCCCGCCCCGCTGCCCCCCTGTCCGGAGTCCCCTGCGCCACTACCCCGGGACCCCGCCCGGCTGCCTGGACTCCCGCCCCGCGGCCGGGAGCCCCAACCCCTCTGTCCGCAACCCCCCGCCCCGCCGCCCCGTAATCCCCGCCCCGCTGCGCGGAGCCCACCCCGCTGCCCGCACCCTCGCGGCCCCTCATCCCGGCGGCGTCGGCTCCGCACCCCGAGGCCCTCGGCGGGTCCGGCCCCGGGGACTCGTCACCTCATGAGGTAGTCCCGGAAGTCCTTGCTCCGGACATAGTCCGCCGCCTTCCGCACCAGCGCGCCCGCCATGGCCGTGCCGGACACCAGGCCACCCGCGATGCCCTCGGCGCCGCTTCTCGGAGCCCAATGACACCCGGCGGAGCGGACAGCGCGGACACCGCACCCGCCCGCCGGCGTGCCTCACGACAGCTCGGCCCCACCTTACGGTCGCGGCCCGCCGCCTGGCTCTGGGCCAATGGGAGGGCGCAGGGCGGGAGGCGGCGGCACGGATTGGCTCACGCTCATCGCACACCTCCTCCCCGCCCCTCGGCAGCGCGTGGGGGCGAGGCCTGCTGCCGTAAAACGGCCGGGGCCCGGCGGCGATTGGCTGGCGGTTGCTAGGCACCCGCGCTGGCGCGCTCCGGGCGGGTAGATGACTGTCCGAGGGCGCGCGGGAGTGTCCCAGCCGCCCGCATCTCGTGGGCCTTTGCAACGTCCGCGAGCCCCCGCTGCCGCCCGGGCCCGCAGGCTCCGGACCGGAGGTGGGCGCCGGGAGGAGCGCAGCAGGGGCGTGCGGGCTGCGTCCCCAGTTGCCGCTACACGTGCCGGAGAGCAGGTCCTCTAGCTCGGGACCAGCGCGGGAACCGCAGCGCCACGTGTGGGGCGCACCGCGTGGAGAGGGAGACGTGGGAGGTTCCGGCTGTTCAGGGCTTTGTTTTGTTTTTGTTTACTGTAAATGTTTTACACTGGCCAAAACTGTAGACGGCTGAGTCATCTAAAATGCCCCGGATGAGAGCATGGGGGCAGAGACCCTCGGGCATCTCTAGCAAGGACTTCAATTGGAATGTAAACACCATTATTTTTAATATGGAAGGATTGGAAATGAGTTACATATCCACCAAAGGGACAGAGTCAAATAAATCGTGGTGCATCCATTCCATCATCGAATACTATACGGTAGTTTAAAAGAATAAAGGAACTATGTGTGCTGATATGGAAAGATCTTTAAAATTTATAGGGAAAAAAATCAAGGTGCAGAATCCTGTGTGAAGTATGCCAGTCATTCGTACATAGGGACAAAGAAAGTATAAATTTGTCTCCAAAGATAGAAGAGAAATGTTAGTGGCTACCTCTAAGGAGGGCTAAGGGGGTGAGGGATGGAGGGAAACTTCACTGTATACTCTTGTTCCTTTTGAAGCTTGTACAATGAACATATGCTATCTATTCAAAATAAAAAGCATTAAACAAGAAATGAAATGCCTTTGAGAGTTAAAATAGCATTCGTTTCCTTGAATCAGGTTTATTTCCTGTTAGGATGTCTACGGGTCACACCTAACCTTGATCTTCTGTGAAAGTATATCTTAATACGCAATGTTGCAATACCATAATAACACCAGGAAGGCCCTTAGATTCCACTGGTGCTTTATGGTGGAGATAGGAATGTACGACCTAGAAGGACCAAAGCTATCTTTATTATTCATAATATTATTAATACCTCCCATTTGTTGACCAAGAGGCACTTTATTTATTTATTTTTGGCTGTGTTGGGTCTTCGTTGCTGCGCACGGGCTTTCTCTAGTTGCGGCGAGCGGGGGCTACTCTTCGTTGCGGTGCGCAGGCTTCTCATTGCGGTGGCTTCTCGTTGCGGAGCACAGGCTCTAGGCACGCGGGCTGCAGTAGTTGTGGCACGCGGGCTCAGTAGTTGTGGCGCATAGGCTTAGTTGCTCTGCGGCATGTGGGATCTTCCCAGACCAGGGCTCGAACGCTTGTCCCCTGCATTGGCAGGCGGATTCTTAACCACTGCGCCACCAGGGAAGTCCCAAGAGGCACTTTTCAAATGTAATTTCTCCTCCTCACATCAACCCAGAAGGTGGGTGTAAGGAAACTGAATGGCTTTTTAAATAAAACCAAACTGTGTCTGCCCCCTGCCATGTGAGAAGGGGCTCCTGGATCTCAGTGGTTCAGTCTTATCCCCTAATACTTTTCTTTCCCTCATCAGCAGTGGTTTTGAAACTTAAGCTGTCAGAAGACTCAGCCCCCAACCTCAAAGCCTCAGGAGGTCCAGAGTGGAGCCCTGAGCCTCACTGTCAAGTGACAGCACTTGGAGAAAGGCTGCTGAGGTCACCTGCCCCAATTACTGCTGTCCTCTCTTGGCCGGCCTCGAAGACTCAGCTTTCCCATTTGGGCCTCAGCTGGGCTTTTGAGCTTTCCATTGGTTTCCCATTGTGTGGAGGAATGTCAACTGGAGTATTTAAGTATAGGAATATACTGGATAAAGGAATATATAAATGTCCTACTGAGTAGCTAACCTGGGGTCTGAACCCCGTTCTCTTACTCTGAGAGCCATACTTTCTCCACTATTTCAAATGTTGGGACAAAGAGGACTTTCATGTTAATAGTATCTTTGCTACTTTAAATATGGAACAGGCGCTACGGTCTAATGTATAAGAAAGCATAACAGTAGATAAGAAACCCAGCTACATTATTTCCTAAAGCTTCAGAAAGGCCCAACCCTCCGTGGTCCCTGCACGGACAGAGTATGGGAGGTGAAGATGCAAACATCACTGGCTGCTTTGAATCCCAGGTTTGCGAAAGTGACTGCAAAGGCCTAGCAGTGAGTGGGAACTCGCATGCCCATCCAAGTCCAGGAAAGGCAGTCACCGCCGAGGCTGCACTCAGAGCTTCCCTGCTGACAGGAGCAGACTGTGAGCTTGGACAGATTGCTGAAGTCCGAGGTTGGAGGGAGGCTGGCCCCGGGTTCAGAGCACCCGCGTGGCCAGGTCTGTTTGTACAGACCGTGTTTACATACACTGTGTGTGCAATGGCAGTGCTTGTGCTGTAGAAGGGCGGGGGTGTCCTCTGGCTGGGTGTCCCCTGGAGAGCTTCACGGCACGCAGGTCTGTGATGCTTCGTACAGTAGAAGAGCTTCCATATGGTATAAACAAGCTGCATTTTCTCACCTAAGTATCAAAATAGAAAAAAAAAAAAAAACAGTAGGTCTAATCATGAGCTGACACACTGAATTCCACAGGTCACAGATCATATAATCTGTTACGATGAAAAGAGGAAACATCTGAGGAAGCACTTAGTGGATGATAAAAGTGTCATAAATGTAAAGAGGTATTGTTTTTGTCCTTCTGCCCGGTTTTCTTTTGTCCCAACACCTGCCTTTCTTGGGTTCCGGTTAGGCAGGCACGGGTCAGTTTGGTTAGCTTAGAGTAAACCAAGGAACTCCAGGACTTCGACGAGAGCCATGACACTTAAATTCAAAAGCCAAAGTACCTTTTCGAATCTGAAGGCATAACATCTTAGCCAAGTTAGCTCTTCCTGTCTGGCCTGAAATTAATCCGCTGCGCTGCCCACAGGGCTTGGAGAATTAGATTCCTCCCAGGTTACTGTTCTAGTACTGAGGTCAGGGAAATCACAAACTTTCACAGGCCAGGAATCTTCACTCTGCCTAGCGATTCAGTAATTTACTAGTGAATACATGGCGAAGGAATACCGAAAATAGAAACATCACCATTTTGCCCTTCCTGTGGAAATGTGTGACTCAGGCAATCGTCAATGGACAGAACCCATCCACTGCATCAATGGACAGAAACCATCCACTGAAAGGTGAGAGGAGCTGAATCATCCCAAGGTGCCCGCGTGTCACCCACAGTCGCTGGCTGCTGGTCACGGGGAAACAGGCTTCACACACTGTGGATACGGGCAGCTTTCCCCAACTCCTGTGTCCTCTGGAGTTTTAGGGGGGAAATGGTGAGGGCAGTTTTCTAGGTCAAATGTATTCGAAAGCTTATTTGAATCAGACAAGGTTATTTTTTTCTGCAGCGCTTCCGAGAGAGCCTTTACTAAGCTCCCGTGAATGAGAGCATAAAAGAAGCTTATTCTACGTAGCATTTCCCAAACTTCCTTAACCATGAAGCCCTTTCGGAAGGAGCATCTCATGGGCTGCCCATCCGTCGGGTCCAGCGTCCAGGTTCCTGCCTTCCAGCCCTCCGAGCCAGGGCGCAGTGAGGAACTCAGGCCTTGCAATCAGGCGGATGCTCCCACTTTTTAGCTGGCAAGTTATTCAAACCCCCCAAGCCTCAGTTTTTTAATCTATAAAGTGGAACCAACAAGTATCACATCATACACGTTGCTGAGTTTTTGTGAGAATTAAAAGGAACGATGTCTGTACGAAGCCTGACACTGTCAACAGTAGATTTCCACTTTGCTGCATCCCCTTAGGACATAAATGTCCAGTTCTCCTTCCCTGCGTCCCCCTTGGGAAGGGCCTGGGCTCCCGCCTGCCCTCCTGTCTTTTGCTACTGGGTTGTTTGTTTTTATTTATTTTTTTATTAGGGAGAGGTTGTACCTTGCACCACCCTTTAATCCTCTGAGCATTATCTACTCTCCTGAAGGACAAAGGTGGAGAGAGGTTATCTGTGTAGATTTCTGTCCTTGGAGGAAGGTCGGAGGGTTCAGAGCTCGCGGGGCCCTCATCTCTGCTTCTCCTGCACCATCATTTGGTTCTGTGTATGCGGAAAACCAGGTTGGGGGAAAGCCAGGTCCACCCAAAGGGTAGCTCCCAGCTCGGACCCAGGCTTAGCTGGTGGTAGGAGCCTGCAGGCGGAGCTGGCCCTGAGCCGTGTGAGGTGGCTCTGGGGTAGTGGTTACAGGGGCCTGGGAGGTCCTCTCTCATTTCCAGCTAACACTGGCCTGATATTCTACCTCTGTGAGGACGCTCTTGAAGACAGTCAGTGTTGTATTGACAGAACAGGAAGCCGTCCTTGGAGGGGCTCCCCCTGGCTAAACACAGACAGGCTGAGTATTGAAAAGAATGACTACAGACAATGGAAACATGCATGTGATTTTGTGAGTTCATGATTGTCGAGGAAAAACAAAAAGATAGATACACCACAGAATGGGAGATTTTTGTAAATCATATATCCGATAAGCGACTTGTATCTAAAATGTTTAAAGAACTTTTAGAACTCAATAATACAAAGACAAAGAACCCCATTAAATAATAAGCAAAGGATCAGAATAGACATTTCTCTGAAGAAGATGGACAAATGGTCAATAAACGCATGAAAAGATGTTCAACATCATTAGCAACCAGGGAAATGATAATCAAAACTATAGTGAGATACCACTTCACACTCTCCAGTATAGCTACAATCAAACAAATGGAAAATGGTAAGGATGTAGAGAAATAGGAACCCTTGTGCACAGCTGGTGGGAAAGGAAAATGGTGCATCTGCTTTGAAAAACAGTCTAGCAGTTCTTCGAATGATTAAACACAGAGTTACCATGTGACCCAGCAATTCCACTCCTAGGTATACACCCAAGAGAAGTGAAGACATACATCCTCATAAAGACGTATACGAATGCTCATAGCAGCCCTGTAAATAATAGCAAAAAAGTGAAAACGACTCAGATGTTGAATCAGCTGTGAGTAGGTAAATATGGCATATCCATAAGATGGAATATTGTTCAGCAATGAAAGGAAATGAAGTTCTGACAGGTGCTACAACATGGACGGAGCTTGCAAACACTGCTAAAGTACAAGAAGCCACACACAAAGGACCACATATCCTGTGATTCCACTTACGTGAAGAGCAGGCAAATCTGTAGAGACAGTAAGTTGCCCGGTGGCTGCCTCCGGCTGGGAGGGTTGGGGAAACAGAGATGCTGATGGGTCTACGCTCTCCTCTTGGGGTGATGAAAATGGTCCAACACTGGTTGTAGTGATGGTTGCACACCTGTGACTATGCTAGAAACCATTGACTCGTACACTTCTAAGGGATGAATTGTAGGATATGTGAATTATACCCCAATAAAGTTATTTTTTAAAACTTAACAGAAAAATAAATCTTTAAAAAGATGCGTAGAAAAGCAAACAACAAAAATCCTGAAACCCCTTTGTCATAATCAGTACACCAACTCTTGGTAATTAAAGGGGAAGAAGCATTTATCTGCATGAACTATTTCAGACAGCCCTAGTCATGAAGGAAAGCTCTTCTTTTCAGAATGAGTCCAGCTAATAAATATGAAGGAATGGCAGAATTAAAAGAACATCAGTCTGTAATCCCTAGTGAAATATTGATTCAGACAAAGATCATCAAGGGCGCTAACCCTATTCAGTAAAGGACCGGGAACTGGGGCTCGCAGGGCAGCAGTGTTATCCCAGGGGTTAGTTGCTGGTCTGAAAGGGGAAAATGCGAATTTGCAAGGAGGGATGCAGCTGGAACTACTCAGCATCACAGGCGACTCTAAGTGCTTCCCGGCAGCACCTGGCCTACAGTACCACCCCCCACCACCGCGCATCTTGAACCTGAATCCGATTAGGCCTGTGGGTCCATCTTCAAGTTCCCAGGAAATGAAAGTGCTAGAAGAACTAGTCAAGGGAAACTAGTGAGGGAGTGACCCAGCTTCTCCAGTAAGTGGAACATTTTAATAGGACAACAGGACCACGGAAGCCCTCTCTTCCCTGAGGGCTGAGGAGGGAGGACGTTCCGGATCAGCAGTGCCCCGTAGAAGTGTCACGGGAACCACAACCCAAGCTCTGAGTATTTTAGTAGCCACATTAAAAACGTAAAAAGAAACAGATAAAGCTAATTTCGGTAATGCATCTATTTAGCCCAATATATCCAAAATATTATTTCAATATATAGTCAATAACAGATATCACTGAAATATTTTTTTCTTCTTTCGTACTGTCTTCAACAACTGGTGTGTATTTTACACTTATAATTCATCTTAATTCAGATGCTAAATTTTCATTGGCAATACTTGATCTGTATTTAAATTTTGTAACATTTACAGTTGAAAAAAGTGTATTTACACACCCAAGTTGTTCCAAACATACGGAAAAAATTTCCAAAACTGAATCGAGTACCAAAAAAGAAAAAAGAAATCATTTTCCTTTAACATTTGCATTTGCATTGACAATTCAAAATTACATCAGTTCAAATTAAATTCACCTACTCTTGTTTCAACTCAGTCGTGTTAACCTTAACGTCAAAGGTTAGTTACTGCCCGACTTCCCTGGTGGCGCAGTGGTTAAGAATCCGCCTGCCTAACGCAGGGGACACGGGTTTGAGCCCTGGTCCGGGAAGATCCCACATGCCATGAAGCAACTAAGCCCACGCGCCACAGCTACTGAGCCTGTGCTCTAGGAGCCCGTGAGCCACAACTACTGAACCTGTGTGCTGCAACTACTGAAGCCTGCGCCTAGAGCCTGTGCTCCGCAATAAGAGAAGCCACCGCGATGAGAAGCCCGTGCGCCACAACTAGAGAAAGCCTGCGTGCAGCAGCGAAGACCCAACGCAGCCAAAAATAAAATATAAATGAATAAATTAAAAAAAAAAAAAAAAAAAGGTTAGTTATTGCCTAAATGGAAAAGCATCTCTTTAGTTTGAGGGTAGTTTTTGCAGTTAATTTACATAATGCTGTTTATTACTATTAAAATGTTCTGCCTATGTATTCATGTTAGGAAAGCTTTGTAAAATCATTGTTATTGATTCGTAGTCCAAAAATTTCAATTGCAAATAAATTCTCATACCTGTGTAGCTAGGACACAAATGTGAAAAAATTCACTTTTTAAAAAAAAAAATGTTTTTTTATTTATCTGGTCGTGCCGGGTCTTCGTTGCGGCATGCGAACTCTTAGTTGCAGCACGCATGTGGGAGCGAACCCGGGCCCCCTGCGTTGGGAGCGCGGAGTCCTAACCGCTGCGCCACCGCCACCGGGGAAGTCCCCCCTAAATTCACATGTTTAAGTGAAGTTGTTAAGCTTCAGGTTTAGCTCATTCATATGCACCACCTGAGAGTAAGGCTTTATCGTCTCTGCAGAAATGAAGAAATTAGGAGTGTTTTTGATGTTAATGGTTTCTGGTCACCCCTCTGCCTTCAAAGAAGAAATGAATGCGGTTTCTTTGTCCACATGTACATGCGTGTGTATAGAAGTATTTATGCTGGCAACAGTGGGAAAGGTTTTGGTAGACAACTTATAAGATTTCATGGGGCTTCCCTGGTGGCACAGTGGTTAGGAATCCGCCTGCCAAGGCAGGGGACACGGGTTCGAGCCCTGGTCCGGGAAGATCCCACATGCTGTGGAGCAACTAAGCACGTGGGCCACAACTACCGAGCCCACGTGCCACAACTACCGAGCCCACGTGCCACAACTACCGAGCCCACGTGCCACAACTACCGAGCCCACGTGCCACAACAACTACCGAAGCCCGTGGGCCTAGAGCCCGTGCTCCGCAACAAGAGAAGCCACCGCCGTGAGAAGCCCGCGCACCGCGACGAAGGGTAGCCCCCGCTCGCCGCAGCTAGAGAAAGCCCGCGCGCAGCAACGAAGACCCAACGCAGCTGAAATAAATAAAAATAAATAATCCCCCAAAACTCCTGATTTCAACTAACATAGTTGGAGCACCATCCATCGTGCTAGAAATTACACCCGTTGTTTCACCTGTAGCTGACACTCTAAAAGATCCCCAAATGCCCACCTTGGGCTCTATTTTCCAGGCCACGAATTGGCAACATTTCTTCCTACCTTCGCAAGTCTGCTATTGGCCTGGTACGTGGCTTCAGCCTTGGACCAGCCCATGCCACCTTCCGTCATTTCATACCTCGTTCCACATTCGAGTTGTGTAGGTGCGTTTTAGATCCGTTTATTATCATTACCGTTTAAAAACCTAAATGATGTTTCGAGCAGTTGAAAAATGGGTGTATTCTGAATGCATAATACTGGCAGCTTGCCACCAATGTTTCATGAATATGAATTTTCTTTATCATAACGTGCAGTGCCCACTCTGCTGTATCAGTTGCTAGTTTCTTCAAGACACATTACAGATCATTTCCTCTGATGGCCCATCCTGGTTTCTTCTCGTTTCGCCAGCAGAACACCCCACAAGCTCTGACAGCTTTCCACAGCGCTGCCTCATAGCCTGAAGCCAGTGGGCTGGGAGCCTGGATTCTAAAGGCTCCAGCTAGGCCTCAGTTAACACATCTTCTAAATGGGAAAAAGGACAGAGATTAAAGTAGCTAGTGGCATTGTGGCGTAGTTGAAGTGCATACCCCATCAGGATAATGCGGTTACACAGATTAGTCACAAAGACTGAAACACAGGATAAGATCAATCAATTTCTTCAGAAATCTTTCACCCACAAAATGGGTTAAAGTTTGACTGGGTTAAGTCTATTGACTTGACCTCAAAGACACTCCCACATGGGCCATGCCCTGTGGTCTGGATTGCAGTTCTGAGTGGCGAATCTAAAAGCTAATATTTGGTCTGTCCTCATCTGTTGTCCTCGGCCTAGTCTACGGCTTCAAAAGAGAAGATGCAGCTTTACAGGATTGTATGCTGATCAAGCAAACTCTAGTGTCCCTGGGTCATTTAACTGTAGGAGACATTGCCTGCAACAGCAATAAAAGTTACTCTGGACGTCTCCACTGAGAGAGAGAGGGAACCTGTGTGGCACCTCCCGTGGCCCCCACGTGTCACGCAGCTCCCCTCCTTGGGGGAGAACCAGGACGGCCCCAAATTCACTTCACTTCACTTTCCCTTCACCGAAGCCCCTGAGACAGGACAGGTCCTCACGCAGCTCAGAATAGCCCAGGGTTTGAGCCTGTGGCTTCCAGGTGCCAGAGGGAACGTGCTTTTCCATTTTCACACACGGCTGGTCCCGGCTGTGGAAATGAAGTCTTCAGTGACTTTGGGTGGGGTGGGGAGCGGGAGGAAGGGGGAGGTTTTCTCTATCTAGTGACCCCAGATCTTACATGGCTCCCCCCATCTCCGCGCTGCTCCCCACGCTGGTCCGCCTCCAGTCTCCATCCGTCCCATGGGTGCTGCCTGAGGGCCCGGGAGATGCCAGGTGGCGCACCTGAGGTTCAGGGAGACACAGACAGGTGGGGACTCTGCTCACATTCCAGCAGGAGAAGCAGAGAGACAGACAGACAGACAGACACGGAGACAGAGAGAACAAATTAATGCACTTCTGCCAAGTGCCGGGGGGTGGGGAAGGCAGGGCGATGAGATAGAGCAGGCCGTGGCCAGGGCAGGCTAGGCGGGCCCGCTGCTGCTTTGGGTGGGATCATCGCAGAAAGCCTCTCTGAGAAGCTGAGGCCTGAATCCCGAGCAGGAGCCGCTAGGGAAGGGTGTCCGGGCAGAGGAGACGGACGGACGGCAGAAAGGACCAGAACTCCTTTCGCTAGAGAAACAGCTGGGAGTCAGGGTGAGAGACGGGAAGGGTGGCCCAGCACAGGTGTGTCGTGTCAGCTGGTGTCTCCGCCCCTGGCACCTTCCCCATGGCCTCCGGGGAGGCCTCCCTGACTGGCTGAGCCCAGCTCCTAGACAGCCCTGTGCGATCAGCCGGCCCCCATCAGGCTTCTTCACCCAGCAGCCGTGGGCTCGCCGAGCGCCCGTCACCGTGGACCCACCCCCAGTGTCGTTTCTGCCCAAGGGGCTCAGAGCAAAGGGGGCGCAGGGAGCTGAATGCTGCACCCCCTCCAACCCATATGGTGAACCCTAACCCCGTGTGATGGCATGTGGAGGGGGGCCTTGGGGAGGGGCTTAGGGTTAGACGGGATCATGGGGAGGGGCTCTTACAAGATGAAGGGACCAGAGCCTTCTCTGAACCAGGAAGCAGGTCCCCACCAGACACCGCGTGGGCGGGCGCCCCGACCTTAGACCCCCGGCCCCCTGAACTGCCTGCTGCTTCAGCCCCCAGCCTGAGGAATTCTGCCTGAAGGCTGATGCCCCCGGGATTCAGGGTCCTGCCCAGCTTCCTTAAGGCCTGTGCCGGTGTCAGGGTAGGACGGCGCCGGGGCCGCCCGCGGAGAGGTCGCCGCGCGGGGACTGGGGTGGGTGTGGTCCCGGCGCAGGTGGTGGGCACTGAGACACTGCAGTTGTGGGGCTTTTCTCTGTCGGGCCCCAGGGGCCGGAGAAGGAGGGGCGCAGGTGCTGGTGGGACCCAGCGGGCCATGAGCACCCCGTGTCTTGGCTTTGCCTGTGCCTTTGGGCGCTGCAGGTGGGGGGCGAGGGGGAGTGTTTCCCTGGGGACACAAATGCGGCTCTATCAAACCGGTCTGCCAGATGCCACCAGGCTGCGTCGCAGGCCAAGAGCTGTCAGCGCGTGGTGACCTCTCCTGAAGAGCCGGCGGTGGACAAGGGCTCCTGCTGCGGTGGGGAGGGAGGGGGCTCCCACACACAGCTCGCCCAGCGGGGAATATTGATGGGAGACCGGGGACCCCACAGTGAGAGCTGCCAGAGGCAGAGAACGCCAGACACAGGCCCAGACGAAAAGGAAGACAAGAGTCCCAGCCAGCTCGGATGCCAGTGAGGGGAGAGGACCAGGGAGTTGGGCGCAGGAGGTGGCCAGGGAGCCACCAGGGCTCTGCCAGCAGCCTTGGGATGAGGGGGTAGAGTGCGCTGTCTCTGGCCGTGCATCTTCCCGGCCTGCTCTCCAGAAAGTTCTGCAAGGTACTTACTCCTCTGTAATAATTCCCTTTCTGCTTAAACTTGCTAAAGTGGATTCTCTTGTTTGTAACTAAGACTCCTGACCAATGTACTAGAACAGTGCCATCCAGTGGAACTTCCTGCCTTCATGGAAATGTTCTAGAATCTGGGCTGTCCAACCCGGGAGCCCTGGCCTCCTGCGGCCGTGGGGCACTTGAAATGTGGCCGGTGTGGCCACAGAACCGAATTTTGACTTTTATTTAATTTTAAGCGATTTAAATTTAAATAGACAACCGTGACGGGGGCGCACCCTATTGGACGGCACGGAATTATAAAGTTAAGGTGGGGTGCGCCTCGAGATTAGCTGAGAACACACCGGCCAAGGTCATGGGGGTCAAATACCAGATAAATAGGCTGGACTTTCTCCAGAAGAACCAGAGCTGCTGAAGCTCTTCCTTGAACACAGTAAAGGGATACGGGCACCACTGTCTGTTGATAGAATTTTAAGCCTCAGCATGTACAATGGGCTTGGTGGGCAGTGCTGCAGCGGGGAGCCAATTCAGGAGGTCACTGCGGCTGCCCAGGTGAGCAGAGAGAAGCGGGGATAACGGGAATGAAAGGAAGCCCCGGCTCAGGAGGCGAACCCGCAGGATCTGAAGGTTGATGACGTGGGAGCGGCTGGGGGAGAGGCTCTGGACCAAAGGATGGGTCCATCTCTGGATGGATCCTTTGGAAATGGTGTGAGTCAAAGTGTTTCCACTGAGTTCGGGGATCAGGAGGGAGCAGCAAGTTTTGGGAGGCCGAGGTGAAGACGTAGGTTCAGGATTGATGAACCAGGATGAAATGCTTGTCAAACGTCCGCGTGGCGATGAGCAGCCTGCAGTGGCCAGCAGCTCGGGTGTCCAGCCAGGGTAGGACTTGGTTGCTTTTGGAACTTAGAGCCATGCATGGTATTCTGCGTCTCCAACAGGGCCGATCCATGGAATCACAGGGATGCTTTAAAAACACAGGTATGCTCCAAACCTATTGTCTGAGCATCTCTCCTTGGTGGTTACCAGAGTCACTGATTCACAGCCATTTTCACCATCAAAGACCTTTTTTGAAATTGTTTTTCCTATGGACCTGTTTTAAGAAAGACTGTCTAATAAAGATATATTTGTTAAGTAACTTTTCTGCTCCTCTATAGGAGTATTTTAAAAGAGAAATTTTAAAATTTCCCCTATGTGTGAGATAACTAAAGTTAATGTAAAACCAACCAAAGCTCAGAGGAGCCTGACGTGTTGCCATGTAGGTTTCTGGTGTTTAAATTTATGCTTCTCACACAGCTTTTGGCAACGTTGACATAGATCTCAGACGCCCAGTTCTGCCGAGAGCTCAGGTTGGCAGTCCCTGACCGGCTATAAGGAGCCAGGGGCGGGATCGGGGACAGCTGCCATCCCCCCACCGTCCCAGGGAAGCTGCGATCTGGGAGCGGTGCCGGGGAGGGAGGGGACACTTTCAACACCCGCAGGGCCCACACTGCGCTCTCGTGGCACATTGTGACAATTGCAAACTCACGGAAAGCCCCTGCTCTGTGCCCGAGGCTGTAGTGAAGCTTTGGGAGGAGGAAATGAACTCATGTGACCCTCCCTGCCCTGCAGTGCCTTCCTCCCACCGCCGTGTGCTGACCCACCGGTGACGCCTTCTCCGACCCTGTTTGAATTTGCCCACCGCTGCCCCCCTTGTCCTCTGTTTCTCCCACAGTGCTCAGTACCCTTTGAGAGCCACATCCTCTGTGTGATTTGTTTCTTCTGTTTCCCCTCACTAGGAAAAAGGCTGATGGAGGGCAGAGAGCTTTGTCTGCTTCCCTGGTGCCTGGCGAAGAGCTGGTGTCAGGAAATGTTTGTGTGAATGAACCAGTAGCTCGAAAGCCGTCCGACGGAGAACCTCCCCGACTGTGGCTCAGGGCGCTGCCCTTCCTGGACAGCACCGGACACCCCCTGCGGTGGGCCCTCCCCTTTCAGCGCCTCCATCAGCCATCAGGAGCCTGAGACCCCCCGCCCAGGGCTCACTGCCTTCTCCCATTTCCGCAGCAGGTCCTGGAAGGTTTTGTTGGAGGAAATGGAAGTCTGGAGTCACTAGAACTTTCCGGGGATGTGGGAGCCTGAGTCTCAGCCTGTGAACTGTGGTCTGGGAGGCGCACTGACCTCTGGCTTCCTTTTGTCTAAAATGTCAGGGACAGTCGCTTGTCCAGTTCCTGTGAGGCCAACGTTTATTATTTTATCGTTAATCTTCTCAAGGGCTTAGACCTTAAACTTTCACTGCTGTTCATATCAAAGTCTTTCAGATCGAGTTCTATGTGAGTCTGGATTACTTTGGATGTTTTCCAGGTTTCACTGGGGATATTTTGTAACTGGGCGAGAGTTTACGTTGTTAGCAAAACCTTAGGCTCTAAAAATGTGTTTTAAGGTTATGTGAAGAGCTTAACTCTGATCTTAATTTCTCTTAAGAAAGTCTTTTCTTTAGTCTGAACACTTACCTTTTCAACTGTTATTTAGGACTAAAAACAAACCTGATTGATCCAGTTTCCAAGTCCATAAAGAAGCAGAGTTTGAAAGTCTGTGGGTTTTGACGTGTCTCCATGTGATCAAAGTTTCCAATTTCACGATCTATCCCTCAGCCCAAAGCAGAACCCAGGAGAGCTGAGATCAGGGGCCAAACTGGCTTCCTATTCCCTCAGGAAAGAAAACCCCGTGTGATAAAATGTGGGGAAAACACCGAAATAAACAGAACTTGCTGCCAACAATGATGTTTCGGAGCTAAAACCACAGCTATGATTTGGAAATCGTGGCTTTCTTGCCCAAGCTCAGGTGTGATAAAAACAGCATACTGAAGATTGTTTCTCTGCCAAACATTTATTTGATGTTTCTCCTCTCATCATGGTAAAGTGACAAACACATGCCCAAATTGGACATATGTCGTAAATGAGTGTTCTTGATTTTAGATCCTGAATTATAGCCATTATCGGGGAATCAATTAAATAAAATTCAAAAGTCATGGGCTCAACATTGAAAGGTTGGTAATATCTGTTGCTGAGAAGAACCAGCAAACCTTAAGGATTAGTGTACATTTTGAATTCCCTTCCCTGAATAAAATGGCAGGTCCCCTCGGTCTGCTCTGCTTTTCCCTCAGAGCGCACGGCACCTTGGCACCTACTGTTTATGTATCGTTACCGGCTTACTTTCTCTCCCCTGCCGGAAGCTTCGCGTCACCAGAGGAGGGACCTGCTCTGTGGCTGCTGAACCTCTTAGGACAGCGACGGGCGCGTGCCCCAAGCACAGGAAATGTGTTTTGACTGAGCAAATCTCTGCTATGAGGGATCATCTGCTCAGTCTGAGTTTCTACATGTCAGTGACGAAATGACTGTCACTGTGTGAAAGCCCTGACAAGCTGAAACAGCTGGGGCGGTTGTCCTCCCGTCAGTGGAGGTGCCCTCGACCCTTGTACGGCCAAGGAATCTGAGCCCTGGGACGGGGACGTGTCCACACTACACTGGCAGCAGAGCCCGACCCCATGCCCAGGCTCTGACTCGGGATCCTGAGTCACGAGCTGCCTTGCGATCCGCCCTCGTACACGAGATTTACTCATTTTACCTAGGAGGTCACAGACCGGATAAAACACCAGGGATTTGGTGGGCGGCATAGTTGGGTGACCCGGGGGCTGCCTTGGAAACCAGGAGCCCAGGCCCGAGGCTCCCTTACCCGCCTCATGTTTCCAGCATCTTGGGAAGCAAATACGGCTAATGGTCTGGGTTGGCATTACTTAGGACAAGTGGCAAGCTGGATTTGCAAGTATAGACACAATGCTCTGCATGAAAGGTACCCGGAGGACTAGGTCACATCCTGCAAAAGATGGACGTGTGCGCTTGCGGCTGAGTTAGCAGGACGTCCCCCGAGACATCGCACAGCCGGGGAGACGGGATTGCGTCCCCGTCCCGGGCCAAGGATGGCCGTTTGCCTGCAGCCCTTTATAAATGACTGGTGTTTCCCAAGTTGGGCCCCGGCTGTCACACAGCCCTCTGGGCAACCCTCGGCCTGGGCCACGCTCCACCACCCCCGTGAGACCGGGGGGCCAGGGGACTGACGCACACGGGGTCTCGCTGTTTGCTATGGGGGTGGGTGGGCTCTGACCCGGAGTCTCGTGTCTCGGTCCGGCATCCACGAGGCTGCGGCAGGTGACGTGTCAGCTTCTGAGAAAGCAAAGCCCCAAAGCATCACAGTTCCTGAATCTCGTCCCCCTGTGAGCCACACACCGGCTGAAACGTGTGGCCAGATCTTCGCTGGCCCGGCAGACAGAGTGACGGGCCCCGCAAAGATGTCACGTGCTGGTCCCGGGGCAAAGGGGAGCTGAGGTGGCAGGTGGAATTCAGGTGGCTAACCAGCTGGCCTTACAGTAGGGAGCGTGTCCTGGGTGCTCCAGGTGGGTGACAGATGTGAGGACCGCAGCTTCGGCCCCTGCGGCTGGCTCTGAGGCTGGAGGGGGGGACCAGGAGCCTCCGGACACTGGAAAAGGGCTGGAAAAGGTCTCCCCCGGAGCCCCCAGAAGGAATGCAGCCCTGCCCACACCCTGAATTCACCCCATGGGACCCATCTCAGACCTGTGACCTCCAGAAATAGCACATAACGAATTGTTCAGCACCACCAGGTTAAGGGAATTTATCACAGTGGCAGTAGAAGAGAACACACATCGGATGTAAGAGATGCTTTCTCCAATTCAGTCTCTTCCAGCTGGCGTTTTCTGAGCACGCTCTGGGGCAGCAGGAGAAAGAATTCCTTGGGCGTTATTGTTGGCCCTGAAATTCAACGCTGCTCCTGCACCGTGAGGCTGTAGGATCCCGGGAAGATCCCTCAGCTGCTGGGGAAGCAGCCCCCAACACGATGGCAGAGATGTGTGCGTGGGGCGGCCCACCGGCTGACACACGCAGGTTAGGAACTGACCAAAAGGGAAGAAGAGATTAGGTTGCAGAGCTCACGACCGACAGCGTAGCTTCTTGTTTTATTTCTGTACGAAGAAAAGATGGGCGTGAGGCGGCAGGTGGTACACCCAGGAGAGACCGCGGGGATGGCGCCCAGCAGCCCACCCGGGCCACCTGCTTCGCTACCAACACGACCATCCCGTCTCCTGCCGGGCTGCACGGGGAGCGGACACACACACACGTGCTCACGCACACACGCGTGCGCACACACGCGCATCACACAACGCACTTGGGCACGCGCTTACACACCCACACGTGCATGCACGCGCGCCCCCGTGCATGCACAACTCTCAGGGTGGGGGGACGGCCGTGCCGCCCGCCCCCACGAAGAGGCCAGCTGGTGGCAGCAGAGGCTGGGAGCAGCCGGAAGGCGGTGCGAGGGGAGGGGGAGGGCCGGGTAAGAAGCTCACCTGCAGACTGTTATTCGTGACAGTATAGAAAGCCCAATATCACAGTTATGCTAGAAAAATATTACACTTCATAAAACCCATGTTTATTAAAAAAAATCTATTCAGAAAGTCTGGAAAGCGTAATAAATATCGTAGAGTGGCCGCCCATCTCCAACATAAAATATAAAGCGTGAACACGAGAGTCCCCTGTAAACACGGACACGGGCAGGGACACAAAGTGCTGGCGGTGTCCTCGGGGGAGGGCGGGCTCGGCTGCAGCTGGCGGGTCCCTTCCCGGTGACGCCCTGAGCCTGCGGGTGGCTTCTCCTCGTCACTCAGGACCTGCGGCGTCCTTTCCATTCTAGAATCCCACGGCTCTCGGAGCGGTGAGGGCCACCAAACCACGTGGGAGAGAACAAGTGCAGATCAGATTCCTCCTGTGCTGGAGGGACCCAGTGAAGCAAGGTTACCACCCCAGAGCGGCGCTGGGTCACGCCATTAATGAGTGGGACTGGCTCACATCGGAGCCATGACCACTCAGAGCCCTGACAGCCTTCCACACGGCGACACACACGCGGGTAGTTTGAAACCACGACCGACTGCCCTTGGGGAACAAGTGAAATCTCACTCTTGCCCAGTGTGACGTGGGGGGCACCATCGGGCAAAGCTCTCCCTCCGGGGGGCGTCAGGTGTTTCTCTTAAAGTGGGCGGGAGCCGGGGTGGATGAGACTATAGTGGGAGCCACGGAGGGGACCGGCAGGGCCGCAGGCCTGAGACTCCGGGCTCGGGTTTATCACAACCAAGTCTGTGGTTCTGGTGATCCAGAGGGGGTCTGACTCTACAGGAGGGCAGGGCAGCCAGTTAACTTGCTGGGCTGTCACACCACGTGTGCTAATCCCGCAAGGCCTTGCGTGAATGGTGGAGGTGCCCCGTACAGGTGAATAACGCGGTGATCGCACCTTCATTCACATACCGACTGCCGGTTAGGAAGCCCAGCCACTGGCCACTTAAGACTTAAGCCAGTTCCATTAAAAATAGGCTCTCAGCTTCTCTAGGGGGCCTCTCTGCAGAAGGGTTTCAAGTACCACTTTGTTTTGGAGAAGGGTGAGGGAGTGGAGGTATCTTAGGGCATTCGAGTTGGTTCAGCAGAGCCGGGGGCGCCCCTGCCACGGGCGGGGTCCGGAGTGGGGCGAGTCCCGGGATCCCCGCGGGGTTCTGAACGGTCAGAACTGAGGCTGCACACGTAAGGGGGCTGGTGTGACACACAGAGAACATGCGCTGGCCGCTCTCCCAGCCGTGCTTCATCTCTGTCTCTCCGTTCTGTCCGCTTCCATCACAACACACGGACTTCAAGCAAACCAACAACGTGCCAACAAGCCCAGGACGGAGGCCCAGGAGGCTGATGGGCCGGCCGTTGCCTGTGCAGCAAACACAAGATACAAGGGCCACTGTCGATTTCTGGGAGGGCAAAATCTGTGACCTGGGGCTACCCAGGTTTTCCTAAGTTTCTAATGACAGACAAAATAGTTCTGACCTAAAACAAAACTGTTGTGGGTGGAAGTCTTTTGAGCCTTGGGATAAAGCACTTTCTATTGAGAAACAGGAGAAGTGCCCAAGAGGGCTTTGTGGGAAAACAGGTACATGAATCTGTCCCCACCTTTTTATTCCTTGTGGTTCTGAGGGGAAAAAAAAAAAAATGGCTCACGGGATAATTAAAGCTTCTGCGATACGTTTATATTTTCAGGTCTGAAAACCATTAGACCGAGCTAGGGAGCTATTTTTTAGAAGGAGGCATTGTTTTTGTTTTTGTCGGTCGAGTTGGGTACCAGAGTGAGTTGAAATGGAGGGACTTTGAAAAATTGTCTTCTTGGTGACAACCCGGCTGAGACCAACAGGAGCTCCCCCTCCCCCCGAGGGCAGGGGGTGCCCAGCGATGCTGGCCAGTCACAGCTCGGTGGGCAAGGGCCCTCCGGTCAGCCGGCCGGTGGCCCCCTGGCTCGGGGCCGGCTGGGACGACACAGGCCTCTGTCCTCCAGGCCCCGGCGGTGGCTCGCCCTGCATCACACCCACTCCTGTGTTCACACGCCCCGGGGGAAACATCAAATAGCCCTGACATGTCAGGTGAGGACAGACCTGTGCAACAGAAACACAAAGCACGCCACGAAAGCACAACTTCCACAAAGGGCGCCCCTGCTCTCGGCAACACACCCTCCGCTCCCCTCTGGCCCCGGGCGGGGGGCAGGGGTCTCCAGGGGACCCGAGAAGGGACCGACGGGAGGCAACCCAACTGAGGGCTCCCACGGGCCACAGGCTTTCCATGAAAGGGGAAAGCCAGCGCTCAGGGAAGCCCAGGCCCTCTCGGAAGCTCGGGGCGGCCGCGGCGACCCTTGAGCCGGGGCGGGAGCGAGAAGCAGCCGCTCCTGCAGCCCCGGTCCTCAGGAGAACGCGAAAACGTGGGCACAAGTTTGGCTGGCTCCCTCCCGGGGACGCGAGCGATTCTCGTGAAACGCGGCCACCGAGGCGAAACTGCTGCCCCCGGCGCTGGGGTGGCCTCAGTCCCACGTGGGGGGCAATGAGACAAGGGCTCTTTGGATCATCTGGAGGGACCAGGCGTCTGCTCCTAGGCGCCCTGTGCCCACCGGTCACTCAGCCGTGGGCAAGGGCAGAGGCGCAGAAGCCGGGCCCCCAGGGCTCTGCCGTTAACCGTCACCTTCACACCGTGACACCTGGGCTGTGTGTGCCGGGAATCAGACCAGGCTGCTGACTTTATAACTGGGAAACACGTCTCTCCACGGAAACACAAGCCATGACCGCGCGAGACCCACGGGCCGGAGGCGCCTCCAGGTGCTTGGCACGGTCCACGGCGGAAGGACTCCGTCTGGTGGGCTGGGGGTGGAGGTGGCAAGGTCGGCACAGCCCGGCGTCGGGAGGTCACCCGCCCGGATCCTCTCCGGCCGCATGAGGAGGTGCAGGATGAGCGGGCGCCGGGCTCGGCTACAGCCGTGTAGACGTGAGTCTCTTCATGCCCCGGCGCTGGGCCAGGCTGGAGGACAACACAGGCTCCAGCCGCGGGGCCTGGGGGGCTCTGTTCAGAGCGAAGTAGGTGGCAGCCATCGCTCCCTGCAACACAAGGGAGCGGCGGTGACGCGGTGCCGGCCCCCGACCCGGCCTGGGCCTCGCCGAGCCTGGGCTACGGGAGGCCTTCCTTCAGGACCACGGAGCACCGGCTCTTAAACATCAGGATGTAGTTCTGAGTGCCGTGTCCACCCGCCCCCCCCCGACCCCATCTGTGAACCGTGCGGTGACTTGGGGTAGACGCTTGGGGCTCACGGGGAGCCCCGGGGTGAGGTCCTCCCGGCCCCCGATCTGCTCTGCGGCTGCTGGGTCCCTGGGGTGCCCTCCTGGCAATGGCACCCCAGCTCTGCCCATCTGGAGGATCCGGGCCCAACCTGGGTGACTGGGCTCCTGGAGCAGCTCTAAACCCTCGGATGGTCTTGAATGGGCGGCTCCCAGCAGGAGAACCCCAGCCGCTGCACTGCTGGGGGCAGTGCACACCTCCCCGAAGAGGGTCCCCACCCCTTCTGTGTTAACAGAAGTTGTCACTTATTCAGAGTCTGGCACGTGATCGCACGTATGGGGTGAACCAAGTAACCGTAAATACACCTGGGATGCCTGTCTGGGCCTGTTACTGGTTCCCTTCTGGCACCCTGTGGCCCCTGGGGTTAGCCGTGCAGGTATCGGAGCAGCTTTTCCGGAGTCCCCGCTCCCACCCTTTTGCCGCGGGGACCGGCGGTCGGTACCTTCACCAGGTGGACGTCTTGTCTGCTGAGCTGGTTTGGGGACAGGTACTCTCTGTTCACCACCCACGGGTGTCTGAGGACTTGAACCGCGGTCAGGCGCTGGTGAGGGTCCACGTGGAGCATCTTGGACACGACATCCTGTGGGGGGAGGGCAGCGGGGGGGGGAGGGGAGTGAGCGCCGCTGCTTCTCTGAGCTTCCCAGCAGGAGTCCCCTCCTCCTCCTCGCGGCGAAATCTAACCACCGCGCTGCGAATGAAGCTCCGCACCCGGGGCCAAACGTCTACCTCCAGGTTTAGACACATGTGAAGTTTTTTTTTAAGTTTTAACCATCGTCAACTTGGTGGATCACCCAGGTGTATACAGTATCAAAGATTTTATGTCTGAAGAGAAATCAAATGCGGAGACGTTCAATAGCGTGTGTAAGTTACTGCAATATTATTTGAGTAAAAACGATAACCTTCCAAAGGGAGAAGCTGAAATAATGACTATCCCACGGATATAAACCAATCATAACAATGTCCTCGGTTACATTTTATCACATATAATACATATTACAATCCTCAAAGCCACAAATATTTGCTACAAATAATCACCAACTGTGGGATTAACAATCTGTTGCCATTACTTGTGTCCAAAGGGGCTCATGTTCCACAGAGGTGATTTTCTTATTTGATTGTAACGTAATAGCAACAAAAACTCCTACAATGGGTTTAAGGACTGAGCTCCACTTTAGATTTACACGTGGCAATACATGCAAATGTGTGTACCTACATGTACACACATGTACAATTAGAAATGTGATTTGCGTCTGCATGGAATTCATGAGACTGTCTTCACACGCTTCAGGCACCTGCTCTTGTGAGCCATCAGGGCTGTCCTTGGGGGAAAGAGGGTGAATGTTACATCCCTGTTTTGTAGGTGAAGACGTGATGTGTATAGTTGTTCCCCAAGTGCCCAAGGAAGAGCCTCGGTGAGAGTCCGTGCTTTTCCACTAGCCTCCTCTCCTTCCTTTACTGTTCCCATCACATTCCAAAAAGAAACGAAATCAGTTAGAGTATCTGTATAATGTGAAGTTGAACCACTCAACAGAATTTGTGGTCATCAACCGCCACGAAGAAATATTATACACTAATACAATATCCTTCTTCTACAGAGAAATACAAGCCTTTTAATATTTGATTACATTAATCTTGGTAACTTCTTGAAACAAATATCTCCTGGAAGGACTGTTCTCCCCATTTCCATGTGTAAAAAAGGAAAGCAGGGAGACCCTTATTGACTGGTTCAAGACCTCACAGTAGGGACTTCCCTGGCGGTCCAGTGGTTAGGACTCCGCACTGTCACTGCCGAGGGCAGGGGTTCAGTCTCTGGTTGGGGAACTAAGATCCTGCAAGCTGCGTGGCGAGGCCAAAAAAAAAAAAAAGCTCACAGTAAAGCAGTGTGTTTTTATACAGTGCATGTAGGAGGCAAATAAAGTATTATAAAAACATACAGATCTGTAGGCTTTGCCTGTTTTCGGAGGATTGGAGGTTTTGTGTGGTGAGCACAGAGAGGGGAAAGGCACAGGGGAATGAGCGAGGGCAAGATATGGCAGGGAAGGAGCAGGGAGAAGTCGGCAAAAGGTCCTGGGAGGCAGCGAAACCCTCTCCCTGCAGCTGTGACCTTGGTAACGTGTCCTGTACTTGACGGACTCCTTTCCTGCCACCTTTTCCCTGCCCCCTACTCCTGCTTGAAATCACCTCTCAAAGAAACCACCAGCACCCAAGTCCTGGTCTGTGGCTCTACTGTGGGAACTGGAACTAAGACAATTCCCATACCCATTCAAAACAGAGTGGATGGAAGGAGCACTGCGGGTGTCAGGGTGCAACACAGGGGAAGTGCTCACTAAATGCCAGCTGCCATTACCTCCACCATCACCTCCACCACTTCCTCCACCATGACCTTCACCATTCCCATCACCTCCACCATGACCTTCACCACCACATCCACCATCTCTTCCACCATGACCTTCACCATCACCTCCACAATTTCCCATCACCTCCTCCACCATGACCTTCACCATCACATCCACCATCACCTCCATCATCTCCTCTGCCATCTCCACCATCCTCTTCACCACCTTCATCACCTCCATCATCTCCTCCACCATCACTGTATGAGGTCACACAGAGATGGTAATGGCAGAGCTGGAATCAGAACCCCAGAATTTCTCCTCCTCTGGTCATTTTATAGAAACACAGGAAATAGACTGTTGATGCTGTTTCTTACTGTGGTTGGACTATAATTTGCTATTTGATTAGAGAGGAATTCCAAGTCTGATGGACGGAGAAACAGGGCTGGTCACAAATGGTGCAGCTGCAGAGAAGCCCCAATTCAAAGTATTTTTTAATGACAGAAATACACCCCTGTACCAGAGCTCTACTTGATCAGTCTGCGAACACTCAGGGCAATCATTTTGCAACATCCCTAAAAGTGTGATGGTTAATTTTCTGCATCAACTTGGTTAGGCCATGGTACCCAGTGTTTGGTCAAACACCCGTCTGTTTTATAATAATTATAAATGGAGTACAATCTTTAAAACTTGTGAATCACTATGTTGTACACCTGAAACTTACATAATCAACTATACTTCAATGAAAAAAAAGAAAAACAAAACAAAACAAAAAACACTTGTCTAGAGAATTCCCTGGTGGTCCAGTGGTTAGGACTCCGTGCTTTCACTGCCGAGGGTGCAGGTTCGATTCCTGGTTGGGGAACTAAGATCTCACAGGCCGTGTGGTGAGGCCAACCCGCCCCCCCCCCCCAAAAAAAAACCAATAGTGGTCTAGATGTTTCTGTGAAGGTGACATTAACAATTAAATCTGTCAACTTCTCCATAATGTGCGTGGGCTTCATCCAATCAGTTGAAGGTCGTAAGTGAGAAAAGACTGAAGTCCCCGAGGAAAAGGGAATTCTGCCAGAAGACGGCCTTTGGACGAGTGCTGCAACATCTACTCTTCCCTGAGTCTCCAGGCTTCTGGCCTGCCCTATAGATTTTGGACTTGCCTCCACAATTCCATAAAAATAAATCTCTCACCCTCTGTCTTAGTCTCTCTCTGTCTCTGTCTCTGTCTCTATACATACACATCCTATTGGTTCTGTATCTCTGGAGAACCCTAATACACCAAGACTGTAGAAAATGTGAAAAGTGCTATGAAATATTTTTGCAAAAATTTTTTTTTTTTGGCTGTGTGTCTTAAAAAAATCTATGAGTATAAAATATCTATATTATTTACACGAGAAGTATCCTCTCGTATTCCTCAAAGATAAAATGGTTACTGCAGAATCTCCATGCCTAAGAAGTAAGAGCACCGGGCAATGTACTCACCTTTGCCGCATCAGATATGGAATCCCAGTTTCCCCCGGAAAGGGCGTATTTCCCGCTGCCAATCCTTGCCAAGATATCCTCAGGGGTATCATCTGGTCCGTTTGCAAAAGGGGTAAATCTGTGTGATGAGAGAATTTGTGGTAATGAGCTTCCATTTTATAATCTAAGATAAAGTTCATTTTGCCTCTTTGTTGTAAAAAGAATAATTTTTTCTTTCCCATCATGCCCCAAATCCAGGATTCATGGTAAAGTGTAATTTATTTCTTACTGCTGTGTCTCTTTTCCTTACTCGGCCAGTGAAGAAAGTTCTGTGGACCCAAGGATGAGTCTTTCTGGACTGTTTCTGGCTTCCCTGGTGACAGTGTGGTACAGTGATTTGCCCCGGTGACGCGGTTTCCATGGTGACAGTGTGGTATATAGTGGATGGGAGACTGGGATTTGAAGTCTGAGAGACCCATGGTCGATCTATTACCAACTCCGGCTTCTCTGACAAATGAATTTTTTGAACCTCAATTGCAAAATGGGCAGAATACACTCGCAGGGATCTACAGCAGCGGTACGCACCAACGCACACAAAATGCAAACGGTTCTTGCCCTACTGTAAGTGTGTGATAGATGTTTATTGTCACCCCTTCACATAAACCAGGGTGGGTCAGTGTAGCCTCCCCAGAAAGGAAATTATATGTAATTCTAACGCACTTCCTTCAGTGGCAGGGTTTGTACTCCTAGTTTATGTATTGGCAAAGTAAGCACCAGAAGAATCACAAAGTGTGGCATTGGGAAGAAAGTGCAGGGCCTCCTTTGCTATTGCAGCCCTCAGGGCACGGCCCCAGGCTCACCGGGGTTCCCCCTCCACTGCGACACTAGTCACTGATTGACTAGGAAATACCTCACTGAGGCCACGCAAAAAGCAGGCCATTCTCAGTCACTCTTGTGATTCACCCGGGAGCAGAGCTAGTGAGGGTGAATCTACGACCCGGAGCCTGGGCTGCCTGCCTCTTCGCTGCTGCTTCCTGGCTTGAGAAGATGTTTGGAAGGAAAGATGCTGTGACCTCTGCAGAGGGTGCGTGGTGCAGAGGCGAGAACGCGGACCCGTGGTCAGAGGCTTGGGTTTTTGTTGACGAGCTGAGCTGAGCCGTGGAGCCCCAGCTCCCTAATTCCAGAGACACACTTGAACGACAAGGCATGACTTCCTGCCCTTGCTCTCTGGTTGTCCTGCAGGGGCCTCGGGAGACTGAACTAAAGGCCTGTAGGTGTGGGCCCACACCCGTGCACAGGGACAGGCCCACAAGGGCCAGCAGGCTCGGCAGGGGTGCCCTGAGCGCCGACACCCACATGAAGGTTTGCATTACCCCGCCAGCATGGTGTACAGCAGGATCCCCAGACTCCAGATGTCACAAGCCGCGTCATAGCCTTGCCGCTTCAGGACCTGCCAGGGGAAAAGCAGACGACGGATAAGCACTTGGCAGGGAAAATTCAAGGTCACAGCATGTTGCTGTGATGGGTCCATAACCCCGGCGGGGGTGGGGGGGATGGCTGGGGATGAGGGGTGACTTCAGTGGGACTGTCATTTACCGCCGCAAAGCCAACCCTAATTCCCTGCAGTAGGATTCCCCAAAGACCCGCGCACACAGGGAGCCCTGGCTCTTGCCAGATACACGACAGACTGAAAAGGAAACATTTAATTTTTAAGGCAGAAGAATTTTGGGAGCTCCCTGGTGGCCTAGTGGTTAGGATTCCGGGCTTTCACTGCAGTGGCCCAGGTTCAATCCTTGGTCGGGGAACTGAGATCCTGCAAGCCGTGCAGTGTGGCAAAAACCAAAACAAAACAAAAACCAAAACAAAACAGAAGAATTTTTTTTTTACTCTGGTGAAGTATACTTAGCATAACATTTCCCATCTTCGCCGTCTTTAGGCGTACGGTTGAGTGATACTAGGTACATTCATACTGCTGGGCAGCCGTCAACATCACCCATCCACACAACTCTTTTCCTTTTGCAAAGCTGAAGCTCTGTCCCCATGAAACAACAACACCCCCTCCCCTCCCCCCAGCCCCTGGGAACTACCATGTAACTTTCTGTCTCTATGAATTTGCCAACTCTAGGTCCCTCATATAAGAGGAATCACATAATTGTCCTTTTCTTTCTGGCGTATCACACTCAACACAGTGTCCTCAAGGTTCATCCACGTTGTGGCGTAGGACAGGATTTCCCTCTTTTTTAAGGCTAATATTCCACTGTACCGTCCATCCATCGATGGACACTTGGGTTGTTTCCACCTTTTCGCTGCTGTGAACGCGGGTGGATAGATATCTGTTCTCGCCTCTGCTTTCAACTCTTCTGGGTTTGTACCCAGAGGTGGAGTTGCTTGGTCACCTGGTAATTCTGTGCTTGAGTTTCTGAGGACTAGTTAACACGGGAGAGTTTTCATGCGTCCCAGGATTACACACCTCAGGGGAGGGAAATCCTCTTGATATGTTTACAGTTGAATAACAATAAAGAAAGCAGCACAAGCACTCCGGGCGACTGCAGCTTATTGGATTGACACTGAACGTGAAGTCAGGAGAGCCGTGTTCAATTTCCTTAGACACAAGGGCCGGGATCTTTGTACCTCGGGTGTGGTGCCTGCAGCATGGTAGGTCACCGAGGCGTGTGAACACACCAAGTGTTCGGTGTTCAAGCCCTTGACCATGTTCACTAGCTGAGTGGTCTTCAAAGTCCCTTCAACACATGGAGTCTGGTTTGTTTTGAATCTGTGAGGTGTTTGTGGCTAACAGTATCTACCCTGCCCACTCCATGTGGCATAGGAGGATAAAAGCAAAAAATACTGGTAAAAGTGCTCAGTAAATGGTAAAGTAATATACCAACGTAAGGTAGTCTCTCATCACTAAAACCAATACTATTAACATTAGGAGCTATCAAATACGGCAATAATATTGCTCAAACAGAACCAGATTGTTCTTAAAGGGGCTACAGGTAGCATCTGGACAGCCTAATGATGGCCCCAGCTGCGTATCCATCCGTATCCTGGCAGGCACGTGCACATCTTCCTCATGGACCACTGGCCGTGGTCACCTTGTGGACCCCACCTGGGTCAGCTCTCAGCTCACAGAGTGGCCACTAGGGGCCAGCATGCCTCTCTCTTAGGACTTTCTGTACCTGTCACTGCACCACCAGGGCCACTCCAGAGCAGCTTCAACCACCAGAAGGATCCACGCAGAACCTAATGTCTGTTTTCATTCCTGACCTCCCCCCCGCGCCCCCCACCGCCCCCATCAGCAATGTCAGCCTCTTCTGTTTCCAGTCCTGTTCTCACCAGCATCTCAGGTTTGGCTGCTTTTCTAAAAAGCAAGAAACTGGATTTGTCTTCACAAACACAACAGTGACTTCAGCACCTACCGGAAATGATCCCCAGGAGCCTGAAAAGGGCACAGCACATACGAGATGTGCTGCCGAGGTCTCTGATGCCCTGAGAAGAGGGGGCGGAAGAGAGGTCCCTCAGGATTCACGTACGTTCTCATCCGCAAATCTTGGCGGAACCCTAACATTCAATCCCATAGCACCTGACTTGCTTCTGGGGCTTTGGAAAACAATCTGGAGCAAGAACTCTGGCACCAAGTAAGTCCACGCACGTGCACTCTCTCCTGGTGCAGCTGTTGGGGAGATTTCTGATCCCAGGTGACCCACTGGCTCCCTTCCCGGTTGTAGGCGAGACTGACGCATTATTTCTCACCGTAACTCCTAACAGACAGGCAGATTTGATCGAAATTGTCTAGAGCACAATGACAATTCTATGTGCAAACCTCACCATTACAAATTTTACGAATAGGAAATAAAATGATAAAATAACTGTGTTTGAGCAAAAAAAAGACTGAAGCTTCTCATTTCTACCCTCTAGAATTACTGCTGACTCCAATACACCAAACTGTGCAGCGGCTTTGAAAGTAGGAAAGGGCCGTCTCCCCGCTGGCTCAGTGGGCCTCTCACCTCCGGGGCAACGAAGTTGGCTGTGTAGCAGGGGGTCATCAGCAGCCCATTCTCGGCTCGCAGCTGCTTGGCAAACCCGAAGTCACAGATTCGGATGGATTCAGGGTTTCCAGACTCGTCCATATACAGAATATTGCTCGGCTTCAGGTCCCGATGAACAACCTGGAGAGGCACAAGGAATTACGCCTAAGCTGGGGCCCAGGATGGAGCAGGAGAGAGAAGCGGGGATGCACTCAGGAGACAAGGGTTTATTTGGAGTCGTTTATTCTGGGCAGGTCCTGAGGCAGGAAGCAATCGGCTGGGATGCTCTAATCTCTGTAGGTCCTCCCCCCTCTCTTTCTCTCACACTGACACTCAAAAATCGAGGACCCCACCTAAGCCCCTTGGATGGTGAGTGAGTATTTGGATGAATAAATAAGTAAGCATGTGTCCACGATCAGGGAGGCCCGCTGGGGCCATCGCACAGACAGACACTGGTGGTGAGCTCAGTAACATGGATGGAAGATTTCTAAAGATAAA
Source organism: Eschrichtius robustus (assembly GCF_028021215.1). Lineage (NCBI taxonomy): Eukaryota > Metazoa > Chordata > Mammalia > Artiodactyla > Eschrichtiidae > Eschrichtius > Eschrichtius robustus. The sequence continues at coordinate 2,830,507 of NC_090832.1, read as the reverse complement.
CATCTGCTGTGTGATGCCACGTTCCAGCGGGCAGGTGTCGGGCACCGCAGCGGGTGACGCAGACAAGGAGCCTCTGTCATGTGCACACGGCCAGTGGACAGAAATCTGAGAGCCGCATCTGTGCGGAGTGAGCGTCAGGGCGCTCTGAGCACCAAGGACGGGCCGGCAACACCTCAAAGCACAGCGGCTATTCAGCTATTTAGGGCACAAAGCGGTTTCTTCTGAAGGGGACAGAGGCCGATTGTAAGGACACGTGGTGTGCCTGCATATGGCTTGGGGCCCACGTGTCTCACTGTCCTGCTAATACCCAGGGAGGGGACAGAGAAGGGAGAATTAAAGGGCCACGGCCGGCAGCTGGCCTACAGGGGCTCCGATGGCCGGGACACAAAAGACTTCGGTTCCAGGTCTATTGCCCCACCTCGTGCAACAGAAGCCAATCTGCAAAACCATCATCTGAAGGGCTGCTTCTACAGTCTGACCGTCCTGGGAAATGACCATCGTGCGACCCTGGAGGAATGTCCTGGTCAGACGGGGCTGCATTTTAAAAGCTGACAGCCACACGTGCACGGCTGGCCAAGGAAGCACTGCTGCTTCCTGGGAGGTGCTGAGAAGGTGGGGGTCCGGGGCTGAGGGCAAGGGTTCTAGAAGCATGGTGCTGGGTTAGAACCCGGCTGTGCGTGCAGCTTTGGGCACGATATGCAACCCTTCTGTGCTCTGGTCTCCTCATCTGTGAAATGGGTGTGATCCAGAGTCTAGAACTGCCCAGACGAAGAGCTTAGAGCAGCGCCTGGAACCCTCAGTGGTCACTGTCATTTTATCACCATATTCCTTGGCACTGGTGGAGGAATTCAATTCTAAATAGGGCAACTGATGAACATTCCAAATTTCCCTTTATCAAGCCCAAACTACTTTTTTGCTCTACCTGGCCTCGGTGAATTTAATTTCTTGACCTAGCTCCTGGACACACCGCGTGTGTGCCTAAAATCATTTAGACCCGAGAGGGACGGTTGTGATTCACAAGGAAGACGAGGACACCTGAGTTCCCAGCTCCTGAGCCCGTGGATTCTCAGCGCCCCCGGGTCCCGCTCCTCCTCTGTCCGCCCCCCCCGCCCCCGAGGCGCGGGGCTGCCCCGGGGGGCGAGGCCTTACCCCCTGGGAGTGGAGGTAGTCCATGGTCTTGGTGATGGTGCACAGCACGTCGCTGGCCTCCCGCTCCGAAAAGTACCTCTGCCGCAGGATACGGTCCAGCAGCTCCCCACCCCGCATCAGCTCCATCACCAGGTACACGAACTTCCCGTCGTCGTAGACCTGGGGGTGGGGCGGGAGAGCACACAGGCCTCAGGGACCTCGTGGGCACCCTCGCGGGCCCGCTGGCCGCTGGGAAAGAGGGGCCGCCCCGGCAGGGGCGGGGGCGCGTCAGTGCAGAGAGCCTGGCGTCTCAGTGTTCCCCTGGGAGCAGACACAAGACTTCTGTAGAAAACGAGGGAAGATTTTCTAGGCATGCCAGACAAGGCTCTTCTTGGGGAAAAAACAGCTTTAATGATCTGTTGCTGGGCAGGGCATGGGTCAGCAGGGCTGAGAGCTGTGTGGATGGATTCAGCTGCCGTGAACCCTGGTACTGCCCCGCCTCTGGGAGAGCGACGTTCACACACTGACAACGCGGATGCTGGCCCAGCCCCAGGGGGCAGCGTTCTCCAGGGCCGCCCTTTTCAAACCTTAAGGAGCAGGTTGACAGGCCGGCCAGACCCAACAGGTCCGGGGTGGGTGGGGAGCCTGACCCCGGGGCCCTCTACGCGGCTGTGCCCTGTGAGGGGGGACAAGCCCTGGGAGTCCGGGAGGAGAGGAGGTAGGAGGGCTGATCTGCTTGTATTTCAGAAAAGCAGTAGATAAAGAGAGCTTTAGTCATACTAGCGTTAACCTCCTGAACTTAAAAGACAAACCGAACAAACAAGTTCTGGGTCTCTGTCAGGCCGATGGCCCAGCAGAGGGGCCGCCCAAGTGCTGAGAAGAACCAGAGGGAAATGGCGCAAAGCACCTAACTACGGTGACTTTCTCGCTTCCAAGTCAATGATTTCAGAACAAATCACTAAAACAATCTGGCTGGCACGGAGCTCAATAAACGATGTGAAGTTGATCTTGTTGTATTTATTTCTGAGTTTAAGATCAAATGCGCTACTTTCGAGAATGTGCCCAGGGTGACGTCACTCATCCGAAACAGAGTCAGAGCAGAGTCGCAGAGTCAGAGCTCTTCGGGAGTTTTCAGATTCGCTGATTTCTGTTTGTGGATCTTCGCATACGCACGACAAAGGAAACAGCAAGGGGAGTGATCTCGTGCGGGGGAGCTGACTGAGACCCACAGGAATGCAGCTGGGCTTCACTTCAAGCTGTGTTCACACAAGGCCTGTTTCACGCTTTCCTCAGAACTGAATTGGCACTTGGAAGGCCTCTTACTCCAGGCATTTACGGGGCCCGAAGGACATGGAGGCGGCCCCAGTATTTTGGGGTTTGGGGTTCACGATGCTGGGATCACTCTGGAGTTGGAGAGGAAGACGAGGCTCTCTCCCCTGCCTGACCCCCGAGGCCCGGCCCTAGGCCCCTGTGGATGCTGCCAGGTGCATCCAACTGGCTCCAGTGTGACTGGTCCCTGCTCCCTTCCCCTCTTTCAGGGACAGGGGCCACAGATCGCTCAGTCGGGAAAGCGAAGGGAGCTGGGAGGGGCTCTGGATCTGGAGTCTCAGATCCGGAGCCCGTCTCATGGGCCCCACGCTCTCCATGACAGTGAGGTGAAACACACCTGGATGAGAATCCACACCAGCTCTCTCTCCTCTTTCACACGTGCGCATTATGTGATTTGGGAGGAGTGGGGTGCCATCAATGGGATGTGAATCAACGGCCCGGCAGGTCGGGCTACCCAGCTGCCGGGTGACCCCGAGGTGTCTGGGCAGCAGCCCCCTCCGGCTCCGAGCTCCTGGGTGCCAGGAGCAGCTGGTGAGCCGAGCAGCCAGCTTGCACCAAATCAACGGTGGCTTCTGGCGCCAGCCGGAGAGACACAAAGCGCAAGCGACACCACTGTTGCACGGAGGCGCTTACGTCTTTGAGGGTGATGATGTTGGGGTGCTGGCCATACCGCAGGAGGATCTCAATCTCTTCCGAGGGGTCCCTTTTGCTCTTATCGATGATCTGAAACAAACAGAGGTGGACGTGAGGCTTCCAGCTGGCGCCTGCGGCGGGGACCCTTTCTGCCCCTCCTCCCCCTCCGGCTCAAGCTCAACCAAGATAACCCACAACTGCCTAGAAATTCATGGCAATCCTTGCTTTCCCAATGAGCAAAGGAGACTGACATTAAAAAGAGAGCACCTGCCTCCAGACACTAATTTTGAGCTATGGCAGGGTTGGATGAAGACGGGTGGGTTTGGGGAGCTCACACGGGCACCACCGACAGCAGCAGGCGCTCTGCTACCACTCGCGGCGCAGGCTCTGGGTTGGCGGCCTGTGCCCCCTGCTCCGTCCAAGGTGGGCCTCCGGCTGCTGTGCGTCTCTCGCCCTGTTTGGTGGTCACACGCTGGCAACGAAGTGAGACCCAGCGTGGTTCTCAGCAAGAGACGCCGCGGCGGCGTGCGTGCTGAGGCTGTGCTGTGACTTACACGTACGGCTGCTCCTTCTGGCTCCTCCTCCTCCTCCCGGCACGTGGAGCCCAGGTCTTAGGATGGCAGGTAAAATCCTCTTACCCCATGAACACAGATGGCTTCCAACCACAGGGTGTCATGAATGAAAGCCCACCTGGAAACGGGGTCACCTGTTGGTGGGGAGTGACTAAAACCTCTGGGGTTGGCTTCCTGGGCCCCTGCGCCTGCTTCTTACGGGGACGGAGCTGGCTGGGGAGGGGACCCCACTCAGGCGAAGTCTACAGCACGCGTGTGGGAAACGACACTCAGAAGAGGACGATCGTTTCTGTGCGTTAGTTTCACCCAAGTTCAAAACACTCGCCACATGGAGGACATGTAGTCATTTCACTGCTAGAGTGTGAGGGAAATGCACTCTCACTCTCTATCACGTCCACGGCTCTAAGCGGAGGCTTGCGCGACACTCACTTTCTTCTTTAGATGAACTGAATGCTCGGGTGGCACAGGACCCAGTGTTGGAGCTCTGCCCGCCCGACCCCCTGCCGCCCCTTCACTGCAGTGGAAGATGGTCGTGGTGCCCGCGCTTCTCTGTCTCGGTTATAAACCCCCTGCCAGGCTCTGACGACATCGGCGCCCGGGACCGTGAACCGCGTGACACACGTTGTTCAACAAGGAAAAACCCAAGCTTCCTTTTTTTTTTAAAAAATAAATTTATTTACTTTTTGTTTATTTTTGACTGCATTGGGTCTTCGTTGATGCGCGCGGGCTTTCTCTAGTTGCGGCCAGCGGGGGCTGCTCTTCACTACGGTGCACAGGCTTCTCATGGCGGTGGCTTCTCTTGTTGCAGAGCAAAGGCTCTAGGTGCGCAGGCTTCAGTAGTTGTGGCACGTGGGCTCAGTAGTTGTCGCTCGTGAGCTCAGTAGTTGCGGCACGCGGGCTCTAGAGCGCAGGCTCAGTAGCTGTGGCGCATGGGCTTAGTTGCTCCACAGCATGTGGGATCTTCCCAGACCAGGGCTCGAACCCGTGTCCCCTGCATTGGCGGGCGGATTCTCAACCACTGCGCCACCAGGGAAGTCCCAGCTTCCTTTCTTGACACAGCTTTCCTCCTTTTGTTACTAAAGTTCTAGCTAGGACACTGGGATTACTTCTGTTATTGATAGAAGCCAACACACAACGCATCCTTCTAGAGGAGATTTTTCTAAAGGCTCATTCAGTGGGGGGTGGAGGGTATGCCTTAACATGTGGACGCCTAGGCGGCCGTGGGGCACATCCTTACACTGCCTGGATCACAAGTTGACTAACAGGGTTTTAGGACCGTCTCTGCCCCAGCTGCCTGCCAGGCCATTCAATCCCTGGGCTGCGATCCCTTTGCAATTTGAGAAGGTTAAAATCATTAGTGGTTTTTTAAAAAGTTAGTGGTAGATTCATTTTTTTTCAAATAAAATTTCATGATAAAGGAGATGTATTTTTAGCATAAATCACAATAGAATAGGATGCAAGATAAACAAGAAAGAGGAAGCCTTTTCTCTATGCCGATGGCCCAGAGCAGGGGGAGGAGGGAGCAGTTATGGGACCAGAGGGGCGGCTGCACGAACGGGGCACCCACAGGGGCTGGGGGCTCTACCCTCCTCCCTCCTGTGGTGTCCACCCCGGCAGAACCGACTGGAAGCCAGAGGGCAGGCAGGGTGGGGTGATGGGGTCCCTAGCGGGCAAGGAGGAGAGGGTGGGTGCCTGCCTGGAAGGGAGGCCCCCGGGGAGTGGAGCCGAGCACGGGCTCCTGCACCTGCTCAGCCGGCCACTACCTCTCCTATAGTCTGGGCAACGTGGGACCGACACACAGCAGCAAGTTCTGTTCAGACCCAGCGTTTTTATCCTGATTGTTGTCAGCAAAGGCTGGCAGCTTTTATCCACAAATCTCTTTCTGGGATTTTTTTGGGAGAAAGGTCAGGAAGAAGAGACACAGAGCAGTGAGGTGTGATGACCGGTCCCTGAGCACAAAGCCCAGGTCCGTGGGGGACAGCAGAGCCTGCGGGGGTGGGGGGGGCGGTTTGAGCACATTGTTCAGACGCATCCAGCAAGGAATTTCTTCTCTGTGGGGTCCGTTTCTTGGGATTGCTGCTGTGGGACTGGCTTCTAGTTCAAGCGAGCCCAGGTTAATCGAGTCCCTTATTTTGAGAACAGTATTGTTTTATAATCTTGCTTACGCAGCAAAACCGAGGGAGGCATTCTCAGCAAGCATGTTCAGCCGCAAGGCCTCCTCTCTCCGTGCCGATGCTCAAATGATGCTGACGGACCAGACGCAGGGACGAACGGTGGATCTGTCCTCGCCTGCAGCAGGAGGCCACCCACAGGCCAGCACCCAACGGGGCTGGCAAACCAGACTCTCCAGGGCTGCTGTTTTAAATTATTTATTTTTATCTTATGGCTGTGTTGGGTGTTCGTTTCTGTGCGAGGGCTTTCTCTAGTTGTGGCAAGCGGGGGCCACTCTTCATCGCGGTGCGCGGGCCTCTCACTATCGCGGCCTCTCTTGTTGCGGAGCACAGGCTCCAGACGCGCAGGCTCAGCAGTTGTGGCTCACGGGCCTAGTCGCTCCGCGGCATGTGGGATCTTCCCAGACCAGGGCTCGAACCCGTGTCCCCTGCACTGGCAGGCAGATTCTCAACCACTGCGCCACCAGGGAAGCCCAGGGGGCTGCTGTTTGACAAGCTGTGTATGTCCATAGTCCGTGAAGCAAGTCTGGCCCCAAAAAAGGATGGCAGACCACGTGATTCTCCTCAGCAGGTGAAGCGTGCAGGTGGGTATTGGTACATCCTTATTCCTGGTGGCTGAGGGCGGGGGCAGGATTGGTCCAGACTTCACTGCCATCCACACACTCTCCCCTCTCCCTTTTGGTCTCTGCGTTTCCCCATCTTCCTCTTCCCCATCTCTCTCCAGCACAGGCTCCCCTCCTGGACACTGAATGGCGTGGGGCTTCGAGAGGGGGCCTGAGCTCACAGGCTGGCAGAACACCCTCCAGAGGCGGGTGTTTCTGCTGACGTGTCGAGAGGATCGATACACTTGACAGGAGAGGAGTAGAGCACGGAACCCCTTGTAAAATTCAACAGATACCCTCTCCTGTTCAATTACTTTAAACAAATGACACAGAGAAAGGACTCCAAGTTTTCCTGCCGGAAAAAATTAAAATTTCCATGCCAATCAGTTTTCCTTCTAAAAATAAGCTCTATTCACGTCAGGCATCTGTCAATTCCATTGCTTTTTCTGGTTGACAAATTACATACACAGTAGGAAAATGAGCCCAGAAAACGCGATGTTAATTGTCAACGGTCTGCTGTGAATACAAATTGGGGCTCCTTCTGGAGAGAGCCAGCCCAGCTTCAGCCTTGAGTGTATCAGCCACACTTCACTAGAATTAAGAACTGCATGACACAGACTCTTGTACAATTTCAAGGATCTCGCTTTATTTTTACCTGATTCTATTGCTACTTTAATAACACAAAAATCTGCTCCTGAAAGGACACGCAGCTGTGCTTCCCTCCAGGAAAACGTGGCCATGGCCAGTGACATCCATCCATCCCTGAGTGAGCCTCTCAGACAAAGAAGGGGGAAAACATGCAAGTGGAGCTTTGAATGAAAAGGAGCGTGTGTCTGTATGTTGGAAGATAAAACAGGCCAACAGGAAAGGCTACAGCAACACAAAAGCTCCCTTAGTTTCTGATTCTTCAGTGACATTCCCCTTTTTGCTATGGCTTCTGGTTCTGTGATCAGTAAAATCCCTACATGGCTGGATTGTGAGTTCCCTGAGAACAGGTTTGTTTTTGCCTGGAACCTAGCACTGCGTCTGCCTCGGAAAAAGCGTTAATGAAAAATTTGTAAAAACGAATGAAAGGAACTGGTTACTGAACAGGGAGTCCCTGCAGAATGAAATGCGTTCTACAGGCAAGAAGTGTTCTATGGAGCAGTCGTACTGCCCACTCGGACAAGAAAAAAGCCAAAAGAAAGGGATGAGGTGATTTCGAATTTGAAGAAAAGCTCCTAATTGGTATTTCTCTCTCTCTCTCTTTTTTTTGTGTTTTGGCTGCACCACTCAGCTTGTGGGATCTTAGTTCCTCGAGCAGGCACTGAACCCAGGTCCCGGCAGTGAAAGCACGGAGTCCTAACTGCTGGACCACCAGGGAACTCCCGATATTTTTCTCTCTTAAATAACATTGGCCCTCGACACCACCAAGCACCATAACCGGGGTGTGGAGACAGGAAATGAGCTGCGAAGCGTATCAGGGGTTACAAAAGCCCTAAAGGAGGTACTGAAGGCAAGGAGGATGGGGAGGACCACATCGTGGTCAGAGAGATCAGCCCCCAGGCTGGCGAGGAAACTTCTGGGCTCAGGGAAGAGTGTATCGCCCGTGTGGGAGGGAGCTGGGGACAGACGAGGGGCCTGAGGAGCTCCAGGAACGGGGCTCTGGGGCCCTGCTGGCCACTGCAAGGATCTGGGCTCCATCTGAGCGAGACGGACACCACTGGAGAGGGGGCTTTGTGCAAGTGGCAGTGTCCAGAATACGCACCTGACCGTGTCAAGCCACAAAGACCTAAAACCGAAATAAAAATGAAACCTTGTGCAATTTTTGTAAAGTGAGCACAGAACCTTTCGTGAAATAAGAATATTAATTATCTTTTCCTTCCAAATACACCTCTCCCCTTTGAATCCTACTCTATCACAGTTACTTTCTGCAGTTCATCATTGATTCCATTTCAGTCTTATTTTAAATGACAGGTGCATCAATGCCTTGGCATCTATGCAGCATTAGGTCATGCTTATTTCAAAGTCCTATACACTTTCACCTCCTACCACTAGCCTCTGGGGCTGGCTATGAAGACAAAGGTGGACTTGAGTTTCACATTAGACTCCTGAGCTATTTTGTCCATGGAAATAGCTCCGAGATCTTAGAAAGCAGGGCACATCTGTTCACTGGGATGTGTCTGAGAGAACGTCACGGTTTTTCTCATTCAGCCATCCTAGCCCAAGGCAGGTGCACTGGGAAGACACCCTCAGCAGGTAGAGGAGGGCGTCAGCATCCTGTCCTCTGAGGCCAGATTCTCCCGGTGGAGGATCCCGGGCAGCCTGGTGGTGTTCTGCCACAGCAGAAGGGAGGGACCAAGCCTAGGGACCCAGACTCTGAGTGAACCCACACTTACTGAGTCGCCATTCCATGTAGGCACTGCCCTAAAGGTTTTGTTAAGTGGTAGCTAGAATTGGTCTCACTAATTTAGGACCTGCGCATAAATATGCAGCTGAGAGCAAATGCAAAACCAGCAATCTTGTTGCCTGGGAATATACTGGGGTAGGTTGGTTTAAGTATATCGGTTAAGTTGAACTTAAATGCAGTTAATATGATGACAGAATAATTATTGTGCAAAATTAGGTACTTATAAGACAGACATAGACTTAAAGCAAAACACAATGATATTTCCAAGAATGTGAGACCCGCTGTATCCCATACTCTTGAGTTCGGAGACTGACCGTTCAGGGCTGGCACTGCCGTCCCCTCAGAAGGACTGCACTTGGATTCCTGCCCCTGCACAGAGGGTGGGAGCCGCTGTGCTCTTGGTCCATTACCTTCCTGCTGCCAAAACAGTGAGCAGAGGCTTAACAGAGCGGGAAAACCCTACCTCATCTCCGGATACCAGCTGCTGGAACTTATCTACATAAGATGCCCCTTTAACTCTATGCTTTCGGCTGGGGTTCCCAACCTCAGCACCCAGACATTTTGGCTGGGTGAGTCTCTGGGGTGTGTGGGCGGGCGTCCTATGCAGGAGGCAGGGCAGCACCCTGGCCTCTGCACACCACGTACCAGGAGCGACTCCCGCCCCAGGTGTGACAATCAGAAGGTATCCAGACACTGCCAGCGTCCCCGGGGCGGGGGGCAAAATCACCCCGATGCGATGGCCTCGGGCAAAATCACCCCGATGCGACGGCCTCGGGCAAAATCACCCCGATGCGATGGCCTCGGGCAAAATCACCCCGATGCGACGGCCTCAGGCAGAGCCCGTGTATTCGGGCCACAGTCCTACAGTCCACTGGGGACTTGCTCTCTTCCTGCTGCTCTGTACGCAGCGGGGGAAGTTCCCAAACCCTCCCCGTAGCTGGAGGGAGGCCCCGACGGGATTGTCTCTCAAAATGAAACAGACACCGTTTTCCATCCAAGAATTTGCAGAGCTGGGTTTGCAAACTGTGGTGGCCCAGAGAGGTGATGATAAACTCTAGTGGCTGAATCTCAACGGGGCTTTTGCAGAGCTGAGATCCACTCTCAGCCAACTCACTGAACGGCACCCTTGGTTCCGTGTTATATTCGAGAACACACTGAGCCGTGCAGTTTCTTAGTTCCTCCATCAGTAAGTGGGGTACTTGCTGCCCATCAAGATACAGAGTAGAAAAAAGCCCAAACACATTTCAGTTACGTTCTACCCGGAAAACGCTGGAAAGGGAACAGAATAATGACCCTAGGTGGGCTACAGCAGTTTGGGTAGCAAACGGGCTCATTCTGAACACTCTTTGCCATGGTACTCCTGCCAGCTCTTTCATCTTTGAAGGAAATCTGCCCTCGGATGGATGAACCGACCCGCAGCGAGCGGCTTAAAACGTTCCCCGAAACAGCCCTGGGGCCCGGGGCACTCATCTCACTGGAAAGTCGCTGCCTCTTCCTGTGCTTGGGTAATTCAAGCATCTTCCAGACAATGAATTATGACCCACCAGAGTCTCGGAGAGGATGAGGGAAATCCCTGTAGCGTCCACCTGCCCAGTTTACCCAGGGAACTTCAAGGCTTGTAAAACAGAAACAGGACGCCTGGCTCTTTCTTTCTCCATCAGTTGCAGCCACAGCTCCTGGCTTTGTTGCCAGAGAGGCCGGGGCTGAAATTCCCCAGAAATTCCCATCGGGGGGTCTGATCTCTGGGGATCGAGTTATAAGCCACTTGTTGACAAAGCGGATTCAGATGGTGTCTTTTTGTGAGAGCTGGATATGGAGACATATGACACTATTTCCTTTGTCTGGGGATTTATTTTCAGACACCTCCCAGTATCAGGCTGTTTTCTAGAAGGGCATCAGGGTCAGCAAGCTTGCCAAACACTAGACGGATTTCTTTGCACTCAATGGAAGCCGCAATTGTTTCTAGGACTGCTGCTGGTCACCTGATAAACTGTCTAAAGAAATTCTGCGAGAAACGACACATGCAGAAAGAATTTTAAGACGCCTATGCACGCTTATGAAGTATGTGAAATACATTTAAAATAAAAATGAAATTCTCTCGTCTGAGGCAGGACTAGGGTCTCCTCTCCACCACTGGCTCGTCTGGATACGGGAACGGCATCATCCGAGCTCCCCTACAAACTCTCCCAAGGGTGGGGAAAAATACAATTCCTCAACGATCCAAAGCCCGAAATACATCAGACCCACATGCCAGTGGCTCCCCTGCAATCTCAAGCCCCCTCTCCCAGGAATTTAAAATCGTGCGATGTTTCCTTCCGTCACCCGCTCCTCAGCGTGTTCGAGACACTGGGCAGGCTGATGACCATGGACCCAAAGGACCCACACACTGAGCCTTCCTCCAGTGTAAACATTCTTTTTTGTTTGAGGAATTCAAGATAAACTTGCCAAAAAGCCACAAATTCCCAACCCAAACTAAACCAACGGGCCTGCGTGTTTTGGGGCTGGTGACCTTTTTGACGGGGCAGAGCATTTCCTCAGGGCCAGAAGCATTGGGCAGACATCCCAGCGGGCACGAGGGTGTATCTGCTTTCGCAGAGCGGCCATGGAGCTGTGGGTGAGGTGGAACGAGGCCATCGCCTCATCGCCACTGTTTTGAACAAGTTTCTCAGAGCTCAGGAAGATCACAACGGACGGAATGACTCCTCTTACACGGCTGCCTGCTGGACAGGTTCCAGCTGTCCCCAAAAGTTCTTTGATGAGCAGGGTAGTGTCATGTGCTCCAGATGAGTTTGGGATAAGCCAGGATGGTCTGGTCACCATGACACCACCGGCCGGACCTGGGTCCTCAAGCACGTCCAGGTCAGCTGAGTGGGTGAGTGGCGGACAGACCAGCTCTCGCTCCCTTGGAGGGAGAATGTACAATTTATGCTTTTTTACAAAAATAAGATTATGACTTTAGCAGAACGCTTCAGCTTTCATCCACGTTTTACACACCAGGAAACGCAAGAAACTGGTATCTTGGATTTCCAGATCAAATATTTAATTTAGCAACGATTACAGAAGCCAAAGGCAGGATGGAGAGAGTGCCAAACTGGGCTGTAGTTGTTATTCTTTTCTTATGTATTTATTTATTTATTTAGGCTGCACTGGGTCTTAGTTGCGGCATGCGGGATCTTTTAGTTTTGGCATGCAGGCTTCTTCGTTGCAGCATGCATGTGGGATCTAGTTCTGCGACCAGGGATCAAACCCCGGCCCCCTGCATTGGGAGCGCAGAGTCTTACCCACTGGACCACCAGAGAAGTTCCCTGTTACTACTGTTTTCTGTTCTTGATGATTCAGGGTAAAACTACCAGCTCTCTCCTTAAGGTTTTGCAAATATTACAAAATATTTGCTTCTATTTATTTCTTTGATTTAAGTTTTGGTGACTGTAGCTTCCTTTCCCTTCTCCTTTCCTCCTTCCCTCCCTCCCTCCTTCTTCCCCTCCTTCCCCAAATGCTCTGCCTGGCCCCCAACTCTATATTTTCCAAACTGCTGAGTGCCCAGAGCTTTTGTTCCAGCGCGTTTTATGTAGAAAGTTACTAAAGGTGGTCAGTACCTACACGTCGGCTGGAGCAGAACATATTCATGATTTGCAAAATAGTTTTCTAACGGGTGACCTAATATCAAAGCCAATGGAACGGCCCCGCATCAGAGCTTAGAAGAGGCCGAGGGAGAGTGTCTGTGAGGCTGGGTGTGCCCGCCGGGGCCTGGGGCCTGGGCAGCTGCAGACGCGGCCGCCGCGTGCCCCACTCTTACCTTCACGGCGTACTCGGCGTCTGTGGCCATGTGCACACAGCGCTTGCATACGGAGTAGGCGCCCACCCCGATGTCCTCCTTGACCTCGTAGCCATCGGTGAAGCGGGTGTTGTTCCCGTGTAACTGCTGCAGAGAGAGCGGGCGGGCAGAGAGCGCGATCAGAGGCCTCTCGTGCAAGGGCACCGAACGCGGTGCAAAGGAGGCTTCAGCCCTTGCACGTGGGGACACGGAGGCCAGGAGGTGGTGGCGTCCTCGGACCACAGTCACGGAGCTAGCTGGCAGTGGTTCCAGATTTCAACCCAGCTTCCCCATCTGTCGGGTCAGGACCCTGTTCTCAGAAGCCCAGCACCCTGTGTTGGCTGACCTGCCTGCTTCCCCCAAAGGTCCGAGAGAGGTGAGAGGTCAGACGTCCCTGAGACTGGGTGCAGCTCTGACGCTGGTGTCCGGATGCCGACGTCTGATTGGGAATCTGACCCCCCCACGCCCCCTCGCCATCCTCACCCGACATGATCCCTTCTGAGATTCTCTACCCCTGCTCATATTTATACGGTGTAAAACTGCTTATAAAAATAGCACCTTCACTGACCCCCCGAAGACTACATTTCGTGATGGGAACTGGTGCCCACAAACCCAGCCACTCTCTTGCGGTGCTGGCTCGACTCTGCACAGCAGAGACCCCCAAGCGTGACCCCTGCCGGGGCTCCTGCCACAGACACAACACGATGACATCCTTCTCAGGACTCTTTCTGTCTTGAGGACGAAAGTGAAGCATGGCTCAGATCACCGTCTCAATGACCCCGGGGAGGCGGGGGGAGGGGTTCGTTTAGGAAGTGAACCCCAACTCGGCGGAGACGGCTCACGGGTCCCCTCAGTGCGGCCACCTCCTCGCCCCGACCTGCTGGGGGTGAGCGGAGTCAGGCCCTACGGGATCCCCTGCACGACGGGGGGCCGATTACCTGCACGACGGGGTGAACTGTGGCTTTGTGCAGATCTTGCTGCGAGGGCTCCTGGGCCAGGCTGGAGGCCACAAAACTGAATCCTCTAAACAGGTGATGAGCGTTGGCGCTGGGGGGGACGCCAGGTGAGTCTGCAGGTACAACCAGAGAGTCAACAGCCGCGACGTGGTGAGGTAACCCTGTGGGTGTGTGATGTGTGTGTGTGTGTGTGGTGTGTGTCAGGTGTGTGTGGTGTGTGTGTGTGCATGCATGTGCATCTCTGTGATGTGTGCGTGTGTGAGGTGTGCGTGTGTGTGGTGTGTCAGGTGTGTGTGTGCATGTGTGTGTCAGGTTGTGCACGTGTGTGTGTTCGGTGTGAGGTGTGTGTGGTGTGTGTGTGCATGTGTGTGCACACATGTGCATCTCTGTGGTGTGTGTGTGGGTCAGGTGTGAGGTGTGCATATGTGCATGTGTGTGTGTCAGGTGTGTGTGAGGTGTGCATGTGTTAGGTATGTGCATGTGTGCATGGTGTGTGTCAGGTGTGTGTGCATGTGTGTCAGGTTGTGCACATGTGTGTTCGGTGTGTGCACATATGTGTTTGGTGTGTGTCAGGTGTGAGGTGTGTGTATGTGTCAGGTTGTGCACGTGTTCAGTGTGTGTCAGGTGTGTGCGCACGTGTGTTTGGTGTGTGCCAGGTGTGTGTGCATGTGTGTGCGCACATGTGCACCTGTGTGATGTGTGCATGTGTGTGACAGGTGTGTGTATGTGTCAGGTGTGAGGTGTGTGTGTGTGTGTCAGGTTGTGCACGTGTGTGTGTTCGGTGTGTCAGGTGCGTGCACACGTGTGTTTGGTGTGTGTGTATCAGGTGTGAGGTGTGTGTGTGTGGTGAGTGTGTGTGTTGGAGAACGAGGTGAAACGGAGATTAGACAGGCTGAACCATATGAAACCACACTTTATTCTGGGTGGTGCCAGTGGTTTGATACACGGCAAAAATACCCAGAACAAAAACGTGAGGGTAATCACTGATCATCACTTACTAGATATTCATTCTCAGCGGCAACCCTCTGCCCTGCGCACTCCAGACCGAGCCCAGAGCCACCAGCAACCTCGGGGTGAGCTGTCACTCCTGGGCCAGGGCAGAGGAGGCCACCCTCTGAGTTTCTCAGGTCAGCAGGAACCGGGCACAGGGACGCAGGCCCGGGCATTGGTGCCTCTTCTGTCCCCCCTGCCCCAGGCCTGAGGAGCTCGAGGGCAGCACGCAGGGTACTCTGCTCCCAGGGACCCTCAGGGAGCCCTTCAACCGTGACCCCTATAAGCTCTGTCGATTTGTTTGAAGGCTTGACTGCTGTCGAGATGGGTCCCAGTTCAAGTTTATCATTAAGAAAAACAAAAGGATAAAAGATTGGTGGAGAGAAAATATTTGCATCATATACAACAGACAAGGGACCAAACTCTCTATATGCAAAGAGCTCCCAGAGATCAATGAGAAAAAAGGAACAAGCCCAGAAGAAAAATGGGGGCAGGACTCAGATACCGACTGCTCTCCTACCTGAGAAGGTGCTCAGTCCCTCTAATGGGGGCACGTACACATTTAACCGGGGTAACACTTTGCCTAACAAATTAGCAAAATGTAAAGTAACCAGCTGCATGTAGGTTTGGCTGGGGCTGGACACTGCGGTGGTAGGTGGGAGCCTAAGCTGGCATAATCTTTGCAAGGTAGAAGTGGAGTTATCTACCAAAGTATAAAATACACCTGTCTTTTGAAGAGCAACTCGACTTCTATGAATTTATCTGACAGAATTACTTTCAAAAGTGCTTAGAAATAAATGTAGAAAATGTTTGTCCTGGTGTAGATATATACTGATACAATGGCATATTACTCAGCCTTTAAAAAGAATAAAATAATGCCATTTGCAGCTACATGGTGGACCTAGAGATTATCATACTAAGCGAAGTCAGAAAGAGAAAGACAAATACCATGTGATATCACCTATATGTGGAATCTAAAATATGACACAAATGAACCTATCTACACAACAGAAACAGACTCACAGACATAGAGAACAGACTTACAGTTGCCAAGGGGAAGTAATTCTAGGGAACAGAATTACTGGGAGTCTGGGGTTAGCAGATGCAAACTATAATACGTAGAATGGATAAACAACAAGGTCCTACTGTAGAGCACAGGGAACTCTATTCAATATCCTGTGATAGACCATAATGGAAAAGAACGTGAAAAAGAATATATATATATGAATAGCTGAGTAACTTTGCTGTACAGCAGAAATTAACACAACATTGTAAATCAACTATACGTCAATAAAATTTAAAAACAAACAAAATGTGATCTTTAAAAACTTTTAAAAAAGAGAAAAAAAGAAAATGTTTGTCTTAGCAATATTTGTAATAGCAAAACAAACAAACAAACAAACAAAAACTGGAGACAACCTGAATATTCACCACTGAGGAAACCATGCGCAAGACCAATAATGTTCATGGGTGCAGGTCACACTAGTAAGACTACGATACCCGGGATGAGACACGGCTGTATGAACTGACACAATAGTCTGTCAAGTCAAAAAAGAGAAAACAAGCTGTAGAACGTACACACTGCAGGAAAAAAAATTTTTTTTAATTTTTTAAAAACTTTTTTTTTAACATCTTTATTGGAGTATAATTGCTTTACAATGGTGTGTTAGTTTCTGCTGTATAACAAAGTGAAATCAGCTATATATGTACTGAAACACATTACAATAAACTCATAAGCAATATATAAACAATATGATAACATAAATTCTATCACTTAGGCATTATATATATATATAAATCTGTAATACTACATAAAGTATATAATGTGGATTTAAATTTTTCTTACAACGTACATATGTAAGATTTAAATCCATATTATATAGAAAACTCTGGAGAGTGGGACTGGAAAGGCCATAGGAGTGGGTGTTTGCTTTTCTACTTTTTACCTTTTTACTTGGTCTTGATACCTCACTTTGATGTGGAAACAATACACTAAAGCTTTCATGGTAGAGCAGGTGGTGGGGGGCTTGGAGGGGTGAGCTGATGCAGAGAATGTGGGTTTTATTCCTGAGCATTTTATTTTGAGGGAAAGGCGATTGGGGCGCTCCTTCCACACCCGGGAGCTACACCACGAGCTGCGTGACATGGGATCTCTCCCTGCAGATGAGCGGCCGACCTGGTGGCCCACACGGCTCTTCCAGGGAGACCTTGCTGCATGACAGGGGGCTTCATGTGCCTGGCCCACCGTACCTTCAGTATCTTGGACCACGAGGGAGAGGACTCGGGTCTCAGCCCCGTACCTGTTACCTCGCAAAGCGCTCCAGAGTCACCCCGGAGTTAATGAGATCAGAGATGACTGGGTTTGGAAATAAGATGCTAGGCTAGAGAAGCTTAATTAAAAAGCACAAGGCTCGGCTGAGTCGTTTTTAGAATTTGGAAATTATGCACCGCAAGACAGCAGAGGCAGCAAGCGTGCTCTGAAGATGCTGGGCTTTGCTCCCGGGCTGGCTTTGCGCTTTGCCTTTCTTTGCCCTGCAGAGGACTCTGGCTTTGAGGTCTGCCTGCTCTTAAAAATCCCCCGGGCCACTGTGTCCTGCCCTAGGTCTGCACCAAGCACAGGGATACAGCATCCATTCAGCCACCGTCAAGCCCCGAGGCGCAGGTTTTAGATGGAAGAACTGGAGCCCGTCCCAGGAACTAGCGTGAGCTGTGCACAGGTTGAGGGCCGAGTTGATGGAGGCTCAGTTACAGCACCTGGGAGTGTGCGCGTGGTGGGGAGGTACCGTCCGGTGAACTTGAACTGACACACCTTCCCTAGTGAATGGAAAGTCTGTAGATCAAATAAGCAAGGGCTTTCAACCACCAAGGAGGCGTGAAGCCCAGGGCCATGCCTTCTGTGCCTGGGCTGCCTCTCCCTGCTGAGACCAAGAGATCAGCTGAGGTTCACACGTACTTCACGAGAGGCTGTCACAGCCAACGCTGGGTCCGTGTAGCTAGATGGTGACCACATGGTAGGTGGTATCAACGGCATTTAACACACTTTATAACTGGCTAGGGAACGCCGATTTTTAGATCAGTACTAAAAGAAGAGCAAAGATGTGAGTTGGATGAAAGGAAATTTAAAGCTGAGTACAGTCAACCTTTGTTGATCCTAGGAGTGATTTCTGACTTGTGCCATACATTTCTGGGTTTTTAAATCTTACAGTGGCATCTCCCATCGGTCAGCAGGCTCTGATGGGCAGCTGGTGTGTCTCCAGGGAATATCCACCAACTTTAGCATCGGTTTAAGTTAAAAAAGAAAGACTTTAAGGCCACTACAAAAAATTCCGACAGTGCAGCATCCAAGTCTAACGCAGGATGTGGATTATCTGCTGTTTCAGAATCACATCACCTCTGCCGCCCTTTGAGAGCCGGGTGCTCAGCTCATGTGCTTAGAAAATTCTACTCTCTTATAAATATATAAATATAGAGAGAATGATTTTTCTGTGTCTCGGCACTTCAATTACTACCTCCTCAAAGGCAAACTGTGTCCTGCAATAAGTTGACTTTAAGTACAATTGATTGGAGAAATCCAAATAGTAAGGAGTAAAAAAGCCATTTCTGGACGTCATTAAAATGCATTGTGTCTAATTATGTTTTCCTTCAGCTAATAATAATATAAATTTGAATTATCTGTGCACAAAAGGTTTATGAGGTGTTAAAAAAAGCCTGCTAATCACACAGGCCGACTAGGTCGGAGTTTAAACTCTTCACGGATAACACAAAAAGCATGTAAAGGTGAATAATTTTGAGTTGACTGTATGAGCATTTCCTTGCCAGGCAGCACAAACATGGTCTTTATTTCAGTATTTTAAGCACAGAGTTCCGAATGACAGAAACCCTCGGTGAAACAGTGCACATTTCATTAAGGACCGGGAGGTCGTGTGGGTGGTGGTCATGACAGGCAGTGTCCTTTGTCAGGGTTAATCGTTTCTGTGTTCCTTTACCTTCAGGTAAACCACAGGAGGAGAAAGAAAGCGACCTGCTCAGGTGAGCTGCGGGCACACGCGGGATGGAATCCCCAATCCTGCCCCGTCTTTCCAAACTCTGAAGCTAAAAAGTAATCTGATTCTGTGAATTGGGTCAATTTTGTCAACAGGAAGGACTGACCCCAACACCCAAGAACTTTCTGACGCTGTTGAGAACTGGAGAAACATTGGACCGTCTCTACTAGAGAGGACAGACCTAGATCTCCTCCACCTCCTCGGGAGCCACGGTACATCTCGCAGCAGCGATTACCCCAGACTGTGACAGCAGGCATCACTCTAGCTCTGTCCCTGAGGACAGTCTTAGTTTTATCTGGGGGCTGCAGAAAGAAATGAGTGAGCGTCTGCATCCCGACTCCCTCATTGATAGCCCCCAGAATTTGCTTCTGTCTTGGTCCTGGAGCCCCTGCTGTGTGGGCCAGGAGCTGCCCTGGGACCACCAGCGGCCCCATGGATGCCCCCAACCGTCTGTGTTTGCACAGAGCTCACACCCTTAATGTGCCCCCCGCCCCTGCCGGCGTGTGGGACACGGGCTCTCACCAACAGCTTAAACCAGAGGGAGCCCAGTGGATTCTCTGTTGCAACTTTATCTACTTGATATTTTGTATCTGACCATCTATTTGTTTCATGATCCTTTTTTAATCACAGAAAATTTTAGATGCAATAACAGTGAGAAAAGCATGGGAACCCCCCCATGGGCACGTCACACAGCCCCAAGAGCTACCAACTGGCTGAACTTTTCCCACCCATATCTCCAGAAGGGGCTTGTTAATTTGTTTTTTAGACAAAATCACCATACCTTCACTGGGATGAACTGAACTGTGCCCCACAAAATTCACAAGTTGAAGCCCAATGTGGCTGTATTTGGAGAAGGAGTCTTGCGGAGGGTAGTTAAGGTTAAATGAGGTGATGAGGGTGGGACTCTGTTTCAGCAAGACTGATGTCTTTATAAGAAGAGGAAGGGACACCAGGGACTTCTCTCTCCTTCTCCTCGAGCACAAAGAAAGGCCATGTGAAGACACAGAGAGAAGGAGGCCGTCTGCAAGCCCAGAAGAGAGCTCACACGGGAAACCACGATAAATTTCTCTAGTTGAAGCCGTCCAGTCTGTGGTATTTTGTTATGGCCGCCTGGGTAGACTAGGACAATTACCATATCTGAAAAAGGTTAATATTAATTTATTCATATCACAAAATGACAAATTTTAAAGGGAGCTGACCAGTTCTGAGTGAATTTGGTAGACCTTAGGAGTAATTTAAGACGTATCATAGAGGCTAAATACCCAAGTCCATCTGCTGTGCCGAGATACAGTAGCTGATGCAACTTTTCAAACAGGTGTTTGTTTTTTTGCATGAATAAGAGCAATAATCCACACAATAACAGACTTAACCGACAGGCTCCCTCTTCCCGTAAAACCTCCCTAATTAAACGAGAGATTTTCATTGTCTTGAGGTTCTTTTCTCGAGCTTGCCCGGGTGTGTCCCTCTGACAGGTGGTCACTGGATTGGCAACTTAGGCCAAGAGGCAGCATGAGGCGGGCGGGGGATACAGAACACCTGGGAAGTCTCCCAGCTGGGTGTTACCTGGGGGCCAACTGATGAGTGGCTCCATCACGCGAGCCTTTGCTACGAGCAAAGGAACCAGAACATCAAACAGAACTGAGGACTGTAGCCCATGGAAGCGCCCTTGAACATGGCGCTCTCTGGCTCCTGGATGCCTGTCCCTACCCGGCCAGGCTGGAGGACCCGCCATGGGAAAGGCACACAGGTCCGCCCCCCTCTCCCTGCCTGCACACACCTGTGGGTGTCCTCGCCGTGAACTCGGGGTCGAAGTGGAAGGTGTCCTCCGGCCTGCCCACCGCCGGCTTGAAGGGCGGCTTGATCTCCTTCCTGTACAGCTTCTGCGTGGACAGCAAGACGGGGCGCTGAGGGCCAGCAGGGAGAAGGCGGGCGGGAAACCCACCTGTGCCACCTGCCCGTCAGGTGCCAGCACGCGGCGGCCCCTCCCAGAGCTCTGACACGTTTAGTAACACACACAAACTATGATATCTATTGTATACGACACAGAATATAGTTACATAGTTTATAAAGAGACATAAAAGCCATTGTTCGAGGGAAAAGGGTTTGGGGACATCTAAGTGTTCTTGATTTTAGGGCAATGGTTTTCAACCTTTTTTGGGCAGTAGAATCTTCTTCTTCAAGTAAAATCGGACAGGACAGCTGCACCCTGCCCCACCCCCAGGTAACAGCAGGAAGAGCCCTGCTCCTTGGCGAGTCCCCCCTGCCCCGGCGACCTCGGAGCCAGCACCTGGGACCCTGCTCTGCGGGGACACAGACCCCATCAAGGTCCTTCCTCACCCACACCCCAATGTCTGTGCACCTCCCTGGGGCACCTACTCCAGCTGCCACCAGATTTGGGTGTCCAGACCCCTCTGCTCCAGTCGAGGGGCTGCGTCGGGCTTTTGGGTTTGTTTACACATTTTTGCGCACTTTAACGGCCCGACGGAGCACCAGCCAGAGAACTGGCCACATGCGGCGCTGCCTTTGGTGGGATGCAGAGGCCACGGTCTCACGCACATCGTTCCAAGCCTCTCAGGCCCAGCAAGGACTCCTGCCGCTGGAAGGGGTCCCGACCCAGGGCTGATCAGGGCTGTTTCCCGGCTGGAAACACCAGGCTCAGGCACTTCTCGGAGCACCTGTTTCACCAGGTCTGGACTCAGGAACCACCCCCACCCCCACCCCGGTCGGGGGAGTCTGGAAATGGACGCAGTGACTTGTGGAGATCCGCTCTCAATCTTTCAACAACACAGTAAAGTAGATTGTGTCCCCCGAGTTTCCAGACAAGGAAACAGGCTAAGATTAGGTAAGACCCCCTCCAGGGTCAAGGGCGACAAAGGGGCAAACGGGAGGAGGGCCTGGGTCTCCAGACTCTTCCCGTCCCAGGGGAGACCCCGTCCAGAACACACCCTTCCAGAAGGCGCCGTCAAACAGCTGCACTGACCCGTGGCCGCTGGGCTCCCGCCCGGGGCTCAGAGCAGCCGCGGCTGCAGGTGCACATGTGGAGCTGGGGGGGGCAGTGCACTTGGGAGCCATCAGAGGAGAAAAAAACGAGTTAATTCAGCTGAGCATTATTCGGTCACTTCCCGCCCTGGGTGAACAGATTTCATTAGGAATTGAGTTACTCTATAAGCCCTTTCCAGATAGAAAGAGGATGCCTTCCACGCGGACACACCCGTAGGGTGGGAATGCACTTCCCTGATGCATGCACTCGTCAGGGGAAATCTAATAAGCAGGGGCGAGCTCGGCCCCCCGATTAAAATGCTGCCCAGCCTGGCCTGCGGGGCTCGACCCTCCCCTCCCACCAGCGATATTTGAGCTGGGTTGTTAAATATTTGTCCTGACCCAGTAAAAATCACATTCTCTCCCTCTGCCTTCACGGGTCCTCCTGCTACTTCCCAGCGAAGGGGGAGGGAGAGAGGAACCTCCACCGCAGCAGGACTCCTACTTCTCTGATGAGGGGGAATTTGTTTACCGGAGAGATTTCCATTATAAAAACACACTTGTGGCTGCCAGAGGTGGGGTGGGGCTTGGGGGAGTTTGGGGAGGGGGGTTGGAGCGGCTGAAATGGACCCAATGAAATGAAGAGGATGGAAAGGTGCAAATTTTCGGTTATAAAATAAATAAGTCCTGGGATGTACAGGACAGCCTGGTGCCTGAAGTTCGTAAGACCGCGCTGCGTATCTGAAAGCTGCTAAGAGAGGAGATCCTGGAAGTTCTCATCACAGGGAAAAAACTCTTATAACTGTGTGGTGACAGATTTTAACTAGACTTATTGCGGTGATCACTTCACAATGCAAAGATCAAATCATTATGTTGTACACCTGAACCTAACATAATGGTGTTTTTTTTTTAATTTTTATTTTTATTTATTTTTTTACTTTTTATTTTTCTTT
Organism: Eschrichtius robustus; assembly: GCF_028021215.1. Taxonomy (NCBI): domain Eukaryota; kingdom Metazoa; phylum Chordata; class Mammalia; order Artiodactyla; family Eschrichtiidae; genus Eschrichtius; species Eschrichtius robustus. The sequence goes on along the minus strand of NC_090832.1, from coordinate 2,807,948 downwards.
TTCAAACAGTTTATTTGTTGTTTAGCTTACAAATGACCAAGTTTTTGGCGGGGGGGGTTTGTTTTTTGTTTTTTACAGCCCATGCTGTCTCTTTTTTTAAAATTTAATTAAATTAATTTATTTATTTATACAGCAGGTTCTTATTAGTTATCTGTTTTATACCTATTAGTGTATATATGTCAATCCCAATCTCCCAATTCATCCCACCCCTCGCTTTCCCCCCTTGGTGTCCATATGTTTGTTCTCTACATCTGCGTCTCTATTTCTGCCTTGCACACCGTGAACCTAACATAGTGTTATATGTCAATTGTATCTCAATACACACACACACAGAACTGGTTGTCATTTCATGCAAATGAGAGACATTTTGCATCTGAAGCTGAAGCTCATACATTTCAGTTCCTCTCCTCACCCCACCTCCCAGGCCGATTCTTCTACTTGCCTCCGTTGACTGCAGCTCACTGGTCCTGGCTGGGAGGCTGACCCCTTGGGAGAAGACGCAGCCCCTGACTTCCAAGCCCTCAGCCATAAGGAGAAGAGTTCGTCGGAATCAGACTGTCCCCTGGCCGTGAGCTGCTGTGGACTTGGTTTGGGTGGAGAGCATCGCACCCTTTTAACTGAAGTATCTAGTGATGACTCGGGAAGCAAGAGAGGACGTGGTACCCGGGGTTCCCCGCCCAGGATGGTGCTCGGCTCACGCTTGCCCCACCCTGCCCTGTGCGGAATCCCAATTCCAGATGCCCACCGAGCCAGTCCCAGAACCTCGTGTGCAGTGTGTACAACCTCTGGCTTCACATGGCAACGTGTGCAAGCACATGTCTCTGTTTCCTTGCATTTTCCACACCGCCTCTGTAAGCCTGTGCATCAGCTACGGAGAGCCTGACTGACCTGAGGGACAGCGTGGAAGAAAGCTTCCCAAGGCTTGCAGGAGGGCAGCAGGAAGTCCTCTCGAAGACCCTTCTTCACCCCAACACTGGTCCCTGCAGAGATCGAGCCTGTGAGCACAATCTGCCCACCGGCCCCCAGACCACCACCCTCTCTGTCTCCGGCGGTTGCTGCGGTTTCATCCTGGTTTCAAGTGGGCAGCAAAGAGCTGTGTAGGCCACCTGGGGTGTTTGGTCACCCTGCCCTTTGGATGCACCCTTGTGTTTGCTGCAGTCTTAAAGGCCTGTCAATGTCTTCCTGTTACTGGATAAACATTTTGGAAAGTGCTAATATGTGTTATTCTTATACATGTTTTTTCTTTCTTTCCAGGTGTCCAAACCTAGGAGTGGGTTTGAGGATTTAGGGAAAAGGTGACCTTGCTTCCCATTCTGTAATGTCCGCGGCTGTGCACAGGGTCAAATGGAGAATGAACAGGCAGATGCATTCTGTGGACTTTGAGCTTGACAAGATGCAGCGTAGTTCTGACCTAGATTCCCCTTTCTGAGCCTCTAGAACAATTTACCCCACACTGATGGAAAGAAAGTGGGATCTCATGACCAAATTCACCAGGCATCACTTTAAATCATGGCATTTGTCCCAGGATCTCAGGATGATGATCTCAGGTTGCAAGTTGTAGCAACGCTGTAACGGATTTCACATCGCACACGTACAGGCTGGGATTTTCTTTGTAGGTGTGTCCGAATTCTACTTATACCTAAAAGACCTTCAGGTGACCAGGGAAGGACAGAGGGAGCAAAATAAAAATAGCAACTGGATAATGAAGAGAAGATCGATGCTAGTTCGAGGTCACAGACCTAACATCTGTTTTCTGCCCACACTTTTGGCTCCGGGCATTTCAAAATTAACACGCTCCAATTAGGCAAAGGGCACCGTTAGAGATGATTCCTGAAATAGCAACGCAGAAATGATGCAGATCGAGATGCAGAGTGATGGCAGGACAGTAGGAGGAACAGGAAGAATTTCAATGACTGCGGCGCGCCGTGGGCGGATCCGGGGCGTCTGGTCCGCGAGGTGCAGAGCTCTGCTTCCACTGGTGACCCCACCGTGAGCTGCTCCAACCCCAGTAGCTGGATTTACAAAACCCCCGAGCCAAAGGGCAACTAAGTCTTTGAACAAAGACACCTGTCGGCTCCTTGAAAGGGTGAGTTCTCCTGGTGTACTTAACGTGGAAGTAGATCGACAGAAATCTTCCAGTGGGCTGTGGAAGGGACCCAGGTACGGTGAGATGTCGGCGGCAGCCGGTAGCTCCCGGGACCCAAACCGGAGGGGTCCCCCCTCTGTGGCCCGGAGCCCCACTCTGCTCCTGCCAGACCACACGGCCGGCGATTTGGGGGCTCTGCACACGATGCCAGGTCACCCAGGGACGGTGCGCGCTCCTCTCGCTGCCCTGGGTTCAGTTTCCCCCCGGGAATCCCTCCCATCTCACACACGCCAACCGGTGATGTGCTTGGAAGGGTTTCAGAAAGGAAAAGGAACAGCACAAGCCTACCCCCAGCATTAATAGAAGTGACTGCAAGAATGAGTCGTCACAGTTACAGGGAGGGCCTTGGCTGTGGAAGCATCATTCCCGCTGCGAGGGGAGCCCGGCTCACGGGGCCCGAGGTGATTAACTTTGATGAAGCTTATTTTGGGTTTGTGCTAATTTTTGTGTTCTCAGCACTGCTCCAGCCACAGGGGAAAAGTAAACGCAGCTTCTGTGCCCGACTCTCCCATCACCGGCTGCAGAGGCTTTCAGTCTATAATTAACTTGCAATTTTTCATTTCTCCTATCGCAGGGAGCGAGCTTGCAGGGAAGATGCCTCCTGGGCAGGTGCCAATTGCTAGGCTCTGAGGACAAGGTGATGGCAGAGCAGGACAAGCGGGGCGGTGCCCCCCACGTGCAGCGGCCACGGACTCGCTCTGCCCCAGCAGGAAACCCAAAGACCCCCGGGAGAAGCGCTGGATGACAGGTATTTACTTAAAAAAACCAAAAACTTCTGCTGGCAGTTTTGGGTCATAGAAGGAAGCAGAGGTGAAATCATATCCTTATATGTTCCAGGGTGGATCCTGAGGCCGGCTCTGGGGTGGAGTCGAATAGTCAAGGAGATGCCTTGTCACTGCCATTCTGAGCATCTGCCTGGCAGTGGGAAGGCCTGTTGGTACTAAAAGTTTTTGCAAATGCGTCTCCCTCCCCTGTGGTTTCCAGTTATCTAAGCTGCCGAAAGCAGAAAGAGCACATCTGGACAAATCTATCCCGTGCACGTCTCTCTAAAGCCAGGGCCGGTCGCTGGCCAGGACCCAGCGGCCCCTACGGGGCTGACCAGCTCGTGCCGGAGCTGGAGAGGATGACTGCTCGTCTTCCTGGGAAGGGCCGGAGCGACTGGAGTGAGGCTGCAGTCCCAGGAGATCTTTGCTGGGAAGACTCCCTCCCCCCATCCCCCGCTCCCCCCTCGTCAATCCTCCTCCATCTCTGCGGCGTCACCCCCTCCCAGACGGGACAGCCCCACCGCATGCCTCTTCCGTGGCTGGATGACGGCACGCCTGCACGGCGGTCTCCCCCGGACTTGAAGCAGCTTGAGGACAGCTGTGTCTTTCCATCGTTACGTCCCAGACACCTGCCCACCTTGACACGGGCGAGCCCCAAGTAGTCATTAAATACATCAATGTGCACAAAAGTGGTCTCTCAGAGCTCCTCCCCCTCTCTGGCTGCTTCATCCAGAGCCAGGGATGCAATGAGATCCTTCCACGCCTCTGGCCCTGCCTGGTCATCCTCGGGTGAACATGGAAATGACAGTAGGTAAGGTTGTCTGAGTGCATCAGAAGGGTCTCTCTCAAAAACCAAACCAAACCAAAATGAAATGAAACGAAATGCTAAAAGCAATGAAAGAAACTTCCCAACCTAACTCCAGCCCGATTGCTTTGACATGACGCAGAAGTGCCACCTTCTTGGTACAGGAAGCCAGGGACTTTGCGCCAACCACAGAGCCAGGCCCAGCTGTGCACCAGGGCTGCTCTAAATGGCTGGGCACCTCAGCTCTTGCTCAGAGCTCACGCAGACCTGGGCTTTCTGGAACGCACGGGAACCCAGCCTGCAGTGTCCCAGGGCCACTGCGCTGTGAACATTCCACGCACCTCACGAAGCTGGCCTGGACCCCCCGGGACAAGCCCCTTCTCCGGCACCATCCTGGGGTGAGCATCTCCCCAGCAGCTGCCCACGGCCCCCCTTCCAGCCAGGCTCTAGTGTTGAGCGGTGTGACCGCCGGGACCCCCTTCCTTCCCCTCCTGTGCTGGTCCCTTCCCACTGCAGCCCCTGCCCCAGCGATGCTGGCCCCATTTTCCCAGGCGCCTCACATCACCAAAGAGTCACCAGGTTTCTCTCTACCCTCACCTCTGAAACCAGGTCTAATTGTGCGCACATATTCTATCACCGGCATCTAAAACTAGGTTAGCAAAGTGCCCCTACTGCCAGGGGGAGTGCTTCCTGGGCTGAGGTGGAGAGCGGAGGAGAGGCTGTAGGGGTGAGGCTGGGAGGCTCGGCGAGCAGCGGGTTTTACGTGTCGTTTGTGCGAAAATGTCCCCAGAGGTGAGACCTGGGGCGGGGCCTGCCCACCCACCGGAGCCGAGGTGCCACCCCTTCTCGAGGCTCGCGGACACCCCACACTCCGCGGGGAGGGGGGCGGGCAGACACGGGCACTGCCCTCTGCAGCACAGAGAGACTTTCACTTTGTAAACATTCTGGTCAAATCCTAGCTCAGGAAAAGAAAACCCCAAAGCTAAGAGCTGTGCTTACGCAATGGGAAAGGACCAAAGGACCTGCTCCCAGAGGAGGCCTGCCGCCTCCAGACGGGGAGCTGGGGCCCGTGGTCGGCTGGCGCATCGGGAGCCGCCTGCCCTGACCCTCCCCCGCAGAGCCAGCAGCCGGGGGTCGGGGGGAAGTGAGAGTCGGGAACTTCTGAGCCGGCGTCCAGCTCCACGCCGCATCCAGTCAGGCGGCTGGGAGCACGGGACCCGGGGTCCTCCCTGGGGAGGGGCCGCAGTCCTCCATCCATCCGGCAGCGCGGAGCCGGCGACGTCCCCTCACTCTGACCCGACCTGCTCGGGCCCCTGAGCTTTTCCCACCAGGCCTGACTGCTGGATTTGTCTGGACACCTGACCCGCCTCAGCAAGAGTCCTGGTCGGTGGGTTTAGCTGGAAGCCCCTTACCCTGGTGTTTCCTCTTAGTCCCTTTCTGGCCCCTGCCACGCCCCCTCCTTCCTTGTTGTATTCGGAGTTGAGCCCCATCTCTCTCCCGACGGCTGGACCTGCCTACCCCCCTGCAGTGGTCCCCACGCCATCTCGACAGCCCCCCGAGGGAAGTCTTCTTTATGTCCTTAACAAGCGTCACAAACAGCTTTGTCTTTTCCGGTCTGGATAATGTTTTTCTGCAGCAACTTCTACACGACTGCTGAGTGCGGGCATGATCCTGTTTAGAGGCAGGAAGCAGTGCAGAATCTGGGCGCCCAGAGGCCCCAAACTGAAAGCTCTGTGCAGCCCGGGAGCAGCCGAGGGGCCCCTTCAGCCTTCTGCTGGGCCCAGGGTGGCCCCTGCTCTGCCCTCGGGGAGGTGGCCTGGCTGCAGGGCCACTGAGGCCAGCCAGTCTCTAACAGGGAAAGTGTGGAAGGGACTCCAGGCCTGGAGCCGCAGGGAAGGGGTGGTGGTCCCTGGTCTGTGCCGGGGAAATGCTTGCGCGTTCAGAAGCCCCCGAGGGATCGCCCTCCTCCAGGTGACGGGTCTACACTGACCTCTGGTTTGTACCCAGCAGCTGCCGACTCCCCCGCCCCACCTCCCTGTGGTTTCTGTGCAGTCGGGACCCCGGCCTGCAACTTACGTTCCAGTCGATGGTGACAAAGAAAGGGTGGCGCTTGATCTCCTCCACACCGTCCAGGCCAGCACCTGCGGTGACACAGAGCAGAGATGGGTGTCAGAGCAAACACATGACTGCAGTGCTGTCGAGTTTCTGACGCAGCAGGGAGGGGGCTGGGGTCCTGACGCCCTCCAGGGTGAAGGAGCCCCCAGCTGCGACCTCTCCTGCCAGCTGCCCCCTCACAGCCCGCAGAGGCCACCACTCAGCCCTGCAGAGCTGTGACCAGGTGAGGTGGTAGAGACGGGGGCGGGCAGGCTAGGACCTCCTGCTGCAGGTGTGGGGATGCCCGGGCATCTGGGCAAGGAAGTGGAGGCCCATCCCGGTCTCCATTAGAGCCAGCATCAGGCCGGGCCTTCCAGAGGATGAGAAAACGCAGGCGAGGGCAGGGTGGAGGCTACAGCACAGAGAGCCTTATAAGGCCGCTCTGGGGCTTACAGGGAAGGGGAAGGAAGCCAGGACCCAGAGAGCCCGTTTCTAGCGGGACGGGAACCTGGAGAGAGACCGGAGGTGGCCTGTGTCCACCTGGGCCTGCGCGAGACAGAGGTTTCCTGTCACCTGGACACTGAGTACAAACAGTGCTGCTTTGCTGGCTACTTCTGCCTAATCTCTCCCTGCCTTGTTGCTTATGTGAAATCCTGAGCCCCAAGGGAGGGATGGGTGAGGGCGTGCAGAGGACTTCGGACACCTAATGGTAGACACACGTCGTCATGCACTTGCTGAAGCCCGTAGCTACCCCTCCCAGAGTGAACCCTGATGTGAACCGCGGGTTTCAGGTAGTAACGACGTGCCGATACTGTTTCATCACTTCTAACAAGCGCATCAAATCAGCAGGAGCTGACACCAGGGGACACTGCGTGCAGGAGGTGACGGAGCATGTGGGCACTCGCTGTACCTTCTCTTCCTTTCTGCAAACTTAAAACGGCTCTAAAAATAAGTCTATTAATTTAAAAAAAACCCAAAACCAAAATTCAAACAGCCAAGCCCTAAGGCCCCATGAGGTCTGCGTTTTCTCCAGGATGGGAAGGCGAGTCAGGGAGGGGCCGGGAAGCAGCACAGGTGCGGGAAGCCGGGCGACTCCTGCCCCGGCTTTGTCTGGGGAAACAGGTCCTGCGTCTCAATCGACCAGGTCGTGCGTGAGGCCCACACAGGCTTCCCGGTTCTGCACCCCGAGCGCTGGGGCCCAGCCCTGCCCCGTTCAGTGGCTCGTCCCGCGTCTGCCTTACTAGGCTGAGCCGCCCCCCCTCATCCCCGGGAGGGAGGCAGGCGGCTGGGAGGCCGGGAGCAGGAAGATGTGGAGGACAGCGCGAGGCCACCCCGAGCCGCCATGGTCACTGCGGAGCCTCCTGCCCGGCCTCGCCGTGCAGCCTGAGAAGCGGGAGGACCCTCCCCCAGGACGCCGGGGGTCCCGGGAGACACAGCCCGTTGTGGGTTCATCGCTTCCTGTTGTCATCTCCGGCCCTGTTTCCTGGTCGAAGCCGTGACATGGGCAGTAAAGGAGGCGCGACGCTGCCCATGGCGTCGGGGTCGCCTCTAGGTGGACGAGGGCCCAGCTAGTTCCCACTCCTTGGGGAAGCCTGGCCAGGCCAGCACCCTGGGAAAGAGCCCCTGGCCTTGTCACCATGCTGGACTCCGGTGATCTGGTGATTATCACTTTGGTATGCAAATGGACGAACAAGGAAAGGAGGAAGCTGTCAGACCCGGAATTTCCCCCTCTAGGGACACGGGGAAGTGCCACGGGGCTGACACATCACAGGCGTTCTCCCGCTAAATGCCACCAACACCCAGTGCCTTGGACACCATCCCTACTCTCTAGATAAGGAACCAGCCTGAAGGAGGCTGGGTAACGTGCCCAGGGCCAAACCAGAGTTTAGGAGCAGAAATGGGAAGACAGATTCTGCTCCCGCCCCAGAACTCCACCCTGACGTGCGTATCCAATCTGGCCTTTCTCCTGAGACATTGGGATATAATAAGAAATACATATTTTGGTCTCTGTCTCAGGCTCCTGGCCAGAGCTCCTAAGACGCTCGTAATTTCCTGAGTGATAAGAATGATGGAAGCATCTCCTGTTTTGATATCTGGCTTTGGTCACTGGCTCCTGAAATAGCTCCAGGCGTGAGAGAGGCATATCTTGTTATTCATAATAAGCCCCTCTCAACCACACCTGAATTTGTCTTAACGAGGTGACCTGTGGAAAGACCCTACAGACGGAACCAACCCTGTGATAAGGGCTGGAACTTTCATCCACCTCTGACCAACTCGCCCACACGCCCAACCCCAGGGAGCAGAGAAGGGCTGAGACTGAGTCCAGTCGCCAACGGCCAGTGATTGAATCAATCACACCTACATAATGGAACCTCCAACAAAACCTGAACACCAGGGTGAGGGGAGTTTCTGGGCTGGTGAACAACCAGGAGGGTGGCTCCCCCCAAACCCCAAAGGGACAAAAGCGGCTGGGCTGGGGACCCTTCCGGACCTCACCCTACGCACCTCTTCATCTGGCTGTTCATCTGACATTTTAGAACATCCTTTGTGACACATTGGCAACAGTAACTCACTAAAGCGCTTTCCTGAGTTCTGTGATCTGTTCTAGTGAATTATCACAGCTGAAGAGGGGGTCTTGGGAACCCTGGGTTTACAGCTGGTGGGCCGGAAGCACACTGACAACCTGGGACTTGGGACTGGCATCGGAGATGGGGTGTCTGGTGGGAGTGACCCTGACCCTGTGGGGTCCGAGGTAACTCTGGGTGGTCAGTGCCAGAACTGAGCTAAATCGTAGGACACACAGTTGGTGTCTGCAGGGAAGTGGAGAATCAGGTGGTGTGGAAAACCCCACACGTCTGGTGTCAGGAATGTTGTCATGAGTAGAGAGAAACAGTTTTATTGAGGACCTCATGCTGAGGACACTCTGGATATCCATCTCCATCCCTTGCTGTATAAACAACCCCCTGACCTGAGTCCAGAGATCTGGTCTCAGCCTGGCATCCCCACCTAGAGGCCCTCCACAGGTGCCCAAGCAGCTGCTGGAACAAGATGTTGAGAATGAACAGTCTGGCTTCGTGCCCACCTGCACGCAGGCCTCCTTTGATGAAGACCAGAGCTCGGGATTGAAAAAGTCTTCTGGCCACGAGGATTAAAGAGAAACGAAAAACTGCCTCTGATTTGTACCTCTTCCCGCTCTTTTTGGTGAACGCTGGTTGCATTGCCAGAAGCTCTGTGCGTTAGTCAAAGGTGGGAGACTGGTGCTTACATGTTGAGCCCAGGTATAGGCACCCGTACAGTGACTCACTGACTGTGTGACTTTGAAAAATCTACTTTGCATTTTGTACCCACTGCATTTCATGCTCATTCATCATTTGCAAGTAAGCTCTGCAGGAATCAAAACGAAGTAAGACAGAAAGGAAATACAGGTGTTGGTGTAACTACAGTTGTTTGCTAGTACCAGCTGGGTTTTCTCGGGCGCCTACTCAGAACATTTTTATCTGCATCTTCTTTCTTCCACTGCAGTGAGATTTTGCAATACGTTCGTGCTTCGAGGCCTCAACAAACACTCGAGAGTGAATTAACACTTTGGTTATTACTCAAAACTCCAGGTGTTCCAAAGAGGGGAAAACGTAGAAGAGAAAGAATTTCTGCACACAGTTCTCTAAACCCTTTGTCAACCTTCCTAGGGCACATGGGGTTATTATTCTGGATTCTAGTTCTATTTATCCTCTCCTGAAACATGTTAAGAGTCTACTTTGTGCTGGACAACTCCTTTTTGCTTAATACGTTTGACAAACAGCCGTGAGCGGAGGTCCGAGCTGGGACAGTCCAGAGATTGTGTCTGTGTCTGTCTCTGAATCTCCGCTGACTTGCTATGGCATCATCACCAAATGCACTCAGGTCTCGCTCTGTCCCCAAGAGGAGGGCTCACGAAGAATTGACAAGAACAGGTACTTATGGACAGAAACACGGAGAACGGAGGAAACAGCATTCTCTCTATGCAGCTTGGCGAATCTTGATTAAGATCCCCAATGCCAGCCAAACACGCAGAAAGAGTTCACTGGGGCAGCAGATTCAAGAATTCATGCTTCTTCTCTGGCGTATGAACATTGAATTACTTTTGTTCCAATCGCTTTGGGGCTGTCTTCCTGAACCTCTGTATCTGGACCCCCGTCTAGGATTTCTCTGCGTTGGTTGGGTTTTGCATCCCACTGGAACTGTCTTCCACCGGCGCTTGGCTGTAAAATGCAGCGCTGTGCCTGAGGCTGGGACCTGTTCTTCTATGGCCCTGGGTACCTGCAGCCCTTCCACCTCACATTTTTAACAAGGCGACCCCGTTCCTTTCCTCCGGGGCTTAATCATCAACGGGCTTCCGCTTTCTCAGTAAATCATCCCCAAAGGTTTGGGGATTGGCCAGAAATGTTTTCCGTGAATCTTCCTGTGCACAGATAGCTTTGGGAAATGTTTAATCCCTGCACCCTTTGTGACTCTGTTGAAATATTTGTTTTTGTCGTTTGAGAGTCACACAGAGTCCCTCTCTAATTCTTTTGGGCATGTTCAGAATAAACTCACATCTGGCTCTTTTCTTTGCATACTTTGCGCTCCACCGGACCCGCACACTCCTAAAGGCCCGTCCATAACCACCCAGGATTTGAACGCTAGGTCTGCTTTTTCACTTCTCAATCACTTACAGATCATCTACACATTATTTTTAGAGTCTTAAAGTATTGTCGGTCAGCTTGAAATTTCATTTACTGTTTAAAATCTTTGCTTGGCGTAGCTTGTGTCTTCTGGGACCCTGCTGGCTGAGGCGGGGCCCCGGCAGCACCCTCAGGGCTGGCGTGGGACCACCAGCTCCAAGCCAGGGGCTGGGGCGTTTGCTCGGCCTTGACCAAGCCGTCAAAGGCTGGCCCTTTACAAGAGGTCACAGCGATGCCCGTGGGACCGGAATGAGATGGTTGGAGACCAGAGCGGACTGTGTTTGAAGTCAGATCAGGAAAGCACACCCTCTGCAGATCGAGTCCGGAACGGAAAATGGAAACACGAAAAGCAGAAGCCCTGGGCGAGTGGACGGGCCCTGCCCACACGTGTTCTCCGGTCATCAGCGGTAGTCTACTGGCTGCGCTGTTTTATGCTCACGGGCACGTCTAACGCCTTTCTAACCTCTGCCCCGTGTGCCCCCAGGAGTCCAGGACGTCCAGGCCTTAAGTTACAGATGCTCACAGGGGTGAGCCAGAGACGCCCCAGGAGGGTGTTTCTCTAATTCACGACCAGAACGATCGATCCTCTGAGAAACAAGCCTGCCGCGCTCCGCTTGCCGCGTCCTTCCGAGGGTCCCGACCGGGGGACGTCGCAGCGCCCGCCTGGCCCAGGCCGCTCCGCCTGCCCTGCCCTCCCAGCCCCTCACCCAGGCCGCCTGGAGGGCACGCGTGCTCTCACGAGCTAGTCTTCTCCGCTCCTGCGACTGTGCATGTGACGTTTCTTGGGCCCAGAACCCACGCCCCCCACTGCCCCCTCCCCAGCACACGCACAAGCCTGCAGATGCCGCCCAAGGGTCCCAGGCAGCCCTGCTGGGCGGGCATTTTGCACCTGCTTCCGTCAAGTGCGAAACCCAAATAACCCAGTTTTCTAGCTGCCGGGTCCACATGCCACCGTGGTGGAAATAAAACTCAAATTTGACTCCATTTTTGACAAGAGTAAAATCTCTCCACTCACGGAACGGAAAACCACCCATTCCCTCCCTCCCCTCCACTGACCGCCCAGCCCTGCCAGGCCTGGCCTGGGTGGGGGCCTGTCTGCCTTCTCCATCTGTCTGTCCCTCCAGCCCCGCCCTGGCCCTGCCCCTGCCCCTCAGCCCCGGCGTCCTGCCTGGAGGAGGGGGCTCCCTCTGGCTGGCTCCTCAGGCGTCTCAGGTCTGCAGGGGAAAGGCGGGGGGATCTCTACCCGACATTTCTGGCCTCTTTGCCCACACGACTGGGTTTCCCACGTTGCAGCATCCTCTACCTGTGTGTCACCAGCACCTGCCACAGGTGTGTGGGGCACCTCACTGAGCAGTGCACACTGCAGTCAGCGGTGGGCTGGAGACTTAGGCTCGGACTCTTTGGGTGAGGACACTGCACCTTAAGGGGACAACGGGGGGGAAATGCCAGCTCTAGATTCGGCAGCCAGGCTGCCTTGGGCAGCTGATCTGGGGCGAGGACCTCGGTCTCATCACCCGCCGAGTGTGTGACATCAACCAGGTGAACCTCTGCCGTCCCTTCCACTGCAAAATGCTATGGACACCCTCTCGGAGGTGCTGAACTGTGTTCCTCCAAATTCAGACAGTGAAGTCCTAACCCCAGAACCTCAGCATGTGACCTTACTTGGAAACGGGGTCGTCGCAGATGTGATTAGTGAGGATGAGGTCACACTGGGGCAGGGTGGCCCCGGACCCAACATGACCGGTGTCATGATAAAGAGGGGAAATTTGGACAGACAGGTCTCTTCAACAGTTCAAGTGTCAAGAGACAGATCTGGGCTGATTTGAAGGTAATGTGGTCAAACCACAGATCTACGTGAGGAACCGGGGTTTGGGTGAGGCCTTCTGATATTGATGAACTCCCCAAATGGCCAGTGGACTTTTTTGGGGGTGGGGGGTCAAGAACAAGGCTCAAGGCAATCAGAAGGGGGAAGAGTCCCAGCCTCCTAATCTAGCTACCTGTGCAGACCAAGATTAATCTACTCAACATAATTTCCACCTTAAGGCTAAAGATTTTCAGGCAATTAAATTTAGTAGCTGACCCGGGTCAAGTTGGGTGAGTAATAATTCCAACTATAATTTCTTCTTTATGTGAGTCTGGACATCCTAGGATATGAAATACTGCTGCCGGATGGTCCATAACTCCTGGAAAGCTTTATGATAATTCACTTTAAAAATTATCTGAAGGGCAATCTTCGGCCGTGGATGGGCCATTTTCCATGCTTCTGTGGGCTCCACTGGGCTAGTATCTTTTAACTGATGGTTATCTATCCACCTAATGAGATAAATCCATCTTTCTCTCTCATCAGGTATGCAAACTAAATAATACAACAATATTTTGGGTTAGAGAACTATGATTTTTGTGATGTTAAATTCTAAGACAAAAAACAGATTTAGAAAATTACTTCCTTCTTCCAGAACGAAGGGAGAACAAATCCAGCACCCCCTACCCCCTGACTTGGTCACAGTCACCTGGCCCCCTGTGACAATCCTCTCCACTAAATGCAATGATATTTGCAAGAAAAGAGTGACTCCCAAGACAAAATTCTTCAGTCGCTGCAAGAGATGAGACTGAGTTGTTTGTTCTCCTGTGTGTTTTGGTGGATAAAGGAGCTGATGTCTTCATTTCTCCTTCCTGATTCCAGTTCCCACCCCCGGGGAGGTCAGGCAGGTGAGATCACACCTGGGCACTACCCAAGGGCAGCGCGGTCAGGAGTGGAGTGGCATGCCCCTACCTAGGAGGCAGGTACTTTGCACACATGCTCTCATATGCATTCATAATAGAACATGTGTCCGGGTTTTATTCTGGCACTCAAGAATGACAAGGCAGAGACCGGACGGATTTTCATAACAAAAACTTGGTACTGAAAGGAAAGTTCTGACCATCGGCAAAGTTACTGGTGGCAAGTTTCGTGAGGACTCCTCTGAGGGTGACAGGCTGGAGAGGTCCCTCTTCTCTGTAGATGGTTCCCTCTTGTTCTGCTTCTAGCATGAACTTAGGACCTGGCCAGGTGCTTCAGTGCTTCTCTGTCTAGTGATGCGGGGCTTTCCAGAGACAGTCAAACAATCCCTTCCTCATTCATTCTTCCTTTTTGCAATGCTGTCAGGAGGCAGTTTAACAAGATCTGTTAAAACGCATGGCAAAGGATGATAGCTTTCTCTACCAGTAACTGTGCCTCTGATAACTTTCTCTATCTGTCCAAGTGGCAGAGAAAGAAAAGGGTCCAGTTGGTGGGAAGCAATGTGGCCAAGAGCCCGGATGCCCTCCCCCACCCCACAGGTCCGTGCGCTCCGATTATCTCTGCTTTTGTTTTTTAATTAATTAACTTTTTGGCTGCGTTGGGTCTTCATTGCTGCTTGTGGGCTTTCTCTAGTTGCAGTGAGCAGGGGCTACTCTTCGTTGCGGTGTGTGGGCTTCAGTAGTTGTGGCACGTGGGCTCAGTAGTTGTGGCGCACGGGCTTAGTTGCTCCGCGGCATGTGGGATCTTCCCCGACCAGGGCTCGAACCCGTGTCCCCTGCATTGGCAGGCGGATTCTTAACCACTGCGCCACCAGGGAAGTCCTATCTCTGCTTTCTTATGCATTTATTTGTCAAACACACTAGAGTGTTTCCTACGTGTCAGGCACTGGTCCAGCTCTTTACGTCTTCCTAACAATCCTCTGAAGAGGTTCTGCTTCACCCTCAGTTCACAGGGCAGGACACCAGGCACAGAGAGGGGCAGCAATCTGCTTAAGGTCTCCCAGCAAGTAGCCGCTGGGTGGGACTGGATCCCCGCCCCTCTGCTTGCTGCTGCCACTCAGGGTTCCTCGCTAGCTCCCTCCCCGGCTCACGTCTGTGCTCCCTCCACGTTCCAGCAGGCCCCCCGGCTCCTGTCCCTTGAGGTCTGTCTCCCCCCACTCTTTCTCACGGCAGCCGAGGGGCGTTTGTGTGCCCCATCTTTTACCATCCTAGAGGCCCCATGAGAACGAGGACCACAGTTTTGCTCCACTGTTTCCCCAGCGCCAGAGCCTGGAAAGCATCAGGGAACCCGTGAAGGTGTGTGTGTTTCTGGGTCACATATACATCGTCCCGCTCCTTCCTAATTAAAGGGCCCTTAGTATCTGCCGAGAGGAAGGCAGGCCAGGCCCCAAGCCCCCGACGGGTCCACACTCTTGCCATCTGCCCGTCTGGGCAGCTCCGAGGCCGAGAATGGGTTCCTGCACCACACAGAAGTCTCTGAATATCCCGTGTTTCTCTCAAAACCAAATTTTAGAAAAACTAGGCTTTTAATCATAAAACGAGTGTGTGTTATTGATTAAAGAATCAAACTATTGACGTGTCTGGGGTGAAAGGAAAAGCTCACCTCCCCACCCGGCCCTCCACACTTGCTGCTAACAGCCACTTGTGTGTGTTTCCAGAAATTTTCTTTGCTCACCTCCCTCCCTCTCTTCTAAAAAGGCAAATAGGATCATTCTGGATATTTGCTATTTTTCCTTAACTCTTCTTTTCTGGCTGAGACGCAGCCCCGAGCCAGTGGTGCAGACCTCCCTCACCTCCCGGGTAGATGGACCCCGCTTCCCTGAACTGTCCGTCGGTGGCGGGAACGCGGGCTCCTTTCTTCCCCTCCTTCCTGCACTAACAACATCCCGTAGGTCTCTGGGTACTTCTGAGACTACATCCTAGGAAACATCCCAGAAGTGGAGTTACTTGGATGAAGAGTATGTGCTTTACTTTGACAGACATTTTCAACTGATGTATGGAAAGGTGGGGGCAAAAGCACCCCCTGCCGAGGGCTCCTCTGTCCTCACACCTCACCACAATGGATGGTTCCAGACATGGCCGCCATGCCGGATGGAGAGGCTAAAATGGTCCAGAACGCTTCTACCCTTAGGAAGAGGGCACGGCCACTGTGGAAAATAGTCAGGTGGCTCCTCAATAAATTAAGAATAGAAATACCATAGGATCCAGGAATTCCCACTTCTGGAACTCAGGGCCTTGAAGAGCTATTTGCACACCCATGTTCGTAGCAGCGTTATTTACAACAGCCAAAAGGTGGGCCAACCCAAATGTCCACGGGTGGAGGATGGATAAGCACAGTGTGGTATACCCATTCCATGGAATATTTTTCAACTTAAAAATTAGGGAAATTCTGACATATGCTATAATACGGATAAATCTTGTGGACATTATGCTAAGTGAAATAAGCCAGACACAAAAAACCAAATTCTGTACGTTTCCACCGACATGAGGCCCCAAGGGGAGTCAAAACACAGAGACAGAAAGCAGGAGGGTGGGTGCCAGGGGCTGGGGGAGTGCGAATGGGGGTTTCTTGTTTCATGGGGACAGAGCTTCAGTTTTGCAAGATGAAAAGAGTTCTGTGGATGCATGGTGTTGACGGCTGCCCAACACTGCGAATGTACTTGACTACTGAACTGTGCCCTTAAAAAATGGTTAAGACGGTAAACTTTTTGCTATGTGTATTTTACCACAACTGGAAAAGACAGGAGGGGGATAAGATATCACAAAGAACTGTACAGGCTCTCACTGGTTATAAAGTATAGTAATTATGGGAAGCAAGAAAAAATTGCCCTGGCTAGCCGCCTTATGACACAGGGAGGTCTTTAGGTAAAAATTGAAACCCTCACCTCATGTTTGGGTCTGATAAATACACCATTTTATTCCTCAAGACTGTGATTTTATGTATTATCTTTCTTCTGTTTTTCTAAATCTTGATACTTTTTGTCCAATTTTTCCACAGAAAGAAAATTCCATATAAAATGAAAACAAGTTGAGATTTTCACACAATTCATTAAATCCAATTACAGTGAAATTTCAGGGAGTTCTCTACAGGCGAAGGGAGAAGAATTATATCCTCAGCTCAAATTAAAGTAAAAAAGAATCAAGTTGTGAGCTAAAGATAGTTCGAAGGAGGGTGAGGGTTGAGACTTGGAGAGAAAAGGAGGGGGGAGGGCGAGAGACCCCCACATCCTACTTTACATGAAACACCAAGCCATTCTCCATCACTCCCATCACAGAACAGTCAAACTGGGGGGGACTGTTTTTAATTAGTTACCTCCCAAACGTGGATGGTCAGCCTGAGACCATCAGTACGGAGCCCCAGTATTCCCCCAGTTGCCTAAAAAGCAGGCCATTTCTGAAACACCAGAGGGACGTGGTGCCCCAGACCTGCACAATCCGTCAACCACAGGGACCAGAAGATGAGCTATGATGGGGCCGGTTTCCTAGGATGCATGATGAGGTGAGGGGGGCCCCGGGGGCCCGGGGGCGTGGGGGGTACACATGGGACCCTGTGCCCACAGAGCTGGGAGGCTCTGGTCAGGAGCCACATTGTGCTCCCTTCAACATGAATGTGATGCCTGGAGCTGCAGCAGCCATTTTGTGATCACAAGGCACCATGTGTGAGGATGAAAAGGCAATATACTAAGGATGGTAAACTAAGAAGACAGACCGATCTGGGCTTTCGAGAGCAATAGTTCAGCTGCCCAGCCAATGCTTACAACCCTCTACTGCTACACGGCTTGTAATGTGAGAATAATAACCTGCAGTTTGAAAAATTAAATTAGCTGGGTTAAATTATTTAAGAGTTCTGTACTTTGCAGCTAAAAGCAATTCTTAGGGATATACCTCTTTTCATAAGTGAATCTAACATTTCTCCTTTTATCTACTTTGAAGTATTGTGAGGATTTGAATGAGACAATAATTTTATTAGTGCAGAATTCCATGTGTATCATTGTCATCCCGAGAGGAACCAGAGGCTCAGGAAGAGAAATGACTTATTTACCTGGTTTGTGAAAGAACCAATCGGCAGAGGAATGTGAGAGGCTGTGTACCTGCCTTCCCCAGCTCCCTGGCCTCTCAGTGCTGTACGGAGAGCCTGTGTCTACACTGGATGGGGGTAGAGCACCAGGAAGGAGACACAGAATCAAAATAAAGGGGTAATTAACCCAAAGTAATTGTTGGGGTCAAACATTAAAAGATTGATGATACCAGACGGGGGTGGGGCTCTAGACCGGGAGGGTTCAGGGGTTCAGACAGGAGCAGAAATGATGTGCAAAGATGTTTAAGTGCACTTTGATGTTTCACAGCTCTGCAAACCGGATTCTGAGGCAGGTGTGTTCTAAATCGGGTTAAGATCTACTGAGCTGAACGACAAGTTGGCCTTAGACTAGAAGAGATTATTTCAGTGTCTCTCTTGAACTGATGGAGACACTAACGAAAAGTAATCAATTAATTCATGATCCAGATCAGAACCGGGCAAACCATTATGATCTCTCTGTAACATTCAAAGACAAATTAGAGGGGGTGGTTTTTCCAGGGTTCTGTCTTTAGTTTACGGAATTCTAAAGTAAATGCCACCATTTTGTGTAAAAACGGTGACTGTTAGCTAACAATACTTGGGCAGCGACCGTGTGTTTTTGAAATCCTCAGAGCTCGGACAACACGTGATAGAACTTCCACCCCTGTGGCAGGGCCTTTTGCTGTCAGAGAACGTGGTGAAATGCGGGGCCAGACCAGAGCTGAGTGTGAGCAGGTGGGCGGCCCGGGGCGGGCCCGTGGGCCTCAGGGAGTCTTACCCAGCCGGTTGCAGGGGTTCCGTTTGAAGAGGGCTCTCAGAAGACTCTGAGCCTCCACGCTGAGGAACTGCGGCATGCCCAGCTTGGCTCTGAAAAGCACAGTCGTATTTTTGGGTAAGAAGGATGAGCCCCAAAGGGAGCAGAGTTTTCTTCAGTGCTCTGCGGTTCTGCAGTCAGCATTCACAGACAAATCCAATCACACCCATGTGACCCAGAGCAGCTGTTTACAACAGCTATATAATGATTCACTAAAAATAACAAGGCCGCTAAAAATAAACAAGAATGATCCCACGAACGTACAGAACATTTTAAATGGAAATTAACTATGGTTTCCAAGACGACAACAAAAAAGGCTTTGGAGAGATGCCAGCATGGTTGACATTTTAGGACTCTCCTCTTGGCTTGAGGAGACAGCTGGATTCTCTCCTCTGCCTCTGGTGTGGTCTGCGGCAACATCTGGGAAAGGAGGGCCTTGCAGGACCTCGCTTTGGGAACCACGTGTCCACAGTTTGCTGCTGCCCCTTCAGAAATGCTGTGACTCCCAACGACAGGTTACAAGTTCACACCTGGGACTTGCTGGAGGGAATTATTCTAGCTTTAGAAAAAAAGGTCTTGTTCCCTCTTAAAATTAAAAGGAACAGAGGCCATCAAAAAAAAAAAACCAACATAGTAGACTGTAGCTACGCATGTCATCCATAGTGTAAGGTCACGTGATACAGGGAAACACCGCTTACATCCTCTCTACGGGGTGTCTTCCACGAACTGCTCTCCTTCTATTTATATAATGACGTATCTACAAAACCGTAAGCTTTGCAGGTGCCTCCTGGTTCTATAAACGTTGCGTGTCCACCTGCAAGCACAGTTTGAGAGAGCTGGTCGTGAGGCCAAGCACCTTCATGGTTTCTCCTGCAGGTGCAGTGGGCCACCCTCTCACTGAGCAGGGAGACAGTAATTTGGAGCCTGCCGGATTCCAGGGCCACTTCCCCACCCCGTCCGCCCTCTGTCAGCTTCTCTCTCCCACAGCTTGCCCTCTGACATCTCGCTCAGAGGAAGCCTGCTCTGATGAAGGTGTTACAGCAAGGGACTTCCCCGGCGGTCCACTGGTTAGGGCTCTGCGCTTCCACTGCAGCCATGAGTTCGATCCCTGCTCAGGGAACTAAAATCCCGCATGCCACGCAGCACGGCCAAAAAAATAAAATGATGTGTTTTTTTGTTTTTTGTTTTGTTTGTTTGTTTTTTAAAAGCTATTACAGCAAGACTGGCTCTGGGTTTAGACTTCTTTCTAGGGTTCTAAGAGCAAAACCTATTTTTGTGTTAAAAGATTCTTCATGAGAATTGGGAGAAAATTGTTTGTACTCAGCGACTTGGGCCACATGATTCCTGCTGATGTCAGGCAGGAGAGCTCAGGCACGTGCACGAACGGGTCAACAGGCAGAGAAGGGAAGGCTCTCTCAGGAGCCCCTGCAGCCCTCTGCCCCCGAACCTGCACTTTTGAAGGTCACCAACCATCACGTCTAAAGACCTTGCCGTTGGACAACTTAGATGACTTTTACTGATGGAAAACTTTATCTTTGGTAGGAGATTTCATCAGAATCACTCAGAGATGCCACGGGCTTCACCCACTGACATGAAAATGCCAAGAATGCTCATTACCGTTCGTGCCTACTGAACAGTCCCGGTTTCGAAGACTGAAGCTCTTGATATCAGAAGGTGCTAACACGTATTGGGGTGGATCCCAAGGTGGGTGTTTTACTCACTTGAGGATGAGGGCCATGGTCTCCTTCCTGTCCTTCCCCTGGAACGGCAGCGACCCCGTGAGCATCTCGAACTGCAGACCAACACAGAACAGCAGCAAGAGTTCAGAACAAGCGAACTTCACAGCGGCAAGACCCAGACAGGCAAAATGCAGCCCAAGTTCATGTACCCACTCAAAATCCTGGTCAATTAAGTGTAGGCGTTGGCCTACATGCTTGGTGTATGTACATCAGCGAACAGAACTGCACTGTGGACCTTGGCATTCAGTGGGGAGACGGATGGATGACGGACACAGTAAACGCTTCAGCTCCACGGCCGTGAGAAGGTGCTCAGTGCCATGGAGAGGGGGATGGGGACCTGCAGCCCCTGGCCACACACCTTCCACGGGGTCGACTGAGGACCCGTCCTTCTCTGGAGGGTGCCGTGGAGGGGCTGAGCGAGGAGGGGAGGGCAGGGCTGGGGAGAGAGAGCTCCGGGTCCAGGTCGAATGGGAGGAAGCTCTTCGGACCTGAGTGCCCTGCAGACCCATCACCGTGACGACCCTCCTCCTTCGGGCCACCGTGATCCACCCCCCCAGCTGTTACGAGACCCCGAACGTGGAGGGGACGAGTCCGTCAAAGGAGTGAGCAATTCAGGGAGGAATGTCCTGTGCCCGAGAGCAAGGTGGCGGGACCGTTCCTGGCGTGTGGACCGTGGCAGACAGCAGAGGCCGGGCCTCTCCTGGAAGAGGCGAGGGGCCAACCTCTCTGGTCACCTTCTCCAAAGTCCAGGGGCATTTCCCGTCTCATGGGGGCAGGAGGGGCAGGGGCCCGGGGAGCCCAGGCCCACTCTGCTCTCACTGCCTATGGACCCTCGGGGCACAGACCTTCCTGGGCACGGGCACCGCCACCTGTGCTAGGGATGCGTGAAGGTCACGCCCCGTGCCCAGGAGACCCTCACAGAGATGGGTGTTCACAACACAAGATGAGAGGGTCCGTAAGAGCAACGCGGCGAAGCACCAGCCATCGACAGCTGGGGAACCAGAAGAGGTTCCAGAAGTGAGCGTGGGGATCCTGGGGAAGACGTGGAGGAAACAAGTGGGGAGAAGCCTGACTGGGGGCACCAGCTCAGAACGGGTCACCTTCCTCCTCCCTTTCTTGTCCCTCCTCCTTCGCTACCTTTGGCTTCTCTTCTCTCTCAGTTGCTTTTCTTTCCATCTTTTTTATGTCCTCACTGTCCCTTTTTTTTCCTTTCAGCCTCTCCATTTATTTCCTTAACATGCAATGATTTTGACAGAAAAAGTATGTAAGGCATATTTTATATTTATGGGATAGATTTTATTAATATATCTAGAAACAAATGAGGGGGATGGCATATTCCCACTCCCCTCTCCCCCAGAAACCTCAAAAAACTAACTCCAGGTGGCTTTGATGTGTGCGCGGTTTTAGTTGCGGTTTTCTCTGCTGTGCTGGCCGGTAAGACAGTCCTTCTCTCCAGGCTCAGGCCGGCCTCCTGCTCTTTTAAATATCAGTTCCATAGAGACAGAGGTGGCATTCTGTGACTTCAGAGCATTGGGCAAGGGTTCCCTGGAGAACCGCTGTATGGTCACTCGTGAGCCCAGCCTACATCTTTTTTTTTTTAAAGCTATTATTTATTTATTTATTTGTTTGTTTATTTGTTTATTTATTTATGGCTGTGTTGGGTCTTCGTTTCTGTGCGAGGGCTTTCTCTAGTTGCGGCAAGCGGGGGCCACTCTTCCTTGCGGTGCGCGGGCCTCTCACTGTCGTGGCCTCTCTTGTTGCGGAGCACAGGCTCCAGACGCGCAGGCTCAGTAGTTGTGGCTCATGGGCCTAGTTGCTCCGCGGCATGTGGGATCCTCCCAGACCAGGGCTCGAACCCGTGTCCCCTGCACTGGCAGGCAGATTCTCAACCACTGCGCCACCAGGGAAGCCCCCAGCCTACATCTTTAAGGGCTTCGCGAGTATCCCTGGGATCCAGGGACAGGATGAAGCCTGTGGTCCCCCTCCGGGAGCCCACCCCACCCTCCAGAGGAACGTGCTTCTCAGGCGGATGCGGGCTTAAGAACTGGAATCACTCCCGCAGATGCAGAGCTGTAACCCCGGACCTGGAACCCGGTGTCAGGAAGACAACATCAAACTTCTGGTAAAATCCGCAGCGAGGGTGCCGAGGCCCCCAAGCCCGCCCCCCACTACACACCCTCCAGACAGGGTAACGGGGAAGCACCCACGTGGACAGGGGCAGAGCTGAGCACGCAGTTACCCTGCAGAGGGAGAGGCTACCTTGATGGTCTCACCAACGTATCTAAGGAGAGATGGTCGGTGGGAAGGTAAGCAGAGCAGGCCGTCCCCGTGGCTTCTGGCGTGGAGACGGACTGCATCCCGGCAGAGGCCATTCAAGGTCTGCATGACCACGAACACAGCAGGCGTCACCAGCGCCCTGGCAGCTGACACTCACGGAGCCCTTGTCAGGTCGCGAGCTTGGGCCCATCACTTGCCTGTATTAATGTGCTTAATCTGTTGTGATTCTGTTTTGGGAGCAGGCTTCTCATTACAGTCTGACTTCCCTCGTAGGTGGCTAACGGGGGGAGAACGCACTGACCCTGGAGACGGGGGCACTGCCCCATGTGGTGTGACGTCACCTACTGCACACCCGTGAGCCGGCATCCCGGCTGGAGCCGTGGGAACTGCCTCCCGAGCTGGTTTGACGTGTCTGTCCCCCACAGACAGGGGTCAGCCGTCCGTGCCAACAAATCCAACACAGCCAGCACTTCCGAGCCCGCGGGGCCGGGGACCAGAACCGAGAGACCGAGTGTGGCCTCCTGGGTACCAGCCTAGGGGCACCCAGCTGATGCCCTGCACCGTGACCAGGACACAGTCCCGAGGCCCTGGGGCCAGGGCGAGAGGCATGTGTGTGGGAAGGAGGCTATGCCAGTGCTGGCCGAGCGACGGATCTACGGAAACTCCCGTCGCCTCAGCTTCCTCGTTTGTGAAATGCACAAGGAGGGGGCTGACAAGCCGGGAATGCCACGATGCTACTCCCATCCAGTCAATGTCAGACTCACAGCCTCGGAAGTCTGGTCCACGCTGAGGGCACGGCGGGCCTGGAGGGGCTGCCAGCACAGGGCCCGGCTGCGGGGGATGGGTGGGGGGAGGGGGAAGGGAGGAGAGGAAGGACCGCGTGAGGCCGGAGGACGGCAGCCAACTCCGCTTCTGTTGCGACTACAGAACACCCTGGCTAGACGGTGTTTGCTGCACGCTCTGTCTGCGAACACATGACCCAAAGAAAATCCAAGTCTCTAGATATAGATGTAAAAATGCTTCACTCCACGTGTATTTTGGTTCATGGTGATTTTGATGACTAAGTAGAGGGATTCTGTGTTTGAAATAAGAAAAATACCTTTAATCTGGAGGTAGCTGCATCCCTTAAAATCCTCGTGTTAAACCCGTAAGAGCATTAAGTATAAAGGTTTGACTCTTAACACATTTGCATCCTTACTTGAATCCCAGCTCTGTTTCCTGATGGTGGGAGTCTGGGGGGCGACAGAGAGGAGGCTGCCAGGACATGCTAGGGTCAGGAATTGGTGGCCCCCCCCTTGTCCTGAGTCACACAACAGGCACTGTTTTCCTCGGGTCACTCCTGGATCTCTGAACCCCAGGGACGGGCGGGCACTCAGGGGACAGCCACGCGGGAACCTTGGGGACCGCAGATGCCACACCGCATGCACGTCAAGCCACGAGCACACATTACCACGAGCACATCATATCCCAAGCACGCCACACCACGAGCACGCCACACCACGAGCACGCCACACCACGAGCACGCCACACCACGAGCACGCCATACCATGAGCACGCCGAAGGACCACCAGTCGGCGCTCTGCGTGTGGCCCCGCCGGTTCACCACCTCGGGCGCCATGTACTCGATCGTCCCGCAGAAGGAATAGGCTCTCTTGTCGTGGTCGATGGCCTCCTTACTCAGCCCGAAGTCTAAAAGAGAAACAGCGCACAGCGCTCAGTCCCGGGCGGCACGTGGACCCCTGGCTGCCCGGCCGGCCCACCTCCCGCCGCTGTCCTCTTGGGGCCGAGCTGCCCGCAGAAGCCGAGCCAAACCCGACACCTCCCGGTCAGCTTCTACAGGGACCCACGCATTCAGGAGTGCTCCTGAGGGCACCCAGAAACTGCATCCCTGACGCCCGACACCAATTCCCCGGGAGCCTGTTTTTAGCAGGACACCCTGGACGTCAGCAGCCCCAGTGGAGAGGCCTGCGGGGCTACCCTGATGGAAGGGCAGGAAGAGGTTGTTTGTTCTGAAAGAAAGGACGGGAAAGGGGTTACAAGCAGGAGGCCACTCGGGAAGGAGGTCCCCGCTTGGTGAGGCACGAAGGGGAAGGCAGACAAGTTGGACGGGGCTTCAGAGCATTTGCCATGGGGTATCCTCCCCTGG
This sequence comes from Eschrichtius robustus, assembly GCF_028021215.1. Classification (NCBI taxonomy): domain Eukaryota; kingdom Metazoa; phylum Chordata; class Mammalia; order Artiodactyla; family Eschrichtiidae; genus Eschrichtius; species Eschrichtius robustus. Next base: position 2,783,628 of record NC_090832.1, on the reverse strand, counting down.
ACCTTGCCCACGAAATCTTCAGCCAAGGCCACCGTCCTCCAATGCCCGTGTTACTGGACACAGTGAACACACTGGTTCTAAGATTATAGAGCCCTCCAGGTTCACCGTCTGTGAGTTTAAGGTCGACATCCCTTCTTCCCAGGGCCACGTGAGGACCAAGTGAGCTCATGGCTAAGTGGGAGTCTCCAGCACCCACGTGGTCTGCTCCCCCACTGCCGAAGCAACTCACTCTGCACGTCAGAGTCTCGGGGCTTGTTTGTAACTTATGCCTGGCCAAGGTGACAAACCATTACAAACGACTAACTTGGGGTCACTAATAAGTAACAGAGACCACAATGACTAAAACAGAGAAAGCCAAAAGTCTATAATATGACACATAAATTTAACGTGGTAGCTCATACTTATTCCAGCTACCTCTGTACACATGAGATTTATATAATACATGTGCAGTTCCTCACTCAGCAGAGAAAACCGGTCAAGTACTAGCAGAACCTTCAATCTCCACGAAATGCCATGCTGGCACTTTTGAACTGCCTTAACCAGTTGTAGAAGTCAGGTTTACTTTCTCAGCTTGTTAAGGGTTAATTTCTTCTGCTGTTCTACACGTGGGAAGGCACGGAAGGCCCCAGCAGGTCAAACTGGACTCAGTTTGGGGGGCAGACACTGCGGACACCCTTGGAACCTGTGCAGCCCCTGCCAGGAGGTCGCCGTCTAAAGGGTCTGTCAGATGAGTGCCATGCTCTTGTGCGTAATTCAGGAGAAATTTAAGAAGTCTAACTGTTTGACATTAATGAGCAGTAACTGTCAATTGCTCTGTGCTGGGACTGGGGGTCCATCGAGAGCGGGGAGAACCAGCCCAGAGAAGGCAACAGGCAGCGGGGAGACCAGACGGCGTGGGGCTGAGGAGCAGAGGACAGGGGGCTCTGAAGACAGAACAGGGGTAGAGCAGGCGCCCCGCCTAAGCAGAGACGCTGCCACTGGCGGTGGTGGTGGGGGGGAGCATTTGCGCAGGGGCAGCCCGCTGGTGGACACGGGGCGCGGGTGTGAGTGGAGACCAGGCCAGGACCCGGCTAACGGGGCGCCAGCGGAATGGCCCCCAGAGACGTCCACACCCCAACCCTGGAACCTGTGAATAGGTCACCTTACCTGGCAGAGGGGGCCCTGCTGTATCTCAAGAGGGGAGGTTATCTCGGGGCGGCAGGATGAAGCACAAGGTCCTTACGTGGACTTGGCGGGGCAGAGGCCAGAGTCAAAGAGAGACTGGGGGGCTGCCCCCTGGCTCTGAAGGAGGAGCATGGGGCCGTGAGCCCAGGGAAGTGGGCGGCTGGAGAGGCGACAGGACCATCCTCCCCGGGAGCCTCCACAAAGGAGCGCAGCCCTTTTGATCTTGGCCCCGTGAGACCTGTTTTGGACTTCCGGCCACCAGAGCTGTAAGATGATCAGCTGATGCCCTTTTGAGCCACCGAGGCTGGTAACTGTGACACGGCAAGAGGAAACTAACACGAGTGGGGGTCATGGAACAAGGGAGGCGGTGCTCGTTCCGGCTGAACCGATGGCAGTGGGAGGGGCTCGAGGTTTCAGTGGGGAGATCGGCCCCGCAGACATGCTAAGATGAGATTCTTGAACAAAACATCCAGTGACGCTGAGAGTCAGCAGGAAAGGCGCTAGAAGGGTCTTAAGTCAGAGGGAGAGAAGGAAGGAGGGCCGACCTGGGAAGCGTGAGCACCCCCGGGAAGACACACACCAACAGAACTAAGCCACGGCCACGGGGAAGGCAGCCCTGTCTGCACACGCTGGTGTGATGAGAGAGAGGGCTTTAGTCTGAGTCGGCCCCCAGGTACCAGGGCCGCCGGGGTGAAGTCTGTGGTCGGTGGCGGGTGGATTTTACACACCTGTGATCTTAATATGTCCCTCTTCATCCAGGAGGATGCTGAAAGAAAGGGGAGGAAAACAGATGCTTTAAAAGAGACGAGACACACGGAAGGGCACGGAGGCCCCAGGGGAGCCGCCCAGGCCCTTGGGCAGCAGTTTCCACGCTGGCTGGGGGGCGGCAGGTCACCTGCTGTTCGCAGACGTGGCCTTCAGACCGCTGCTTCCCTGGTCAGCAGCTTCTGCTGGGCCGGGAGCGTAGGCACATCCGCGGTGTGTGGGGTGCAAAGGGCACCCCCATGTTCTTGTGCCTGGCTCAGCAGGCTCACACTGGGGACTGCAGGTGTGAGACCCTCTCAAGCCCAGGGGAAGGTCTGGGGCCCCCCAGGCTGCCTGTCCTGCGTGAATGGGCCTGAGAGGGCCCGCGAGTGCCCTGGCCTGTGCAGACGCAGAGCTGCTCAGAGGGGACTTCCTGAACCCAGGCGGGCCCTCGACGGCGAGAGCCCGCTCTTCTGGCCAGACCCCTCCACGAGCCCCGCCTGGCCCTCGGGACCACCGCGACCTCTGGGGCAGTCTGTGACACCTCAGGCCTCAGCCCCCGGGAGCCATGTTGTGGGAGCCAGTCCCACGGGGTCCCTGCCTGGTGCCCTGGGCCAAGCTCTTGGCGTGCTGGCGTCTGACGTCCGGATACCCCTCGGGGATCACTGGTCCTGTTCTTCCCAGCTCTCTGGAGCATGGCGAGGCTCACGCCCAGGGAGGGCGGAGGGAAAGTCTGAGGGGGTGGACGCAGGCGAGCCTTCCACGAGGCCCTTCTCCAGCCCATCAGCCCACAGGTCCCCGGGGCTCCTGGCTTGCCCTGTTTCTTTCTTTGCTGTAATTAAACTCTGTTCCACCAGCTCCTGGGAGGCACCAGCCCGGATCTAAAGAGACCAGGACGTGGGCTGTGAGGATTGATATGTGGTACCTTAAACACATCTGGGAAAGGAAGGAAGTTCTGACACAGGCTACCACATGGATGGACCTTGAGGACACCACGCCGAGTGCAATAAGCCAGCCACAAAAGGACAAGCACCGTGTGATCCCACTTACATGCGGTCCCTAGAGCAGCCAGGTCCACAGACAGAAAATAGAAGGGAGGGTGCCAGGGGCTGGGGGAGGGGGTGGGGAGTCAGTGTTTCATGGGGACGGGGTGTCAATTTTGCAGGATGAAGAAAGTCTGGGAGACGGATGGTGGAGACGGTTGCACAACGGTGTGAACGCTCTTAACACGACTGAACTGTGCACTTGAAAATGGTCAAGGTGCTAAATTTTATGTCATGTTTATCTTACCACAATTTTAAAAAATCTGCCATGGGAATAAAAATCATACCTACTATTTTATGGAAATGGGAAGGAAAAAGTTACAGTGTATAATTAAGATGACAATTTATAATGAAAGAAGCAAATGTTCTTATCTTTGCTTTTCAGTTATACTTAATCTTTGCCCAGAAGTGAGCAACTTTCAAGATTAATTCCCTACTAATTCTAATGGACAACAAAATCCTTTTTCTTCAATCCTGCAATTACGTATTACCATTTTTAACTGTAAAGATCCCTTTGACCTTTAACTAGAGGGAGAATCGGGGTGCTGCCTTCATGGGGCAGAGCTCACAGCAGAGGTGAGCAGGTCAGCCACGCTGGCTGTGACAGTGGCCTCAGCGCCTGTTTTCTGAAGGCGATGCTGAGTTTGCAGGACGTGGCTCTTATGGGGATACTCAGGAGAGGGCCTTTCACGGTTATTTAAACATCATTTACACGTGCAGCCAGTGACGCTCTACCCAGCTGGTGGTTAAGCTGAAGCCGTGCGTGGGGAGCACTTCCCTCTGGTCACAGGCAAATACGCTGTGCATCAGGGACATACGCCACGTTCCTGGTCTCCAGGCAAACCCAGGCGTTTCCCTTAAACGACTGCCACGTCTCAGAGCGGAGTTTGCATTTTTCTCGGTTCCCTGCAGGTGAAGAAGTAAGGGACCAGGAACAAGGGCTGGGCTCTACCTCCTGTGCCCTCAGGGCCTGGGCTGCCTTGTGCTCCAAGCCTTGGGGTCCCACCAGGCCCCACATATCCAGGGGCAGGCACGGACCTCAGTCTATGGGGGGACCGGGGGCCGTTATCAACCACGTCACAGGCCAGAGGGAGAAAATCATCAACTTCGCTGCAGGGACCACTGTCAGGTCAACCAAATGAACTTAAAATAGCATCCTCTAGATCCTTCCTTTTCAAGTGGATCCCTCCTAGTTTGTGCCAGCTCTACACAGAAAATAGCAGGAAAAAACCTGAAATAAGAACATTATTATTTGGAGGGACTTTTAAAAAAAGATTTAGACTGGATTAGCAAAATATCCTAGAAATAATATTACAGATGATCATTGCCAAAGATACACAAATCTTATTGGAATTTGGGCTGGGAATCTGGTGCCACTGTCTTTTAGAAAAACTCAGAAAGGCTCATCTGACTCGTCACCTAGAAATGGGCCTGTTGAGACAGCTGAAAGGGCTTTCCAAACCCGGAGGTGGAGGTGGGGAAGAGACCAGCACAGAAGCGAGGAGGCGGCATGTGAGACATTCCCAGTGCAGGATGGGTCCCACCTAAGGAGGGAGGGCAGGGGGTGTGGGAGGAGGAATGGTGGTCTGCCTACCTGCCCAGCCTCCCCACCTGCCCAGCCTCCACTACCTGCCCAGCCTCCACTACCTGCCCAGCCTCCCCACCTGCCCAGCCTCCTCTACCTGCCCAGCCTCCACTACCTGCCCAGCCTCCCCACCTGCCCAGTCTCCACTACCTGCCCAGCCTCCCCTACCTGCCCAGCCCTCCCCACCTGCCCAGCCTCCCCTACCTGCCCAGCTTCCCCAACCTGCCCAGCCTCCCCTACCTGCCCAGCCCTCTCCACCTGCCCAGCCTCCACTACCTGCCCAGCCTCCCCTGGACCACAGGGATGCAGGCCCAGCCCTGCCTCCTTTGGGGGGTGTCAAGAGGGTCAGGTGAGAATGGGCTGGGACCATCCCACACAAATCAGCACAAGCCACACCTGTGTCTGGGCACCTTTCCAGGGGCGGGCAGGTGGAATCCCTGCCTGTGGGGTGCCAGCACCGGAATGTCCCCAGGCTATGGCCTCACTGGGGAATTAAGTACAGGGACAAGGCGACGTGGGCAGCAAGAGGGCCATGCCCTGCCTTGTCCTCACTCACTTTTCTGGCTTCAGGTCTCTGTAGATGATCCCCAGACTGTGCAGGTGGTCTAAAGCCAAGGCCAGCTCAGCCAGGTAGAACTTGACATCCTCCTCCGTGAACATCACCTGGCAGGAGAGAGAACAAGACTTCAGCCTGCTCTGTGGCTGCTGGCTTTAAAGACAGAGGCACTCAGCCCCACAAAGACTCCGCTCCGCTCCGCAGACTGCGGCCCCCAGACAAGGCTCTTCCGACTCCTACAATGGAAACATGAGTTCTCAGCAAAGCTTTAGGACCAGTGAAGGGGAGGGGGCACTCCCCACAAAGCGACTCGGCCTTGTGGGCGGAGCCCCGGGCAGAGTTCCCTCCCCCGACCTTTCCTGCCCCACAAGCCATGCAGCTCTGGAGTGTATTTCTGGGTTTACGTTTTAATATGTGTGCTTCTGATGTAACACTTTAACACAAAAAACTAAGCCACACTGTGAAGGTCTGATATAAACAGGCCTGAAGGATTTACTGAAAATATGTCTCAAATTTCATCCCTCCTCCCTTCAAGTTCACCTCTTCACCCCTTGGGTTTGTGCAAACTAGGAACTGCCATCTCCCCAAAGTGGGACGAGTCCTACCAAATACAACCCACCCGTGTAGCATCGGTGGGTGCCCCTTGCCGGAGAGGCTGGTGGGAGAGGGACCCTGGTTTAGCTAAAACACACACGAGGCCATGGCGCCCAGCAGACCTCAAGGTCATTGTCTCCTACTGAATCCCTGTCCCTGCGGTTGTGAGAACCAGCATGTAATTTTGTAGTCACCTTACCAGCAAGCCAGATGGTATCAGAAACCATTCTTTACCTGCACCATGAGAAATGAATGCCACAGAGACTAGAAATCCATGTCATGACTGAATTCTCTCTGAAGGCAGATGCGTGAAAAATCAGTACATAATCAGAAGGTTGCCTGGGACGCTCAGAATCGGAATAAGGGCCATTTGGGGAATTGAACAGTGAATACATCAGGCTAATGAAGGTGGAGCACATCCATTTCACGAAAGGCATGCCTCCCAGTGGGGAGGACGTGCACCCCAAGTCCTGGATGACATTTGGGTGCCACCAACCCTCGCTGCCCCTCTGGCCTCTGGAATCTCCTGTTCTGTCTTCCACACTCGACCGGCACCTTTCCTGGTTGGGTATTTCTTTTCTAAATTGGTTAGCATACGCAGTGGGCTTCCCTGTGAGAAGGATTTCCCCGTAGGAAATCCTGCTGGCTGTCGAATTCTCTTTGGCCCGGCTTTCTCCATCTCTGTACATAACCACACAGGCACGTCCACAGCTCAGCGCTCAGGGGTGGCCGTATTACTGTCCTTGGCCGCTCTTAGGGCACAGCTCTGTGTGGCCTCCAAGTGCAAATGACAAAGGGTTTCTCTATGGGAATGAAACACCCATGGATGTGAGTTCTTGAAGGCAGTCAGTACGGAGACCGACACAGAAAAGGATGTTGTCTAGTGGACTCGGCGAAGAGGATGGAAGGGAAATACTTTTTTACATAGGGTTAGGGTTAGGGTAGCATTCATTTCTTGTGTTTCTGTGAACTCCGAGACCCTGTTGAGCCCAGGCTGGACAACTTCACTTCTACTCTGAAATTAAGGGTCCTATGGGTACCTTGCGTGTTGCCTTTTTGGTCAAGAAGCCCAACAACAGGGTGTGTCACACTGGATGCTGGACAGATCAACCCCCAGTGGCCTGACTTCCTTCGGCCGGGGTGGGAGGGTGGGGGGAAGGGAGCAAATCAATAGGCATCAGATGAGAAACTGGCCGAGGTAAATGATTCGCCATCTTTGGAAACGTGAGCTCAGCTGTGAGGCAGGTTGAGGGACCAGAGACCTGATCCAAAAGGGCTTTTGGAGAACTTGGATCTGAATCCTCCAGCCCGTGCTTTCAACCTGTATCGCCAAGAGTCCAATACATCAATTGTGCCATTGCCCGAGGGACCGTCAGGAAACAGAGGGAGAGAGCAGCCCGAGGTCTTGGGGACCCCACTGCCGCTCCACCCTGATTGATTGCACTTTGGAGTTTCACGCAGGATGGAGGGATCTCCTGCTGTAAAAGTGGGCGGTGAGGAAAGGGGGAGGGCAGCCCGAACCCCCTGTTACAGCCCAGTAAGAACCCCGGTGCCGGGTGAGGTTGCGTCAGAAGGGCCGGGAACCTGTTCTGTGCATCGTGTCAACATGCTGTCACCTTCGTCACACTCTCTTCTGTATAAAGGAAACTGCACAGAATCATGAGGATTAAAAGCCTGGCATCATCACTGCCTCAAGCAGGAGGCTGGGTTTTCCATCCCATGAAGCAGGGGCCAGAGAGCTTCCACGCTGTGCTGCAAGACATCCTGGAAAGTGCCTAAGTCAGGTAGAGGGGGTCAAGGACAAGCCCTGGGGGTCACAGAGTGCTCAGGGGTGAAGCCCTAATTAGACGCTCCCGACGCCCCTCCCAGGATGTGTGGTCAGCGTGTTAATAGCATCTTCCTACAGTGGAAAGTGAAACGTTGTGAAATAAAGTCTTCCCTACGTAACATAAATCAAGTTTCCATCTGCTCTACACAGGGAAGGTTCTAGAGCTCCACGGGGTTCTTGGGAAGAGTCCGTTTTCTTAAGATCTTTCAAGGACAACAGATTTCTTCTCTGTGTGACTTGTGAGACATCTTGAAAACACGCGTGCGCACCACACACCATACACATACGTACACAAACACACGCCACCCACCGCATATACATGTGCATGCATGTACACACACCTTCACACATTCTCTTGAACACACACGTGTGCATGTACACGCACTTTCACACATTCTCTTGCACACACATACATGTGCGTGCATGTACACACACCTTCACACATTCTCTTGCACACACACGTGCGTGCATGTACACACCTTCACACATTCTCTTGCACACACACGTGCGTGCATGTACACGCACTCTCACACATTCTCTTGCACACACACCACACATGTGCGTGCATGTACACACACTTTCACATTCTCTTGCACACACACATGTGCGTGCATGTACATGCACTTTCACACATTCTCTTGCACACACACCACACACACACGCACGTACACGCAACCCCCCCCCCCCGTGCTCTCCTGCCCCTCGAATTCTAGGCAGAAACCGACAGCTTGCACTCCGTGTACCTCTTTGGAGAGCCTGGTGAAGAGGTCTCCTCCGCGCAGGAAGTCCAGAATCAGATAGAGTTTCCCCTCCGTCTGGAAGGCTGCGGAAGGAGAGAGTTGAGAGCATTTCGGCGTCATGGTCCCCTGTGGTGGACATCGTTCCCCTGGGTCCAGGTTCTGAGTGCAAAAAGCCCGTCTCTCGTTGGCTCAAACAATACCGCGTAGCCTGTAACCCTGGGTCATTTCAGAAACAGGACTGGGGCCGGGCTGGAGACCGCACAGCGGTGTGAGGGCAGGACTTGGGGAAGGGAGTCGACGGTGATGAGTTCTGTCTCTCTCACTTTTATTCATGGTCTGGAGGTTATTTCTCCTCCTCTCCCTGCCCCTTCCCCGCCTCCTTCCTCTTTGCTTCCTTCCTTCCTTCCTTCCTTCTTCCTTCCCTCCTTCTCTCCTTCTTCCTGCCTTTTTTTAATCACAAAGGGATTGAAAGACACACGGAGAAAAGCATGTGTAGGTTCCACTTGCTCTCATCACCACTATTGACACGGGGCTTTGGGCACAACCGTGTCTTGTTAGAGACTTGGCTTTGCTGGAAGGTGCCTGGTGAGAGCAGGACGATCGCCTCGACCGTTTGAGACGAGTCCCCTCCCCTTCCTATGGAATTGTGTTCGGTACAACTCAGGGCTCAAGGATATCCACCATCTGTTCCTTCTTTTACGGCTGCGCTGGGGACGGGCCGGCCCAGCTACCTGTACCTGGTGGCAGTGGCGCTCGTGCTCTCAGTTTGGTCCCTGAGGGCCACAGTTATGGGCATGGAGTTCACGGTTCAGCCCCCGCCCGCCACTAGCAGGGGCACGCCTTGGTCAAAAGCGGGGACGGTGCATGCGCGTGAGGCTCAAGAGAAACTAACCACCGTGGCTACTGGATGGTCAGTTCCATGTTCCCGCTGGTCTGGCACGTGGCATCTGTTTTACACACAAAGGAAGTATGGCTGGAAGGGGTGCCGACACCCACACACACTTGCGAACTTTTCATTTTCTAAAAGTCAATGCCAGAAGCATTATAAATGTTGGGGTTTCAGAAACATAAAGCCTCTAACTAGAAACCCCTTTGTCAGAATTGTGTAAACTGCAGCGTGGATGAATGCTCTGTCCTAGGGCTTGACGGGCAGATGGAGGGCAAGTATCTTTTGATCAATCACAGAGGTAACGTGAAGGATGCCTTTAAAAATCTCTGTAAGACCCCAGTTCTCAACTTCTTCAGAAAAACACCCAGGAAACCAACCGAAATGACACCTGGATCGGATCTGACACCAGCAAATCAGCAGCGCTGAGGCGGCCGTGTGATAGAGGGGGGTCAGCCTGCCGCCACCGTTGGGATCTAAGGGCACCTGCCCGTGGCCCGAGGGATCCGGGCACCACGCAGCTGCCCGCAAAGTCACATCCATGTTGGCTCTTATTATTTCTGAAAGGAGAGGCCACGTGCTTTCCAAACAGGACTTTCTAACCGTCTTCTTAGGAATATCAGAAGCTCACGAGCAAAGAGCTCTGTCCTCCTGCCTTTGCGTGTGTTCATGCCTTCACTCCCGACGTGGGTAAAAGTCACGGACAGTCTCCTACAACTCTGCCCGCCCCCGAGCCCCTGTACCAACAAGGTACGGGATTTGTCCTTGTTCTGCCCGGCGCTTCGCCCACATTAATTACTCAATTAGGGCACAAAGCTGTAATGCAGCCTGCCGTGACTCTGGAGCCGCCATCTCATTATTTTTAATTGGAAGATTTCACTTATTGCTTCTCCGAGGAGATAAAACGGCAGAAAGCAAACGAAGAAGCCTTGCATGGCATCGCAGGTATGTGGCCTCAGAAATCAGAATTATTGCATCTGAGTCTCAGTTTTCTCTTCTGAAAAATGGAAACAATAGCCTACCTTGAAAGGCAGTTTTGAGGGCTCAAAGCGCTACCGTCTTTCAAATGCCTAAAATATAGTCTTTACTTAAAATGCAGGAGATGTTACCATTCTGGTTTAAAGAAACTATGGGGTCATAGGCACTTTACTCTGAAACAACAAAAAAATATGTCATAGATTCACCCCATCTAGGTCGAGACCTTTTTTTAAAACCACTTTCTCCATGATGATAATTTAATTAAGGGGAACCTCTCGCGCCCTCAGATTCAGTTTTTCGAGACGAAAACAGGGCATCTCCTCCCCCAGAGAGGAAGAATCGGAGGCTCAGGAACCGGGGGGAGAAAGCCCCACCCCAGACAGGGCCGGACGCTGAGACCAGGAATCTATGTCGATTTCCTCTGATTTGGGGGAGGGTTGGTCTAGGTCCTCTCAACAGTAGGGAATTTTTTTTACTCCCTTTACCGTAATGAAGCTTTACGATGAAAGGATGATTCACTTCTGCCAAAATGTCTCTCTCCATCTTCGATCTGACTCGGTCCCGAACTGCAAGACAGAAAAACCGAGGGCTTTCAAAGGCAAGATGTGAAACACAAGACATCAGATATAAATAATTTCCCCCAACTTTTTGTTACAAACTTTTTCAAACATATACAAAAGTTGGAAGAGTAGGTTGAATGCCCACCCCTAAGTCCTCCACCTAGGTTCAACAACTGCTTACATTTCGATACATCTTCTCTCCCCCTCTCTCTGTCTCCCTCTCTTTCCGCACACATACACACATTTTAGCCACAAATCTGACAATAAATTGTCGACACTGTGACACTCGACGCCTAGGTGCGTTTACATGCAGCATTCCCTAAGAACAGGGTAATCTCTTACACAACCCTAACGCGACTGCCGCCCTGAAGAACATTCACCATCATTCCATAATATCATCTAGTATCTGATCTATATTCCAATCCTGCCCGCCCTGCCATGTCATTTACAGCTGTTATTTTTTCCAACCTCGGATTCGGTCAAGGTTCACACGTTAGATCTGGTTGCTATATTTCCTTATTCCTTTTCCTTCTAGAATACAATGGTCCCGCATCTTTTTTCCCCTGTGCTTTTTGTGGGCTTTTTGGTTAAGTCCAGGTCAGTTTTCTTGTAGATTGTTCCTACGTGTGTCTGATTGTTTCTTTACTGGTTGCTCTAACTCCTATATTTCTTATAAACCGAGGTGAGGTCTGGAGGCTTTATAAGGTTGAGGCTAAACATTTTTGGCAAAAATACCTCCCGGGTGATGTTGCAGGCCTCAAGGTGCAGCAGATGGGGGGAGGGGTGCCGCGTTACCCTTGCTCAGTGTTGCTGAATTCCACTGGGTCAAGGTGGCAAGTCACCAGCCTCTCACTGCAAAGATGTGTACATCCCCTTGTAAGTAACAAATAACCTGAGGGGTGATATTTTGGTATGGAATGACCTGTGGGTTCCCTTACAATCCTTCATCCGTTAGCTCACGTATATGATCCTTGCTTATACGGATCAAGGATGCTTGAGTCATTTAGGGTTACAAAATGGCAATGTTCTCGTTTCTGATGGGACTAGAAATCAAGAGGAAAACCCCTTCTCTTCCTCTTCCTGAGGCTAACTATGGATTATGGAGTTCTTTAAAAAATGAGTGTGTTATAACCAATTACAATATTATTCTTTTCAGGGCTGACATTGCCTAAAGTTTAGCCATCTGGGAATACAGATGGGATTAGTTTTGAGGAAAAAATAAACAAAAAAACAAACAAAATCACCACTTGAGAATAAGAACAACTCCAAGATTCCACAAGCAAATTGGTACACCCAGGGCAATGTCCGAGTGACATCCTACGGCCCCGCGTGTGTGAAGGCAGAAACTTTCCTCAAATATTCCTAAGTGTGACAAGTATGATGAATACCACCGTACGGACCAGGTATTTAAGTCGTTCATACTTTGGTCTTATGATATGTACTTTTAAAGTTTTATTTAAAAAGTCCTTCCCCAAGGATGGCTATAATAAAAAAAAAAAAAAAAAACACACAAAAAATGGAAAATAACAAGCGTGGGTGAGGATGTGGAGAAGTTGGTGGGAATGTAAAATGGTGCAGCCACTGTAGAAAATAGTTTGGCAGGTCCTCACAAAGTTAAACACAGAAATACCATATGACCTAGCAATTCCATTCCCCAAAGAACTGAAAACAGGAATTCCAACAGATACTGGACACCCACATTCACAGCAGTATTATTCACAACAGCAAAAAGATGGGAGCAACCCAAGGGTCCACTGATGGATGCCTGAATGAGCAAAAGGGAGTCTGTCCACGCAATGGGCTACCACTCAGCCCTAAAAAATAAAATTCTGACCCACACTATACAGCAGGGATAAACCTAAAAACACTACAGCAAGCCAAGTAAGCCAGACATAAAAGGACAAATGCCATATAATTCTACTTATGTGAGGTCCCTGGAGAAGTCAAATTCATAGAGGCAGAAAGTAGAAGGGTAGGTGCCAGGGGCTGGAGGAGGGAAGTGGGGAACTGTTTAATGGGGACAGAGCTTCTGCTTGGGATGATGAGAAAGTCTGGGGTATAGATAGCGGTGATGGTTACACAGTATTGCAAATGTATTTACTAACACCACTTACAAATGGTTAAAGCGATGGATATCCTATTACATGCATTTTATCACAATTAAAGAGAACAGAAGCCCTTCCTGTCCCTGGGCCCCAGGACAGTCTCCTGCGTTTTGCTCCACGACCGGTTTCCTCTTTCACAGAGGCGCTCAGGCTCCCTGGGGTCCACCTCTGCTTTGGTGCCCTGGCCGCTCACCTTCCCGGTGGGTCTGCGGCTGAGAGCCCGGGGCCCGCGGCCTGGAGCACACACGCCCGAGCTCCGTCTGTCCCAGCGCACGGGTGGCTCCCTGCTCAGCTTCCTCCTCTGCAACCTGGGGTGAAGATGGTACCTGCCTCACGGGGTCATGACGAGAACAACGGGTAGCGTGTGAGCACGACGGTGCTGGTCCCACAGCCAAGGCCACGCCTGCCTAGTAAGTGGAGTCAGCGTCACTGCATGGTGAGAGTCAAGGGCTTTTCCCTGATCTTTCTCTCTGCTCTGATGCTTGGCTGCTCCCGGTCCGATACAGACCCCTGTGACTGCAGTGGCCCCGAATCCCCCCGAGACGCTGGAAGGGCCAAGCACTGGCACACAGGACGCAGAGCTGCCCCGGGAAGCGGGAGTCTGGGGGCCGCAGCGTGAAGAGGGAAGCAGGGGAGCCTCCCGAGGGCTGTGTGCCCGGGGAAGCGGGCGGGACATCCCAGGGAAGTCTCCATGGGTGCCACCTTCAGGGGCCCGGGAGGGCAGCAACTCCTCCGCTGGGGACGCAGCCACGACTGCGTTCACCCTGGAGGGAGGCGAGACGCCGGTGTGTGATGGGGCTGGTGAGCAAGACCCGAGGAGAAGTCGGTGTCTCTGGGTGGCTTTTTTTGGTGTCGTTTTAAGAAGTTTTGATATGCTTCTTAATTAAAACACATTTCATCTATTCATTCTTCAAAAAAGTAGTTTATGGTATAGGTAAAAATAAGAGGGTCTGTTATGAAACACGACCGCAGCTACAACAGAGAGAAGGTTTTATGGCAGCATCTGTACGGCTCCATCAGGACACGTCCCCAACACAAACTCATTCCCTGGTAGTTCTTGCCGTGGACACCCCAGCATGGCTGCCACTTAGGAGAATGAACGAAGGGGGCAGAAGCAGACAATTCCCAGGCAGACGGTACAAGGAATCTCTCCGTTTCCTGTCTATCCCGAGTTACAGGTTCCAGTGGCTCTGCCAGGGAGAACAGCAGAGAAGGGGTTTCAGGAGAGTCAACAGAAACAAAAGCTGAAACCCATTCATTCAACAAAAGACGCAGAGGATGCCAGCTAAAGACCCTGAAGGAAGAAAGGGATCCCACGTAAGCAGTGGGATCCGAAAGACGTCTCTCCAAACACGTGCGCAGGCTGAGAAGGGGACCTTGGGTGGGACAGGGTCACAGGAAGGAAGGGGGGATGCGTCAGTGACAGGGGGCCCGGGGCCGCCCCTCCCAACCCTGGCTGACAAGACGCCTCTCTGAGCAGCAGCTGTGCGGACCCATGGGAACCTCATCCGACGCATCTCAAGCTCCTGCGTCCTTTGCCTCAGGGAGTGGAGCCGGCTGCGAAGGGCCCGCGGGAGACAGTCTTCTGTCACCCCCATGTACTGCCACCCCCAGGCACGTCCTCTTCTGGGGAGAAGCCCCGGTCCACTCCCACCCCCATGACGTGATCTGGTGAAGCAGGTGGCAGAGGACCGGGACACTGTGTTCCTACCCCCTTCTTGCCACCTCCTTGCAAAGCTCACTCTTTGACTTTGGTTAAGAAAATCTAAAAATCCTCTAAATGGGATTGATGTTATTATCACTGAGTTCAGACCTCTTTGGAAGGAGGAACACTGCTTAGTGTTACTTACATATCTGAAGATAGTATTTGTAATGGAAAGCAAAGGCCATAATAAGCCTGGTGACAAAATTAGAAAAAGATGCTTACATTCAAAGTTCCAAGGGGCTGTCCAGTTACAGGAGTAAAATAAATATATATTTCTTCCCTACATTTTACACAACAATAAATCCAAGATCAATTAAAGAGGTAAGTGTTAAAAAAAACAAGCTGCAAAAATGGTATCAAAGATGAGTACTCATCTGATGTCTGGGTGGGAATTTTTTTTTAAATAAAAGCAATGGAAGAAATAACATAGGAGAGAGTGATAGACTGAGTTACCAAACAGATTTCCCATCCAAAAGGTCATAAAATTAAAAGGCAGACAAAAAGTTCAGAGATTATCTGAAACAAACAGAAAAAGGGCCAGAAGCCTAAATACATACACTATCTAAATACTCTTATTCTGTCTAAAATAACAGAGGAGAAAGCAAGACTCCAGCCCCAACAGTGAACCTAATGGAGCACAGATAAGACGCATCGGTTTGGGGAAGATGCTTTCACAAACATGTTTGGTAAGACTGGCCCCCGGGGCATAAACTGCTGAAACACAAGCATACTGGGTCCAAGGTGGCAGGAAAAGGGAAAGGCTGTGTTCATGCGGGGGCGGGATTTTATCACTGCAGACGGCCAACGGGGGAAGTGACCGGGGCCAAGCTAACACGATGCGGAAGGACAGCTGTCACACAGGCAATGTCCTTCAGGTGTGAAACAGCAGGCGTGAGGCCGGCTCTGCAAAGGTGACTGGGCATCTCCGGGTCTGCGAGTTCTGGCTTTGCCGGGCTGAACCGGCACCCGACCTCACCACCGCCCGCTCTGGGTGGTGGCAGTCACCCGGGCCACCAGGGATGGAGGGGAAGGCCCTGAACGGTGCCTCAGCCATCTGACGGGCAGCTGCAGAGTGGTCCCTCCACCAAGAAAGAAACCGACATGAGAGCGAGTGCTTCATTTCTGATGCTAAGCAGTTCAAGCTGCCCGCGGAGGCTAAGGATTCCAAGGGATTTTGAGTCCTAAGACTCAGATGCATAAAAAAAAAAAGCCCAGAGAGATGCTTCCTTCATCCTTCCATTGCTACCGCGCCAACGAGTTACAGAAATGGTGAGACACGCCAGCCTGAGGCGACACGTCCCCAGTAATCTCCCGCTGGGTGGTCCGGACCGGCGCAGGGTCTGGAGCCAGGCCACTGCCTCCCTGTGTTATTTACTCTCTGGCATGAGGCATGTGAGTCTGGAATCGAGCGGGGCTTGACCGTATAGATGGAAAAACACAAATGTCCTAGACTATTTTGAGATTCACTAATAAACCGTAGACATCGGGGATAAATTAAAATCTTTTGTACTTCACATCAACCCTGTACTTGTGGCTGACCCGCGATGCGAAGGATTAGGGTGACGTGCTTTCCATGGTTGCTTTGCTCTGTACGGTAACCTGCAGCTCCCGGTGCCGGCTGTGACCTTCCCGTGTCCTTCAGCCTTCCGGGACTGGGGCTGCCCCTGGGGCTGACATGAAGGCGGGAGCGCCTGTAAATTCGTCCTACCTGAAAGGCACAGTTTCCTTCCCAGGAAAGTAGACGATGAAGCACACTGGGATTACCCTGGTGGACGTGACACAACACAAAACCAGAGCTGCTTTCTGGAACCCCCCCCCCACATTTTTCGGATTGGGCCCACGTCCTCAAGGCTTCCACGCCCCCCTCTCCATCAGACAACTTCAGGGGCACCTGCTCCCAGGTGCTCCCGTGGAACTGAAGGTGCAGGGCATGCTACCCTGTTGATTTTCTTTCCTCGACCACTTGGCCTGTTCTGGACTTCTGGAGTTAAAAAGTTGGCTAATGCCCCTTGTGCCCTAACAAAAGGTCTCAACATCCGTAGCCCTTTGAAGTCTCTGGCAAGTGACAAACCAAAATGCACGTAGGTTCCTTTTGCCAGCCAGCCGACGACTTGGCACCCTGAGCGGATTTGAGCCTTGAGGCCTCCTCGGAGTTCCTGCAGCCCCACCCTCTGCGAGTCACCAAAACTCTCTGAAAAATGGTCCACACGATCTCATAGAGCCAGTCGGGAAATGCTCATGAAACTGATCTTGAAGTACCTGGGAACTGCAAGCTGCATAAGAATCCCTGGTAAGAATAATTAACCTACTTTGGAGGATGGATTTACTAGGAGAGCTCCATCTGCAACGAGGCTGGGACCAAAATCCTCTCGTTAGAGTTGGACGCCATTGCCTGTATTTGCCTGTTTTCAAATGACCTCCATCAATACACGTTACTTTTACACTACATTATATATCATGTCATATCATGTTTCATTACGTTACATTACATTATATTCTACTATATAGAGACTGTATTTCAAAAGAAAATGAAGGGTGAGATAAAAACAAGTCCTATCGGTCACGGTGAAGATGAGAGATGGCCAGGTAGGAGGTACACCTTAGAAAAGCCCGGGGTCGCTGTGGACGGGGCTGCGACATCCCTCAGGGACCGCGGGGCGTGGGACCGCACGCGCTGCACACAGCCGTGCATCTGCAGGCAGCCGCGGCCACGGGGAGGCCTGAGCCTTTTAACGGGAGCCGGACACCAGGCTGGTGAAGAACTCAGGCTCTGCACTCAGGCTGAGTGACCACACTTACCACCTCCTGCCTCTGTTCACAAAAACCTGCCAGGTCTGCAGTTATATGCCGAGCGGTCTCCTGGATGCAGAATAAAAATCCACCTTCACACAGTATCTTTTAACCTTCAAAGGTCTAATTCATAGCAAAGAGGGGCCTCCCGTGGGAAGCTGTGTTGCTAAACATTTGGTGACCAAAACTTGTACTGCTCACCGCTTCAGAGAAAAAAGGAAGAAAACCATGAACGATGAAAATTAAAACGTTAGCCACATTGATGATCCTATCAGGCACAATTCCCCAAGATTTGTCTCTATACTAGATTACTTAAACCAAGACTGACATGGTTACTTAACTAACTTCTTTACCAGAGAATACTTCGGTGGGTAAATCTTCAGCCCATTATGCTTTCATGTTCACAGCCATTAAAGATGCAAGTAGTGAAAAAAAAAATCTATTTCCTACTTTTTCTCTACAATGTAAGAAATGCAATTCCGGTAGAAATGAACATATAAAGGATGCCAAGGCACACAGGCGGTGTATTACAACAAACCGGAGAGCTATTACATAAGGATGATGTTTACATGTTACTTTTTGTCTTAGATCACCTACTGGGAAAACAGCTCCCCTGAATAGTAACTACCCCAGAGACAGCTGGATGAGGCTTCCTGATGAGGAAATGATGCCCGGGGGGTGGGGGGCACGGCTGGTCCCAGGTGCCCCCCTCCTGGGAGGGGAGGAACACGGGATAGAGACCCCGCCACCTCCAAATCACGTGATTCTGAGTGCGCGGCTTCACTGCATTGTGACTCAGTTTCCTCATTTGTAAAATGAGGATAACAATACCAATAAGGGCACTTAAAACGTGTGCTTGGAACTTGCCTTACCTTCCCCCCTAGGAATTTGTAATCATCCAAATGTGAATCAAATGACATAAATGAATTAGCATGGAAATAACAGCTGTTCAAACTAAGGCACCGATTAAAGCTTAGTTTCTAAGTCAGTGTTTTCAAAACAAAGCATCTTGGTGTAAGAGAAAAGGAAATAAAATGGTGCTGGAAACCACATTCTGAGGTTTGAAACCAACCAGGCTAACTCTGACCAGGGGCTATTTCAAAATGTTGTAATCAGCGTGAATGTAATCCATGCATTTCTGTCCTGGTCACCCCACACGCTCCCGCATTCCCTCCTGCATCTGCTGACATTTGAGTGATGGAATCAGAGCTCTACTTAAAGAAAGGATAAAGGAGTGACAGAAACCGGGCTCCAAAGGACAATCCAGAAAGCACCGTTCGGGACCATTTCCGTCTTCTCTCCCAGCCAGGCTCTGGCAGTAACCCACACACAGCTGGCCAGAAACACCCGTGAAGTGACCGTAACGGTCTATTAGTTACTTACTAAACAAAGAGATTTTGCCAGAATAATATTTTCCTCCTTTAGAATCAACAGGACACAACTTCCTTCCTTCAAAGCAAGGAGCATGTATTACCTTTGGGCTTAGGAAGCTGACTTATAAGGAAAACGGCTGAAAAATTAGTTAGGCATGAGAACGCAGATGAAGTCCTACCAGAAAATTTTCATTGCAGAGACATATTTCATATAGAAGCTCTCTCCACATTGTGGAGAGGTGTTTCAATCCTCACTGAAATGAGAATTCTACACAAGGAGCCATCCTGGAGTGGATGTCTGTGGTCCCCAGCAGGTGCCAGGCACCCTTGGTAACTAATACGATCACAGTCTCTTCACGTAGCTGGAGGAACCAGGGCTGAACCGAGACGTAAGTCTTCTAACCAGATGGTAACTAACGCTCAACCCTCCTCCTCACCTCCCCTCCCTGCCCCCCCACTTAGTCAGACCTAAGCCAAACCTAGACCAGAAGAGTCCTAACCCACCTCCAATGCCAGTTTTCATGGAGAAAAGGACCAGAAATGAATACAGCTGACAGCGAACCTTGTGCCAGCAGCACCTCACGTGCATTGACGGATTTAACCCTCACATCAACAATGCTGTGAGGTAGGTACCATTACTGACATCATCTCATTTAAGTAGGAGGAAACAGAGGCCAGGAGAGGTTCCCCAAGGTGACACAGCCAGTGGAGTCTGAGCCAGATGGGGTCCCAGGGTCCAGTGTCTATGCTCCCAGCCACTGCATCGGGGTCCTCTTGCTGGCAGTACCCTAGAGACACCCGGATTCTCATGCCCAGACCACATCCAGGCCAGGGATTCGAGGAGTTGACCTGAAGTGACCCCAGCATTTTGTGAAAGTCCTGCAGGCCATTCCAGCTTGTGGCCAAGGCTGGGAGCCACCTTATTAACGTGGGTGACAGTCCCCACTTGCCAGCTCACTAAACGGGGGATGGAGATCAGCCTTGCTTCACTTGTGGTCTCACGCTTGGGAATATGCTGACAGTCTTTTAAACTAAATTCCTCTACAATGCAAAGTGGGGCGTCACCCTTTGGAACTCATTATGTTTGGAATTTGTTACGTAGAACTGTCGCCTGCGATAATTCAGTGTTGAGTCACGAATACAGAAACTTTGTCAGTTAGAGACACTGGACACATCGAAAGGGTCCTTCAGCGACAGGGGGTACAAGCAGCACCATCCACGCACGCAAGGGGGGCTGCGGGTTAGGCTGGGGGCGGCTCACGCCCGCCTGCTCGGCACACTGCCAGCTGCTTCAGCAGTTGGCATTTTCCGTAGAAATGGCATGCCACCTCTTTAAAGAAAGGCGGGGGCAGGCGCCTGACCCCTCCAAACCCATTTAAAGGTGAAACAGAGCTGTCAGAGACCATCATCCGTTTGCCAAGTTATTTGGAATCCAAATGACGAGGACACTCCCTTCTGTACACGGGACAGCCGTCTGCGTTTCTGAGAAACAATCCGGAGGTTTGCAGTCATTGCCATGAGTCCTCCGCCCCCCCTCTCCATTTTCCCCTTTTCAAAATAATTTCGCTACTGAAGTTCCTGGTCTGCACTCCTGGAGGGCGCCGCTCTCACCCACATTTCTTTTCTAACCGGTTCTTCTGATTCACTAATGAGCCTGCAAACTGGTGGTGCTTTGAGGATGGAGGATGGCTTACGAATATTCGAATCTCTCAGGCTAACAGAATGCAGAGGTGTTGGAGCCAAAACAAATCTAAGCAACCGGCGTCTTTCACAAGTGAGGAGAAAGGAAGGTCTAGAAAGCTCAGAAGCCCCCTCGGTGGCTCAGAGACCTGGCCTCCGTGACGGACGTACTTGGTCCTCCTATCATGGGTCCAAGCGCCACCTCACACAAAGGGCTGTTTTGTAAAACTTGTATATTTTCTCTTAGGAAAATAAGTTCTGATTGCACTTCTGGGGAAAAAATATATTCTTTAGTGATGGACCATTTTGAAAAGCTAAAATAGTAGATGATATAAAATAACGTTTGGTTCAAAAGCTGGCTTTTAAAGGAGCACTAGGAAGTGGGAAGTTTTTCTGACTTTATGCTTGTAAGTTTTATGCTTATATGCCTCATTCTCACAATGTAAAAATGATTTTACATAGTCAAGCGTATTGTTCTGGAATATTAGACAAAAAACTTTATATTATACAAAGTCAAACATGTTCTATGTTTGTTGAAAAGTTGAAATATAGAACACAGAGAAGAAAATAAAAGCTCCCAATAATCCTATGAGTGTTTTCGTTTTGGCATATTTCCTATGAGCATGACATATATTCAATATTTGTACACACACAGGCATCTACCTGTACACATGGAGGCGTGCATGCATTTAACAACATCACTATCGTTCTGTAACACAGTTTTATATCCTGCCTAATCCGTGTAACCTTGTATCAGGAGCACTTTCTCAAGGACACACTGGATCGGATCATAAACAAACGTGGAGACTTGCGTTCCCATGGAAGCTGAGATCACCGAGACGCGTGTCTGCACACACGCTAAGAGGTCGAGGCTGAGGCTGCTGGACGGGCTGAACAAGGACAGCGCCGGCCCAGCTCCTGGTTCTATCTCACGCCTCCAGAGCAGGGTGAACACACAAGTTCTCCCACGGTTCCAATTTCTCTCCCACTTCTCCCTCTTCCTCCTTCGGGGGCAGGAAAGGGTGAGATGGTATTTGATGGGAAAGAAGGAACAGTTACAACTTGAGGAGAAAGGGAGCAATTTAAGGGCACTGAGCACGTGCTGGTGAGGTTATCAGATGTGCCGATGGAAGGTTAGATGGGCGGGGGATCACCAGGAACCATCTGGTCAGAGGATGAGGTGGCATGGCTTCTGCTTCGACCTGCCCTCATCTTCAACCACAGGGAGCTGCCCGCTCTGTGTCTGACAGAGTAAACCCCCATGCTTTGAGGATGAAAGAGTGGGTTTTAGCAAATGGCCATGTTACGTACCAGCTGTTCATTTTAAAAATAACAGCTTTACCGAGATATAATTCATGTACCACTCAATCCACCCAAAGTACACAATTCGATGGTTTTTGGAATATTCCGAGTTGTGCAACCATCACCACGGTCAATTATAAAACATTTTCATCACCCCCAAAAGAAACCCCATAGTCATTAAGCCACACCCTGTCTCCCTAACCCCCCAGGCCCCGGCAACCACTAATCTACTTTCTGTCTCTGTGGATTCGCCTCTTCTGGATGTTCACATAAATGGAGTCCTACGATATGGGAAACTTTGTGACTGGCTTCTTTTTACCCAGCATAATGTTTTCAAGGTTCCTCCAGGCTGTGGCACGCATCAGTATTTCATTTCTTTTTATTGTCAAATAATATTCCACTGCATGGATGTACCATACTTTATCCATGAGTTCATGGATATTTGGGGTTTTTCCACTTTTTGGCTACTGTGAATTAGCTAGTGCTGCTATGAACATTCATGTACAAGTTTTTGTGTAGATGTATGTTTCCGCTTCTCTTGGTTATATACCTAGGCTAGAATAGTTGGGTCATATGGTAACTCTATTTAACTTTTGAGGTAGTGCCAGAGAAGCTGTTCACTTGTTTAGACAGTCCGATGATCCTGAACTAACAAATGTTTAATTTGATCTTCTATTTCTATGGAACTACTGTTTAGTGAAGAGATTATTTTATTCAAAGTTGGGGATAGAAAGTCAAAACCTGCTTTGTTTCCTATGCATCTTTTAACGAACAATTCTTTAAAATTATATTATTATGAGGGTCTTTGGACTATTCGGCCACGATCAATCGAAAAACAATTTTAGAAATATTATTATAGCGACAATAAAAAAACGTTCACTATAAATAGCACGGTTTAAATTATGTTGTTGAATTAAAATCTCCAGTGTCAACAATAAACTATAAAACCAAAACTATATCATAGAACCCAAAACTTTTGTGTACAGAAGAATTACTGGGACAGTTTGTTAGAAAACTCAAATTCTGGGCTCTGCCCCAAGAGATTACAATCCAGTAGGTCAGAAGTGGGGCCTTGGGATCTATTTTTAACAACTTTCCCCAAACGCACATAGGTGATTCTGATGCAGGCTCCAGTCTGACCAAAGTGGGCAGTTTTTGTATTTTCTTTCATGGGTTGTGCTGACAATGTCAACGTGATTGCTGTTTTCTATAGAAATATTTACCCATCCTTTAAGAATTGTCTCGCTCACCTTCTAAATCCTTTTTGAATGGCCTCGTGTGGAAGAACTCTTTTCTTCCTTTGTATCTAAAATGTTTA
Organism: Eschrichtius robustus; assembly: GCF_028021215.1. Classification (NCBI taxonomy): domain Eukaryota; kingdom Metazoa; phylum Chordata; class Mammalia; order Artiodactyla; family Eschrichtiidae; genus Eschrichtius; species Eschrichtius robustus. The sequence goes on along the minus strand of NC_090832.1, from coordinate 2,760,677 downwards.
GGTCTATATATATTTGGTCTATGCATTTATTGTTCTATATTATTGGTTCTATGTGGTTCAAAATATATCTTATTTACCAGCTAGACAGTAAGTGACTTGAAGGCAGAGAATGACATATTTTTGTACAGTCCCCTGCATGTAGGTGCTGAGGACGTTGTGATATAAGACCTAAAAATTCAAGAGCTGCCTTGACATCTCTGAGTTTCATGGGCCCCAAAGGCTTAACCACGAGTTCCCCTGCCCTTGACAGATATGCCCCCCACCTAGCAGGAAAGGCTCCCCACCCCGCTGGTTCCCTATAAGCCAGACCAGCTGTACCCCATCTGGTCTTTAACCTAACACGTTCAGTTCCCTGCCAGCCCACAGAACTATTCAAACAAGCCCATCACATCTTCCCTGGAACCAGGGGCCACCCCACCCTCTTGTTACTACAAAGCCTGCAACTCACTCTGCTCCTGTGCAGCCCCTCGTGGCCCAGCATGGTGTGCAGTGCCCTCCTCCCCCAGTGATGAATATAGGTGACTGATAAACTCTGTCATCTCACCTGCCCAGGCCAGGTGTTGTGTGCCCAGGCCTCTAGCACTATTTAGGACAGGGATCCCTCCCTCACCAATGGGTGAATAGGAGGTGGTCAGAGCAGATGTAGTTGGTGCTCAGCTGTACGTATTGCTGGCTAAATGACCCTGAGCTTAGAATAGAGATTTTAGATAATAGCTTACCCTGACCTGCGTTATGTGCGTATACTTTTCTGGAGGGGAGGAGTATAGAAGCAGGGAATCAGGTGTTGGACTGAATTTCTAAAACCCAGTCCGGGGGCAGAAAGGGAAATAATACAGCCGAGAATCACATTTTGTTTAAAACTGAGCAATCCAGTCTGAAGGATGAATTTAGGCTGATTTGTTGCCCAATACAGCCGAAACAACCTGCTTTTGCTTTCCTCCTCAATGCTCTTTTCCCCAAATGGTACGTTACAGCAGAGCATATGTGGAGGATGGTATTTACACAATATGGCTTTCCCTCTGAAGACTGTGGAAATTTTGCAGGGCTATGTTAAATATTCAGGGACATGCTTGTATTGTGTATTATCAATCAGAGAGTAACATGTCGACATACAGAAATCATGCAACACTAAACAGAATGTCTATTTCCCCCAATAACAAGCAGAGGATAAACCACA